>NC_046344.1:3880000-5080000 GCF_000738735.6 Corvus cornix cornix | reverse complement strand
CTTTGGTGACAGGGCATGGCTAAGGAAACCCAGCTGGGTTCTCTGCAGGAAAAAGGGACCTATCTGAGGTCCTCCTCCTGCTCCATGCAAAGCCCCCAGCTCTCCGTAGCGGTGAGAGAAGTTCCTCTAAGACTTTCCTCAGCAGTGGTGTCACATTTGAAAGTTACCCACAAGCTCTGTTCAGAAGAAAAGGGAAGTAAGGCAGCCCCCAGCACCTTTCTGCCTGCTATATATAGACGGTAAGTCTGAGAGAGAGGGTGGTGGGTGTAAGTTTCCGGAGCTGCGTGAAACAGCCCCACAACACTGGTGAAAAAAAAGAGAAGGCACAGAGCAAGAAGAGGAGGTGACCAGAATGCACAAGCAGGGAAGATCTATTCATAAAACAAGCACAACCATTTCCATGTGCAAGGAGTAAAATATCAAGCTCCTTCTGATTCCCGCTGAGGGTTTGCCCTTCCTAGGCCAGGCTGCTGTGATTTATCGTAGGCTTTTTCTCATCAAATGGCATCCAGTTGTCATCTGTGTGTGTTGTGTGCTGCTGACTGAGATATTCCTGCAGCTCTGAGCAAGGTGAAAGGATTTGGCCAATGAGCAGAGCGTCCAGCACTATGGCAGACTGTGGCTAGGAGTGAAGCTCACCTCTTCCAGTGAGTTGTTGGTTGTGTAAGGTATGTATGACATTGTTCCAGCTACAGTGGAGCTTTAAAATTAGAGTCTGTTTTACAGTAATGGTTACAAAGAGATCACAAAAAGGAATAAAGTGTAGATATCTGGTCAATCTACATAACCTATGCATTTACATAAAATGATCAAAATGGATGTGTGGACCATGGGAGTCATCAGCTTTAGGAGAATAGCCAGTGTTTGATGCAACAGGATATGTTGCTGGAAATTAGAAGCTCAACATGACTGGGTAAGTCTTCACAGAGTTCGGTGGGAGCTATTATACCTTTGCAGAATATTTAAGATGTTTAACTGAATCACATTCTCATCACAATCAGTGCATGCTGTTCTTGTAGTGCAGTATTGCATGGTTGCATGGGGGTTGTTTTTCATGTATTTGGAGTAGTTCGTTAAGGTTGTTCTTAATAGGGGGGTTATGAGAGTTGGCTTCTTATTTGCCTCTCTTTGTATTTAGTGTGTTTTGACTAGCTGTGGGATTCTTTAACTGCTGGAGCTGTGTCAGGGCGGTTTAGGTTGGATATTGGGAAAAGGTTCTTTGCCCAGATGTTGGTCAGGCACTGACCAGGCTCCCCAGGGAATGGGCACAGCCCCACAGCTGCCAGAGCTCCAGAAGCCTTTGGACAATGCTCTCAGGCACAGGGTGGGATTTTTGGGTGTCCTGTGCAGGGCCAGGAGCTGGACTGGCTGATCCTTGTGGGTCCCTTCCAACTCAGAAGATTCCATAATTCTACGATTCTCCGTATAGATCTCTGTCTTATTTTCCTACCATGTTATAAAGCCTGCTAGATGAAATATTATTTACAAAGTTTCCTGGGTCATGGTGAATTACAGTGAGATTATCTGACAGTATTCAAGACTGGAGTGTGACCTTTTCTGTTTTAAGAATGGCCTACACATTTACTGTCGATTGTTTCTGAATGTGGAGATTAAGTGAGTGCAGTCCTCTCCTTGAATGCGTTTTGCGTTATCCTTTGACTGTCTGGAGATGAGAGTATCACCTACAGAGGGTCATTAACTGACTAGATGGAAAGTGCTCTTCTCTCTGTTATTTTTTAAAACTTTTGTAATGTAAGAGTTTGTAGAAAATGACAATTTTTTCAAGAAACAGACTAAGTAGGAGTTTTGTTTGGCAGAGCTACAATTCTTTCTCTCTTCCTGATGTGACTTGTATTAATAGAAGTGAAATGTTAACAGCACTGATAAGAATCAGGCTGTCTGTGCCAGGGTTGTGTGGGTTTCATATGTACCAGTTAATGAACCTTTGTCCTTACCAGGTTCTTATGTAGTTCAGTCTGTGGAGATCCCTCACAAACACTGGCTCTCTGTACCAAAGGATGTGCTGGGGTTTGTAATTTGAGCACACATTTACTGGGACCTAACCTACTGTCATCAAAGCCAATTGCATCTTTGAGCAACTTGAATTTTTAATTCAACATTCCTCCTAAACACGCAGGACTTGCCCCCAGCTGTGCCTCCTCCTCCTCTTGAGCTGGCTAGAATCTCATTATCAATTGTAAAAACAAAGTGAGTCAGTCTAAAGAAAAAATTAACCTGGGACCCAGTAATGACTTCTGAGGCGTCTGTTGGACCAGCATTCTCATGAGCCTCGGCAGCCCGAGGATGACAGCTTCTTTCTTAGATCTTGGCTTTTAGCACACATTAGTTGAAAGGAAATGCTTGTGTCAGTAGCTGATTCTCCAGAACAGAAGGGCAACTATATAAACATATTTGTACTACGTTAGCACAGCGATTTCTGCCGCCCTCCTCATCACTATGGAACAGGACGGAGCATGTGTAGATTAAAGCATTTGTTAAATGTCAGGCGCTCAGCCCTCCACTGCTACTTTGCAAAAAAATAGATGCACTGAAGTCCTGTGGTAAATTATTTATTTTAATTACTGTGCCATTATCTTGATTTGCATGCTCAGAAGTAACGCTGATTTCTAATGTTTCAGGATCTGTGGAAGGTCCTTTCCTATTTATTCCCACATTCCTTGCCTTTGCCTTTAGTAAGGCCTTTCCTATTCTCATCTCTGTCTCACTTTTGTTCCTCACTTTCATTCTCTTTCTTTTTCTTTTCCTGTTACCTTTTTATATTTTCTTTTCCCTTGACCTCACCATTTTTCACCCTCAAATTTCATCTCTCTCTCTCCCCTCTTCACTTTTTTTTTCTGCATCTCTCATTGTTCATATCTCTCACTTCTCATTTACTTTTACACATACTAGCGTTGAATAATGGCAGTATGGAAGTTTCTGAAGCCTGGGTACCAGATTCTCAAACAACATGTGAAAACAGAATAATACCCATCTAATCACCAGTGTAGATACTGGCATCAGGAGGACAAATCTCTCTCTGTGGACCCCAGAGGGAACCCGAGGCTCAGGATGGATGGAAACTAATCTTTGGAGAGCACTCCAAGGTGGAAGTATAAAATGGTGAAATGAAGAGTTTTGAGCAGAGCGTTTTCCATTCACTAGAGAGGTACTGGATTTTTAAATTCATGCCTGATTCAAAACAGCGAGATCAATCCACCCCCAAAATTTGCTCCTCTCTCAGTAGTGCTTAAACTGTGTGTTACTGCCAGAGCTGGAAGTAGCTTCATTGTTTGTAGGAAATAGTGACACACAGAAAATGACAGTTGTCAAAACATCATTTCAGCTATTTGCAGAGGAGGATTTTTCCATTGTCTTTGTTTATTATCAATAATGTGTGTGCTACAACCAAAGCTGATTGGATGCTGCCTGTTCGAGGCAGCACAACCTGCTGTCAGTTGGCCATTGAGCAAAATGAGTCACTTCCTTCCTGTGCGATCAAGCGATGGGAGCTTGGAGCCTCCGAAGCTGCCAGACTCGAGGAGGAGGTACACCAGGTCCTGCCAGCAGGTGGGGTGTGAAATGGAAAAGCGCAGATCTCAGCCTTGTATGAAACAGAAATCGTTGCAGGATCCTAAGGAGTATTGCTGCACTGATTGGGGTCTTTGCAACAGTATTGCATGGGACAAAAGGATGTTCTTAATGTGTAAATAGTGTTTTCCCCCAGAAAGCAATAGGAATTGTATAGAATTTCATTTGCAATTTCAAAATACACAAAAGCTCAATGTAGTAAGTGTGGCATTCAGTTCATTCATTGTTCAGCTCTTAGGCAATATTGTCCTGCAATATTGAACACTTGTCTGTTTTTGTTGCACATGGTGTTTTCTGGTTTAGGTGGTTCTAAGCAAACTGTTGGCTGTCCTGACTGACACCACCAATAACTGATCCATGCTTTATGTATGAGTTATGCTTCCTTTTTTTTTTTCCCTGAGATGGGGTTTTATATGGATCTGTTCTTAGGAAAGTAAATAAAGGCAAAGAAAGTGATGGTTAAAGAGATTTCCAAGAGTATTAATTCTTCTGAACCCCTTCTGTTAGGACAGGAATAGTGATTAGACATAAATCTCTGATTTATTCCACTGCTTGGTTTGGTTGTTTTTTTTTCAGGGGGCAACAGTACTGAATGAGAGTAACAGAATAGAACCCTTCATTTCTTTTTCTCTCACTTGGTTGCTGAACTTATAGTTAGGAAAATGAAGGGAATTTTCTTTCTCCCTTCTGAAGCCAGATGAAGATGCCTCCAGAGCTCTCTGAAGCAGTTAGGGAGTTTGGTTTGCTTCCTTCTCCCTCTCTTCTATTCAGAAAATGGGAGTACTACTCATGTTAGCTACCAAAGATCTAGCTTTGCCTCCCTGAAGCCTTGCAGGTCTGCTGGTGTTTGAGGTTTCTTTTGTAGGCTGTGTGGAACAGGAAGATTGACTCAATTGAATTGAATAGGACATTTTTGTGCAAAAATAATCCTATTTTGTGTTTAAAGCTTCTTGCTCTTCTATTACTTTGGTATCTCTTATTCAATTTTTTTCTTTTATATTTTGTTGAAATAAGTAAGCTGGTTGAATCTCTTGTATAAAGAAGGGGTTCTGAGATACACAGAATGGTTCTTTTCATGTGCATCATTATGACCCAAAACAGAAACACAGCCCACTCAACAGTGCTGCTGCCTTCAGAAAGTGTTCTGAAGCCTGCGAAGTCTGAAGTAATAAAACTGCACTAATAATAAATATTTTTCTGGGGACTTTCCATCTCAGTGGTTCCATGTGCTTTGCAGTCACTAATTAACAAGTCCTACCTTGTCATAAACATACCCATGCCAGCCTTGTTTTCAGGTGGGGACACTGAGGTAGGAAGAATGGATATAAAGTGCAAATTCTTAAAGGCAGATGAAGACACTGTCTCGTCTCCCTTGGGAGTCTGGATTTAGACATCTGTATCGAAAAAAATTGCAAGGATAGGTAATCAAATTTAGTCCTCTCTATCAATGTTTAAGCCTTTTAAAAGTGGTTTTCAGTACCACAGAACATCCAGAGAGCAGCCAGAATAATTGGAAACTGCTGGTATTCAGCATTTCAGAAAGCCTGGAGGGCACACAGAGCTCTCCTGTCCTTAAGCAAAGGAATATAATTTCCTTATCACACTTTAAACTGTGACTTTCCTCTAAAAGTAAAAATAGCTCTAAATCCCTTTGTGGTTTTGTGGTTCTCTGATATTGCAAATCTGCACATATCCACACAAGCAGCTTTTGAGAAAATCACCCAGTTGTTACACTTTGTCATGTGAGGTGCTATACAAACTGCAGGGAGAAAAGACATTGCCCCACGGACTCTGGAGATGTGCAGAGAAAGAGGATGTAGAACAACACCCTCAAATTGTTGAGGATAATTAGATACACAAAGTGTTGCTTTCATCTTTATTTTTGGTTTAAAGTATGATGATTTATATGTAGTTCATTCATACTTAGCATTTAACATAAAATTCTGTTCTTATTAACTTATAATATGCAAAACATTTTGTGTGCTGTGATTTCTTTTCAAATACTGCCAGTCTGCAAGCATCTGTGACAAATGCAGAAATTCAAAACATTACAATAGATTACCTCTTCCAAAATAAACTTTCTTCTGCTTCTCAGTATGAAGACAAAACCACTTGTACATATTTCACAAAGGTGATATCAGGAAGTCAGAAACCTGAGCTAAAAGCTGCATTTGCAGTCGGCTACACAGCAACTCCTGAGTATTGACAGGCTGGCAGGAATTGAGAGCACGGGGATGCAAATAATTAAACAGCTGAAGGGTTAATTTCTGCACCATCATCAAAGAAGCACAAAAAACAAAAATGAAGCTTTAGATGTGACCTGATGATGAGCACTTTATAGAACCCCTGGGTCTGAAGCCTGCAGGCTTTGTTCCCTTGATCAGTGGAGAGTGTCACTGACATATGAGAGTGTGGAGTCTGAGTGAGAACAGAGAGCAGCTTTAACTGCAAGGTGATTTGTTCAGCTGAAAAATACACCACAAGAAAACCAGCAAACATACAGAACAATTCATTTGTGTGTAACAGCCAGCAGAAGGATAGTCCCTGAGAGAGAAAAGGAAACGAGGGGAGCAGAGTGTTCCTTTTAATGTAAAAAGGGATTCTCTCTTTTATTTGTCTACATCTACAGAGACCTTTGAAATAGATAGAACTAGCTGAGATTATTACTGGATTAAGCTCTCCTGCAGTTAAAAGCTATTTTGTATACTAACTACTGAAAGGAGCAGCAGGAGAGCAATTTTTTAACTGCTGTGGTGATTTCTGATTTCTTTTTGCTTCATGTCTGTTGAAGTCAGTCCAAGTCTGTGACTTCACACCTGTGATTTGTAACGGATGCCATAGTATTTCTATGAAATATTACAACTCCTGGATGTGTTAGTTTACAGCTCAAGAGGTGCTGGAATCACAAAGTAGATAATGGTAATAAAGATCAGATTTAATAAGTGATTACACATTTGAAAACATTTTAAATCTGTCATTTTTAATTTTATAGGTGAAAACAACTTTTCTGCAATATCATCATAGAAAGGAAGGACAGAAGCAGGGAATTAGGGCTATTACATGCCTAGAAAATGCATGTACTGCTAAAAAACTCCTAAAATTAAAGCCAGTAATACAAGACCTTTATTGGTTTCCCACTGAGTTTCAGTTGTTACATCTGGGTTTTTGACCAGCACACCAAAATTTCAACCAATGGCAAGCGTTTTGTTTCCTCTTCAGTATTATATTAAATACTAAATCAAAGAATTATTTGCTCAGTAGGAGGGGTTCTGCACTAAAATCAGCTGTTCATTGCTATTTTCTCTGGAACAGCTCCACAGGACACTGGAGCTCCATGGGGGTTCTGCTCTTAGACCAGCCTGGCCAAAGAATCACAACAAAGGCAACGCCTCAAGCTCCAGGAAGGGGAGGAGAGATACCTGTTTCACACCCCTGGGAGCTGATGGACAGCACAGGAAGTTAGGACAGATCTTAGCTGTGATTCTGGCAGGGCATTTCCAAGGTGGAATTCCAAGGAAGAAAGCAAAAGGGAGAGTCTGACATTCCTACATGGCAGTGAAGGACCACCCCACTGTCATTTCTCGGGGCTTTCTCCTTATTAATACACTGTGTTTAGCAGGAGTTTGCTACCAGAAATCTCCTTTTAAAATTCTTAGCCACCCATCTAATATACTTATTGCTTTCCCATTAAACATTATGTCCCCAAAATAACAGTATGGATGTATTATGCCCATACACAAGGGACTATTTGGTAAAGATTTTTTTTAATGTCAGGTTAAAAAAAAAAGCGTATTTGTGTTGAGAATTACGCTGATGAGTGAACTCTTCTTTGAATCATTTAGTGGAGAAATCCCTTACTAATGTCCTGAGGGAACTGCTGACAGTGTGCAATAATTTCTGGTTCAGTGCAGCAGATTACAAGATATCTTGCGTTTTATGAAATTCAGGCAAGTGCTTCTTCTGCACTCTGAGGTCCATCTGTGAGCTCCCTGGTACGCTCCCAGAAATTAAAGGGCCTGTGACTCTCCTTTTTTCAGCTGCAGTGGATGGCTGTGGCTGTGAGCTGACTGAGGTACTGTGTGACCTTCTGCTTCACTGCCTTCTACTCCCCAAAGTCCAGCTTCTCCAATTATGTAGCGTTTGTTAAATTCACCTTTGAAGTGAAATACAGTTACTTCCAGAATAAGTGGTGGAGAATGAGGCTCATGAGAATGTGTGAGGACTTCAGATGAAGCTCTTTCCCCTTTAGCATTCCTCCCACTGCAACCTGCTTTGTAAAGCTTTTTCTCTACTGTTTTACCTTTATTCTGCTCATTGCTTCAGTGTCAGTTTTACCACACATAGATACTGGCATTCGGTGAGAATTTCACCCAGCCAGTGTGGAGCTCATAAGATCAGGGAGATTTTTCCCCTAACTACAGCCTTGCCACATGATTCTGGATCCCATTGAACGGCCTTGCTCTTCCTGGCCCTCTGAGGACTGCTGTCTCTCCCAGAATATTTGATATTCTGAACTAGAGTAATGAATCCACATGCAAGCATCAAAGCAAATGTGGAAAAAGTGGCTCCTAGGATGTGAAACTGAAAAGAAAAGAACTTTGCTGGAGTACAGGAGAAGAACAAAGCCCCTGGCAATACTCCCTTAACTTGCCCATACTGTGAGGAACCATCCAAATTTTTCTCACAGAGATATTGAAACCCCAACTAGGATTTTTGACAAATTGAAAAAGCTTTTAAAAGCATCAAGCAGAGAGCATGCATTGTTTTTGTAGGAATAGTCTGTATTTCATTATGTGAGAACACTGACAAACGCATTATTTAGCAGATTAGCACTTTTGGCTTTAGTTTTCAAAATGAGGAATTAATAACCCTTGGCTGTGCAGTTTATGAGCTGGTTTTGCCCAGGGATGCTCCGTGTAACGCAGGCTGCTCCCCAGTTCCTACAGCTGGAAGCTGAGGAAAACAACATGTTGCTTTTGAGGTCTTTAGTTACTGATTACTAGCAAAGCCTCATAAAGCACAGCTCTCGTCGCATATGATCCAAGAATTGCATATTCTTCCACCAGGGTCTCTGAACTTGAAATAGAAGCTTATGTTCCACGTGCCACCTGGATCACGAGATTCTGTGAAAGCTAGAATGCAAAATAGCACTAAGTGAAAAGTTAATATTTATTACAAAATAAAGAAGGAAAGATTTTTTTGGTTTTTTTGCAAAGTTTCTTTTGTTTTAACTTCAGTACAAGTTTTCTTGCCTCACTGTAGCCTGCCATGTAACCTTCTCTAATGAGGTGGGTACAAATTAGGAGCTGGCAGGAAATTGCTTTGCAAGCACTCAGAAACCGTGTGACAGCATTTGCATGAGTCAAGAACATTTTCAGACTGCAGTGACACAACGCTGTTACCTCCCCCCTCCTGCAGGGAAAGGCAAGGTCTGAGCTCCCAGGTACCTGCACTCACACCCCTCAATGCATCCACAGCCGGCTGCAGACACAGACCTGCTTAACTGTTCTTGTGTGCAGCCACTTACAGGTGCTGGCTCATCGCATCTGCACAGGTTCACCTCAGTACAGCTGAGAGGAGCAAAGGAGGTGAGGATAAATGCCTTCATTGCCTGCAGCCAGTATTTGTCTTTGCTCTGAGCTCTGCAGGTTCATTCACTTCTTGCCTTGCACTGTGCCCTTTGCCACTGCCTCTCTTGAGCAGAGGGATCCTCTGACTTGTAGAGACCTTGGTGGAGTTGGGTGAGTGCAGATTCATCACTGGAGAGCGATGAGCAATAGTTCACAGACTCAAGATAGCACTTCTGTGAACTGTCATTTCCCAGATAAGCTGTGGACAGGCTGCACTTCAAACAGCTTCAATATTGGGCAAATTCAGCATTAGTCAGAAGTGGTTCTGAGCTCATCCCATATGACGTGGAAGTACAAAAAACTACTGGGATTTGAAGCTCTCCTGCTTGGTGTTCATTTTCCAGTTGTTTCCCTTGTTCAGGAGCAGAGCCAGAGATGGATGACTGCTTGGAGACACTGAAAGATGAAGAGGAGGCTTTGTGGGAGAATGTGGAATGCAACCGGCACATGCTGAGCCGCTACATCAACCCAGCCAAACTTACCCCCTACTTACGGCAGTGCAAAGTCATCGATGAGCAGGATGAGGATGAGGTTCTCAACTCCCTTATGCTGCCCTCCAAAATTAACAGAGCAGGTAATTGTCTGGTCAGTGGCTCTATCTGCATCCCTGTGTGAATAGCTTTGCTTTGCTAAGTCTGGAGGGAGCCTGTATCAAGTTGCACATCACCAAATGAAAACCTTTAATCTTATTTAGAGGAGGTTTAAAGTAAGGGAGGATTCTGGTGCTATTTTGATCACAAAGACTCTTTCCAGTGCTGTGCAGACTGGAGCTCATGGGGTTCAAACTCCCGTCAAGGCCTTGGCAAATATTTCAGTTAGCATGAGCAGCAGCCAGTGCCATTCTAGGAGCAAATTTTCAGCTTGCAGTACTTTGTGATTTGTCACTGGAGGATCTGCCATCCTTGCCTGGTAAAGGCTGCACTGAATAACTTGTCCTTTGAAATTTCCAGACCAATTTGCCCATTCTACTCCTTCAGAATAACGATCAGCACAAACATGTAGAATTGGTGGCATTACTTTATGGGCTCAGCTGAACTCAGTTAATCAGCCAGATTTTGCACAGCTCGCCGTGGCAGAGATGAACCTTAGGCAGATCTGACTTCAGGGATGTGGTACTTGCTCATGCTACTGATGGGGCTGATGTGTCTCCTCTCTTCTGTCTGTACCCAGGCCGACTGCTGGACATCCTCCACACCAAGGGCCAGAGAGGCTACGTGGTGTTCTTAGAGAGCCTGGAGTTTTACTACCCTGAACTCTACAAACTGGTGACAGGGAAAGAACCTACTCGGAGATTTTCCACTATTGTTGGTGAGTAGAATCAATCATAAAGGAGCCTGTTGAACTAAGGACTATCTGGAAGACTGGCTTGTTTTTTTTTTTTTGGGAAAGAAGTGGAAATAAAAGGTAATCTTATTGTAGCATTCTGCAGCTTTTCAGTCCCCTTCAAGGCAAAATGTGGTAGGTAATGTATAAAGCAAAGGGACATCCTAGCTGTCTGAATGAAGCTGAAGAGCTTCAAATGAAATGATAGACATTGCCAGAAATCTCAGGAGAAGCTATATTGGAACAGTGAACTAAATTACACTGATGACCTACACATGTGCAGCACATTTGATGCATTCAGATTAATTGAACTTGTACAGATTCATTTTACAAAGGTTGTGCTATTTCTACGGGCTCAGCTGAAACAAGACAAATGTAAAGGCTTTGTCTTCTATCTAGACAAGCTGTATGTGTGTATATTGGGATTGTGATACCAGTGTGTTGTGTAATATTTGTACTGTTAGACATACAGATGTGTATGAATTTGTGCAAATTCTGCACCTCTGTACATATTCTGGCCCCTTGTTTCTTACTTAGTTCTTCTGATCCTACTTGTTAATAAAGTAACTTAAATAAGGTACTTCACTAGACATTGATAAGCTGTTCAAACATTTTCAGTGGAGGAGGGACATGAAGGCCTAACCCATTTCCTAATGAATGAGATCATCAAGCTGCAGCAGCAAGTGAAGACAAAAGACATGCAGCGCTGTGAGCTCCTGGCCAAGTCCCGCCAGCTGGAGGATGAGCGAAAGCAGCTAAAGCTGAACAAGATAGAGCTGCTGACCTTCCAGGAGAGGTACAACAAGATGAAAGAGGAGAGAAACAACTACAACGATGAGCTGGTCAAGGTGAAAGATGAGAACTACAATCTGGCCATGAGATATGCCCAGCTGAGTGACGAGAAGAGCATGGCTGTGATAAGGAGCCGGGACCTGCAGTTGGAGGTGAGATAAATGCTTTGGGGTGCTTTAGTCAGCAACAGCAATGGAGAGCGCCAGCGGCATCTGGGAAAATGAGAAGCAGAAAGGTGTAGAGCTCTCTTTTGCTTGCTGATATGGGATACACATCGTAAGGTCACCCCAAGACATTACCCAGATGATTGGAGGCATCAATGTATAGAAATGCCAACTGCAGTGAGGTGTATTAATGGCAGATAATGAATTAACAGAATGCAAGTAAAAATAAAATTTAAAACATACTTCCTTACTAAGAACATAATTTTGGCTTTTTTAGGCTTAGTAATATCTTGGTACAGTTATCCAGCAGCACTACAGCTGCTGAGGGTTTATTCAGAAACATATCGTGAATTTTCTCCTGTTTTTCCTGATCCAAATAGTCCACGTGCAAAAAGCACAATGTGTGGTCAGCCTCTTAAGTGTTCATTCTGTTTCATACGTCTTTATTTATTAAAGGATTGGGGACATGTCACTTTTTTTTAATCCAGGTGTTCTAAATATTCACAGTCAGCCCATATGAGTTACAGCTGGCAAGTAGCCGGTTTGTACTTGAAACTTCACCAGTTCAGTTGTGGACATTCAGCACCCAATTATCAACTCCTCCTTAGCATTCACAGTTTAAACTATTTTTCCCCCTATGTTTTCACCTGGAAGTGAGAGCTTTTTCAGAGCACTAAATGTCAGAGCTAGGAAGGATTCTCTCCCTCTCCTCTTTCTCCTTTTCACTCTCCCTGGCTGCTCTAGATTGACCAGCTGAAGCATCGCTTGAACAAGGTGGAAGAGGAGTGCAAGCTGGAGAGGAACCAGTCTTTGAAGCTGAAAAATGATATTGAAAACCGACCCAAAAAGGAACAGGTTCTGGAGCTGGAGCGGGAAAATGAGATGATGAAGACTAAAATCCAAGAGTTACAGTCCATCATTCAGGTATAAAAGCAGATTGCTGCCTTTAAATCCAAACTCAAGCATATTCCAGTTACAGTGCAGGAAGTGTTGGCTGAAACCTCTGCCTGCAAAGCTTCAACCAGCATAAGTGCAAAGTTTGGACAAACAGAAGGCTGGTTGTACAGCTCCCAGCTGCCTGGAGTGCTCCCTGCGCAGACACATGCATGAGGAGGAGCTCTACAAAAATAGTCCTCTAAAAAAATCAAGTGTACATGAGAAATTGGCTCTTCCAAGAATGCAGTGTTGAATTGCTGAACATTGTACCAGCCTGTCACTGCAAAGCTCTGTTAAACAGCCAGTCCAGAAATTTCTGACAGTGGCTCTGTGTACCCTGTGTCAGGCTGTTGTCATATCTTTGCCAAAAAGGTTTTAATGAAGCAGAGGGTAACAAAGGTTCCTGTACTTGAGCGGTCACTAAGCACCAGGGTGCCCTGGAGAATCCTGCTTGCACAGGGAGCTCAACTAATGTGTGTTTGGGTAGGTAGGGAAAACAAATGATGTGCAGCACATTTAGAGCTTAGCCAAATAATGGGATATATATGAGACTGCTTAGCACTTTGTTGGAAATGTTTGTGGCATTTTAAAATGACACTTAAAAATTATCAATAGAAGGCCTTTCAGAAATGGCTGTAGCCTCTAGCAGCGCCTAACGATTCTTAGTTCTAACACAAATCCAATTCAAAGGTTGAAAAACAGTGTAGGATAGAAGATTCTGGGAGTTCTGGTCCATGTAGGTCTGTTATATTAATTGAAATGGTCTTACAGCACTTAAAGAAACAGAGAAATAGCTAAAAATAGGATTTAAATTCTCCTAAGCGAAAGTATAAATAAACTTGAACCAGGTTGTTTTAGAAATGCTTAGGAATGCTTAGAAATACTGGATAACCGAAATATCCCTGAAATCTCCAATTCAGTCTAGGTATTTAAAAAAAAAAAAATGCATATTCCTTGCTGGCATTTCGTGCTTTTTTCATCTTCCATTTATGGTTAATTTTGGATGGCAATCATGTGTTGGAACCTGCTTTGGTAATCTTTTTAATTTTAAATCTGAAAGAAATTATATTCCTGGACAGTGTGGGAAATGAAGTAGTGCTACAAGGTACTCCAGGCATGTTTAATATTCTCTGAGCACAGCTCTGCAAAGCCTGTGCATGACTTAAAAATTCTCCTGAATATTTTCTTAGGCCCTGCTCTTTGGAAGAGCGTGATTTTTGTACTCAGTGAGAGCTGATTAATAGAAAAGAGTTTTGAATGCAGGGCTTGGAGTGAAGAATTGTCACTGCATCCAAACCAGATCAAATTACAGCCAGTACAATAGACCAGTAAAACAGTTCCTTCATCAGATTATTCTGACAGCAAGACAGATTTTATTCATCTTTTCTGACAATGCTTTAAAATATGAACAAATGCCCATCTCTTCTCCTGCTTTCCCATTGCAGTACCTTGTTCATTTGCTATTCCTCTTGCCTGTTACTGTCTTTGATACTTTTCTCCCTGCAAAACTATTTTCTGTTTCCCTGGCCTGGCTCTAAAAAATGTCTTTCCTCAGGCTGACAAGAGGGGTTTGCCAGATTCAGACAAAGCCATTTTGGATATTCTGGAACACGACCGTAAGGAGGCACTGGAGGATCGTCATGAGTTGGTCAACAAGATCTTTAATCTCCAAGAGGAGATTCGTCATGTGGAGGACTTGAGAGACAAGGTGAGAAATGGAAGGGTTGAGAGATGGAATATCTCAGGCTGGTGCCCAAAATGCCTCTGGGAGTGGTGGTGGTTAACAGTTTGTCATTTCCAGTATCTTGAGGAGAAAGAAGATTTGGAGTTAAAGTGCTCAACACTAGGAAAAGACTGTGAGATGTACAAGCACCGCATGAACACTGTAATGATACAGCTGGAAGAGGTGGAAAAGGAGCGGGACCAGGTATCTCACAGTTAAAGTGGGGGAAATCAGTAGCAAAAGCCTCTATCTCCTCTGTGTCACTTTGGGGAATTGTGGGTAATTGGGCCCAAAATACCATTATAAAATAAGCAGTTAAAAGAATTACTTGTTGGGATTTGCATTAGGGTAATTAAACACAGGGTAATATTGGGTTGTTTCCACAGTGTAGCATCTGGCAGGCAGAGCCAGGATCTTAACAACAGCTCCTGCAAGGCTTTATGTCAGTGTCAAGTCACCCCGTTTGCACTCTGGGACATTTTCCCACCAACCCAGAGGGAGATGTAAACCCTCATCATCATAATTTTTGATGGTGCTACTGTGGCACATCCTGGTCCTGATTGCTGTGTTAATGGGTGACTGGGTACCACTTCTGAAGTGCCCGTTGCCAGCACTTCACAAACAAAAGCAGCAGGAGGAGGGTCTGGTGCCCAGGTGCCACAGAGGGTTCTTGCCCCGCTGCAGGCATTCCGCTCGCGCGACGAGGCTCAGACGCAGTACTCACACTGTCTGATAGAGAAGGACAAATACAGGAAGCAGATCCGGGAGCTGGAGGAGCGGAACGACGAGCTCCGAATCGAGGTGGTGCGGAAGGAAGCGTGCATCGTCAACCTGGAGTGCAAACTCCGGCGCCTCTCCAAGGACAACAACTTCCTTGACCAGGTACAGCTGAGCAAAACGGATGTGATCTCTTTTGTTAAGACTTGCTTTTGCAAACATTTTGGTCTGGAAGGGAGAGGGGACTTTTTAAATTCTTTCCATGAATTAACTGAAAAAAATAATCTCCTCCTACTAAATGTCAGTGTTGTGAATTCTTTGCTGTAGTGTTGTTCAGGTTGTCTGTCATGCACATGCCTTCCCAAAGGCTGCCATTCCACAGCTTGACTTTAA
Source organism: Corvus cornix cornix (assembly GCF_000738735.6). Classification (NCBI taxonomy): domain Eukaryota; kingdom Metazoa; phylum Chordata; class Aves; order Passeriformes; family Corvidae; genus Corvus; species Corvus cornix. The sequence goes on along the minus strand of NC_046344.1, from coordinate 5,064,734 downwards.
ATGGTAGGGAAAGAAATACAGAAAACCAATTATTTTCTAAACTGGGTTAGAAACTACAAATATTTTTAGGAATGTGAGTGAAACCGAATTCAGGCAGTGAACAGAAATCCCCTCTAATCTCAACCCAAATTATTGATTGGGTTTGGAGCCACATTCTACATGAACTTCGGAAGCACAGAGTCACAATAGGTTCAATCAGATTGCTCTAGAGGAAGGTCATGTGTTGTACCAAACTGGTCTCAGAAGTAAAAGTGTTCCCTTGTGACCTTTAGAGTTTGCCACGGAATCTTCCCATTACCGTTATCTCCCAGGCCTTTGGGACTTCTGGCCCAAAAGCCAATGGTCAGGAAGCTGATGACTCCTCCACTTCTGAAGACTCTCCAGAAGACAACAAATTCTTCTTGCCTGATCAAGTTCGTCTCAAGAGAAGAGTCAACCTAAAGGGGATCCAGGTGTGTCTGAATCTGAGGCTGGAATGACACAGAGCAGGGACTGTTAGAACTATCAGACATAACACATGTTGTGGCAGTGCCTCTGAAACTGCTGTAAAGGTAATAGATTTGTGTATGATAGTGAGCTGTCAGTTTTTGCCCTGTGGTGATTTGCATCTTGAGGAGCAGATCTAATCAGGCTTTATAGACTGTTTTCTGTCCCTTCTCCCCATTTTCTGTTTTCTTCTTGCTTCTGCTGTTCATTCACATTCTTGGAGCATTGTCAATAAATTGATTCTTTGCCTCCTTAACATTAGTGGGGAAAAAAAATGACATAATGCCTGAGGTCCAACACACACTGAAGGTGAAAAACAAAGTGTTGGAGGAAAAGCTCTCAGCAGCTGGAAGGAAAAATAGAAAGAAGTGGACACAATCTAGAGCAAAATTAACCGTCTAATTTAGAATTAAATTATGGCAATTTCCTCACCCTTAACAGGAAGGGGTAGCATGAGTTAGGTTCATGATTTTCCCAACCAGCTGCATTCACACAGCTATTATCTGATGCTGTATTCATGAATTGTAAAGAAAACCCACAAAAATCTAACATTCCGGCTTTTGAGGTTCTCTTTCCTTTCATCTGCATTTGAATTCTCCCTGCCCTTCATAACCTTTCTGAGCTCTGACTGTCATTATTACTTATGGCGATAGAGCTGCATTTTTCACATTGCACACTCCAAAAGGATGCCTGTTGTATTAACAGCTGCCTGAAACCAGTCCCAAGGCACCCACTTCACCTTTTGTCTCTTTGTTTCCTCAGCAGAATCTGTAAATTGCAATGTTATTTGGGCCAGACATTCAAAAGTAGTCAGGTAGCTAACCCTCCATCACTGCTGTGGTATTTAGATACCTAAATATCTTCCAAATTTTGGGTCTTGTTGTTTAAAGGAGGGCAAGTATATTACAACGTAGCAGTGAAAAAAGGTGGTAAAAATATCTGGTTTACAGTGTGTGGCAAATATTCTGCATTTGTGCTGATTTTTGTCCTCTTACTTTTAGATAAGTCCAAGAGCTAAATCCCCTGTCAGCATGAACAAAACATCAGAGTTTCAAGGTCAGAAAGAGCACCCATGTCCTTATTCCTTTTCCATTGCTTTGTCTCTTTCACTTAATCTCTTTAAGTTGTTTTAGCAAATATGCCAACCAGGGAAATTGTTAACTAAGTCCAAGTCAGTAAAAAAAAACCAGTTTCTCTCACAGATACCAATGTAATAATTTAGAGTAGTCAAGTGTTCTACTTCACTGTCCTCTCCATCCAAAGATGCCTCCACAGGCACACGATGTGCATCCCATAGCTTAGCTAAATTTTCTGTTTTCTCAGTTTTCCATTTAGTTTACAAAAGTTGTAAAGTCATTTGTGTAACATCTGCACTAAAAATCATCATACCATTCTCTTTTTGCTGTTGGAAAAATCATTCAAGCTGAAAAGGCCCTAATCTAGTGATTGTCTAATGAGTTCCTTTGTCCTTCAGCAAAACAGAATTAATTTTAAATCTAAAGCATTGCAAAAGCTCAGAGAGGGGGATTGACCCACGCCCCAGCCAGCTGCCAAGTTACCAAATTTGTTGCTGTACACTCATGTTTGAGTTACTCCTAATTCCTCCTATTTGTGTAACACTATCCCTGAAACAAACACCATCAGAGGCAGCACTTCCTTCAGTTGTTGTGTGTTACAGTGTGCCTCTGTTGGACAAAACACCATGGCAAACACGGCTCCCGCTCCAAGGTACTCCATGTTAAACAGCAGCTTTGCTAGCAGGCAGTGTGCAACATTAGTACCAATCAGAGGTGCTGAGGAAGGGGAGGAGTCCACATTCACTCTGTGTTACCTGGGGCTGCGGAGGGATCCCAGGCTTCTTGATCCTTGTAAATTTTTTGTAGTAAAAATGTGTAATTCAATGAGCCTACCTTGCAGATCGCCTGGTTCAGGTGATGAAGTTAGAACATAAATTCACGAAACAATCTTTCTTTATTTGTCAAATAGCATTCACAGATCTATTAAAAATGGCCAGGACAGAGTTGGGAGACAAAGTGGGCAGGAGTCTGTGCAGAGGGGTGGGAATTTCCGTGCTTTGTCGGGAACTGCTGGGGAAGGTGTCGAGCCAGAGCTGCAGAGCAGGAGCGTGTCTGCCGCCCCTGTCCAGTACAAGACCAGCTGAAATGGAAAGAGAACATAAGTGCAGTGGCACATCTGTGAAAGACTCTGCACTGGAAGTGCTCTGACGTGCTTCTCTCTCGTGTGTTTTGTCTGTGTTTCCCTGTGTCCCCATGAGTGCAGCAGTCAGAGCACAGGATGAAGACGGGGCCGAGGGCAGCACCGGCCGCACGGACACGAGCTCCTCTGTGTCCATCAGTAACTCCATCAGCAGCTGTGAAGTCACCAGGATTGTAAGGATGCCCCTTGCCTGTCTACAACTGTCTCTCCTAATGTGGTTCAGCGCTTTCACAGCTCAGTATTAGCACTTCCCCAGCATCCCAGCTGTGATCACATTCAAGGCCCTTGTCAGAAGCTCCCTTAATCCTTTTACCAGCATTTTGTTAGAACTATGTTATTAGCCTTTCCCAAAATCACAGAATTGGTTTATGTTTATTTAAAGATATTTCAGAGGTATTTATGACCTCTTGCTGTCTCCTTATGCCATTTAACATTTACTGTTAGAAGAAAGAGATTTGCTTTAAAACTGCTTTGTAACTTATCTGGGAAAATTCTAAGGATTTTTTGAGTTCTATAATGCTTTTCCTGTCTATAAGTAACAGCAAGTGAGAAAAGGGGTGCAGATCACAGTTGGAAATTTCTGCATACCATAATCAAACCATTTCTTCCCTGCTTGCTGTATCCCCATAATCTTGCAAGGTAGATATTCCATTATACATATGTGAGCACTGACACAGCAGGACAGGCAGATAGAGAGAGTGCTCTTGCAGAGTGTTAATAACAAAGAACAAGACATCTTTCTAGAACACTGTGAAAAATGCTGCCCCCAGGAAATTAAAATTATACTCAAGAACAGCCAGGAAAGAACTTGCTGCCACTCATAATAAGCTTAGCTGGGTTAGGAATATCTTTTTGGAATATCTGTTGAATATTTAGATGCCTTATACTGGTCTTCCCTCTAGTGCAATTCAGGTTTTAGTTTCCAGTGTACTGGAAGATTATTTAACATATGAAGATCTGTGTTTTTCTGTCTCATTCCAACTATATATATATTTATATAAGTAGACATACTGCTTTTCATCCTCCTCCTGTGTCAGCTGTGCAACATATACACCACACATCAAGGGTAAAGTTACAATGGCTTAGTAAATCAGGCAGTTATGTGGTCACAGGAGAAGGTGCAGTGCCAGCACACAAGCTGGGCATTGTGCTAAAAACTGGGATATATGAGTGCTCTTGGATTCTGCACAGCTAGAATCGACTTTTCTTCTTTTTCTGTGTGTGCTTCTCAGTGCAGACTATGGCCAGTGCAGAGCACCACTGCTAATGCTGCTGTGACTTAGAGGTGAGAGCACATTTCAACCAGATAACCTTTCTGAAACCTTTTGGTTTCTTGTTCAAAGCAAACCCTGCGGAATCGCAACGACAGCATCATGTCGACCACTCCCGAGCCTCCCGGGAACGATTCCATCGTGCGGCGTTGCAAAGAGGACACCCCTCACTGCAGGTGGGTCACATGTGGGGAAACCTGTCCTGAGCCCAATGGCACAAGGACAAGGGAAAAAGGGCTGTAGAGGTCCTTGTGTCTGCCTCTGATTGAAGAGCCTCTATAAAGCAGCAGGATTAACTTCTCAAGGCTGCAGCCCTTCATCCCACATTTTGTCCAAACCACTCAGGAGTGCCTGACGGTTCAGCCAGGATGAATGACACAGTGATACCACTGCAGCACTGACTTTGTAATGAACAGAAACAGGACTGGAATCACTTGGCACTGATGCTGTTGGAGAAAGTGCTCTCTCTACCTTCGTACACTGATCCAGCTTCAGTTTTTGCCCCTCAGCTCCATGCTGCCCTTGTGTCCCTGTTCTTTCCCCTTCTTTCAAAGCTCGCCCTTCTTCTCTGTAAGCTGCCGAAGTGAGCAGAGTTGCTTGCATGTCTGCGAGGAGTGGAGGGGAGAAGTGGAGGAGGGAGGTGGTTTTTCTGAGTCTCAGGGTCTGCTTCTCAGCAGAGCAGGGAGTGGAGAGAGAGGCTTTGCTCTTGGCTTCACCTTCTGCTGCAGCTTCCACTTCTGTCGGGTCAGGGCCCCATGGACTTCCCCTGGCAGTGAAATCTCATCAGCTGGTGAGTGGGAAGTTGGTGGCAGGAAGGAGGGAGACCTCTCCTGCCTCACAGTTCCCTAAAGGGCACTGACCCCTTTTCTAAAAGGTTTTTTGCAATGTGATACTCAGACATGCTGTGTTGGTGTGGTGTCAATAGCATCAGTGTCTGCATCAGAAATATCAGGAAATACAAATACATTCCCTAAAGGTCCCAAGCAGAAGGAGAAAAGAACAGAGCAGACCTTTAGAAGAAAGCAATATATGTGGAGGGTTTAGATCTTTATTAGATCTATTTTTGATATCTAACCTTTATTAGACCTTTATTCATATTTTTATGTTTTTCAAAACAATCTGATCTTGGGCAGACTCCCACTTTTGCCTCTCTCTCTGGAGAGCTTTGCAAGACAGCTTTCCACTGAGGGCATCCTCAGCTGGTCCTCCCACATAATTTTGTAGGCTGCTGAGGCTTTAAGCAGTGTTTATTTCAGTCTCCCTTAGCTTCTCCTACATTGCCCTCCAAGTCCCTTTTTAAAGTGTGTTTTATTACAAGATGAGAAAAGGCTTTTTTATTAATGATTTGAATGTTTTGTGCCTCAGGTGCTTGAGAAGCCTTTGGCATGCCTGAACCTTTCAATATTTGCAGTGTATTACAGAACACAGTAGAGATTACACAGAGATTATTCATCTTCTGGACTTATTTCACTGTAACTGTGACTGTATTCTGTTCCATGTGTTAAGGCACTGGAAGACTGAGTTGTACTGAAATCTGAATTTTTCCCTCATATTAGATATTCTTTGTGTGGAAAGAAAAGGTACCCTGGAACAAGGTCTGAATGTGGGTTTACTTTGTTGAGCTGATAATCACTAAAGTCAAGTATCTCAAGAACCTGCCCAAAAATTCACTGTAGCTAATAACTTTATAATTAGCATGATAAATTTTTGTAACTTATTTGTGAACATAATCCAGAATAATTGCTGTTTGCAAGCCAAGTTGCAGGTTTCACAGTTCATCTCAACTTAATTTGTGTGAATAAAAAAGGTGAGATCATCATTTAATGTAGGAAAAGGTACATTATTTCCCTGCTTATGCATGCTGTAAAAATAGCTGATCCTCTGCAGCCTGGCTGCAAAAATTCACCCTTCAGCTACAGCCAAATATGAGGAATATCAGCTCCACAGGAGACCTACAAATCATTCTGAATGGGAAAAACAACAAGCTGTTATTTAAACAGCTTTGCAACCAAAGGACATGCTTTAATGAAGTCCTTCTAGTGAAGCTGACAGATCACTCACTTGGCTGGACAGCCCCAATACCCCTGTAAGAGCAGAATTTTAGAGAATCTTGAGTGGTTTTCAGGCCAACCAATCCAGTCACCTCTACCAGGAATGGCTGTACGAGCTGGGCTGGGAGCAGAGCTGTGGCAGTTCCCAAAGCCTGGAGCACTTTGCTGTTCTGTACTGCAGGTACCTGAGTAGCCATGCGAGGTACCCTGAAACTGCTATAAAAAACTTCAAGCACTTTAAATCAAGCAGATAAATTACTCCTTACTGCTGCACCTCAGTAACTTCCCTTGCATTTACTCTGTCCATCAGTGAACTTCTGGCTTTTTGCTCTGTCATGGAAAACCCCCATGGTGCAGTGCATGCACAGCAGGCATTGTGCAGCCCTTTATCTCCATGTGAACCAAGTGTGGTGTGAGTCACACACCAGACCATCAGTCAGCAGCTTCCTTTTGTCCTCAGCAAAATCTTCATTCCCTCACTGCTGTTGGCATTTCTTCCTTCTGAACCTTCTTGCTGCTTCACATGCTTCCCATGCTGGCTGACACATGTTGTCTTCCTGCCCTTTTCTATATATCCCCTGGACTCTCAAGGATGTTACTTGCTTATTTTTTTGCATCTGCACCATTGCCTGATGCAACGCCTCCAACATCTTCCTTTTTCACAGAAGAAGTTCCTCCTTCGGAACTTAATGAAATCTGCTGAAAGCTGGAAAGTGTGCAACTTTCTCTCTCTTCCATTATCTCATGCTTTGTTTTTAGTTCCAGCTTGGTTGAAGAGGACAATGACAGCTTTGGATGTGATGCTTTGGAGCTGGATGGTAAGCAAGAGGATATCATGTGTAATTGAAATATGAGCTAATATGTTATCAGCTCCCCAGCTACAGAGACTGTCAGATAACCAACCCCCTCTAAGAAAATGGGACGCACAATCTGTGAGTAAATTGAGAAAACAAAGGGTCAGCCAGTGTTAAGAAGGGGAAAGCGGTCATTCCTGAAGAACTAAGTGGGAAAAGGATTCGTTTTTTTACCGTGAGGGGGGGTCAAGCACTAGAACAGGGTTGTCCAGAGAGTTTTAGTCAAACTCTTCATCCTTAGATGTCCTTCAACTGGACAAAGTCCTGAGCAATCTCCTTGAGCTGACCCTGCACTGACCTTTGACTAGACAGTCTCCAGAGGTCCCTTCCCACTTTCTATTCTATGAGAGAGGCATTCCTCGTGCCATGTCCTCATGCCTCTGCCTGAGGAATTTCCTACTTCAGCTTTGGTTGGGTTCAATTAAAATTAATTTTCCTCTTTTTCATCTTTGTCACTTTATCTAGGACTCATTATCATTCTTGTTACTCTTTCCAGATGACAGTCATGACAGGCAGTCACATGGAGCTCCTTCAGTGCACTCTTCCTCTTCTTCTCATCAGTCAGAAGGCCTGGATGCCTATGAGCTTGAGCATGTCAACTCCATATTTAGAAAGTTCTCTCTAGAAAGGTAGGTAAACTGGCATCTCAAATACCTGAGAGGAAAGGGTGCTGTGGTAGAAACTCTCTATTTATTTATTAGTTGCTGAAGTTATAGTGGCAGGAGTGATTATGGTGGCAGCAATATAACGTTATCTTGGAGCCCCTTCATGTCCTGTAAACCCTCAAATCCTCAAATTTCAAAAACTTCAAGGCAGACTAAACGTTCTAAAGGCTTAAATTTCTCTTTGTGATCTTGCTATCTCGCTGCAAGAGCTTGCAGAGTGGAGAACTGTTGTACGCTGAGTTTTCAGAGATGCCAGAGCACTGGGATCTATCCAGATGCTCTTCTCCAGAACTTGTGCTGTAACGAGGAGGATTTCTTTTAGAGTCCTTAGATCCTAGTGCTTGGTAATGCTGGAGGTTTATTTCTATATCTTTCATTTATCATACATGCATTTAACTCAGAGTGAGATAACCAACTGTCCCTTCCTCTCATGGACCAGACCCTTCCGTCCCTCTGTCACATCTGTGGGCCGCATCAGGAGCTCATGTCACACGATCCAGCGCGTGACACTCAACGGGGACAGCCTCAACTCAGAGATCACCCTGCTCGGGGGCAATGACAAGGGCAGCTTCATCAGCTCTGTCAAGACAGGCTCCCCTGCAGAGAAAGCTGGCCTTCGGGAGGGACACCAGATCCTCCTGGTGAGCATGAAATCATCACCAAGTGGCACAGGGTGTCTGTCCACCCACCTATGCTGTCCCTGGCAGCCCATGAGCACAAGTTCAACAGTGCTTCTGCCAAGTTTCTCTTTACTTAGTTTTCCCTCCATTGCCAATGTTGCCAGACCATTTTCCTATTAAAATGCCTCCAAGGGGAAAAAAACACCCCCCACAATTTATATTCCTGCACTCCTTACTCCCAGGGAAGCCTGGGATTGTCCAACTGCTGCAGTTCTGTTGACTGTTAGCATTCCTAATTTGAGAGAAAAATAATTATATAATTAAGACATAATCTACATCCTGATAGCAAAGTGTCTGCATTGTTTAATAAGAAAAAGATTATGACACTTTAAAAAAAATGGTATAATTGACTCAGATATTGACCCTGCGCTGGAGAGTGATATTTCTTTCATATCTAGCTGGAGGGCTGCATTAAAGGGGAAAATCAAAGTGTTCCCTTGGATACTTGCACAAAGGAAGAAGTTCACTGGACAATTCAGAGGTGCAGTGGTCCAGTAACACTCCAGTATAAATCAAATCATGAAGGTAAGACCGGAAGTATTTCTCATCTCATATGGTCTGTTATAGCAACTTGTCTGGAAGAGAGTGACAGGACCAGCATATCCTTTGTATTGGGATAAATCTGGAGCATGCCACTGGTGTTAATTACAGCACCTCTGTGGAACTGTTTCAGCTTTTAGCCTGGTGACTGAGAAAATAAAAAGCCCATGTGCTTGTCAAGAGGATTCTGAAAAATTTACATGGTGGCCAATAGCAACATGATTCGTGAAACACGTTCAATCTTATTTTTATGTACAGTTTTTTGCAATACAACATGGTGAGCTGAATGATCTTTATCCAGCTGGTCAATTTAGCATTTACCTGATGGAGTTGCCCTGTTTATTACTTTGTGGCTTTATCTTATCTTTAACAGCCGGAGTTCATGTGTGGCGAACAGAATCTGATTTTAGTGTTCAGGGCCTATAATGATAATTTCAGGTTATGGATCAAAAATTACATTCCAAAATCCATTCTTTACTGGTGTGTATAAATGGGCGTTCGTGTTTTTATGCTGGTTAGAGAATTTCAGCTGCACAGATCACACAAGAAGTGATGCCTTTGATTTTCTTTGATGTTTTCAACGGTAGAAAAGACTATTGCAATTTTTTGAGCATCACTTAACTGCAGATAAAGCATGTTATAGATTCTGGGAGTGCCAATTAGAGCTAATAAGGGGAATAGCTTGCCAGTAAAATTGGTGGCAGAACTCACACTGTACTTAGAGGGCAGAGCTATAGCTGTGTCTGCGTCTTTGGTGAGTTCTCTGTTCCACAGGTTGTGTGGGGAGTACTGAGAATGGAGTTACCTAAAAGCAGCATTATAATGAGAATATTCCCACAGGCCTGACAGCAGCAGCATGGTCTGTCCCTGAGGCAATGCCCCATCAGTATCTCTGAGGTGCAGGCCCATGATCTTGCTGGAACTACTGCAGGCAGCGCTCTGGAAGTACAAACCTCTCTCGGAGGAGCCCCAGGAGTTTGTGCTGTGGCTTCTCCCAGAGGATGCCCGGCAATGCAGCAAGAGCAGAGCATGAGATCCTGCCTCACCCCTTCCCTCCCTGCTGCAGGGTACCGGAAGCTGCTGTCGGAGCTGGAAGAAGGGCTCATCACCTCAGGGGATTCATTTCACATCCGCCTGAACCTGAATATCTCCAGCCAGCTGGACTGCTGCTCCCTGTCAGTGAAATGTGATGAGATCGTCCACATCCTCGACACCATGTACCAGGGCAGGTGTGAGTGGCTGTGTGCCAGGGTGGATCCCTTCACTGACAGGGACCTGGAGATGGGGACCATTCCCAGCTACAGCAGGTGAGGGTGATGCTGAGTGGCCACAACTGAGAGCAGGGATCTAGAAACAGGGAACTTAATTACGGCTGTAAGGAAAGAGGTATCTGTCTTAAATTTTGAGATAAGATCTGGTGATGTTAAACTACAACATGAGCTATAAAACTTAAGAAAGGAGATTCCAGATGTCACCTGAAAAAATAAAGTGGGTTGCTCAAAAAGTATAATACGCAAATATTCCATGGATATTCTTTAATCCTTAACTGCAATGCAGTTCTTCATATTATTTTGTTCCTGCCTTTACTTCATGGTTCAGTCAGTCCTCACTGCTATTTCTATTTAATCTTTTCTGTAGGCACAGACCCATTGCAATCCAGCTTTCTTCTGAGTGGTTTCAAAACTATCTTGATCTACATGATTCCATCTTTTCTTTCAGAGCCCAGCAACTCCTTTTGGTGAAGCTGCAGCGGTTGATGCACAGAGGAAGCAAAGATGAGACAGAAAACTCCTACAATACCCTTCGGGCACTGCGGGTAAGTATCCACAAACAAAGTCTTTTTAACACCTCATACTCCCCTGCTACTGTTTTTTCATTTTTCATTTTTCATCATCATTTTACAGAAATTCCTGTTTACATTCTCTGTAGGTTTTGATTGTGTCAGGCAGTGGGCACCTTCTGTTTGCTTTAAATAATGTCCCTGGGAATGAACCCAGCTCTGGCTCACTATTAACCCTTCCAGCTATGAAGGAGTACACTTTAAAAGTCAAAACTGTTCTGTGCTTTAGTTACCCTTCTCATGCTTCTCTGCCTGTAAACATTGAATGCATCTTCATGTACACATGAGGAAGAAGCTGTGTCCTTGGAGTTAATAATCAGAGCTGTTTCTCTCCGATTGTGAACAAGCCTCTAAACCACAGAGTCTATTGTCCCACTTTAGAAAGACCTGTCTCTTCCAGCCTAGATGTTGTGGAGAGAATTGGGATTATCAGGCCTTCACACACAACAGCCCTTCTATTTTCTCCTTTTCCATCACAAAAAGTAATTTGATTTTTCTTTCTTTAGACCCCAAAATTCCATCTTTACAAAATTAAAATTACCTTCCCAGTGTATTAGTTGCTGTAAGTTATTTTTAGAGTCTGGGAGACATTCATGCTTCTAACTTTTGCAGGGACAGGTAGACGGTGCTTGTGCTTGATTTCAGTCAAGGTTAAGTGTCACACATTCCTTCTGTGCTCGCATCCCCACTGATCAAAGGGACAGAGATCACTGGAAGAGGTGCTTGTGAAAGCAAAAGCTGTGCATGATCTTTCTTGGTGCAGAAATTACCTCTTTCTTAGGTGTGGAGAGCAGTCTGTGAAAAAAGGAGTGTGAAGAGCAGTGAAAAAGCAGTGCTTCTTGGCACAAGCCATGCTATGTCCACAGTTTGTTTAGAACATTGTATTTGGGATAGGTATCGATCACTCTCCTCTTTTACTGGAAATATAAAATATCTGTCTTGGCTTGTTTTGTTTCCCAAATATTATGATTTAAAAAAACAAATACAAAAAAGAGGGTGGAGGAGAAAAACGCCTGTGTTCTTTTTTACTAGAATACATTGCAGCCAGAGGAGCCTGCCCCACAGAGTGACCCAAAAACCAGCCCTCGCCTGTCCAGAGCAAGCTTTCTTTTGGGCCAGATTTTGCAGGTAATAAAGTTCAAATCCTCAGTGCAATGTCTGAAATAGTGGATCTGAACAGCTGATATTCTCAGGCTATCCTAATTCCCCCAGAAATCCCAGCTCAGGTCTAGAGGTTGTATTGGAATTTATTCCTATCAAAAAGAGATTTAATGCACGAACGAGAAGGATGGGTTGTGTTTTCTGTTGTGATGCGGGGTGTTTGTTTTTAAGAGCATAGCTTCCATTACGGATGTGCCTTGAGGAATCCCACGTCTGCCATCAGAGGCTGAAATGTGCTTTGCTTGTACCATAAGGACAAATCCAATGGACTGGATCAAATCTCCAAGTCTCTGTGAGATAGGGCTCCATCAGGAAATAGTCCTTTAACTGTGGGCCAGTGACTGAGCGTGACAGAGACTTGTGGGTGAAAGATAAACCTTGTGAAGGAAGGAGGTTGTGAAAGGTTAGCAAATACACAGGAGGAGGAGTTAATGTTTGGATAGAGGAATAGTCGGGTGGATGAGGAAGGAAAGCATGAAGCCCATTTCTCATGTAAAATAACTGTAAAAAGATGCCATTTGGGAGTTTCTAAGTCTCTCTTGTAGAGTAAAGAAGAGGTAGTTTGGGTATAACTTGTGATACATTTGTGCACATACTCTGGGTATGATGTACACATCAGTGCTTGTACTGGTGATAGCAGGGAGCTCTGTGAAGGGAAAACATGCCTCTTAAGAGCAGAGAACAAAACAAGAAATCCCAGAGGGGATTAACACCCGCTCTGAAACAGATCTATGATATTTAAAGAGCCTTAGAAGTCAGTCCACAGATCCATGGAGTCCTGTCTTTGATAGACACAGGTGATTCAGATCTCGTAGTTAATGGGTGTCAGCTGATGAATACATGGGGAGGGTAAATAATGCAAGAAATGAGAGTCAAATCTCTCTTTTTTTTGTTCACTTTTTTAGTTTGTCAGTAGGTCTGAGAACAAATACAAACGAATGAACAGCAACGAGCGGGTCCGCATCGTCACGGGCTGGCCCTCGGGCCTGGCACTGAGCTCATCCGAAGGGAAGAAGCAGCTGCCTGATAAACTGGAAGGTGCAGATCTAAAACAGCCTTTACACACGTAGCACTGACACAAAGGCCTACATAAACATCTACACAACAGCATGGCTATGAAATGTATCATAGGTCTTGCATTTGTGGTTGACTCTGCAAAAGTTCAACAGGATTTGTGACCAAAACTGATTCTGCTAAAAGTGCTTGGGCCACTAAGCCTTCATGGGCAGCTTTAGGACGCTGAAATGTCCTGTTTGACTGGCAGTTCTTCCTAAGTGCTTTCTTGCCTTTTGCTCCAAAACATTTAATTTAGAGTAAGTCAAGCTAACAAGCAGAAAGTCTCCAAGCAAATGTTGGGTTGAAGAGGTTAAGAAATAATCTCTTGAAAGCAAAAGGCACTTGAATCTAGTATTAGGTTGGACATCATAGTGCTGTGAGTATAGTAAAGACAACCCCAGCAAAAGGGGAAGGAGGGACCAGTATGACTAATCATGCCATTTCTGGTTCATGTGTGTCTCCTTTTTTTCTCCAAATATTGATGGAGGGGAACTCAGATGATAAATGTCTTGTTCTTTGCTCAGATTTGGATTCTGAGAGTGAAATCGATAAGAAGCTCAGTCTGATCCCCTATAGCTTGGTGAGACCCATCCACTGCGAGCGCAGGCGCCCTGTACTGTTCACCCCCACCATGCTTGCCAAGCCCTTGGTGCAGAAGCTTCTCAACTCTGGAGGTGCCCTGGAATTCAACATATGCAAGCCAGGTAATGGGATAAAAGAGGGCCATGACTGTCAACCCTCAGTGTTGGAAATACGAACATATATATGCGTGCACACGTAGGGGAATGCACATGTGAGAGCTGCTTGAGGTACTTCAAGTCACATCAGAGTGATGTGTAGCTGTAAATCCTGCTTTTTGAGACTATCTGGGATATTTGAATGTTTTTGAGACAGCCAGTACACATGGTTATGAGATTCTATGTCTATAAATATTATCCATGTGTATGCTGTGTGGTTGCTAGGCTGCCCCTCAGAGACTGAAATGCTGTGAGTGCTCTTTCTGTTTGCATACTGTTTGCATACTGCATATCTAGGCAATGTGAAATTTTGATTAATTTGTTTCTAGTATTTGCTATTATGAGGCATATCTTCCCTAGAGCGACTTTAGGTTTCTGTCTCATCCAAGCTGTGAAGATTGTGCATTTGATCTACTGGAAAGACTGATTTTCTTCCATGCTAAGTATTTACTATTAAAGCAGTACGCAGTGCCGTGGTGGCCGCAGGGCAGGATTGTATACAACCCAGCATTAAACAGAGCTGACGTTTCATTTTTACACTAATATTGAATACCCACAGCATAGTATGCAGCCTTACAGTCATCCAGACAGAGAACCTGAGAAGTTAAGTATTATAATAAATATCCCCTGTCTTGCAACATAAAACAAAAGCTTTGATGTGGAGCTGCAATTCACAAGGGGGCTGATATCACACATTGCAACCTAAGCCAAATTTTTTTGAAACTTTAAACACAAATGTTGGAACACTAAATCCTTGTTTTAGGATCCTGTGCTGAGGAGACCTTCTTTTTTTAGCACTTCTCAGCATCCTCCATCCCTGAACTGTTACTACATAACATTAGGTGCTGGAATTGTATTTACTGTTTTAATTTAATGCCTTCATAGTGTTGTAGTAATTGCCCAAGGACTCATTGGTGTAGGATATAGCTGAGATGCTCAGCTGTGATCAGATTAGGCTTTAATTGAATTCAATGGAAGAAATGAGGCAGCTGTTAAGACAATTCATTGCTCATCTTCCTTCCCTGAACCATCCTTACATCCCATGTGAAGTACTACTGGATATTTTCTACATGTTCTGCTGTTGTAAATTTGATTCTATCCCCAACCACATCTCTTCCTAGATATTGTAACAAAGGAAGAGTTCTTAAGGAAGCAAAGGACGGAGACTGTCATCTTCAGCAGAGAAAAGAATCTGAACACATACGAATGTATTGTACCTGCCAACATTGAGGCTGTCACTGCCAAGGTGCTCCCAGTCCTCTGTGTACCTTCCCTGGGCTCTCTGTGAACCTCTCTGCCATGTCTTGCATAAGAGACGGACCAATTTAAAGTTGCATGTTCTCTATCCTGCCCTCCTTCAATCTCAGATTTGTATTTATTCCCCCAAATGGCTTTTTATTTGTGCTCTTGTTTTCCTTTCCTTTCCCATCCTCAGCCATATTCTTTTATATTCTCCCTCATTCCCTGTGATGACCCACATAGATGCAGTTAAGTATCCTTTCATTTTCTGTACTCCATCCTTTAGTCATTTCCTTTTCATATCATAAGTATATATGAATACACAAGAGAGTGAGAGATACAAGAACCTAGACAAAGGAAAGGGAAGCCTGAAACCCAGACACAGGGGTGTACGGAAGAAAGAGAACAATGCCCAAGACAGAGATCTGATGTCAAATAGAGTAGATTTGATGCACAGCATGGAAAAAAAAGGAGAATTAAAGTGATGGTTTTTTCTCTCACAAGTAGTTGCATCGGATGTTCTTTCTGAACAAAAAGCAAGCCTGTGTTTTGTGTCTCTATGTAAAACTGGTATTTTATCATATTTTTCATCTTTAGAACAATCCATTTCCATTTTAAACCTTTTTGGAAAGCTGTTAAGCTCAGCTGATACTTGACTGACTAGTTTTAAACCAGTAGGAGGAGCTGGACTTTAAATGTATTTGATTAAAAGGTTTTAAATCAGTACAATGGTAAATAGAGAGCTTTCTAAATGACCCCATAAGGGATAGATACCATTATCTTGAGATTCCACAGCAGTGAATTTCCTTTGTGACACTGTTATGACTTTGTTTTTAGAACAAGCATTGTCTCCTGGAAGCTGGAATAAGCTGCACAAAGGATTTAATCAAAGCCAAGATATATCCTATTGTTCTCTTTATAAGAGTCTCAGAGAAAAACATCAAGAGGTTCAGGTAACATATCAAACCTTTTGCATATTTGATATTCCATCTTATTCAGTGAATGATTCTTGAGTCCAATAATGTTCTCACTGAGAGAAATAAAGAACCTCATCCCTCTCCATCTGGTACTTCTATGTGCACTGTTTCCTCCCATGATTCCTCCCTGAAATCTTACAACCGGAGAAAGCAGGAATTCCCCAAATCTGGCACTCTTTCACTGTCACTGGTGGCAATGAGCATTGTGGGAGGATGAGACCAAAGAAAATGTGGTTTTCTCCATGCTCAGCACTCCCACAGCATTTCTTAAGGTAATGCAAGCTGGAAGAGGAGAGCTCATAAACATTTGCACTCTCCCTCCATTCAATGCTCTTAAATTGTTTCCCCATAGCAAATATTTCTCCTTGGGGGCAGCATGAAGGTAAGGGGAGGGCACACCTGGAGTAGCTGCATTCTTCACTGCTTTTATTGCTTGTATGTAGTTAGGAGAAAATAAATTCTTGATGGAACAGCTGGGACTACAGGATTAACTTAGAATGCAGGACATTTATTTTTGGTCTGCTCATTTGATCCAGGAAGCTGCTGCCGAAGCCAGAGGCTGAGGATGAGTTTTTACGGATGTGCCGCCTGAAGGAGAAAGAACTAGAAGCACTGCCTTGCCTTTATGCCTCTGTGGAGGCAGAGGCATGGAGCAGCATTGAGGATCTCATCCGGACAATAAAAGACAGGATCGGGGAAGAGCAGCGGAAAACCATTTGGATAGATGAGGATCAGCTATAAAAAGCCATAAGTAACATGGAGCTCTTTGGTGAGCAAATGACACATCCAGGTGGAGCAGGGGCTCACAGAATTCTTTGATGAGGTGCCCAGAGCTCACTCCTGTTTCACCCTTGCTGGCTGGGCACTTCCTGCTGGCAGGATGCATGTCTGGAATGGAACTGGAGCTGTGTTGAAGAGCCCATGTCTCAGATGCTGGGATCCAGGCTGTGGGACAGACTACAGCCACCACCACAATTTCTGATCCGCTGGCATTTCTTAAGGGACAGCACCTGTTTAACACATGAGGACAAAGACCTTGAGAGGGAGGTTGGGGTAATTTATTATGTTCAAAATATGGATTTCTTTTATTTCATTGAAAACTTCTGATGAGACCAAATAAGTGGAATCTAAAAGGGATAAGGCATGGGGATTGGGCTTCAGGATGTGGAATTGATATGTGCCCCACACCCCCCTGAAGTGAGAACATACCCAGCTGAGGAAGCTGGAGGCTGGTTGGGAGCAGCAGCAGCACAACTGCTGATGGCCAGAGCAGCTCTGTCGCCCTGTTTCTCCACAGCCATTTTAATGAAAAGAGAAGAAAACAGCTATTCTTCCTGGCATTAACTAAAATGAAAATTTTCCTTTCCTTTTGAAACCCCAGTTTTATTTAACAGTTTTTCAGGTTTCCTTTGTAGTCCTGGCACTTACAGGAAAACAGACTTCACTGTCCCAGTGGCACATCAGATCTTTCCAGATCTGCCAACATTTCATTTAGTTTATCCCTGCCTCTGCATCATATTCATTTGTACATCTCTCAGTTTTTAACATTTTTTTACTCATGGAAAATACCGTGGTGCCTTCTCTGGACAACAGGTTTCTCTGTTTCTTCACTGAAATATTTTTCTATGACATCACTGCCTGCCAACATGCCTGCTCTCAACAGGAGGGACTATTCTGAGAAGAAGAAAAGGAGAATTTCATAAGCCAGTAATTTCTGTGAACCACTCAGTCCTTGACCTGTGTGCCGTGGCTGACAGCGAGGAGACCAGCGAGCACCACGCTGTGCTGTGGCCAAGTGGGATAATGCACGCTTCCAGAAGTGTGTATAGGGCTGAGGAGACCATGTCTCATTTTCAAAAGCACTTAAGTCCTCAGAGAGTTTAAGTTCCACTGTTCATGAGTGTGACTTAGACTCCTAAATCTCTTCAGTCTTTGAAACCTTTCCTCTCGACATTAGACGCTGTACTGAGATTGCCAAATTGATCCAATAAAACTGACCCGATAATAATGACTCACGCAACTGCTGATCTGAAATGCAATAAAAATTGACCTACAGATAAAGAGTTGTGCATCCCATTGTCCTTAGATCTTTCTTTCCTTGCCATATCCCTCCATTTTAAGATGCATTTAAACAAATTTACTTTTTGCTTCTGTGTTCATCCCCAGTCCCCCATCTTGGTGGTGTGGACTGATTTTTGCAGCAGGCAATAAAAAACCAATCAGAATCTAAATAAAACATCTGGTCTGGTTGCCTTCGTTAGATCAGCTGCTCCCTAGTCTTTGCAACAAACTTCTGCTGGGGGTGTCTCTCAGGTAGACTGGGTCAGTGTATGTTGGCTTGTGGGATTGCGCTTTTACTTGATGCTCTTTTTTCTTTTATGCTCTTCTCTTTTATGCACATCATTTTTTAACTAATGGAATCTTCAAGAAGTAATTTATGTCACTTTACATCTAATTGCTGCCGCTGTGTTTCTCAAGTTATTAATGTTTGAAAGAATGTTCATAGCTAGCACTTCTCAGAGAATAGCTTTTTACCTGCCCAGTGCCATCTGCTTGGACTGTGCAAGCAGGGAGAAACTTCCATGTGCAATCTCTTTACGAAAAGGACAGGCTACACACACAATTTTCAACTCCCTCCAGGGCAAGGAATAACAACCAGTTGGGGTATATATAGAACAAATTGGATGATTCTTCAGAGATCCTCTGTAGCTCAAGCAGAAATAAGAAAGCATCAGTTGGAAGAACTAAGCCTTTCAGGAGCATTTTGCATTCATTCCTAATGTCCTGATAATGCAACCTTGTGTAACAGCTGCCTGTGGTTTGTTCCTGCCCCTCTTGTGAAAGCTTTTGAGTCCGCAGCTGAGCAATGGGAGGAACTGCAGGAACATTTCTCAGCTGCTTCAGCAAAAAGTTCAGCCAGGTCAGCATCAGATGCCTCCAGGAGCCACCAGCTGACTGCTCACCGGACAGCGTGCGGAGGATGTCCGTGTGCCACTGGCTGTGCCACAGGGATCGCTACCATCTGCTAGAATGGCTGCAACAGATGGCTGGTGGGGCAGAGGGGATGGACTATCTCAGAATGCTGCTGTTGTTTCTGCAGTGATCTCCCCACAGCTTTATGTCTCTTTGCATGGACAAAGCTGCAGATGTGATTTGTCCCACTTCACTTTTGGCACAGGAAAGGCATATGCCAAACTCTGGAGGAGGTTCCTTTAGCAGTGAGCAGAGATACACCTCCAAAGAGCTGTATGTCTGGCTTACTGGAGATGGCTATCTGAGGGCAAGATGAATTGCCCTCTGAACTGTCTGGGGTTTTCATAGACTACAGCAAGAAATGAGAGAATTAGCCTGGCCTTTAGCATTTAGCTCTTTGATCTGTAATTTAGGACAGCTAAACCACCTTATGGGAAAAGTGGAAGTAGAGATTGAGGCAGAGAACAAGAGATCTAATTATTTCTGTGAAACAAGAGAGGAATGGATACATGGAACAGGCTTTTCTTCTCACATCCAAGTGCATCTGTAAATTCCCAGCTCTGCAGACACTACAGGGCATTGTGGTTGCCTGCTCATGTGATGCAAAGCAACCAGACCCTGCACAGTGCAGTTCATGGCACAGCTGGGTGCTGTAGCCTGCACAACCCTCATCTCTCTGTGAGTCGGTGGAGAAGGACTGAAAACTCAGTTCCCTCTTGCCTTCTGGGTGTGAACTCCAAGAGCAGATCTGTAGCTGGAGTGGAGCTGCACAACAGCCACAGAGTAAAAGGGGCCACTGTCATTTACACTGGCTGGGAGATGCTTCTGCTCTGGAGCCAAGAGCTCTCCCTCTCAACTGAAGGAAATTAACCCCTGCACCTTTTGAAAAACTGTTTCAGATCTTGAAAAGAGGCCATGGTTTTCCCTGAATGTCAGAGTGCTGGAATCAGTGTGGATTCCAAGTCCTGAACTGGGAGATTGGAGGTGCAGGCCTGGAATTTGGGCTGTAGATCGTTGCGGTATTTTCCATTCTGCTAAATCTCCTTTGTGAGGTATCACCTTAGGCCACATCCCTCCTCACATGCACATCCCATTTACACAAACCTGGGCTCAGCACAGACACAAAAGCCCACCAGGCATAGCCAGCTTTAGTAGGGATTGTGTGGTCAAAAAACTGGGAAGAACAATTCAGAAAACGAAGTGGGAATTGGAAATGTTGTAAATGTTCCTTGTAAATAGTGTCACAATGAAATCTCAAGCAGATTCTCCACCTGATCTCATCAAAGGGTTAGAATGGGACAAGTTTAATGTTGATTTGGTTGCTTCTGTATTTTAGACAGCACATGATATGAGGTTTAGGGGCAATAACTGGATTTGCAGGTACCCCCAAAATTCAGATACATTCTCTGAATCAGTCTAAAGAGGGAGACTCAAGCTGCAGACCTGAGTTGGAACGGGAGGCTGTGTTTGGACACCAGAGCTCAGGCCCAGCTGCCGTGTGTGGATCCCAGGTGTACATCCCTACCTAAGGTAAGCAACATTCTCAGCACAACCCATTTTAAAATCATTCATGGTTTTTAATTGAGGTCTGGGAACATTTCACAGCAATTTGTATTTTAAGTTAGAAAGGAGGTAACAGAAAGCCCAAAATTGCCTTATGTTTGGTCTGCTGCTTCTGCTGTAAAAGGCGTAAAACATAGAATAATAAGTGCCTTTCAAAATGGGTTATTTGAAAACTAGTTCTTCTTGCCTTTAAGAGCTCACAAGAGCTTGTTGGAAAATTTTTCACATGCAGAATGTTCTTCTGAAAATGTCATTGAAAAATTGCCCACTAGAAAATGCAATTGGAAATTTTTTAACTTGTCCTGTTAGAAAATATGTTTTCATCTAAATCAAATGTCTGTGGAAATTCTTCCATTCTAACATTTCATTTTTTAAAAGTTTAAAGTATTTCAATAATACTGAAGCAGTCATTTTCAATATTTCACATACTTTCAATCTTTTATCTGAAGAAAATTTTGGCGTTAATTTTTAATTTTTATAGTTGAAATAGTTTTAAAAGTCTACATTTAAACATTTGATTAGATTGAAACACTTGTATTTGATGTTTTTATACTACAAAATAATGGAAGTAATGGCTTACAGGTCTCACATGTGGTATTATGTCTGTGATCACAAGAGAAAAATCAAACTGAGTCTGGCTTTGCGTTTTGTTTAACTCTGCTGCTAAAATGATGTATAAGTCAGCATCATGCAGTTCAGCACATTGGGGAATTGTTGCAGGTAAAAATTTCATGCAAACTTTATGACACAGAATTGGATATTCCTTTGAATCAGAATTCTGGCTGAAGGCAAAGCTGTCAGTCAGGTCCGGCTGCAGCACAGACATCTCTGGCAGCACAATTTACAGGGGGGTAGGAACACACACAAAGCAGGCTTGTGCCTACAAACTTGAAGTGGAGATAGATGCCAAAGCTGGAAAAATGCCTGTAAACCTGTTAGAGGTTTCTGTGTTCTTTGTGCCAAGCTATTTTCATGGCCCAGGGTTCGAGAGCTCAGTACAATGCTGAAGTCGGGCACTGCTGAGCCCTGGAGCTTCTCTCAGCTTCTTCAGCTCTGTCTGGGCTGGGCTGTCTAAGCAGCAGTTAAACTGTTCCCTGGAGACTGGAAAAGCAAGACACAAGAGTTTTGGGCTTCTGGGAGAGCAGCATTCTTGGATTTTGCAGTTATTTGTATTGTGTATTCCAAGTCATTCAGCCTTAATCAGCTTAGACCGTGAAAATGTGCTCCCCTTTGGTGCAGTTTCCGTCTCCCTTGCTCTCGTTCAGCTCTGAGAATTGAACAGTATCTCACAAAGAGACACACAATATCAAACAGGAGATTGTGATTCACTGCTTCTAAGTCACGTTGTCTCCCCCCCTTTCTCCTGCTTGCTCAGTTCCCAGAGTTGCTTGCTCTGCACCCTGTGTACCACAAGGGCTGATTTGGGGTGTGCAGCCCTGAGGTCCCTCACCAGAGCACCACAAGATTCAGGAACAGGTGTCAGTTGAAACTGTAATTCCAGGAAAACCTTATGCTTTTCCAGACTCCTCTGCAGAACAAAAAGGAGGCTCTCCCATGAATCCAAGGCCATGTGGCTTTTGGCTTTGGAGACCAAATCCAGTGTGAATTTTGGTTCAGGCACAGTGAATAGGGGCTCTTGAGCACTGGCAGCTTGGGTGGCAGTACAGTCAGTGCCTGGGACAGCTTCCTGGCACAGCAAGAGTTACAGTGACCCTGCTGTGCCAGTCCTGCCCACACAGAACCTGCAGCAACTGGGCTGACCATTCTGTCCAACACTTTCCTGGGAAGAACACCTAATTCAGCCAAGGCACTGCTGAAAGCCTGTGGCATGAGATTTCCTCCATATCCTTCAGTCACTGCAGAATTCTGCCATGCTCCCAGGCATCACTTTTGATATCTCTGTAAAACTCTTGTCTGACTCTCAGGGACAATCCCGGACCCAAACACTGAGGAATCTGTTCTCACAGACTTTTCATTGATTCCTTGTAAATTTTGAGGCTGCAGAAGCAAACAGAAGGCCTGGCATCCCTGCAGATTTCACCTGCAGAACTAATGCTTCTTTAAGAAGAAGGTGCTGTCACTGTATTTGTATGGATGGAGCAGGTGAGAGAGAACTGAGGGCACTTGTCCACATGGGCCAGTGACACGGCCTGGCTCCCCCTGGGCTGCACTGCTCTGTCTCAAGACTCTGGGTGAGGGGGTGATGCCATCTGGCAGCTGGATCAAGGGTTTGAGTGGGGCTTGCCTTAAGTGGTGAGATTTCTAGTTTGATTTGAGAACCCTACCAGTAAGCCAAGTTAGAACAACAGGAAGCTCATTCACTCTCCCTCCCCCACCTCCTCTTTTCTGTTCCTGTGCTGCAGAAATGTCTGATGTTCAGATCAGAGGCTCTCCAGGGTTAAATACACCATTAGTCACTGGAAAAAAGGAAAAAAAGACCTTTTAAAAGCAGATGGTAGATGATAGAGAACCTGTTTGAGAGTAACTATCTACAACAGCATGTCTGCTTCATCAGATATTAGCATCAAAAGCTGTCTGACAATTTAGCAACAAACACCAATATTGATTTTCTTCCAAAGTGCAGATGCAGAAAGACAAAGATGGAGAGATGGCTCTTTCAGAGGATCCCCATTATGCCTGGGCAAAGACAAGGCAGGAAAAGACCTGCAGCCCCCAGTCCTATCATCAGGGCAGCAGCAGCCTGCAGGTGAGAGGTTCTGGGGGGAAACACAGGAGAGATACGCTGCAGCCTTGTCAGAAGCCTGTGCAGAACGGAGGGACACCACCCCAGGGATGAGGAACCAGGACTGGGGCCAGGACCAGGCTGCTCCCACCAGGGAAAATGGGAAGTAGAGCAAAGTAGTGGATCTGGGATGGAATGTGAAAGAGACATGGGATGTAGCTTGCTTCCCTTGCTGTTTTCAGAGGATATGTGAATTAATTGCTGCAATCTGAGCAGCAATAGCTACTACTCCACCTGTCTTTCCCTCAGATACAGCAGCCATCCTGACATTTCAGAGCACTACCAAAGTAACCATTTTAACACCGTAGCATTTGGAAAAATTCCACTTTAGAACTAAGATTTCTCCTTTATCCCCTGTCCCATTAATTTCTTTTTCCCATGTTGGTAGAAAAGCCTTCTCGTGGTCAGCAGTCAGCTCTTGGAACCATTCCTTGATGACAAGTGTTGGGTATATCCAGTTCTTTGGACAACAGATCCCTACTTCTGATTTAAATTCCCTGCAATCAGTGGTCTCACATCAATTATGTACACTGCTCCTCGTCTCTGTGTCTGAAATGTCAGTGAATCTGATAATTTTTGCTCACAGAGGTGGAGAACTAACAAGGATCTCTGGCACAGCCTGCAGTGATTGCATCTACCAAGGCTTAGCAAAACAGCAAGGAGACAGAAACAGGCACTGACACTTGCTGAAGTTCAACCCCCTGCTCAAACAGCAGCAGTCAGAGTAACTCCTAACAGAGTGCTCAGGAAGGCACCAGAGCACGTCAGGACACTGCTGAGGAAGGGCTGCACAAGGCAATCTCCAACCATGGTCATGGGAACATTTGGAAAGAACAGGAAAGAAATAAACACAGTAAGAAATAAAGAATAACTCATAATTAAACTGATTTACTCCTGGCAGAAATGGACACAATTCCATTAGCATGCAGTTCCGTCTAAATATGCACCAGAAAGAAACTAAGCT
This sequence comes from Corvus cornix cornix, assembly GCF_000738735.6. Lineage (NCBI taxonomy): Eukaryota > Metazoa > Chordata > Aves > Passeriformes > Corvidae > Corvus > Corvus cornix. The sequence continues at coordinate 5,040,717 of NC_046344.1, read as the reverse complement.
GGATATCAACTCTGACCTAGTTGGAGTTCCCACACTAACATTACTGTATTGTTAAAATACTGTTTTAAGAGCCAATTTTGGGCTGTTGCCTTCATTCTTGCACCCTAGAGAAAGCCAGTGGGGTAAACTTCTATTAAATGAATGTGAAAAATTGATGCCTGGTTCTAAGTGCACGTTTATAAATATAACATCAAATCCAGTGGCTTACAACAGCTCCTCTCCCAAAGAGCTCTGCCCTCTGAGCCTGTCCTGTGGTGGTCGTGGTTCCTCTGACCCAACCTCCTGGACCAGCCCAGCACCTTCCAAACACAACCTTACACTGGGAAGATTCAGCTTTGTCATTGTAGGCTGCCTGCAGCATTAGCTTCCCCATATCCTGGTGCTGAGGTGATTTGCTCATTATCAGATTGCTGTTTATTAATCAAAGTGGTAACAATGGGACGGAGGAGCTGGAATACAGCACAGACAGTGCTTCATTTGTTCCAATTGATTTTCCTATCACATTTTATTACTACTATTTACTTTGTATGCCTCGGGAAGATTGAACTGCACTGTGCAGTAGGGATAGGGATTTGAATTTCTCTTCTCTTTAGCCCTTTCTATTTCTGTGGTGATAGTCAGAACAGTGGGTTCTTCCAGCAACTAAGCCATGACCTTCTCTGCTATAAAACAGCATATGGAGATTTTGTGATAATGAGACTCCACCAGTGTGTGAAGTCCTGCAGGTGGAGTCCTAAGGAAATCCATGAGAATCATGGATACCGAGCACAAATTATCTCTCCAAGATGACACCTTACAAATGCTTAGCACTGGCCAGAACCACTGCTGGAGCTGAAGCAGATGGGAGGTACAGACTTGCAGAACAGGCACCTGTGCTTAGGCTGGAACAAGCAGGTTGTACCAGGGGGAGGTTTTGTCCTGCAGTAAAATTAATGGAGCTGATGGTGATTATGGGTTTTTTCCTGCTCCTTCCTATCTCTTCTCTAATGTCTTAGGTCACTGTTCACAAGCTGGATCTTGCAGTCTCCAGCCAGCACATCTAAGCCATGAGGGCAGAGCAGATGATTCCTGTCAGGAAGTCCGTGGTGCTTTATGGAAGCTGACGTGTGGGTCAGCAGGAAGACACAGGGTGGCACACGCTGTAAGATTACATTAATCGTCCCCTTGCCAGTAACAAGGCTCACTGAGAACCAAAAGCAACTTTAAAACTGACTGAAAAACTATCAAAATCTGTGGTGAAGCTCCTATTTTCAGCACAGCAGGGATTTCACTCTAGAGATTTTTAAGTGTTTGAACTATATTTACTCTGAAATTGCCCCATTCAGTGAGTACAACAGGAAACTCATGGTTGGCTGCAACTGTAGGTGTCAGATGCAGTTGCGTGGGGAGGTGATGAGAATATATGTTCAACAAAGGCTTTGTTTTCTGCACTAATTTTAGAAGTAGCCTAGTTAAGGAGTGAGGAGGCAGCTCTCAGGTGGTAGCACGTGTCATTAATAAAGTTCAAAACACAAACCACAGTCAGTCAGCTGAGCTGAAAGTTTCCGTGGGCCCTTCACTGTTACTGGAAATGTGAGAGTCCTTCAGACAGGAATTTCTTTCTTATCACGAGTTTTGTCTTGCTGAGATGCTGTTTTGTAACTTGGGCAGAGTGGGTGAGTGTGTACATGTGCAAACACACATCTGTGTCACCACCCAGCAGAATGTGTCTATACAGACATGTGCAACATCATCCTTTTGGGAACATGTCACATGGCATTGGGGAGAATTGCTCCCTTTTTTTGGTATGGTTTTTTTTTTTTCTTTTTTTCCTAGCAGAACTGCTTCTTTTGTTCCACCAGCAGAAGCTTTGGGGTTTTAGAGCTGAGTTGTACGTCCTGGTCCCTCTCTGAAGCACATCCATGCACTTGTCACTGGGCCACCAGTGCCTGAGTGACTTGGACCTTGCCTGATGGCTCTCTATCCTCCTGCTGTCAACGACCTTGAGGTGCACCAAAAAATTATTTTCTCCCTGGTTGTTTTTTTTCAGCAGCAGTGGGGGTAATTGAATGATTGTAAAATAGGCCACTAGGCCAGTAGGGGTTAAGTGAAAATGAAAATAATGCCAGTGACGGAAACATTTTTTGGTCACACTTAAGGTCACAGTGAGAGAAAGGCTTAGGAAATATCAGCCTGAGAATTTAACATCACAAATGGCTTCTGCAGGCACAGCCTGAGAGTGAGGGGAGGGGGCGAGGAAGGAGGGAGGGGAATGGTGGTGGATTTAACCAGGACTGAGTTCAGACCCTGGAGCAGACTCACTTGAGCAGTATTGATCAGAGTGGAAACATTAAGCACCTCTGTTAATCTGGCACTGTTTCACTCGTGCTGCATTATTATTGTTATTAGAACCTGTGATTCACCGTGTCCAGCCTGGATCAAATTCAGCAGCTGTATTTCTCCAGATTATTTTTCAGTCTTCCTTAGTGAAGTGCAGTCTGGCAGCAGAAGTTTTACAGCTCTTTGAAGGAATGAGGTCTCCCTCCAGTGGTGGCAGGAAACAGCTTCGGCTCCCAACATCAGTGGGGGCATGTGAGGCTGGGTAAATGAGCGTGCACCGCAAAACACTTCGATGGGAAATAATTTTTTGAAGCATTTTTGAAGACCTTTCACTATTAGCCACCCCTTCTTGTAACATTTCTCCCAGTAGAACCCTCCCTGTATCTTTGAAAATCTCCTGTCCAGCAAATCTTCTTTCAATACTACCCCTTTTAACAAAATAGTTTAATATATGCAAATAGCACTGAATTCCCATTCAATTTGCATGTTTCACTGTTTGAGTAGTAATAGTTTCTATTGATGATAGTCAAGTTGCACATAAAATACTGGGTTGGATCCCATCACCCCATGGCATGAAGTAATACAGTGCTTCAGATATTTGCAGAAAAAAATCCCTTTGGATTAAGCTGTTTTCAGCTCAGAAGAGACATGTCCAAGCCCTGGTCACCTTGTAACAGAAAGCCATATGACACAAGTGCACTGGGGTGAAGAGATATTGATTTACCTTCTGTAAAATAAATGTAAAGTCAAAAGTCGGAGCATTTTTCACCACCTCTCCATATTCCGCCTGATTGGTGTGACCCTGGCTGCAAGCCCCATGTCTCAGACCTTCCACAACCCATCCCACACCTTCCTAATCATCCTCGAATTGCAGATTCATATTTTGAGTTGCAAAACTTGTGTGATCTGTGTCGTGAGCCACATGTGCTCTTTTATTCATCCATTTTGTGTTCCTCCACTCAAGTTCTCCATTTTTCCTCTCTCTCCTCACATTTCCATATCTGAGACAAACTTCATAAACCACTTTTCTTAACCTCCCTAGGCCTTCCTGTAGCACCAGCAGAAAAGCTCCAATATTAAAAAGGGTATTAAAATAGCAGAGTGATACCTCCAGAGTGATGGGAAGCAGCGAGAAACAGAATTCTATTGAAACCAGTATTTAATGTTAATTATGCTTTTCCTTCCAGTAGTGAATCACTCAGTGCTGAAATTGGAAGACTTGCTCAGAAAGAGTTCCATGGGATTATTTGATTAGAATATGTCAGTGGTGCTTGTGGTTACCATTCTCCTGATTTCATGCTAAAATAATGGGCAGTGATGGCTTGAGAATCAGCTAAAGATTCCCCTTTTTCTGAGCATTATAAATGGTTTAGAGAAAACACATCTGAGCATTTTCTTTCTGAGGTCTTTCATCATCAACTGTGATATAGAATAGCTTTCTTCAGTCCTCACTGTATCACAGTTGTTTCCTTAAATATGAATTTATTTTTGAGGATAAAATTTTATCTTCTCTCTTCCAGGAGGATGCATTGTCCATCCATATATTTTGGATTTCTGTTTTTTACTTTTGCCCTGTCACCCCCAAATATTCAGTGTATGTTTCTTCCTTCTCCTAGCCAAGGTTATAAATTAAAATTCAATTTCATTAAAGTTGTAAGTAATCACTCTCTGGCTCTCATTAGTAATGATTTGGTGCAGGGGGATCCCGGCTGCTCCCACAACTGTAATTCAATTGGACTCACCAGCTCTTGTTCACAAATCGCTTGAGTTGCACTTTCTTCCCAAATTTATGACATCAGCACTGTCCAGAGGTTGAATTACAGCTGCAGGTTTGATCAGGGACTGCATTATTCTGCATCTAATCCCTGCATTCTGACAGCAGTGGGGGGAGCACTGTTGTTTTACAGGAACTCTGCATTGTTCCTCTGCTTTATGTCAGGGGCTGAATTGCCTTTGGAATCAGGGAACTGTCAGCCCAAAGCTACAAGCAAACAGCCAGCTCCAGATGACACAGTGTATAAATAACAGACATGGAGACACTCAAAAGCCAGCACTCCTTCTTCTGCACTCTCCTAAATTACCAGGATGGTGATTGACCACAGCCTGTGCTCCTGCATCAGCCGATGCAATCTGAATATATTGATGCTTTCTGAATATATTGTTGGAATGTGACTCCCAGCTTTTACCCAAAATGAGGAATGTTGATATTCACTGGTGGCACTTCCACATTGATTAAATATTTCAGCCAGAAGCCATGTTCATGCATTCATTTACATCCAAGCTTTCCTCTTGAGCAGTGACCTGCAGCCTACGGCATTCCTGGCAAGAAGGGCTCTGGAATGGCATGGAGCAGGCCCTGTGCCATTTTCCACAGAGGTGTGTGTCACCCCTCAGCTGACAACCAGGACTTTGCCTCCTGCAAGGCAACATGCCCCAAACCCCCTGGTACCCGGGGTTTAATCCCAGAGGGATACAGAAGTCTTTACCCCTCCTAGAACACTGTCCTTCAGCTGACAGAAGGGGACTGGCAGCCTTAGTTTGGAACTGATACTCATTAGGAGCAGAGGAACATGCCCCAGGCACATCTAACCTCGGATCAGGCTGGGGGGAGATGGTGCATTGCCTTCGGAAGCTGTTCCTGCTTTAGCATATCCGTACCCATGTGCTCCAACAACACAGAGCAGAGCCCCGGCCAGCGGGTATCAGTATCTACCACTCATTTAATTGACCTTTACTGTTAAATCATTAATGGAAATCACTGAACACAGGGCAATAAGGTGGTTTCACCACTGTTCTACTGCTTGTGGCTTCTGCTAATTTTCTGGTGTAGTTTTGCTTGTTCTAATAGTAGAATCTGTCATCATCTAGTTTTGCACAAATCCTGGGAGGCAAATTAGAAGAGATGTGGAGCAAATTCCTGTTGACTTTAACAAGGGTTGTGGTTTTTAAAAACTACGTTAAGAAGAAAACGAGGGTTCTTTTTATTTCTTTATGCAACCTTGCCTTTTTTCTACGCTTTGTGGTTGGAAAGAGTCTGACATGAGACAGGTTATGGGAAATGTCTGCTTTCATATAACAACTCAGAGCAGCAGCATTTGGCTGCTGGACTGCAGCTTTCAGAGAGCTGTCGGCATCACCTGTTGTGTCAGTCCCCTGTGGCTGCAGATCCCCGGGCAGGATTCTCAGTCAGCCTCCCAGGTGGGTTCCAACATGTTTTCAGTGTCTTTTAGTTCCTTCGTTTGTCCATTTTTATTCCTTTTCAAACTGAAATATATTTTTTCCATTCCTAATTAACTCCCTGCCACCCTACTTGTGGTAAAAGCTGATTTATTTCTTCTTCTCTGCACTGAGAGGACAGGATACTTAATCTCCTCTGGGTGGATGCTGAAACACTGTCTGAATAAAATGCTGATCACTCATCTGGTTAGCTCCTGCCAGCTCCTCTCTGCATTCCTGCCACCTGGGTTTTGCATCATTTGCTATCGTTTCTTTAAGTGACAGGACCTGTTCCTTCTCCATTTTTGGTAGAGAATAATTCCTAAATTAGCTGATCGTGGCATTTAGGTGTGGCGTGAATGTTTATCTTCCATATTATCTGTAAGACCATGAATATTCACAGACTAAAAAGGATTGTTTGAATAAACACTTAGAAAGGGTATTAAACCAATGTCTACAATTTACTGCATTTGCTGTTATTTGGGACATTTTTTTGTGGATAGAGAGAAGGTTTTTTATATCAATGTCCATTTGGTAGCTGCAGAGGAATAAAGAAGGCTTGAGATCCTTTGTTGAGGGAGCAATGAATAAATATGTTGTAGAAACAAACAAATATTAGCATTTTGAAAGGCTCTGTGTTTGCCACACATCTGCAAAGTAAAATACGAATTTCAGATGTATGTGCACACATGCTTCCATGTTTGCAAGGGCAAACTCTTTCAGATGGCAAACACTCACCGTAAGTGCCGACATCATTTTTTGCACATCTTGAAAATATTTGTGTAAAAATGGAAAGAGGGAAGATTGCCCATCTGCAGTGTGAGTGGGGAATGCTGTGGGCAGGGTGCACGTGTGCTCAGTGAAGGGAGCCAGCTGAGGGAGATGAGGAGTCAAGGCTTCTTCCCTTCTTCCTGTTGAAGCCTGGAGAGGCCCATTCAGTGACATGTCCAATGACACTTCTCAGATGCGCCATCCATCCGTTCTGCCTCACCTCTGAAACCAGCCCAGGCTGAGGAACTTCACCATGGATTGAGCCAAGGGGCTCGGAGCCTGGCCCGCCAGCCTGTCAGTGATCTCAGGCAAATACTGGGAACTCTGTTCCATTTATTCATCCTAAAGTGGAGCTGTTAAGAAATATGAGGCTGGTAAGTGGGTGACAGGCATCTGCAAGTGTCACCTCAGCAATTCAGGTTCACAGAGAGTCTTGGAGTAGGATTGCAAAAATTGCATCATTTGTAACCTTTTCAGCACCAGCCTTGTTAAAACCAAACTGTAACCAACAGCTTTCCTTTGGACATGAAGAGAATAACTAAAGAGAACATCTGTTTTCCCTTTAGCTGTGGAACTGCAATAGCAAGCCATGCATAAATTTTATTAAGGCTTGCTAATTTCCAACGAGTTTGGGGAGATACATGTTGCCCGTGGAGATATTTGGCTCTGCACCACCAGATGAAAAGTCATTTTAAAAACAATGCAGAAAAAAATGGACATAGCTTGGCAGCAAATGCATGAGGTTCTGCTCCCAGGGCTTTGGCTTTGTTTGTGCAATTTATAGATTTGTGCCTTTTTTTCCCTCTTAATGTCACTCATCTTGTTTTCCGATTACTTTTCATGACTTGGATGACTAAACAAAATGCACCTAAATTGACAAAGCTCAATCCCCTCAACCTTATTGCTGGAGCCTTCTGTACTCAAAATCAGAGGTCCAAATGCTTTCAGGACTTAGGTCTGCTTTTAAGTTGTTTCTGCAATGCCAGGTCTTTCTGTACACCGAGAACACTTGAGCCAGCACAGGGACAGTTCTGTCCCTTTTGCTGCTGGAATGTGTCCCCACATTTAGAGCTCAGAACTTGAAACAGCCCCACTCAGGTCTCACAGCCCCAGGTTCTGTGCCCTCTGAGGGAACACCTTGGAGCAGAACCTCAATTTCTGATCTTTCTTCACTCTCAGAACCAAGGTTCATCATCCTGGGATGTAATCACAGTAACTTCACAAAGTCCCAGAATGGTTTGGGTTGGAAAGGATCTTAAAGACCATCAGGTTCCAACCCCTTGCCATGGGCAGGGCCACTTTCCACTATCCCAGGTTGCTCCAAGCCCCATCCAACCTGGCCTTGGACACTTCCAGGGATGGGGCAGCCACAGCTTCTCTGGGCACCCTGTGCCAGGGCCTCATAGGAAAGGATTTTTTCCTATTATCCAGTCTTCACTAAGAGCTGCAGAATGCTTGGCAGGACATGCCTGGAATTACACAGATCATGCCTCGTTGCATGAAATAAGTAGGAAAGTCACAGGCTGGATTCAAAATATGCTTGTCTTCTCTCAATAATTAATTGTTTGTGGATTAATATGAGGTTTTGTGTTTTGAAAGTAAACTAATCCACTTGCTGGCTGGTGTGTAATGAAGGAGAACAGGCTGCTGTCAAGCAGTCTGAAAATACTGAAAATTAACTCCATGAAGTGTCACGACTCACATACTTTATGTATATGAGTAATGTGTCTTCTGTGGGACAGAAGATGAAAATACCGCACAGAAAAGAAAAAATAGCGGCTGCCAATTTAATAAGAGAAGCAGGAGTAATTGCTTTGACATAATATGGCATTTTTACTGCTTGGTGGCAGCTGGGCTGCGCCACTGCAAGAGAATCCACTGCAAGAGAACTCACAAACAGTATGCACCAAAGGTTCTGCAGCCTCTGTATTCACAGAGCTATCGAAGGAGAAAGAAAATATAATTAAAAATCAGGATACACTGAAATCATAGAATCCCTCCCCAGGTTGGAATGGACCTCAAGGATCATCTGGTGCAACCTTTCTTGGTGAAAGACTGGTCTAGACAAGATGTCCCAGCACCCTGTCCAGCTGAACCTTAAAAGTGTCCAATGTTGGGGAATGCACCAATTCTCTGAGAACATTATTCTGATGACAGATTGTTCTCACTGTGACAAATTTTCTTCTTGTGTCCAATCAGAATCTGCACAGGAATAACTTGTACCCATTCCCCCCATCCTTTCCATGTGACTCCTGGTAAAAAGGAGTCTCCCTCTTCTTTGTAGCCACTCTTTAAATACTGGAACATGGTGATAAGTTCTCCCCTCAACCTTCTCTCGAGGCTGAATAAACCCAGTTCTCTCACCCCTTCCAGTGGCATTAAAAGGGACAAGGCAAATACTGAGATACAAATTCACTAGTAAGTGGGTTTTTTTCTTGAGAGGTACCAAACTACTTCAGTTTTCTTTGGCTTCACAAGTTTTAAGACTGCAAGCACTTCAAAAAATTGGGATCTCTCAGAAATAGAATAGAGTAGGGATCATAAAGTCTTGCAGATAACAACCAGCCAAGGGTTCAATACCTACAGCAAAAAGTAATACTTTAGTACCAGAAGGTTCCCATATACTTAATGATGTTGCTAGAAAGTGGTTGATCTGTTTGAACTGCTCTTGTTCATTCCTCTGCAGGAGAATGTTATTCCCTTTGCCTCTCGCCACTTTTTCATTCTGCCATGGGGAGTGTGCAGAGAGAGGGCCATTGAAAAAGCCATATAAAACCTCGAGAATGCAATAAGCAGAACATGACACTTTTAACACGACAAAACTACCAGCTTAGGTAAGGCTTGAAGTGCACATAAACTCCTGCACCTCCTCAGGCAAAGAGAGTCACAGTCTCAACAGAGAAGCAGCGAAAGGAGTTTAGATCATAAATGCTCTTCAGATCTACAAGCTTTGCTGCCTGAATGCACAATGAGCAATTCAAGGGCCCAGACATCTTCAAATCACCCAGGCTAAGCCAGGAGTGCACCTGCCCTGTGGTAGCAACAGTTCAATATTCTGACTCAGTTTGCTCACCCAGCACAAGGAGGGTGATTTATCACCTTGGCTGATTCCATCACTGCACACCTTTTCCTGCTGTCCTGTCAAGACCTCCAGTTTCTTGCCTAAGCTCTGGAGTTTTGATTGCATTTGCAGTAGCTCTGGTATTGCTGCAAGGCACTACTACTGCAGTGGGGGCAAATCCTCCTTGTGGTTTATTTGCTTCCCAATTTCACTGAGCAAAATGTTCTTCCTGGCAGTGATGGTGTCTGGTGGGGCTCAGGGAGACAGCAGCCATGTCCCAGGTATGGGCAAACAGTTTTCAATACACTTGAGGGTCCATCAGCTGCACCCTCAGCTCGAGAGGCAGCAGCTCCTTCCCACTGGGCCTCCTCTTGTCACTCCCATCTGCAGTCAGGTCTTCAAGCAGAAGCAGCCCACTGCCTTCTCCAGCTGCCAGACACCTTTCCAGCTTTAATCTGCAGATGCTCTCAGGGCCAGAGCCCCAGAAGTTTATTCCCCAGCCTTTCCTCCAAGAGCTCCCCATCTTTCTGCTCATAATTCAGTTGCTCATAGCCAAGGGGGGAAGTGGAAATAATGTTGCCCTCAACGGCCCTGTCTTTCTATCCTCCAGTTCTCTGTTCTCTTCCATGTTTTAGTCTTTTCCCTCTCTCTGTGGGAGGTGAAAGAAGGAGGAATAGAAGCAGCTGGACAATCAGCAGAAAGAGAACGGGTGTTACAGGAAGAAACAGAGATAGGGAAGAAGAAAACAGAGTAGAAATAGAAAAATAATAGGAAAAAAAGAAAAACTGAGAAAGTAAAAGAACAGAAAAAGGAAGTAATTGATGTTGATTTATTTTATTTTGTATCAATATAAATTGTTTTAATTTCAGTCTAAGCCCAAATAAGGGAGATGAACCAGAAATCTTGACGCATAGAGCTGGGCAGGTAATAAAGGGGAAAAGGGAATTCTCTGAGGCTGAGTACAAACCTGTCCCTCATCAGGGCCGCTTTCACCTCCTGCTTACGCTCACGACAAAACCTCTGCAGGGCCATCAATGTGGGATCGTCACGCGTGGCTGTGAGCCCTGCCCGGGCCCTGGGCACAGCACCAGCCCCGGCTGCTGCAGAGCTGCAGGAGCAAACAGAATTCTGCTTTGTCCTGCCCCGGGAGCCGCTTCCCAATGATTCCATGAGGAACAACAGTGCTGCGGGGGATGGAGGGAGGGAGGGGTAGACCTTTTCCTTTTGACAATTAGATGGGAGCTGTTGAAAGCTGCTTTCATGGATGAATGCATGGAGAACTAAGGACGTCTGGCAACTGATTTATGTGATTAGTTTATTGTATAGCACAATTTCCCTCTCCCACATGAAACAGGTCTGTCGCTGGAGTTGGACTTCATAACTACTGAGCTCACTGCCAAAACCCCTCAGCACCTCAGAAGTCAGAAGAGGACCTCAAGTAGGGCACAGACAAAGCCAGTGGGGCAGGAGAAACCGAGCTAATCAGAAAACGCCAATCTGGGCACTCCACAGCTGCATAGGGCCCGATTTCCAGGCAGTTTAACATCTGTGGATTCCAGCGGGAGTCCTGAGTGCTCAGCTGTTGGAAAATCAGAGAACGGGGGGTTCGGGGTTGGGTTGTTTGTCTCCACCCCGCCGGTGTTACTGGGTTCTGGCAGGGCAATCATGACATCCAGTGGGAAACTCCTGAACTACAGCAGCATTTTATGGGTGGAATGAGCTGCTCCTGAGTCTCAAACTACAATTGAACAGTAAGATCATGGCAGGGAAACTGTTCAAGAAAGCTTCTGTAGTGAATGGCTCAGGACTAAGAGTCTTGTGCTGGTCTCCTGAAATCTCCAATACCTAAATGTGTTTTGAAATGTCTCTTCTTGCCAGGGGGAAAAACACTTGTTCTTTGGGAAAGAGCTGACAATAGCATCTCAGTGGGATTGATCCTCACACGGGATTCTCACTTCCATGAAAGGATTTCTTTAATTGTTTTTCTTTTAAATCGTGACTCCCTGACTTTTTGAGATGTCTCAATACCTACAAGGAGGCAGGGGAGGAACTTTTGACAAGGGCTTGTGACAGGACAAGAGGGAATGGCCTTAAGCTGAAGAGAGGTAGAGTTAAATTGGATATGGGGAAGAAATTCTTCCCTGTGAGGGTGGGGAGGCCCTGGCACAGGTTGCCCAGAGAAGCTGTGGCTGCCCCATTCCTGGAAGTGTCCAAGGTCAGGTTAGACAAGACTTGGAGCAACCTGGGATAGTGGAAGGTGTCCCTGTCCATGGCAGGGGGTGCAATGAGATGATCTGTAAGGTCTTTTCCAACTCAAACCGTTCTGTGATTCTCAGCATCCTTAATATTCTGTGAAATCCCAGTCATCCTAATAGTTTCCCTCAGCTCTCTATATTTGTGTCACTTGCCCCGGTGTTTGGAGCAAGCCTGGGGAGGATAAATTATTGGAAACTTAAACTGGACTAGAAGTTTATGGCATAAATAATTGGAAGTACAGACAGAAGTAATGCAGAAAGGACAAATAATCTCATAGAACAGAGGACATGTGCCTGTCTTTTATGATTTCATTCTGCAGCCAGAAGATCTGGGATCCCAGCCACTGCTCCGTGATCACACACCAACTGTTTCCCAAAATGTTTTTTTTTTTTCCCCTCCAGTACCTAACCACGAGACCGGGGGGATTTTCTTTCAAACATGTACTTTGATACTTTAATCCTCACCTCGCCATCAGCCCAGCACTGGTTTGCTCCAGCGTGTTTGCAAGGAATTACACCCCATGTCAGCCAAGGACTGAAGTGTCCCTGGGTGTTGGAGTTCAGATGCCAAAGGAGAGGCTAGATCCACTCGGGATCAGCTGCCAGGGGCAGCCCGGTCTGCGGAGACAAATCCCTGTGCAGTTTAATCTGGCTGAGTAAGGATCTAAGGATGCTGCAGTGCCATGCACATGTGTTCTCTGATGACGTCAGCGATGACGTTTCTCTACGTCACTGCATGGCCTGGCCGCTCGGTCACTCTGGTGGGAACGAACCCCGCTGGGTTCTCCCCGCACGCTACAAACCCCGGCCCCGGTACCCCCGGTCCGGCCCCGGCGCCGCGGCTGCCCCGCACGTCATCCCGGTGCCGCCGTGACGTCACGCCAGTAACACGGGGCACGGCGTGACGTCACTCACCGGGCGGGGCTCCCGCCTCCTCCCTCGGCCCCTCAGGCCCCGCCCCCGCCAGCGAGGCCACGCCCTCTCTCCGCTGATTGGTGCTCGCGCCTCTGTCCCCGCCCCCCGCCCCACCTTGCCCTGCGCCGCGTCACCGGATTGGCCCCGCCCCGCGCGCCACCATCTCCAATTGGAGGACGGGGGTGTTGAGCGACAGCGCTGTCGCCCAGTAAGAGAGGCCAGGGCTCCTCCCCGCGCGGGCGGCGGTGCTCGCTGTGTGAGGGGCCGGGGCCGCGCGTCCCCCGCCCCGCCGCGGCACCGCCGCGACCCCGCGCCGAGGGCTCCGGGCGCCTCCTGCCGCCCCCGGCCCCGCGCAGCCCTCTCCGAGCGGCGCGGGGCGATCGCGACCCCTCCCCGGGCAGGGCCTGCGGGCCGCGCCCCGCCGCCCCCACCCCTCCCCCGGCCGGCCGCTCCCTCCCTCCGCCGAGACGGAGCGAGTAATGGGCGGTCCCGGCCCGTAGCCCCCGGCTGCGGCTGCTCCTCCTCCCGGTCGCAGCGTCTCGGCGGCCTCCGCCCGATGCTGGCGGAGCTCGGGGTCTCGGCGGCGGCGTTGTGAGCGCTCCGGCCGGGCCGCCGCCGCCATGTCCGGCGTGGTGCGTACCCTGAGCCGCTGCCTGCTGCCGGCCGAGGCCGCGGGCCGCGCCGGGGAGCAGCCGCGGAGGGACGGCAAGGAGCGGAGCCGCGATGCGGAGCGGGAGGCGCGGCGGCGCAGCCGGGAGATCGACGCGATGCTGGCCCGGGAGCGGCGCGCCGTGCGCCGCCTCGTCAAGATCCTGCTGCTGGGCGCCGGCGAGAGCGGCAAGTCCACCTTCCTCAAGCAGATGCGGATCATCCACGGCCGCGAGTTCGACCAGAAAGCGCTGCTGGAGTTCCGGGCCACCATCTACGAGAACATCCTCAAGGTGAGGGGCGGCGGAGGGGGGATGGAGGCCGGCGCCGGCACATCCCGCAGCGCCGGGAGCTTGGGCCGTGCCCCGAGCCGCCGTCGGAAAAGGATGTGAGCGCTCGGCCGGGGCGGCGGCTGCGCCCCCCGCCTGCCCCGCCGCGGCTCTCGGTGCTCCCTCCTCCCGGGAAGGGGTCTCGGTGCAGGTGTTTCGGAGGGCGGGGACCTTTGTGCTGCGGGGGGCTGGGGGATGTGGGCTCCGGCGTTACCCGGCTGAAAGCTTCCAGGAAAAAGGCTCAAAGAAAATTTCCCTGCAAAGGGGATTGAGAAAAGCTTTGTGGAAACGCAGAGGAAAGAGGATATAGGTGTGGCCTGCCTTCTGGAAAAAACATTATGAGAGCATCCTCGAAGTCGGAATTGGAGAAACTTCAAGATTTGAAGAAATTAGGAGGAATTTCTCTACTTTTGCAAAGTATCCCCAGTCTGCGTACCTCGAGATGGGACAAGAAAGGGGTCCTTGTACGGATGCTGTGGCTGCAAGTGGTTGTTCCTTGGTACATTTTCAGAAATGGGGGAGTGGAGGCCCGCGGAGTTGGGCAGTGTGGGCCGTTATCAAACCTAGAGCTGAAAGGGAAGTAACTTTGGTTTGGTGCCTTTGCAGGAAAGTTTTTGTTCAGTGTGTGTGCAGGCTTTATAGTGCTGGCAGCGTATTTCTGTATTGACTGGAGAATATAAAACTTGCTGGTAGAGCCTTTGGTCTACAGACCCATATTTCCCAAATTAGGGAAGATCAACCTTGGCAAAGACTGTTTCTTTCAGGGTTACAAGCTTTGATGTCCTGTGCAGGTAGAAGTGATCACATTTCAGAAAATACCTGAAGATATGTAAAAAGCTCACTCAGGAGTGTCTCTCTCTTCATCTTCATAATCTTTCCCTAAAAGAAATGCTGCTTTCCTGCCTATATTTTTCTGTAGGACTGTCTCCATTCTTTTGCGGGCATGGATTTGTGAGGTTATGTGAGATTTCATACAAAGTTAAAGGAAAGGGAACTGTGCAAGTTAAAGATAACGAGTTACTTTTGAGTTTCCAGATTTGTGTTTAAATAGAAGCTTTATGTGCACTTAATAAGTGCATGCATACAATGACTCTTGTTTCTAAGAATGCTGCTAGTCCATAAAGGGCTTTCACTTCTGTTAATGAACAGAAAATTGTTGTCTAATTTTCTTTTCCTTTTTTTTTTTTTGTCCATTTTCAGGCTGGAGCCCATTAACTGCATGAAAGTTGAAATTCAGAAACTTCTCTCTGATTGTAGCTATGTGAGCAAAGAGAGTGTTACAATTTTTTTAAATCTATATGCCTAGAAATAAGGAGTCTTATTTTAGGTCTTAATGCTTATTGTGGTCCTGCCTGTGATTTATTTTTTACTGCTACTAGTTTCAAGTAGTAAAAAAAGCTTTTAGGGAAGCAGTTTGTGAAAATGGAAAAATCTGAGACTCCTTCCTTTTTAAGTTGTCTAAGCAGTAGCAGTTATGGTAAAATGATGTAATATTTTATGTATGCAGAAGGTGTAGAGCTTTCAGCAGTAGAACTTAGTGTGCTTTGGAAAGGAAAGTGTCTCCTTGTAGTAGGGGAGGCAGAGTCACACACTTGAAACACTTGTTTGCTGGATGGCTCTGGGCAGATTTGCAGAATTCAAAGTAGAATCTGGGTCCTCGAGGTAGCAGTCAGGTGTTCTGATAGTTAACAGCATTTCTTGGACTATGTCAGTTGAATCTTTTAAACTCTTTTAATCCTGAAAATAAAATTTGGAAGTAATTTTAAAGTGAGTTAATATGGTTCAGCAGATCGATTGCTCTTTTGGCCTTGTAGATGGTGATTTGGGTGTGTTAAGGTTAGGTTAGGGCTCTCCTCTTGGTACATGTCAGACTCTTCCTTCCCTTGCTTCTCCAGATGACACAGGTGGCTCTTGCATATAAGAATACAGTTTACACTCCCCCCATAAATTTTTGGGGAATAGCTTGGGAATAGTAACTGTGGAAAAAGTAGGCAGAAGGAGGGAGAACAAACAAAGGGAACTAGAAGAGTTTTCTGGTGGGAAGGCAGTAGATGTTTTGTTTGCATTTTTGCTCATCAGGAAGAAACCTGATAACACCTTGATATTCTGCCATACTCATCAGGAAGAAATCAAATACCAAGACAGAATAACGGCTTTCAAAACAGAGTGATGTTGTCAGTGCATTTATTTTAGGGTAATTTTGTAATACTCGCTTGCATTAAACTTTGTTCTGTGGATAAACATCTAGTATTTAAAGTAAACTTACTTAGCTTCTTTGACAAAATAAATTGTCAAGTGCACGTGATTGCTGCTCTTTCTGTAACAGTGTTTAGACTACAGGTTCTTTTTACTTTTTCAGGAAGTTCCATGATCACCCACTACGACTTAACGAAGCCAAGATCACCATGTGTTTAGCTGACAGTAAAAGATCTCGGATGAATTTTTATCATACCGTATGTGGACAAAGTGAAGTGGAAATGATCCTATCAAGTAGCATATAAATCTGTGTGACATTGTCAAGTACAGCTGCAGCAACCTTAGCCCCTTTTTCCACACAGTCCTCAGCATGATCAAACAATGGTCCTGCTAAGCTTCTGCAACACTGAGATCTGAGTTAGAAATGCAGTGTAAATCTCTGGGATTAAATGGTAAATTTTCATTTTCCAGCCATGACTAAACTCTGAAGGAGGAGCATTCCTACTCTCTTTAACAGTGCTGGATATTTCTAAAATGCTTATTGCAGTAGTGTTTAGGCAACTGTACAGCTTATGGAGAATGAAGAAACTGATTCAGAGAATACAATGTAAATCCTCTTTGAAAATAACAGTGCTGAGTGTAATTTGACATTAGTGTCAGCTTCCACTTTATTTTGAGTTTTCACCTTGCTTTTCTGATATCATCTTAATGCTGCGTTCTTTGCTTACCCTGTTCTCTCTGGTTCTCATCTCCCATTTTGGGGAAACCCTAGTTAGAAACAAAATGCTGAAGTAAAATAAACCTATGATACCGAATTTACTTTTCCATTTAGTACAGGTGATGGTTCAGGGCCTTGCTAGCTTTTTCTGGCATTTGTGGGATGGTATTCAAATACAGGAGTTTTGCTTTGGTTTAAGGTAAATAGTCATCGGTTAACTCGGGTTTTGCTTGTTAATCAAGGCTAAGTTTCAAAGTAACTTTTTGGAACTTTTGATGATGGAAGTGAAAAGCAGTAGTGTTAATGTTCTGGTATGAGTACACAGGCTTCAGGACTTCAGCACACCCACCTGGAAAAGGAAAGTGCCTAGGACAGGGCTGTCTGGCTGCTGAGGCGTGAATTTTAAGGTGACTTCTGGCTATGCAGAGAAACTTGGAAAACTTTCATGTACCTTAAATTTCAAATCTTAGCAGTGTGTGGTGGCATTACATGAGTATTTTGATGCTTTTCAACTGTGGCTACAGGAGTCTTTTGATACCTTCCATCCAAAACGGATGGGTTGGCCTTGCTACTCTACTTGGTTCCTTTGATAAAAGTTAAAGAGCTCAGACACTCAACGAGTCACAACTCTGATGTTCCTTGTCTAAATGTATTTTTGTTTCAAGTATGTGAATATCATGCTGCTTAAAAAAACCTGGTTTAGTTGCATAAGAAAATAATTAAAGCAATCTCCAAGCACCAGAGTGGTACTTGCACCAGCTTGTTTAGGAGATTTCGATCTGAAGAGAGGAAAAGTTCAGCTTTTAAAAGCCTGAAGTATAATCTGTTGAGCTCTTTTGGTAATGTTAGTTTTCTTGTTGAGAATGGAAAGACCAGCTCAAGGTTTCAATACATCCATGAGTGTTTTCTTGTTGTTTGTGGCTTGAGCTGTAATGATTGACTGTGGAATTGAAAAGCCTGGAATTGCAGAGGGAAGGACTGCAGAGGAAGTTATGTGTAATTTCATTTCTGAGCTCTGAGTGGGGAAAAAACAAGGAAAGATTCTGAACATGAAAGATCTTTCAGGAGCAGTCCTTTGGGACTTTTGAGTGCAGCTGCAATACATGAGGGGATACCTGAGAGCATTTCTCCTTGATAGCAGGAATATAAGTGGCAGTAAAGCAAAGTAAGTGGCTTGTGCTGAAGGCAGTTTTAAGAATAACTTTAGACTTCTGCAATTAATACTAAATCTGGACTGTTGCTGGGACTCTGTGTACCTTGAATTTACTTAAGTTGTGTTTATGGTGGCTGAAGTAAGGTGGTTGTACCTCCTGTCGTCAACAAACAAACCAAGAAAACTCTTTTGCAACCTTCAGGTTTCAGCCAGGTACAGATGCAAACTCTGGGATATGGAAACAGATTATTCCTCAGTTTGTTTGGAAGCTACACTTGAAAGTGACCAAGTTACTGCTCATTTATAATGTAAGCATATTTCTTCCAGTAGCCTAAAAACTCAGGGGGAATACATCATGTAAAACCCAGTTACTCTTAAAATTACCTTTATTCCACACTTCCCTGGGTTTACATGCAAATGAATTTGGAAGCCCATTAGGAGGTGATGATGGTGACACTCCATTTGTTACTTCAGAGCTGTGATCCATCTGAGTAGTTGGTCTCAGGACAGTGTCAATCTCCTTTCTGCTGGAACAGCCTCTTCTCAGAGGAATGGCAGGGAGAGTGTAGGAACTGTGGTTAATTAGAACCTTTTCCTTTAAATTTAATATAGAAGTGCTAAAGTTCTGTAATAGAACAGCTTTTTAATTCTGATTATCTCTGCTCTGAGCTTATTCTATTAAGAAAAATAATATTCACTAAATTATGTAGAAAAGACAAAAACCCCTGATGAGTCTTGTTGATCTTGTTGTTCTGGGTTCATTTAATCAATGCACCTCTTACTAACTTCTAGTTAGTATTTTCCAGTATTTTCTATGTCTTAAATGTAAATTCTATCAACTCTGGTGGTCCCATTGCATTTGGGGTGTCTCTTGGTTGGGCTAGGAGACAGCAGTCTCTCTTCATTATGGCAGATACTGGAAGAGGAGTAATGATCAGTAGCAAATGATAACTATTCATAGTTGTTCCAAAATGGAGCTCACAATGCTCTTGAGATGTAGTCATTAGTATTGCAGAACATGACTTAGTCCCTGGAGACTGCAGGCACATACTTTGATGTCTTCCAGACAAAAGTTTAGTCACTGGAGTGACTAAATTTGGGAGGTTACATTATATTCACTTGGTTGACTATACATGCATTTTTCTAATTAGTTTGGAAACAGTGTTGGCAAAAAAATTAGCAAATTGTGCTGTTAAAAATGTTTGCAGGAAAACTTCGGAGCAAGCCCTAGTGCACGTTGTCTGAAAAAGTAAGTTCAGTGCAAATTCCAACATGGAAAAAGCTGAAAAAAATTGGAGGCTGCAGAGTTTCCAAATGAGTTTCCACCACTTGCCTGGGATTTTTCAGCCTAGTGAAGGTTGGGAGCTGGTCTCACCCTGGCACTGAAAGCCCTGTCTGAGCCCGTGTGCTGGGTACTGAATCCATGAGGGCAGCATGGCAGGGATACGTTTGGAACTGCAGATGCTACTTGTTCTCTCTTAGAAAGCATGAACTGACTATGAGCTGATATTGGTGTGATGGTCTCAGGGCAAGCAGAAAGCTGGTCATACAAGTCTGAAAGCATTAACTGGGAACTTTTTGTGAGGTCCTGCACCAGTCGTCATCTCTGAGGTCATCCTCTGTCTACTCTGTGCTGAGTTACAAGTAAAGTTTGCACTGAGTATTTTCCTTCTGCTGCATTTATCGTCATTTTGCTGGGTTCAGTCAAAGACAAGGACTCTTTTCAGAGTTTCCAGACAAGCAGACATCGCTGCTGCTCCCAATCCAGAGACTCAGTGGCTAATCCAAATGTTTTTTAATATTTGTGTTCCTGTGGACGAGGTAAATGACACTTCCCCTTTGTTCTCATTTTTTATTTGTATGTTGGGCTGGAAGGTAGGTCATCTTTGCTGTTTGCCCTGCTCTCACCTGGGTGGTACTGGAATATGAGTGGTGAGAGGACATGCATAACTGGGGAGCCTTTTCGTTGTCTAACTGGGCCAACTGGTGCTGTTCCCACCCCTACCCTTGTGTCTCACCTCACAGCAAACTAATACAGGCAATGGAAATCACTTTTTATATAAATGACCAGGTTTTTAGTGATGTTTGCTCACTGGGTTGTGGGCTCAGGCAAATGACAAACCTATCAGGACAGGGTGGAACTCCACTGCCAGGAAAGATGTCCCTTTTGATGGTACCTTGTAGTTTGACTGTTCTGCAGTCTGAAACCTTATCCTAAATAACATTGGGTTCTCTACTACTGCTTGGCTGTAATGCTCCAAGGACATAGATCAAAGAAAAACTCTTTTAATGCTTTTATGATGGTGTGCTGTAAAAATCTGATTGTCGTGCTATCACTCTGTAGTAGGTCACCTTCTCTGCAGTGTTCCAGATGGCAATTTACAAACAGTGCATATGATTCTATTTGCTAACTTTATTTTTAAAAATTGTGCAGCTGGACCTGTGTTCCTGTGGCTGCATCACCTTGTACTGTTCCTCTGGCTCCAAGGAATATCTGCAGGTTGAGGTGGGAGCAATCCTGTTGGCAGTAGCTCAGATTTATATTGGTCTCTGTGAGATGAGATCCCCAGAATTTTGCCAGTTCCTTGTCAACAACAGGAAAAGCACTCAGTAGGAAACAAGTTTGAATCTCCCTGTGCCTGCAGTGTTCCTGTTGCTTTACAGCCATAAGAGAAGACAGCAGTGCCTGTTAGCTGTGACCTGGAGTCCCCCAGGCAGTACTCAGCAGGGATCAGCACTTCTCTCAGGACAATAAGGTCCATAACTGATACGTAGATGCTGGAGATTTTGGGGGTTGCTGTGAGGTTAAACAGTGTATTAATGGTCAAAGTGTAAAAAGTAGCTGCTGTAGTATTTCATGTGTAACAGTTACTGCTGGGTCTGTGATCTTAGACCCAGTAGCAGTTCCCTAAAATTATTTTGAGAAAATGCACTGTATGAGACTCTTCTATTTGTATACAAACTCTGAGCAGGTTTGCATCTTCTCTCTGGACACTGACTGGAATAATCAGTTTTTTTGATCACTTGACTGCTGGTGTGTGCATGGAAGAACCTGGCCTTGCCTGTGAGTGAGTGCCCCCCAGACCTGTTGTGCCAATTCTGTGTATGGTGCTTAACTGAGGGGTGTTCACTTGGCCTCTGTGTTGGTCCATCTGGTCAAAGGTGTGAGGTTTTAAGGATGATGAATCCAAGTATTGGAGTATGTGAATAATTTAAAAAGTGAATGTTGTGTTTTATGAAGCAGTCTAAGTACAGATACAAGATGTGCTTAAATCATGCTGCTCTTTAGATACTGCAACACTTCTTTTCCTGTATGGGCAAATATCTCTGGCTTCGATTGACATTAGCTCGTGATAACCTTTCTAATAATTCCTACAAATTCATTTAATTATTATTTAAAAATACAAGAGAACCTGGATTTTTTTCAAAGCTAGGGTGCTTTCAAGAGTAAAGGAGAAAAATTATATTTGAGCCGGTCCCAGTAATGAGCATTTGTGTAAATGCTCCTAAAGCCTTCCTACTGCTGGTGAGTAGCAAACATGCTCCAAACAGCTGTGTTGTGTCAGGCCAAGGAGCTCGGGCTTTGTCTATGACATGAAAAAACAACCCACAACCAAAAACGGGTACGAGCACAAGGCAGTGTAATCCTTTGGTGTGCTCTTCCAGTTATTGGCAGCCTTTGGTTTTGGAAATTTCTTGAGCCAGGATTTGCATCTGGAATGTAATCGAATAGTCCTCTTTGGACTTTCCTTCTACCTATTTGTCTTCATGGCTTTTTGAGTCCATTTTTGCTTTTGGCCAACATCCTGTGTAAATGCATTTGTCTGGCCAGAGCTGTGTAGGTTTCTAGTTCAAATTGCTGTTTGATAAATCATATTTGTCTAGCAAGGGGAAGGAGAAAAACAGTCTTTGTCTATTTCCTTTCTGCAAGTGGTTTGTAATTTCTGTAAGTTTCTTGTATACTGTGCCTTAATTATCTTTTTTTGAATCTGTGGATTTCTAGATTTAATGTTTTCTTCTGTGTAAGATGCAATACTTCATGAAGTAGATCACATCACACTCTGTTACATCTTTTTCTTCTACCCTGATTCCATTCAGGCTTTGTGCATGCCAGGGATTTATGCAGTGACTTGAATATATTAAAAATTATTAGGAAAGGAATGGAACAGAGAATTTCCTATTTTTTCCTCCCTAGCTGGTGCTTCCATTATGCTGCTGGTTTGCTATTTTCTAATGCCTGACACTATCCTTATCTGTGAGTTCTAATTCTATCCATCTGTGCTTATTCTGGGTCCTGCAGCATAAAAGCTTTAAATTAGTTGAAGTGTTCAGAAGTTTATTCCACATCTAAAGTTGTTGCTTCATTTTTTTTCCATATTCCAAATTTGAAAACAGAATGGTAATTGATGGTGTTCAGCCTTATGAATGAAAGAGTGAATTGACATTTTCTGTAGTAGCAGAAAATGAGAAAAACTGTCAGGAAAGGGGTAGGAAAAGTGTCTTGCTGGTGTTTCCAGTGAGAGGAAACCTTTCCTATGGTAGCTTGCTCTGCAGATTAATGAGGCAAGGATTATCAAATGCTCGATGAGGTTGCAAAATACAGTGTTACCAGTAAGTCTGAGATGCGAGAATAGCAGTACATAGGATCTAAATTTAGTGATTTCTCTGTTTCTCCTCATCTTTCTGACATCTGTTTGTAGCATTTATGGAACTGTTTTGTGGAGATGGAGAAATGTTAAGTTTAGATTCACTTTCTTGAGGATTTTGCTGAGTCACACTTCTAACTGCTAAGAGTTGGGAGGAAGAAACATTGACTATTTTACTCATTATGTAAAGCTTTTATTCCTGATGTGTTTTAGAGACACATCTTGAAGCAGATGTGTTCTAAAAAATTTGAGAGGTGCTGTTCCTGTGGGTGTGCACAGGACAGGATTCCTGCTAACCTCTATCCTGTTTTTTTATTTTCTTCATTCAGTGTGTGTCTGTTTGTCAGTGCTGATGCTGATGTCCTACTACTGAATCACTTTGTCCCAGATCAGGCTCCACATGTGACTTGGTGGCAGCACCTCTGTCTCTAGAGCACTGAGAGGAAGGTGCTGATGCCACGTGCTCCCCATGGGTGACCTTACAGTAGTTAATGCATTCCCACAGGGTCTGTGGGACCTAAGTTTAGTTCCTTCTCTTGCCTCAGGGAGGGTCAGACCTGCATTTCCAACGAGCAGCAGCCAGCAGATAAGTGACTATTCTGGGACTGGAGCAGTCTCTACGCCCTTGATTGAAACTGTTCTGTGGTTTTCTCCACACAAACAATGAAACTTTCCCTAATAACAAACAGTCTCTTGAGAACCTCTGTGTCTCCAGTGGGAGCTGGGAAAGTCAGAGTGATAGTGTGGGGAAGTGCACTTAGACTGAGGTCCCAGTGCTCTTTTATCCAAGCAGGAATTGTGCAGTCCTGCAGCCATTCCTTTGAGATGCTCTGCAGTGGCTGTGAGATGGAGAAGAGTTAAACCAGCCCCAGAGCTGGAGCTGAGCAGCTGGGGGAGATCCTGCAGAGCTGCGCCCAGGCAGGAGAAAGGTCAGAGCTGCGTGGGCTGGGAGCTCTGTGCGGGGCCCGGGGCAGTGTGGGGAGGTGGTGATCCGTGGGGGATGGTGATCCATGGGGAAGTGGCCAGGGAGATGGTGATCACTGTCCCCCCCACAGTGCTGACTCACCATTTTATACACACCAGTTCTCACTGAGCAAAGACAAACCTGGCGTGAAACACCTAGAAATAACTGTGTACTGCTGGTCTCAAGTCACCACCATGCTCTGGAAAAATCTCCCAAGTTCTTGACTGGGCATAGTGGGGAGCTGACCCTGCCTTTCAGTTGCAGCCAAGATGGGGGTGTGTGCAAGGGATGGTTTGCAAAAGTGTCTGAAGCTGTGAGATGTCGTGGAGGCATCTGCAATTCAGAGACAGAGCATTCTACATGGGTTTTTCATGCTTCTGTTTGTTAGTTCAAATAACGATCTAAAGACTTCTGTTAATAAAGGGATCAACTCTGCAACTAGGAATGAGAGTTGGCTTTTGGTCTGTATGATGGAGTTACTAAATAGTTATGTCTGGGATTTAAAGCAGCAGTTGGTAAATATATTTGATTTTAGTCTTTTTGTGGTATTGTGGAGATATATTCTCTACTTTATAAAAAGAAGTAACAATCAGTAGAGAATCATAAATATTTACATTTTTGGGAAGCTGCACTTCAGGAGCACTGTTGGGCAGTGACAACCACGACACTTTTCTTTGAATTCCTATTCTGTGACACTCCACTAAGTTGCTTCTCACTTCCCTCTCTAATCTTAGTTGCTATTGGGAAGTTGCTGTTGTGGTGCTGCTAAAGGACTGGAGAGCAGAAAGGTTCAAGTGTTAAGAAAACATACATGCAGTCTTGATAGCTTAAAATATGCAGAAAGAGAGATCAGTCCAGTAATGTGGAGGCTCATGTGAATAGCTGTGGAAACAGAACTTCAGTTTTGGAGATTTTTTTATTTTATTTATTTTCATATCTCTAAATCCAAAGATCAACACAATGAGAAAAGTAATTCAATATAACCCACAGATTTTACTTGTGAACTCGATGGTACTTGAGATGCTGAGTCACCATTAGCAGTTCTATCCATTACTAAAATGGTGCTTGCTATTGAGAAATAAATATTGGCCATTGGAAGCTATTTACTGCAGGTGAAGTTGGATTCAAGACTGAAGCTTAGAATTTCCTTAACCTCATGTGTTTGGCTTGTTGCCATGAATATGAAATTAACTTTCCATAAAAACTGCAAAAATGTGAAAATAAGCAGCTCAGTAATCCTGAACTGAAATGAGAACTAGGTAGGTTTGCTTCCAGATTTCTCTTGCAGTATTAGAGTAGCAAAACCTTCCTGTCACACATTGCTTAGCAAATGTGTGGCGAGTTCAAAAAGTAAGCTGATTCTGAGGAAAACTGGATCTGCTTTCCTGAGCCTGGTAGCTTTGGAATCTATGCAGTATCTTCAGTCCTCTAATGCTCTTCTGATCTCCCTAATGCTTGAGAAAGCTGGGATGTCCTTTTTGGTGTCTAAAACCCAAATGCAAAGAAAAAGATGGAAGAACATGGTTTCAGGCATGGTGTTACTTTTAAAACTAGAGCTATGTTGATCACACGTTAGTTCCCAGACAGTTTTCTTAATTCCCAGACACTTTTCATACTCTCATTGATGTTTACTTTCATTATCTGTTGGTAGCACTGCTTGTTGCCATTAGCTGTTGCCGCTAATACTTTTTCCACCTGGGGAAATATTTTGTGGCTAAATTGCTTACAGAAGCAGGCTCTATCTTACTTCTGTTGGAGATGTTGCAATAAACAGTGTTTATGATTCTCTCCTGAGTTCAGTCTTACCAGAACAGTGTCAAAAAAATAATCTTCAAGTACCTTCAAGTCCTTGTTCTCTTACACTTTAATCTTTTTATCACTGACTTTCTTATCTGAATCATTCTTTAGGGCTGCAGGGTTCTGGTTGACGCACGGGACAAACTGGGGATCCCTTGGCAGTACACAGAGAATGAGAAGCACGGAATGTTTCTGATGGCCTTTGAAAACAAAGCTGGAATGCCCATCGAGCCTGCCACCTTCCAGCTCTATGTCCCTGCCCTGGGTGCGCTCTGGAGGGATTCAGGAATCAAGGAAGCCTTCAGCCGTCGGAGCGAGTATCAGCTGGTGAGTACATCCGTCTCTGTGGTGGGAGGAGAAAGTTCTGCTGTATAAATCTCGCCTCAGCTGAAAGACATCTTGCTACATGCAAGATGGAGCCACCCTGTTAGCTGTTTGTAGGAGTGCTGTAAATCTGAGCACTTCAGCAGCAGAAACAAGTGGTAATTGGATCCAAACTTGAAAAACTACATGGCAGTAAGAGGGAGTGGAAAAGTGCATGACTGGATAAACTGGAAGAGCAAGAGAAACCAAAAAAGGCAGGAATTGGTTGAACTAAAAATATTTTAGCAGCTCAGTAGATCTGTTCATAGTAGGTCACTGATGAAGGCACACTTAATTTGTAACTTTCCAGTCCTGCCAGCCTGCACTGTATTGATACTGGCGAACTCTTCCTGCATGCAGCTCTTTTGAAGTGAATGCAACACCCATTCCGGCTGCTGCTCCCTGGCTGTTTCTTTTCATCCTGACGTCTGCAAGTGAAACTTGGATAAGCAACTGAAAGATGACAGAGTAAAAATGTGCTCTCTTCCCTGCTTTCTTGTTGGGTCTTCATGCTCTTGTGCCAAAATAGCTGCACTTCTGGTATGGGATATGTTTCTGACAGCTGTTCATAATCCACTCCTTTTTCTTCATATGTACAAGATGGAGAGGATTTTTTTTTTCTTCTCTTTTTCTTCCCTGTTTTGTGGAACAGGATACTGATCCAAACAACCTGGTAGCACAATTACTGTTATCATTGTTTAATTAGAGGGGTTAAAGGATAGAAACGTGGCTTTGTATAGTCTCCCTTAGACTCTCTCACAAGGGAAGTAGATACAGCTGAAGGAAAACGAGAACTAGAGAAATTGGATAGTGAAATTCTGATTATTCCCTGATGCTGCTTCTCTGTGTGGGTTCTCTAGTGTCTGATGCTGTAGTTAAACTCATGTTGCAGCCCTTGGGTACTTGTCTGTCTCCACTAATAAGATGCCTGTTTGAGTCTTGTTGTTGCATATCTTTGAAATCTGTCTCTGAAGTATCATGAGACTGCCAAATAGGTGAAGAATAAATGAAATGGTGAAGTAAAATTGTCACAGGATGATTGAATAAACCTCACTTCCTTAGGCTAAAAATGAAACAATTTCCATGTTACAGCACTGGGGGCGGGGGAAGGATGTGCAGGGGGAGAGAGGATGGATTAATTGTTCCATTATTCCTAGCGTCTGTAGACACAGGCTTTGCTGTTCTAAGCACTGTTCAAATGTGAAATACAGAGATGGTTTGTGCCACGGGGAACTTGAATTTACCATGAAACAACTGCTAAGAGAATCCAGTATAGTAAGCAATAGTGGCATCAGCAGCCTGTTAAGATTGTTTATTTTTTATCCCTGGGAAATGCTGTGGTCAAGCATGGATTTTGTTTGTCGAGGGAGATTCAGATGGGGATCATGTGGGAGGTTCATTCCTGTGCTGGTTAGCAATAAAGTAGTATCAAACTGGGGAGGGGGGAAAAAGTCCCATTTGTTGAATAAATAGTGTTCCAAAAGTAGTAGGCCTACCTCTGCATTCCCTGGCTTAGAGGATTAAACAGGAAATACCAAAAAAATAAAAAAGCCCCAGAGAAACAAAGCAGAGAGGCATGCAAGTGATCATTTGATATGCTGTCATCTTCAACACTGTGCTACAGTTCCGTGGTGCATCCTTTTGGATGCCATTGATGGAACCTGTGTAGTGTTGCTGGAGCAGCTGGAGCTGCTGCAGGCACCAGGGCTGTTACCCTGTCAGTAGTGCAACCATGAGTGTCACGAAAACACTGTGACTCCATCCCAGTCCTGCACCTGTGGCACTGACAACGTGAAAATCTGGGTGCTGTTATTTTATTGTGCAGGCTGCATCACCAGGGGATTAGAAACTGCCTCAGTTGTAACTAGCAAAAAGCACTTGGCTGCATAAAAGGTTTTTAAATGTAGTACATTGGTCTCAAGGATACAAATGCTGCTTGGATTAAACAAATTATTAACACTGTAGTAACTTGAACAAGTTTCCATTGCTTCCTTCTCAGTTCAGTAGATGTCTGATTGCCTGAGTATATGGGAATAAGCAACTGTACTATTCCTTTTCAAAAAAAGTTTAAAACTACATAACATTTTAAAGAAAGAGGTGGTTTAAGGAGATGCCTAATTTGTAATTGCATATGATATGTATAAACCCATACCTTCATTTAGTTTAAACCCTTGCTGGATATAGACTTGTGTAAATAAATAGAAGCCAGATATAGTGGACTCTGAGAAAATAAATCTTTTCTGAACTGATTTTAACTCAGGCTAAAGAAAACCTCTGCATCAGCACTCTCTTTCTTCCCTAGTATAAGCGAGCTATTAAATGGAATATGCTGGGTTTAAACTGAATTTATTATCTTTAAAATAGTTCTTAAACCATCACCAAAATTTTGCAGCTTTACATTACTGTGATCTTTCTGAATGTGCCTTGACACTGTTTGAAAAAACAACCCCATTCAGCATTGGCATTTTCTTCACCCTGGTCTTGGCATCAACTGAACACCAGCTTCTTTTTAATCATTGTTATTTTGGCTTCAAAGCTGTAGGATTATTGGTCTGCTCTTGAATGCTCTGTTTCTCCAGGAAGTTGTGTGACTGTTAAAAAGTAAAACACGTTGGTTTGTTGACTAGAGCTGAAACTTGCAGTGTACAGGTGCCTTCCTATGGTCTGCAATGCCCAGCTCAGTGGCTGACTCAGCAGTAACAAACTTGTTGAAAGAAAACAGCTCTGACCATAACCCTGTGCAATCTCAAAGCTGCTTCTCTGGCACCAGAGAAGCTGCCTCTAGGCATTTGAGTGTTTTCTGCTTTATACTCAGTGCCTACAAGTGCTGGTTGTAAATCCCTGTCTGGGTCTTAGAGCGTTTCAGAAGTGAGTGGGTGGATTCTACAATAGCAGGCTGCTTTTTTTTTTGCTTTTGTCTTCCCAGCCTTTCTTAAAGCAGACTAACCAATTTTGCTTTCTTTTCGCAAACATCAGCCTCTCGCTCTTCCCCTGCCCCAGCCAGTCCCCACCAACCCAAGTTCCTCTTTTCCTTGTATGGGAGCCAAGTAGTTTGGGGACAAAAGCTTCATTGTATGTTTGCTTCCATTGTCACGTCTGTCCTCGTTTTTTAACTACTGGAATAGGAATTCCTTTGTAATCAGAATGGGATTTTTCTCCCTTCTCGCCTGCCCTCATTATTCCCCCACCCCATTTTCTGTCTGTGTGTTAGAAGGGAATACATTGGTCATGAGTCTCCAAATGTCCTGTAACGATTGTTCTTAGGAGGGTGCCTGTGGTAGTTTGGGCAAGGGGCTGGAAATCCCCCATTAGCAGCAGGGGGAGACAAATCCCACTGGGAATGGTTTCTCGAGAAAGGGCCATGGGATTTCCAGCAGGATTTAGCTGCGAGGGTGGAAGCTTCTTCAGTTTGAGCCTAATGACAAGTACTAGGGTGTACTTGGGAGTTTGGGTGTGTGTATCTGCAGGCTCTTTTTCACCCATAAATGACATTTCCTTTTATGCTGTAAATGGTGGAGACCAAGGCCAAGATAGGAATTGCTTTGGTCATGTGGTTTCTGTTCCATTTTGTGGTTTGGGATTTTTTTTTTTGGTTTTTTCCATCCTCTCAGGTCTCTAGTGTGAGAATGTGAGAAGCCATTCACTTCTTTAATGTGTCCAGAGCAAAAAGTATTGACACAAGGTTAGATACTCTTTTGACTTCTTGCAGCTTGGTGTGCTTGATGTCATTGTGGGTAAAGATGGGATAAATAGGGCTTGTAAGGGGAAAAAAAATTATATTTTTGTCACGGGCAGAACAGATGCATAGTGATGAGCAGATCTGCCAAGGCCATCATGTGGCTTCATCAGTTCTTAGAGCAAAATTGACATTGTTGATATAGAGAATATGTTCATGATCCGTCACCAGAATATCAATTGAAATTGTTGCTATTAATATTATTATTGACATTCACTGCACTGTTAAAAGACTTTCTGGTGTTTTAATAGCTTTTTTAAAAAGAAAAAATAAATGTCAGCATTAATGGGAAGTTGTGGTTCCTGAGAGGGAAGTAAGACTCTTGCAAATATAGACAAAAACCTTACTACTGTATCCATAGCTATTTTTAGATGTGTGCACAGGGAATTGTATGGAACGCTTCCATTAATACTTCAAATACTGAGAGCCTCTGAAGCCTTGGATGTGGAAGACTCTGGAAAATGTTTTAAAGACCCATTCTTTTATATTCATTCACCATTCTGTGTGTGTTTGAGGTAAGGGGGAATTGGGGGTATTTGTAATAGGACGTGGGTCACTCCCCTGAGAATTAGATGTGGAGTTTGTTGTTTTTCCTTTAAGCAGACCCTGGAATTGGTTAAATTCTGCCTGCCAGGACAGGCAGTGTGCTGCAGAGGGAACAGCTTGCTCCTTGGGGTAGGAGAGCTTTGTTGCTGCATTCTCCCCATGCAAGGAGCTGATGGCTTCAAAGCCTCACAGGCAGCCAGCTGTGTGTTCTGAGCAGCGTGGAGGGGAGGCACCAGTTACTCACACTAATTCGTGATTCAGAGTAGGCAAACTGGCTTAAATGTCTTTATTTTTGTACAGAAGTGCTCGGTACAGCAGTGATGTAATCAGGAGTTGGGCTGTACATTGGCCCTGAGGCACTGGGAGATTTTGTGGCTGCATTTGACTGAAGCCAAGTGAATTGAGAGATGGGGCAGCAGAGAACTGACTTAATGTGAGAAGTAGGTGATTTTTGAAGTGACATATGCAATGAAATCTACAGCAATGGGCTGTATTTTGTGAGAGTTCTTCAGTGCACTTTAGCAGAGATTTCCTGAATCCTGAAGTATGGACTTTCCAACTGTTTATTTCTCTTCAAGATGCAATGGCAGAGTAGAGGCAGCCCTAAAAGCATGTTTCTGGGCAATTTGCTCTTTCAGCACATATGGCACAGCCCTGAAATGCAGGAATACTTGTGCCTGGCATCGCTGTAAAACACTTGCTGATGCACTTGAGGAAATACCGAGTGTCAAATCAAGCCCATCTTATACAATTGGCTGTAACACAAAAATGAGCTCTTCTCTTTGCAAACTACTGTTTGAATATGAGCTTACACAAGAGACTCTGAATGTTGCCTATTCTGCAAGGATGATTTTTTTTTTTTCCCAGAGCCGTGAAACTCTCATATTTCATCAGTGAAATCCGCTGAGGCTTGACCAATGCTGGTGAGATATACAAAGGCAATAACCACACTGCTCAAAGGGCCAGCCTGGGAAATCTTGTTACCATTTAATGCATGTAATTGGGACTAGGCAGCAACTCTTTGCCAAATTACTTTTGAGCTCTGCGTGGGTATTTCCTAGCTTGCAGGACTCCTGTGAAACTAAATTATTTCTGGGAAGTTACGTGGTTTTTTGTTTTCTTTTCTAGATCTGGATGGGACATACCGCTCTAACCCACAACATTTTTTACAAAACAAGGGATTGACAGTAGAGCTACAGTGCAGAAACTCACGATTGCTGTTGCTGAGCCTTAATTTTTTGTATTGGCACACTATTAGTGCTGAAAGTCAAGTGTATCTGTTTCTAACAATATTCTATGATTTATTTCTTTTTTAAAGCTAATTGTGAAGCTGTGGATGGTAAATAGGCTTGTCTGAAATACAGCTAGTACATGTAAGGAATGATAAGGTGGCTATATTATATATATATATATAAAATACAATAATAGTCCCTTATAATCTGGTTTTATGTTAGAATTCTGAAACTTTGCCTTATCTGACAAGAGGTGTTGTATTAACCTGAAAGATCACAGACTTGCAGACTTTATCAATGCAGCATGAATAATGCCCTTCTCTGGACTTGTACAGAAGGGAGAGTTAAGAAGATGTTTCTTAGTTAAATATCTGAGCAAGGTTTTAGGCCGGTGTCATGGCAATTAAGTGCCAGAGATCCAGATTTAAATTCTTAGTTCTAGTTCTGTTTCCAGTCCCAAGAGCTCCAAAGTTTATGGTCGGGTTATGGAGTCTGACTCATCTTTGTACAGCAGGAGAAGTTAATTGCTTGTTTAAGTGTAATACTGCAAAGCATGGTGGCTGCTCTGCAGCAGGAAGGATTAGCAGCTGGAGTCCCTGGCTTCTAATCCTGTCTCTATAACCAAATAGGAAAATTTTTTTCAGAGCAAGGTCTCAAGTAAGAACCCTCAAACAGAAGTGGCATTTTGTTAAAGGAGGTGAAAGTTAGTGAGTTATAGTTTAGGTTTCATTAAAAATTGAGAGATAACAAAGCAACATGCAGCTGGAAACCTTCACACAAAATTCTGTGGATATTGGCTAAGGCTGTGGAGTTCATCCGTTTGCATCTGCAGAAGTTAAATCCTCAGTCTGCTATTATATTTGCAATATTCTAAAAATAAATGTTAAAATGAGATATGTTAATGGGCCTGCTGCCACCAGAGAGCTCCTGGAGCAGTGTGGGGTTTGGCTGTGCCAGTGTGTCTTGACAGTCAGGGATTCAGCCTGAGGACTGAGCTGGAGCAGGAGGCACAGTTGGAGATGTTGGCTGTCACCCACAGGAAGGAATGCTGCTCTTGGTACTCTCAGTTTTGCTTTAAGTGCCATTGAACAAGAGGTGAGAAGAACTTGCATTTCAATTAGGCTGGATTCACAACCGTTTAGAGAATCACTGCGAGTCATTTTGAATTCTAGGAAAACCTGCTCTTGCAATATCTTTTCTCAGTGATAGGAGCTGTTCTCTGAGGCAGAACCAACCTTTACCATCACAGAAAGCTGTGTAAGATGGGTAAAACAGTCATTAGCCATTCTTAAATACTGTCTGCTATTGGAGAGAAATAAGAAGAACCAGAAAGGTCATGAATTATGACTTTTTTAAAACAGTGCAAGTGGAAAATTCTTGGAGAACAGCAGTTTGTTACTGTGCCTACCTGAAGCCTCAACCAAGCATTGAGTGCTAAATGCTCTGTGGAAAAATAGAAGGATTCTTGCCATGAATTTCTCCTGACCTCAGGTTATGACAAAGTGCAACAGCTGGGTGAAATGTAGCCTGCATGGAATTGGGAGGATAAGTTGGAAAGTAATGAGCAGATCATACATAATAAATAAGTGGATAACAAGAAATTGATATGCCTACCATATGGGAGCTGAGATGGACCTGAATAAAGAGAGCTGTGCTACTGGCTTTCCTGCTATTCTGTGTAGTGAATTCTGAGCACTCTACAACTTTTTAATTTTTACATTATTTGAAGATCAAAGACTTGGTGCAAAATCACCTCTAAAGTCTGTAAGATGTACAATTAATGCACTTCATTAATGCTCTGCTCTCTATGGGTACCAAAAGGCTGAAATTCAGACTTAGTGTGGTCCTACCTTTAACGTGCAGGTTCTTGGAGGCAGATTAAAAAGTCTGGTACTATGTAAGGCTTCCTGTAGGAGCTGTTTGCTATTGGCCCTTGGAAGCCAATACATCTTGACTGTATTTTTGGTGTGGTTAAGAGAAATGAGAGAAGCAACTTCATATTTACAGCTCCCGTGGTGAAAATTCATTGCAAGAGTTTGCATCTTGCCTAATGATTGCCATTTTTCTGGTTGAAAGGTTTCTTTTTCCTTATGTGTATTTTACTAAGTACAGACTTTTTTTGTCTTTACCTCTTTGTAATTGAGCCCCTTAGAGAACTGTCTGGTTGTCCCAAAGGATTTTTTACTCACCCTTGCCTCTCTGTATGCGAATGGAAGTGGCTATGGTTTGATATCTTACCTTCAACAACAGCACTGAAACACTAAATCTAATGTTCTTAGGCTGGAAAAGTCCTTTTGGCTCCCAGCTCTTGAGAATAAATGCCACCTTGGTTCTGGAAAGAAGCTTTAATTTTATTATGCATAAAATAATTAGAAAAAATACTCGGTATGTTTGTCTTTGCAGAATTGTTGTTCTAAGCCCTAATTAGTGCTACTCTAAATCTTGCAGGACTGTATTGAATATGAGGATTTGTTCAGAGCAAGTACAGCTGTAATTAATCTTTGCATTCCCATCAAGAAATGCTGGCACATGCTGTGAGAAACAAGGAAGGAAACTTTCAGTTCAGGCTGAGCCAGTACCCAACTGTAGCTACAAACCACTGAAGTAATCTCTTTATCCCTTTCTAATGTGCAGGAAAGGTCTGGGCAGAGACAAATCCAGCCCAGTGAGCAGCCTTCAGCTTTTGATTATGCTGTTTAATTTCATACTCAGAAAGTTTCTAATGGACCTCAATCATTCAGGAGACTTTAAAATTGGCAACTAGTATCACCTTAGAGATTCCCAGTAATGAGAATGTATTCCAGAAATCTGAGAAGTGAGACACATTTAAGGGTGCACCCTGTGAATGACAAAGGGAGTCTGATGAAGGGTTCCTTCTGAAATTTGGTGGAAGCAGGAGAGAACTCATATATTCAGTAATGAGCATCTGCATAGGTTAAAGCCATGGTAGCACAAGGACAATTTTTATTTTAGTTGCTACAAAAATACTTCATTATGCAGAGACATATATATTAATGTTTATCTGCCTAAAACCAAAGAATATTGTTTCTAGTGGAAGGGCTCCACTTGTCAGACTGGTTTCATCCCTTCAGTCTCAAAGATACATCTGAAAAGGAGACTTTTACATTTGTGTTACCATGATACGGGAGTTGAAAGTTTTTGTTGTATGAAAGCTATGTGCACTACTTAAAGATCCAGCAAGGACTGGCTTAGCTGTGTGAAGGAAAAGAGAGAGCTCCTGCTACTTGCTGTGTGCTGTATTAGCAGCTTTCTGACCCTGTGGTTGGTTTCAGCAAATTGGGGGAAAAAAACAGGCACTGTCCAAGAAGAGGTGACTGGTTTTGTTAAGCCTGTCTCCCTGACATGGCTCTCTCTGCTCAGAACAGCAGTGCTGACAGTGCACTTCAGAAAGTTCCAGTTTTACAAGTCAGCCTTTTGTACCTCATTTATATGTTCTTTATAGTGATTCAGCTTTCCTTTGGTTCCCATTCAGCTTTTTATTGGTACCAAACCTTGCGCTTTTCACCTAGAACTGGGACAGCCAGCAAGGCTGTTTTCAGTGCCTTTAAAAATTTTCTAAAAGGTTCCCTTGAGAAAAAAAACGTAAGAGGTTAAGGCTTGGAGTTTTCAATGGGGCCACTGATTTTAATAGGATAATGGGTAATGAATGCTTTCAGGCTTTCCTGAATATCCCAGTTTATTGTAAGCTATGTAGGATCAAGAACAAGTAACAAGAACAGATGAACAAATAAGCAAAACATTAAAAACTAGGTCTGTTTTTACAAGAAAGTCTTAATGGCATATCTTCTGTATTTTTATACTTAACATATATTTGAAGTTGTTCTTTACTTGTCACACTGACAGTGAATTATGGTTAATGAGCCCATGTTTTTTAAAAGATGGGACCTGACAGCAAGATGAAAAGGAAAATGCAGGTAGGATGGTTAGGCAGCAATAACCTGCTCAGGTGGTGATGTTGTACCCTTGCTACCTATCCAGATCCTGCCCTTTTTGCAATGACCTCTCAAAAAGAGTGTAATGTCTTTAACCTGCTGTTCTTCTGTCTATTCCCCTGCTCCTGCTGTTCTCAAAACAAGCGTGTTTTGCCTTAAAACATGAAGAGTTTTACTAAATGCACACCAGTCTTGGCTTCAGCTTACCTTGGGCTATAGCTCTGGGACAGAGTAATCCGGTGAGCAATAGGAAATGGTGGTTTGGGGAGTTCTGCTTTGCATTGTGCTCTTGCTTATGTTGGCACAAGTGGGTTTTTTGGAAGCTTCTAGAGAAGAGGCAGAATGCAGCCTGGGAGTGACTGAGCACAGCTGAGGGGGTGACACTGCTGCTGGGGAAGGAACAAGCAACGGGCATTGCAAGTGGGCACGAGTTGCCTTAACCTGGTGCTTGTCAAGGAGTGATGACAGTGTCTTTATCTCACTGATCCTTCTCCCAAGCAATGGTTCCTCTCCTGATGCCAAAATAAGATGCCTGTACCTCAAAGATGAGTTTTTTCAATGTTAGTGTTCCGAGTTAGCAGAGTATCTGAAGTGTTCATGGACTGTTCAAATCCAGGCTCTGTTTCACAGGTATTGAGTGTGGAGGAGGAGGAGAGCAGAGGAAGGGAAGAAACAGTGTTTGACTTTTGGCTTCTGGGTTTGTATGCAGTGGTAGCTGTGCAACAGGGGAGGGTTTCATAGATCAGATGACTTAAGATGCATCTGAATGTGATACTGTTCCAGGAAATATCTCAGTGCTCCAAAGTGCCACAAACCAACCAGCTGATAAGTAGACACTAGTGGAGGGAGCAGAGCTGTTGAGTTCCCTTCCCAGAGAAGGGTAAGGTTAGCTGTGTTTCAGTTCTTTCTCAGCTGCACCGCTGGGAAGGCTTCTGTCACAAAGGCAGAAGGCAGCATGGTCCCCACCTTCTCATGAGTTTGCAGCTATACCTAAAGCAAGTCTGAGGAGTAAACCTGTTTCGCTCTATTATTGACTTCAGATTTGGGGGAGGGCAGGAAAACTTCTTGGAAACATCATGCAAGATTTTCTGTTTGAGAAAGTGGAAAACATGTTGCTCTGAGAAGTAATTTATTGACACCTTTCAAATGTCTCCTCTGTATACAACACGGATTCCTGCAGTCAGACTGTGGCAGACTTGTGCTTCACTTGGCTTTCCTCCTGAACAAACTGTTGGTGTTTGTCCTTAGAAGGTCTGCTCTCCACCCCGCCCCCAAAGCTCTTAATTTGACTTGCTTTCCTTGATACTCGCTTAATTCTACTTTGGAAAACTCAGTAAAATCTCAAAACTGAAAAAGCACTGGTTTATTTATGGAACTCTTTCCCATTTAATTCCACCTCTGAATTCAAGACCTTGATCCGTGTGGTTTCAGTCTGGTCAAAGTACAGTAGTGAATCAGTAATGGTGTTAGACGTGGGCAGGAGACAAAAGAACCACCTACTATATCCTCTTTTTTCTGGTTTCTTTCTTCCAGCCCAGCACGTGCGTTCCTGGTTGCAGGGAGTTCAGCTAGCCGTCCACGTGGCTGGACTGCTGCCCTCTCTCCGGTTCAGTAGGATGTGACTGAGGCTTTAATTAGGATTTTTTTTTAATAGGCTAGTCTGCCCAACAGCTTGGAAAAGTTTGTTAAACTCACTTCATTTTCCACTGTGGCTTGATTCATTTCTATGTGTAGATGAGGCCTTGAGGATGGAAGCTGTCACTTATTTCTAATCACATATTTCATCTTTAGATTTGTTTTCAGACCTGAAAGAGAACAAATTCTGAAATTAAATTAAAAGTACCTTAGGGTACGTGAAATCTTCATACTGCAGTATCAATAGGGTAAAGATTTAAGTGCAGATTTGGAGAATTTCTCCTCCTCATGCCAAAACAGGCATCAGGAAGGGAGAGACTATTTAGAATAGCTGATATGGTTTGATATGAATAGATAAAAAGCCATGCAAGATAATGCCTATAAATACGATCATAAGAGAGAACTTGACTTGATTGTGAATGGAAAATGAAGTTTATTTCAAGTCACCAAAGGTCCTTTGGGGTTCATTCATCTCCTGGACTCAACACACAGTGCTATCACTGGCACTGGAGCAGGAGAGATGAGGTTTGGGGAGGGCAGTCACCGCTTGGGTGAAACCCTCACACAGACCCAGAATGCAGCTGGGAACTAATGAAATAAGTGTTCTTGGCATGGGACATGGGACAACTTGATCTGAGGGATTTACAGGTATGTGTGAAAGGTCAGCCTTGGTAGATACAAGTCTTGGTGTAAGTGGGGGAACACAAGGTGCTGAGGAGCTTCTAAGTGCAGAGAGCAGGATGAGAATTTCCACTGATTGGAAAGGCACTGGGAGGGCAGGCAGGGTAACAGGTGGCAGAAGCTGCACCTCAGAGTTTGGAGCTGGTCAATTTTAAGTCTCTTAGAATTAACAAATACTAAACTTTTATTAAAAAGGAGGTTTTTGTTTCTGGGGCAAATGATTCTTGAAAATCAGATGTGAAGCTGCTTTGAGGAGTCCCTCAGACTTGCAAACTTTGTGTTCGTTGTTGTTGAGCCTGCCAAGTGCTGAGGTAATGGGCATGGGGCACAACTTCAGAGTAATCTAAGCAAGGTGGAATTTCATTTCTTTCTGCACTCTATTCTCTACACGCTTGATTTTTAGGAATCAAACTGTTAAATAGCACACC
The DNA here is from genome assembly GCF_000738735.6 of Corvus cornix cornix. NCBI lineage: Eukaryota > Metazoa > Chordata > Aves > Passeriformes > Corvidae > Corvus > Corvus cornix. The sequence continues at coordinate 5,003,155 of NC_046344.1, read as the reverse complement.
TGAGTGCAGCTAAGACTTAGGTTACATTTAACCTTCCTTTCAGATCCTGAGCAGCTTTCTGGGTTTTGCAAGACCATCATTTTAGTCTGCCCATCTAAAAATGTCTCAGCTGCATACATACAAATAAAATAATTATTTAGAACAAAATTTTTAAAAAATATGAGGGATAAGTGATGCTTTTCCATCCTTATAGTCACCATTTAACAACAGACAAATTTCAGTACATCGTGTCTGAGCTGATATTTCCCCAGAAAGTGGAGCATTAGGACACTGCAGCAAATCTTTGGTGTGTAAGTGGAGCAGGAAGCATCGTTCTGCAAGATACTCAAGGTTATGCCTCTTGTAAGTGCATCCAAGTTGCTGAGCTTTCCAGCTGGCCACCTGCCATGGAAAAGTCCAAGCTCAACATTCTCTCATGGCTGGTGTTAGCTGCTTTTTCAGCCCACAAGATCTAAGATATTTATTTCCCATCCCTTGATCTGATAAGATTTGAAAGGGAAACTTGCTGGTAAACTTGTGATTTAGTCTTGATCAGATAGTCAGTACTGCTGACTAGATTAATTCAGAAGGTGCTTTTTTTTTTTGTCACTGTCTGTTCTGGTTCTGCAGATGTCTCCTGTAAACAAAGCAATTTTCAGGTTTGCATTCTGACCTGCTGGGAACAAAGCATGGGCCTGGGGTCACGGAATAACGGGATTGTGCGTCATTCCAGGGGATGTAAATACATCCAGTTGCTTCTAAATTCTGCTGTGTTAGTTGAAAATGCCCGTTTTTTCGTGGCAGCTGCCTACTGAGAATAAATGGGATAATTTGCTTGTGATGGGCCAGAATCTTGGATCCATCCTTCCTTCTACAGCTCGGGACTTTGTTCTAACTGTGGCAGGAGTGTTGTTTCAGTTGCCTTTGGGGTGTTGAGCTGGCTGTGCCTGGAATGAGAAGCTGAGCCTGGTGTGCGCTCGCTCGGCTCCACAGAGAACCTCCGGTGTGGGAGATGAAAGGACTCTGGCAGCCCTTGCAGACAATGTATTCCCTTGGACAGTTGGCAGGGAAACAGGAAGGAATCCTTCCATGGGATGCTTAGGAGTAGGTCTGGCGTCCAGTCGTGCCAGGACTGAGCCGGGCTCGCTGCTGATGTTGGATGCAGTCATCAAACTATTTTTGTTGTTTAAACATAACTGCTTCTTCCTCATGAATTTGGTCTATATCCCCTTGCATCCACTGCTTGACTCTTGCTAGGTGCTGGTCAGTGAAGGGTAGGACATGCTGAATCACTGTGGCTGATGTGCAGGTCTGTCTGGTTAAGGATTTTTCTAGATTTATGTTTTTTTAAAGCTAAAATTCTGTGTTGCACTGTGCAACTTTGTGTTTTGTTTGTGGCCAGTGCTGTTTTCTCTGCTGTTTGCACCTGTTTTTCTTCCAGCCACTGCAAATCTGTGAAGCAGGAACAGCAGTGATTAGGACAGTAGTATGAGTAAAATCAAAATTACAGGGATTTTTTTGTTAATGTTTCTTGAAGCTTTGAGTGTAGGATGGAGCCTGCCTTAGTCTATTAACAGAAAATTCCTTTCCTCCTGGAGGCACTGCTGCTGGTGTGCATATTTGAGACAAATGGACAGAATTGTTAACCTAGTCCAAAAGTAATTTATCTCATCTACATCCTGTTGATGTAGAAATACCTAGAATTTCAGGAAAAAAATGTAACTTTGTTTTTTTCCTTGCAGCACTTGGGAGAAAGAATTGCTGTATTTGATTGCTGGAAAAAGCTAACACATGTTAAGAGTTGCCTTTCAGCACAAGAGCTCTGCTCCTGTATGAGTGTTTCTTAGCTGCAAAGCTAGAATTTCAGTCACAGGATTCCACAAATCTCAGTACTGATATGGAAGCTCTGATTAGCCTAAACTTTTTCTGGAGAATTAAATAATTATCACCTATTATTATTCATATGCTGCAAAGCACAGTTAGGCCATGTAGATCATGTAGATGACTTTATATAAACCCACCCTGACGTGTACAAATAAATTTTTCCATTGCCTGTTTGTACTGAGCTTACAAATAATGAATTTTTTAAATATTCTCAGACTTCAACATCTGATACCTACCGTGTGTAACTAGGCAGGAGAAAGGAGAGGTAATTTTTAGAAGTTTGGAACCATATGGTACTTTTTTGTAGTTGGTATGTTTGTATGGTCCAGATAGCAGCAACTTGGATAAGCACTGGAGTTGCTGGATGGGAGCCAGGAGCTCAGTCTGTTGTTAAGGAGGAAGTTAAATAACACTGGAGAGATTTGATAGCTGGAATTCTGTACAGCTTAAATAAGGAGAAGTGGTTGGTCTCTGCATTGGAGCTGGTGATTGAATGAAAAATTAATGTTTGTCTTATGTCAATAAATTTCGATGCCCAGACAGGATGTAGAATATCTGTAGAACAGAATTGCAGTGTCCAGTGGGCATCAGCATTTCGGGGCAATTTAGGTTACTTCAGCATCCTCTGGGGGAATTCTTAACAAGCACAGACTTGCTCACCTCCTTGGAAAATAATACTGAATTCATCAGCTGTCAGAGAGGGGAGAACATGCTCCTGGCGGCAGTAAATCCATGCCCTGTTAGCAGTGAGGCTCAATAGAAGTAAGCTCTTGAAGGAGCCTGTGGGCTTGGGGAGGGGGAGCTGTTTGTTTGTAGTTGCCCCTCAGGAGAATTTTAGCCCTTGGACAGAAGCAGGGGGCAGAGCCTGAGCCTGTTTGCTTCCAAAGGATGGCAACCTGCTGCTTGTGTCCAGTAGCTCTCACTAAGGAAAGCGTTTGCTGTATCACTTTTTGATGGTGAGGTTTTGGTTCTAATTTCAGTACCCAAAAACCTGGCTGATCTGACATCTCCAACATTTTCAAAGACTGGTCTCCTGGTTATTTTGTAACCTTGCTCTTCCTTTGGGCCTCTTGCTTTTGTGAAACATCTGAAATGGTAACATTCAGACCCCTTACAGTCAAAAGGTGATTGACGTCCCAGGAAGCTTGGAAAAGAGGAGATCTCAGTGTTTGAAAACAAAGATTTTGCTTGCAAGTTTGCTTTTTGTCTGTATGTGTCTCCAGCAGCCCTTATGGAATGGTTCCTTATGTAAATTGTGTCAGTGCTTTAAGTCCATCCCATTTGTGTATCCAAGATCTCAGAGCTAGGAGATTCCCAACCATCTTTCTGGGATCTCCTGGATTTCCTGTGTTTCTCAGCCCTGCTGCTGAATATTTTACAGCTCCTGAGCAGAGGGTAGGTGACCAACACTGATGTTTTATCCGGGTCACTGTTCTCTCCTGTTGCAGATTCTGCTGCAGTTTGTGGCAGTTGTTTGCAGTATCTGTTTCTCTGGGTGTTTTGCTGTTAGGGGAATTCTGTTAGATCTGTATTATGGGAATTCTGCTAGATCTGTGTTAGATGCTTCCTTGAAGTACAGCGTTTCCTTCCTCTGTGGTTTAATTCATCATCTGAAACAAGCTAAGACTGACAGGTCTGCCTTAAACTGTGCACTCTAAATTTAGCAGCCAGAGACAGAATGATCAGGAAGGGCTAAATAATTATTATGTCAAAAAGGCCTTGGGACAAGGAAAGGAAAAAAGCCAATTTGGAACAGAGGGTCCCCTTTCAAGTCTTTTAGTGCAGAGCAGAATTTAGAGGAACTGCTTTTCAGAAGCAAAAGTTTGAAATGAGCCAGTATTTTAGGGAACTGGACAATGAGATATTTCACTGTCCTTTATGATCTGACCAATGCTCACTTTGAATAACTGAGGATTACAGTGACAAGTTGATAAATTCTGGCCTTGCAGAACATGTCCAATTACTGAGTTTCTGGGAGTATTTTAAAGTAATTTGCATATGATTGCTGTGCATTTATTTTCATGAAATAGATACTGCTTGCGAACTCTGCCCAAAATGAGGCTATCAATGGCAAAGGAAGTGATGCCAGATTAGTTATAATATTTCTCTGTGGAGATTTCCTATGTGCTCTGAGCGTAGCCTGAAGGAACAGGGATGTTGAATTCAATCAGTTATTTTCATGGTGACTTATTTGGAGCTAATGTTAAGATGGCATTCACATAGTACAAAATGGGTAGATAAAAATTTCTATGTTTCATGGCTTTTGCCCCTTGAGAATGCTGTGGTCAAAATAATCTAGCATATAAAAAGTTTTAGAGGACTATTTCAGGAAGCAGGAGTATATGTTTACATTTCAACTTTCCTCCCTTTCTCCCCCACCAGTCAGTTTTTAAACAAATTGTACTATTTTCTCTGGCTTCACCAGACTTTTTACTGCAGATAGGCCAGTTTAAAAAAATAACGATTTTTAAAAAAATAATCCGATAGCAATACTGCATTGTGGGCTCATCTGAGGCCTTGTGTTTGTGTTTCTTGATTCCCCCAGTTCCCAGATGTGCAGTGACTCATCCTTCTGAACAATGGGAACAGCATCTCTTACTCCTTCTCTTGGTCCCAGTTGGCAAAACTGTTACTCAGAGGATCTGAATTGCAGAGGGAGGAGAGATCAGCAGTGACAGAATGAGTCACCCGAGCCTTGTGGTCACTCTTGTGTGGTGAGCAAGGAGTGGAACACGAATGGTCACTGTTGTACCCTGGGGCACTAAAAAAGGACCATCTGAGTTACATAAAACTCATAACTCAGAGGTCACTCTTCCCTCCCCCACAGCTGTCCCGTAAAACACGGGGTGTGGGTGCAGGAGACACCACTGAAGCATCTTGATTTATTATCAAGGGGGATGAAAATCCATAAAAATAGCTAACTGGTTTGTAACTTTCCAATGTGAAATGAACTGACAGGCTACTAGTCAAAAATAAGTAAGAAATGTCAGTGTGTAAATCTACACTGGCAGACTCTGCTGGGACTGTGACAGAATGGGGCTTCCTATCTCAGTATAGTGCTGGTTGAAATTAAATGGTCTTTCATATTTTAACAGCATTATTTATGAATATAATTAGAATATTTTTTAAGGAAATAGTGTGCTGTTAGGACAATGCAAGATGTGAATCTTTTTAAACCTGAAAGGCAGAAGCTGAACAGCCTTCTATGAACATCATTGATCTGAGGAGGTTTCCGGAGCTGCCAGTTTTTCTTGCAACATCAGCCTGTGAAGGATCTGATCTGGAGCTTTTTTGTTTGTTTTTAAGTGAACACACCACAATGTGATTATATTTAGATATTTACACATAGTATAAATACACATCGAGCGTATAAATATACATATATTATAAATAACTTCAGCTTTCATTTCTATTTTGCTGCTTGCGAGCATATCTTAAAATAGATTGTGATGTTAAAATAACCTTTTTTTTCCAAGATAACCATTAAAATACTGAAATTGAAGTCATCAATGTGCATAAAGATATTTTTAGTATCTGATGAATCAATTGCAAATATTTGCTGACACTTTCATAGGAAGTCATGGTCATGGACCTGAAATAACTGGCTAAGATCTGGGAAAGGAGACCACTTGAAGTGCTAAGCCAGCTTTGAATGTAGCTGAGTGGCCAGATAGATATTGGAGAAACACTAAACATTTGCACTGAAAAAGTCAAACCAGCTTCTTTATGGTCAGTGTCTTGAAGAGAAAAAAAATTTTCAACACAAAAGGGGCAGCTGATACTTCATTTCAATAATTATTTGCCTTGAAAGGAAAATCTACTTTGATTTAGAAATTCTGTTTGTGTATTTTTATATACACACATTTATATGCATAAGTATTTGTTTGTATATGTGTGTATAATTGCAAAGGATAAGACAGCTTTGCATAAATAGTAATTTATTAGTGGAATTCAAAAATCCATTTAAGTGCAGCTTGATATAAAGCTAAATAAATTTGACTTCCAGATCTAATTAATATTGCTGTCTATTTTCCCTGGATGGCAAGGAAAAATGAATCTAGAAAGGAATGTTCAGTTAGCATAATTGTTCTAATTAAAAACACTAAAAGCAAACAGTTGTGAAACCTGGAGTTTCCATATTTTCCTCATTTAATATGTTACATGTTACTCATCGAGTCAGTTAATGCTCCGTGCACTTGTGTGTGCTGCTGGCTCGAGGAGCTGAATGTGCTTCCCAGAACATTCCAGTTTTCTGTAAATCTGACTAAGATGTAGAACAAGATTATTCCAGAGGCCTTCAGAGCAGGAACTGAGTCCACACTTCTGTAGAACATAACACAGGAATCGCTACTCGGGAATCATTAAACCAGGAGGTTTTTGAGTGTGTGCACTGGGTTTGGGGTTATTATTCGGGGAGGGTTTTGGTGGGTGTTTTTCCTCCCTTCATGTTTGTGTGCTTTAACATTTTGAGGATTTTTTAACTTCAAACCCTCTGGAGCTTGTTGAGGATTTGTTGTTTTGGCTGGAAACAGATATTTTGACTTAAGTACTGGATGCCTTTGGATTCTGTGCTAGAGGAGAATGTTCAGATTCCTTCAGATCTGTCAGACCATGCATATGGTGCTCACACCTGTTCCAGCCACCTGACTTGTAACCTGACGGGTTACCCAGCTCTCCCAGTGCTTTGCCATTGCTGCTTAAAATTTCCCTGAACAAATTGCCTGGCTTAATTGCAACGTTAGGAAGAGCTGGATAAGAACCTGGAGAAGTCTGTTTTCCCTAAATCACTGCAGAAATGAATGTGTATATTTTCTATTAATCAGTTTATTTTCTTACCTCCTTATCAATGTGCAGAATGTCAGAGTGATGGATGTGTGGGGTGGGAAATAGGGGAGGCAGAAGCTGTAAATCAGGTGATCCTGCCTGTGTGTCCCTGCATTTCACAGGCACACGGCTGTTCCCTGCTCCAGCGTGGGCGGGTGGATGGACAGGCAGAGACTCTTAAAGCAACTGGGTAGAAAATTGGAAGAATCTCTATCAGAGATGGCCCCTTTGCAGTATTTTTGCATATCTGAAGGCACTGTGTGGGACAGAGCACAATAGATAGAGAAGGGGTTTTTTGTAGCTTCAGTGATCTTTTCTTTCTGGGCTCTCCCATCTCCTGAACATGACTAATGCTGTACAGGAAGCCCTTTTCTCTTATTCATGCAGTCTGTGATATCTCTTCTGATCCACAGAGTGCCAAAAAATACAGGAAATTACTTTCACCTTATGAAAATTCATGATTGTAAGGAAGCTCTTAGAGCAATTGTTCTTTGGAAACTTCCCCTCTCCCCCCCCCCACCCAAAAAAAAAGTGGTTTTTTTCTGCTAGCAATCCATCGTAAATCTTTTGTTGATACATGGTAGTCTTTTGCAAATCCAAGTGTTCTCTCTCCTTTATGAAAAGACACATCCAGTTTTAAATGTTAGGAAATAATAAGCTCCAGCTCCTTTTGTGTGTGCCTTATGCTGGGAGTGTGTCCTTGTCCAGCACTGAATCCTCTGATCTCCAGTCTGATTCCTCACAATGAACTGTTGTGTTGGCATCTGTTTAGAGTTGTACTGGGGGGAATAATTCTATTCTGCTGTCTCAGGGCCATGGTGTAGAGGAGGATGTGTGGTTTAAGAGTTTATATTGCTGCTGGAGTCCAGGGCAGTACTTGGAGAAAGTTCCATTCTGAATTGGTGACTTGGTGAGGGCACCTACTGCCTGTCATTTGGTCATGACTGACAGCCCTGCTCTGTGATAGGCATGGGTTTTCCTGCCTAAAATCACTAAAAGGCAGCAGGATTTTCCACTTGATTGTTTCTCATCACATGGCTACAACTGTAAGACACATCCTGAACAATGAAGAAGACTTACTGAATTTCTTCTGCGTGCTAGGGAAGTGTTTGCAGGAGAGTTTCACTCCAGAGTAGTCTGCATCTGTAGGGAAACAATTTTGTTACTTCTTTAAAAGTAAGTGCAGGGCTTCTTGTCCCCGCTAATGCAAAGAGGGGCCCTTGATTTGAGTGTGACACACAGGCGAGCTTGTATGATAAAAGGCCAAATCCTCTTACACAAGAGTAAATTTTCACACAAGAGTGAATTTTCCCTGTAAATATTCCTCTTTTCTTCTCAATATAACTGCTAAAGGGCTTTGTATAAGATGAGCAAATCTGTTATTAAAAGTCTTGAGCCCAGAAGGGAAGCTATCTGTAGAAGAGCAAGTCCTTCAGAATGTTCCTTTTTTCATTTGTTTGTGACAAGCAAGTCTAGCTTAAGTCATCATAAATTGTGGGTGACTTAAATCTTTCACTTTTCTAAAGATACGCCAGCCAGTCTAGGATATGCTTTTGTTCACTGTTATGAATTTTAAACAAAATACATTGGTTTCTTATAAAGTGTTTCATTTTTACTCCCACTCAGTGTCAGTTAACTGCACTTATCTTACAAGGGGGAAAAAGCCTAATTCTTTAAGTCAAAGAACTGACTTAATAACACTTCTTTTTTATTGTAAAGATTTACTGGATAGATTGGAGCATTTGTTCAAGTCTCGACTCAACTTTGATTTTTCCAGGCCTGGTGATACTGCTCTGTTAGACCTCAGTGCATGTTGGAAAGTGAGAAGTCCTTGGTTCTGTTGGATTTGCTATCCTAGAAACAAGCTTAGTTCCCATGTCTTTCCTTTTCCACAGGGTGAATCGGTGAAATACTTCCTGGATAACCTGGATCGGATCGGTCAGCTGGTAAGAAACCTTCTACTGACCCAGAGAGCTCCAAGAGACAGGGAAAGCCTGAGTGTGCTGTGATTAATGGGGTTTGGTTGGGTTCTTCAGTTGATTTTTTAAAATAATAATGCATTAAATAATTTCAGTTTTCTTTCTCTAGAAATAGTAAACTCCAGCTTTATGAAACTGAAGCTTCGTATTTGCTTAATCTTTTTTGACAGACAACAAGTGGAAGTTATATTTGTGCACATATTTTATCAGCCCTTCTATGCAGTCTCTGTATCTCATTCACTTTTCCTGATGCTCTGATGGCTGGTGCTACTTAAGGTAGCAGAATGAAACCTTAGCAAAATAAAAACCCTTCCTGACACTTGTAGGATTCAAAACCTGTAATGAAAACATCTGTCAGGAGACTTGGAGGAAAAAGGGTTGATTTTCCTAAATAGTAACAGTGATAAGGTTCTGAAGAACAGATTTCTCTACAGTGGTAGGTTGGGCCACAGCTTGTGGTAGAATCTGTTGCTGTACTCGCTGGTCATGGAGTGTGAACCTGGAAGAAGAATTTCCACTAAAGCTTTCAAGATGGTCCTTGTAAGAGTAATGAACTGTGGAAAAAGTAAATTTAAAAAAAAAATACAGTGATGACTTGATCTGCTTTATTGTACCTAAGTGGCAGGAACACTGTAGCTAAGAATTTCATGACGAAAAAATACACTTCAGCCTTAAATGAAGAGGCTTGAAGGATAAAAATGTGAAGGAGTGAATTAGTCCTTTATTTTTGTTCTTGTGTGTCTCAGGATCTGTAGCTGCTTACCAAAGTGTTGAGCTAAGTGGTTAACAGGCCAGTGTTTTAGAGTTGAGTATTCATTCTTCATGTGATGGTTTAAAAAGGCAGCTCCTGGTGATTTACTTCAGTATTCAGGCATTAGCCAGCATTTTTGAAGGACTTTTTTTGATGCATCTCTCCTTTCTTTTGCAGAATTATTTTCCCAGCAAACAAGATATTTTGCTGGCCAGAAAAGCCACGAAGGGGATAGTAGAGCATGATTTCATCATTAAAAAAATTCCTTTCAAGATGGTGGATGTAGGGGGACAGAGATCTCAGCGTCAAAAATGGTTCCAGTGCTTTGATGGAATAACTTCAATTTTGTTCATGGTCTCCTCCAGTGAATACGACCAGGTCCTCATGGAAGACAGGCGCACAAACAGACTCGTGGAGTCCATGAATATCTTTGAGACAATAGTCAATAACAAGCTTTTCTTTAACGTTTCCATTATCCTATTCCTCAACAAGATGGATCTTCTCATCGAGAAGGTAAAGACTGTCAGCATTAAGAAGTATTTCTCGGACTTCAAGGGCGACCCTCACCGGCTGGAGGACGTGCAGCGTTACCTGGTGCAGTGCTTCGACAGGAAGCGGCGGAACCGCAGCAAGCCCCTCTTCCACCACTTCACCACGGCCATCGACACGGAGAACATCCGCTTCGTGTTCCACGCCGTCAAGGACACCATCCTGCAGGAGAACCTCAAGGATATCATGCTGCAGTGAAGGAGAGCAGCCCCTGCTCTGTTGAAATTTCGCTGGAGGGTTCGATCAAAGTTTTTATCCTTTCTTTCTGGCCCTTGCATGCGGTGTAGGACCCATGCGAATTCCTTGGCTCAGGAATGCTGTACACTAGCCAGTCCAAACAGAGGAGCTATAGGCCGGAGGAGTCATGTTGATGTTAGCTACTGAATCATTTGGACTAGAAACACTACTGAAACCTGGCCATGGCAGGTTCTGTACCGAGTTTGGAACGCTGAATGACATAACCACCGTCTGCCTTCTTTGAGAACAGAAATCTCTGACAAACCATGGATGGAAGACGCGTTTCAAATGAATGCGCTCATTTTTCAGAAACTCTAGTTGTACAAACTGCCTTTTTTTTGTAGTTTGGAGGTGCTGATTCGATCAAACTAATCTAAACATGATGAGATTGGCAGCTGTGTTGGAGAATGTTAATGGAAGTTCCGTTCTTAACCCTTAGGAATATAACCAGGTCTTGTGTGTGTGTTCAGCTTTGCTGAGGGTCTAGAATCCACCTTCCAAGGTGGATGCACAGCTCTTGTCTGAAGGCTTTGCATGAGTCTCCTGAGGCAGAAGTCTAAAACTGTGTAAGGAAACTCATGTTGGAGTAAATGGGATGGGGAGTTAAGGCCTTGCTGATACGAAGAAGGGTTTATTTTGCACTATGTATGGAGGGTGTTACATCGTGGGAAAGCTGATTTCCTTGGTGCAGCAGCCTGTGCTGGAGCACCCAGCCATGTATCTGCACAGTGTGTGCTCGAGGGAGATGTGCTCCATGGCAAGCCAGCACTGTCCTCACAGCCACAGTGGGCAGAATTTGTGAAGGTTCAGTGTCTCACATGACAGGGCTTCATCTGTACTCAAAAGTTTGAAAGCTGATTAAACTCTTAAGCAAAGGTTTTGGTAGCACAGCAGCTGCTTGATTAGTTCCCAACAGCTGACCTTGTAGGAAGACTGAACACCCTGGAGATCCCAGCTTTCCAGCTGCACTGATGTATTTGGACAGCAAGACCTTGCTGTAAAATTAGGCTTTAATCTGTGTCTTAATGGGATCTTCAGCCTGTAGGGATGCACATGGAACCCGGAGCACGGTCAAGTTTGGAGTCGCCCCTTTTGGGCAGTGGTTTGTGTGTAAAAGGGCAAGAGGCTGTGAATAATTTGGATGTGAACTCCGAATTTCCTTGTGCTCTCAATCTCTGCCAGGTGCCTTTTCTGCGTACAGACATTGAATCTTTTCTACTACAGTGTGGGGTACATGAACAAACCGAAGATATTGTAGTGCTATCCTTTAGGTAACTCACACATAGTTTACTGTGCAATTTTTGTCATAGTTTTTGTCCAAGAATAAAACCTGAAGGGCTGTTTGTACCCATAAAAAGTCAGCAGATTCCCTGGAGTTCTTATCCCCTTTGAGCCTGTAATGGCATGTCAAAACAAGCAAAGTTTTACTTCAGCTGGTAGTCCCATGGGAAATGTGGTCAAAGAAAAGTCCTGTTCCGTCGTCCTTTCATGTTAATTTGGATAAAATCTGGAATCTTTCTTCCCCTCTGAAGCTTGCAGATGTTCATATCAGTATTTTTGTGTAGTTTCCTGATGCAGCAGCCTCCTGGCTTTCTTTGTGCAGGCTTCAGAGTGGAAAAGCTGTGGCTGTTTCCATGCCTGTAACAGGCACAGAATCGAGGTAAGAAGCAGCTGAGAAGTTGCAGATGGGAAAATCTAACTTAAATTTCAGCAAACTTAAACAGGAATTAGCTTCCTTGTAACAAGTCTTATTTTGCCAGGACCAACTCTGTCTTTTAAATATTTATTAATTTTTAACCTTGAAGGTGAAGAGTGTTATGTGACTAATATTCAGATGGGGGGAAAATCTCAAGATTATTACATTTGAAAAGGAAAATGTTTCACCCTGGCGTGATGCAAACAAGTTTACTCATCACATTAAGGTTGGTTTCTCTAAGCCCATTTGTCTGGCTGAAGTCTAAGGCTGCTTTCAAAGCTTTCAGATGTTTTCTGAGTTCTTGGCAGTGGTTTTCACTTCACACAAGACACTGGGAAAGAGGAGGCAGTTGTGGGCTCACCTGGCTTCTAGGTTGACTTCACTTTAGTTTTAGTTTGCCGTGAGCTTTATTCTTTCACTGAATTTTCCAGATGGGTTAATATAATGCTTGTTTTCTCAAATTAGTTAAACATTCCCTTTCAACTGTATTTTTTCTAGAGAATTACCTCAGTTTGGTGTCTGAATCTACTGTAGTTTTACCTGGAGGCATAGCATGGAATTTCCTGTTCTGTTTTTCTCTTGATACTCATCCATGGTTTTGTATCCTTAGTCACCTTATGGATTTAAAACTCTCAACAGAGCTAATGATGCAACTTAAAATATAAGTAACTTAAAATCTGCACCTGGAAATGAAACAGCATGAGAGATCTCACACTGAGCTCTCAAGCTGCTTTTTTTTTGTATATGGCAGTTTTGCACACTAAGTCTTAGGGAACCAGTTTGTTCACCTTGGGCCCGTTCTTGTTTTCATTGATGAAATGGGCCTAAGTGTGGGGCTGCAGCCTGCAGATGAAAATCAGTGGTTTGGCTCTGTGGGCCCAGAGTTCTGTCAGGTTTGGATAATGATGGATCAAACCAGGAACCCCACATCAGGAAACTCCTTGCAAAAGTCAAGCACTTCCCAAGTTTGCAAATGAGCTGGCCTGTGAGTAAAAAGGATGTGGGGGTCTTTTTGAAGTGTCAGCTTTCTCTGCAAAATACGCTCCTCTTCTTGCCACAGCTGCGTGGGTTTGGGATTTTTTTTTTCAAGGTGAGTTGTAGTATAATAAAGCCAGAAAGTCATGTTGTGGTAAATCAGTGAATTACTAAAGCAGAGCTTAGGTAGATGAGGTTGTTCACATATTTCGGGACAGGCCTGGTTGGTTGCTTAGTCCTTTCACCAGAAACAAATAGAAAACTTTATTTTAAGTGACATCCTGGAGAACTTAGCAGGTAAACACAGCTGGAGAGAACATCTTTTTTTGTTAGCTTTATAGGTTTATTGTTCATTTGGCTGGTCAGGAAATGGGTCACAGGCAGGATGATCATCAGATGGAGACCTTGAACAAGTACCTTTTTTTTTTTTTTTTTTTTTTTTTTTTTTTTTTTTTTAAGAAAAAAGCAGCTTTTTGCTGTCTCTGCTCTGACACCCAGGGTCAGTGACAGACTGTTGCAAAGGGGTTGTCTCTCCCGAGGACAAAGAGAGGAAGCTCTTGCAGCCAGTGCTTGGGGCAGAGACTGACGTAATCTTGGAGTTTAAGTAGAAAAATTAAATGGGAGTCATTTATCCAACACTACTTTGTGTTTGTTGTCCTCAAAAACAAGTGTTAAGCTAATTGAGTGTGTCAGTCAGTACCATTCCTGCAGCTTGCAGTGCTGTCAATCTCTGAACAATCCTTAGATGCATTGCAAGGTGCCTCGGTGAAGTTAAAAAGGAAGAGTGGTTTTCTGGAAGTGACATATTCAATAGGCACTTGTCACTTTGAAGGAATTAAATAGTTCTTAATGTTGAAAATTAATTAATGGTGGTTATGGAATTGAAATTACTGCCTGCTCAATTTTACAACTCAAAGATGCTTTCAGTTTCATGCAAAGAATGGATCTTATTTTATTTAATACAGCAGCATAGATTATTTGACTTATTAACTTGCTAATGTATTTAAATTTTTTAATTGCTGCTCTGTAAAACCTAAAACTAGGCATGTTACAAGAATGAAGAAGCTCCTGAAGATGACCATCCCCAGGCCTTCTGAGGCAGGTAAAGCTGCACTGCAGCCAAGCAGGCAGAAAAAGTAATGGCAAAGAAACTATAGGGAAACGGAGTAGGAAGAGTTTGTTGGTACTGGCACTGGAGACAAAAATATAATTCCCTTAGGACAGCTGAAGTGGCATTTGGTGTGAAAAATGGTGTATTTGGAGTGTTTCCCATCCTGTCCGTGTGTTGCCCCCACATCCCCATGGCCTCATTCCCTCTGGGAATTCACCCATCCTGGTTACTGTGACCTGCAAAGAAACGTAGAATTAAAGCAGTTAAAAGAACAGACATGGTACCACTGAAGAAACCTGCAGCTGCCTTTAGTGACAGACAGCTACCTTCCACAGAACAGCATTCTAGAAAACAAGTCCTCTGCTGCCTTTAGATGGCTGCCTTTGTATTAACTATGTTTTAACTTATATTAACTTATGTTTTGGAGTCTTTTCTATGTGTGTACTTCTTTATTTCTGGGGGAGAAAAAAATCCTTCTGTGCTTGGACCTACAGGATTTCTCTGAAAGGCCCCTCTGATTTTCAAGTTTTGACACCTGACTTAGCTTGGCTTCTGTCATCAAATTTTCAGGAGTATCTGCTGGATTAATGGATGATTTGATGTGTGCCAGCTTGAGAGACAAACACGATATGCAGCAACACCTCCACACAGTGCAGTTTGTCATGTAAACCAAACACTGATCTTACGATGAGAACTGTAAGTTTAGTAGCAGCCTCTTTTCTATATTCTCTTTCTAGTATAAAATCACGTGGTGTAGTCAGGGGTTTAATATAGCACTGCCAACTCTTTACCTCATACTCTTTAATTCTGTAACACGAAGTGGTGGGTGGGGTGTTTCAGTAGCAACTATAAAACATCTGTGCCTACTTCTGTAAATGAGCTTTTAACAGTTTTTTAGGGAGCATCCATTATGGATCAGGAAGACTGGCATGGTCTGGGCCAGACTTGGCCTGAGTTAATGCTGACTCCACACAGTTCTACGTGAGGACTGTAGCCTAGTGAGGAATAATTGGTAATGCAAGACCTAGTGCTTTTTAATAATACCTGTTTTGTAATTAGCTGGGGTGATCTCTGCTTTGTGCTGTGACGTGGGCACTTCTTTGTTTTAACACTAATCTTTTTTTACATAGATGGAAATGGGTAAAGCCAGGAGATTTGGAGCTGAAACTGCCTATCTGCTAACCAGGTGATGCTGCTTCTTTGCTCATCTTGGTGGTTGGGCAGTTTAGCTCGATCCTTGACATTTTTATCTTCCTAATGGCATTTGGAAAGCAGTGTTGAAGTTTGTCTGTGTGTTGATATGCTTGTGTTCTTACTGGGTGGAGAGTGTGGAGGTACTAGATTGTCAGTGCTGGTGGTTCTGTGCCTGGCTGGAGGAGCTGTCACAGCACAGCTCTTGGCCTGTGACTGAAGGTCGTATCTTCTGTCTGGTGTGAAAATAGTCAGAGGGGGGAAAAAAGAGCAGCACTGACTTCCAAGGTGGGCATTCTGGTAAAAAAAAAAAGCCAAAGTATGTTGGAGGGGAGCAGGAGAGGGGAGCTAGTTTCTAAACAGATCCCAAAAGCTGATGGTGCTTGAAGACTGTATTGAGGTGAAATACCATCTGCACTGACCCAAAAGCTTTGAGTGACTCCAGAGAGCCATTGGCTGTGAATTAAGAGCAGCAGGCTGGCAAGGCTGGCCCTGCCATTGTAAATCTCTCTTCATCTGTTCATCACTGGGTGCTGAAACTCTATTTTGACTAAAATACAGTATGCAGATCTCTGGCCAGACAGTGCATCTTACTCCTTCCTGACAGCTACTTAAACTTTCTTCAAGATACCAGAGCATGAGAAGGTAAGAGGCTGTTTCTGTTGTTTGAATAAAAACTACAACTGATGGAGAGCAACATTTTTAGGACCTCAGAGAGCATCTTTTGAGGGAAGTGACAGGTTTTGAGTAGCACAATTTCTCTGCTATTACTTCCCGTCAATCTCTCGTGCAGGCGGTTGGGCACAAAGGCTGAGAGGAGATAGCAGGGAGCAGGGGGATGTGGGGGAGAAAGGATCTGTTGGGCGATCACGAGACTGGGGAAGGTGGTTGGGGGACATAGGTTTGGAGAGGTGTGTTCAAACTCCTGTTTGCGCTGAAGCCATTAACGCTCTGTAGGACAGGGAGTGTTCCTCCAGGCTGTGTTGTCTGGAATGTGGAATGGGCTTGAATTGATGATACAGAAGAAAAAGTATTTCTGGAGACTCCACTGAACAGCAGTACTGGTGTTTCTTGCTCTAGTGAGGAGTTGTCTTGTTTGTGAATCAAAATGTATGAAAGCAAACTGACAGAACACCAGGTTGGTTATCTGTGACATGACCACGTAGCTTAGGAAGCCAAGTGATGTTATATCTTTTATTCTGCAATGTACTTGCTCTCTGGTGCCTATGCATTAACACACATACTATGCAATATCAGTCTTTTTTTAAACCAGTTCACTACATTGGGCAAGAAAGGCCTGAGTTTAGCCTTAATTTTCTTAACAATTCACAGGAAAGTACTTTAAAAACAGTGACAAACTAAAAGAAGGTGGAAAATGCATAAAGTAAAAGCACAGTCCCAGACTGCTCACATAAGTGTCTTTCTAGCACCAAAACAGCATCCGTGATAGAAGCAGCTACTTGCTGTAATAGTTTCAACTTATGAAAACTGTGTACTAGATAAAATTATATTGTGATGTGTAAAAAGTGTATTTTATAGCTTTGGTGACTTAGTTTACTGTTTTGTATATATGAATTTTATAAATCTATTAAAACTTGACTTGTTATACTGTTCTTTATGGGTTTTGTCTTTCAACAAGAGTCTGAAGTGACTTTTTTCTTAAATTTTTTTCTGTGAGGGAGTTGCTTTTTGGACAAATGACAGCGTGGACTGTACGGAAGTGCAGCTGTCATGCCATGAAATCTCAGTCTGTAACATTTGGGTATCTCCCACTTCTCCACTCCTGGTTGGAGTCATTCTTCTGAGTGTGTCCAGGAGCTCAGGCTGGTGACACATTAACCTGAGTGAAACTTGGAACTCGTTCATCTGTGGCATTCCTGGGGCTGACTGGGGCATTAGCACTGATGGGAAGTGGGAGGGGAAGCACAGCTGGAGTTTGCTTATGTATTTTAAGCTCAGCAAGGGAAGATAATTGGGCCTGTTGGGATGGGAGCACCTGTTAGAGATTCCTCAGTGCTGTGTAGCATCTGATAATAAATAGCCATGGGAACTGTGCCTGCCAGGCCCCTCTCTGGGAGCACTGCAGAGCCTTTGGAGGGTCACCAGTGTCCCTGTCACACAGCATTGCCATCCCGTGGCAACCAGTGCTGCCAGAACTCGGGCTCCAGTCCTCAGGAATGCCATAACCTTTCCTCACATTCCCTCACTTTAAAAGGTCATATCTGGCAGATTTTTGTGGCAAGTCTTGATTGTTTCTTGTGTAAACTATTAATGCCAATTCCACTGGCAGTGCACAACTCAAAACACTTCATGGAGCATTTTTTGTCCTTTCTACTAGTAATTGGAAATGCAGCACTTCAGCTGCATCAGGCCTTTGGGAATGGCTAACCCTTTGTCCCTGGAGTTGCTGAGCACTTCCAGGTTACGTGTACTGCCAGTGTTCTGCACCTCTGAAAACAAGGGCAGACCAGTTGCAAATCCAGTATGCTCTGGTAGAAGGTGCCCAGGTGTGATCACGAAGTAATCTGAAAAGCTTTCAGCAACAGCAGCAGCTCCAGGGGATCCCCTTGGTGAGCTGTGTGAGGCAAACTGGCCCTTTTGAGGCCCAGGTGTTCCTGTGAGATGCTCCTTTCATAACTCTGCTGCACAGATGTTGTTCCATAAGAGCAGAGCTGAAGCAGTTGGTTCTGCAGGTGGGTTTGTCTGTTCAGTGCCAGTGAGTGCTTGTGCCCCAGGGAGAGCCTAAACTCCATGTATTAACTTGGAATTACCTTCCCAGGATCAGCACAACTCCCTGTTCAGAACCAGAGTATCTCTTGTGCAATTTCAGTAATCCAAACTGAATATAAAAGGGAAAGCATTGCTCTTTCCCCAGGGAGAGGCTGCTCTAAAATGCAAAGTATAGCTTGTATTTTTGCTCAACTGTACAAGGTGTAAGGTTTGGGGTGGTTATAGTAATATTTAAGTATTTGTTAGAACTCTTTGAGGAGAGAAATTAAATAAATCTGTGTGGTTTCTAGCTCCAGCCTGGTATGCCATTATCCTTACAGACCTGGGAGGAAGTTTACTCAGTTTTTTACTAATACCAAATTTCTTGCCACTTCCCAGGACTGACTGGCATCTTGGGAAGCTGTGTGGTGTTAAGGCAGGAAGAGTTAATTAGGATGAGTGTTCAGGGATTTTTACCAAAAGTAGCTTTCCCTTAAAGCCTCAATTTTGCTCAGCAGAAGCAGACTTCAGTGAGAAATACCATTTTTAGAGGAGAGAGGTGGTCACAGCCACTGTTAAATCACAAAGGGCTGGATCATGCTGATGGAATGTCTGTGGAAGGTGCTGGTTTTTCCTCTCCCACCCTTGCAAGCTGTTGCAGGCAATTGCATCCCAAACTAGTAAAGAGCATGGAATTTTTTGTTGTGGGATTTTTTTTGTCATCTGGACAGTTGCTTTGTCTCCCCTCTCCCTTCAGCTACAGCAAGTCCCTCTTTTCATAGTAGGAGTGGAATGTTCTGCCTGTTTATTCTTGGAAGAAGATATTTGTCTTTATGAGCTCGTAAAGCTATTAAAAGACTGGTTTTTACTATGTTCAGGATTAGACTTCAGAAATTGCTTCAAAACAAGTGTCCTTGAGCTTGGGGCAGAAAGGGAGCTGCTTTGGTGGTGCAGGGTGCTGCAGGTGGCAACAAGATGGTGTGGTTTGGGAGATGCTCTGAGCCGGAGGAGTCTGACATGGATCTGTGTTGTGCCTTAGGGGTATTCCAGGGAAACCAACAGCAGCTGCAGGAAGGAGGTGCCTGAAGGAGGTGCAGGAAGGTCTGCTGGGGGGTCTCCTGACGGTCGGTCATGTGCAGGATTCCTTCCTACAGCATCTGCCTGTCCCCACAAGGCACCCCCAGGCCACCAGGCACAGAAACACAAGTGGTGCCCTCCAGGGCTGCCAGCCAGAGCCCTGGCCTGTGCCCAGGGAGCTCGGGGCAGGCTGCTGGCACTGTGTCCCTTTGGGACCTGCTGTCCCTTCCCATCTGAGTGCCCAGTTCCTTCCCCTGCCTGTCTTCTGCCAAAGGCTCCCCAGGCTGTGGCTGAGGTGCTGCACAGGGAGCACCCAGGTCTCCTGCCCACTGCCTGCCACACAGAGGAACAGTTCCTGGACCTGCTGTAACCAGCCCCAATCTTGGCTGCTGCGTTGTAAGTGACTTCAGGGTGTTGGATTTATATATAGAGCACCCTACACTCCTTCTTGCTGATGGTTGATCCACAGCTTGACCTTCTAAAGTGGCTCCTAATTATCTCATCTGTATTTCTGTTTCACAGCTTACTCAGCAGCTTATTAGCTGCAAGTTATGTTCCCACACCTTTCCAAGTAGAAGGATTTCCCCAGGAACCTGCCGCTTAAAATGCGGGAAATCTTACTTAGGGGCTTACCTTCAATTTGGTCTACTACTTATTCCTGTGTCAGCTGTTTCCTGCCCCCTGCAACTCTGTTACTTGCAGAGAGGAGTAGCAGCTGTGCCTTTGTGCTTTAGTTCTGGTTATAACCTTCATTTTCGGTGTAACCTTGGCTGCCTCCAGTCTTTACATTGGTGTGGGCTGGGGCAAAGAGCTGCTCACAGACCCTGTGCTTAACGTGCTGCAGCAGCACTGGAAACCTTTGCTGGTGTGAAGAGGAGCCCCTCCACAGGAATGTCTTCACATGACCAAACCCTGCAGTGGAATATTGCAGGGACCCTCTCCTCCAGCTGCTGAAGGGTTTCCAGCCACTTTGTGCCTCTCACTGTGGAGCTGCCTGTTGCCTGTGGGCACTGCTGAGCCATCTCATTTATGTCTTACCTGGAGCACTTGTGGACAAGCTGAGCAGGTAAGTGGTGGTTCTGGCAGTGATGGTGTCAAAAATACCTGTTTGGAGTCACAACAGCTCTTCAGTTGAAGTTCCTGCTCTCGCAGCAGCACAAATGTAAGCCAAGTGTTACAAGGAGTCTCCCATCTGTGACTTCTTCCAGCCCTTCTGTGCCACCCCACTCCTCTGTTGTCTTTGGAATTTTATGATGGAAAGCTGCCTCTGTTCCCTTAGGCAGGATTGTCATCCTGAGCCTCTTCCTGGAAGGTTTCTAAAGTTCAGCCTAATAATTGAGTATGGAACCAAGGAAGATCAAACAAGGCTGAACAGAGAGTCATCTCTTGCTTAAAATAGTAAATGTGTTCGGGCAACAACTGAGCGCGTTCGGGGGCAGAACTCGGATTTGTAATTCAAGCGGGGCTTGTTTAGAAAGTTTCTGCTGCTGGGAAGAATGTCTTGGATGAGAACCCGTCACCTTTGTGGCTGCCAGGAGAGGGCGGCAGCAGCGGCTCCGCTGCTCCGCGCCTGCCCCGGTCCAGGCGCGCAGCCTGGAAAAATGTTTCCAGGAATTGCTGTCATCAGTCCCGAAGCCAAACTCCCTTTCTCTGCCGGTATGAATCATGCGGGTGTGAAGTGCTTGTGTTTCCGGAATCCAGCTGAATTTACTGTAAGACCATCTTTGCTACTCACCTGCGTGTGTAAATCTCCGGCTTTTTTCCAGTGTCTATCCTCTTGCTTCCCGCTCCAGAATCACACTGCAGGCTTGGAGGCCTCAAAGTGCACAGGGCAAGTGCTCCGGAAAGCCAAAGCTGTTTCCTTCTCTGACGGAAACATCCTCTCCCTTCTCCCAGCTGCACTGGATCTGATCCTACCTGCTGATATTTTTAGACAGGAGAAATCTGGAGCTCAGCCAGGTGTCCATGAGCTGTGGGAGCGTTATCAGTGCTCAGGGCTGAGGGAGCAGGGGATGGAGAGGGTCAGCCTTCCCCTGGCAGGAGCAAAGAACTCATCAGCCTCTTGAGCTCTGGCTATAAATAGCTGGGAGGAACGGCATGCTCTGGCCATGGGAAGGGAGGCACTGCTGCTCTGGGTGCCAGCACAGCACCCAGTCCTGCTCAGTGGGGGCCTTATGGAGCAGGGAAGAGGGAAGGGCCAGGGTGCTAACTTCCCAAGGCAGAAAGAGGAATGCACATGTAGTTCCCTCTTTTACATTCATAATCAATGAGTCTGTGAATGTTTCCAAAGGTTTCCTCTCCTGTGCCAATCTACAGAGGATGTGAGTAGTTCCAGCTCACGCTCTAAGCCTGGTTTTGTTTGAACTGAGGCAGCTCTGGAGATCCTCTTGAGAGTCTGCCAGAAGACAATCGTCACACTAACGCTGCTCTTTGGGCCAGCTGAGCTGCCAGGGAGCTTTCTGCCTTACTGCCTGGGAGCTTTCTGCTTTACTCTTTGCCCATCTCCTTCACCTTCCCCCAACTTACAGTGAGAGCCCATCAGCCTGGATTGTGCTCCTGTGCTCAGCACAACCTCCAGCTGATGGGGCAGCGACCAGAGCACTCTGAGTGTTTGTGAGGGGGAGAGGACAGGGAGAAATCTCATCTGTGCCTGGGACTGATGTGCTAAGCAGAGGAGAGCTCTGTGTGTGGGAGAGCTGCCCTGGTTTGCATCTGTTTGTTCAGATGGCCCGAGCTTCTGTGTGAGCATGTTCAGTCTTTGGTGGGGACCTGGCTGACCTCTTCCTGGCCAACTTCAGACCAAGAAAATAAAAGCACCCACATGGGACTTGAGGTGGGTTTGGGGTGGTGCTGTCACTTAGACCACCACAGGAAAAACCCTTAGAGAAGAAGCAATCACATGAAAACTGTGTTAGCAATCTCAGAAAACAAAACACCTTTTATTCCTGGGGGGAGTTGCTGTTTCTCTTAGACAGCAACAACTTGGGGTGAGGAAGGCTGGAAGCAGGGCAGTGACGTGAACAAAGCCAGCCCAAGGCAGCCCCAGCCTAATTGTCCTCCCACCGCCAGCGATGAGGGGATGATTCCCCTTTGGACAGTTTTCTGGAGCTCAGTTTCCTCCGCAAGGAGGAAAATTTGTCTCCAAGAACTTTTCGTAGCCCGGTGGTGTCCCTAGCAAAGGGCAGGTCCTTCCGCATAGCAGGCAGTTGTCCTGTAAACATTTCCCACTTAGCCAGGGCATCCACGGTCCTGTCCACTTGAGCCAGTTCCTCCTCAGAGACGTTCCTCTCTAGGGCAGCAATGCACATCTCCAGCCACAGCTCGTAATCCTTGATGGTGTCCGTGGCCTTGGTGTGCCCGGGGAGCCGCGGCTGGCCCTGCGCCTCCAGCAGCAAGCTCGGCTGCTCGTCCTGCTCCAGCTCCGGCCCGATGGACAGGCCCTGGCTGCAGGTGTCGGGGGTCAGCGGCTCGGACAGGGAGGTCACAGCCTCGGAGTCGTTCTCGCAGCACATCCCAGAGTCGGAGCTGAACGGGAGGATGTCCTCTGAGGCAGACAGCTCTGCTGACTCCTGCCTTGGCCACGTGGACAGCACAGTCTGTGTCCAAGAATAGAGCTTCTGTGGTGAGAGGAGAAAGGTTTCATTGTGGAGGATGAGAGACAGCAGTTACACCTTTCCCAGTGTTTGCCAGGTAAACCTGTTTATCTTGGGTGGCTCAGCTGCAGCTGCCACGGTCCTCTCTGCCAGATGATGGGTTCAGATTACTCCTGGTGACCCTACAAAGCAGGAGCTTTTCTTTCCCATTTTTTTGGACTGTGGCAGAGCTGCCTCCAGTCAGATGTGGACTTTATCTGCCTTATTACTGAAGATGGTAAGAGAAAACTTCACCAGATCACTCCCTGCTGTGTGAATGTGGTCTCCAGGAGAAGCAAACCAATGCCTCTCCAGAGGAAACTGTGTCATTATAAAAGCTCCTGAGATAGTGGTGAAGAATTGCATTTCATCGTGCTGTTAATGCCTGTGGTAACGTGTGCTTTATTCCCAAGAATAGCTCTTCCCCTCCCGAGCTGAAATGAACAAGTGGGAAGGCTGGCTCCAGGAAAGAATTAATGAAAGGAAAATGTCTGAGACAATTTCCTTTTAAAATATTAAATGCCACAATGAGGCATATGATGGGTTGCTCCTGGCACATTTATTTCTTATGCTTTAGGGAATTAACCACAGTACTCCAGTCATCCCTGGGTAAAAGTGGATCTTGTCTGCCTTGTTTACAGTGTTGGGGGTTTTTTTGTGTTTTGCAGTTTTTCACACCCCTGTGGCCCCATTTCTTCATCTTTACTTTCTGTAGCTCTCAGTGATCCATTTGCAAAGCCCCCAGTTGCTCAGCAGTGACAGGATTAGCCTGGGCTGTCCCCATGGTGTGCCAGGCACAGAGCTGGGCCCGGCCCTGCCCAGCTCAGGGGGAGCTGCAGTGTTTGAGGAGCAGGCAGGAGATTCCCAGCCCTGCAGA
The DNA here is from genome assembly GCF_000738735.6 of Corvus cornix cornix. Lineage (NCBI taxonomy): Eukaryota > Metazoa > Chordata > Aves > Passeriformes > Corvidae > Corvus > Corvus cornix. Next base: position 4,979,684 of record NC_046344.1, on the reverse strand, counting down.
GCTCCCTTCTCTCACAGCACCCTGCTGCTCCCTCCCCCTTCCCTCCTCTATTGCTCTCTCTTCAGGCAAGTGACAGAAAGGATAAAGAGCTCAAATTGAGTGGGTGGGAGAAATCGGCCCTGCTTCTCATTTCAGTCTGAGCATGGAGCCTCGGGGAAGAATTTTGTACAGGAATAAAATGGACTCTTTCAGCTTAGTTAATCCACCCTGCCCCCTCCCTCTGGGGCAAGAAAAATTGTACAGGGACAACTTTTTTCCTGCCTCATCCCACCTCCAGTGGCCCTTCCCTCCCTCTTGGTTTATCCAACAAAGGCAGCTCCAGAAGCTGCAGTGGGAGCTGGGCTGGTGAAAGGGACAGCAAAGCTACTGGAGAGCTGCGAGCAGCCCATGATTTTGTAATGGCTCTAAATTCCCAAGAATAGTGAATCTGGGAAGGAATCCCAATTGCTACTTAGCCCAATTCCCAAGAAGAAAAAAGGCTGTGGAGATGCAGATGTTCCAACAGTACATTTGGCTTATTCAAGGCAGAAAAAGGAGATGATCAACTCAAGATCACTACCTGAATTCCCAGAATCTCTTCAGTCTCTCATTCTTTGGGTGACTTATTCTTTTGAACTTTGGGTGGTTTGAAGGGCTGCAGCCTCTTATGTTCTCCTGTTTAACCAGGAAGGGATAAGCTCTGTGTGGGTTTTGTTTACCTGCAGGCAAGAGCAGTTGAAGTGGATGTCCACCCCAAGGATGTCACTGGGACCTGCTGTCTCTGTGTGTGTGGCCACTGCAAACTCATCCAGCTACTAAGTGAGGACAGCCTGGGATGCTGCAGAAGCAGCAGGTGGAAATGTGGAAATGTTGATTGTGGTGGGGAAACACCAGGAGAATTAACTTGCTTTCAGTTTTCAAGATGACTCATGCTGGAATAAGCAGCTGGGATGAAAAAATGGAGTGTGTTTCTGAGTGCAACTCAGATAAATAGATTGAGGGGCTCTTTCTGCTGCATAAGGACTGCTTTCCTGCCCCACGTGCTCCTCTGCCCGTAACCATGTCTCAGTTGCAGATTTGAGCAGTGTTACCTGCTGCTGCTGCCAAAGCACAGCTTGGGTCTGGCATTTCCTGCGGTTATTGTGAGTGTCTGAAGCTGTTTTGTGGCAGGTGGGGATCTGTGATAGTTTTCCAAGAGGAAATGTGACTTCAGACTTGCACTTAACGTGCTTGGCAAGTTAACTTTGCTCTCTGTTATTGTCTCGAAATGCTTTCTGCTCTCTTCTGTCAGGTTCCTTAACTATTTAATTCATCTCTGGTATTTATGTCTCCTCTCAGCATTATGGCAAAGCCCCTTACAGAGATTATCACAGCTCTCTTACACCAGCTTGTACTGTATCTAGCGGAGCTTTGCCTTCTCGAGGAAGCAGATGTGACATTTGGCAAGTGTATCATTCCTTCAGGTTTGTGTTCCCTGTCACCGGAGGATGCTGAGCCAATTACAGTATTTGCTGCAGGTGTAAAGGCAAAAATGTTTCTAAAAAAGCTTAATGCAGGTGGCAGTTCTCTTCTAGAAAGCACTGGCTGGATGCTGACAGGATGGGTGTTTAAATAAATCAGGATTTGTTCCTCTGGTGGTCTGGGCAATTTAGACACCTCTCAGACAGAAGCAGGGATCAAACAGCCAGAGTAAGAGGAAGGTCTGGCAGCACCACAGATAAGTAGGAAAACCACAAAAAATGTGTGTTTCCCCACAGTCTTTGCCATGTTCTGTGTATCTGATTCTGAGCTGAATGAAACTAGAGACATCCCCTTTCTCATTCTCCTCATATCTTGTTACAAATACAACCCACAGACTTTAAAATAGGCAGCCGTGGAAAATCCTGCCTCTGAACATGATGTGTGTCAGACAGGAATCACAACCAGGGAGAAGATGGGTGCTGAGTGAGAATGGTGACATTATTTCTATTCCACCAACCATTTGGGTACTGAATCCTGCCTTTTAGACAGCAGAGGTAGAAAACCCTTTCAGGAGCTAAGGGTGTTTTAGCACTGTTCCTGATCTGTCTAAACATGTGTGGGTGGGAGAGAAGAGACAAAAGATGAGTCTGGGACCTTCCACTTATTGGCGGTAATAAGTTGGGATCCTTTCTCATAAATTTAAACAGAATAACTGCAGCAAAGTACACAGTTACAATGTCCTCCCTGTTCCCAGCAGCCACAGAGAGGCAAAAATCCTGGGTGGCACGGGAAAGGGCGTAGCTGTGGGAATCCCTGTGCTTGCTGCTGCCCCTGCTTGCAATCTGCCTGCCCTACCCACCTTGTTTGTGGGAGTAGGAAAGTGTGGTTTGACTGTGGCAGTGTTTCTTGGGAAAAGCCAAAAGCCCTGAAGCTTGTGTGAATTGTTTTGTTGGTCAGAGCCCGTGTACAACACCTCTGTGCCTCAGCACCTTGCACTGAGAGCTCCTGAGAGCTCCTGCCTTCACCATGCTGCTGCAGCACCTTCAGTGCTGAGGTTTGGGCTGAGCCACCCTGTCCTCGCCCTGCCCCTGCTCCAGGAGGGCCTGGGGGATGGGGTCTCACCCTGTAGCGCTCGATGAGTTTGAAGCCCACGACGTGCTGCAGCTTCCGCAGGCAGATGGGACACGGCTCCAGGGGCCGCAGCAGGGCCTCGTCCAGGCTCAGGGCGCCCTGCATGATGCACTGCAGCCAGCGGCACGTCCCCAGCCCCATCAGGTGGCAGATCTCATGACAGGTCACCTTTCAGGGAAGCAAAGGTCACAGCAGCGCATGGTCATTCCTGTTTCTGCTGCCCCCTCCTCCTCCTCCTCTGCTGTTCCACGTTCCCTGCTCCCTGACGGTCTAACCAACCTCTTGCCCAGCAATGGCACTCCTCCAGCCTAGGCTTTTCCAAGGTGATAAGAGAACCTGGCTGCCTCTTCCCAGTTCCATGTTTGTGTTGTGGAGAAGGAAGGGTGAGTGTGGGTGAGGCAGATGTGGGAAGCTCTGTAGGCAGCGTGTTTGGAGTTGTGGGGCAATGCTGCTCCTGCTCTTCCCCAAGGACAATGTGGTGTTTGGAGGTTTTTTGTTGTTTCAGGGTTTTTTTAAAGAGGAAAACCAGTCCCACTGGGCCTGAAAAGAGCAACACAGCCTGGGTGAGAAATGTGTAAGAAGCTATTGGCAATAACAGATCTGGGTCCTTCCAGAACAGACTCCATCAGCATTTGTGCCAAAGCAAAAAGACTGAGCTGGAGTCAGCTGGCCAAGCATGACTGACTTGGGAATTGGCAACTGTGGAAAGGCTGAGGATGGAGGATTCCTCTCCTCCTCCCATTGCCACTTAATATCATTTGAAATTACTACAGAAAGAGACCTGAAACTAGAAAATCCTGAGCAAATACCAGGGGAGCAAAGGGAAATGACTTCAAAGGTACTGGTGGGACTGCTCTGTGTGGGCCAGCTTTGGGAGGAACACTGGAAGCAGAGCTGGAATCTGGCAGATGCTGGGATGAGGGAGGACAGCACGCATGAAGAGGACGTGTTGGAGGTGAGGGGGTTTAAGGGCATCTGCATATAATGTGCAAATTTGGCTGAGGTATTATTCTCATCCATTCATGTGCCAGGTCTGGCACAGGGACCCCTCCCCTTGCAGGTGCCAGTGTCTGAGGAGGACAGAGTCACCCTTTCCAGCCATCTGTTAGTTACACACAGCTCCACCAGATATTCTGATTAACTTCCAAATACCGTATCAGCCCTGCTGTGCCTGACAAGCAGAATACTCAGGATTACCCAGGCATGAGCCTGGGAGCTGGGCAAAGTTGTTTCAGTGCTGCTCCATGACATAACCTGCTTTAGTGGAAGGTGTCCCTGCCCATGGCAGGGGTTTGGGACAAGATGGTCTTTCAGGTCCTTCCAACCCAAACCATTCTGTATTGAGGCAAGTCCTGTAGCCTCCCCATAACTGATGCTGTCATTTGCTCCAGTGGCAAGGGGAGTGGGAGTTGTCTATGCAGCGCACTAAAGTGCAAGCTCTCTATGTCTGAATTTGGTGTGGACTTAGCTGTGATTGCCTGTGCTTCTGGGAGTAGTCTCATGGCTGCTTCACTGGGCTGAAGCATGGATTGTGCCCTGGCCTGAAATATTGAACCCTACACAGGAAGAAACAAGGTGCAGGAGATTGCTGGTCCTACCTTACAGCACTGGACCATCTCCTGGGCACTGAACTGCAAGGTCCGGTCTCTGCCCTCCTTGCTGACTTCACACAGCTCTTCCTTCTGTGTGGGTGGGTTCAAGCTGCTACAACCAGCCTGGGGGAAATCCCCAGAAAACCTGGCAAAGCTGCAGACTCCCACTTCTGTGAAGAGAGGGGAGTACAAGTCAGGCATCTGCTCTTTTACAACTGTCTCTCACCTTATGCAGCATGAAAATACAGCTGTGGGAGCAGAGTCCAGCTGGGCACACAGGGTGTGATGAGACCCACTCCCCAAAAGGTTTGTATCACCTCAGTTATCTCTGGTTGGATCAGGAGCCCTGATCCCCCTAATTTTAAATTGGGAAAATCTAGTTCCTCTTATCAGGGGTTGATTAACATGTTAAGGATAAGGTTTGGCTATTCTAGTCTCCCAGGGAAGGCTTTTGGTACAGTGCTGCCTTATTCACATGCTGTGCTAGATCATCATGGGACACCAATCCCACCTTGTCCTGGCAGGAATTTGCTGAATGTGAAGCTCCAGGTCTCACATGGGTAAAGGTCCAGCAGAGTGAGTCCAAGGACACACAGGGCATCCATGGGCTTATTGTTCTTCAGGAAATTCAGGATCCCATCTGGACAAACACAAGAGCGATGTTAATTTAAATGAAGTATCCCTGGAAGGCACGAAGAGCCAGAATTTCTACTGCTCATGGTGGTGAGGATGTAATCCAAGCCACAGACAGGCAGAGCTGCTGGATTCATCATGGAGAACCATGAACTGAGAGAACCATGGCTGTGTAACCCATCCCTCAAATCAGAGAAGACTTAACTTTGGAAGTGGAGCTGAGCACAGAGTTAAAACAAAGCAGAAATGCAGGTGAATTCAGTACTAACCCATGGAAATGAGCACCTGGGAGCAGAATTCCCCTACAGGCATTTCAGAACTGATCTGGAACAGCCCCAGGGCTGCAGTGCTGGGGCTGTGCTGAGCATGTGCTACCCATGGTACCCGCAAACAGCTCATTCCAGGTGGATGTTTGCGCAGTGCGAGTTTGGCAGCTGGCAAACCTGTTCCCCTGGGGAGCTGTGTGGCACTTGAACCCAAATTTCCTATCATGAAAGGCCTGTGAGTTCCCCCCCTGAACCACCCAGGCCAATAATTTACTTTGGCTCTGGACAAGGGATGGGAGAACTCGGAGTGCACCAAATCAACAGAGCCTTCCCGCAGAGCTGATCCGATCGCTTTGCAGAGCTGGACCTAAACATAATAGCACTGAAAAATACAAACAGCAGAGGAAAAGATGATGAAAGTCACTTTGTTTTTTATTCCTGTTTCCAGCCTCAAAGCTCTGGGCTTTCCATGGGAACAGGATTTCTCCCTTTTCACTCCCTTCCTCATCCCCTCCCTGCTCAGGCAATGAAGGGCTGTGTCAGGCATTTCCTACGGGAGCACTCATGCCTGTGTGCCAGGCTGGTGTGTTTGTGGGCTCCCTGCTGCCAGGTCCTTCCTCACCTGCATGGAGCTGCACCCTGTCCGAGTCCCGGCTGTGGCGGAAGCAGCAGTGAATGGAAGAGACTGGGATGGAGGGAAGGCACTTCACACGCAGACCCAGGAAGAAAGACTCCACACAGCTCTGGAGGGAATCCAGCAGCGAGAGTCCCGCAGGCCCTTCGATTAAGTCTGAGGAGAGAAGCTCCTTATCAGTCCCTTAAAGCCAGGGTGAACATTAGGGTCTGAAGGGGTTTTGTGGGACTGGCCACAGCTACTGGGGACGGGGCAGGCTGGTTCATTCTGGAGGTAATTGCCTACCTGGGGATGTGGTGGACACCTCTGGGTGGTTATGGATATAGAGGAGAAGAGGGAGCTCTTCCTGAGAGGTTGCTCAAGGCATTAGTATGCTCTCATTAGCAGAGCAGATGTGCTGGAAGGTTGTCTCCTGTTTAAGTTGTGCAGAAGTATTAATGTGGGAATGAGTGGCTGTGTTTAATGAACCACCAGAGATAGACCTCCAGAAATGCTGGTTTTTCCAGCCTTGTTTCATGTTTTGATATACATATATGCATAAATTCATAGCGAGCCTCACCCAGGGGCACACATACCATTTATATGGCAGGTCTACCATCATGGCTTGTGACTCTGGGCCGGGAGCATGTCAGAGCCTTGCCTGGTACACTTTTCTTTGCTATGGCCATTGCCTTTGCAGGTGAGTCCTTAGAGGAGGGTGTTAGCAGCACTCAGCACCACCCACTGCCCCCCCTGTGTCTCTCCAGGCGGCCCAGTGAAGATTCCCCCATTACCTATAGGCTGCAGGTAAATGTGCTTTCGATAGAAGTTCTGCTTCCTCCTCAGCATGGCATGGTAGAAGGTCTCGAAGTCCTCGGGGGCATCAGGGTGGCTGAGCAGCCAGTCGAAGGCCGTGCGGATGAGCAGCGTGCAGAACAGCGTCCGCTGGGGGTTGTAGGCCTCGGACAGGAACAGCTTCTCCGCCCTGGAGAAGGCCTTGGCATAGAGCTCCTGCAGCGCGGGGTTGGTGGAGATGAGCGCATCCTTCAGAGCGCGGGGCCCGAAGCTGAACTCCTGCGCGTGTTTGCACTGCAGCATGGCCGGGGCACCCACGGCGGGCACTGCCTGCGCAAGGGGACACAGCCATCAGCACCCGGCCTCGCCAGGGACAGGCAACCTTCTCACGCTCAGCCCTCAGAGCAGTTTGCTCCAATATCCCAGCTGATGGGAGCTATGGACGCTGTACACTGCCCTGGCCTGGAGCCCTACGTGTCGCGTGGGAGCGGCGGTTGCGGAGTTCTCCACATCCCCTGAGTGTCACTGGCTCAGGGACCCTGTGCCAGCAGATGGTGCTCAAGAATGCATAGCTCCAGAACGTTGCTGGGTGTCTGGAGTAAACCAGATGGCTTGACTCGCTTGGGGGTTTTTTTGGTGCTCTATCCTGAAGCCCCAATAAGATGGGAAAGGCCTCTGAGTGTTGTGCAACTGGTTGCACTGGACCTTGTAGGATGTGGAAAGGTGGTGCTTCTATTTGCTTGGGATAAACCACACTCCTTGGAATAGATCCATGTCAGGAACTAAGAGGTCGATATCGGTCTTCATCTGTCGATCAGAAGCCTAAACTTCTGACTTACCTGACACCAGTGAAAGCAGCTGTTGACTGTTGACAATTTCCTCTAAGAGCTTTTAATCCTAGGTATTATCCCAGGGCATCTGCTGGCTCCCAGTGCTGTTGTCAGGCTGCAGGATTTGGGGAGGTTTGCCCGGCCAAGGTGGGACCTGCTGTGCGAGGCTCACATGTGCTGGTGGTGCCTCTCTAGCAGGACACACTCGGGCCCATTGCCATCGTGTCCCTTTGTGAATGGCTTCATGCCACACTGTGTTAGCATCAGCAATGCTGGGGATGATGTCAAGTGGTAAATAAAGAGCAAATGAAAGCCTGCAGCACAAAGAAGCTCATTTGGAGCATCCTGTAAATGTCCTCTCCAGGCTCCTTTCTAAGGCCAGTGTTCTCCAAAGCTGCAGAAGTCAGGCACCTATTTCCCACTGCAGTTTATGCACTTGGGGAGGTGCCAGTAAACACCTTGGGGAGAGGGAAGAAAAAGAGGAAGAAAAGCAGAGCCCCTGTGACTAATCTATGTCTGGATTTTTCCAAAGACACTAATTTTTTGTCAAGCAGAACTGGAGCATTTTGGAGCAGTGCTTTGGGCTTTTTGCCCACCACAGGTAAGTGCTCCACCTGTACACATCAGAATGAGGAATTCAGGGTATGTATGCACAAAAACACAGGGTTTCTAGGAATGAGTGTTCTCTTCTTCTAGGCAAGTTAATAGTAACTTAAAAGGAGCCAGACAAGCTTTCTGGGTGGATACCAAATGCTTCAGCTGCTGACCATCACTGCTCTAACAGCAGCATTCAATCACAGAAAAAAAAAAAAAGAGAAATTAAATATTTTAAGGAGGAACTGGTTAAGTCTATAATTTAAGTAGGTCTGCAGCCTAGTTCTGCCAGGTAAGTGGCATTCAGTGGCCCCTGAGGACATCAATATGATTAAGAAAATTCAATATTTAAAAAAATAGTACCAACACGAGCTGAAGCCTTTCCTCAGTTATGCAGAGGTGGTTTGCACTGTAAGAGGAAAGTGGCAGCCCATTAAAATTAACACTGCATTCCTTCTCATCTAACCCTTGGGAAGAGCTGTGTATGTACTGGTAGTCCTTAAAAGGGCTCATTTTGTGTGATCTTTTTTGTCTCTAAGGGTGTGTAGCCTGGAGAGGGAGTGGGTAAGCAGTTTTCTTTCATTTTTTTGCGAGCTTTGTATTTCACTCATATTAAAGGCTGACAGCAGGTGGCATGGGGGATCTGAAGTGTACAAGGGCTCTAATCCAGTGAAAGTTTAGAAAAAAAAAATCTGTGATACTTTCTCAGCTCTTCTTACTGCCAAAAATTGTCCAAATTGCTCCAGCTGGTTTTTACAGGGAGCAGCAAGAGTTTGTGTGAGGTTACTCTGCACTTAGTGACACAAATCTCTACACTTCAGACTTGCTTCCAGATTTGGGAGGACAAGTGAGAGTCTGACCCCAGCAGGTCATCAGGAGTTTTGCCTTGGATTAGGGTGAAGATTTGCCTTTTCCTAATGGACAAGATTTCATTTGTTCTGCACAGCCTTTAAATAAAAGGATCATTTTCCTGGAGATTGCAGAACTTTCACTGGGAAACTCTTAGCAATATTCAACTCCCCAAGGATGTGATCCCAGGAGCTGCTGCCTGCTTAGTGCTCCCAGAGAAGTTAGGAAAGAGACTTTGCACTTGCTCCAGGTTGAGACCAATCATGTTAAAGGATTTAAATTTTAAAGTTTCTGGAAGCATGAGCTGCCTTCATTAATGTTCCGGGCAACAACTGGAGTGTCGGTCTGGGGAGGAGCAGCTGGTTAAAATGTATGGATTTTTCTCTGCTAAATGGGAAGCAGTAAAGAGTGGATGTATGTGACAGCAAATACAATGAGTGCACAGTCTTGTAGTAAGTGTTCCCCCCGGGGTCCCTCATGGAATATAGTGCGAGCCCAAAGCTATGGGATATACATTGTTTCCCAAGGCTTCCTAAAAGGGGACATTCACCCAGCTCCAGACATTCCCAGCTGTGACCATGGGTGTTTTGTGATGTTCACCATGCCCAAGGATGCCCATGACGACGCTTTAGTGGTTCAAAAGCTCAGGGATTCATTTGTAGGAATTCAGTCTCCAGTGACATGTGCCTCATTGTCCTGGAGAGTCTGGCTTTGCTTCCAACAGAACAGCAGCAACCCATTACACTCTCCAAATCCAGGACAATTAGTTCTCTTCAGTAAGCTTTTCTAAAATATTTCATTTGAGAAAATTAATGCTTCAGAAAAATTTTATGGACCAACTTTAGTGGTCGAAAAAAGCAGCTCTTTTACAACATTAGCCATAGTAGATGTTATTTGTCTTGGTCTAATATATGGATATGGTGTTTCATTAACTGAAGCAGAGCAACAGGGCTTTATAATTTTTAGCTCTTGTGCTGAGGGTGCCTGGTGTAACTCCCTGGGGCAGTGCCTCAGGAGGAAATGGCACTTTGGCTTGGAGAGTTTCTTTCCCGACTCAGTTTTTAAGATGCCAGGGTGCAGATGAAGAAGTGGAAGCACCAATGCATCCTTCTGCCCTTCAGGTATTTCAGAAGATGTCTTGCCTTTAAAGAAGCTAATTTGGCCCCTTGTTCAGTGACAAGCTGTAGGACCTGACCAGCAAGTCCTGGGAAGGAGAAACTAACTCTTTTTGTTTAAAAATCTAATAATTTGTAGTTGCACTTGAGAAATGCTTTAAGCAAGATAATAATGTAGAGATCTGCTGCAACTGGAGGCACTCTCCACGTCCACTTCCATGCCATTCTCTACCTTACTATTAGGAAAACATCCTCTTCCCAGTACACATTTTGTCATTCCATCTCACAGCCATTTACTAACACTGTAATTTTTCCTAAACAAGGAGCACCTGTGTTGGACCGTAAGAAGTCCATGAAGGTTGGACCTGTTGATCTTGGAGGTCTTTTCCAACCTCAGTGGTTCCATGATACGAAGGAGCATTGTCCCTGTGTGTGGGATGGAACATGTGCTTGTGCTCCAGCACCTGCAGGCTCCAGGGGCAGGGAAGGAGCCTGTGCTGGGAATCTCATCCAGTTCAGGGAGACCCTCCTCTTTTTTTCTGTTATTTGCATATTTCATATTGTCCATCATCACATCCACGCAGTGCAGAGGAGACACAAAGAACCCAAAGGTTTTGGCACTGGGCTCTTTGTGTGCTCCTGGCAGCAGCCTTTTCCAGTGGTTATTGTTGTAGGACCCCAGTTGTGGCCTTTCTGCTTGTGGTGCTCCACATGGCAAGAGCTCCAATACATTCTCTGTCTCTGGCTTTCAGCACCTCTCAGAGGTTTCAGATCAGATTGGGCACATTACACAAATCTGTTTACTATGACATCTGACAGATTTTATTTTCATGGGGAGTGTTTTCACAAGAAACGTCCCAAAATCCAGGCTCAGCACGTGTCACCCGAGCAGTCTGTACACTCCCTTTCCCACAGTAACCTGTTAATGTGCTTCATGTGTAATTCAGGTTACTCATAAATTATTCTCTTTGCAAATCAGACACATATAAATTATTCTCTGTAATTGGAAATTACCTATGAATTATTCTGTTTGTAATTCATAGATATGTCATTTATTCTCTAATATATTGACACTGCTTTCTTGGATAGATATGCCTGGGGCTATCAGGGTGATTCTCAAAGGCCAAGGCAATATCATACAGTGTGAGTTCATTTGGGATATTCTGACAAGACAGGGATGGTCTTGTGTGCAGAAATTCCATGTTGTACAGAAAGGGCACTCAGTGCATAATGGATTTATTTGGTACTGTATAGAATTTGACCCTAACATTGCAGAGATTGTATTTTTTTTAATTTATTTTTTTAAGCTGATCATTCTAAAGTTATTTATTTTATAAGCCAATTTGTAAGTAATTTCTGACTGTCCCAAAGGCACTGCAGGTTGCAGATGCACAGGAGATTCCCTCTGTTCCCTTCCCCTCTCAGCTCTTGTGAAGTAATTGGAGGCAAACTGACTTAACCCGGTTCTTTGGATGTCAGAGGGACATTAGCAGGGTCTCTTAACGCTGATTAATTACGTTTGTTAGGTGCTGTACTGTAAACAAGCAGTGATAGTGCAGAAAATTCATTGCCAGTCAACAGAAATGAAAAGCCCAGAGCAAACATAACGAGCGATAACTAATTATCAACACATGCCCCAGTTGCTTAATAGCTCTTTCTCTGAGATTTGCACTTAGTGTCTGCTACTGATGCTCCAGGATCAGCCTCTCCTTCCCAGTGCTTCCCCATATTGCACCAACAACAGCCTGAAAGCAATTTTCTCAATTTATTTGTTGACGTGTATAGAAAGAGATTTTTCTTGACTGAGAAGCTCTGCTCCAAACAAAATTCTCACTGGTCCAGCTCCTTCCTCGAGGAGCTCGACACAGCCCCTCACACGGAGCCAGGCTTTGCCTGCCGAGTAGGCTCAGCTTCTGGGGTCACACCAAATCTGTTTGGCCAGGTTCAGACCTGAGGTGCAAGTATTTTGAGATACCCAGCAGTTTTCAGAATCAATCCCCTCTGCTCACAGAGAAAATCCACTCTGGACCTGCTCAGCCCTCTACTTGTGGAGCTGTGGCATCCTCTGTTCGCTTGGCATTAAAGGGCCACAAAGCACTGAGTCAGATCTGTGTGTGTTCCAGCCCATAAACTCAGATAAAGCCTTCTGGCCTCACATAGTGCCAGATCCCAATAATATTTGTGTGCCGTGTCTCTAGAATATGTCTGTGGCTCAGAAACAGATGGTCTCGAGAAGAGTCATTCCTGGTGCTGTGGAAACCTTCAGGGATTCACGTGTGCATTTACCAGGAGGGGAATCTGCCTGTCCTATTGGAAATGTGATTGATGTGTTACTGCTGCAAGGCTCAGGCCTGGAAGTTTGTCCTCCCAGGAATCTGCCTCATTAATTAACTTGGACTGCGGGACGAGTTAGATGGACAGCTCAACAATATGCAAAAAAGGTTTGCAAGGTGAAAGACAAGATTTGTAAAGGTCATTAAATACTTAAGATGGAGGCAGGTGCTTCCATCTGTCCTTATTTAAATATTCTTATTTAAGTGTTCTTAAGTATTTAAGAACACATACACATCCACTTTGCCCTTGATTTTGTTTTATGTTAAAGCTTGCTCTCCCACTACACTGTGCTTCATTTTAATATGTACTGAGGACATACATTATCCCTTGTTTCAGCCTTCTCTTCTACGGATTTTATTTATTCTATGCTCGTACAAAGCGCTACCCTATTTTTCAGTGCCTGCTATTCGAGGCTCTCTAAGTGTCACACAAACATTCATGAACTTCTCTGTATTACCCTTTAGAAAGTAAGCTGGCAGTATGTGCCTTTCCCCCTCCTCCCCCTCATCACCCGTTTATTCACCATTTTCATTGTTTTCTCTGTTCATTTTAGTCTGGTTTAACTGCCTGTGATGCTTCTCCCATGCACACATGTGATGAAGGGCTGGCTGTGTTCTCCTTCCCTGGCTCTGACACGAAATAATCCTCCACAATCCGTGTGTGCGTGCTGTGCACTTGCTAACCAAAGACCCGAAAGCACCGAGCAGCATCTATCAGAGCTGTGCAACAAACGTAGCACTGCAGAGATACCCGAGCTCTAATCACTCACAGCTCCAGGCACTTTGCTCTTCATCATACTTGTCTAGACAGACTAAATGGTCTCTGCGAGACAACCCCAGTGTTAGCCAGGAAAGCGGCTGCGTTTTCCATACGGATGAACTCCCAAACAGGTATAGCTAAGGGTGGGTATTCCCTGGAGCACGGGCGTTATAAAAGTGGCTCATCCCGCGGTATAAAGGCACGCGGTGCCTCCTCCTCCTAAAACATCAAGTGCTTTTTAAATGGTGCCGCCAGGTCGGGGATGTTTGTGGGCATTTTATAGCCAAGGAGAAGGAGGGGGATCCAAGGTATTACTACAGCCAGTATGTCTAGGGGGGACAAAGAGCCCAAATCCACGATTTCGTAGGGGCCGGCTGTACCCTGATGTGCCAGCTCTGCCAGCCGGAGGGTTGCTGCGTACGAGGCGTGCTCTGGAAGGGCTGCAGAAGCAGGTGCTGCTCCTGGGACACCTGGACACCCCCGGCCCCGCTGATGTGGAAAAGGGGCTGTTGATGCTGGTCCCCGGTGCGGGAATCCCACGGGTGGGCGCGCAGAGAGGGAACAAGTCCCCCAGCACTCTGGGACCGTGCACCAAGCGCGAAGATCGAGCTCAGCCGCCCGGCACCGCAAACCCCCGGCAGGGTCCACCAAGAGTGCCCGGGCAGGACCCCTGGAGCCCGTGGGGATGATGCCCGGAGCGCAGTCCCTAATCCCCGGCGGGAGATGCCCCAAGCGCGGTCACCAGCCGCCGGAGGGGGGATGCCCTAAACGCGACCCGCCGCCACCGGGGGAGGATGCCCCGAGCACGGCCACCATCACCCGGGGAGCGATGCCGTCGCCGGGAAAGGGCTGCCCATCTCCCTGAACCCGGCCACACTGACCCGCGGAGCGGTGCCCGTCACCCCGGGGGCGATGCCCATCACCCGGCAGATGCCCCAGCCCCCAGTCCCGCCGCACGCCGGGGCCGCTCGGACCCCCCTTCCCGCCTGGCCGTGCTCTACCCCGATGAGGCGACCCCGCGAACCCTCTGACCTGCCCGGGGGGACAGGACAAGACTCACCGCCCGCCGGGCCGGGACTGCGGAGGCCGGGAGGAGCGGCAGGGCCGGGGCACCCGGCTCGGGGCTGGCGAGGCGGAGCGGAGCCCGGCAGCGGCGGCGGCGGCGGCAGGAGGAGCAGCAGGAGGAGGAGGAGGAGGAAAAGGGGGAGCAAAGGGGGGCTCGGCCCCGGCGCCGGGAGCCCGCGGGATTCGCCGAGCGGCCGCCCAGAGCCGCCTCCTGCCGGGGCGCGGGGCAACCGCCGGGGAGCGCCCGCGGAGCCGGGCTGAGGGAGCGGCCGGGCCCTGAGGGGACTCGGGGGCGGGAGGGGACACGGGGTGCGGGGACAGGACACGGGGTCCGGGAGGGGACACGGGGTGCGGGGACAGGACACGGGGTGCGGGAGGGGACACGGTGCGGAGGGGACACGGGGTGCGGGGGAGCAGGACGGGCTCGGCCACTGGCGTCTGGGAGGGGAGCGGGAGCGCAGGCAGCCCTTGTTTTGGGAAGCGCGTTCCCAAAAGAACCCGGGGCTGAGCAGCGCGTCAGTGCCGCGGGGTGGAAACCCTTTAATCTGCGCTCTAATGAGAGCTGGGCGAGGAGCGGGTGTCTGGGGTCTGGTTGTGCCGGTGGCTGGTGCCATCCCCGCCCTGCGAGCCGTGTTTGCAATTCTCCTGATGCCTCGCTCACGGCATCGCTCCCACATGACCTGGATGCATTTTTGTGTCCCACAATGTCCTTTAATTCGGGAATATTATCTGTTCTTGGAAAGGTTGATTACATTAAAGGAGTGGATCTCTGTTCCCGTTTCTTCATGGCTTCATTTTTTCTGCCTTTCATGTTTTGATCCTCTTCAGTGCTTTGATCCCTCATTTCTGCCATCCCTGGATGGGAGGAAAAAGGAATACCCTGCCTGGGACTCAAGCGTGTCCCTAAGTGACATAAACTGAAATTAGGAAAAAAAAATATATTTTACAACCTCAGGAGCTGTAGTGGTCCTGGAAGCCCGAATGCCATCTGCAGGTCCAGCACAACCACGGGCCTTGCAAGGGCCAGCAGAATGTCCTGCCAGAGCCACGGTGGCCATGGGAGTGGGCAGATGACCACGTGCCGTGCTGCAGGATTAGCAAGCACCGGGATGAGACCACCACTGCTGCAGCCTGCGTGCTCGGAGCCTGCATTGCTCTGGAGGCACTGGCAGCATCGCTGGTGAAAAATTGCCCTAATTTGTGCTCTCCTAATCAGACCAAGGCAGGTGTACGGAGTACGGCATGGGGGAAAACCCGGACCGGACCTTTCCCGGAGTACGGAATGGGGGAAAACCCGGACTGGAGTTTTCCCGGAGTACGGAATGGGGGGAAACCCGGACGGGATTTTTTTCTGGAGTACGGAATGGGTGAAAAACTCGGACTGGATTTTTCACGGAGTACGGAATGGGGGAAAACCCGGACTGGATTTTTTTTTCAGAATATAGAATGGGGAAAACCCGGATTGGATTTTTCAGTGACTCCTGAAGTGGGACTGCTTGTGTTAAGGTGCAAATGAAACTGGTGGGGAGAAGGATGGTTCCTTGATCTGCTCAAGTTTTCTGTTTGTTGTTGATACAATCAGAACTCCAGGGTTTTGCAGCCTGTCTTGTCACAGGTTTTTTTTTTATAAATACAGGGACAGGCACATGCAGTTTAAGGAGATATGTTCCTTGTGGATTCATGGGATTGCATGGATCCACCAGCACATGCAGGAAATCTTATTTTTGTTTTCCACAGTGCTGCTTTGCACTCCTTATTGCTGTCAGTTATTTACTGAGATCAGCACATAGCTTTTAGATACAGTGAATGCAAATGAAGAGCAGAGCAGAGCAGTGACTTCGCACTCCACTCAGCTGGAAGAAAAGATGTGCATCTTTCAGTGGAGCTGGAATAAAAAAACAGCTTGATCCTATGAATGAAAGTGGTTCACTCAACACACACAGTGCCATCAAGGCTGCCAGGCAGACCAGCCCTTACCTGACTCAGGAACTGTGTCTATAGGTCACATTCCTGCCCAAGAAAGCACTGATTTTAATTAAAATGCACTCTAAGCTTCATCATTGACCTTGGTTACAATGTAAGATATAGCCAATAGTGTGTATTCTATTATCACCTTCACAAGCTGTTAGCTGGGTGGGGCAGTTTTTGGTTTTTCCTACCATGACTCATCCCAGATAATGCCCTCGGGGCTTTGTTTCTGTTCATGGCCCATCAAGGACACACCCCATGACTCATACAATTACAACATCCCATTGTGAGATGCTCCACCCAGGGGGAGGAGCCAATCATTCCCACCTGGATGCAAGCTGGGGTTTGGAACGGCACAAGCAGTTCTACCTACTGGGTTCCTAGAGGACAAGAGCTACTACTACTGGACCTTCAGGTGAAAAACAGACTTTTTTCTACAGAATCACTGCCTCAACAGGACCACTTCATCTGGACTGCTACCACCCCCCTGACTAACAGGGTGTCAGGTTGTATCCTGACCCTGTCAGTGTTCTTGTGCTATCGCATTTATTTTAGTTTTCCTGTTAAATTATAATTCTGACTTGCGATCTCCCACTGGTTGGTTTTCAAACTAGTACACCCACCCATCACCCTTCCCTAACAAACCCTACGGATGAACCTCATGGAGGTGTGGATGAACAGCAATGTGAGCATGGCACTCACAGTTTTCCATGATTCCCGTGAGAAACCTGAGGCAGCTGAGATCAGCAGCAGTGAAGGACAGCTCCCTTCCCTCTGGAGGAGGTGGCAGAAGAGAAGCAGAGAGCAGCAGGCACCTTCTGGTAGGTGATGGAGTGGGGGCATCAGTGTCCCTAAGGCAGCACCAGACCAGCCAAATTGTCCCTCTCTGCTGTGTCCTGGCACAGTCCAGGCTCTGCTGGCAACTTGGGGAGGAGCTTTAATGAAAACAAATGTTTGGCTGGTGCTACTGTAGTGCCACAGACTTGAAGGAGCAAACAGAGAGAGCCCAGCCCCTCTTTGATTAGTGAGTGCAATCTGCTGCCACAGCTGATGCTGGGGGAGAAGATAAGAGAGAGAAAATGAGAACAGCTCTGGAGTGAAGATGAAAACACTGGGCAGAAGATCTGTGGGCGGATGAAAGGGAGCCATTTATTTGCAAATAAGTTGCTAGATCAGGCTTCATGTGCATCTGGGCAGCTTCTAGTACTATGGGCTTATTCAGAGCTGAGAGTTTTGACTGGAGTCAGAGACTCTTGAGACATAAACCCACATGTCTACGCAGTGGCTGGTCCAAGTCTGTCTTGTGCTAATCTAAGGAAAGTTTAAGGGTCTTCTTCACTTTTTACCATTGATTGTGTGTCTCTGTAGGAAGGCAGTATGGCTGCTCCATGATTCATTCCCACGAGGAAGCATGATTTCAGGTCCCCAGATGGTTGCAGAGGCAGAAGAGGAGGCAGATAGATATTTTTACAGCCAGGAGAATGCAGCTTCAGTGTACAAGTTTGGCCTGGCTTAGAAGATCTGGGGAATATACAGAATGATTATTATATATATTTTTTTTTCATGATTGTCTTCCTCTTGGCTCCTGATTAGGCTTTAGGAACACTGAGGAAGGAGAAGGCCGCTGCCTGACCAATCCATCCCAGGATTTAAATTCAGCCTGGTATCTGGTCTCTGTGTGTTCCCTGGGATTCAGCAGAGTCCATTTATTGAGTCCAGCAGAAATAGCTTTTCGCTTCCTGGTTTCAGAGGAGGTGTTAAGTAGGACACAGATAAATTTGGGGATATTAGTAAGGGAAGAAGGGCAGCTATCTCTTTTGAAATAGATCTTTGATAACAGAACTTTGGGCAGAGAACTGTGAAGAGCTGCCTTTTGTAGAGCTAGAGGATGAGATGTTTGCAGATAGGAAACTTTTTCTGATTCCAATAAATTATTGGGCAGAAATGGATGTTTGGGAGCATTTCAAGTTTCTGTATATGCAGCTCTGTCTGGCACTGTGTCCTGCAGCATTTCAGCTCAGGGAGTGTCTTGCTGATGTCAACAGTTCAGGGCTGGGTTGTGTCCTGCATTGGCATCTCAGCCTACAGGAATTTGGGGACTGCTGTGTGATAGTGCAGATGGAGAGGTTCTTGGTGGTGGCACCTCAGTTTTAAGATTTGTCAGAGTTTTCCCTGAGATGCAGAGACATCAGGTTTCACATGGTCAGTAATCTGAAGCAGGCTCTCCCCTTCGAAGGAGGGAGGTCTGTGACTGAGAGGCAAAGCCCTGCAACACACTGTCTGCGTAACTAAAACACTCCGGTGAGATGAAATATGAGATGGAGGGCAGAGATAGTTGGAGGCACTGAGAAACAGAAGCATTTTCAAGTATTTTGCTGCAGAGGTGACTGGAGAATTTTTTCCCTGTGCTGTCCTTCAGCAGGTGACTCGTGCCAGACAGCCAGGTGGACACATCACTGACCCAGAAACCTTCGGATAACAGGACAGGTGTGGACGCTGAACTGAGCTCAGGCACAAGGCAGAGGAGAACCACAGGGCTGCAGAGCCTTGAATCAGAGCTCATCTCTGTGTCTCGCTGGGCTGACGCATGGCTGTGATTTTTGGCTCAGGAATTGACCACAGCCCAGTTTGCTCTGGGCTGGGTGAGGATCTGCTTGAGCCTGGTGACGCTACAAAGGCGGCTAAAGGCCAAGTGCTGTCACTGGAAACCAACTGTGAATTAATACACGGGTTGTGATTAATGTGCTTTTTTAATGCATTCATGTCCTGTCGCACTGGCTGCGGCTCTGGTGTCACATTTGGTGTTCTCAGAACATTTATTAGCCTTACAGATCCCTTGATTATTGCTTTCTCTTTTATAATTAAGCCATGAAACTCAGCATGGTGCAGCTTATGCAGTATTAATTCATGGCTGGTGTATTCTGCCTGTGCCCTGGGATAAGGCTAAATGCTGGCAGCTGGATTGCTCTCTGCACAGTTGCTATTCTGAAATTTTTTAATATGATTATAAAAATCACATTCTGCTTGCATATGGGCAACTTGGGGCTCTGTACTGCCACAAGCAGTGCTGAGGTGAGGTCTGACTTCCTCAAGAGCAGAATCTGTGCCCCTGGCAGTGCTGAGAGAAGAGGCTTCCTCTTGCCCCAGGTGCTGGCTGATGCTCTCCAGGTGGATACTATTAGCTCTGCTCCAGTGCTAACACAGCCCCACGCGCTCTCCACTCCCTGCCCACCCTTCCTAGGATATGCCTGTGAAAACGTGAGTCTTGCAAATGAGTTCTGTTTCACTCCTTTTTGTCCTCCTTTTCTTCACGTGAGAGTTAAGTAGAATTCAGGATTTCCTGCGAGGCTGCAGCTCCACGGCCCCTTTCTGTCAGTAGCAGCTGCCATGGATGTCTGAATAGTTTTCCTCCTGGCTGGTTGCTCCTGCCCCCAGAACAACAGTTTAACAGTTTGTGTGGCCATGTGGTGAGCTGAAAAGGGAACAAAAATAGCACTTAACATGTCTGTTTTATATAGGTTTTTTTTTTTTCCCCTCTCCTGGGAACTAGTTGGAGTGACTGCACTGAAGGAATTAGAGCTTGGTGCTACTGGGAGGGAAATCATTGGAATGACACAGACCCAGTGCCCCAGACACTGCTGGCCCAGAGGCAGCAGTTTGAATGCAGAATTCATGAGCTCTTTGCCGGGTTGGGTGTTGGGCCGCTAGCTGTTTCCTTTGGGTAAATCCAAGCAGCTTTGCAGCTGCCTCCTCTGAGGCATGAGATGCAGCACAGGGTGGGCAGTGGTGGGCTCCAGCAGCCCTGCCCACATGGCTCTGGTCTCCTGGAAGTGCTACCAAATTTCAGATGTGGGTACAAAATGCCAGCTGCTGAAGAGCAGTCATATCAGCGTCCCTCAGGTGCTCTTCATGGGCCACAGATTCCACAGTGGAAAGGCAGTTCCTCTCAGCAGTGTTTGTGTCAGTGACGCACATGCCCACACTGCTCAGGTTATTGATTATTGCTCATCAAACCATTTCTGGAGAAGCCCGACTGCTGATCATCTCAAAGCTTCTGTTTCAAACAAATGGTGCCAAACCCTACGTGCAGGATACAAAGCTGTAGTGCAGAAACTCTTTGAGCTCAGACGTTACCATGGAGATGAATCTTTGATCTCGCTGAAGTAAATAAAGGGGGCGGAGAAGATGCTCCCAAACTAGGGAGGAAGGCAAGGCTGATTCCTACGGGGCAGAAGTTCTCAACAGGAATTAGGGTGATGGAAGGCTTCTCTTTTTATCCCCTCCCTGATGCCATGTCTGTGGTAGCAGGGAGGTTGAGCTGTGTGCCCGCCAGCGCACATGGAAAACGTGCCTTTCATGCAGCCAGACAGACGGCACGCTGCACCTTGGAGCTGCCTGATTTAATGCTGCTGGAGACTCACCCTGTGCTGCAGGATTTGGAGAACAGAGACACAGGGCTTTAATACCACTGCGAGGCATGCTCGTTTTCCTGACTGTGGTGAAGCAATCTGAGGAATGAGAGTGGCCAGGAAAAGTGCTGTGTTTATGGATAAAATATTGGGGGGGGGGGGGGGGGGGGGGGGAAATCACATTTTACTCTGGTGTAATGTGCAAAATAGAAGTGTTTGCTATGTTGATACGGGGATAGTGACCAAAGGCAACACTCAAGTTGGCTTTATCCACACGGGTGAGCCTTGACCACGCCAGTGACTTGTGCGTTCTTAGAGCTGTCGGCAGGATCTGTTACTGCTGGCACTGGAAATTGAGGCTTCCATGGATGGAGCAGAAGAGAATTCATTAGGGAAGGGTATAATTAGCAGCAGTAGTCTCTGGGAGCTGCTGCTCGGGGCAGCACTTCTGCAGGACGTTCCGGGGCGCGGTGCACGGCGCTGGCAGCGGGAGATGATGCCGGTGTTGGAGCTGCCGCTCGGCTCTCCCGGGAGCGCTCCGTGCCGGGCTGGGCACGCCTGTTGGTGCATTTCTCGCTCCGCTGGGCACCCGGCTGGTGGCTTTCCCTGGTCACTTCGGATCTGCTCACAGGACAGTGACGGATCCGTCCCTTTGTCTCTGTTGCCAGCACGGCCCCAAACAGGTTTTACTGCGGCGTGTGCGGGGTGAGCGAACTGCTGTGTGTAGCTGGTGCAACACTGGTTTTCATTTCTAAATAATCTTCCTCAGATGCATCGAGCTGCCAGTTGTGCTAATTAGTGTCTCTCTACTCTAGGGATTTTCACCCAGGCTAAATGGTGCTTAAATACCTTGGTCCCACCACTGCTTTCCCTGAGCAAGTGACCCCTTTGTGCCTTGCTGAATCTCAACCATCATCTAATGTAATTTGAAATTTACAGTTTAAATACTTTATTTATGAGGATAAATGTTGTTTACAGATCTGAAATCTTATCGTCTTTTCCAAATATTGCAGAAAGCTTCGGTGCTGAACACAGCCCACAGCTTCCCTTTAGAAGCTGACAGGTGGGATTTTTTGTTGATTTTGTTGTTATTTCACATGACCCTCTCTGAAAATACTGTCACTGCTCCCTGTTGTCTTATACACTACTTCACTGGGAAGAAAATATGTTGAAAGAACATGCAATGTTAAAGGTATTTTGAATCAAACTCACTTCAACTGGTTTCAGTGGAGGCTTTAGCCTTGTTTTCACAGGGCTCTTTGTCAGAACCTAAAGCTCAAAATACTCTGTTGGGTCAAAGTTAGGGTTACTAGACAGCATTAATGAATACAGCATTTTTGTCCTCAGTTACATGGACAAGACAGGATTGCTGTGCAGCCACAGCTGTTTGTCTCAGGGCTGTGACAAGCCCTGTACGGATGTTGTCACTTAGCAACCGCTGCCATTTGTGTTTTAACTGCAGCTTTTTTGTTGTTGGCACGTCATGAGAATTGTAATCACGAGATCAGTCCCATTAAGGGTGTTTGTTATCGAGAGTGATGGGTTTTAGGACTCACCTGTGCCCCAGACTATAAGGGCTAAATCAGAAGATTTCATGTGTGATGAAGCTTAGTAAGGGTTTGCTTAGGAGCTGGCTTGGCTGGGCCAAGTCATGTTTCAAGATGTACAGCCTGCCTTCACCATCTGCCAGACCTGGCTCTGCAGCTCCTCCGTGCTGGTCACAGCCCAGCCCAGAAGCTGCTTTGAGGCCAAAGCTCTGAGTGCAGAAATGAGGGACCAGCCTGGGCAAGCCTGGATGTGCCTGAGCACAGCAGCGCCAGATCCCTGCTCCCTTCTTCTGGCCCAGGCAATATGGGGTCAAGGGAGACTGGAAATGTGAGGAGTGAAAGACAGTGAGATGACACAACTGAAGATTGAAGGTATCTCTATCTCTTGAGGGTAATTCCCACCTGTATTTTGCATTGACAATGAGTGAAAAGGGTCAGACCTACAACAGTTCAAGCTCTAACACTCTACAGGAACTGTTGAAGGTCGTGGTTTAACACCTGATCTGATCTAACCAAGAAATGTCTCTCAAAGAGGTGGGTGCACCCTCTGTCCCAGACACTAGGTTCCTGCCCTGCCACGGAGGTTAATAACCAGGCAAGTGGGAAGCAGCTTGGTCTGGATGGGTTTGTTTTGGAGGCAAAAGTGTGAAAGGCATCTTTGCAGCCCTGTTATATGTTTATTATTATGTAAATAAACCCTTTCAGCTGCTGCGCTCTGAGCAGAGGCTGGGTATTGATACCACAGATAGAAACACTGTTTTCTTTAATTTCGTTTTGCTTTATTGAAGTTGTTGTGTAATTGTACCTGTAGCTCTGCAGGGACCCTTGGTGAGGTCTGCTCATCCCCCTTCCATCGGGGGTGGGATTTAGGAGAGTACCCAGGATGTGTTTCCTCACAGCTGCACATCCCCATCTCTGCTCTGCCTTGTCCAGATGAACACACTGCTCCTTTGAATCCCATTTCTGTGTGTGCTGGCTCCACAGTTAAAGGCAGGACCTGTCCTGCCTCTGGAGCAGCACAGCTGACGCAGGCTGAGGTCTGGCCCTGTTGAAGTGGTGCTTTATTTTTCTGCAGAGGACAAAACCCACTGCTCTGAGGGGAAATGAGACAGACCACAGAGCTGCTGCTGCTACTGGTATATTTTTCCATTGTAAATTGCTGAGATCTTCTGCAGTGAAGCTGGTTGATGAGTTTCCTCTCTAATGCACACTGGTTTTTAGAAGCCTTGATGAATATGTATTGAAAGGTAGAGCAAATTTTATCAGAGGAAGACAGAAGGAATTGCAAAGATGTGCACAAATTGATTTGTAATCACAGATCATGTATATCTAAGCTGAAGCAACAGCCCTAGACATTTATGGGCCATTTTTGACTAAGTTGTGCAATCAGTGTAATTAGGGAAAGAATATTCTTTGTATTGTAAATGTCTAGTGTATTAAACCAGAAAATTAACAGCCATTTCTTTGGCAGCTTTCATAAAGCCATTGCTAGTGCAAGGCTGAGCCAAAGATTCTTATTCTCTCTAGTGTCCAAGTCTGAGCAGTTAAAGGATAAATCCTTTCTTCAGAGCTTTGTTGAAATGTGTTGAAAGCAACTCTAGGAATTTCCTACCTGTGTACAGATCAGACAACACAACATTGCCCCAGTGCAGATAAGGAGCTGAAATGAGCTTTAAAATTCTCTTCTTTCACAGCACCAGCCAGGAGAGATACAATTTTTTTTTAAGCTGTGATGGTTTGTGTCAATACCACCTGTATTGCTCCTTCCTGCTATTCACAGCCCACTTAGAAGCTAAGGACAGTCCCGAGCCTCGTTGCCTCTTTCATTGAAGCCCATGTGTGGCTACAGCCTCTGCCAGAATCAGCTCTGTGCGTGGGTGGGTGTTGGAAAAACTCTCAGTGGTGCCTGCCTCCTGCAGGAACTGAGCACAGCTACAGCTCTGATGGGGTGAATGCTGGAGTTTCCAGAGAAATCCATCCCAAAATGTCCGTAGGAGCAGGTCAGGCAGCCCCCTCCTTCTCTGTGCTGTGTGACAGGAGCGAACTGGTGGTGGTTTCTGGAGGGACAGCTGTTCTTGTGAAGTGGTTAAGTAACAATGGCACTTACTGAGGTGAATGCTCAAGATGCACCTGGGGGCAGCCAGAGCTGCTCAGAGTTGGCTCCTTGGGAGCCAAGCTTTCCCCGAGGTGCAGCATGACCACAGCTCCGTGGGAACACTTACCACAGCGTAATTCTTAACCCAGCAGGAAGCTGTGTGGCTGGGATAAGGATCTTGTGGAGGTGCAAAAAAAAGTCTGGGTAGGTAAGAAGTGTGTTTAAAGTAAGTTGTGAGTGTAAGCAAGTGGGGTAGGGCTTGTATGAGTCCTCAAGTGTGTGAAGATGGGCATCCTACAGAGGGCATCCCAGCATGAGGGATGATCCACATCAGTAGCTGTTGGTGTGTGTTCATAAACTTGGTAGCTACATTTCCAGCTCAAAAATCCCACCCCATTGTTTTCTGTAGAAAGAATTGTGGAGTTTTTAGTTTGTTTTCATCTCTCTGAACCTCTCCCTTAATCTTAGTCCCAGGCATTTGTTCTGCACACTGCCCAGATGCCCATGCCCCTTCCTGTTTCTCCCAGTTATCAGGTGTGGGATGGCAGTGCCAGCACCTCGGTGTCAGTGGGACTCCACTGTCACTGGAGCAGCAGAGAAAACAAAAGGCCAAGCAGGGAGCTCAGACAGGACAGAAATACAGAATCAGCACTGTCACTGAGCTGCTGGAGGTGGAGGCCTGTTTTTAATGAAAGAGGAAACAAGTCCTTAAAACCCCTTCTAAAGATAAGGAGCTCCCCCCAGTTTGTTGTACATTTGATTTTTACTGTACAAACGTAAAAACATGACTTTGGACTGCAATTAGTCACCCTCACCCCAGCTGATTAAAAAGAAAAAAGAGTTCCATGAAAAATTAATAGGTCTGGGAGTTGAGAGGCCTTGGTAATAAGCAGCGAGTTCTCCTTCTGTAACAGCTCACTTTTTCAATTTGCTGATATCTGAACAATTCCTTGGAGTCTCCTAAACTGCGCAGCTCTGAAATGACACGAATTCCAGCACTGAACGGGAGGGAGGCATTCACCCAGCAACCTGCTGTCTCCTCTCCTGGAGCACAGCTGACCTACTGTCAACACAGAATGCTGCTTTTGGAACTGTGGTGCCTTCACTAGACAGGACTGCTGGAACTCCACAAACACTCCACGCTTCTTTAAAAGCGCATCCCTGCTCTCTCACTAACCCTTTCCATTTCTGAGATGAATGCAGTGGCAGGAAAAGGCCTGATTTTAGTATGTTCTGTCTTTTGCCAGGTGTAGACCCTGCTCAGGTAGAATTGAGAGTCAGCAGCAGAGCTATTCTCTCCTAAAAACAGCTGCTGGTACAACACCCAAGGGCTCTGCCACACATAAAGCTGTGCATACAGCCATAGGCAAGTGTGCTGCTTTCCTCAAAAGGCAGAGAGAAACCTTCAGCTTCAGCAGCAAGAGATCCAAACTACATCTCACCCCACTGTACAGCTGCAGGAGGAGGTTGTACAAGTCCTTTCACTGCTTTAGATGCTACAGCCCCCACTGCCCTAAAATCAGTGTCACGTTCCTGCCTCTCCTCAGGCTGCAGGAGGAAAAAGGATGCTCAGGAACACCTCAGTGCTGGAAAAGAACACACCATGGTTTGATCTACTGCTAAAGGTACTGTTTGATTTGGGTTTTTTTCCAGGTTGCAGAAAGCTTCTTAGCACATGGCACAATACTGGAGTAGATTGCAAACTGCAGTCTTCCCCAAGTTTTTAAAACACTGGTATTTTTTTCTCAGCAAATCATGTTGCCATTCACACTATGGCTGCAGTTTTCATATTGTTACCAAAACTAATCATAGATCAAATTCATCTTGAAAAAGCTGTAGGTGTCAGTTTCTCTCAAAAGGTAGAAACTATCCGAGTACTTCAGGAATGGAAAACAGGAGCACTTGGAAAAAAAAATCAGCAAAATGGACTTGCTTCTGGCTTCAATTAAAACCAAAGTCAGCATGCTGGTGTCACTGCTGAGATCAAACAAGTCTGTGATCTATAGGAGAAAATTTGTAATGCTAAGGATGATCAGCTTTTGACTCCTTAAATGGCACATTCTGCTCTAGACCTCAAAATGCACAAGGGAAGCTGAGAGCTCTGTTTTTAGAATAAAATACAGAAAGGTCAAAACAAGTGTCCCTTAAAACCAGTCTCCATCAGTTTTAGCTACTCTGGCTCTAAAAGGAGCCAGCAACAGCTTGTTTTCAGTCACTTTTGTTTTTTTAAAATGCTTCCTTACATAGGCATGGTCTGGTGTTTTCTTAAAAGACAACAACTTTAAAAAAAGAACAAATGCCATACTTAATGTTTTTACTTTGAAAAAGAAGTAACAGTTTATTGGAAATGACACATTAATGAAAAAAATTCATCAGTATTAAAGCAAAGCTTTTCTAACCCATTTAACAGCTAACAAAACCATCCTTCTCCTCCAGAAGAAAACTGCTCCCTCAGAGCAAAAGATGAGTTCAGTAACAGTCAACTTCATTATCCTCTATGGTCCCCACAGTAGCAAGGATGTCCTGTAAGAGAGACTGAGGGCTTTCTTCCACATGGTCACTACTTTTATTTAGCTCATCATGTAGCTCCAGTAAGTCTATTGCACCCAAAGCTAACATCATGCTCCCTGGATCTTGGAAATCCACCCCATCACCACCATCCGTGGGGAAGTTCTGGGCCAGAGAACCCTGTCTTAGTGTCCTCTGTAACCAGGCAATGCCACGTCCTGCAGGTGAATCTTCAATCTCTTGTGGATTCTCCAAAGTACTCGTGGGGTAGAAATGACCTCTTAAGCCAATCAGCACATCACAGGCTCTCTGCCCCACGGGTTTGTCACAGTCACACAAAGATCGAAACAAAAACCCAAACAGCTTTGCTCGACAAAACACCTGCAGCAGCTCATTCTGAGGGGTGGAACTTGTGACTGCAGAGGAGACAGGAGCATAGGGACATTGGGAAAGCTGGCAAATGGTCTGACTACAGAAAACTTCAACCAGTTCCAAACCACCAAGTCTGACTTCCCAGTCTAAGTCATGCTCCACGGTCTGGATGACTCTAGAGACAAACTGCTCTGTATCCTCAGGCTGACCCGTGCAGCCTTCTCTCAGCCACGTGGTGAAGATGCTGATCACAGCCCTCCTAGGAAAGCCCTCTGAGTCTGTTGACAAGATTTCCTGAAGCTTTGCTACAGTGTTCTAGATGCAAAAAGACAAAAGAGAAAGCACAGTGAAGAGAGGAACATGCAAAGAAACAAGAACAGCAAAGGTAAAAAATCTTGTCATTACTGGTTGTGCAATCTGCCTGCATGAGCAGGTAACTTGTGAAGAAAGTTATAAGCAGTACAGCAGGAAACTGATGGGTAGTTGTGCTCATGCAGACGAAGTTATCCTACCTCTTTGTTATACAGATTGCCTGTGGCAGGTGACTCTGGAGCAAAGCAAGTAATGAAGGCCAGGTGTCCCACCGCAGTCACAGCACTCGCTCGCACGTAGCTCTCTGGATCCTCCAGCAGGTTTTCTGTGAGCCTCAGCACCTCTGGGGACAGGAGACACTGCTTGAACTCCTTCTGGTCTGTAAACAAGATAGCAATCCAGAGAAGTGGGACTTTATTTCCTCAGAGCATGAAGCTGTTTCTAATGCAAACTGTTCTTTGCCTCATACAAGGATGGACACTGCCTGCAGGGACCACGCAGCTGCTCACCAGAGCACAGATGCTCTGTGTCAGGCTCCTCCTCTCCCAGCAGCTTTTAGTCAAGCCCTGACAGACACTGGAACTTAGAAAATTGCATTTACAGTTGTTTTAGCAGCAAGAAAAAACTTTCTGCAGGCAAGTGGGGACATGGTTTCAGCCTCATCAAATTTATGCCTTTGCTTCAAGGAGAAAAAATAGTCTTCCTTTCCAGTTGTCAGGCACATGGCAGAGAAAACAAAAGTGGCTGGAGGGTAAAGTGCTAATGCAGCTGAGTGTGCTGGATACTTCCTTTGTGACCTGGGGACAACGGCAACATCCCCCCTCCTCCAACATTGCAGAGCTATGGTAGGAAAATTAGCATTGCCTCAGTGCTACCTGCTGCAAAGCCTGAGCCACCAGGAAAGTGGAAAATCAGTAATTAATCCCAAGCATGCAAAGCAGGTCTAGGCTTTTAGCCTCCTAAAGCCCAGCCCCCAGCCTGCTGAAAGAAACCAGACTCTGCTGCAGAGCAAACTGAAAAACAGAAAGTGTTATCTGCCATTAAGCACTGTCACCTGCCTTGACAGACATGTCTCAACACCCCTCAGTTTAACTCACCAAAACTGCCATTAAGGCAGGTACAACAATCTGAGTTCAACAGAAAAAGCAGGGTAAGTTTATTAATATTTTTGTCAGATTTTGATCATGTTCTAAGAGTAAAAATCTTGACACTTCTTTCTTTTCTCAGCCCTCCAGTTACAGGTCAGAAGATGCTTCACCAGCCCAACTGACTTTCACAGCTTTAAAAGAAATACTGCTCCAGTCTGAACTGTCAAATCTTTGCACCTACCTCTCAAGCATTTAACAATGGCAGTGAGGAATTCCAGGGAAGAATCTCTTACTTCCCAGCAAGGACTGCATAAATGCTTCTGCAGCACCAGAAACACATCTGTAAAAGGCAAGTGACAAACCTGAACAGACATGAAAGGCAACAAGCCTTACTGAAGCACTCACTGTACAAACCCTGCATCATTTCATCTGATACAATCCCTTTTGCTGCTGCTGTGTGCTTCTCCCACAGTTCTGCAAAGCACTATTTGGGCAGCTAAACGTAAATTCAACATAACTGTGAACAAGTGAATCCAGTGCTTTGAGCAGGAAAGGTAGGCAGGGGCAGATTTCATATATGCCACTGGCTGCTGTTTGTCCCAGCTGGAACAGCTTCGTTACCTTCCAAAATCTTCTCAGTTTGTTGCCACTGACTGTTGGAGCAGGACAGTTCCTGCAAGTGCACCAACCACTTGGATGTAGCTTGAAAGGTTTTCTTTAGAACCTGAAGCAAAGTAAAGCAGATTTACTTTACTACAGGAGGAGGCGGTGTTGCCTTTATGCCTTTAAAGGTAAAATTCATTTTAGCCTAAAACTTACAGAGAAATTCTCAGAGTAAACAAGTGCATATGCCTCCTTACTAAGAAGCCAGCCACAAATAAATGGTGCTTAAAAATAATTTCTAACAAACATCTAGAAAATCCCTGTGTTCAGCTAAGTATTACGAAGTTCTATTACCTCCAGCTTTGGATTTGCAGTTGCCACCAGAGTCACTCAAACAAAACAAAGCAAAAAACCAAACCCCCTTAATAAAAAGAATTCAATACTTCATGGCCGTGTCAAGTTGAGAGTGTCAGTGCTACTCTGAGACATGATGGCTCCTGTCTTCTCAAGAACTCTCAATGTATTGGTCAGTTACTTGCTCATTAGAATTTTAGCTATTTTCTGTAAGCGACACAGGACAAGAGAAGTCTCCTACCTATTCTAGTACAAAGTGAGCTAAGAAACAACTGTGGTCAGATCATTTCTCAGAATTACACCCCCCTGGGGCAAGCTAATAGACTTGGATCTCTCCCTAGTTCTATACTCACCGTAGGGCTGGTGTTTGGACTGTGCAGATATGCCAGAAGAACATCAAATAGACTTCCTATGAGGGTGTCACAGTCTGAAACAGAGAAAACAAACCCAAAGGACCAATAGTGAGAGATGGAGCAGCAAAATCCCTGCTGAAATACAGAAAGACACAGGACTGTAAAACTGCTTTGGATAAGAAAGCAAAGATTAACTCACCTTTCTTCTCTGAGAGTGCTGCAAGGACATCAAGAGCTGACTTTTGCACTCTGAAGCAATTGATCAAATTCTGGCTTATTGTTCTTCCCAGAGGAGAAGCTGGGCTCAAGAAGCCATTGCAGAACTGTAAAATTGTCATGAGAGAGCGCAGCAAGGACGCACAGGGTAAATCCACTCTTAAATGTTTCTAATGAGTGAGAAAGAAAAAAAGAGAAAAGAGTTTCCTGCAACAGTCTCAAGTACAGAGCAATTTTTGGTCAGAAGGCAGCAAAAATTGCAATTTCTAGTGAGTTCTTAAGGTACCACTATGTCAATAACTAAAAATAAATTAATTTCCTCTCTTCCAAGAACTATTGCAGAGATGGAAGGAGATTCTTCTCACTGCTTGGGAAAGCAGTTCAATTTGTGTTTCTTCTCAGGATCAATAATTGCAATACAAGTAAGGTATGGTAGCAAAGCTCATCAAGACATTTAAAACTTAAGTGCAGTCCCTCTTCATGAGCCTCAGTAGTCCTCTGTTTTCATATTTAGAGTCTACTGTGCTTAATTTCCTTAAACTATGGAAACCCTCACTGCCAACTCCCCTCCATGTTCTGTTGTGCTCTACTGTGAAAGTTTGCAACCACTCTTAACACTGTCTTTAAAGGACCAGTTTGATTCCCAGGTTTATTTCCCTCTCTGAACATTACCAGAGACAGCAGCTTCTCCAGGTGAGCAAGGGTCTGACACAGGAGACCAGCACAAGATGTCTTGGAGGACAGAAGACTTTCAACAGTGACAGGATCACTAACAGACTCATCCAGCAAACCTAGAGGCCCAAAGAAGGGGAGAGCTCAGGTTGTCAGTGAATAGAAAAGACTGTGATTTGTAAAGTTAACCAAGATATTCAGCTGATGTGTGAATATCCCTTCAAATGCAACTGGCAGTAGGACTTACCACAAACACTGCTACCCTCCTTGACTTCTCCTACTCTTTTTCCTCCAGTTTTGTCTGCACCAGACACTTGAAACACTGGCAAGCAGGCCTCTAACTTTTCTGTCACAACTGTACCTGCGTATTCCAGAGGCTGGGAGGCTGCTCTCAAAATACAGTCCATTGGCTGAAGCAGAACAGTCAGTGCCTGAATCCTGACATCTTGTGGGCTTCAAGGAGGAAACAGCAGTTACCAAAACAAGAACACTTCACTTCCTTCCCAAATACCTGCCCCCAAATGCTGAGCAGGGTAATGATTTTCATGCAGGCTTTTAAGCAAGCCAGCAATGACAGAGCAACAAAAGCAGTATCACAATCTGAGCCTTCTTCCAAGCTTCCCTTGCTAACTGAAAGCAAAGGAGAAATGGCACCGGAATTTAGAAGCAGCTTTATCAAGCCATGCAAACAGAGAATGGGATCCTGTGTAAGGAGGCTGAGAGAAAGGCATATCTTGTCAACAAAAGAGTGTCCTTCTATCTTAAAACAAGCATGTTACTTAGCCTGTAAATCAGTATCTGTATGTGCCATATTCATCTGGTGATTTCCTGGTGCTTTCTCACTACCTAAAGTGGAATTACGGAGCAGAAACACCTGCATGGGGCAGAAATTTCATTGCATTAAGTCCTACCATTTGCAGAGCTTCAGAAGTCCCACTGCCAGAGGACCTGCTTGTACTGGGGTTAAGTGTTCCAGAGCAGAAGTTATTAATGCCCAAAAGCTGCCTTCAGAGCCACAAAACACAGGTGACCTGAGAAGAAAGAAGTGTAAGTGTAACCTATCACATGGTGGCAAACAGATCTATGTCAGCACGGGCTCCAAGGTGCCAGAAGATCTTTACCGTGCCACGTTAAGCAAAAGATTGGCCAGCACGGGCTGTGCTTGAACAGCCTCCTCCAGCAGAAAGGATTCGATTTGCTTTGCTACATCTAACCAAAGGACTTCAGTCCATGCAGCATAACAACTGCCAAAATAGCTGCTGAACAAACTGTTCAACAGCTTCAGTGACTGCTCGATGTGAGAGGCAGAGCTGGACTGAAGTGACTCTTCTATGTGCTTTACAATCATCTGGGCACATACTGGCCAGTCACAGTCCTTTGCACTGAGAGCTTTCAGTGTTTCAGACTCTAGGGAGAAGGTGAGGATGTGCACCAGGAGCTGGCTGGCAGCTGAAGCCACAAACAGGCTGGGATCCCCTTGCAGAGCGAAGATCACATCCATGCCTCCTGTGGGAAAACAAAACAAGTCACTGGAGGAAAAAACAACCATTTATGACTCTAATTCAGGTACCACACAGCTTTAAATGGCGGTGGTGAGGTTTTCTTATATTTTATTTTGTAGTCTCTACGCAAAGTCAGCCAGTCCTTAAGAACAAGCAAACAGAAGAAGAAAATAAAATTGTTTTCAGATCCTCAGGGGTTTAATAACTCAGGATCAGACTTCAATATAACATCAGTAACATCAGGAGAGTTGACAGCACAGTGAGTGTGTATTTATGGAAAGAGCCTGTACCATCTCTGGACATAACCAGTAGGAAAAACATGAGCAGCAGTATCAGTACCACTTTTCCATCACATGGACAGCAGCACGTGCTGTACTTTAATACCAATCCAGTCTTTTAGGCCCCTCTGTACATGGGATCTAAAGCTGGTGTTAACAGCAGAATTTACATACCTGCATAACAACACCAGGATAGCAAATGTGTGCAAGGACTTAGAGATAAATGAGCCTCTGCTTAGTTTTTCTGCACTAAAATCATGCTGAAATGTACCCTTTAGTAGGAGTTACAAATAAGAATACAGATAGCTCTTGATTTTGTAAGGGCAATTTTATAAGATTCTTTCTCCTCTATAACGAGCACCATCTTCAGTGTTTGGAGAAAAAACCCAAATGTATAACTGACTTAACAGAAGTTAATGCTTAGCTAACTTAACCAACATCTTTCAATGAGTTCAGTGTTTTTGACCAATGGCTTATTTTAATCTTAAATAAACAAAGACTCCCATCTTGCTCATTTGACATCTGAGCAACAGACTGGAACGGCAGGGACACAGGAGATCTGGGGAGCCCCCAGCCCCAGCAGTACTCACCCGTGGAGCAGAGGAAGTGCAGGGCAGGCTGGTGGTGCACCATGCTGTGCACACCCTTCACCCAGCCGCTGCGCACCGACGCGTCCTCCCACGCCGCACCGCCCCGCGGCCCCTCCTGGCCAAAGAGCCTCCCCAGCAGCTTCTCCTGCCGAGGCCAGAGCAGAACACAGAGTAAACAGTGAGCAAAAAGGGCTGCTCTGTCTGAGTCAAGAGTATCAGTACTGTAGTGAAACCTCCTGTTGCTAGAAGTATCGCTAAAATGGGCAATTTTCAGAATCTCGTGCTTAAACGTAACAGATGGACAAACTAGAGTGTTCAAAACCAAAACTGCTTTGTTTCCAGGTGCTAAGGGACAACTTATGTATATCAGTTCCATTAGACTACTTTATACACCTGTACACATCTCTTCCCTGAATGAAGCCTTTTGAGTTTCACACTGTAAATGTATCCTATTGTAGAAGGCAGGGCTTTAAAAAGCTCCTGTGTTTTTGCAGGGAATCAGAAACTTTCTGTCAACCTACTATGGAGGGAAAATGACATCTGTTAGTGCAGTTTAAATCTACAGGATCTGTCCTGGGATACAGTACTGTGCAGTGACTGCTGTGAAGTAGCATTATCCCATACACTCTTGAACTAATAATGGGAAGCACTACACATCAGCATTCACAGTCCTGCTGGGGTGAGACAGAAGAGAGAAGCAACTTTACATGAGAAGTGAACAGGAATGGTGATTGTAGGTCTTCGTTATCATATCACTTTTGCTGAGCTGTTCAATGTAAGCCATATATTTACAATATGCACATTTTCAGGGGTCATCCATACAGAAGGAGGAGACACACAGCAGCAGGTACCTGGGTGGCCGACTCACCTGCAGGTGCTGGAAGCGGCTTTCAGAAGAGGCGAGGATCCCAGCTAACTGCAGGGTAAAGGACAGGATGCTGGGGCTGGGATCCGGCAAGGCCAGCACGGAGGTGATGAGCTCTGTCAGACACGGGTTGTCCTGCAGCAGCTCCACAGTCGGATCTGCCCACGAGAGGTCAGAAAACAGCAGGTCACTGCCAGGACTGTCCTCTCTCACCAAGGCGGTTCCCTGAGCTGAGGTAGCCCCTGCCAGCTGTTAGAACTGATGAATTCGGGTTTACCCGCAGCATTTTCAGGTGTCACAGCACCTCAGATAGTTGTGGAGACATCCAAATCCCACCTGGACACCTGTTCCTGGGTCATCTGCTCTAGCTGACCCTGCCTTGGCAGGGGGTTGGACTGGATCATCTCCAGAGGTCCCTTCCAACCCAAACTATTCTGCGATTCCGTCCCGCCGGACCAGCCCCTGCTAGCCCCCGCCACTCACCGAACCACGTCAGGCTGCGGAACCAGTCCAGCAGTTTCTCCAGGCAGGTGTCGTCGAGGCCGGGCTGCCGCGGGTCGGCCAGGGCAGCGCAGACGCCGGGCAGCAACACGGCGCACTCGCGGGTCATGGCGAAGCGGCGGCGAGCCCGGGCCACGAACCGGGACTGGGGGTCGGACATGGCCGGGGGCACCGGGACCGGGACCGGCACTGGGACCGGCACCGGAGCCGGGGGCGGCCCGGCCGCAGCGCGAGTGTCGCAAAGGGGGAGTGGCCAGTGCCAGCGGGGGGCGTGGTCAGCGGCCGGGCAGAGGGCGTGACCCGGGCGCGCTCCGGGGGTAGGCGGTGGGTACGGGGCGGTGCTCGCGGTTGGCAGGATGGCGTTGCGACTTGCCTAGGTTGTCCCGGAGCTCTTGGGCGGAAGCTCCCGGCCCAGAGGCGGAGCGGAGCCCTCGCAGGGGCCGCTCGGCCGCCCGCCGGGATTCGCCGCCCTGCGGGGCCGCTTGGTGTCACCCGCGCTCCGCGGCCAGGCCCTGCCCGCAGGTGCGCCGCGGCTCTGCGCATGCGCCACCGCCCCGGGCCGCCGGGGGGCGCCGGCCCTGCGCGGTGGTTGCCACGGTTACCGCGACCCGGAAGTGCCGCCGGGGGGCCATGGCCGCCCCCAGCCCCGAGCCGGCAGCCGCGGCCCGAGGGGGCCCCCGCGGCCCTGCCGCCTCGTGAGGCCTTCCCACCGCTCTCCCGCTATGGCCCGGGGGGCCGGCGAGGCGGCCGCGGAGGGGGAGCTGGTAAGGAGTGAGCGGCGGGGAGGAGGAGAGGGCCCCGGGTCTAGGCCTGCTTCGGCCCCGGGCTCGGCTCACGAAACTTTCCCGCGAGGTCGGGGCAAAGCCTTGGAGCACCCCCGGGCTTGCCAGGCCGGCGAGACGGTGGCTCGGAG
This sequence comes from Corvus cornix cornix, assembly GCF_000738735.6. Lineage (NCBI taxonomy): Eukaryota > Metazoa > Chordata > Aves > Passeriformes > Corvidae > Corvus > Corvus cornix. The sequence goes on along the minus strand of NC_046344.1, from coordinate 4,944,522 downwards.
AGGGAGTGGGATGGCTTCTGCCGTCTCCAGCCTGCGGGACTCTGGGCTCTGCCTGTGTTTTCCTGAGTGACCCGTAGCACGGCACTGAGGTGACAGACTTACAAGCTGCGCTAAGGAAGGTTTAGGTTGGACTTTAGGAAGAATTTCTCCACAGAAAGGGTGATTAGACATTGGAATGGGCTGCCCAGGGAAGCGGTGGATTTGCCGTCCCTGGAGGTGTTTAAGGGAAGACTGGACGTGGCACTCAGTGCCATGGTCTGGTTGGCAAGGTGGAGATCAGTCATAGGTTGGACTCAAGGATCTTGGAGGGCTTTTCCAACCTAAGTAATTCTGTGACTCTGTGATTCTGTATTGGCGTTTGATTCCCACCCCCTCAGCAGCCAGATGGAGGTTTTGAGCCCCTTTGGGAGCCCCCACATTCTTTTGTTGCCTGCTGTAGGTGGCTCTGGTTTGGGCAGTTTTGCAGGAGCAAAGGGGCTGTGAAGGTTACCAAGGACAGTGGTGGGGCTGTTATTGCATGTTTGTGTGCTGGTGAATGTTTTGTTGTTACCATTTATCAAGGCTGAGCATCCCCCATGTTCTCTGATTCCAAACATGATAGCTGCAGTTATGGAGAGAGATATTTTAGAATGAGAGGCCTTAAAATAACAAAATTAATCAGTGTGCTGCAAGGAGCATTGCCTCAGGAAATGAAAAACTGTATGGCCTGGTGTGTGAGGACACATCCCTGCTTGCTCTCAGCCAGCATGACAGGCTGTTTAACCTTCCTCCTGTTCTGCCAGCCAGGGTTTCCAAAAATACTTCATCCGCTCCCCTGCCTCTTACAGGCACAGATCAGCATCTGTCTGAAGATTTGTGCTGAGTGCCACGGGCTCAGCAGCAAGTGGAAAAGGTCTTTCTGTGATGGCAGCATCCAGATAATTTGAAAGCTAAGTGGAAATTATCCTTCAGCTGTGGATATGTTTGCATTTGACAAGTAGGGAAACTTGTCATCTTCCTTGGGTTTGAGGTTTTTTCCGTCAGCCTAATCACTTCTCCATTTCAATGTAGGAACTGAACAATCCCATAGCACAGCAAGGGTAGGGTGAGCAAGTGAGGAAGGGAACAGCTGAGTGAGTTGCAGCTTAAATGGTGCAGAAATTAATGCAGAACCAGCTGAAGGTTCAGCTGGTGTAATGCTGTGCACTGCAGTGCCAAGTCTCTGTGACTCAAGTGCAAAGTGTCCCTGCTCATGGCACAGGGGTTGAAACTGGATGATCTTTAAGGTCCCTTCCAACCCAAACCATTCTGTGGTGGTTTGTTTCTGAAGTGACTTTCACAATATCCCCAAACCATTTGTGTTAGAGCAAATGATGCTGGCTTTTGCAGCAGGAACCTCACCATCTTTCAGTGGCTTCAGTGTTTTTGAAAAATGGCTTATTTTTATCTTAAGTAATTGAAAATGCTTGTTTCACTCCTTTGACATTTGAGCAATGCAATGGTTCTTACTATTTGAATTTATTGCACTCCAGCTTTGCTGAATTGTAAAAGTTTTCTGGATGTGTGTTATTACCAGATGTTCAGTAGCAAATGTCCTGTCTCTGTTTCCCAGGGAGATGACAGCCTATCTGTGATAGCCTGCGAGTCAGATACAGAAATGGTGAGTTTTGATTAATGCCCCAAATTCCTGCTGCATCTGTGTGGTGCCTCCTGCTCACCAAGGACCCTTCAGAGAGTAGAGTGAACAGTGGCACTGAATGGGGCTTGATTCACAAACCTCCTCTAATTCCAGATGTAATTCTGGCTTCTCAATTCTCAGCACTGGGGCTGCAAATGATGTTTGGCTTTATTTTGCTGTTCTATCAAGTTATGAACTTAAGTAATCCTTTTGGAGAGTTTTAATGGAATTAAATAACTCCTTCCTTTAGCTAAAAGGTTCTACAGATCAGCCTCTACTCTGGGATCATCTTGAATTTGCTGCTACTCATATTTAATATTGATGGGAAAGGTTGTAGTGTTCTGAGCAAGAATTGACAATTTATCTGTATAATCAGACTTAAGTTGGCACCACCTTAATTCTGGTGACCATTGCTGTGCCCAAATCTGCATATGCTTAATGCTACTATTTTTCTTTTCTATAGAAAAGGTTTTTTCTTGTTAGAACAAAAGATTTTCGTGGAAAATGGAGATTTGAGCCAATTTTGAGATTACATAGTGAAACCTTAAGAGTTGAATATTTTCAATAGATAAAAGAACCTGTTTCTCTTTCAGAAATTAAGGAAGAAGATTTTTCACAAGCCTCCAAAGTCACCAAGTAAGTGTTCCAAAATTTTTTATTCTGCAATTGGAAAACCAGATACATCTGTGGGACACAGGAACTGGAAGATTTACTTGAGACAACATCTTGTTGTTCTCTTCAGAATTACTCACTGCTGTGTGCAGAGCACACCTATTTGAGATCTGTTCAGTGACCTGTGAAGTCCAGCTTGTATAGGCTAAAATATTGAAGTTTATGGGTTGGTTGTAACTCCTGATTCTCCAGCATAAACTACTTTTTCCTCATGTTATGCCTTCTGATGGCAACCACTCTGAATTTCTTTTTCTCCTTGTCTTTTTGGAGAAATGCTGATACTTGTTGTGTAGAGGGACTCTGGAATTACTGGAGCTCTCTCCCATCGAGTCATAGATCTCTGTGTGTACATTTAGCAGTTCTCTGTTTCATTTGTTGGGTTGGGTTTTTTTCACAGTACAATGTCGTTATTATTATTAGATCTGCAGTTTTAGTATTGGTTTTGTCCTTTTTTTCTGGGGTTTATGTGTTTTTGATATATATTTCCATTTACCTTCCTTTTTAGGCTTCCAGTGAATGTTTCAGAGAAGACTTTACCTTAAAGTGTCATTAATAACAATATTTAGATGTGCAGGTATCTTAATGATGCCTATCCAAACTGTACATGTAAATATTCCCACATGTGTTGAGTCATGCGACTGTCACTATGCATTTTTCTAAGCCTCTTCATTTTTTGGAATTGTATTTTTCTTTATAGTGAGTTTTTTGGGTTTTTTTAATGCGACTGCTCCATTGCTCCATATAAGCCAGTATGGAATATGCTGTTAAATTCTATTTTTGTAAGTAATAGAATTGAGTCTGAGAACTTTGGAGAACAAGACAACAAGAATTTTTGTGACCTTGAGCTTTTGAAGGCAACACTGAGATATTTTCTTTTGCTGTAGAGTCTCCCTACAGCTCGAGCACACAACTGTATCCTAAAAAAGCTGCAGCTTGGCGATCTCTGCAGGGAATGGGCCATGCTTCTTTTGAGAATGCAGCTGTTAAAAACCCAAGGCAGATGTGGCTGGGATCTCTGAAACAAGGTATTAGTATAGAAATGTTGTTTGCATTGATGGATAAAATTCATTGTTGTGGACAGCTTAACATATAAACTGTTAAAAATAGATTTGTATTTGATTAAAGGCTACATAGGAATTAATTGCACTGTTATTTATTTGGGTGGTTGGAATTATCTGATCTTGAGCATTGGAATTTATAGAGGGAATAATTGACAGCATCTGGAGCTTTCCATGTTGCATTTGCTCAGAATAACTCCACAAATTTAATTCACAATTATCCCTGATTTTCACATTTTTGTTCCATTTCTGTTGGCAGGAATGAGCCATGCTCTGAAATCAGATGCTGACACGGGGCATATGCGAGCTAACATTTCCAGTAGCACTCCAGAATATTTGAAGGAAGCTCTAGGAATGAAAAAGCCAAAACATTCTCGTTCTTCCAGTAATGGTAAACTCTATACTGGTGTGGTAGATAAAAGTGAATGATCTTTTTTCCCCTCTAAAAACACATATTGCTTAAGATCTTAGCTCCAGTAAAGCAAGAGCCGTTTTAGTTTACTAAAATGTATGTGTCAAAATATGATCCATGAGATGCTTCTTTGAGATTCCTAAATTGGTTAAGGCAGGGATTTCCAATTTTTTTTTTGAGCAATGAATCACTATTAGCTTTCAGAACTTTTGCAAATTGCCATGCATTTGCAGCTGAAAAGGTTGCAAATATAATATGGTTCAATGGGACAGCTGTAGACAATTTATTGTGACTTCAAAACATAGTTTAGGAACCATTGATAGAAACCATCTGCTTGCCTGAAATTCTGTGTAATTGACTCCTTTTACTTCTTGTCTAGAAAGTATTTTATCATGTGGTTGTGACATTAAAATCAAATGACTTTTATGAGAAGAGCAAACTTTAAAAGTTTTATTCTGCATTCCTTAAAGGAGAACTGTAAACTTTAAAATTCCACTTCCATTTAAAATGACACCTATACTTTTACTGGTAATACACAGTTTCTGGCAACTTTACAAGATGATGCATTTGTACATGGTAAGCATAAATAGAAAACTGTATTCTTAGAAAGCTTTTGTAAATAATGGATTTATTGGGATGAGAAGACTGCAGTCTTCTGTAAAATTTGTGTCTTTCTTGAGATGGGTGTTTTAATATAGCACCAGAGAAGAGGAGTAATTAGGAAAAAAATTGGCTACAAAATCTGGCAGAAGTTTCATACAGTAACACTTCCATTTCACCTCCATTTCCAGAATTAATTTCCTTGCTGATTTTTCTTCTTCAAGGAAAGAAAAAAGGCCTAGTTTCCACTCTGGTGCTGTTCTAGATATTTCTCTTTAACTGTAAAGTTTCTGGTTGGTTAAAAATGCCTCTTTTGGATCTACTTATTTTACATACCCCTTTCTGTAGGCTACATTCCTGGAACTCCGGACTACAAAGAGAAAGAAGATATGTATGATGAAATTATAGAACTGAAAAAGGTACAGTTTTTCTGATACTTACATAAAAAGTCATGGCATTGCTCCATCCACCTGTACATGTCGTGGCCTTAACGATCCAAAATACTTTAGTTTCTACAACTTGGGACATCCACCACATTTTTTGCATTTGTAATGTAAGGCTAAACTAAAGCTTGTGTCTGTCTAAGACAATTTCATTGTTCTCACGGTGTGATATGGTCAGAGTAGGCTTTCTGTTGAGGTTAGTGCAGTGTATGAGAGGTGAGGACTGGGCTTGCTGAACACTGGGGTTACCTACAGACAAATACCTTGGCTCTGGTTGATCATTTCTGTTAGATCTTTCTGTTAGATCTTTTCCTTTTATCTTTCTTCTGTCTCCTCCCTAAGCTGTCCTGTCCTGGTGACTGTTCTGGTCTACTGTGATGATTTTGTGGTTTGGCATTTTCTTCCTCTTTTTTCATATCATCTTTGCCATCATAATTGGATTGCTTTTGACATCAAAATGTGTTTTCATGTGAGAACTCTGTGTCTTCCTATTCTGAAATGTGCTTAAGATTTTCCTCCCCTCTTTTAGACAATACAGGCTCAGAAGAATGAGGGAGATCGAATGAAAACGAAGCTCCGTCGACTGGAAGAGGAGAACAATAGAAAGGATAAACAGATTGAACAACTGCTGGATCCTTCCAGGGTGGATATTCCTTGTGGGGATAAAAGTGAGGCAAAAGAGTAGGAGTTTGTAGTGTGGTGACTCCTAGGAGTGGTGAGCTGGAATATGAGAGGTTGTGTGATGGGATTTCTGGTCTGTGTATCCCAGAACAGCAGTGCAGCTCAGTTCAAAGGAAGATGATGCCATGCAGTACAGATAAGTTCATTTAGCACAGATACCTGTAATTCCTGAAGGTAAAATGAAAATGCTGTCTCATTAGGGGGCCATTTTCTGAATATTTTGCCTGGGAGTAGAAGGGAGTTAACCTCTTGCAGGGTGATGGGTTCAAGCAGTCCTGAGACCTGGCCAGGAGGCAGAAGAGCAGCCTTGTCAGGCCCTGACAAGAAGCGTTTGTGGTTATAGTCAGACTTGAATCTTACTGAATTTCCTGTGGCTATCACTTGCTGTGTGCTGACCTACATCTTGGGAGAAATGTGCTAGTAGAAAGCTGTGAGCATAGGGAGTTCAGAATTTCAGCTGTTGGAATGTGAAGTGACTGTGGAGTTGAGTAGGTTGGAAAATTCTGTGGAAAGAGCCAGCAGTAGAATAAAGTAGCAGAGTTGGTCACTTGCTTTCTCTGTGTTATGTTGCAGGGCTCTGAGCTGGCACGAGCTTTGTCAGAGAAGAAGACTGATAATGGATGGGTGAGAGTGTCTTCATTACTTTCTGCTTTCATTTGTCCTTTTTCCTCTTGCTAAGGTGAAACACTGCTAAAGAAATAAAATGAGGTCAGAAAGAATAATCAGTTAGGGAATCATGTAACCTTTATCTCTGTAATCAGGTAAGGAGTCAGTAACAAAGATGTAGAATGAACATTATTTTGGGGTGCTTTCTTTGTCATTGTCTTGAGTCTGTTTAGGAAGTATTCTCCCTGTTGTTTGCTGCCTTGAAATTGGCATGGTAATGGGTAATGTTTTTATTTTATGGTTGTGTATACATATTCTTAAGCTGGTTATGTAATCAGGCATCTGATTTCATCAGTGTTCTCTTTTCCACAGCATAGCAGATGTGTATGATTTACTAGGTACTGAAATATGTAGAAATAAGTGTACCTGATTAGGTACAATTTATATAGACAGGGCAGACTGGAATAGACCTTCTGTGAAGAAACAGATTATTCAAGGACTCATGAGCTCTTTGTTCTTTCTGTAGGTGGTTACTGGATTAAAGCAGAAGATTGTCAAGCTCGAAGAGCAGTGCAAAGAGAAAGACAACACTATTAAGTATGACTTTGAGGGGGCAGGGGGATAGAGGCTTGTATTGGATGAGCTAATAAAGAGAATTGGAAATCCATGTTATTTTTCATTTGTGTTCTATTCCTTAAGACATTTTAATAAGCTCCTGAGAATGTATCAGCAATTATAAACCCAGAAATTATGAGCCACCAGGTCTTGCAGTGTTTTTGCTGATCTGACTGGATTATTTTTTGTATTATTCTATTTTCAGTGAATTCCAGGCAGACATGAAGACCAGTAATTTGGAAGAAGTGAGGTTAGCCATGGAAACCTACTATGAAGAGGTATGTCTGACAGCTCCTTCAGTGTGCATGCAGGACAGGTTTCTTACACCTTAGCAGCACCTGTCATTGGTAGGTTTTCATAGATATTTTCGTAACTACAGCTGTATGTACTGAAAAAATGTTTTTCTTCCAGAAGTTGAGTGTGTCAATGAAAAAGGGCAAATAAAGAACCTTACTGTACATCCACAAGTGTAGTGTTGAGATGGAAGCAAATACAACAGTAGCCTGATTTTCGGTGGTGGCATCATTAGCTCTGCTACTACCCAAAGAGTCTTGTTCTGATTTTCACCTAATGAGCAAATGTGTTGCTGTAGAAGCTGACCTTGCTAATGCTCCTTAATGGAATCTGTATTTCACAGGTTCATCGCCTCCAAGTCCTGCTGGCCAAGTCTGAGACTATGAGGAAAAAGTATGTTTAATTCTTCTGAGGCAAATGTTTGCATGCATGTTTGATACACCATTCGTGTCCTACTTCAACTGATGGAAAACTACTACATGGGAACAGTTTTTGTCATTTAGATTGCTGGAGTTGCTTTTTGGTACTGCTTTGGTTGGCTTCACAGCCTTGAAATATGTCTTAGTCACATTTTTTTTGCTTGTAGATAGATCATTTTGTGGATGTGGAAAAATACCAGAGCTATTTAAAAAGTACATGATAACACTGAAAATTTATCTCTGTTACATCTTCCCTCATAATCACACCTATTCTGGCATCTCTGGTAATTGAAACAAACTCCCTGGATGTTTGGCATTTCATACTTGAGTCAGTTCTGCATCTTGCTCTAGAATGTGTGCTGCAAAGAAAATGTTCTTGGAGTAAACATTATTTTCCTTTAGTACAGAGACGCAGACTAGTAAGCTGTTGTCAGAGGAGCTTGTTCTAGTACTTGTCACTGGTGTGCAAATGTGGGCATGGTGGTGAGGGTGAACAGTTTATAGAGGCAGTAAAAGTCAAAGCACAAAGGTAGAAGCAAAGCTCCACTAAGAGCAAATTAAAAGCATCACTGCAAGTGAGTGTTGTTTGAGCTGAGAAGAGGTTAAGAGTGTCTTGTAGGATAGTAAAATTCGTTACCACACCACTTCAAAATATACTTGACCTCTTAGTGTTAAGTACAGACAACTGTCTTAACACTGGGTGTAATTATTTAGATTGATAGAAACATGTGAGAACTCTTTAGGGTCATTATTTGTACTGCTCCTGTTCCCTAATTCACTGTCACTCGTGGATTGAAAACCGCAATTTGTTTTGTCACTTTTTTAAAAAAATAAATCCTTTGGCTCAGCCATGCAGTGACCAGCCTCTCAAGGCTCTAAGCCATCACACCTGATTTATTTACAGGTGAAAATAAGTCATCAGGTCTCTTCCTTGTCCTCATTTTTTCATAGCTTCAAAAACTGGTGGTCAGGGCAGTCTCTCTCCATTACGTGACTGTCAGTCTCTGCTTGAGAGGCTGAGCACTGAAATAATAAATCATGTTGAAGGTCAGGACTCTGGCACATTGAAAGAGTTGTTTGAGAGTATTTCTTTCATGATGCTTGTCTTCATTAGTTCTGGCTGAAGTGAATGGCATTTGGTTCCTCTTTTTCAGTGTTAATGCTGAGGTATGGTTATTTGTGTGTGAAGCTTAGTAAACAGTTGTAGCTAGAAACTAACTTTTCAAGCCATCAAAATGAACTGAAATAAAATTTTTTATTTAGGTTTAGATGAGCCTAAAATAATGTCCCTGAGTGGTATGCTTATGATTTCTATCATTTCTGTCACTGTCCCGTTTTGGTGGTTTGTTTTGGTTTTTACTCTTTTTTTTTTTTCCCCTCCTGCCTGGGACAGCTGTGGAATAGTCATTTGTGACATCTGGACAGCCTTATTTTGTTTGGTTTTTTCTTCATTTTAATTTCTAAAAAGATCAGCTAAAAATTCAGCTTTTCACTCTGACACTAACTGTAGGCTGTCTCCCCTTTTACCTTGTGATTATTCCACTGGATGGGATGTAAGATTCCTTCACAAACTGTTCTGTGGTTGTCACTGGCGGTGGCATTTGTGCAAAACCTAAGTCCATCAGTTACTTCAGGCCTTTGTTTCCAGTTGTAAGTTTTTAAGAATTTTCTCATAGCAATGAAGGAAAAATATTTCATCTCACTAAAAATCTGTTTTGTGAACAAACTTTACAACTTTGCACATCTAGAAGCTCAGATTTCTTGCCCCTTTTATTAGAAAAAATTTAAAAATCCCTGTAGTATATTTAAAGTCATTTTAACACCTAACAGGCTTTCCCGTTTCTGATGCCTTTCATTTCCGTATTAGATTTATTCTTCAAACCTGTTTCAAATCTCTCTGGGGTTTATAGACACAAGGATAGTTTCTTCTACAGCAGAGCAGCAGTCGTAGTTATCTGAAAATACTCTTGGCTGTTGGATTTGTTCGAGAGTTATTCCATCTCTGTCTATCCCTCTCTCTCTCCCCCAATCTCAATGTTTGTTAGTGAACAAAAGCAATTCAGAGCCTGCAGGTTGGCTGTCTATGCTGGACAGTTTTTTGGAGGAGTCTCACAGTTGGCTGAAGTGTTTTTTAAATCAGAGGTTCTCAGAGTGCTGGTAAAGCACTGTAAGTTTGGTTAACAAAGCAAACAGAAAATAAGATAGATAACATTCATACAAGTGCCTTTGTTTGTGCAAAGATTGATAGAACAGAGTGGGGGAGGAAGTAAAAGTAGTAAATGAATTTTTGATGTTTGAAAGTATCTTTTTTCTTTGACACAAATTAAAACAATTGTGAAAGTGTTGAGCAAGATGGTCTTTGCATGCTTTTCCAAAAAAGAATAGGTAATTCCCCAAGTAAAAATGTTGAGGAATGTTATTATGGGGGAACTGAGGCTGTCAACTCAGCCAACTGACTTGAATAGTGAGACTGCTCCACTCTTTTTAATGCTGCTTGTTTTCTGCTTTTAAGTTAACTTTCTGGTTTTGACCCCTTTTCCAAGTACAGAGGGCAGAGACACCCAAAAACGACTGAAGGCACTGAATGCTGCTGTGCTGAGACTGTCCAGGAACATCAAGGAATTGCAGGCTGAGAATCGGAAGCTGAAGGAAGATCTGGATCATGTGCTGAGCAGTTCCCCTCCTCCCAGTAAAACAAAAAGTATGTGCTGGAAAGTTGGTGAATATGGGGCAAGGGATTTGGGTACATCTGAAAGGTGTGGGACAGCCTGACCCCACCAAAGTAGATATAAGGGAGTTGTTACAGAGGTGAAGATCCAGGAGCGGCAAAGTTGGAATGAGAACTTTCTCTCAGGACTCTCTCTGATTTCTCCAGTCAGACCTGTGTTTCCTCTATTGTTGTCCCTGAGAATTCCAAACTGGAATTGGTAGAGGATTTAACATTTCACTCAGAAAACCCAGAAAACTGCTTTTCAGTGGTTGAAAACTGGTGAATGTGAATGACTTATATTGATTTCAGAGCTAATTAGTTTAGAAGTCAGGTATTTTAAGCCCATTCTCATTTTTTCATTGGTAGATATTTGAAGCTAGGATTCAGAGATCTTTAAATGGTCTTTTGATATGGCCAGAAGTTTCAAAAAGCAAGAACAATGTTGCCCCATGGATGTAGTTACACGTTTAAAGCTTTGTTACTGTGTTTAGATTACAGCGAGTGGAGCAGACAGAGGCTGATGAGGAGGATTTCGGATCTAGAAAAAGTAAGTGCACATAGTTCAGTGGTTTTCTTACCTGTCTGGGAGCAGAAAATGCAGAACCACTGCCTTGTGCTCTTGGCATGTTGTCCTTCAGTGTCTCAGCCTTGTGCATTCTGCCTCATACACATAAACTGCTGCCTGTAGCATGAGCCCTCCCTCCCTGTTTTCTTTTATCATACCTCTTAGAAATAATGCACATTTTAGAATTCGCTTCCATTTGATCTTTTATCATGGCCTAAATAAAGTAATTTTGTGCTAAATTTAATTTTTCCTTTTCTTTTGTGTTTTCCATGTAAATTTACCCTGCTTAGAAAGTGTGTGCCATGGAGAGTACCAGGGTGTCATCAGCTGACAGTGAGGCATCACAAGTGCTTGCTGTGTCATCTTCACCTTCTGTAGACCTGGATCATCCAGCATCCCGACATTTAGACCAGGTTGAAGAATGCTGTCGCCTCCAAAGGCTGGTGAAGAAACTGAAGAGTGATAGGAAGGAACTTCAGAATCTTCTACTCAGTAAAGAGTAAGTGAGACTCTTGTCTGGGATGTTCTTCTGTAGGTGTGAATTATTTCGTTTTTTCTGATCCTGTTATGATGTATGATATTATGATGTAATAAGTACTTCACATGTTCAGCTAAAAAATTAATTTTGAGAATCCCTTCAGTTTTTATTTCAAAAGCTTCTTTCTAATCCTACTTGCTTTGTAAAATTACATTGCAGAAAAAAAGCCAGAGGATGGAAAATGAGAATTTCTGCTTGCTTCTAGCACATTTTTCAAGGCTTATTTTTTAGCCAACCATACTGAAAACCCTTTGAAGGGTTATATGTTTATGCAGCACTTCTTGCTCGTATTGTGCTGTAAAAATTTGTGTGTGGTTTGGGTTTTTTTTCAACATACTTTGTCCTGATCTCCCACTTTCTCCATTTAAACCTGCCCTCTGCCCAAAGATATGCTGTGGCTTCTGTTCTCCCATAAGTGATTGATTTGCAGTTTGTATTGCCTGGATTGGTTTGGTGTGTCAGGGCCTTGGGGCAGGTTAATCTGAGCACTGTGAGCACGGACATGCACTTTGTTTTGTTTAAAAGGAAAAATTAAACATTTAGTTACTTTACAAATTTGAGAAAACCCAATTTATTTAGAAATTTAAAGAAAAAAGATCTGCTTTGTGGAAGTATGAATGTCTTAAGTCTCACTTAGATTTTTTTTTGTACCTTTGTAGAGTAGATATCAAGCAGTTACTGCAGGCTAAGGCTGAAGTGGAGCTGGAGCTGCAGAAGTGGCAGAATAAGATGGAAGAAAAGAGTACAGAAGAGCAGACTTTAAGGTAAAATATTTTGTATTAATAGATCCTTTCAGAACAAAAAAAATCTCTTAAAGTATAACTCTCTTTTGAAGTGGCTCAGAATCTATAGGAGTTCCTCTGAACTGCAAGAAGCTGGGGATTCTTTTAAGCAGAAGTGTTTTGGAGGGATGGAGTAAGTTACTAGGGGAAGAATTCTATAGAGTGCTTTTAGAGGAAGACTAAGTAGTATAGCAAAAATAAGATCTAAATTATAATAAAAATCCATAAGGTAAGTGGAAAAAGCTTTTGTGTTGGGCTCAGACATTTTTTCTCTAGGAAAAAGTTGTACTCTCTTTACCTTAGCCTGTGTTTCTAGACCATTGCCTCTGTGTCATTCCAGTTACTCCCTGTATTCTGTATAACTGTGAGTGACAATCCTGTGCAAGGGAAGCAGAAAAAAAGTGATTTCAATATTGTTTTGTGAGAAAGGACTTCGACTGACAACTATGAAACTGTGGCAGACCAAAATACATTATTAATAGTATCAAGGCTACCACGGTGACCTTGAGACTTCTTAATTTTAACATAAGGCTATCACAGATTGAGAATTGATGTGTCTCTTACTGTGAGAACAGGTATCATCCTGAGCAGTTTCCCTCTTTGCCCTTAAAAAACAAACCCAAAGCAACCAAGCGTTATGAAATAGGTTCAGTATTTTCAAAGCAGGGTCAACAGAAAATTTCTGTAAACTATAAATATATTTGCTTTTCCAACCCTAGTGAGGAAATCCAGAACCTGACACAGAAAGTAGGGAAACTGGAGTTAAAATTGGAGGAAGAGAAAAGAAAAATGGCAGAAGATACAGTGGAAGAGCTTAATAAGGTACAGCCATATTTTTGTTTGTTTTTTTCTTTTCTCTTTTTCCTGTATCTGCCTGATACAGATTTCAAATAGAGCTGGTAGTCTAAAGAGCTGCTAGTTTTGTTTTTGGAGAGAAACATTAAACCTTGTCATAGAGATAATGATGGTTAACTCCCAATATTTGTTGAAAATAAGTTTTCTCAGTAATAACCACTGCAACTTGGGGAGTTTTTTGAAGCTGTTCTCTCTTAATAATTCTCTGCCTTGCTGTTGCTTTTTTTCTTGTTCAGTGTAATGTTGCAAAGACTTAAACTCTTAAGTGTTTGGGGCTTTTCCCAATACTTAAAAAAAATTTTAAATTTGTGGTTGCTTTTATCTTCTTATAGCATCTGAGGCCAGTGCCTAATTTCAGTCCAATTTTGTAGAGGGAGGGAGGTCTTGTAGGAGTTGACAGTTAGATAAAGGATGGAGATACAGGTAAATGTGCTCACTGGCAGACTGGCAAAAGATAAAAATCCCTTTTCAGTGTTTTTTTCTGCTGGCCAGGTGGTCACTTAGGGCACAAGTGCTGTCCAGTCAGAAAATACTCACTTGCTTTTCTGTTAGCATGGCAGTGAGGTGCTTTTTCATGGGAAGATTTACAGGATGTAGAAGACTAATCATCATGGAAATTGAGGGGGTTTTAATTCTGCTGCTGATGGAACATAATATTTAAGTCAGGAATTAAGGAAGATGTCAATACAATGAAATAAGTAAGTGAACTTCACTTTCAAGTGTAGTTTTCCTGGAGTTGAGGTATTCATAACCTCTTCTTTCTGGTTTTTCTGATACTTAATAAATATATTTGTGCATCTGTTAATCCTGGACAGTCTTAAATGTGGCTCTGTAATCTGTTGGGGGTTTTGTGAAATATGTCCAAACCTGATATCTTTGCAATCTTCTGTCCCTCTTCCAAGTGTGGTACTTGGCCAGTAGAGATGGATGGGCACTGACAGAGCTGCTTTCAGAGGCACTCTGGCCATGTTAATCTCATTTCACTAAATACTACTTGGAAATTATTACTGGGGATTTTGATTTGCACTTAAAAATAAATAGACCCTGAAATACACATAGTAAAAAATACTAATAAAAATGTCCAGTGCCTTAAGAGGGTTCTGGTTTCTGATATACTGTGCCATTCTGTAGATTCTTTTCTGTGTGTTACAGGCTCATGGATGCTGGAGGATGTTTTGAATACCAAATAACTGGAGTCTTTAAAAACAGCCAACAAACAGCTCCTTTTTCCCTCTGCAGACTATATATATTCTTGGCCAGTAACCATCCATTTATTGAAATGTTCCCATTATTTGTAATTATCACTAAGTTCCTACCAATTTTTCATTTTAATAGTAGGTTGTCATTTTTAATATGACATGATCCATTTGCTAAACTTAAGCCTGTAGCTCAGTGGTTTTAGGTTATAAATAAATCCTTTTCACAGAATCAGGAGGTTTTTTTCAGAGTCTATAAAATCTCTTGTTCCTCTAGTTAAAATTTTACACCAACAAATTAAATTAGTCTTTTAAACTTGCAGTTAACTTTTGTTTGGCAAGTGAGGTATGACAATTAGAGTGGGATAATTAGGGATCAAAAGGATCAAATGGTGAGAGGTGGAATATGCAACCACACCTCGGGAGAAATTACTGGAACAAAATCTTGTTTTGTTCTTGGTTTCTTTCTTTTTCCTCTAATTAATTTCATTAAGATAGAAGAGTAGATTTATGCCAACTTACACAAGCTTGGTGTCATACAATGGCCAGCTCTCAGTAAGCATAAAGAGATGATTATGGGGCCACAGTTGCCAGGATGAGGCATTAGAGACCTCCCTGGTTAATTGATACTTGTCTTTCCTGGAGAAAAACTGCAAAATGAGGTCACCTGATGTTTGTTCTCAGTCTGTTGGTAACATAAAAATCATTTCTGAGCAACAAAGCAGTGGGTTAGCAGTGCCTTAGCAATGCATAGAAAGATAATAGAGTGTGCAAATGGAAGCTGTTCCATTCTCATGCCCTGCTGAGGGCTGAAAGCAGGGCAGGGATGTGTTTCACTCTGAGAGTCATCTCCATGATGAGTTTGAATATGAGCAGGGTTCAGAACTCAGAGTTTCCTCTTGAACTTCCTTCTGCCCTACAGGCAGGATGAGCTCTGGTGCTGATTTTCCTGAGTCATTGTAATCTGCTCCCTCACAGCTCCGTGTCTTTACTGTACTAACTCAGAGTTAACTTTTACTGTACTAACTCAGAGATTCTCCTTTGCAGGCTCCACCAGTCTGCACAGTTCCAGGCAAAGAAAATCACAGGCAAGAACAAGCAGCCAAAATCATCCAGACATGCTGGAAGATGTACAAAAACAAGGTGAGATTCTCCTATCAGGGAACAGCAAGGACATCCCCCTCTGAATCTGACTGTTGTTTTAGTATCTATCCACACATCTTGAAAGATTAAAAGATTTTATTTCCTTGAGTTTGGCAAGGATTGGGACAGATGTTTCTGTGTCTTTTAATTATTGGGAAAATTTGGAAGATCTTTAATAGCTAAAACTTTTATATATTTGTGGCATTAACATGGGCATTTTTCATTTCAGAAAGAAGAAATTGCTCTGGATGAGGTGAGTGTGTTTATGACACCCAACAAAACAGTACAACAGATTTAATTTGTATCAAAGTGCAAGCAAATAACTTCAAAGATGTTTTACCAAGATAATATTTGTTCTTCACACTGGCAGTAATCTTCCTTCTGACATCCTGATTTTGTTTCATATGTTTTGTCAGTGTTTGCCTTTTGGTTTCCAATTTTCCATACTTGGTACCTTCTGCAAGATGAAATCTTCTGAAAATTTTGAACAAAATCTGATACCAACAGACAGGAAAGTTTTTCTGAATGAGATAATTCTAATCATGATTTAATTTTCATTTAGATGAATCTTCAGAAAGACTTGAAGTAGGATTTGAAAACTTTTGCTAAGGAGAAATGTCTGTGAGAATTATGAAGACATTGACAAGTTTGTCACACAAATTCACCTCTTGATAAATCTTTTGCAGAAAGATTTTGATTAAACTGGGTTTTTTTCAAATAGCATGGTGTAGCATCTTACCCTTGTTTCTTCCAGAACATTTAAAATCCCACTTTCAGAAATTAGAACTAAATCTAACCACGTGACACAAACATGCTGTTCTAAATGCTTTTTGTTGATTATAACCCAGTAAAATCTCTGAGGGGAGTGAAAGGCCTTACATTCAGTGTAATCACCACAAGGTCTGCCAGGCTTGGCTTGGTTTCTGATTGTACCAGAGCATCTCAGAGCCCTCTGGGTAGCCAGAATCTAATGTGGGAATGGGAGCATGGTGCTGTGTTGGTGCAATATGGACTGGTGTTGGCAGCTAGAACTTCACTACATTTGATAGGATCAGCCCTGAATGTCTCCCAGATGGAATTTAAACCCCAGAGCTGACCCTGAAGGTGGAATGTCTGTGGGTTACCTTTCAGAGGAGCTAATGGCTACTTCTCTCCATGCCAGGCAGTTGTTCTGCTCCAGGCAGCCTTCAGAGGACATTTAGCTCGACAGAAAGCGCTGCTGGATAACAGCGTGCCTGATGCAGAGTCTCGCACCAAGGTAATTGTGGGGGCAGATGGGTATCCCAGCATCACTCTGTGTTTATCTTGCAGTGTAAAGGACTTTACTTCCAGGCTTAATTTGTTGATCACCTGGTGATTGTTTCAATGTGCTGGTTGGCAACACCACTGTAACTCTAGAAAGATACTGAGCTCATTCCCTGGCTTCCCTTCTTACTTTCTTAGAAGCAAAGCTGTGACTTCTCAGCCTTGTAGCCTTGTAGCCTTTTGTTTTTCCCTGGTTCTCCCATCAGATAACACACCCTTTAACTGGTTAATTTGGAGTGCTGTTGAAAACTACCTGCTCTCGAGTGTTCACTACTGCATCATTAGTAATAGATAAACTTTTTTCACTGAACTTCAGAAGTAAGAATCTGGAAAGCATCTTTTATTGGGTTGAAAAGTAAAGGGCTCTTGGTGTGGCATGCTCAGTCCAAGACTTGGCATCCTCTCTCATGTCCAGTTTATTTAGTTCAGAATATGAAAAAATTTCCTTACCAGTAAAACATTCAGTTTCTGTAAATCATTTGCCAGGTATATAAATATCCTTTGGACTTTTAGCAGGCTATAGTTAATTTGTAATTCTCCATCCAGATTGTCCATCTGATTGCACTTTACATGCTCTTTGATTCTGGTAAGCTGGCCCAATGTAGGAGGACTGAATACTTGGCTTGATACAAGCAGAAGATAAATCCATTATGAAGGTTCTCTTACCAACTTAATCTTCAAAAGGTTTCCTTCCTGGAAAATAAATGAACTTTCCTTGCAGGTGTCTGCTGTTTCATTAATTGAATGCTGATGCTTCAAAGCTTATGTGATGATCAGATTTGCATTTCCTGCTGATTTAGTCTTACAGAACCTTAAAAACTGCAGACCAAAAGATGGGGATGTTTGTTCTACTGCCAGTTACATAGTCAAGAGTGAGATTGTGAAAGGTTCTATCAAGCTTCTGTGCAATCTGTAAATGGTCAGTTTTCTTTAATCTGATTGCTTTGCAGAATTCCTGCCTGTCTTCCACATCAGAATCCTTGAGCTTTTCTTCTGATTGCAAGGAGAGAGATGAGATTGTGACGTTCATCCAGTCCATTTTCAGGGCTCACTTAGCACGTACAGGACTGCTTCAGGAGAGGTAAGTGAGGAGTAGATACTTCTGCAACATGCAGTAGCAAAATCATTTTTATTACAGGAGAGGAGTATTTTTTTAATAGAATTTTAGTGTGGGTTCCTTGACAGAGAAGGAGAACAAGGCCATTGTTACAAAAAAGACAAGGGAGAGCTTGTTCCTGAGAAGATTCAAAAGATGTGCAACTAAAAGGAGCTTTGTGGCAGCAGGAGTCTTCCTCTCTCCGGCTGCATGTTCTGTTCCATAGCAGTGAGTGAAAGTAAAGTAAAATAATGACTCTGTGGAACAGAAAGGTTACTGTTGCTATCACACGGATTGCTGATACATTTGCTTAATGTGTGAATCTGAAGCCCTGACATGTGCAGGTGAAGGGTTATGCGGAGGAAGAAGAGGGAAAAGCTACAATGCCATCAAGTGACTTAGCTCAGGCAGAGTGCAGTGAGTTGATTGCTGCTTAGGTTTATGGTGACTCTGTCTTGAAAAATACTTCCTTTCTCTCCAGGGTCTACTGAAAGTTTTTAATGTTGGCTGCCATGGTTACAAGGAGAGTTAGGTGGCTGTCACCTCACTTTAGTGTCTGGGGTCACTTCTGCAGGTGATAAGGCAGCAATGCAAGAAACTCTTCAGCACACTCTGTGAACGCTGTTCTGTGCCTCATGCTATGAATGTGTGTCTCTTTGCAGGCCCTCTGTGCCCAGTGCCCCCAGTGGGAAAGCAGATCCTGCAGTTTACGTCACAGAGAAGAAACCAGTCTCAGCAGCACTCCAGAGACCTTCAGTCCTCACTTCTCCTCTTCCTGGTAATGTCCCTCCCCTGTGTTCAAAAGTCTGGGTGTTTTGAGTGGGTGCATGCACAGTTTTGTAAAGAACATCTGCATGTGCACACACATGTGCAAGCGCATCCTTGTACTCCATGTGTGGCTTTATTTGGTGACATGTTGCTTCTACTGGCACGTGCAGTTCCCTACATAAAAATTAAAAGCTCTGACAGTCTCAGCACCAGCTTCTTCACAGTGCTTTGTCTGTTTGTCCCAGCTGTGGTTTGGAAGGTCTCTCTGGTGTGAGTGGTAATTATTGAGGGAACATGGTGTTCCCCTGTATTGCCTCTCTGCTTCCTTTTCAGCCCTGTAGCTGGAGTAGGGTACTTCCCATCACATTTTGGGCCCTTAGCCGTAGACAAGCTGAGAGCATTTCCACAACCCTGACTTAGTTTCTGCAGAAGACAGACAGACATCTGCTAGAAAGAGCCATCCTAGGCAGCCATGTGCATTTAGTCACGTTTTTTTCAGCAGTCTTCAGTTGCTGCAGTAAGGGGAAAAACGAAGTCCTGGATAACCTTGCCAGCAAGTACTACTGTAATACAAACTGAGAAAATCTGTCTCTTTTATGGCTCTTGTGCCATTTGGTTTTCTTCTTGAGTTCTTTATTGCTGTTTGTGAGAAGATGGAGTTAAAGCCAAAGAGGCTTTTAAGGAGGATGTTAGAAGTACTGAGTAAGAAAGGCAAAACAATGCTGCAGATAAGATGGCCTTAGACATGCAGCTTCAAAGGAGTTAAATTGAAAAAGGCTGGTTCTGTCCAGAGTGGGATATTTTAGGCTTTTATGGACCACCTGGGGAAAAAAGGAGCAACTTTGAGTGTGACCTGAGAAACACTGACTTGGTTTTTTTGTCAGTGAAAAGCTGCCAGTCCCTGCAGACTTGCTCAGAGACAGAGAATGCTGTAAGCAGTGAGGCTGTTTCTCTAAGGTAGGTGGGGAATAAGCCAGATTTGCAGGAGTTGTGAAAACAGAGGTAACACTTCAGTGGAAGAAAATGTGTTTAAGAAACTTCACTGTGTTCCGTATTTCCATGTTCGGAGGCACGTTCTACTTTGTGAAAGGAGTAGGTAGTACTTGCTTCTGAAGATGTTTGAGTTTTGAGTGACTTTAATTATGTTTGGTGATAGTATCCAGAAAAAAAAAGTGCTGTAGCACCCTGTTTTGCCTGAGCTCTACTGGAGTAGTGATTATTGGCATGCTCACTCTAAAGCCAGAGCAAAACAGTTGTGAAATTCTACTCAAAGAGAAAGAATCCCATAAATATGCTTAGTCCTACTAAGAGCCAAAGAGGAGTGTAAGGTGAAGCTAGGCTGTACTGGACTAGTACAGTCATATGAATACCAGCAGAGCACAGTCACTGTCTAGCTATGAAGTCTCCTAAGCTAAGTTTTATTGCAGATTATGATGACAAGTTGATGAGTGAAGAAGTTCTGGAATAGTTTATACTGGAAGAGAGAGAAAACCATACTTCCAAACTTTCTTCCTTGCAGGCCTTTACTGGTGAATATCAAAAAGGAACGATTGGGAGCAGAGCAGGTTTTGTTTGACACTGATTTTATGAATGTGGGAGGTGTTTTCAAACTCTGGGATGGGGACAGAATGTATCCAGGTGGATTGTGGAGGGGCACACTGGGGATGTGCTTCTGGAACTGCACAGCTGCCCAAGAGACTGTGTGGCACTGAGCTCTCTCAAGTGTTAGGTCCTGGTGCACTGGAGTGTTTAACCAAACTCTCCCAAAAGATGAATTGGGAAAAACCTCCCAGAGGAAGGAGAGCATTCTGGTGTAAATGCAACCCCTCAGTGATCTGTTTCGTTGTTTGCCATGTGGATTTATGTAGCTTAAACTAAAGTTAACTGAGAGTCCACCCCTGGCATTCCAAGCTCATTGACTGATACAGAAATCCGCTGGCAAAATGGGGGTTTGATGGTAAATTGGGATTTCAGTGGTCATCCTGCAGCTTGGAAAGGACATGAGACAAGGAGCTTGTTGAGTAGCTGAGTAATTTAAAAGCAATCAAATTCTTCTAGCTTTAAATCATGCAGCTGTTGAACAAGTTCTTTCTTCATTTGTCCCAAGTCCAAACTTGCATTTCATGACCTCTGGGTCTTAAAATGATTTTAAGCTTTCAGTCAATGTCTATATTGCAATAAATCATTTCAATTCACTACCCTTTTGGCATTATTTTAAGAACAATGGGGAAGATGAAAATGTGTTTTAAAATACCTTACACCTCTGCTAGAATAAGTGTATATAATCCTGGTCTGGCATTGCAGACTTGTAATTCATTGTTTGCATCAGGTTAGATGTCTCTGTGTTTTCTAGGAAAAGAAAAAAATTAATTAAAAAAAAATAAGTGTATTATTCAGTGCTGCTTTGCTTGCTTTCAGAACCTGAAGATTTTATAAAGCCATTTCTGCTATTTCCCATGAAATGAAACAGATACTAACAATTCAGTCTGTGAAACTTTGTGTTTTGTTCTGTCAGGGGAGTGACAGGAAGGAAGAATACGTTCTGTACATGCACAGCAATCTTGATTAAGGGCAGTGTTTTACTTTGCATATTACTGATCACTCTGGCTGCAACTGTTAACTTCATTTCAGGCTTTTTTGGAATCTTAGTGAATTTACATATAACTCTTAACTCTTACCAGGGCTTACCCTTCATAAGCACAAAGATAAAGCTGATACCAAACTGAAAATGAGGACAAGAAAATATCATATGTTAAGAGCAGGATATAATCAGGAGTCATTTGGATAATACTAAGCTGTTTCATGTATAATTCATGTTTATTCTTGGAGTTGCTTCTTCTGGTTATCAACCCTGGTTTTGGCAGTTCCTTTTGCTCCTCCGTATCACCAGTACTACTGTCTCATAAATCTCCCTGAAAAGCTCTGACATTATGTGTTGACTGGTGCAGAGAAGAATTTCACTTAACTAGAAAATGATGTGTTTCCTTGCTTTTGTAGGCTGAGGCCAATGTAATGGCCTCCCTGCATCCCCCTTGCCATTCACAGGCTCTGTCTGTCACTCTTTTCCTATTCCCAGGCCACTTGTGGTCCCCTTTCTTTATTCCACATTCCAGTTTCTGTGTTATGCCTGCTCTTCCATACCAGGAGATCTTTTTCCTGTGTCAGGAATCTCTTATTTTGCTGCAAGACCCATGGCAGGTCTGTTCTCCCTGGGTAATATTCTCTGTGTGCCCCCCAGTTCAGGTCAGAACCTCAGACTTCGTGCCTGTTTCCTCATTCTACCACCGATTCTCTTGATTTGTTTTCTTCTCTGGGAGAGTGTTTTCAGAGAATTTCTGTTTGAAAATGAAAAATAAGTGGAGCTGAGGGAGAATATTGTGCTAGAAGGTATTAATAGCTGAGGGGAGGATATTGTGCTAGAAGGTATTAATAGCAGTCATGATTTAGTTCCTACATCTCTTGCACAGGGGTTATATGCTGCTGGTTTTGCTCTTCATGTGTCAGGGATTTTCTGCATATTCATTTTACCTCTCTGATTGTCCAGTGTTCACTGGAATCATCAGGAATATCTGTTCACACCCTGAACACTTATTCAAACTTTGGAGTAGATGAGATGCCTAGAAACACGTCCAGAAAAATGGCAAAGAAGCAAAATTAAAAATAAAGGGAAAGACCCCAATGGTGTGGTCACTATTTTTATTGTCATTACAGTAGAACAGCGTGTGAACAATATTTGGAGTATTTTACATGTATAAGGGTTAAAGACAGTGACTGAGAGCTTCTGTCTTTGTATCTGTTTTCCTTTGTTCCATCTATACCTGAGTCAAGTTCTCATTGTGACCTTTCTGCTTAGTTAAAGCTTTGGTCAATTTTTCCTTTTCTGGCCATTCAATAAATATTTGGTTGTGACCTGCCTTGGTTTTGGTATCAAATGGCTTTACTTGGTGTGTGTAACCCCTTGCAAAGATTTAAAGGCAATAAGACAGCTCATGCATGGTCAGTGTGTCAGCTCAACCCTTGCTGTGCACTCTGGTTCATTAAAGAGGAACAGAAATAGCTCCATGCAGAAAAAGATAGATCAGAGTCATCCATAACTGGATAACTCCAGGTAAGCTTGGAAACTTAATGGCTCAGAAAATGCCACACTTGCCACAAGGGCTTGTTTTTGTCAGTGTTGTTCGTTAATGACCTTGTTTGCTGTAATCATTTCAGGCAGGTCCTCCTCTGCTCCCTCCGTGGCCCTGGATGAGGCTCACTCCGATGACTCCGATGACGTTGTCATTGTCCCTCCCTTGCTGCAGGTGAAGAAAAGCTACACCCACTTCTAAGGTTTGGTAGCAGGGTCTGGTGGTCTTGAATTATTTGATTCGCAAACAAAACTATTTGTACCAAGATCAAGCGTATCAAAGATGGAAAAGGGGGGAATATCAGCCCCTTTTTAATGACGGTTTACGTGATTTCAGCCATAAATGAGTAATTCTTTGGTAGGTTGTCTCTGCAGACTTTATGGCTAAAAGCCACTGGCTGACTGTTAACCTTACCCTCCTGGTACAGAGAGTTTGGATTTAAAAACATAACCAAAACACTTCAATAATGTTTTGTTTCACAATGTGGATTATAAATTCAGTTGTCAAATTCAAATGAAAGCAATAAAGCCTTAAGCTATTTCATGTCAAACAAAGTTTTGTTTCAGGTCAACTAAAATAATTTGTTTAATCAGAAAGTGGCCAATGACATAACTCCAGTTTTTAGCCCGTGTATGCAAAGGGATTCAACTGGTATTTGTTACCTGTGCTTCACAATTTAAAATTTTTACTGTATCATATTTTAATATCTTTTTTGTTTATTTTTATACTGAACATTTACAGTCTATGCAGACCTTGTAAAGGCTTTTAGAAAGCCATTTCTTTGTCATAGGGCTATTCTAGGCCTACTGTGTCAGCTGGGATTTCTTATTTATTGACCTTTTCCACGTGTGTGTATGATGATATGTGTAGTACTGTTTTGTGCTGAAATGTCTGATGACATAATCAGCTTTTTGGATTTGTCAGGGCAGGAGTGTGCTGTGAAGGGATACCCTTGTGAGCGCTTTTTCTGCTTGAAAAATCACCCTGCAAAACACAGTTACATGTGTTTTTCAGGGCCAGCTCTTAATATGTGAAAACACTTGACTTAGAAGATAGAACTGTCTGGAACGTTCACCTGACTACATTGCTCATACCTAATCCATGCAGTTTGGTTTGGGAGCAGAAGTGGTAGGTTGGATTATACAGAAATTAGGACTGCATCCAGAAAAAGCACTCACAATATCATTATCCATGGAAAGACCAAAGACCTGATGGGCTGTGGAGGATATAGTCACAGGGGTCTTTCCTGATCTTCTCTGCAGACTGTACTTTTTGACTGGATAGTTCCTACTGTTGTACCAACATCCTTCAAAGACATTGAAATGTGTGGGGTTTTTTTAAGGTGAACCAGATAAATCATGATACTTATTGAAAGGGGAATTTAATTTTACAAGCACACAGTGAAGGTTTTCTGGAAACACTAATGGTTTCTTTGTCATCAAAGAGTAATAAAGTCTCCTGTAAACAGAAAGCACACTCTTATATTTAAGACTTTTATCTCCTTTTCTTTTCTAAATTAAAAATCAGTCACCACAGTTTCTCAGAATACCAATAAGTCAGGGCTGTCTCAGTTCTGTGATTTCAATGAAACACTATCTGAGGCTTATCATAGTTTGTGCCAGTACTTGCAGCCAAAGAGGAAACTGGATGGCTGCAGCACAATGCAGCTGATTTCATTTAATCCCATCGGTGGAAACGCTGCCTGTGCTATTTCCAAAGGCAGTTTTGGGAGCTCTCCATACCCAAAGCAGTCTGAAGAATGTCATTTGCACTCCCAATGGGTAAATTTTTCCTGCTGGTGCTTTGGTCACATGACTGTCATCTGCAGGAAGGATAAAAAAATATACATAAAATAAAAGGGCTAGAATCCTTTTGGTAGAAGCTGAGATCTGTTTCCCTCTTTTTCTGGAAGTCATGTTAAGAAGAAAGGTCATTTTGCTAAGTGCAAAAGCAGTGCTGGACTGTGTTGTTGTGTATAATATTTCAGGTCTGTAACTGTGACTCTGTCATGGATCTCTCCAGAGGGTAACCAGAGATGAGGTCTGGCACATTAAGGGGAGAGTGTGTAATGTGTCAGGACCAAGACTGCTACCAAATACTGCCTAGCTGTCATCCTATAGGGAAATACTGGGGCAGCAAATACAATAGAGAAAACATTCTTTTACTTTACTGTGCTGTAATGAGCAATATGACAGTATTAGGAAGTTGATACAGAGCTTGATACAGTGTTTGACCTGAGCATGTGACCAGCAGTAGCACTGTCAATAGACAAATTCTGGGATGAAGGGGAGATAGTACCTTGGGATGACCCAGACACAGGCAGAAATCAGGGTGGAAAGGAGCAAGTGTTTCCTGGGGTAAATGAAAATGTGTATAAACTTTCTAAATTTGGGGTTGCTATCCTAGCTATCTGATACTAACCTTGAGCTGGGCTTCAAACCCATATCTTTACTTTGGAAGATAATTATGTGCTCACTACACATCAGAAGTTTGGTGTGGTACAGTAGGAAGAGAAACCTCCACAGTGTTAGCCCTACATGTTGCTGTGTTGCACACTGTGATGGAATGTGTTGAAGGGAGTAGTGCTTGATGCTAGGTTTTGTTCTGTGGTTATCTATCTGAATGCCAGCACCCAGAAATCTGGGAAGAAGTGTGGCATAAAGAAGGAAGAAAAAGTTAATTTTTGAATAAATGGCATTTTTCCTCAACAGGGAGCTGAGGACAGTAAAAATCAGCATGGCTCAAACCTGCCAAGATAGGCCCAATACAAACACACTGTTTCTGACAAATGCCTCTGTAGAAAGCCCTGGAAACCTTGTGGGAGTGTCAAGGTCTTGAATTAAAATTAAACTCCCCTGTACCCTATGTAATCTAAAAGCACACTTTCCATTCTGTTGATAAGGAATAATGTTTCTGACTTAAAACCTTCTGCAGTTTACAGCAGTGTTTAGTTAGCAATTGTGTGTGAGTACAGAGATCTGACTTTAATGGGACATTATCTCTCTTGATCTCTTTTTGCCCTTAAGTGCCTTTGCCTGTAAATCTTTACTGAGGCATCAAGACCTGAAAACTGTATTGTTTCCTGCATAGCTATGAAAATAATCCCTGCACAGGCAACTTCTAATGTAGTCAAAACGGAAAAGGATTAATCTTGGCACATGAGAGCACCATTTTTATGATCTTTTTAATATTTAGAATTGTGCAAGTATTTTATGTAATTTATTTTGGGATGTCTGAAAAGCGAAAACAATTGCAATGTATTTTCTTTGAATTGTTGAATTTTGGAATAAAGTTTATAACTGAATGTTGATGTGTTTGTGCTGCTGCTGCTATATTTTCATTGCCTCTCTGGCTTCTGCTGCATGCTCCTGTATTCTCTTTACACCTGGGCTGACCTTTTACCCCTTCCTGCGTGGACAGTAACAAGATAACTCTGAAACATGTGGGGTATGAAATTTCTTCTAGTACAGGTTCAAGGTTGTCCCATCAGGAATGAGCAATGTTCCTGACCAAAGCCTGGTGGAACTGAAAGAGGTGATGGGTTTTTGCTTTAAAAAACTGTCTGGCAGCAGCTGAGGGAGAGCGGGAGACTACAGGGTTCAACTGTCCAGTTTACTGACAGTGTATCCCCCCACCTCGGTTACTGTTGCTGCTTGTGAAGCTCTGGAAGGAACTGGGACATCAGAATTCTTTTCTAGGTCCACTGAAAAAGCATTTAAGAACTCCCTAAAAAAACCTTATGCTTGTTTATGGAAATAGAAGACCCTGTTAACTGCTGTGAAAACATGGGAATCCTGCAGTCATCCTCCTGTCAAGCAGAGTCCTTTGTGTAGGACTACAACAGCTATGAGAGTACAAGATGAAACAATCTGTGTTTGATGATTATATTAATTAAATTTCATTTTTTTTATTCTTTCCTCTCTGGTCTACTGGCATATTCTCTGGATTTCTTAGGAAAAACTTCAGTTTTAAATCTTAGAGGTAATCCAGGAGGCATGAATGGAAAAATTTGGTATGATTTCTTGGAGCAGACTAGTCTTGAATTCAGTTGAAAGCAATTAAACATTTACACTTAGTTGTATTAAACCATAATTTGTCTTCAGCTGAAGTTGGAATGCCCTTACTCTTGCAAGCTTTGCAGCATCTCTGTGGTAGGTTTGTCAGCTAATGAATTGCTTTCCTCATACAAACTTTTTAAGGGGAGAAACGAGTTTCATTCAAGGGGCATCATTAAGATCTGCAAAGAGCAAAATTCCCATGTTAGACTCCAGGTTAGTAGGGGAGGATTTTCAGGCATGGTTGGTGGTCAGGTGCTGCATCAGTTCCTCTGATGTTTCCTTCTAATGTTTGCTGAAGTGGTGCTGCGCTGGTGGAGACAGCGCTGACATGACCTTCCCAGTGCCTGCCCTGGTTTTGGTGCGTGTTTTTGGCACATTGGCTCTTGGATACACTTGGCCTTCAGTAACCACTCTTGCTGTGCTCAAGGAATGGCCTTGAACAGTGCATGTTGCTGTGTTCTGAGGAATTACACTCTGGTGTAGTTCACTGATGAAGTTGCACCCTGCTCCCCTTGCCCATCCCATGGCCTGGCTCTCCCAGTTACCCTTTTCAAACCTGAGAGCATTTGTACTCCCCCTGGTCTGCAGGACAGTGTTTGTGTTGTTCCCCTCACCAGAGCTGTGTCTGAACCAACATCCCAGCTCAAGGTGTTGCTCAGACTGTCCCAGCTCCCCGTCTCTTTGGGAGGGTTTTGCATCACAGACACTTTGCACTGGGTGCCACACAGGCCCCTTTAGGGCTTCTATTGTTGATAGTGTGAACAGAGGTGTCATAAAGTCTTGATGCTCAAAATGGTCTGGGGAGAACCAGGAGGGACATCATGGCCATCCTCAAGGGCTGTCTTACCTCCCTCACTATCAACCAGATAATCCCACACTCGGATCTCATTCCTCTCCCCTCCTCAGCCTGTCAGCTCTTCAGAGCTGAGTCTCTGCCTCAGTAATGTAACACAGCTTGAAAGTCTTTGCTGTAATATGACTTTAGGGAGGAAATACTGTAAAATCTGTCACTTGGTTACAGTGCTGCTGTAAAAAAAGGCTGTGCTTGAATGGCCTCTAGGTATATGCATGGAAAATTAGAAGAGCTTTTAATAAATGGGATTGACCATGAATGCCTGTAGTACAAGTTACAACATTCTGCACAAACATTGCTTTGCATTGCCATTATCAAGCAATAATCCTTATTTGGAACTTATAAAAATTGTGGCAGAACCTTCTATTTATCTAACCTGGAAATTTTTCCTGAACAGGCTCTCTGTAGTCTACTCAGAGAATTGGCAGTTTTCTTCCCTCTCTCGGCAGATATTTAATAGCCACGTATTACGTTTCCATGCTAGTAAACCTTCATTATTATACAAAATGTACCAGAATGTTATGAAGAAATACCTTAAATAATTAAATAGAAATGAAGAGTGACAAAACAAACGAACAAAGTGCAATTTGAGCTGTGTTATTCTTTCCTTTTTATATTCT
The DNA here is from genome assembly GCF_000738735.6 of Corvus cornix cornix. Lineage (NCBI taxonomy): Eukaryota > Metazoa > Chordata > Aves > Passeriformes > Corvidae > Corvus > Corvus cornix. Next base: position 4,916,449 of record NC_046344.1, on the reverse strand, counting down.
CTTATTTGCTAATTTGCTGAACTTACTGGACTGCAGTGGGTCTTGCTGTGATTAGAGAGAGTTTGCCAAGTTCCTTTGTAATTGTTTCTTTGCAATTAACTAAATAATGGAATGTTCTCTGTGTGGCTCTCTGGGGAAAAGAGCAGGCAGGTGCTTTTGCAATAGGATTTCCACATCTTCCACCCATTTCCCCAGGACTCACTGAGTTTAAAAAGACCAGTAAAACATGAGAGAGAGAGAATATTGCCTCAGGACTGGAAATGAGAGAATTAACCTTTTTCTTATCATTTCTTTGAGTTGGCTTAAAGCTTTATATGCTGGCCCTGGTAGTGGCTATTCTTTGTGTAAACCTGAAAGTCCCTGGGAGGGTATCAGAAGAAAGCCATGAAAACCCAAATGCGTGTTCCTGCCTGCAGATGCCTCCACTCAGGGGAAATCCTTCAAGCTGAGAGGAGAAGTCAGCTGGGAAGATCCCTGGCAATGTGGCTTTGCTGGGAAGAGCAGAGGTTGGAGACTGAGCTGTCATGGAGGGGGCAGCGATGTCTGGGGGAGGCTGGAGAGCAGCCCTGGCTTTGTTATTTCCTTTGACTTTGAGAAGAAAATTACAGAGGAAGCCCTGGGAGGAGAAGAAGGGTAATTTTAATGGAGGCAGAGTTTAGCTCAGTGGGAAGGAGGCACGGCTGGATGTAAGGGCAGAGTTTATGGAGCGGCAGAGTCAGAGGTGTGGCCCGACAGTGGCAGCTGAGTGCCGAGGCACGGTTGTCTTGCTGGCCTCCCCCTGACAGTCCGTAATTTAGTCCCAGTCTCAAGAGGGTAACTCATCCATCTGCTGGCACTTGGAGTGCAAACTTGCCTTTTTTTTTTTTGTTTTAAAAATCTGTATTGTTGGCTAAAACCTTTTGTAGCACATATTAGGTTTGACAGTAAGGGGAAGACTCCTTGCTCCACAGTATATTAAAAGCTGAATTATTTAATTTCGTAGCGAATTAGAAAAGCCAGGGAGATTTGGAGATAGCTGTTTTAAAAAGTGCTCTCATTGCCAGTACCACTTCAGCAGTAGGGATGTCTGGAATCAGAAGCTTGTGAATAGTGAAAAATGCTGCATTTCTCAGAGGGCTTCTGCAGACTGCCTGGTGGTCTCAAGAGGATGGAGGACAGCACTGGCTGCCTTATTTTGGAGATTTAAACCAGTCTTTTTATCTTTGCTGTCTTTAATGTGGAACATTTCTCATTTGCCTATTTTGTCCAGTGATTCTTTAGCAAAGCCACTGTCAGAGCAAGTTAGCAAACACTAATACAGCTCTTTGGGTTACTTTTCAGCAGGATTACCAGTGAACAAGCTGACATTGCAGTTTGCTTTGCTTGACTGTAGAACTGCTTTCCATGCAAGGGTGATTTACTGTTAGATTTTATTCCTGGGATGTCACGAGTGTCTCATTTGTTCATTTTGCTTTGGCAAAACAGTGTACCTATTTGTGTGGGGAGGGAAAAAAGGCTGCTGTAATCTAAACATGAGAGCCTTGATAGCTGACCTGTTGTCATGTAATCAAGAATTATCTGAATAGGATCAAATGAGAGATTCTAGACGTCCAAGAATTGCAGATACTTCTTTGTGATGTGGTACAACAGGCAGAAGTGCCATGGAAAGTATGGCTAGTGCTGGATCCTGTGGTTTGTCTCTTATTCCTTGTCTGCTGAATCCATTCTGCTCTTCATTTTCCCATATCATTATAAATAATTGTGGGGGAGAAATGAAAACTGTTGATGCCTCTGTTTCTCTGTAATCCCCAATCCTCATTCTGCTCTAATTTAATCCAGTTGTCTCGGCAGCAGGAGGCTGAGGGGAGCATGCACACAGCACTGCTGAGCTGTTCCCTTTCCCACTTACTGCCGGCCCCATACAGTGCCTCAAACACCCACCCCCATGGAACAGCATCCAGCTTCTCCTGTCATTTATTCCAAAACATTTTGTTCAGTTTGATTTACATCAGCCCTGTCAAACAAGATCTCGGTGCGGTGCCCTGGCTGCATCTGCTTCTATCCCCTGTCCATCACTTGCTGACAGAGGTACTTGGACTTGCAGCCTGGTGGGGGTTTTGTGTCCATCCAGAGGCCCGTGGCTGCAGTAACATCTGCAGGACAGATTCCAGCCTTGAGCGTTTTAGTGCCAAATTGCATAAACTCTGTGTCAGAAGTGGCTTACGCAGAGATCTCTTGCTCTCAGCGAGGTCTGTCTGCTCCTTGTCTTTGGGTTGTTAGAACTGGAGGTGAAACATGGGAGACTGTTGGCCCTTAAGATAATTCCTTCTTCATCCTCGCTGGCACTGTGAAAAAAAATGAAAATAATAAGGAAGAAAATCAAATTGGCCAACGTTCAGCTGTCCTCCTGCAGAAAAATAAACCCTTTTCTTGGAGAAAGCTGGAGGGAGTTGAGGTCTTATACCTTGTACCCTTGTATATCTTGTACTTGGGCACAGAGCGTGTGCCTCTGAACCCTCTGACGTGCATCTTAATGCTATTTGTGAGTGATAAGACTTCTATTAAGCTGTGTTGATAATACTCATGAAAATCCCATCCTTGTCAAAAGCTATTAAAGTGGATGCTATATTTCAGAACATTAGCAGAAATATGTTTATTTTCTTCTAAGGGGTTAAACGGCCCATTCTAGCATTTTTGCTCTCCGTATTTATAAAATGCATCAGTCAGGACAACGTGAAGTACAAAATCCTGGCTGCATTTGGGAAAAGGAATAAAATCATACTTGCAAAAGAGATGTCTCCATAATGTCTACTGATCTGCCACCATTTAGGAGAAAAAAACAGTTGGTGTTACCCTTTTTATTTCCAGAGGGATACACAGCACTCCAATATTTTTTAAGTTTTCAAGGGCCATCACAGTTTCTAATTCTAAACAGATGAGAGTTCCTCAAGCCTGTGAGACCTGGAAATCATTTGGCTGAAGTCTTTTAGAGGACTGGATGGTCCTTTTTTCCCTTTCCATCCCCAAATTTTGCTGAGTGGTGTTTAAAAGACAATGCTTTGAGCAATCAGCAATGGGTGAGGTGTGCAGCAGCAGGGCTGGGAGGGGGCCACTGGGATGGGGAGATTGAAAGTCTGGGAGATGGTCTGAATAGACTGGCTGAGTTTAGGAACTCCTGCATGAACCCAGCATACTTACAGCAGGAATTAAATTATTTGTTCTTTTCATTTTAAAAGAAAACAGCAAATATTTTTATACATTGCAATTGCAACAGGAGCAGCACAATCTTTGTAATGAAGTGAATGAATTTGGGATTGCTACTGCTTATCATTCTCTTTTCTATTTTACCTCACTATCCTGGCGTTATCCAGAGTATTTCTGTACTTACTTGTTTCTGACATGATCCCCTGAGAAGGTATATTCATCTTTTTTTACCTTTTCCCTAAAAATACTTTCTGTTCTGTTTAGAAAGAAATGAAAAGCCTTTCCCTTTGGGTCAGAGTATAATCCTTGGGAAAATGGTGTGAGTGCCTCTGTGGGAAGCCCACCACATGCACAGCTCCGTGGTGTTAGCAGTTAGATGCTGTCATTGCTGAAATATTCAGGTGTTTAATTCATGGCTCTGATTTATGATGTCATCAAAACAAGCTGAGAGTTGTAGGTCCCTTAGAGCTGATGAAGCAACACACTGGCTTGGGGTCAGGGTTTGGATGAGGCCAAACCTGTGCCTGCAGAGAGAAGGGTGGAAGCTGAACCAGAGCACTGCATCTCTCCATTGAACAGGTGGAGGGCAGACTTGGAAGTCACACGAAGGGCTCGTCAGTATCTTAGACACCTGGGTACCTCTAGCAATTTTCCCCCAGGTTTTGGGCAAACCAAGCCAGGCTGGGGCAGTCAGTGCTAGGGAACAGTGCATCAGCTGCAGTGAAGGCACTGATGTCGTCAGTGGCACCAGGGGCTGGAACGTGTGTTGGTTGGGTCCCCTTAGGCATTACCTTGGAGGGAGAGGTTTTGGTGTGAAGGGTTGGGTTGTGGTTTGGTGCTGGGTGTGGACACCCACCCTTTGCCACATGTGGCCCTGTGCCCAGACACCATGTTCATAGAGTCACAGTGTCATTAAGGTTGGAAAAGACCTCCAAGATCACCAAGTCCAACCATCAACCCAGCACCACGACCATGCTCACCACTAAACCAGGTCCTCAAATGCCATACCTGCACATTTTTTGAGATATTCTGAGATTCCAAGACTCTGTTCAAATGATGATTTTATAATTTTTCCCCACATGCTGACACACAGTGAGAGGTGAGGACCTGTGCTCCCGTTGCTGCCATTGTCATGTGTGTGCCCAGTCAAGGGGGTGCTGGATAACATTCTGCCTCTATGAATTGTGAATTCAGGAAGCGCAGACTTGCTGCCTCTGTATTTTAGGATGGGCGTTGAGACGGACTCAAGAGGGACTAATAACAAGTGACTTTAGGAATGCCTTTACCACCCGATGTGGCACAAATTGCTTTTACCGCACCGGGTTTTAGGCTAAACCCAAAACGCGCCTTCCGCTGTTAGAACTGCAGGGCCGAGTGAGATTCATGGCAACAGGATATTTGTAAGCACCTGGGATATTTGTCGGAAAACAAACGCAACGTCGCAGGGCGCGTGGCGGGGGCAGCGGGCCCGGGGAGCCGCGGGGGCCGGCCCGGGGCGGGGCGGCGGCGGCGGCGCCAATGGGAGCGGGCGGGCGGCGCCGGGCGCGGGCGGCGGAGCCTCTCGGCGAACAAAGAGGGAGCGGGAGCGGGCGGAGGGACCGGCGGCGGGCAGGGGGGGGATACCCGGCCATGCGGGGCCGGCGGCCGCGGCGCGGGTGAGGCGGGCGGCGCTCCATGGCCGGCGGGTCGGGGTGAGGCAGGCGCGGGCATGGCGGGCGTGAGCTACTCGCCGCCCTGGTGGGTGAGCCTGCTGCACCGCCTGCCGCACATCAGCCTGCGCTGGGAGCTCACCGCCGCCGACTTCCGACCGCACGACGCCGAGTACCAGCAGGTGGGTCCGTGCGGGGTCTGTGTGTGTGTGTGTGTGTGTGCGGGCTGGGCAGCGGGCGCGGGGGGCTCGGGCCGCCCGCGGGAGGAGGAGGAGAAGGGGGCGTGCGGCCCCCGCTGGGGCTCCCCGGGTGGGTTTCCGTGGGTGCCGTGTCCCCCCTGATCCGCGAGGTGCGTGGCCGCCCCACGAGGGGCAGGTTTCCCCTGCAGGGCCGGGGCAGGCTGGGTGCGGGGTGTCGCTCGCTGGGCTGGGGCGGGAGGTCATCACCCCCGGCTGGGCAGCAACCCCGACTGCCCCCAGCCGGCCGGGAGCCCGAGCTCTTCTTGAGAGAAGGTGAAACTATAAACTCGTAAAATCGTTAAGGTTGGAAAAGACCTCCAAGATCAGTAAGCTCGACCTTCGACCGAATACCGCCGTGCCCGCTGACCCACATCGCGGAGTGACCCCTGGAAGGGGGGCAGGAGCCAGCCCGGGTGGGTGCCCCGGCCGGGTCCCAGCGCTGCCCAGGCGAAGGCACCGTCCCGGCCTGGTGCCCCTGGCCTGCCCCCAGCCCGCCATCGGCTGTGACAGTCCTGTGCAGGCTCCGCTGACCATCCCCATTGATGCCGCCAGCCCCGCAGCGAGGCCAGCAGTGCCTTTCCAAAACCGGCTGCCTGCCTGCTGGAAAACAGATGACTTAATGCACGAGAGCGGCGTTAGCATCAAGTGCACAGGAGGATGCTCGCAGAATACTTGTGTGCAGCTTTTTTTTTTATTTTTTTTAATGCTGCTTAGCCTGTATCCTGTGCTTGGTTGGCTAGGCATGTAATTAAAATGATTGTGGAGTGAATCTGTGTCCTCCAACATCTGTGTTCTCTGCTATCATCTTGGAACAGAGCTGCAGTGACTCTGCTGCCTCATTTTGCCACGGTCTCTGGTTTTGAAAACACCATTTTGCTTTTCTGAACATACTTGCCGTGTCCTATATACACAGCCTGCTACCATGCACGCAGGCATGGAGGCTAAGGTATCTAAGCAGTTCTTGTTTATCCTAGAAGTAGAAGGTATTAGGAATACTTTAGGAAGCAGTATGTTTCGGCTTTTTTTTCTAAACAGATGAACGGATCTGAGGACTGAAGCTAGAGCAAAATGTGAGAGATGTGTTTAAAGAGCCATGGATAGATACAAAGAAACGTCTTTATACCAGTAAATCCAAGAGAGTTCTGAGCTAACTTTGTATTTTGAGGCTTCAATTTGTTAATTTGTTTTAGTTCCCTTGGCTTAGCAGAGTTCAAGATGGCCACATGCAGATGTAACGCTGCACAGCAGCTGAACTGTATTTCCATGACCTCAGAGGGTAGCTGCCTCTAAAACAAGGGATATGTGATCCTAGCGATCAGAAGTTAGGAGTTCATTGAAAGATCTTCTTGGGAGTGTGTTATCATGAAATAAGCACTCGGTGACCTTTTGAATAGACAGCGGATGTACCAGTTTTCACTTAAATTGCTTAAAAGCATTCCTAGCAACAATCTGGGGTTGTGTTTGTTTGTCAGATAATTTTTCTACAGTAATCATATTCCCACTTAAAGCCTTCTGCTGTTCTCCTCCTGTGTAGCTGTCTCCCCTCCCTTGATGATATTAAGGACTTCTTGCACAGCAGTCGATGGCCTTTTAAGTCTTAACATCAGCTCACAAGAAAACAACTTATCAAATCCAAACTTGAATGTCTGGATTACTGAGGCGTCTGTCGTCAAGAGAATGATTTGAGCAGCAGCAGCAGCTTTGCTGGTTTTGGTGTTGGTGAGGGGTAGCAAGCAGGCTCCAGCAATGCAGCCTGTGCTATCAGTGTCGTGGTTATATAACGACGCTGCTGTGGCTCTGCAAGTTGACTCTGGAGTTCGTGGCCACATAGATTAATTCTAATGCAGTGAAACAGGGAAACTTAATCCAGGACTGTGAACTATAATGCTCTTTTGCTTTAAATGCTTCTGAAGGCCTTTTGGTTTGAATTCTAGATTTTTTTAAATGAATTTGCACCTTTTGCTCTGTTTGCAACCTGTGCTGGCTTTGTCTTCCCTTATCTTTAGGAACCTTTCATATTTAGCAGAAGAGATCATATACATCCTCAAAATTAAGAAGTCTATTTTTAAATTTTAATATCTGCTTATTTTTCTTTACTTTGTAGGTCTCACTGGCACAAATTGTGTGTATTTTTGTTTTCTATTCCATTAGTGATTGGTACTCTGAGGCTTAAGTATGAACTGTTAAACTACACGCTGCATTTGGTTTCCCCAGGGGCTGAGGAGAGGTCGGTGGGGGATGGTAGATGATGTTTATGGGGACAGGTAAAGGCAGGGTGTCCCTAGCTGTAGTAAGGAAGGATTACCTTTGCTCAACTCCATGACTTCAGTTCATCAGGTAGCTGGACTGTTGTCATAAATAGCCATACAGCTGGGCTCAGTGTCCAGTCCCATTCCGACATGCTTTGAGGAAGGAAGCAATGTACCCTTTCTGATTCTTCGCTGCTTCTCTAGAAAAGATTTCCCAACCCGTGACCAAGGGAAAGCATCACTTTCCTTATAAAACTCTTTTTTTTAGTAACCTCTTAGTAAATACCCACCTGTTTCTTGTACTCATGTTTTGATGGTGGGCTTTGAAATTGTGCATCAGCTGAACATTCCACTCCAAGCAGAGGTGGAATGCAGTGGCTTGGATTTGGATGTTGTCCTGTCACTTGTTGCAGTGCCACGTGCTGCTGCAGGTGAGGAGGCTGCTGCCTGAAGAGGCTTTGCACCTCTACCTAGGGAGGATTAGTGCAATGCCAAGCTGCTATTCCCCTGAAGCAGCAGCTGAGCCATTGTGCCCTGAAACCTCTCTGAAGGCAGGCAGATAAGCATGCACTGCCAGTCTTTGAAGTCTGGGCCTTTGTTAAGTCGTCTGGGCCCCTGGGTGATGGGGAATGTCTAGCAGGATGTAGATCTCGTGGCTGCTTCTGCTGTTCTGTCCCGTGTAGTCCCTTGGCCAGAGCAGCAGGGACGCCTGCTGTGCACTGGGCTGTCTCAAGGTGGCTGTGGCCATTGTGTACCAACCTACCAGGGCTTCCTCCTTTTGTCTGAGAGCATGAGAAATGCTTATGGCAGTGTTGCTGCCAAGGGCTGAGATCAGTGCAGCTGCAGATTTTGGCTGCATACCTTCTTCACCTGAGTCGGGCTCTAAAACACTCTCTCTTGGTATTACTTTACTCCTTATCTTCTCCCACAGCATATCTTGTTGCATTAGGTTAGAACAGTGTGTGTGAGTGTGGAGGAGCAGAACAGATCCTTCCCCTCTGGACTAGATTGTTTAAAAATGTATGTGTATCCTGATGTCCTTCAGATGCTCTGCTTCTGCCACAACAAGCTGTGGACAGCAGTACAGCCAGTTGTTTTCTTTTTCTGGAGGAATTGAGGTGAACCTCCATGTTGAATGAGCTGGGGTTGTGATCCTTCTTCTGCAGGGGTTTGGCATGCTGGTGAGTCCTATCAGAGCTGCCTTAGTGTGCTGCTTGCAGGACTTGCTCCATAGTCCTTCCTGCAGAGGATCTTATCACACCGGTTCTTTTCCTAATCCTCCCATGAATCATTGGGGTTGAAAATATCTTGATATGAACAGCTTTGTTCTGGCTGTGTTCTCATCTGAGTCATACTGCAGTGCTCTGCAAAGCCTTTTCATTGTGTAGTGAGTCACAAATTCTGGAGTGAAGGGAATGTAAAAATGGAGCAGAGCTCCTGTTCCTTCTGACAGCATCATGCTAATACCAGTTCTGGTCTCCCTGCCTTTTGCTGCTGAACAAATGATGATGATCTTACCAGTACTGTCCACTTTTCAGTTCAGTTGATTGGCCCAGTGAGATGGTCCTGAGACTGCTGCTGTCACTAGTTTAATTTATTTAGCAATATAAGTACTTCTGCTTGTGACTGACTTAGCTGCATGGCATTGAATTCACTTTCTTTCTCAGGGTAGAGTTGGTTAAGAGCCTTGAGGTAGTGTGGAGGTCACGTGCTCGAAGGAAATAGCAAAGCTGAATAGCTTTGTAATACAGCACAGCAACAGGTAATGAGATATCTGCTCCAGTCAGGGTGTCTGTGTGCTGACAGAAAAGGAGACTACAACACTTTCCAGCTCTGGAGTCTGACTGTGGACTGAGAAGTGCCCTGTGAACAGTGAAGGAGAAAAGAGGCTGTAAAAGCTAAGCCACGGAGCACTTTGACTGGAGTTTCTGCTTTTTCTTTGTTGCTGGAAACTGGCAGTGTTGACACAAACCTATGTAAACGCGTAGGTTATGTGTGAGTCAGGCTAGAGGAAAGAAAAATTCTCTAGCATCTTTGAAACTCTTCCCTTTCACCACTTCGTGCCTTCTCAGTACGAGTCAGAACTGCAGATGCATGGTTAGTAGGTGTAATGGCAGCTGTTTGTGCTTTGGAAAATGACTGATGATTGATTCACACCAATTAAGATGCAGAATCGTGCTGAAGGAAGCGTCGATAAGAGCAGGGACATGCTCTAGTCCTTGGCTTTGAGCTTCTCTCTTCAGTGTTGTCACCCAGGAGTTTCCTATCATACATCTGTCAGTGCTTTCATGTCGTAATGTTCTTTTTCTCCCTCTGTACGTGTGCTGAGAAGGGATCCAGCAGGGAAAGGTGCTGTGTAAGCCCAACGATCCTTCCCTTTTTTTGGCTTGCAGACTCTAATCCAAGGCATGTGTGTTTGAACCCATAGCCAAAGGTTCAGCAAGGAATTAATTCTGTCAGGTACTTTCTGGCTCTGTGAGGCTGTTTCCCTACACATAACAGCTAATGTCGTCTTTGGAAGTATTTCTTGGCTGGAGAAACATGATGGAGCCCAAACTGCCAAAAAACTTGGATTATAGAGATTGTTTTAGAACTTCCTCTACTGTACTGGCATCTTATTTCAATTTTGAAACCAAGAGTCTTTCTGTAAATTGGAAACATGTGTATTAGTCAAGTTGGATGACGTGTTTTTGTCTAGTTGGCTCGAAGTCAGAGGGTAATGTGCCTTTCTTAAAGGGGTTGGACTGAAGGTTTCTTTCTTTCAAGAACAGATGGACCTCTTCCAGGGTCTGATCAGCTATCCTGCTGTAGCACTAGTTTGCTTGTATTTCCAGAAAGGTTAAGTGACCCCTCTTAGTAGAATCCAATGATTTTGGATGAAATTGTTTTTATTTTTCTACTAACTGCTGGTAAATTCCTTCTTCCCTTTACTCATCAGTCTCGGCTGCATGAGTAACCATGAAGTAATGCCTCCGATCAGCAAATTGGTGCTATACTCTGACTCTTCTGTTTGATCTGGAAGAGCCTTTACTTAAGGAGCTGCATCACAATGAGGAACCAAAAATGTAGAACCAAGACAATTTTTGATGGCTGTTTCTTACCAAAGGTAGATGTTAAACGTTTTCCATTGTCCATATAGCCAGTCATGCAGCAGCATATGGTACACAGAGAGGAAAAAAGTCCACCTTTGCCAGCTTTCTGTCTGCAGCCTTGCTTTGTTTTGCTGACCCATGCTGTGCTGCCACGTTTTCAGATGGTCTCCTGAGAACTGTCAGTTTCTGGAAACACTGGCTGAAGATTACCTTACTCTAGTCAAAAAAACCCCCAACTGTTCTAAATGTGTGGTTTTAGCAGAGTACACAGGGGTAAAAGGTGTCTTGGAGAAATGTGAAACACCTTACGAGGCATGGAGGAAAGGAGATGCAAGTGAGTATGTGAAGATGTAAACCACACTCGCTTCCTGTGGGTAGGATCCTGAAAGTATTAACCCTGCACAGAGAAGATGCTGGTGCCCAGCCTGGTGAGCTTCCCAGTCTTAAGACACTTTTATGCAGCATGTGGTGCTCTGAAGGTACCATGCTGTTCTCAGCTGGAAGAGTAGAGCCAGAGTTTAAAATGTGTGTCTGGTTATGGTGGCCGGTCACTGGCACCCTGGTGCTTCTGCACCTACACAACATTTGTCTTCCTGAGAATCCTCCATTTTTATATACATGAGTGTAACACCATATGACTCCTAGTCTGCAAAACCTGATCTCTAGCAGTCTGGAGAAAGGGGTAAGCAAAATCAGTTCAGTGTTACAGTGTCTTGTCTCTTTTTGTTCTTTCCTCCTTAATTCTTAATGCCCTTTTGGGCAGAGGAACATCTGTGGTCTCCAGGTTAACAAAGCATCTTTGTTTAAGTGCTGATCCAATAAAGCAAGCAGTGCTTAAAGCAGATGTTGGTGTGGATTTTTAGTGCTCTTTATTTTTCATTATTAGGGAAAGTGAGAAATTCTCACCCAGAAGAACATATCCCATTAGGCATGAATCTGGAGATTAAGGGTAGGAAGTCAGGTGCTTTCTCTGACTTAATTGCAAGGCTCTGAAGGTGGATTAAGGAGCTGTGCCATAAGTCTTCTTGATCTCTTACTTGTACTTTGGTATTATATTTATTTTTGAACCTGTAAACAAAAACCTGTCCATTGAGTACAAGAGAGAGGGAAGTTATGGGCCTGTGTCACGTCAGGTTTCTTGCCATGTGTCTTCAGAGGAGACAGCTGGAGGAACAAGCACCCTCCAATCCCTTGGAATATCTGTCTTTTTTTCTGTTCTTTTGGTTTTATTTGGTTTGGGTTTTTTCCTCTCTTTTTTCTTCTAGGACAAGGCTAGTTTTACCCCTCTTCTCCTGCTCCCCTTCCCCCACCAGCACTTACTGATGGAAAGGGTCCAGAGTGGATGATGTTTGTGTTGATAAGACTGTTCTGTGGCAGAGCTTGCCCGGTCACCTTGGTGTGACCCCTTCCAGGGGACACTCCTGTACCTGTAAGGATGGGTGTGCTGAAGGCAAAACTATGATGGGCAAAGCTTCTCCTGAAGTCATTCTTTTACTGTCTTTGATGTCAAGTGAATTTGTTTGGGTGGCTGCAAGCAAGCAGTGAGTAAGGTGGTGCTCACTCTTAATTTTCTTGGGGTGGAGGACAGTCAACACCTCATTTGGAATAACCTTTTGGTGACTGTCAGTTCTCATCTTGTTCCTGTTTTAACTTTCAGTAGTAACCTTTCCACCAGTTATGGTGAGATTTCCCATTCCCCTTGAGCGAGTAGGAGAACTTGGCTTGTTTTCAACTGAATGTGATTCCCATAGCTGGGGGAAGGGACATGATGCCTGTGAATTTATTTGCTCGAAGATTCAGATGAGACCTGAGTAATTTTGGAATATTATCAGGATTGCCTTCTGTACTGAACCTCAGTTCTCACTTTTAAGACATGAATAAGACTCAAAATACTCAGGGACTTACTGATGCATGCTGAGGAGTTGTTAATAATAATAATAATAATATCCAAGCCCAGTAACCTTGCTCCTCTGTTGGCAAGGCTTTCTCTACTTTCTGGATATGTCATCCTACCAGTTCTTTGTTTTAGCTGATGACAATAATTAACAAGACAGATGAACTAAAATCAAGGAGGATCAAGTTCATGCAAGGGTTCTAGTCCTGGGGATGCATTCATATGACAGTCTGAAAATACGAAAAAGTCATCACTGTTAGAAATCCTCTCCTTTCCTCCACTTCAAGGGGTGACTGATGTTGTGTTGCAGTGGTGAAAAACTAGGAATTGGTAACATTTATTCTCAAATCAGAAATTACTTTTGCTGCATGGTGAGAGGGTCTCCAGGTATCTAGTGAATAGTGGCTGTGGGGCAGAGCCATGCTGATTCTATTTCTTTTTTTGTTTTCGTGTTAGATAAACTAGAAAAGAGCAAAACACAGAGCACTTTCATGTTGCAAAGGCTTTCATTTCAAACTTTTTTTTTTTTTTTAGATTTCTGTGTAATGAGCCACTTACAGTTTTTGAGTCTGATTTTGTAATTGTGAGCTTTAGGGTTTGGTAAGCTGCAAATGTGCACATTTTTGCAAAGTAGTCATTTGTGTGCTAAGGCTATTCTCTTGCAAGAAAATAGAAAAGTAGGTTAGCGTGCAATCCACGGCCACAGCAGTTGGTGTAACTCGGTCACGATACTTGTGCTGTTCCCTTCTGCAGGCACTGGGAGAGGAGGGTAACATTTGCAATAATGTGTGCTTTCACATGCTTATCAGCTTGCTTGCTTCAGCAGATGTAATGTGTGCCAGCCCTCTTTTAAGTTCTTATTTTAAAAAACGAGCGTTTTTTGGTCAATGCTAAAACCATCCAGGGAAAGAACTGACACTCCCCTTCACCTTCACTTAAACTGGAGCTGCACCCTCGGATTGTGGTTTCCTCAGTCAGTACTAAATGCTTTTTCTGGCTGATATGGCTCAGAATGGTGCCACACGTGCATATGCATGAAAGCCCTTTGTAGTGTGAAATTAGGGATGAAAGATATTGCTAATCAGCCCTAACAATGCGGGACTTATTCCTGGACGAGGGGAAAAGGGAATGTGGGGAATGGATGTTTCACAAATGTATAACACATTCAGACGCGTTGTTATGCCAGTGTTGGTGTCTGTGCACGGACACCCTTTTCAGGCTGTAAAATGCTGCTGTTCATGCAGGGAATTTAAACAAGCCTTCTATTCAACACCGAAATCCAAAATAACGCCAAAATCCAAATGGAGGCACTTCAGTTGCATAATAGTGTCTGTTACAAGGAGGCCTTGGTGCGGTAGATGATGTAATGCTCCTTAAGATAAGGCCCAAGCTGGGGTTGGGGAAAGAGGGAAGATGGTGTCAGTGACAGAGACATTAGAAGTGTTGCTAATGGTATCAAAGCTATCCATAGGGCGTTAATTAGCACGCCTGAATAATTCCAAAGTTGATTGTGTTACAACTGTACATGTGGAAAAACTGCTTGGTGCTACCTGTTTTCTCTGATTATAATCGCTTTTTCCCTGGGGCGAGCTTTCTTGCAGTTCAACAGCGTGCTCAGGCTCCTGTAGCTGATAAACTGGTGATTTTGACACTTGCTGTAGGAGCTAAGAATGCCTCTTTTTGCCGAAGAGGTGCTTTCTGTTGCTTGCTGAAATTGTAATGCTTCTCACTGGGGCTGTGCCTGTAGCTGTTACTGTTCCGAGGCCTCCAGCAGGTTGTTACTTTAAACTTGTGGTTAGTATATACTTACTTTCTTTAGTTTAGGAATAGTCCTTTGTTGCATCCTCACTGCAAGTGCCTCCAGTCTGTTTTTGGACAGAGGGGTGACACAGGCTTGCTGCCTTACCTACGGCCCGCCCCATCCCCTTTCTCCCTGGTTTTACAGTATTCACTCCAGGAAATGCTGAGAAAGTCGGGAGTAATGGAATTCATGAAATTCAAGCTGTGCTTCAATGAAAACGTGTTTTCAATTTCTGCCTCCTTGGGAGCCTGAGACTGAACTGTAATTGTTGGCGCTGGGTGGGGGCTGGGGCCGGGATGAATGGAAGTGGCGGAGTCAGCGCTCTGCAGAGCCTCTCGCCGGCATCTCGCCGCTCTCGCCATTCAAAGGCTGGTGTGTGCTTTGTGGCAGCTTCAGGAAGCGTTTCTGTATTCAGCTGTCCAAAAAGCCCAGGCGTTTTCCTGCTGGGTTTGATCTGGCTGTCAGGGACTGAATGACAGTGACATGTTGGAGAGGAACGTGATGGGGGAAGCATCAGCTAGGGGTGGTTTATCCCCCTCTCTGCTCTTGATCCTGCTCACGGTGTCCTTTGAGTGTCCTGCAGCCGATTAAGGGTGAGAATTATAATGGTGACTCAAAAGCCTTTGGTAAAACTCATTAATTCATTCCTCCTTTAATTAGACACCCAGCCATGGGCTTATAATTATCTGAGTCCAGGAATGTTTGCAGCTGCAATAAGCTGTGCTGCATCAATTGCAGAAATCATGGATTTTTGGCAAATGCAGATATGGTGAGCTCTTCTTAGGTCTGGTTTTTGGTGAGGAACATGCAAGGGCATAGAAATGAAAGAAGCAGCTGAGTGTGTGTTGTGACTGACCTCTGGCTGAATCTTGCCTTGATGTGTTGAACTAAGAGGAAAGGGTGGAGTTGTCCTGCTCATAAATATTGGTTTTTTCCTTAGGGAGGTGTAATAATGTAACTTTCAAAGACAGAAAAGAGGAAGGAGAATCTAATGAAAATATTATCATAATATGGAATATTGTCTTAAACCTTTAGCACCTGAGGGAATTACACTTTTGGAATAAGTGTAACAAGAACAGTTGCAGACATTGCACACAGCACCCATTTTGCTTTTGTGAAGTTAGGGAATGAGTGCTCTACAATGAAAAGTACCAGGTGCTTTTTTTGAGTCTGCCGGGGGAAGAAAATCAATAGTGAACTTCTATTATTTTGTAATCTCTTCTTGTTTCTGAAACGGGAAGCAAGGTAATTTTCAGAACTAATTTGTGCAGCTGACCCCCAGCAACAGATGATTGGGGTCTTCTGGGACAAGCTGGTGCTGTTTCTGGTGCCTTTGAAATGCTCATGGGTTTTTTTTCTTTTGCAGAAGAACTAGAGGGAAAGCTGAAAGAATTTCAGGGAAGGACTTGTTATTTCTACCCTATTGCATCTCTTCTTGTAGTTCCAATCCCTGTGAATGCCATGGCAGACCCTGAAAATATGATCTCCTTTTAGCATTGGACTGACAGGCTGTCAAGTGCAAGCAAGCCAGAGAAAGGCACGGACCTAGGAAAAGGCAAGGGATGGAGATTGCTGGCTGCCACTGGGCTTAGACAGATATGATTGAAGAGATAGGTATGCTTTTTTAATACTTTTTTCCTTAGGATTTTTAACTTGAGTAAGGTTAGAATGAGCACTTTGGACTTGAGAAAATGGGAGCTGCTGCACGAGAGTAGATCAGAGGTGCTGCTAGGCAATGGCAAGTACTAATGTTCATGTTCCCTTAAGAGGGAAACTGTTTCAATTGGAGTAGGAGGCAGGAAAAAATGGATCAGCTGTGTTTTGGGTCTTTTTCTGTCTGGATTTAGTGGAAAGCACAGATAGTACATCCAGTGAGGATGGAATGATTTGTTTGACACTTCTGTAGCTAAACAGAAGTCTTTACTTCTGATGAGGGTGCTATTTTAAAACCACTGTACAACACTTCTTGTGTGCCTTTTTGTATTTCAAAATGTGGCTGCTGTCTTCTGTTTGTCCTTCCCATCGTCTCCCCACACAGTCTGAGTTTATTGTTGGTTTAGGAGACTGAGTAGTGCCTGGAACTTGGGTAGGACAGGGCTTCATCCCTGGCCTCTGAGGTCAAATATGCTGGGT
This sequence comes from Corvus cornix cornix, assembly GCF_000738735.6. NCBI lineage: Eukaryota > Metazoa > Chordata > Aves > Passeriformes > Corvidae > Corvus > Corvus cornix. Next base: position 4,900,209 of record NC_046344.1, on the reverse strand, counting down.
CTGCTGGCCTTTCCATATACATGTCTATATTTAAAATTCTTACAAGTTAGACAACAAATGTTGGATCAGCCTGAGTAGACAAATTAGCAGGAGCAGCAAATTTACAAAGTTAAAATTGCCTTTCAATCGCATAAGTACAACTTGGTAAATATCCTGTTGAGTTTCTTGGCTGGTCTTGGAGACCATGCTCTGGGGCAGGTTTTGTACTCTAGCAGTGAACCTCTTGATCACTGCAGAGGTTGGTTTTTTTTGAGCTTTTTCAGCCTGACCTGCTGCAAACAAAAATGTCTTCAAACACGAGCTCTTCAGCATTTTAAATGCTTCAATATGAAATGGCAAACTGAAGATGATGAATATAAAATATGTCAGGTGCTGTTGACAGAATCCTCCGTGTGGACAAACGCTGCTCTGGGAGGTGCTTCCAAGGTCCCTGTGTTAGCAGGCGGCTCTTGGAGAAGCCGTGTGAATGACCGTAGCTGCTGGGAGCGTTCTGCTGAGGTGTAAATAACAAGGTTGGACAGTTTACGCTGGCTCTGCTGTTTTTATTAGTGCAGCTTAGCTTTTGCCTCGGGTGATGTGGAGGTTATGGGAGAAGGAGGAAGGGACAAGCTGCGAACTTCTCTCCTCTCCCAGCAGAGAATGATGAGAAGGTATGGGGATCTGGTTACCCTAATCCCCCCTTGGCATGTTAATTCTTCATGTCTCTGTACTTGTATCCTATGTCTGAAATTCTTACTGAGGCAACTGCTTGCTGGGTCACGTGTGTCTCACTGCAGTGCCCTTTCAACCTTTTTTGTGTGGATTTTGTTGCAGCTATTAGAATTCAGTTGACTGCTATAGTATTTCATCACTGTTAATTTCTTTCTCAAGAAAATGTTGCTCTCAGATACGACTGCTTGTCGTTTTCCTGTCCTAAATACATTTACTAGTTAGCTGCTAGATATGACATCTTCTGCCTGTGATTGACCCAGCTCTTAATGTCCTCTGCAGATCCAAGTTCATTTTTGTGGATAGATCTGAATCATCTTCTGTTGATGGGAGGAGATGTACCTCTTGGACCACAGTAGTGACAAATACCACTGGTGAAATGTAGTTCTGCAGGTATAACCTATGGGCAGGACTTCCATCGCTAACTTAATTATTAGGTTTGGTTTACATGTGCTGGCTCCAGTACGAGTGGTCTTGATTATGTGATGCAATAAATGAAATATAAGGTTCCTAAGAAAGAACCAGTTTCAAGCTTTGAATGCTCATCAAGGTTCAAGTTCAAACCAGGCATGTCTGTTTTTCTTTGCCAAAGTGAAATTTGCTGCTTTGTCAGACGTAGTGAATATTGAGCTTCCTTTCTAACATCTGTGCCTTCAGATGGGATTCACCAGCAGTTTAGTTCTTTACTTCCTGCTCACAAACACATCCATCAGCATTTCTTTGATACGAAAGCTAATCCTACAAGGCTGTCATCCTTGAGGATGTGATCAACTAGGCTTTAATCCTTGGGTTTGTGCTCAACTAGCCTTTGACATGCTGTTGCCTTCCAACAAGTCACTGGTCATGTCTCCTGGGAAAACAGAGATCCTGAGTATTTTCTGTGTAGCTGCACTCAGACCTTGGTCAGTGCGTGGTCATGGCCTTGTGCTGTGAATATGGCTAACTGTAAACAGGGCTGGGAGCTTCTGGAAACTGGTGTTATCCTCAGCTTTATTCTCAGTGAGGAATATTTTTTTCCTGTTAAGAGCAGGACACGTGTGAAACGGAACTGCAGTGCTGTTCTAACGCTGCAGTAAGGAAGTACTACTTGGTGAAAAGTTTGATGTTAACTGCAAGTTGTGTATTCTTTTTGTATTCAAAACATTAACTATACTGGGATAAGAATCTTGTTCTTGATACACCTGTGGTTTGGCCTTTGTGTTCCAGGACAGTATTTCAGCTTATGTAGATGAGTGAGCTGATGGCTGGAACTGTGCTGTGGGTGAGGAGGAGTTCACGTGTGTGCACATACCATCAGTTGGGGGAAGGGTGCTGGCCACTGCATGTGGCCATCAATGCTGTGCTTGGCGTGCTGGCTCTTGCACAATCCTGACTGTAAAGATCTGAAGGTCTTCCAGTGCTGCTGAGTGGGGTCTCAGTAGGTAGGAAAGAGTCTTGTGTGATTCCCAGCTGCTCACAAGGAACGGGGTCCTTAGGCTATTTATGCTGCACTCTTTGCTGTCATGTATTTACCATCCAGGCAGCAGCCAGATACCCCCCCCCCCAAGCTTGTGCCCCTGGTATAGAGGCTTCCAAGTGGGGTTACACATTCCAGGCACGTCCACTGCCCTGCTCTGCTGGCTCAAGCTGAGTTAGTCATGCGTCTCACCAAGCGTGTCAGATCTGAGACGATCTGTCTCTCTTGCTTCTGCTCTCTAAATCCGTGCTCTATAAAAGACAGTAATCAACAAAAGGGCAGTTGGAGTTATGGAGCCTGGTTACATGTTCTTGTCACTTCTTTCACCCTGATCTTCAGAGATAGTGTTTTGAGTGCAGAAGTATTTTCAAGGGGCCTGGGAAAGTGGCTGGGACTGTACTGTTCAGCTGGAGGGCACTGTCTCAAATTAAATAGTGGCAGCCAGTGACAGGGAAGTGAAAAAAACCCTCATTTTTTAGGAGAAAACCAAATGAAAACTTGATGCCATGCTATCCTTCATGGTCATATTTTGTGTGTGGAAGCTACTGCTAAAGCTCCTCGTCATTATATGTGGGATTGCACTATCATGTCTTTAAATGTATGCAAAAACCTGTTCATGTGCCTTCCCTTACATGTTTCCCACCTGAGGGTATAATCTAGTGACAATACAATCACTTCCGTAACAACCAGCATGCCATAAACAGGATTATGGCACCTAGACAGGATGGAGGTGCAAAGAATTCAGGAAGTGCCCCCTCAGGTAAATACCCTCATTATTATGGAGCAAAGCAGGGTAAATAGGTGTGTGTGGCACCCAGGGGCTGTGTCACCAGAGAACAGGGGAGGAGGAAGGGCACAGATTCACGTGTGTGGTGTGTCCTTAAACTAATGCTACAAAGCCTTAAGAAGGTGAATCTGTGTCATTAGCAAGGCAAGGTAAACCCTTCAGGGAGCCTGTTACTGATCTCAAGGTGCAAGTGCACCAGGCTGCATTGTCTCAGCTAATGGGATTAAAACCCTGAAGGCACCAGGGACACGTTCTAGCCATCTCTTGCCTTCCTTCTTTCCACTGCCCAATCATGGACACTCTTATCCTCCAGTCTGCAAAGGGTAAGGTTTGTCTTTGATAAAGTACTGCATTTTTTCCTACTAATGCTCTCTGTAGAGTTAAATTAAAATACTTTCTCAATACACATTCAAGCTTGTGCTCCCTTTTAGTACAAACTTGAGCTGTTTTATTGTCAAAGATGATGGGAAGAACCAGCAAAATCAAAAGCTTCTCTTAAGCTCCTTCTGCGGAGAAGACAAACAGTGTCTTGTAGTGTTCTTCTGCAGACTCATAAAGGAAAGAGAACGACTTTACTTGCACACAGTTACTGCCCGTGGTATTGTAGTTGGTTTTATGCTGCATAGATTTAAGTGAGAACAGTTACTGAGTGCTTTGTAAGAGTGTTTGAGCAGCTGCTCTGCTCTACTTTGTTCTGCAGTTTATGCACCACTTGCTTTCATTCAATAAAAAGCAGCATGAAAACATGGGAGTTATTGCAGATATTTGGTCTGTGGCTTCAGGGTATCTTATCATGGGGCTGCTCAAAACTTCTTTCTAGTGAATTGCTCTCACTCTTTGCAGTGTTTGGGTGATGTAATGAATAACTTGATTGCTTCAGTCAGTCAAAAGTACTGCTTGGCTCTCTCCCAGAAGCTTTAACACCTGCTAAAAGGGTGAAGAATTCTGGGCAACTGCTGCCAGCCCTTAAGTACTGTGAAAAGTCTCTTGTCAAAGATCCAGCTTTCTGTCCAGGTTGGGAGTCAAGATAATGTTTCCCACTAATCTAATGGGCTTGTTTAGAGTGGCTCTAACTCTGTATTGTTGCCTGAACTACTTTTTGTAGTGATGGTGTTTTTAGAGAGCTGAGTTTGTGGAAAGGGATCCTGATCACTAGTAGTGATACAGAACTACTGAGGAGGACATGACTCTCTTTTTATTGTATTTTTACTGCTAGTCCTGCAATCAGTGAGGTCTGACAGCCCCACCTGACTAGAGAATAAGCTTCAATAAGAGATACTATGAGTCCTATACTGGGGCAGGTTCCTGATTAGGATGCTCACTGAAAATACATTCACAAATGAGGCTTAAAATACCTGTCTATAAAGAATAGAAAGAAAGATTCCCTGTAGGGAAGGGTGGATCTCAAGCCTGCGATATTTCAAGTGCAAGTTGAATGTATGGTATGGTCTGGCTAAAAAATATGTATAAAACTACTCAAATACAAAATGATACACCTGGCTCCCTTTTGTGGCAACCTTTATGGGAGAGTTCATACATGGCCTGGGGTTTTTCTGCTTTACACACGGGTAAATCCCGCTTTGTGATAATGTTCTGAACGGGCAAATTGCTGATCTGCACATGTAACAAGTATTTGGTGCTTCAGAAAAGCTGTTTGCAAATGCAAAGTTAGGCACGAAGGTAACTGCAGGTATTAGTGCTGAAGGTTGCTATAAAGCCAAGGAATGTGGTTCACTGGTCGAGATAAGGTGGCTGAAAGTCCATCCAGCTGCAGCAGTGAGCTGAAAGACGCTGAGATAAAAGTAAACACAGCAAGCAAATAACAAATAAGTAACTAAGCACCGGTTCCTGGTGTAGGTTTGATGAAAATGTGTTTCAGGAACCACAGCAGCAAGAAAAGGTGATGTTATGTACTTCTGCGTTTGTTGTTCTGGAACCTCTCACTGAGAATGCTGCTCTGGCACTAACAGCTGTTTTTAAGTAGCCTGATTTAATTTTTAAGTTTGTGTAAGTACTCCCTGCAGGACTGATAAATGCTATTTGCGTTGTTGTTAGTGGAAGTGGCCAACCTTGGTGATGTTGCAAACAAACAAAAGTCATGGTAAGGTACTGCAAGGTGTGTGTTGAATGATAGGCCAAGAGTCAGAGGAACCACAGGGGTGGTTCCCAGCAGGAATGACCCATTGCTCAGCTATCAATGGCTGTGGCCTGAATGCTGTGTGGGAGGCTGGGTTAAATAGTCCCTCCCAAGAATTTTCAGGCCAGGACTCTCTCCTGACTCTGTGTTGCTTCAAAGAGCTGAAGTAGATGAGTGCAGAGTAGTAAGTGGAGGAGGCATCTGGCTGTTATCCATTGGATTTCTTCTTCCTTTGCTGGATCCATCCTCGTACTTCCAGTTTGAATGTTGTGGGCTGTGTTTCTAACCTGAGATGTGAGGCTTAAAACAGCAGACTGAAGAGTCTGTGCTCCTGGGTTTTCATTCTGAAACGCACTGTAACCCAAAATGTGCCAGTCAGTAGCTGTGAATATACTGTAGAAAGAAAAAGGGCCTGGTTTGTGGGTTAGAAGTGCAAGTCCCTCCCAGGGCCAAGTGAGGATCTGGTGAGCACAGGAGCACTGGAGCCTGCTCTTCAGGAGGTGCTGCTTAATCCTTCTCTGGTGGCTGCTCTTGTGCGGGTGCCGTGTCGGGGCTGTGACCACAGCAGCTGTTTGGAGTGAAGAAGCCTTTCCCTTGAGGTTTGTTGGGTGGTTGTGCAACACCTTGGGCTTGGCCTGTCAAGCTTGTCTACTGTAGCTCTTCTGTCTTGTGATTCTTCATGGATAGAAAGCATTGGTTATTAATGCAAAGGTAGCATTGAGAAGGCACAGAAATACACAATACATACAGTAATCTCAGCATACCTAGGTAGGGACAAGAGAAAAAGGAGTTGGTGGGAAGAATAGCTGAGGATTACACTGTGAGGGGGACCTATCAGCCAATTTGGGATGTGAAAGAAAATATACTTCCTCCTTCTACTTCTTTATAGTTTTGTCCTCAGTGAGTAGTGTTGTTGCCTCTCTGAAGAAAGGCTTCAGTTTGTTTAAGGCTTTCAAGGTCAAAGGCCCAGGACTGCTGACTGGTGAGGCTGTCTGTTGGTGGGAGGATGTGATTCTTTCAAAATGCAGAACTGCACTTGTGAGATGAATAGTCTTTTAGTAGGAGGAGAAGTGAAGGAAGTCTCCATTATCAACAGCAAGTGTCCAAAGTGGCGTAAATTTCCCAGTGAAATACACAATGAAAGGTTCCAAAGGGAAAGTTTATCACAAGTAGGGAAATCAATTTGCAGTCAGTGCCTTTTCTAAAAGGCACAAATTTTGCTCTTGGCTTGTGGGGCTCACTTTTTTCCTAGACAAAAGTTGGTGTTTAGTGCACCTCGTAGCATTATGTAAGCCATGCATGGAATGGTCCTCACAGAACAGCATTGCCTGCTGAAGGCATGTCAGGCTCAAGGCTTTCCTCTCTGCTTATCAGGTGTGACAGTAACAGGGGAGCTGCTTGCTGTGCTAGCACTGGTACTCCAGGCCAGACTGGAGCAGCAATCCCAAGCAATGAAATCTGCTCAGTGGCTGCGTCCAAGTGACGCACGGCTCAGTGCAGAGGGCTGGGCTGCACTTATTTACAAGGTGTGGGTCTGTGAAGCTCTAAGCAGCTGAAGTTTCCACAGGGCATGTGGACCTTGCATTTCTGCCTCTCAGGCTGGTCCAAGTAGTGTTCTGCTGTTGCAGTCATTTCTTCCCCAGATGTAGCTGCTATGAAAACAAATGTTGAAGGACTATTTTCTCACAATGGTCCTCTATCAAGGGCGCTTCAGCGTTCACAAGTTACTGGATTAGCATAACAAGGGTGTCTTGAAGCAATGCTGATAAGAGCAGAGTGTTTCCTGCTAGAATTATGATTGAGCAACTTATAATTCTGCTGTCTTGCACTTTTTTCAATCCTGGGTTTAAACAGAAAGCTTTGGCTGCCTGAAGTGTCACCACTTCCTCTTCTGCATCTGTAACGTGCAGAAGGATTTGATGGTGTCCAAGTCTGCAGTGCACAGGCTGGGCATGGTGCTAGAAGAGGTCACTGGGAACTGTGGAGCATTGCAAAATATTTCCTCCCTTGTGTTTGGAAAGACTGTTTTTTCTAATATCCCAGATAAACTGTGTGTTCTCAAGTCCTGTGTGGTTTGAGTGTTTTGTTGTTGCTGGTGGCTTTTTATTTAGATTCTTTTTGCAACATGCTGGTGTTCAGATATACTCGAAGAGCCCAGGAGAAAACTTAGGTTGTCACTTTCCTTACAAGTTGAAGGAGAGTTTTGAAATTGTTTTTAAAACCCCCAAACAATCAAACCCAAACATCTTTATGTTGTAGAAATCCATGCAAACAAATTGACTTTAGGTTTGTCTGTGTGTACACTGAAACCCCAGGAAATCCCATAGCTATATGGAGCCCAAACTTCGCTGCAAGGTTTGTACTTGTGATCTGAATCTTTGAAAAATGGGTCTGTTTCTCTACAGAGTTGCAAATCTCTTTTTAAACATTATGGAGAGGGAGATTCTGACCAGAGCTTTCTGTCGTTGTCTGTAACTGTGTGCTCAAAGTCTCCTTTACTTTTTAATGACATTGAAGACTCTTTTTTGGTCCTGATTTCCCATGGAATGGCACTGCTGTATCAGTGCTGCAGTGCCAAGACCTGTGTGTGTTGGTGAAACTACATCCAGTACCCATTTGGAATAAATACATTTATATTGCTTGTTGAACAACAAAGAAATGGATAGTGCTGCATTCCAACATACTGAGCACGATTTAAAATTAGATTTGGGCTGTGAACATGGATGTTTGTTTATGATAGGCACCTACAGGCGAGACGTCAGCAGAGAAATAGCGCAAAATTGTGGTTTCAACACTGACTCTTTGTGTCAATGGCACCTAAATCTGAGGTCCTGCATGGAGGAATTCTAATATTGATGTGACTCTTCTGTCTCTAATAAAATTCACAGCTTTAGACCTTTTAATCACAGCTGTGTGAAGTGGAAGTTTGTGGTTCGTGAGGTCCAGCAGGTGGGTGGCTGGAACACTTTGCACTCTGGGGCTGCTCAGTAATTAAATCAAGGAACTGACCAGGCTGGAAACCGGTTTTAACACCAGCTCAGAGGCAGGTCTGATTCCAGTTATAGTGTAACTAGGCCTGGTATGCACAGGAGCCCCCCTGCTAGCCAGAGGCCAGGGTGTTTGAACAGCTGCCCAGTGAACCAGAGTGGGCATCTGATCTACGCATGAAACACTGGATATTCATGGCAGATGAATTGTTATAACCCTGGCCTGGCATAAACCTGGCATAGAAACAAAGTCCCTGTGCCTTCATAGTGCTTCAGCACTAAGAGTTGGGTGGAAAAGTGTGGGGCATGACAGGCTTTGTGCTGAATCTCCCTTTTGGAATATCCTGAGTGCTGAATCAAGAAGCATAAATAAGGAACAAAATAAAAGGTTGCTGGCTGACTTCGGTCTTCATGTGACCCCATAGGCTTTAATAAACCATAGCTTTTTTCAACCCATCATGGAAAAAACACACTTCTGGTTTTGGCTTTTAGATGAGCTGTTTCCTGCCCTTTATGGCTTCCTTCTGGTTTGGATTCAGAAACAACGCTGAGAGCAAATAGAACAACCCACTGGGCTGCTGGTGACAGGGGTCTGTAATGGCATTTTATTTCTGGTTAATTTGTGACCTGCACTATTGTAGCTGAGCAGGCAATATTCCTCTTAAAGTGCTAACATCAACCATCCTTTTCAGAGCTTCTTCTCTTTTTGTTTCTCTCTGCCCTTAAGACCATGCTCTCCATCACTTTAACAGTCTTGAGCTGTTCTTGTTGCCACGTGAGCAGGCGATCAATTTTTCCTTTCTACAGCAGTAGATTATCTGTGATGTGATGCTCTCATTGGGTGGTCTGTGTGCATCTGCTCCTCACCAATGTGCATGAAAGCTTTGGATGTGAAATGGGATGTGGCCATTCTGTGTGAGAGTGGCTGAGGTGGGGCTGTAATGCCACTTCACAGCTGGACAAGCAGTGGCACAGATGACTCCTTTCACTAGAGCCCTGGAGCTCAGCTGGTGTCTGTAACGTAGCTCCAGTCCCCACCTTCCCTGCAAGCTTCCCTCTTGCAAATCTGTCTGCATTTTGAAGCCCTCTTCAGAGCTGTACCTCTTTAGAAGAGTAATGAGGTTGAAAGCGAGATACTGGGCTGTGCAACTCAGTTCAGGCCCATCCATTTGTCAGGGAAATGGTTTTCCAGTGCTGCATTCCGGTAGGAAGTGTCAACCCTGATAAATAGGCTTGAGCTTCCTTACCTCTTCATTTTCCCTAGAGCTTAGTTTCTAGAAAGACATGTTGTTATGTAAAATATTGGAGATAGTCACCAGGGACCAACCTGGAGTGGAGACAGGGTAGAAATATTTTAATTTTGCAGCTGGCTGGATAAACAGTTAAATGAACAAACACTTTCTTTTATTTTATAGAGACTTAAAAAAAAAAAAGAAAGGAAGGGAACCAAGACTCATACACTGAAGTGTCTGGGAGGGAACATCCTTTCAGATGTTTGGTGTGTTGGAGATAAAGGCAGCCTCCCTTTAATCAGTGGCCTTTTTTCCAAGTGCTTTTTTAAAGCAGTGCAGCCAGTCAGTCTGGGTTTCTGGGTTTCTTATTTCTGGGCACTGGCTGAAATAGCTCTTCCTGCTGGAATCAAAATCGGAAATGGCCTGAGCAACACATGCTGAACAAGAGGAAGAAGGGGAGTGGCTTGTTGGCTGGAAATTTGGTAGTTCTGTTTATCTGTTCAGTAGCTGAGAAATAATTACTTTTCAAGTATTCACAATTTGGCTGCTGGGACCATTCATTGTCTTGTTATCCATGGAAGTATGATGATGGTAACAAGAGGTGTTCTCCTCATAAGATTTTAGTTGTAATAGAATTTGTGACTAATATTGTTATGAAACCATTTTTTTCATCAATACCACTTTCATTGAGAGAGTTGCCTTGAATCTGCATTGGATCTATTAGTCTGAACAAGGATTTTTACATGCTTGGTGGATAGAAGGAAGGCAGTCAGGTGACAGCCACACATGGGTTATGGCTGGACATGCTTTAACCCCAGTCACATTGGTTTGCAATGTCACACTGGTCATCTATGGTATTTAAGTGTTATCCAATCATTCCTGAGCTCCATTGATGGAATTTTAAATTAATTAACTTTAGAACCAAGCACCGCTTGAATAGTTTTTTTCATACAATATCAGCCTGCATTCAAAAGAGTTAACTTATGATCTTGAAAATAAAACTCTTATGTTGATGCTTTTGAATCTTTCAGTCTGCATTGAATAATTACAAAAGGGCTCATTCTCTTTAATTTTTGTGGGAGTAAATTTTTCCTAATGCCTATTTGCTGGGGAGTAGCCAAAGGATCTAAATCTTGACTATGGCTTAAATTTTGTTTTTTCAGTTGAGGGGAGGGAAGAAAAGGAAAAGGGTGTCTCCAGAGGGCAGACTGAAGTGACCAGCATGTCTTAAATGTGAATGATGAGGTCTTCCTTAATGCTTTGCCCTGGCAGTCTGGGTACTTTTATATTTGTTTTGGGATGGTCAGTATCTCCAGACTAGCAGTAATTCTCAAGGGTGGTGATGTTTTCCAGAGGGACAAACTTCAGTTGAAGAACAATTATAATAATGAAGCTTTGTGAATAGCTGTTCTTTTCTATACCTGAGAGAGCCACTTTTGTGCCTGGAGAAATCACTAAGGATTTGAGCAAAAAGGACTGAAGACTAAACCTAGCTTGTCTGGAGATCAAATGCTCCACTAGAGTCAGTATTAAAAATAGTTTGGGGAGCTAAAATGATCTTTGGTGCCTACAGCAATGAACTACATGAAATAATCCTGTTCAAGTCCTGGGACATCAGAGGCTTACTTTGAGCTGACCTCCCGTTAAAGGACTTGAAACGACAGCCCTTGCAATTCAGCCTGTCCAACTTGATTAGATTTTATCTGGAATTTGGTTGAATTTGTGAACAAGATTATGAAAAGCAACATGACTGTCAATGAGGTGAACAGTCTTTGAGGGGAAATTCTCTAGTATCCCAGAGGGGTAGTGCTTTTAAGTTCAGTTATGAATATTAGAATTCCTTGATTAAGTTAGTTGCAGGTTTTAATAAGGCATCCTTGCTGCTGTGCATCAGTTTAACACCAAATTTGTGTGGTGTTTGCTTCCATCTTAAGTATCCTGAAAGGGAAGGGTCCTCTTCCCATCTTAGCTGTTACCAAACTGGTCTTAGAGCCCCTGGGATCTTATTATTTTAGGGAAAAGCTTTGATCATCAAGCACAGCAGCAGAAATAGCCTTGCTTGTTAGTGTGGAGCTGTGTCCGCTGTGCTTCACTGCTCCAGCAGGTCAGATGGGAGATGATGACCTCTGGATAGTTCACCTAAACAACACATCTTGGTATTTGTGTAGTGGATATCAAAGTCAGTCTCACTTGAGGCCATAGGGATTTACAGCCTTTTTTTTGTAGGAGGAGAAGAAAATACAGGAAAACCTGGATATCTTCCCTCTGTGGATGGGGTAAATGACAGGTTTTGGAAGTAGCTGTGCTACCTACTGTTTCGTTTTCCTGGCTGTTCTAGTAAGAGAGGCATTGTCTCCAGCTCAGAGACCACACCAGTGATGTGGTGGGTGAGTGATTGCTTGAGCCCACGGAGAGCCACACTGCCCATCACTTTCCATGGTGGCTTTCTTGGTTTTTTTCTGTTGCTAAATGTTCAGCTGTGATGTTGGAGAAGAGAAAGAAAGAAAAAAGTCTGACACCTTCATATGTAGCGGCAGCTGTTAATGAGGGAAGTAGTACTTTGTCAAAACTGGGGAGATCTCACTTATTAAAACTATGCTTTTTACCTCTTTTTCTCTTGTTGAAGTAAAAGTAAGTTGATTCAGAAATAACAGTAATTTATAAGCTTAAGAACTGTGCCCATATGAATGATTACAGTCCTTTCTGGCTACTGCCAAGTAATAAAGAAATCTAATATTTAGCTGTCTGCTTATCAAATGTCTTTACAAGTAGTTTTGCTAAAAGCAACCAAGAGCAGATGTGACAGATTTTGAAATGAATTTGCACATAGTCCCTAAAAACTTCTAAATTGTTTTAGTACTGAGTAGACTGGCAGGATCTACTCCCCTCTGACAAGAAGGTGTGTGAAGGTGCTTTATTTCTTGGAGCTTTTCCCTCTTTGAAACAACCATAGCAGCAATGGGTGTGGGTATGTTTGCGTGCAGGAAATCTGTGGGTTTTGTCTTTAAGATATTAAATCTGCTCTTCGTTCTATCCCCAACAGAGCTGGCAGCATGGATTGCTTCAGGGCCTCCCGTTTCAGTGCAGAGTTGGGTCGTCAGGAGCCAAGCTTATCTATTTGACTTCATGCTAGTGCTTCTCATCTGCCTCAGTGCTGTTTGATCAGCTGAGGGGCAGGCAATTCAGGGCAGGCAGTGACACAAAACACAGTTGTTTCTGCAGTGGTTTGGCTTTTGGTTTATAAATAGTGGGAAGCAGGTAGGTGTTCCTGGCTGCATAAACAACTGATGTAAGTACAGTTGTGTAATGGCAGAAAGGGAGAGGTGCTGCTGCTTTCCCCCTGCTACCTCAGTGAGTGGGGCAAGCTCAGAGTGAGCGCTGTGGGACTTCACTGTCTGAGAAGATGCACCTGATCAATAGTGACTGCTCAGAAGATGAGCTTCTCCTGCACATACTGGGAAATAGGGCAGAGGAGCTGATTCCATTATTGGCTCTGAGCGTTCCTGGAAGATAGTGACTTGGGGTCTGGATGGAGAGAATTTGAGACCTTTCTTGTGCTAGAGCCTGCAAATCATTGCATTCAGGTTCTGTGTCTTAGATTAATTTTTGCTTCGATCTAATGGGGATTTGGTTTCGGTCGTTGTGCAAGAGGGGAGCTGTAACAAGCTCTCCTGCTGTGAGCTGTGGTGTTCAGGCAGCAGAACTAGCTTTGCTCCTTTACATCCATAGTTGGCTTCATGACCTGCTCTGTGGCTGTGGTGGTGGTGAGCCCAACAGCTGGATCAGTCGCTTTCCCACATGATGCCAGTTTCTGTACTCTCTCCTGCTTGTTCCACGAGAATTTTGATCTTCTGTTGTAAACTTTGGTGTGGTCTGGAACTCTGGGATTGGAGCCCTTTCATAGGGAAGCTGAGGCTGGGTAGCTTTCTCTGTAGAGACCACTTCCTCCCTCACTTTCCTAAATTAATGGAGTGAAACACCTACAGAAGCAGCACTTGTGCTGTGTAGTGCTGCCTTTGAGGAGCATTAATCCCTTCTGGGTGTCAGCACTTCTCTGAGCTGTGTCAGGCACAAGCACATCTGCACATCTCACCCCTTCCCCTCCACCTCCTCCTTATTTCTGCAGTTCTGCCTTCCCGCTTGTCAAGGAAAACCTGAGCTGTGGACGAAGATAGAGCAAGTTCTTGTTGTGATAACTTGGTGTGGCTGCTCATTTGTTTAACCAAGGTCCTGTCTCCTTTGGCTGTCTCCCTGAGTGACCTCGGCTGGGGACAGGCGATCAATACTGGGATGAGCTGGGCAGGATGAGCTGGAGCAGCGGCAGTGCTGCCCGGGCGGTGGGGATGCGGAGGAGGGGTTGAGCAGGGAGCGCTCATGCGAGCTGGCAGCCTCCCACCTCCCGGGCTCGTTGCTGTGCAGCTCTGGAAGGCAGCATCCAATGGGATGCAGGAGCATCCGTGCACTTGGGCTTGCCGAATAACTCCTGAGGTGCCTTGTTTTCAGTCTGAAGCATGTAACTTCTCTATTGCTGCTTTTTCCCTTTCCCTACCTTTCCTCTTCTCTCCCCTCAGCTGTCTCATTGTATTGTTTTGAGGAATAACATGCACGCTGTTGAGTCTCTCTCAGACTCTGATGGTGCTTGCTGTGTTTCTCACGCCCACAGAGTGACTGCCAGATGTGGGGGAGATCTGTCACCTCTTGGTGCTTGGTGACCGTATCAGGTGGCGTGGGTCATGCAGCTGCAGGCAAACCCGAGCTCTGAAGGCTTGTGCTTTGCCCAGCCCTGTAACCAAGCTGAAAGTAGCCCTAAAATGGGGTCATCAGCCATTTCAAATGCATGGACTCTCTTCCAGTTGTGTGCCAGCATAAATGCTGTGTAACTGCCTCATGGCTTGGGGGCCCCAGTGCAGGAGAAGTGCTGATGAGCTGGAGCATGTGTAGGGGAGGGCCACTGAGATGGTCAGAGCCTGACCTGCAAAGGGAGGCTGGGAGGCTTGGGACCCTTCAGCCTGGAGTGGAGAAGGAGAAATGACAGATCTGTGAGCAGCCTTTGCATAACTGAAGGAGGGACTTGGAGAAGGTGGTTCCAGGCTCTTCTCAGAGGTGCCCAGCTAAAGGACAAGCAACAACAACTTCAAGCTGAAATGGGAAATGGAATGTGGGTGCAGTCGCTTATGAGCTTTTTTCTTCATAGTGCTGGAGCAGGGGCTGAGGGAAGCTTTGGGAACTTGAGCGTTAGAGACACTCAAAACTTGCCTGGGCAAGACTCTGAGTAACCCCATCTATTAAAATAGCCCTCCTTTAAGCAGCAGGTTGCACTACAGTGACCTCCAGAGGTCTTTTCCAGCCTATTGTTTTCTACTATTGTATGGAATCTGTGGAATTGAGGTTTGTCTCTGAAATCTCAGTGACATGTTGACACAGCAGCAGTAACATGCTGACATAGTGGAGTGGATGCTATAAAGCTGGAGCTTTAAATGTGGACATTTAACATTTATGGGAATTAACTTTTCAGAACTCTGTGGTGCTTATTTTTGAGTTACTGGGAAAGGAGCTGAAATAACCATGAATGCTGCTTTCCGCCTTCTCCGTGGGGTGCTGAGTTAAGGCTGAATGGTGCTTTATTTTCCCAGGTACTCCCTCCTGCCCTGTTAGTGTGATCTCTATTTTAAAAGTATGCCTTACATTCATGTATTGTCCATACAGTCCTTTCAGAGGAGTCAAGGCTAACATTAAAGACACAGTCATTCTTATTTTCTCTTTATTAAAGTCCAGTAGTGTGCAAGTGGGTTACAATCTAACTGTAATGAAAAGCTAATCACCAGCCTTCTTCACCCTCTGGGATCCCAGGAGGTTACTGGAACAGCACACTGCCCCAGTTTCTCTTCCTCATGTGTGTGATGATTGCATTTTATAGTTTTGTTTGGTATTTTAAGCATGACTCTTGATAAGCTAGTTTGATAGTTGGCTGTTATGTCTAGGACCAGCATTTGACAGATGACTTCAGAGGGGGAAAGCAACTTAAGTAGCTTAATAGGATTTAGCTCTGTCTACACTGTCCTGCCAGAGCACGTTATAAACCACTTTAGTGGGATTCCTTCTTTAAATATAGCCATGACATAAGTGCAAGCAGAACCTCTAAGAGAATTCTGGCAACTTTCCTGAAAAATCAATCTCTGTGGTTCAGAAGAATTGCTGAATGAATGAATATCAGTGCAGGAACTCGAGGAATTCTACCAGCACTGATCTCATGAGCAGTATAAGAGGATCTCTGAAGGCAGGCTGTGTGTGTATTAAATTACCTATAAAATGCATTGATTTCTAGTGGATATGATGTGTACATCCTGGGAAAGCAAAGCAACTAATGAAAAATCCTATTAGGACACAGTGGGGCAAACACCTCCTCCTTTTAACTGATGTAACCTCTATTTACAGCCAAATAGCCCTGTGTCCTACGTATTCCCAAACTTGGTAGTAAAGGAAGCTAAAAGTGAGGTGTATTTGTCTTTAAACAGTTGATATAAACCAAGTACTTTACATTTTTTTAGGCCAGTGGTCCATGACAGCTTTCAGCTTTGCAGGCAAACCCTAAGAGAGTTAAACAGCTTTGAAACAGTTGAAAGGAGACAGATTCCCCTCTTCCCCCAACCCCGTGGGGAAATGAAGAAACTGCAAGAAGAGCTGCTCAGAACCAGAGCCAGAGAGTGAGATTGATGCCCTCCGTGAATATGTGTTGGGGCATCAGATTTGCCTTGTAACTGCAAGGGTTCTATTCTATAAGTGCATCTGCTGTTAGCTGAGCCCCCGTTCACTCAGGAGTGGCATTCAGGAGGTGAATTTAAAAAGCGTGTGCTCCCCTTTTATCAGGATGACTTTGGGGAGCATAAGCAGAGGGGTGAGGCAGTGACCACTCACCAGAATGCTGCTCTTGAGGGGGAGCTTGACCCTGGTTGCTGAGAGGACCATCTGCAGCTCTGCACTGCTGGTGGGGAGAGCTGCAAAGAAAACTCCCTACTCAGATTGCATTTCCCTTCAGGGGTAGCAGCCTGAGAAGGCCCTAATCCCTTCTCACATTTGGCGAGGAGCCTGCAGTTGGCCTTTCTTAGCTCCCTAGCCTTCCTTGCACAGGCTGAGGAGAAGTGGTTAATGACGCTCCCAGTGTTGTCAGTGGTGCAGAAACACGGGCTCCAGCTGTGACTGTGGTGGGTCTTGGCTAGCTTGGATAGTTTTTTTGATCTGCTTCCTCCATTAGTCCCTCTATGGTATTTTTTTTTCATGGGTTTGAAGGTTCTCAATAGTGAATATTGGTAGTCTTTGTCCCAGAGGGGTTTTTGAGAGCTTTTTTTCTTCTTTAAAGAAAGAAAAGGAGAAAAGGCAACTCAACCCCAAAATAAAACTAAGGAAGACTTGATATGGAAATGTTTCCTGCACATGAAGGAGCCTCTTTTATGGGAAGGAAAGGTACAGTTTTAAGTTGAAGGAAGAGATTTCCTCCCTTTCTTTCCCCTGTTGTTTTTTTTTTTTTTTTAATTATTTCTTTTTTTAAACTCTGACTGCAGTAGTCTTGAAAGAGGCAGTTTGGAGTGAATTTATGGTGAGAAGCATGGCACTTGTTTGCCTCTGGCAGTTAAATGGCACGTTTGCATTGTTTGTGCAAGGAGGTCAGTGCAGGTCCGCAGTCAATAGATGGGTCAGAGGTCTCTGTTCTCCCTTCCCCAACTTATAGAAGCTGTCCCTATGGGATATTGCCCCTTCCCAGCTCTTCATGGCCTCTCCACATGACCGACATACTGCATTAAAGCTGGCTTCAAATACAAATTATTTTAAGGAAGATGTCATGTGGGCTGCTGGCTGTTGCACAGTGGGCTGTGACTTTCTGAAGATGTAGGGCAGTGTGCCTTTGATTTTGTTCTTTATCCCCTCCCAGAGGTCAGTCCTCGGGGCAGCCAGACCAGTGTCATTTGCTAATGTAATCAGGAGTGCTGCTTCTCTCACCCTGTAGTAGGCTTACGGTGTATTACAAACTGCACTAGGATTTTGCTGTGTAAACAGCCTTTTGACCTGCTTCACTTGTGTAGACAAATGCCAGTGAAGCTGGGTAGGGTAAATATTATGGAAACTCAGTGCTCTGGTGTTTTCCTGTTGGTTATTTTCATGTTGTTCCAAAACGTCTTACTCCTTGTTCTGAAGATTGGGCTGTTTGCAACCTGAAGTCAAACTGGATGTGGATCTCCCTGTCAAAGACACCTGAGTACACCAAAATGATCCATTGCCACCACTGACACATAAATGCAGAAGCCCAATTATTGCTACTTACCTTCCTGTCTATTCAGTGCTAATAAAAGCAGTTTATGAAGCCATTTGCAGTGGGTTTGTAATCTTGGCTAGAAAATATCTCTTTTCCTTCTAATTAATTTTAATTTTTTTTTTTTTTTAAGCTCGGGTGCCTCCAAATGCTGAAGTGTGTGCTAAAGCTTCTCACTTAGACATTTTCCTAATAGCTGCAGTTTAGAAAAAGACCTCTTCATTGTGCTAATGATATGGAACAAGTTGTACACATTAAAAAAAGGCAACATTAAGTTGCCTTTCAAGTCTAACATTAGTAACAATTTGATGTTAAGAGTTTCCATTCCAATTTGGGTTCTTTCTGTTATTCTGTATAACTTTTGTGGTTCAGTGCAGCAAATGTTATGCTCAAGTTTATAGCATGCAGCTGTAGTTGCTCAGTGCCAAAACTCTCAAGACATAAATGGGATTAAAATGGTGCCTGAAGACAAACCAGCAAGTTCAAAATAATGCAAAATAATGGCAGAAGGGAGCAGAACCACGTTATCTACAGCAGTCATGCTCATGGAAACACTGCCATCCCTGTGATGGGATGGGCTAGCCCTGTTGATGGGTTGGGGAAAGTTTCCACGACTGGGACAAGTATTTGTTTTCTGTTCCACTTTGGGGTGGCTCTGCTCATTTCTGTGCTCTTTCCTCTCCTTCCCCAGTGCCTTGTTTATCCTCCCCCCAACAGAAATAGCAAAATACTGGTGACTGGTGTGTGCAGCTTGCAGTGACCTCCCCGCCAGGACATCAGAGCTGAGGATTGGGCTCAGTGTCTTCAAACTCCATAGTGGCTGATCAGTTCAGATTTGGTTGGCTGGTTTAAGAAGAGATGATTAAGAAGATCAAGAAGTTGCTGTGAGCCTAAATACTGCATTTAATCTGAACTGGTGCCATGTCTGCTGCAAAGGACAGGGTTCTGCAGAAGAACAGGAGACTTGTAGATGGTGCTTCCTCTACTGGAAGGCCCAATCTTTGTGGGGAATTCTTAAAATTCACAGGAGTGGGATGAACACTTGGGTTTGAAACCCAAATCTAATAAGGAACAGCAATATCTGAAGAACAGCTAACGTGGAGTAAAGCACAGACTCTGTACAGCTGGGGTCTTGGAAGAAAATCCTTGAGGCTGCTCTGTGCCAGAGCATGAATGGCCATCATAGATTAAAAAAAGCAGTGTCCCAGCACTTGGCTTGATAGAGTGTAAGGACAGGCACTTAGGAGAGATCATGTTTTTCCCCTCTAAATGAAGTGTATTGTCTCTGAGAGTGCATGTTGTAGGAGGGGGAAGGGAAAAAGGATGGAAATTGGATTAAATCACTGGGCTTCAGGCCTAAGTGTTTCCTGCTTTTTTTTTTTTTCTTTTCTAAAACACAGCAGTGCTGCCTCACTCACTAGATGGGCTCTGCAAGTGTGCCCAGGTCCCTGCCTGCAGGCAGTACCACATCTTGCCTTCAGGGAGTTCGAGGCTTGCATGAGCATAGCTGAGCTCCTGCTGGAGGGCTGGAGCTGGGGAATTGTCTTGGCATGGGAATTTATACAGCACTTGAGCACGAACCAGGTAATACAGGCAGTGCTTGCTTAGCCCTGAGTTGTAGAAGCATTAAATTCATGCTCCCTTTATAGCATAGGGTTTCTTTCCATTATACAGTTTGCTGGAAATTTTCCTTGTGAGGAGCCTGTGTCTTAAGACATTCATGGATTGATACAGTTTTCTAACCAAGGAAATCGAGTGGCTTCTAAAAGACCTCAAGTAGAGGAGCCGCTGTTGGGTGGGAATGTGTGAGCTAATCTGATGTGGGAATGGAATGTCTGGTGGAATTGTGTGGATCTGCCACGGGTGAGCTGGGCAAGCTGAGTGTGGATGTGAATGGTGCAGGATACCTGCCAAATTCCTCGAGCTACCCTTTTGGTGCCCTTCACCTCAATATCCCAAATAATTATCTGATTCTTGCCTTTTAACAAAGTTAACTAATGGCTGTAACTTCTTCCAGCTGGGAGTGCTAGGAAGAAATAACTTTCTAAAGCTGAAGGCCTGTTCCCATGAGGATTCCTTACATATTTTGCTGGTCTGGGATTTGGGGCAAAGACCTGCATGAACACCGATGCATCCGTGGTGGTGGGGTTTTTTTAGAGTCCTGCAAGGGAATTTGCAGAATCCCCAGAAAGGAAATCGGCCTTTTCAGTGAGAATGCTCATTTGACAAGCTGCCAGTTCTGAGCTAAGCCTCATTTAATAAAGATTTAGTCTGTGGGGACCTGTCAGTGGAAACTGAATTTGGTGAGAGTGTCTCATTCTTTTCATTGCTGTAGTGCACAGAGGCTTTCAGCCAGCATTATGGAGAAACTAGGGATAAGAACATCCAATTTAGAGGACCCCCTTACCTCTGGGAATGTTTCCTTGCTGTGTAAGATGGAGATTGCTGAGTTGGTAACAACTCAGGGAATAAGTGGATTGTTATTTGACTTCAACCCAATAGGACTCCAGTGTTCACTGCTGATTAGCACAGCTTAGATCTGCATTCATGGGCAGGAGAAAATATCCAACCCAATTGTTAAGCAAATCCTTTCTACTCTGTGCTTTCCATCTCTCTTTGGTGTGTGATATGAGCTGCTCTGATGAATTCTAGCACCTGCCCACATGGAACCTGTGGAAGTTGAGGTGTGCAGACATACCTGAGCTATGTGCTATTCAACCACAGCTCTCAAAATCATGGCAGTGATTATATTGAGTTGATTGCTGCAATAAGCCAAGGATCAGCAAGTTGTGTCTTTTTGGCCTCTATTTTGCCATATTGTCCTGTAAATTGGACCAAATATAAAGGCAATATTGAAAGTCTTTAATTATGAAATAAGGGATCACAATGTTAGTATGGAGGAAATTGTGATGAATTTTTAATCAACCTAGCCTTGTTCTTAGTTTTGCTTACACTTGAGAAATTAATCTGAATTAACTGGAGGAATAAATTCAAAACAGGTTAGTTAAACCACTTTAAATGCACTAAAGTGAATTAAACTACACTGAATTAAGGCCGTTCTAGTTAAACTACATTAAAACCCTGTGTGAACACTCATTTGTAATTAAAGTGGCTTTAGTTCACAGCTTTAATACCAAGTAACTGTGTAATGCCCATGCCTATGTAGAGTGTTGAGGAAACTGGCCTGCTCATTTAACCAACTTGGTAAATGGAATTGAGTGATGGAGTCATGCTAGGAGAGGTTTTAGCTGCAGATCTGTTTTTATTCTAATCTGTCTTCTGTATTGTCTTAAGGTGTTTAAAAAAAAAAACCAAACAGAAAAAAGCATGACACAATCCTTGGCATTTCCTGCTTTCTGAAAAGGGAAGCCAATATCCAAAAAAAGCTGAAGGCAAAGTGTTGGCCTATATTGCTTGCTCCAGTGTGGACTTGCCCTAAATATATCTGTAATCTACTGCCCTCCCTTACCAGTGTGCTTTCTCTGGGAGATGTCTGTAGGAGATGAGACGGTGGAACCCGTTCTCTGTTTCCATGGTGCTCTTCCCTGTTGCAGATGGATCCCTCATGGAAGAGAATTCATCCCACTACCGTGGGAAAAGCCTCTTCCACAGCACATTTCCTGCCCAGCCTTGCTCCTCCACAGTGCTGAGCACAGTAATTGGCCTGGGAAGGCCTGTCCCCCGTGAGGAGATAGGGATGGTTTAGTGCTGACATCAGCAGTGGTTTCTGCATCCTCCCCCCACATCACATTGGCCAATACAGGGTTGGCTGTGTTCCCTACCCTTCTGTAGGGGCTGTGGGATAAGTGACATCCTGAGACACTCAAGTATCTCAACAAACGCCTGGTACAGCATTTTTTAAGTACTGAAAATCAAGTCTCTGAACACACAGCATGTTCAGAGCAAGTTGATGAGGAGGTCAGAGTGTTCCTTGTATTGCCAGCATAAAAAAAAAAAATCAGTTAGTTTAGTAGGAGATAGCTGCTTATCATGTGTGAGTACAGAAGCTTTTTAGAGAGATGTCCTGAAGTCTGGAAGAAAAAAAAAAAAGAAAGTGGTGTAGGAAGTAGTGTAGGCATGACACTATCCCACAGCAGTTTCTTTTCTTGCTAAGATGATTTCCGTCCTTCATGGAATAAATAGAGATGAGTGCTCCTTTGGCAGCAGCCCAAGTTGCTTCATTTGTTCTTCTGGGTGAACGTTTTTCTCTTCCCACACTCCTTTAACCTCTTCTCTCTGTTTTATTATCACTGTCTCAAGTCGCTGCATGGAAATACAGAAAGAATACTAGCTGCAGATTCAATGGGGAGCTTTCTTTTGGCAAAAGCTAGCTTTAAGGTAAACTGTTCTCAATCTGGCAATGATTAAGACAGCTGTGTTCTTGAGGTGCTCAAAAGCTGTAGCTCTTTTGTTCTGTGGGCTGAAATGATGAAGTTTTAAGATGAAATACCTTTCAAATCATTGATGGAAGATTAAAAGTGAAACTGCAGTGCTTCTCAGGAACCACCTGAAGGCTTTGGCTTTGCTCTCAAGTTTCTTAAGAAGTTTTAGTAGAGTTTCTAACTAGTAGTAAAATAGCAATTGTCTATTCCATGTGAAGAGGTTCTCACTATTCCCTACTGCTCTTAGTGCAGTCAAGGTTTAAAGAATGTGGTAATTGGAAGTTGGATAAATTGAGATTGGTAAAACTTGTACTTGAACACCTGGATTGTTTTGAGCCCTTGTGTATTCAGCATTAACTTCTTAAACCTAGTCTGCTGCCAGCTCTTTTTGTGCCAAATAATCTTCATGGCAGAGGGGACATGGTGGTGTGAAGAAAGGTCCCTAAGCCAATACTCTTCTGTAAAGTCAGGTGATGAGCAAACAACATTTGTTGCAGTGGTATAAACCTTGACATTTAACATTAATGCAACGCAGAGTTTACCTCCTGCACTGTGGTGCCTTGTGGCTTTATTTAGGCTTTCCCCCTTTCTAAGGAAATAAATATATCTTGTGTATCCCTTTTCTTATGCTCTTATGTAGATCTCTTTTCTTTGTGACTTCATCTGTTGGATGGGATGAAGTATCCTCCTGTAAGTGCAGTTTCAGCAGCTAAAATTACCCTTCCAGGAGCACAGTCCATAGATACATTCAGGTAACTAGGGGTGTGGATCACCCTTTGGAACTTGCAAGCTGAAAGCAGCTGTTTCACATGGGGATTTTTCATCCAGCAGACAAGGCTGTATCTTGGTTTATTTGATCCCCAGTGACATAAGGCAGGGTCTTGGAGAGCAGGGATTGAGCAAACTGAAGGCTCATCTCCCTGTAAGTCCTTAGGAATGATATCAACACCATACCACGTGGAAGAGCTGACCAGCCCCTGGGTAGCTTTGTGGGGAATGTTTTTGCTGTGCTCTTTGTTTCCCCTTTCTGTACATGAGGATCTAGATGTTTTCTGCCCCTTTTTTGGCATCTTACTCCCATGGAGCTGGTAAGTACCACGAATCCCAGCAACCACGCTGGAGCTGAGAGAGGCTGTTAACACTGCAGCACCATCCCTGCTCAACACCAAGTGCTTTCAGGTCCTGTGGTGCCTTTCCAGGCTCGCAGTGCTCCTGTGGTTACTTCCCTGTGTGCAGCTTTTATTTTGAAAGTGCTTCCTGACACTGTAGCTTCGTCTCCTGCCAGTCTGGCAGATATCACTTGGATTTACTCTCGTTTTCAGGGACTGCTCTGTCTCTACTTCTGCCATTAGTGTCAGTGCAGTGGTAAAATGCTGTTCCTCCAAGTTGTCTCCATTTTCCTGTAAGGGCAGTTCATGCATCATTTGCTATAAAGGTTCTGATAGCTCAGCAAATGTTCAAAGACGAATTGATGCTCTTTTGTGGCAAAAGGCCCAGTGCATAATTTTACATTTACTTGGGATAATGTGGCCTTGGATAACCGAGTCCCAGATTTACTGTTGCAGGATAGAATGTCTAAGGGTTTATCCAGCCTCAACCCCCCTATTTTAAATACTGTAGTTTAATCCTGACAAGCAGGCAGAGGACTATCTTTGGCTGTGACCAGGCTTTCACTGCCAGCTAGTCCCTGGGTCCTAAACTCACTCATCAGTCAGAAAGATTAATAACTGCTCTGCTGGATGATTTCACTTGTTGTCATGGCACATATCCACTAATGGAAAACAAATATTCTCTGGAAAATGAAATGCAGATTGTGGTATAGTGGCCAGATAAGTCCTTTTGGGCAGATGCAAATTTAAAGCATGTATTAGGTGTCCCTTCAAAGCCAGGACTTCAAGTTGCTTGCTGGTTGGCAATCTAATATTCATTTTTCTTTTTTTTTTTTTTTTTTTTTTTTTTTTAAGTGTTTCCTTTCAATGGGGGTGGTTCTCCTACATCTGGAGCTGCAGTGTGCATTTTTTGCTGATAAAAGATTTGCTGGGAGGATGTTTTCAGCTGAGTTTGTCTTTCCAGCAGTAATGCCTTTTAGCATGTGCAGGAGGGTTGAGGGTGTGAAGAAAGAAGTGCAGGCGAGCAGGGCAGGAAAGCTTTGCCTTACAGCAGCCTGACATGTATAAAAAATAAAGAGTATCCCTGAGGAGCTTTGGTATGCCAAATGTGTTAGTTGAATTAGCATCGAGTGTTCATGCATGGCAAGGCTTCAGAAGTGGGGGAATGTGGGGCTCCAAGTGCAGCTTCCCTCTCAGAGGCCCCTTTCTGCTCAGGAACTCAAGCAGCACTCACACCATCTGGAGAAAGCATGGGAAAGGGGGATTGGGCTTTTTCCCTTCCACCCCCACTCCTCGCTGGTAGAGATCCCAGAGTTCCCTTTGTACAACGGGACTGAGTTTCTGCTCTTTAGTTTGGGAAAGCAGCACCTGTGAGCTCCCCCCATCCCAGGGTGCTTAGTGGGCTTTGGGAGGGCTTCTAAAGGCTGGGAAAGCCAAGAGCAAGTGGCTACGTGGAGTATCTGTGGTGCAGCACTTGGGTTTAACTGGTGTGGACCTCGTTATGTATGGCTGACGTTTCTTGGCTGGGAAGGGCCTTGTGTGGCTTGTTTGCCAGGATAATCACTCAGCAGGGAGTACCTATGGAGCAGAGCAGGGGAAAGAGGGGAAAGAAAAGCCTACAAAGAGCAAGTTCCTACCAGACCCTGTTAGAAATAGCCACCAGTTGTGAAAGTTCTTTACTTCAACCTCAGCGTTCTTTGTTGTATTCCTTTTGATCAGCAGGAAGTTATTGTTTCAATCAGGAGGAAGCATATAAATGTTCTTTAAGGAATTTCTGCATGGGGAGGAAAAGAGATACTGATTTGAAAACCCAGACCTTTGTTCTAGGTTAGCTGATACAGATCTGTGTCTGCATTCCCAATATTGGGGCAGCAGTAAGTAACTTGGAACCTTTCCAGATATTTAAAGAATTTCTAGTAAGTTGGCATTTGTCACCACTAGGAAGGATTTATCAAAAAAACCTGATGGATAAA
The DNA here is from genome assembly GCF_000738735.6 of Corvus cornix cornix. Classification (NCBI taxonomy): domain Eukaryota; kingdom Metazoa; phylum Chordata; class Aves; order Passeriformes; family Corvidae; genus Corvus; species Corvus cornix. The sequence continues at coordinate 4,875,133 of NC_046344.1, read as the reverse complement.
ATTGTATCCTTTTGCTTGATTCGTGCAGGTGGGAAAATGTGGCTAGAAATGGTGTTGGAATGGATTTATTTTTTAAAATTTTATTTAACAAAATTGGTTTGCATTTTTTGATTTTAACCAGGATTTTTTTGAATAAAAAGAGATTGAAAGGGAGTTAAACACTTACAACTTCCCTTTCCTCCAGGAACATGGCTAGAAATAGGTATAATTCACACTAACTCAGCTTGTGACTGCTTCAAGTGTGTCTGTAGCATTCACGTTTGTTGTACCTATATAAGTGGATGGTGTATGGAGGGGTTTAGCATTTATTCTGGGTCTACCTTGAACAGAAGCATTGCATGGAGATTAATTTTTTTAAAAATCAATCTCATGCATGTATAATAAATTCCACCCCCTTTCAAACCCACTCATGCACTTGGATTTCTAATGAATAAGCCTCTATATTTATTCATGAAGATTAAAAAACTGTACAGATAGAGGCAGCTGGCTGAACTATTTTTTTTATTATTTTTGTTCTCTAAATCTGCTGACCTGTGATCAGTAGTAAAGAGGAAACCCTCTGATTAACTTAGGCTGTTTGCAGGCTGGGACAGACAAAATGGCTCAGCTATTTACTGCTGAGCGACTGAATGTGGTTTCATTGAGTGGGACGGAGCAAGGGGGATGAAAAAAATCGCCTGTTTATATTTTAAAAATATGCCAAACCCACAAAATGACTTGTTTTCAAGGTATGCCTTGCAGAGCCTTCAAACAGCCGGGCGCTGGCTGACCTCCCCTGCTGTGGGCAGCTGTGACACCCGTCTCTGTTCCCCGCAGGCCCTGCTGCTGTTGGGTGGCATCGCTCTCTCCTGCCTGGCTCTGGACCTGCTCTTCCTCCTGTTCTACTCCTTCTGGCTTTGCTGCCGCCACCGCAAGAGCGAGGAGCACCTCAATGCTGACTGCTGCTGCACGGCCTGGTGCGTCATCATCGCCACCCTCGTGTGCAGGTACGGCCCAGCCCAAGGGCATCGTCCCCGTTCTCTGGGGCACCCTGTCTCACGTCCTCACACTTCAAATGCTCTGTCTCTAGTTTGTGACTATTGGCAATAATGCCTCTTTCCATTTGATGTATGTATGTTTTGAAATATCTGTAATATATTTCCTTCCTTTCTACCACTTGCAGAGCTGCCTGGTGGTTTGAGCAGTGTGAAAAGGAATAGCTAATGTCCTGCTCTTTGATACTTCTCAAGTGATAAATCAAGGACCCTCTGTCCTTGGGAGCTTATTGCTTAAACAGGATGGATACAGCTGAAATATTTATCAGGTCTAAATGCAGATTTCTCAGAATCTGGTGTCCAAAAAGAATTACTGTGTGGGAGAGTAGATTAGGAAGAAAGAGACATAGATGATTCTTTTGGATTTCGAAGGATTGGTATTCGACTGGAGGGAGCATTCAGATTTTGTAGCCTGTGTAAGACACTGCTGCATTTTGTTATCTGTACTAATGTGCCATCTCCAAGGGCTGCTAATAATGGTGCCGGGGTCAGCAGTGTTTCCTGTTATGACTGAGCAATAGAAGCTTTTGGAGGTGAGGTGGAAAGAAGGATTGATGAAAAACAAGAAAAAAACCAGTAATTAGTGGAGAATGGGTGCAGGAGAATTTAAAAGGAGATCATTTCCTCAAAAGTGAATGATGGGGCATCTAAAAGCAGGGACAGGTTTGCAGACGTGCAAGCAAGGAAGGAGCCTTTGATCTTGTTTTGACTTGGGGAGAATGAGTACTCTGGATGTGTGCCCTATATTGAGCACTTTCCAATTTGTGTTTCTTTCCAATTCCAAGCATCATCTACTCTTGCCCAAGACTCCAGATGGTCTCAGCTGCTTTGTGGGTCTGGCAGGTCTGGGGGCAGTCCCCTAGTCAGAGAGGAGGGAGCAATGAGATGATGGTATCTGGCAGTGCCTTGTGGTTTACTTTTTGCGTTAGCCTGCCGATAGGTGGTGGGTGGGGTGTGTGATCCCTCGGGAGGTGAGGTGTTCCTTGAAGGCCAGGCTGGGCTGCTCGGGAGCCAGACTGTGCTGCTGATGCACTTGTGTATTTGCTCTTTCGAGGCACTCACTTAGGAGAACAGCAAAGCATTGAAGTGTTGGAACAAACAGTGCAGAGCAGACATTCTGTGGTTTAGCAGCTGGGGGTGGATTTGCCTGTAGAAGCAGGGGCTGAGGAGGAGACCTTGTGTACCAGCCAGTATTGCTGTGTTTGCAAAGAGCTCTTCCATGCTTTACTGATTGCAAGTAGGCAAACCACAGAACAACTTGCAAAGAAGAAATCTCAGCCTCATTCACCATTATTTTAGTGATCATAAGAGCTTCAACTGCATCCATTCCAATCCACTGAGAGAGCTGTGGTCCTAACCCTTTCTTACAGAAGCTCTGGCTGATGCTATTTATAGTTGTGCTGCTGCTACAGGCCCTTGTTGGCTATGGTTATGCAGCAAATGTGACCGAGGCAGCTGCTGCCTTGTGGTAGTTGTGTTTGGTTTTGATTGTAGAAAGGGTGGAAGGAGGTATTCTGCACTTCTCCAGAGCATGTGTGAGATAATTTAAAATTGGAAGGGCAGCATATAAATTCTGATAAACTTGATGTCAAACCCACAAGCTGGAAAGCTGCTTAGGCTTCCTCAAAATCTGAACCACTGGTTCTCATCCTTGGTGTACGCTTTGTTTCTGCAAGTGTTAAATGCAGAAAACTAAGGTTCATAACATAGGGTTCTATCTGAATCTACCGTGACATTGAATGACCATTTTTCTTGACTTTTTAAATTAGTTGTTTTATTTCCTCTCTGAAATCAGCATGCTTGAGCAAGAGCAGGTTGGTCCCATCGTGGTGAGGAAGGTGCTGTCCAAGTGCTGCTGCTCTCCTGCAGAGCAGAGGTTGATTTTCTGCCTCTCTACAGCAGCTGGGTGCCACAGTGCCCTCAAATCAGCGTCTCTTGGCACTCTGGGCTCAGTGTGTGCCTGGGAATGCAGATACAGCTCCTGACAAGCCAACTCCAACTGTTGGTATCTACCTGTGACTTCCTGATAGCACAGATTAAAGATTAGCCCACCGGATATGTCCTATCCTATCCCAGCTGTGTGTCACACGTAACGGGAGAGCCAGAGCAGCAGCTGCCCTAATGGGGTATAAGGCTGTTCTGAAAGGAGCCTGACCTGGGGGGCAGTTTTGTGACACTGTTTGGATGCTGAAGCAGCAAGAGATTCCAACCAGCAGCAGGTCTGGTCAGTCTGAGTACTTGGAAGTGGACTATTGTCTTCCTAGCTGAGAGCTAGTTAACTCTGGTTAAGTCCAGCTGTGCCTAGAACATGTTTCTCTCTAGGTTTCCTCAGTTCCAGGGGGCTGTTTGGGCTTGGAATCCTGCTGTGGGCTTGGAATCCCTGTTTCCTGATGACTCAAAACAGGGAGAATGCTGAGCCAGCAGAGGCATAACTGGTTAATAGGAGCTCTCTGACAAAATGTCTCTAATGAGTCTTCCCAGTTGCTCTAGACACAAAGCTGCAGGAATGCTTAGCCTAGATTGTTCCATGAACACTTACTTCAGTTCTAGTCCTTACCAATTTTGATTGGTTTTTGTGTATGAGGAGTTGTCTTATAAAGCACTTCATCCACTGGTTAGGCGACCCTAACGCTCCCAGAAGGGAGCTCAGCTCTGAAGGTGGGGAGAAAGCTTTGTGGAGAGGGTATCAGAAAGAAATGGGTGCAAATAAATGCTGAAAACTTGCTTTATCAAGTGCCAGTAATAGCAGTTTCCCCTGGTGCGAAAGTGCAAGGTGGTAATTAGACAGACAAATTAACATTCCTCCTGAGAACTTGGAAGTCTAAAAAGGGCTCTTCTTATGAAGTTCCTGTAATTAAAGATGACTTGGTGTAGTTAGATTATTCGTTTCTAAGTATGTGATGTGAATGGCTAGTGCTCATCTTTTCAGACTGGTTACTGGGTACCCAGAGGGTCACAGTGGTATTACAGTAGGAGGATCTCATCACCAGAAGGCACATATATCCTCTCTATGTCAGATTAATGCTCTGATGTTCATCATGTGTAAATGCAGAAAACATTTTTTTGGTTTTTTGCAGGTCATGCTGCAAGCAAATCCAGAATTACACTTGATTTGTCTTTTCTGGTTCTTTATCCAGGTGTCTAAAGCCCATGTGATTCTTGAATACACACAGTGGGAAAGCTGCTCTCCAGACTTGAATTTCTTGAGTCTTGCTGAAAAGTGATCCTGAAGTATGTGGACAGCCTTCAGGAGTTTAAATCACACTGTTGTATTTGTAGGAAAAGATAGAAATCCTGACGTGCACCTCTTCCATCTCACTTGTGTAACTCTTCAAAGAGCTGGTTGTGTACTGTGTCCTGTGTGTGTGTGTGTGCACTGGTGGTGATAGCTTTAAGCTCAGAAGTGCAGTGTTTTCTTGACTTAAATAAGTGGGTTCCCTAAAACTTGCCAAAATTGAGTAGCCAAGCAGCTTTTTAAGTGCGGTGTTGAATAGCAGGAACATTTTAGATGGCCTGTAAGACCTTGATAGATAGATTTTTAAGATGTTATTCAAAAATATGAGTGAGAGGGAAAGCAGAGGAGAGGTGGTGATGGTAGTAGAGGTGACAGGAGACTGACAAAGGTAGGTTTGGGAGGAGGAATTGAGGATGGGACAGTATGGATTTGGAAGGAGAGAGGGATGTGTGCACTAGGAGGGGAGTGCAACAGAAGCAAGAATGGCAGAAATAGAGATGACTTTCCCATAGGAACCTTGAATATGTGTTGGAGCATCTTCCAGAGGGTGCTAGGATGGAAAAGAGCTGTCATTCAGGAATGCTCTTCTTGTATCCAGGCTGTGTGACAGAAATACAGGCTTCTCCCTTGGGTGATGATTTTGTCATCCTGTACTGGGAGATGGATCTGCTGTATCTTAGGCTACTGTGCCTTCCAGGGTTCGTGCAAGAAGCCCTGTGATTTATCATGACCTCAAGGACTTATGCTGTTGGGTTGAGTTGATCTACTTTTATTTTAAAAGAATGCACTTAAATAGAAGGAGCTCCTCTGTTTCCCTTTAATCACATAAAAGGTAGTTAAAAACTAGTGTAAATCCTTAAATCTGCTTTAAACAATAGCAACTCATATCAGTGTGTGTGGGCAGGGATTTGAAACAACTATTGGATTTAGATGAAGCCAAATGCAAACAAAGCCAAGCAGCAGCAGTTCCCCCCTGCCTGCCCTTCAGCTCTGCCCCTCCTCAGGCACAGCTGCCCCCAGCCCAGGCTTGTGGAATGGTTTCCTTCCCTCTCTACTATGATAGGAAGGGGAAGTGCCACAAAACTGTATGGCTTGCTCCTAGGGGAAGAACTGGCTGTGTCAGAGGCCCTTGCCAGCACAGGATGTGAGTGCAGAGCTGGCTTTTGCTGGGCAGGAATGGAATAATTAACACTTTATGTGTAATTTGCAGTGAATGTGTGATTCGCATGTCTACAGGAGTTTATTACCTGGATTAAATGGCTTTTATCCCAATATTTGTGCTGTGGTGTTTTCTTTCAGGAGCAGTGACTGTGCCTGGAGGGTTGGGGCAGTGGAAGCTGTGGTTTGTGCTGGGCAGGATGGGAAGCCTATGGAAAGATGTTGGAGGTAGTTGTGCCTCCAACAGGGCAACGAGTTTAAAGTCACTTGCTTGTACTGCCAGCACTTCATAGCAGGTACTTTTGAGTAAACTGGCTGAGGTACCTCTCTGTGCAGCATCCCCAAGGACAAGGTGGCTGCTGCTACTTCAGAATGCTGTTTCTGAGTCTTTCCCACCAAAACAGTGCTACTGTGCTGGGAATACTGAGAGCCAAGCAGCAGATTTTGGGCACTTACCAAGTCTTTGCTGAAATAATAGGCTTCTAGTAGCTGTAACAGGCTGAATAGAAATTGCTTGCTAATTAAAGGGGTCAGATCTGCCTATTCAATGTCAAGAATGTTCTGGAATTTATTTGGTGCCTGTGGTAGAAGCAACTGTTAACGTTTTCTGCAGCTCTGGAGGCTGAAAGGGTCTGTGTGAATTTCTTTGCTCTGATAAGACAAGGGGAAATTCAAGCCATGGTTTTGCAATTTCTGTGATGGGATGCTGAGTTGCCTTATCCTGGGCATAGCTTTGCATCTGTAATCTCTCTACTTTAGGGGGAGGGGGGAGTGTTTCTTTTTTATCCCCTCCACCCCCGTGCACCCCAGGCATGTCTTATCAAGCTCGGATAATAGCTGCAACCAGGGAGGAATGCAGAGGGTTTTTCTCTCTTTAGTTATCAGCAAAATTTGCATTAGGAAAATGTTTGAGGAATGGTGTTCTTGAAGAAAGAGGCCCATTTCTTGTATTAATGCTAAATATTTTGTTACATAGCTGCTGCCTTTCTTTCTGTGTGTGAAGGCTGCCTCTTGTCCCTAGAAGACTCCTAAGCTGAGGTTTTTATGGGCCAAGCTCTCTATAATTTATGGAGATTCAATTGGTGGAAAAAGCATGAGGCTGACACAGATTTTCCTAGTGGATCTGCTTTCAGTTCATGATCTTTGCTTCTATTTCTTGTCACGTACAAGGAGAAATATGACCATATGAACTACATTGTTCTGCTGGCTCTTTTGAAAAAGATGAGCCCAGGAAAGTAGGGATGGATGTGTCTTCCTGCAGGAGAGGAGCGAGAGCAGGAACAGTACACAAAGTTGTTGTGAAGGAGCTAAAGGTTTCATCCAGAATAACTTTAGGTTTACAACAGGGTCATCACCACCACCTTCCTTTGCACTGCCACAAACACAACCTTGGTGTCTTGAGAACCTTTCTAGAAAAGATCCTGAGTGTTCTCAAGCTAAATATAATATGAGAACAGAAAAACTGTGTCTTGGTAACGTTTGTTTGCCCTGAGTTTAGTTGTGTGATCCCTTCACAAGTTCTTTCCTCCTCTATTATTAGGAAATATGGGCTTGGGAAGAGGAACTGTGAGTTCCTGCAGCGATCTCTTAATAGAAGAGGTATTGCTGACTTGCATGAGATAATCCTCTGGTTGCAACTCATTTACAGGATCTTCCTCCTTTAAGTGAGGCTTAAGCTAATATGGTTTACTTCATAATTGGGGCAGACTGATATGTGTGGACAGTTATGGAAAATCAGCTGATAGGTGGTAATTTGCTAAGCAGCTGGAGTTGAATTATGTCTGCAAGCTTGAAATTCACTTACTTTAAAAATAAATAAGCCTTTTGTCCCAGTAAGTTATTAAGCTTCCCTTCCCAGTACTCTAAATCAGTGTGACACAAATGTTTCTAATGGGAAGATAAATCAAGATAATGTTCATAGATATTTCACAGGGTAGAGAAGAGGGCATGGAAAATGTATCTGGAGGAACCACCACCATGGGCAAGCAGTCAAAGCAAGCTCTTTGTGTCCTGCTTTAAAAAAACGTAACAAAATAATCTGTATTTCATGTCCAGAGAAGGCACGTGTCTCCTGGCACAGCAATGGCCTCTTGCAGAAGCCACTGGAGAGCTGCCTGGCTGGATTTCTGGTTGTCCGTGGCTGGACTTGAGCTCCCAAACAGTTCTCTAGCAGATTTTCATTATTTTACTGTGAATGAAATACGCATGTTGTGTTCTGCTCTTCACCATATAGATGCTGTGTGGAGACTTGGTGGCTGTGAATGTTTACAGGTGCATTTTTTCAGTGATTGCTGAGGAGCAGGATGACCCCAGCTCCCTTTGGGAGGGAGCGGCTTCTGTTTCTGTGGAAAGCGCTGGTGTGACTACCCAGGCGCTGTAGCCATAAGCCCTGTGTTGCACACTTGCCTTTCAGCTTTACCTCTGCCCTTTGTTGCTTTTTCTCTCTGCAGTGCTGGAATTGCTGTGGGCTTCTACGGGAATGGGGAGACCAGTGACGGCATCCACCGGCTGACGTACTCGCTGCGCCACGCAAACCGCACCGTGGCCGGCGTCCAGGAGCGGGTGAGCACCGCACCACGGGGCCTGTGGCGAGGAGCAGCCTCACTCAGCACCTCTCCTCTCGAATCCGCCTGTGCCTGTGTCTCTTCCTGTTTTCTCTTCATATCTGGGCTTAGAGATGTGCTAAAATTTCCATTAGTGGCGGGGTGATTTCTTCCGCTCTTCTAAAAATAACAAAGCGAACGCAGCTTGTTAAATGAAGTCTTCTCTTTGCTAGGTATAAAAACAGCTTGTGATCAGCTCTCTCTTCCACACCCGGAAGAGGAGGCAGGCCAAAGCAGACAAATCTTAGTAAAATGTAGCATTTTAGTACCATTGGTTGTTCCCGTGCTGTCTCTAATTTCACGGTATCATAGTGCAACCCTGATGGCTGCAAAATGTGTGCATGTGTTAAGGCTCAGCTGAGGTGCCATCGTTGGACTACTTGCAAACAGTCTCCCTTATAGATGCTTTTAAGTTGCTTTTGAAGGGTAAGCAGTCTGAGGCTCTTAAGACAGAGAACTGGTAATCTGCAAGCTGTCCATGACTTGCTAGTAAGAATGAATTCCCTTTTACTTCCTTGGCTTCCTGTACTTTAATTATTTTTTTTTTAAATTTGTTCTTCCCCCTTTTTCTTTCCCATGCTATAGGTACTGGACACTGCAGTGGCCCTGAACCAAACAGTGGAACCAAACTTGCTCGTCCTGGAGGAGATGTTCAAGAAACAGACGGACTATCTGCATATTGTCCAGAAACTGCAAAGTCTCTTGGATGATCTGGTCAGGCAAGCAACTGAGATCCCCTTTTGGAAGAATGATGAGCTGTCTCTGGAGGAGCTGGCAATTCAGATTGACCTCTATGACTGGTACAGGTGTGTAACATGCTGTAGTGTAGAGGTTGTAGCATCTGCTTTGGCCTGTTTTGCAAATATTATGTGCATGTTCTGGATGGCTGAGCCAAAGGCTCTATATTGCTGCAGGTGCTCTTGGCCCATGCAGCTGATTTGTTTCTTATAGCAAGATTGCATTCGGTTTAAATCAAAATGCACAGCTTTTTTGTCTTAGATGTCTTTATTACCAACTGATGAGAAACTTATTCTCAACACACAAAATCTGTAGTTTGTATTCTAGCACTGGGGGAAAAACCAGATATAGCTACTGCTCTGTCCTGATAAGTGCATAAAGAACACATTAAACAGAGTAGAAAGTGGCACTAGTTCTGTAAGTTAACCACACCCTAGCATTCCTTTTTATTAAACATATTTAGTAAGATATTGCATCAGTGGTATTCCACAAAAGAAAATCTCTATCCAAACATGTGGAATAAATAATGGAAGCATTTCCTAACAAATATCTAGAAAGTTTAAGAAGCCCCAATGGCTTTTCTTCCTCTGATGATGACCAGTGCATATAACTTCACACTAGAAAACACTAGCAGTCTCATTTCTCAACAACTATTTGTGCTGAGCATGTTGTGTAAATGCTTTTACCTGCCTCAACTCCCAGTCCCACAAATACCAGAGATCTCTGAAGATTAATCTTTGGAGGTGGTTTTGGAGAAGAGAAGGGCTGTGTTTTCCCCATAAATCACAACACTTCTTGATCTGTGCTTTTTACACACCAGTTTTCCTTTGCAGACAATGTTTTTGTTTGCTGCAGGTGGCTGGGATACCTGGGCCTGCTCCTGTTTCATGTCCTGATATGTTTGCTGGTGCTCTTTGGGCTCATTAGAAACTCCAGGGCCATTCTTATGGGGTAAGTCCTGACCCAAGGACAGGGCATAAGGAAAGTCAGCTGAATCCAAGTGCCTGCTAGTGTGAACCTCTGCCTGTTGTCAACTGATGTCAAGGACATCTGAAACTGAGCATCTTAAATTTGCCATTGAGTAGAGAGATATTGTAGAGTGTAGCTCTGTGGAAACAGGGCTTCATGCAAGAGATGTTCACAGGAAGGTTCTTGAGCTATAAAATGCAGTGTTACTGGTGTTCATTGCCTTCTCATCGAAGGTGAGGAACTCATCCAGGCAGTCTGCTTTCCACTGGGTGGCATTGGAAGCCTCCAGTTGTTGAGAGATAGTAATGTGAACATCCTTCCTTAAAATTACAGGCTTTAAAAATCTCCCCTTAATTCTCTACAGCTGGGAAGGCATTTGTTAATTGATGATAAGCATTGCATGTGTCTACACAACCTGGTAGCATTGCCTTCCCTGTCACTATCTGCTCTTGTTACCTGGGGCTGTCACACCTGAGGGAACATTAAACTGAGAACAAGCAATGGTTTGCACAGTTATGAGAAGGAGTCTTGTTGCCATGGTACTGCAATGTTAATGCATGTCTGTTTCTCAAAAGCACCGAAAATGCCCCATTACAGGAAAAAACTCTTCCTCTCCCTGTCTTGTAGCTTGACATATTTGGCAAAGATACTGGTATCATAAGCATAGTGACAGTTTGATAACTGACATGGCCAAGGGTTTATCCTGGTTTGTGGTGATGCCATTAATAATTGGAATGTGTATTCAGATTTATTATTTACCAGATGATTTCATACCTGGCAGGTTATACAGACAAAAGTCCAAGTGTATGCACAGATGGCAAACCCAGGGTTTAAATTAGAATCTCATTCTCTGTTAGCCAGAAGTTCATATTAAGGCATTCCCTAAAGGGAGCACATGGCATAAAGAAACAAGTGTATCACAGCCAGGCAAGATGGTGAAATGCCAGTTTTAGATCTTTTAGCCAAGCAATCAGTTACTGACCCAGTCATCTTCAGTTAAAGTAAAACAACAAATGTGTCTTATTGATTAACATGCTCAGCTGGAGGCACCAAGCTGTGTTGTCCTTATGTCATAAACCCACAGAACCTTGCTGATCCATGGCTGATAATTTTTGCATCCATTTGGAAAAGGCATAATAAAGTCTTAAGAGTCTCATTTCAGAGTGCAGCGCATATGTCAGTCTGGTGAAACTCCCTTACTTCTGCAAGATGAGGCATAGATCCATTCACAGAATAGGGGTTATTTAGAATTAAAATAAGTTGGTAAACTGAGAGATAGGTTTTTGTTTTTTTTTAGTGGAGACCCATAGGTTTATTTTTTTAAAACTCTAGTATTCAGTGAGACAAATGTAGCAGAAAAAAGATCTGTCCCTTCCTCACAGAGATGCTTGTACCAGATTTGAATAAAAAATGTCTTGGTTATGAACAGGTTTTTGTATTGTTCAGGGTGTGGGTGGGAAGGGATCTACTTATGTTTCAAAGCCTGAGGGAAAAAGCATCCCTAAGAGAGCAAGCCAGTGTCTCTTTACTTTGAAGATAGAAACAGATAAAATGAAACTGCTTATTAGTCTGCAGCCCTGTACCTGAGGGAGTTGAGGAGCACTATAGCCTAAATATCTCTACCACTCATACTGACAGCAAGGGCGAAAAGCTAATGTGCTGGTTGGGAAGTGTAAAAGCCTTTTCCATGAGTGTCTGCACCTGAGTGTCACTGAGGCCACTGCTCTGTCATCCCTCTGCCTTGTGTCTGCTTGACAGCAGACACATCCCACTATTTCTGTCAGTAATGAGGTCCAGCTGTCAGAACAGAGTTTTAAATCTGTGTGGAGATGGACTCGTGTGGCAGTGGTAGGCACCTGAACTGTGGTTCCAAGCTGTTTGCCTGCAGGTGACTGTCTCTCTCCTGGAGCTATGTGGGATGCTTAGGAGCTCTTTGGGTGCACCAGCTTGGAACCAAGGTGTCCTAACAGGGGCTGTGTTCCCTTCCACCATCTGTAGCTGTGTTGTGCTTACATCCAACAACCTCATATATTGTAGACACAGGAGAGATTTCTCCAATTTTGGATCAGTATGGTTTTGTGGGTTTTTTTTTTTATTTAGCATATTTTTCTTTGGGTATCTTTGGACCTGGAAAATGAAGCCCAGAATGGAAACAGTGAAAGTGATGGGACTGCAGTCAACCTCCTGCCAATCTGCCTCCCCTACAGCCACCTCTGTGTCTTTGTGCCTTTGGTTTCTCTGCTAGAAGCAGGATAATACTTTGCTTCCCTACTTCTCCCTTCCCCTGTAGCTCCAGGGCTACCAACAGCTGGACATGAACTTCTCTGGTTGCTGCTGTCCATGACATGTAAAATAGGATAGTTTATCTGAGGATACAGTCAGTGGTTAATAATTTTTTGGGTTTAGTAGTTGCTTTGGACTCCAAATAATACATCTTGTGAAAGGAACTGCTTGAAATCAGAGCTGCTACATCTGCCATCTGTCTGTCTCCCACAGGGTGTGCTTGCTTGGGGTGTTTGCCCTGATTGTCAGCTGGGGATCCCTGGGCCTGGAGCTGGCTGTCGCTGTGGTAAGTGGCTCACATCCAAATCCCATTCACCCTTTGCTGCAGGTTTAGCAGACACCAGATTAATGTTATGCTGCGCCTGTTTTATAGCATATTCTGCTCTAAGTAACTGTCCTAATAATTTCCATCTAGGAAAAGTACATGAGCTGCTCCTTCTCCATGGTGGGGTGCAGTAGCTTGTACTCCAGCACTGCTGTGGTTGTGTAAAGCATCGCTGGTGGGGATGGTGATGAGAGACTTCAGCATCTGAAACACCCCTAGAATAGAAGGTTCCCTGAGCTTAACCTGGCTCAACTGCTCTGATGCTGGTGTGCTTTGATACTCCTTTTGTCTTCCATCTATCCAGGGCTCCAGTGACTTCTGTATCAACCCTGATGCTTATGTCTCCAAAGTGGTTGAAGAGAATGCAGTGCTCAGTGCTGGTAAGTGCTGGGACTGGCTTTGGCACAGGGTTCTGCAGCTCCAGCTGTCACACAGGAGCATGGCAGTGACTGAGAATTTCAGGCTGTGTTTGAAACAGAGGAGCTGGCGTACAGTGGGAAACAAAATGTGTGGAGCTCTGGAAAAACAGCATTCTGGTCAAAAGTGTACATGTATGCATCAGAACCACCTTCAGAACCTTTCTCCTGCCTTGACCCTTGGGTGGAAATAACTGATAAGATGGAATAACAGAAGTCCCTGGATTATTTTGCTTTAAATGTAGCACTCTTGGATCATGTTTTCCTCTCTAAGTGACAGAACCATGGCAGTAGCAGTGTGCTGTTTGAGTTGTCATTTTTAAAACTTGCTTTTGGGTCTGTATTCCTCAATCTAGAATACTTATTTTTATATCTGTTATCAATAGTTTATATATAATTTTTTTCTCTTAATGGTGGCTATAAATAGTAGCCTCTTTGAAGGGTAAGTGAATGGAAACTGCTGCAAAGAAGTATGAATTTCCCTTTCCATTATAAATGCAGTATTTTGACTGCTTTGTGTGTCCTGTTCCACTTAAAGCATGTGCCTGTATCACAGTGGCATCCAGCTGAAGCACTGATATATTTGGGGTTTGTTGCTCCTAATTTAGACTGAAGTGGTTGGTGAGGTGAGGGGTGCCTCCAGTTTGAACTTCACTGGGGCAAAGATGGCATTCAGAGCCATGGCTTAACAAAAAGGTGATTGGGTGTCTGCCAGCAGAGATACAATAAGTGCTGAAAAGGAGAAGTATTTTTAGGACTGAGTTTGCTGCTTAGTTACCAAAGTTAACTTTTTTTTCCTGCCTTCTCTCCCCCGATAGTTCCTTTATGTAGTTCTGTGTATGGTAAAACACAAATAGGCAATGACGCTGATTTGTGAAAGGAGTAACTTGTGTTTTTTCTGGTTCTTATTTGGTGGAACCAGAGAACTTTTGCTGTGTGTGCAGAAGGTCTGTGCTTAGCCAAATGCTCTCTCTGTGTGCAACTGGCAGGAAATTACGTATGTAGCTATGGCTGAGGATGCAGGGATTGGAAACAGTAAAAAACATTTATGTCTGGAGACAGAATGTAGTATAAAAGAATACGTACAGATTGATATTGCAACCCTACATCTTATTTTTGGAATGCCTTTTTTATTGATTTCCTGGGAAGAAGATGATAGAGCCAGGCAGTGCTCTTTGCAACAAAGAAATGTAGTGAGGGAAGAGAATGAGTGTTTAGCATAAGATGAAAAACCTCTCTTGGCTGTGAAGGTGACAAAGATGTGGCTTCAGGTGCCAAGCTGGTTTCCTGGTTGTTCAAGGAAACAAGTGGGTCAGTGAGGCTGAGGGGAAATACCTGATGCTAATGCCAGCTGTGTGCTGTGATAAATTGTTAACCCAGCTTAGCTCTGGAGCATGTTTGATAACAATTAGATTGACCCTGGGAAGCTGAAGAAAGGCCCCTTTGTGCTACTTCTCCATTTCAGTTGTCCTTGCCTGCTGGACTCCTGTGGTTTTCCATTGATCAGTATCATTCATTTGGAGGCTAACAGGGAGTGCAGGGCTGACATTCCATCCCTCCTCCCACATTCCCCGGCAGGGACAGGTGGCTCCCCCAGGGGAAAACAGGCTCTGCTCCTGCAGCACCACCATCTAACAGTTGTTAGAGCTCCACAAACAAGTGATTGGGTCTAAGGGAAATGTGAAGAGGAGGAAGAGCAGGTGCTGCCACAGGCCTGGGTCAGGAGAGTGACCCCTCCATGGGCTCTGAGTGTGTCAGCTCCTGCTGCCAGGAGCATTGGTGAGCACCTTTTCCTTTCTCCAGAAGGAAATCTGTCCAGCTTCTGAGCCTGCCATTGCACTAGGCAGCTGCTTGGGAGATGATTGAATCTTCTGTCTTCCCATGTGGGTTTTCACTGCTGTGTCATAGTTTATGATCAGGAAGTTATGGAAATAGCTCTTGGTCCCCAGTCTCGAGATCTTCCTGTGCATCTGAGCAGGAAGAAAAATGATGACATGAGGACTGCAGTGTGGCAATTACACTTTAATCCAAATAAAACCTGTTTAAAAGTCTGGAATAAGTGTTAGTATCCCTCGGCTGCAAATTGTAGCAGCTGCTTTGTGATCGGCTGAGCCATATGTACAAGGAGAGAGCGATGAGCTCCAGGAGACAGGGACAGTCAGCATCGATGCTGTCCTCTCAGAGGAAGAGACCCTGTTTGAAAGCCCCTGGTTCCAGTGCTTTATACTCTCTGCTTTGCTGTCTCTGCTCCTTGGATGGTGTTCTCTAACATTACCAGCAGTGTAGACACACTAAAAGAGTGTGTGAGTGGCTGGAGGGGTTCAGGTAGATCATGGAAGAAGACTGTCACAGGTGTAGGAATCATGTTTGCTGTGGGAATCACTTCAGCTGAAGTTGGGCTGAGTCTTGCTGAGGTATCTGCTTCTGGCCAGTGCTGAGGTCTGGCCTGCTGGGATGGGTGCTGCCATTTAATTTTAAGTATATGAAAAGCAATGAGTAATCCTAAGAAGTTTGGTAGTGCTGGGTCAATTTTTCTCTTTAATCACTATTTTTAGCTGTTGTTATTACATACAATGTATTGTAAGATTCTCTATGCTCTGACATTCTGACTGGGACTGAGCCATCGATATTTGCAATATTTTTTTGCTGGTGGCAGTTGTAGTTTTCACAGAAAAATAACTGAGTTGAATACTCGGCAACTAGTATGTTAATATTCCTGTTTATGTATTAATTGCTGTTTTCAAATCTAAGTGGAATTAATGGAGCTGAGAATAATCTGATTAAGTGCATTATTACTGTCATGTTTTTAGCTAGAGAGATGTTCTTGTTTTGCAGCTAAATTTGTGCTGCAGTAAAAAAATGATGGGGGGAGAAAAGGGAGGCAAAGAACTTTAATGCAGGTTTCCTGGAGAAGGAAATACTTAAATAATTTTGCAGAAGAGGCTGATGTATGTGCCTAACTCATCCTGTATTCATTAATTGAGATAAAGCCAATGGAGTTGAACAGTGGCTGTATAATCAGCTCCTGCTGCTAGTAAAAAGACTTGGTGCAGCCAAGATGTTTATTTTCCAAGCAGGAGGCCATCTTCTAGTCCCATTCTTTTTCACTGATATTATGTTATTATCAGATGACTTGTTGCATAAAATTAAATAAAAAGGCACAATCTGTCTAAACAACAGGAAGACCTTCCTCCAGATTCTCTTACCAGAAATCTGCATGGGGAACAGCCACTCTCTTCATCCGAGGGAGCTGTAAACCTCGGGGGATGGATAATGGAGCCTTTTAGCTCCAGTCCAGCCGAGCTGGTCAGGCTGGATGCTGAGGCTTGGCTGCTGAGATATGAGCAGGGAGGGTTCTTGTCATGCCCAGCCTCCTAATTGGCCCCCCATTGATGCAATCTCATCTTGGAAGTCCAGAGCTGAATCAGCCAAAGCACTGACACCATCACTGCCTCTGTTTCCTCTCTAGAAGTAAGGTCAGAACAAAACCTCAGGTGGGGCATTGGTGTCTGCACAGTTATTACCTGAGCTCAGAGTACACTGCAGGAAAGAGTTTGTCCAAAGAAGTTCTCTTGAGAATCCTGCTGAGCTGATGTTGGCACTGAGAAGCTGTTTTCCTGCCTGGTTTTGTTGGACTCCTGATTAGCAGAAAGCTTTGAGTGGAGGGCAGATGGGACAGCTACAAGCTCTTTGCTTTCACCAATACAAGAGTAGGATGTATCAGAGAAATTAAATGTTCTGCAGATACCTCCCTTTGCTGTCAGACTGGTGCCTTAGGGAAACAAAACTTCTGGTGAGGAACACATTACCTGGGCAAGAAACTCCAGCCAAAACAGCTGCCTTCCTTTGACACCACAGGTGCTTTCTCTGATGATTGAACCCACAGAGACAGCCTCATCTGGGTGTGTAGGTAAAATGAGCACTGCTAAGAGAGCACTCAATTAGGGATGAAGAAGAGCTGGGAAAAGCTGTTCTAGGTGTGAGGATTTTCTTTGGAACTAGGATCTTTTCTTCTGATTTCTCTCTACAGACCTTCTCACTGCCTTTTGGCAGGTGCATAATGCCATTTTTGCATTTTGGCTGGGCTTTGAAGTGAGTAGTAAGTCTCCATGGTTGCAGAAGCAGTAAGTAGTTCTAGCAGCTGAAGCTGTCTTTAGTAGGAAGCTCTACTTTCCTTTCTAGGAAAAACAGACTTTGCAAAAATAAAGCATTTCTGGTAGTTCCCTTCCTTGCCTTCTGCTCCCACAATGCCTGTGCACCAGGAGTGAGTCAGGAGGAGTGCTGCTAGCAACAGCAGGCATGGGCAGCTGCAGATGTGACCCCACCTAACCCTTCTGCTATGAACTAGATTGCCTAAAGGCCAGCTTCAAAAATCAGATCAACCTTTAGGAATTTTCCTTGAGAGGAAAATGCATCAGAAAGATAATTATAGAAAGAAATCGCCTGGAGCTGTTAGCAGAGTGCAAGTGATGGATTAGTGTAGCTGTTTTCTGGTCAGAAATATGAGACTTGGTGATGTACAGGATAGCCTCCACCAGGTTTAAAACAGGTGAAGAGTCTTTCCTCTTTTCCTGATGGCATGGAGGCAGGGGGCACGGTCCTCTTAATTTCCAGGCTTTGCAGTACAGCATCACCTTAAGGCAGCTTCATTGCCTGTTGTAGCCACAGATTTAAAGCACCACAGCTCGGGCTCAGTGCAGGGGAGAGCTGCTCCTGATGGCTGTGCCTTTTTGGGAAGCGTGTTTTATGTGGAGTGTCGCACTTGTCAGCAGCAAAGCCAGTGCTACCACAGTGATTCCTTGTTGATCCTGCCTTCCAGGGTGAAGCAAGGCAAGCACTTATTTCACTGTACTGCTTTTTGCTTCACTTGTAACCAGCAATCTTTATCCTGGGCTTACAAGCTGCGAACTATGATATCAGGAACTCTCATCTCCAATCTGCCCGCCAGGGACAATCTAGAAGGCCCTCAAGAAACGTTTCTAGAGCTCTGCATTAGCAGTATGTCATGCTTATTGCACTTACAAAGGCGATGTAAACTTGATACCACTGTGGGAGCTTAAGAGAAACCTTTAGTGGTTTGTTGGTTTAAAATAAATAGGTGACAAGATCAGAGCTCCTCTGGGTCACTGTGTGTGGTGCTGTGCTGTTGTCTCAGTGCAGGTGTGTTTTAATCCTTTTTCACACAGCCATTGTGTGTGATTTATGAGCCAGGGAGGAGCAGCCCTTTCCTTGGCTCAGCAGTTGTGGACAGTCACTTCTGTGGTCTGCCCAAAGTGAGGCACAAAGCAGTTCTTGCTGCCCTCCTGTCTGCCCAGAATTTGCTAATTGCTGTTTAGAGGCTTGGCTGGGGAGATGTAAGTCGTCCCAGAGAAAGAGTCGGTGGGAGGGAGATGGAGCAGCTGGCAGGAGCTGCCCCAGAGTAGGCTAATGAATTATAAATAACAGCTGTCAGGTTGCATTGGCAGCACACAGGGGCTGACAGGCTGTGTTGTAGCACTTGGTCTCCAGCATGCTGCCTTGCCGAAAGGTGCATTCAATATTTATGGGAAGTATGGCAGAGTCAGGATACAGGCAGGTCTGCTTCCTCCACAGCTCTGCTTGCTTCTGCTTGTGCCTTTTACTGATTTCTGAACTGGGACTCAGCAGAATAGCTGTGCAGCCTGGAATATGCATTACTGAAAGTCACAGAGAGAAGATTAAAAAGAATGGAGAAAAGGTGCTGGTGGAGGGGGAATGCAGAGGGTTTGTGTGTTTTAGGGCTTTTGTAGTCTTTACCACACCAACGTCACCCTTGATTTTGCTGAGCTGGCATGCTCCTATTCATCTGAAGAGGAACTGTAAATGTTTGAGGAATAATCTAAAGGTATTTGGATGATCAAGTCTTTCAGAGCTCCCTTCCTTGATAACATTATTGAGGATGGCAGGGGTAAGCCTGGTATTTGTAATTTGTGTGTGCTGGCAGTTGATGTAGTATTGTAGAGGGCTCATGAGGGCACCAGGCTGGTTTCACACACATCTGAACGAAGAGGAACACAGCTGCGTCTTCAAGCCTGGAAACAAATGATGCTGTTAGCAGAACACAGTAACAGACTTACCTGGAAGTTTATGAGTGTCTTCAGTGTACTGTAGTTGGATTTGTCCTAGACTGATGTCTTGTCTTAGGTTTATGTGGTGGGTAGTGCCAACTTCTGAATAAAACTTTTTCTGCGTTCCATCTGACTTTAAGTGGAGCCAGACCCGTTGCCTATCACTGGTTTAGAAACAATACAAAAATACTGCAAAGCTGGAACGACGTATCTGGCCTGACTTTCTTCTCTTGTGTCTTCCCAGAGACTCTCCGCTATTACATGACCTGTAGTGCTGGATACCCCAACCCTTTCCAGCAGGTGAGTGTAAGCACCCTACCTCCTTCCACCCCTGGGTCTCCTCATCCTGCAGGGTGTAGGTTAAGGGCTCTTGGTGCCAGCAAGCAGCCAGTTACAGGGTGTTTGCTCTAGGGAGCGCTCTGGCTGCTGGTAAAGCTTTGGCAGCTACTTCCCAGCTCTGCAGGAAGTGGCACTGTGATTGAGTGAGGAGTTTTTTCTAACTTTATCACTACCTGCACAGCTTCAGGTCCAGGATGCCGCCTTAGATGGGCCTGTGTGTAAGGTGGTGAGAGCCATGGCTTTGTTTGTGGTACCTCTGTTTACAAGGCACTTGTCTAAGAGCAGCAATGTGGAGACAGCACCACAATTAATGCCAGGCTGGAAAACTGTGTAGTTCCTGCTTTGAATCTCTTCTTGAAGGTTCTTTTGGGTTAAACAGTGGTGACACTCCACTCCCAAAATGCAGCCACTTCTGTGGGTGAAGGAGTGTTTTTCACAGATGCCTCTTACAAACCTTTGAACATCCAAGGGATTTATCCTGAAGTATAAATGTGAGTCATTATTCTCTTGTGTGGGGGCAGAAGAGCAGCACCTGGGCCCATTCCAAACTTTGTCGTATGCATCAGAGGCCAGAACGGGCCCACACCACCCACCATCTGGCAGACACCAGCTGCTTCACCATTTATATTTAGGATTCTTTTTAAACCTTGTCTTCCTCTGTTTTAAAGGGTGGGGTAAGAACACTTCAGGCTGTGGTTTGATGCATCTCTGCCATCTGTTGCATTTCTGGTTGCTCCATGTACTCCCTGACATGCTATTGCATGTGAAATTCTCTTGCTGCTTTAAAGGGATGTGAAGGCTGCACCCTAATACAAACAACTTCTACTGTTAACATTATGTCTTTCTCATCCATCTGATTTAGTAAAAAAATCCAGCTGTGTTCTGTGGTGAGAACTTGAATGCTTTGTGTCTTTTCTTTCTCCTTCCCTTCTGTCCTAGAGCCAGCCCCAGCTGTGTGTACATTTTTTGTGTATGTATTTTGTTCTTTGTTTGTGGGTTTGTGTTTTTAGGTTTTTTTTCCTTTTGGTTCTTCCCTTCTCCTCTTCTCTCTGTCTGTACTTCTTCCAGTTTGGTAAAAGTCAAACTTAACCCTGTTGCAGCTGCACTCATGTCAGTTGGGACATCTTGAACTTGTATGATTCATACAGATGATGCTTCAATATTTGGGAAATAGGATTTCAGTCTTTTCCCAGGAGATCTGTTGGTCTGTGTGGCCTGAACTGCTGAAACATTGCATGTTTTGTGTTGAGCAGAAGCTGTCAGGAAGTCACAAGGCTCTGGTAGAAATGCAGGATGATGTGTCGGAACTCATGAAGTCAGCGAGCAGAGAGCACCCCACCTCCAAGGTAACTCTCCTCAAGTTTGCTCTCCCTTTTCTTTGTGGCTCCCCTCAACCTTGTACAGAACCCAGCATCAGCTCCTGCTAAGCATTCCCTTGCAGTAATCACTAGCTTGTTGCTTGCAGGAGTATCTTACTCGGATCCAGGAGGTTTTGAATTCAACAGAGATCAACTTGCAGCAGCTGACAGCTTTAGTGGACTGTCGGAGTCTGCATTTGGTGAGTTCTTGGTAACTGGGCTTGAGCTAAGAAAGAACAAAGGGGGTGTAGAGCCTGTATTAGTTTGGAGTTCCAAATCTCTGGTGTGCCAGAAGAGTGCACAACAGCTTTTTACTGATCGATTCCAGCAGAAAGGGGAATGAGAATTTGGATGAAGTTAGCTTTCAGTTTAAAGATCAACACAGAAAACTAGGTAACATGCCTTCATACATCTACAGGCTGCAGCCATAGAGGCCTTCAGGTTTGGGGTTTTTTGTGTATAGCAAATAACTTGTTTCCTTTTCCATGCAGTGCAGTGCCACTGCCTCTCTAAAGGCAGAGACACAGACAGTTCATGCTTCTGTTCTTGGGCATGGAACATTGTGAGGCAGCTGAGAGACTTAATGAAAAATATCATATCTTCAGCTGGATGGATAAGTTTGCCTTGGCTGTTTATTTTTGTTCCTCTTAAAGTCTGATTGTGGGCAGTTGAAAATATTTCTGTGTCTAAATCCAAGCTGGTTTTTGTGAGGGGAAACAAGGGTTAGATCATTTATGAAAAATACTTGAGTCCCTGAAATTACAATAGAAATATGCTCTAGAAAAGGGAGTGCGATGTCTCTGAGTTGTTTCAGAGAGTGTAGTCTGGAGAAGGGCTTTTGAGCTACAGCTCAATGTTAACTCTGCACTGATCAGGAAACTCCGCTCCTTTCTCTCTGCAGGATTACATCCAGGCTCTGACAGGCTTCTGCTATGATGGAGTGGAAGGCCTCATCTACCTGGTTCTCTTCTCCTTTGTCACAGCCCTCATGTTCAGTTCCATTGTCTGCAGCGTCCCACACACTTGGCAGCAAAAGAGGTACAGAGAGGGTTTAGATCCTGTAGCACTGTAGAGCTCTTTCCCAGTGAAGACTGGCTGGATTTGTGCCCATGAGCATATGGAGCTCATTCCCACATGATCCCAGGAGTGTGAGGGATGAGGCTTTATAAGCACAGGTCTAACAGGAAAAAAAAATTGTTGTGTTTTGCTCTGGCTGTGGTTAATACTAACATCTGAACCTTATTGCACTGGAATATTCTGTGTGCAGAGTATTCAGCACACTGTAGGACTGTGAGTCAAGTCAGCTGAATGATTATAGCTCTAACATAGAGGTAATGCTTGAACTTTTGCTCTCTCTAAAATTCTTATTCTCTTATGTTGCTTTGGAGGCATTTTTTTACTATGGGGAAGAGAATTGGAATAAGGAGCAGTTTACACTTGCCTTTTTAGCTTTGCTCATGCTGAGGTGACTACTTTGCATAGATAATTGAAGGCAGGAACTGTCTTGTCAATAGCATGAGCAGGTGAGAGACTTGCAAATTGGAACTGGTGTTGATGATGATAACCAGATTGATCAGTAAGTCTTTAGCAAACCTTCTCTTCACTGGCTGGCTGCTGCACCACATGCAGCTGTTAAAATGGCATTGAGTTTTCTGCTCTTGCAGAAGAGCAATAGACTGCAGCGAAATCTCTTCTGTGGTCCTGATTTTTGTGGTAAAATAGAATGCCCTGAACAATAGCAGGAAGCCAGAGCTGGCCCAGCGTGCAGTGCCCACAGAAAAGTGGCCTTGGGAAGTGTCAGAATAGCCCTTGAGAAAATGGCTGGTTCCTCACCTCTTCCACAGGCAGCTGCAGAGACCTTACCACGAAGAGCACAGCAGTCTGCCTGCTGGAAGGAGAAAGGTTTACCCAGTGGCACGTCTTGTGCTGCCCTCCCTGTGGGCTGCTGCCTGCCCTGCCAACCCCAGCAGGCTCAGGCTGCTGCTGTGAACTGAAGGGTTCCCTCTTGCATTCCCTGGAGGGCCATCTCTCCCCCAGCCTCCCTCTGGGAAGTGGAGGATGTTGTACTTTATTGCCTGTAAGAGACTATGCAGGCTGCAATTCCCCGATCTTCAGTGCCACCATGTGGTGCAGAAGCTGCAGGTGATGTTTGGGAGGTTCTAGTGGTGTCCATGCTGTGTAGAACCTTCACTAGCTTTGTCAAGCACAGATTAAATATGTTTCAGACCTTGGTGCTCCACCCCCTAATTAGGGAGATGAAATAGCAGTGTGTATTATATAGGAGGGGCAAGAGAATACTATGGGGAGACAGAAAGAACCAGCTGCCAAACAGTTCTGCTCTCCGTTGGTTTAAAATCCTGGCAGTTTTGAGAGGATGAAGCCTTTAGACACAAATTTTGCAGTTTAGTCTCTGTAAAGACATCTGTGATTTTCCTAGAAGCTGAAGCAGACCCTTTGCAAACAGAATGAGAGTTCAGAGGGGTCTACAGAAGACTTATCCTTAAGAGCTCTTTGCACATGTCTACAAGAAATGGAAGGACACAGACTGCAGTTCTGTGGGGTTTGTGGCGCTACCTCCCCGTTGCCTCTCTTTATTGTTTGTTGGGGTTTTTTTAGTGCTGTATATTTTGGGATGTGTATCCATCCTTTGGTTGTACAACTGGGCACTTGCAGACCGGTGCTGTCTGCCAAGCCCTGAGAGAAGCCTGCAGGGGGGCTGGAGGGGATCACGCAGTGTGCACCTCCAGATGGGATCTGTGGGAGGTCTGAGTCACTGTGATGTAGGCTGTGTTTCACACTGCCACCCTGAGGCATCCCAAACGGGTATGAACGTGGAGGTGTGGAAGATGACTGGGAGGGTCCTAGGACTACCATGGTTTCCTGCAAACCCCACATGTGGGGTAATTGTAGGGTTCTAGGAGGAACTTTTTCTCCTTCTTGCAGAAGCTCAGATGATGATGGGGAAGAAGAATCAGCTGCTCAAGGGAGTAGACAGACACACGATAATCTGTACAGAGTGCACATGCCCAGCCTCTATAGCTGTGGGAGTAGTTATGGCAGTGAGACCAGCATTCCAGCAGCAGCACACACAGTCAGCAATGCTCCCGTCACGGAGTACATGTGAGTATCCCCACAAGAAGCTTCTCCACACTGCTTCATTCTCATTTCTGTTGGCTCAAGTGCTGCAAGGTTGGCACTTCTGACCAAGTGGTGAAAAGCGATGAAGGATTTTGTTTTCTGATTGGCATCTAATGGGAGAAGGGAATAGCTTGAAAGTGCTGCACTAGAAAGAGTTTTGTTAGACAGCATGCTCCAAAATGTGAACAGCTTTGTGCTCCAGGACTCAGGAAACTATCTAAAGAAAAGAAGTAGGAAAGTAGTGTCTGGGCTTCTTATTACACAATGATTCTGATCACCAGAAGACTTAATTCTTCAGATGGAGCAGTCTTGCCAGAAGCCTCCCCAGAGACTGAGAGCCAAGACAAAATCTGTGGGCTCTCTCTTTCTACAGTATTTGCAGTCAGCTCTGACATCTGTTGCAGTTTGGAGCTACCTAGTCCAGGTGGGATCTTCAGAGCTTTCTCCAGAAGTGCCTAACCCTGATTACATTTGGACTATCATCAGGGTCCATCTTTTTTTGGGCTGCCACATCATTTTGTTTATCCCCTTAGACATTGTCCTCATTTTATCTCCATTTCTGCCACTTGGCAGTTCTGATGCTGCAGGGAGGCGGATTTTCACAAGGACCTATTTTTAAATCACTTGATGTGATTCATTGTGGGCCTGTCTGAGTAAGAATGTAAAAATAGTGCTCAATCTGAGGAAAATGATGGTAGTTTTATGCCCTTGTCTGAAAAAGGGGGATCCACCTGGCCTGTAAGAAAAGCTTTGAAGGAGACTGACCCAATACAGTAGTTCTGGGGGTGAGGATGCTCTGTCCTGTGTCCCCATCAGAGACTATCCCCAGAGAAGCATGGCACGTGCCCCGTTACCATGTGTGTCTTCCTTTCCTAGGAGCCAGAATGCAAATTTCCAGAACCCCCGTTGCGAGAATACCCCGCTCATTGGCCGGGAGTCCCCACCTCCCTCAGTAAGTCTCTCTTTACTGCTCTTCTCTGCTTCAGCAACTTTGGGGAATACACATTTGCCACTCCTGTGTACTCCCAAGGGAGCTGACTGTGCAGCCAAACACAGGATCTGGCCCATAAAGGGCAGCAGCTTGAACAGACAAGCTATGTCTCACCTGCCATGGAGAATAAAACCCTGCTATGCTGCTTTGGACATTGCACACGAAAAGACTAAAACTCAATCAATTAACGCTGATAATCCTATGGGCCCAGTCCTGCCACCACTGAAGTGCATGAGTATCTTGATGGGTGACTTCAGCAGGATGATTCACTTGCATGCAGTGTACTTGCTATCTGTGGCATTGGTTCCTCAAGTTTAAAAAGAAACTTGTTCAAACAGTAAATTCAGAGTTATTGCTGAACCTCTCTCCTTAATCCGCCCTAAAGAGATGGTAGGATGAAACCTGTATTATTTTTTTGTTGAGATTTTTTTTTTTAAATCTTTCTTTCACAACTGTTTTGCTTTCTTTGAAATCTATTTCTGTATTTAATTTCCTATGGAGGAAAAAAAGAAACTTTCATGGAAGGTTTTGGTATTTGGAGTGGCCTGATAGCCATTTCTGTACAATGGATAAAACATGGGCTTGTCTTCATGTCTGGGTAAGAACTAAATTAATCTTGCCCTCCCTCACTGGATCCTGTAAGCCTGATTTACAGCAGAACCTGGAGAACATGCCATCCCAGTGCTCACTGACTTGGTGCTGTGATTACAGAGGATGAGTAGTAAAATGCCTAATGATCAACCAGTCTTCAGGTATAGGTAAAGAAAATACTCTGTGGTGCCTGGGCCAAATTGATGGGAAGGGGAGGAAGAGGAGGTTGGCGGATGAAGGTGTAGGAAATGTGGTGGAAAAGAGGGCATCACATTCATGGTTTCACTTCAAGAGGACCAGTTCATCTTGCTGTAGAGGAAGTGGAAATGTGCAGAGTTGATCCTTGTCTCTGTCCTTGGCCAGACCTCTTCCACCCTCCCCAAGGAGGTTTCCTGACCCCTGGTGTTCTGATTGCGAGCTCTGGTCGCGTTGTCCACTCTCAGCAGCGAGGTGGTCTCAGCAGAAGCCCTGACATGCTGCACTGCTGGTGTTCCACAGGGCAGAAGGGCACTGTCCCTCTGGTACTGCCAGGGCACATGTTTCTTCAGTGTCTGGCTTCCCCTTGCCCTGCAGCTCTTCTGCTTCAGAAAAAGCACATTCCCTTCCATGGGGCTGTAGTGAGGCAAGAAGTTCCCTGGTTCTTCAGTAGCTGTTTGTGTTAATACCTTGAGTGGGAATCTGAGTCCTGGTACCTTAGGCTGGAGTTTGGGAGTAGATCAAGATTTTTTTTTTTTTTTTTTTCTTCAGAGTAACTTGAACTGGCAGCCATCAGTGTGGGCTATGGGGAAGTGCAGGAGCTGGGGAGGATGAGGGAGCAGCACTGCACCCATAGAAAAGGGAGCTTCTCCCCAGACGACACAAGGAACCAGGCTATAGGATAAATGTGTTTCCTGGAGGGACGTAGTAGGCAGTGGAGAAAAGAAAAATACTGTCTATTCTCATATTGGCAGGCAACAGGGAAAGGCTTTTCTGGGATTTTCGTATTTGCAGCTCTCCGTAGCAGGTGGCTGAGACTACTGAGGCAGAAGAAGTGGTGATTTTTCATAGCAAATTGTCTGTGGGAGGAGAGAGATGAAAAGGGAGTACCAATGCACACATCCCTGCCTCTTTTTGGGAGGGAGGAGAGGGAGATAGCCATCCGAGTAGGTTATGTCCAGTGGGTAGACAGAGCTGACCTATTCCATTTAGCTTTCTGTGAACAGATGGTGAAAACTAAGAAGTGATGATCCTGCTGCATTGTTTGTCCGTTACTTTTCCTGGCTTTTTGTTTGTTTGTTTGTGTTTTTCCTTCTCTCATTCCTTCTGTTTTCTCCTTCTTGCCACAGGGATATTCCCTTAGGGTTGTAGAGCCCACCTTGTCGCTGACACACACACCACAGTTTCACTTGCTTGCACTGTGTTTTTCATGCACGTTGAGGCTGCACTCTCTTTTTCTCTCTCTTTCTTGCGTCATCACAGTTGTATTTGGCTGCCATGGACAGTAGCAGCCATATGAGCTGGCAGCTTAAGCCCTCGGACAGTGCACGGACATACTGGTAACAGCGCCCGCAAATGGAACAGGTACTGCAAAAAAGGTCCTTCTTGCTCAACCCCTTCTCCACTCCCAACCGCTCCCTTCATCCCTGCACTGTTTATCCCAGGCCAGTGCCTTTTATTTCTTCACATTCCTTCCCTCTGCACCTCCCACCCATTCCCTCCTGCCAAGGGTTAAAATGAAAATCCGTTTTGGCTCTGGTGCAGACTCAAGGAGCAGTATCAACCTTCCAGAGGCTTCTGGTGCACATTGTGAGGGTTGCAGGTGCCCATGCCTTGCAAAAGCTACCTCACAGCAGCTCACAGTCCACACCTGAGAACAGCTTGAACACCAAGTACCAAGTGCTCAAACGTAGAAATAACCTTGCACTTCAAAAGCAGAATAGAAGTTCTCCCATCACAAGAAGCCATTCTCTAGAAGCAAAGAGAGCCTATTTAGCAGGACTTCAGTCAGGAATGGTTGTCTTCATTCAGCTTTTGGCTTTTCTTGAACCCCACTGCTGTTCTGCTTGTCCTTAGTAGTCATAAAACCATGTGCCCAAAACCATCAATACCAACCTGCCACAAGCTTTTAACTTATTTGTAGGATTTTTAATTTTAAGCAGTCCTGAAGAGGTACTGTATTGCCTGTCAGATCTGTGTGCAGCTTTTCCTTTTATCCTTATGTTTAAGGTCAGAAAGGAGCAAATTTTAAAAGAAAAGCTTCCCTAAGGGTCCGGATATAATCACTAAGATCTGTTTCATTCTGTTTCAAAACCTTTTACTGTTTTGTTTGTTCTGTGTGTGTCTGAATCATCCCATCCATGTCCCACAGACTCTGTGAGCAGGGCCCTCCTAGTACCATTTCACTGCCTGAATTCCTTGTGGGCTGTAGTTGCTGGTGTTCTCCAAGACAGACAGTGTTTCCTCCCTCATCACGAAGCCACGCACCCACAGAAAGAGGAGGTGGTCTGCATTTTTGGGGGTTATTAGCTTGGTCAAATGCAGGGTATGATTAGGGTTACCAGAAAACTCAGGTGGTGTGAAGAACAGTGCTCCTTCAAGGGAGCTACAGCCACGCAGGGACTGGAAGGTGTTGGTTCCAGTGGGAGCAGGGAGCCCGTTGCTTTTGGCTCACGCAGTCAGTGACGCGCATCTTGCATTCTCTTCCCAGAAATACGTGTCCCTAAAGCTGCTGTTCCTTCTTCTCTGCTGCTCTTGTTGGCACTTTTGTCAGCCTTGCCCTGGATTCCTTTCTGTTCTGTTGGTGCTTGGTCTGCATCCCTGCTGCCCCTCGCTGTCTGCCTGCCTGCCTTGGGGCTGCTGGGAAGGCTCTGGATCGGGTGTCTTGATGCCTCTGCCGTGGTGCATGAACGCAAACAACCTTGTCTGGAAGCGTGGTGCCAGCACCCTTGAAAGGCTCACAGCTTTCTCCAGTCTTAAGTCTTGCTAGGACTGCTCTTGGGCCTCAGCTTGTGGTGGGTGTTCTGCTTTGTTGTTCCTGCAGGTGGTATTGTAGTGATGTTAGGTGGATCTGTTCCATGAAATAAAATATTGGTGAGGGTGGGGAAATTCTAGGGCCTTCATTCTAGGCTTGAAATCCCTGGGTTGAAACATGACCTTGAAACAAGACAGTCTGCACTGTCTTCTGTTTATCTATGGTCCCACCCGAGATTAATGTGGCTGTCTGAAGGGCTATGGAAAAGGGACTGCATTCTTTCCAAGGCTTTAAAAACAAACAAAACCAACAGAAGCTCTGTTCTTTTGGCTTGAAAAACTTAAGTTCCTTTGAATTCACAACCCCCTGGCTGGAATTAGCTGTTTCCCTGCATCTTGTGCCTCCCATACATAATAACACCAAACCCTGTGTTTGTGTGTGTTTACTGTGCTCTAGCTGTTTGAGATCAACCTTTCAGAACTTGAATCCAGAAGCTTTGGTCTTTATTGGATTACCTGAACAGCTCTGGCAGGAAATCAAAGTCAGGGTAGCTCGAGAGAAATACACATGGGGTTTTAACCACAAATAGTAAATGGTTTGTACTCAGTCATGGTTTCATATCGTAAGTGATCCTTCAGCATAGCTTAGTTAGCTGTGAAGTACTCATGGAGTTCACAGCAGTCAGTAGAATTGATGGCCTCTAAAACGAACTGATCGTTCCCTTAATTTTTTTTTTGTCTGCAACCAATGATTCCTTTGTGCCCAGGCTATGTGTGTCAAGTGCCTAACTAGTATCTGCTGGCTAACCACACCTGTGAAAGTTTTATACCCTCAACAAGGCTGAATGTGAAGGAGAGACTTTTATTTTCTTTGGAGAAATACAAAAATAAACCTGTGTGCGCTCAGCTGTGTTTGTCGGAGCTGGCTGGTAAGTGACTGAGAGGTGCTGTGTCGAATAGCACAAGCCACCAGCAGGAATGGTAACAAGAACTCTTTCAGGTGCCCTTCTTAGGGAAGCTGACAGTGAGGTGGAGGTATGGGTTGAAACTTGTCCTCTGTGCTGTTTTTGGAAGGGTAAATGGGGGTGTATAGGCACATGGGTACTTCCAGTGAGCGTGCTGGAAGAATGACTGGATTGTGCGTGTTCTTTAACCTTCTATGAAAGCTCCTCTTTAAAGGAAACTAAATGCAACTGTGAACCTGACAGCTGTGGGCCTCAGAGAGGAGTCCAAGACCTCCTTGGTCTGAATTGTGCTCAAGCTTTTTGTCTTTAGAATCACTTTTTAAAGGAGTTAATGACCTAGTGATTTTTTTTTTTTGTAACTCAACTGAGGACTCAATTAATTTTAACTATGAATGATATAGTTTGGTTTCATATCCAAAGTGGCAAGTGTCTGCTGATACATCTTCAACTGCTGGCCTGTCCGGATGTTGGGACCTGTGTGTTCCACAGCATCTTTCCTCTGCTTCCCAGCAGAGGATGCAGAGAAGGACTTGGAGGAAGGACTGCAGCATGTGGAGAAAGCACTTGTACATGGAGGGTGATGCTGTGACTGAGATCCAGAGCACGCTGATAGAGCTGTGCTGGTGAGAGGTGCACAGTGAAGTGTTGGCTCTCTACTGCCAGGTTTCAATCATACTTATCATGGTCATTAAAAATACCCTTAACAGAAAGAGTAACCAGTTCAGACTGTACTGGGAAGAGGCACAAAGGTGCAAAAATCCTGAGTTAAGGAGAGAACATCAGCCCTAACTCTGACTACTCTGAGTTTGTTCCTTGTGGTGTTTTTGCAGGTAGGTTTGAATGTAAAATACTTTCTGCTTGACTGTCCAGATCTTGTGTTCCTGGTTACTTTGTTTTAGTGGCACTTAAACAACTGTGGGGTCTTTTCTTTTTGGAGGAAGGAGGGAATTATTTTCGACTTCTCCATCCATGATAGGTGTATTTTATACATCTTTGAAATGCAATTCATCAAGTGGTCTTCTTGATTTTAATGCTTTAAAGAAAATTTATGTTGCATGTTGTGTGCTGAACCTTTATGACTTGTCCAGAAAGATTCACAATAACCTTCCATTATCTGAGATTTTTTTTTTCCCTAAATACTTCTTACAAAACTATAGCACCTGGAAAAGTTCTCTGTTCATACTCATCTCCTGTCACATGTCACTGTAAAGAATGCAAATGGAAAATGAGCAATCAAATGCATTTTTCCTTCTAAGACCCTCTTCTTAGCATGAGGGTTGGCTGGTAATTTCAGCATTGCACTACCTGAAATGTGCCCTACTTACTCTATCAGAAAGTTCTTTGGCTTCTAAACCTCTCTGAGCCTGTTGGGTTATTCTCCTACGTGTTAATAACGCCCTAAACTTTATTTCTGAAACAGTAATCACCTCTAATAAACTGTATAGATTGTTGTCCTTAAAGTAGCTCAGGTTGCTATTTTCTATCTTTTGCCTTCTCACTGACAAAAAATACATCTTAGAAAGAACAGATGTACCCTTTGTCTTCTAAATATAGATGCTGTTTCTGGGCCAGAGTTTTATATTAAGATCCATGTTCTGCAAAAAGTTTTCCAATTATGGAAGACACTAAAAGCTGAGTGTGCAAATAAGCCACAGGTGTCTTCATCTTGTGCTGATGGGATCAGCTCTGCCAGAGGAGCAGTTTCTCTCTTCCATTGTACAGAGGTTCAACCCAGGTCAGTCTTTGAAAGAAAACTGTTAAAAAACTGTTAATTCTCTGAAAACCACCATGGACAGCTGAGCTTTTGAGAGCCTAAAGATGCCTCATAATGTTCTTTCCCGGGGGCAAGATAAATCATACCTCCTGGTGTGGAACTGCCTTTCAGTTGTCTCTTTGCCAGCTTAACTGGCTATTTTATGTGGTTCAGTTTAAGAGGTGATAAAAAGTCAGTGTGCTGAAGAGCACTCTTGGGAAGTAAGCTGTGGATATTATAGAATTACTCAAGCTCCAGAGGGTATAAAAAGAGGAATGAAATGTCTGTCCTCATTGCTTGGTTGTTAATATCGTGGTAGCAGAACCCAGAAAACATTGAACGCATTGGTGTAAAGAGGCAAAGTTTTGTTCTTACTGCTGGATATTATTTGTGTTTTTCAGCTCATTATTCAAAGCTCAATGACGTTATCTCAGTAGCTTCTGGGAGCTGTTTTGGATTAGCTTGCTTAGAATAAAAAAAAAGAGAACAGCACCACCACTCCAAATCGAACTAACCTTCATCTTTCTGACTTGCTCTTCTCACCCCCATGCTGGAGTCTCATCTGCTGCTGCCTGGTGCACAGCTTGGATCCCAAGCCACATTGGGCTGTCACCCACCTGATAACTTGCTAATATCATCCTGTTTGATGGCAGCTTGATAGGGTCCGTTCTTTCTTGGGCATAAATTGTTTTGTTATTCCTCACTTTTCTTTCAAGCTGCCCATCTGTGGCATGTGCAGTCTTCTGATGCCCTCATTGCTATAAAACACAATGTGAAGATACAGTGAGCACCCATTTTCTTTTCAACCTCCTTTTCTGGCATGGTTGAATGCAGTAACATGACTAAGAGGGGATGAAAGTGTGGGGTGGGTTTTTACATCTGCATCATTCCCATTTCCCTCTCTTCTCCCAAGCAACGTATGTCATGTTTTGACTTAGTGACTATTGGATTTCCTTCTCTAGAGAGCTTGGATAAATCGCCAGCACATCTGCACTGACCTGGCCAGCACCCCTGCAGCAGACTGGCAGGATGTTACTCAGCATGAACTATGCAGTGACTTGTGAAACTTTCCTTGTAAGACTGAGCCAGCAGCTCCTTGAGATGCTTGCTGTAAATACACACCGTGTTATGCTGAGAAGTGGTAGAAATCTGTGGTTCCATTGTGACATTAGTCACTCTGACTTAACTTTGTTTGTTTGTTTTGTTTTTTTTTTTTGTCTTGTCTTTTCTTTCTCCAGTACACCTCCAGCATGAGAGCCAAATACCTCGCCACCAACCAACCTCGTCCAGATGCTGGCAGTGTGCATTAAAATGAAAAAGCAAAAGCAAAAAAAAAAAAAACAAAAAACAAAACCCACACGTGCAGTCAGACTAAACAATGTGCCAACTGCTGTGCCCCTGTGCTGTCCTCGTAGAACAATCCTGCTGTTCTGCCCAAAATCCAGTGCAGCTCCTTCTGTTTCTCCAGTCCAGACCACCCTTCCAACCTGGTACCTGCCCACTGAGTGGAAGCTCCTTTTGAATTTAAGCCTTCACCTTGTTGTACCTGATGTGAAAGAGAGCAAACGTGTGCAGGCAAGCAGCTGAGAGCACCGGGCAGGAAACTGGGCCAGAGTAGCCTGTCAGAAACAGGTGGTGAATATCTTCTGCCCCCTTTTTCCCCACTTCTGTTCCAAGAGGGACTTGGTGAAAGACGGTGGTAGATCTTCTTCACTTCTGCAGTGGGACCAGCAGCCTGTCAGACACCACAGAAGCAGGACTCAGTGCCTGTGACTGGTGTGCAATGAGGGAATGCACAGCGTCTCAGTGGGAATCCTCTGGTCCACTGCCCTGTGTGGGGGAGGAGGGAATTCCTGCCTCATGGTGTCACTGCATATCTGCTGGAATTTGCTCTAGAAGAGCAAACCATTTCACTACCCTGGTTAGCTTTTTTTTTTTTTTGGTTCATTAAGAAAATGCCTTTTTCTTTCCCACTTTATCTATCATGTGAATTCTTGAGGAGGAGCAGGGGGGCCCAGCACCAGTCAGTTACCCTGTATGTTGCTCTGGACCAGACCTCTCTGCTCCATCAGGGAAGCCCAGGTATTTGCAGATGGCATTCTGGGTGCTGCCTTTCCTAGGCCGACACAGATCAAACAGGAGCCAGCCACTCACTTGGTGCCAAATTTTTCCAGGGAAAGACTCATAAGACTTCATGGGAGGTATTTTTGCACTAAAGAGTTTTGGCTCTCTGATGCTAGATCTTATGGGACAGTCAGTTTGCAAAAGCAAGAGAAACTGGAAGCACCAATGGATTTATAGCAAATGCAAGTTCTCCCTGCAGGAGTGACCTGTGAACTCTGCTGGACTTTCTTTTTTCCCTTTTTTATAAATCATAATCTACAGCACAGGGTTGCTGAAATGGCATTGAAGGAGGTTTTTGGAGCCTCAGTCCTAACACACTCACAAGAATTGTCAGTGTATCTTCTGTGTTCTAGAGTCAGA
Organism: Corvus cornix cornix; assembly: GCF_000738735.6. NCBI lineage: Eukaryota > Metazoa > Chordata > Aves > Passeriformes > Corvidae > Corvus > Corvus cornix. The sequence continues at coordinate 4,841,718 of NC_046344.1, read as the reverse complement.
AACCCTGGACAACATTGTGACTGTCAGAACAGGTTTATATTTTATTCTGTTTAATTTTGTTTAGCTTTTGAAGGCACATTGCTAACCACTATCTCACCATACTAATGCACATGTAAGGCATTTTCTAGACGTGAGGCAGAACAAGGCTTGCAAAGGGGCAGCTGGGTGCCTGCAGAGGGCAACATCCTTCACTGGTGCTGTACTTCCCACTGAAGAGCAGTGCTCCAAAGGGCACTGACAGCTTCCTGCTGGAAGAGGAGACTGCCTCTTGGGAGGTACTGTCAAGTACTTGCCCTTTCAGTAGGGTAACTGATGTTCCTTTTTGTCTTTTTACCTCTTAGTAGGGGCATCTTAGCAGAGCTACTGAGCATTATATTAAATAACTGGCAGAGGAAATTGAGTGGGAAACATCTCTCAAACTGGAATGGACCCAGTGGCAGAGGCAGTTCATTGTCACCTCAGTGATGTTCAGACTCGGTATCTGTTTACCACATGTTTGCTGTTTGGGGCACAGAATTACCAATCTGCCTTTACTCAAGTCAGTTGCCTTCTTGCAGTGAGGTGGGAACTGCTCCTGGCAGGCAGCTAAACAGGCTCATGGGATCTGCTGGGAAATGGTACCAGCTCTGTGGCAGAGCAAGCTTTGCGACTCCTCTTAAGATAGAAACCACTACTAAACTGCAAGGCCAGCTGTTACCATTCAAAGGAGTGAGAGACAGGGAGGAGGCATCACCATATAGCCAGGAAGAGAAGGTTTTGGAAAAAACTTCACACTTCAGCATAAATCTCTGGAAGCAGGATTTTCTTGCTCAGGACTGCGTATGCCCTTTCAGACACACTGGATGGGCTTCACATGAAACATACCTCTGTTTTATCAAATAACAAGGGCAGGGAAACGTCGTCACAGGTGGTATGGAGGGACACTGTGGCTCATGAGCCCCAGGGTTTCCATCCTGTCTTAGAGCCTACCAGGAGATGTGGGTGTGCAGGGTGTGGTGATCTTGCAGGGCCCCAAGCACCCCCAACTGCTCTCTGGGGGGAACCCCAACCTTTCCCTCACTTTGAAGGAAGAATCAAGAGCCATATAATCCTTATTAAGACTGAGTTGTTCTGCCATCATCCCTCCTTGCAAGGATGTGCTCCAATTGCTATTCGCATCATCAATTTTAGGGGACCTGCCCTGAAATCTGTGGCCCAGTCCTACTGGTGGAAGGCGAGTGTTTTGGAGGCTGAAGGGTGTGGGGGAGCCCTGTGAAAACAAGTGCTTCTGTGTACCAACTTCTTTGTACACAGAATGCACCTTGAACCTGTGTGACTGCACTTTGGGCTGGGTCTAAATTGCCACAGGGGCATTGGCTGTGCCACACAGTAACAGGAGTGAGCCGATGCCTTTGTTTGCAGCATCTAACGGAGCAGCCACCTTGACCTGCTTCCTTCCAAGGTTTGGCATAGCCACTTCCAACAGCCAGAACAACTTCTGACAGTGTTTGGGGCTCGCAGCAAGGCACAGCTGTGGAGATATGTGCTCTGTGACTTCAACATGTAACTGGAAAGAACAATATGGAGATAACATTTTGCTCTCTGGAGGCCAGCACAACGTGACTGCGGTGTGAGCGGTGTACCTGTGTCCAGCCAGCACTTCCTTTACTTGACATGGATATTGCACTTTTGTAAAGCACCCTGGAACTCTGCTGCCCCGCTGCATGCTGTGCAGAGCGCTGGATAGGAAACACAGACAAATGGGTTTCTTTTGGTTTATTATTATTATTATTATTACTACTTTTTTTTTTCCTTTTTTATTTTACTGGAACCTTGAGCAACAGTGTGGCATTTCTGCAGGCTGGTCTGAATGGATCTGCTGAAGAACAGATGGCCTTTGCCTATTTTTATGGCTGCGACATAATCAGTCTCATCCATATGGTCACATTTTGTCTGAGGAGGGGACTTTGAAAAGCCAAGATCTCCCAGACTCTGTGCCTCCCTCTCGGGTGAACAGCAGGTGCTATCTGGCGAAGACTCATCTGTTCTGGATGGCATTCATGGTTGAGGGAGTCCAAACTCTTCAAGCTGCAGGAGGTAAAGCTGTAGAGACTTCTCTCTCTTCCATCGTCTCTCTCTGTTTTTAATGTGACAAAATGCCAAGGCCATATCACTTGGTGTGTCCCAGCTGACCTTATCGGACATTTCTCATGTTACTGGTTGCTAGAAAAAGGGTCCAGAAGTCGGGGGAGCTGAGATTGGCCTCTGGACACCTCGCTGACTGCAGAGTGGATGGCAGCTTGTCCGGTTGAAGGTGACTGCATTGGTGAAGACACTTCATGTTACTTTTTCAGAAGCACAAATGTGGTCATTGGCTTGTCTGGTTGGCTTGGTTTATTTCCACTGCATCATCATGTGTGAATGACACTTTCTTTTAGAACTGAGAACTCTTCCAAGCACACAAACATCTCCACAATGTGAAATGTAAATAGCATGTTGGACTCTTGTGTCCAGTGTTCAAGACTGCATTGTAATTGTAAAGGAAATCAAATCAAGACTTGGCTGTGAATTTCTTGTGCTGTCTTGGGAATTATAACTGTAGTGTTTGTATCCTGTATGTATTATTAAACTGAGTTCATTTTGTGTGCTGATAAAAGGGTTCAAGCTAAGATTTTTAGCGTGCATCCATGTATCCAAATGTGAAGGATGGAGTGCTCCCTTCCCCTCCTGTCCTTTTTAAGTTTTCTCCATTTGATAGGTGTTGATTTTCCGTGTACAGTCATCTCAGCCAAGATGCAAGGGATGTTCATTTGAGTGCTTTGAGGGGGACACAGTGCATGGGGTTTTAAGTGATCCTAAGTTAGGATTTCCATAGCAGTTCCCTGAAACTACATGAAAAGTTTGGCCTTTCTGAGAGTTAAACCATTTCTCAGGGAGCTGCTCAGCCATTGCTCATGAGAGCTTTGGGTGCTACAGGGGAGCACCCAAAAGAGAGTGTGAGACAGGAGTGGGTGGGTGCCCATCAGAGCAAGGTCTAGGTGCCTGTGGGAGCAAACCCAGGCTTCACTTCTGGTGCCCCCTTCTCTTCCTCCCAGCAGCCACTGAACTACCATTCTGAGCCCTTTGAAGAAGAGAGAAGTGTCTTGGTTTGTTGATCCTCGCCACCCCCCCTGATTCGGGAGGAGATGAGGTGGATGGGTTTCCCTTAGCTCAGGAGAGGAACTGTCTTTGAAGCACTTCCTACCTGGGGTCCAAGGAGAAGCCAGGGTCTTCCCCAGCTCGGCAAGTGTGCCAGTGTCACTCAGTGCACATCTCTGGGTGGGAGGGGAAAAGCCCTCCAGGGAGGTACCGAGCAGTCAATCCCATGCCTTGAGACAGAGACCTGACAAGGCTTGGTTTGTACCTCGTTTCATCACAGCCTACTCCCCTTTTCCAGAAATCGTGTGCATGCTCTGGATGGCTTCCCTAGGCATTCCAGGAGGCCCAGCCGAAGCGTGGGATGTTTTGGTAGCAGTTCCTAGATGGCTGACAAGTGGTCTGTGCTTTCAGGGGGGTGTGGGATCTCTGCCAAGCCATGATGGTGAGCGTGCTGCCCAGCTGGGAGAGAAGGGATGGGTTACTGGTGGCCTGGAGCTGCCGGGTGCTCACCCAGCCCCTGTGGCTGCATGAACAAAGTGGAACATAAATTAATGTACAACCAGAAAGTTCAAAATACTCCTTTCCTAAAGAGGATAACTGTAGCATGAAGCTCTTAGGTGCTCTGCATATTTGATACCGCATCGCTCCTCACTATGCAATTCCCAACTCCTTCCTTCCTGTTCCTCCTCTAATCTCACACCAAGACTTCTCCAGTGGCCTCTGCCCAGGAGGCTGCTGAAGTCCCAGAAAAGCCTCATTTCTTCCATTGTCCTCTGCACTGGGTGCAGCTGCCCAGCCGTCACGTCGCGTGCCTCAGGTCCCTTGGTAATGGGAGGCCCCATGAGTTTTACTCACATCATTCAGAGGGAAGTTTATTTTCTTGGACACTGTGCACAGAAACCTAATGGTGAACATGTACCTGGCCTTTTTGTAACTTCTGTTTTGTTTTTTTTTTTTTTCTTCTTAACCATAATGGTTGTATATCATACCACTTTATATACATATATAATATATAAATATATATAATTTTTTTTTAAACTTTGGACCTGCTAGTTTCTTTCAAGTGTTCCTGCACTTACCCAAAATGTTTTTAAATTGTGAGGATTAAAGAGGATTGAGCCCATTTTTGTATCTTTACTTTTAATTCTGTAGTTCTATTGATTGTAACGTAGCTATTTTTTACTGTAACTTTTTGGTTTGCAAATACTAAACAAAAAAACCTAAATGTAATTTCTGTGGTTTCTATTCAGCTTGGGTTTCATGTTTTAAAAATAAACAATTTAAAACCATTGTTCCTGGTTATTGATTTGTGTTTTCTCCTAAAGTGGGCATGGGGCTGGGCTGGTGGCTGCTGTGGGGACGTCCTTGTACCTGGGGGCAGAAGATGCTGGAGCAGCCAGGGGACACATCAGCCTGGGAGATGTTCTCCTGTGCCCAGTGTGTTTTAACCCCTTGAGTCCCCTCTGCTGCTTTGAATATTTGCCACTGGAGCAGCAGCAAACACGAGCGGTTCATTATCACCAGCACAAGTACAAGAAGTGTGGAAAAATCACCAGGGATCGTGCCCCACCAGCTCAGCCCTGTCAAAGGCGTTCCTCTTTGGGAGAAGATGAAGCTCAGTGTGGGCTCACCTGCCTCAGTGCTGCCCCAGGGTATGGTGGGTTTCTTTTTAGTTCTGTTTGTGCAGTTCTCTGATCACAGGCCCGCCACCGCATCGCTATCACACAGTGAGCTGAAACCTTTACCTTCCTCTAATTTTCCCCATCTGCTTTCTGCCTGATCCTGCCAGTCAAAGGAGACACTGGGCTCCTGCCCCCATCCTGTGCTATTCTTGCCCTGACCTCAGCCCCTCCCTTCCTAGGTGTGGGGATAAGCAATGAATCAACTCTGTCTTTGTAACTGCTGTGTATTTTTTTTAAATGCTGTGAGAGTGGCTGAAACCCACACCCATGCTCTCAAATCTCTCAAATCCTGCCCATGGGTCCAGTGCAGACCCTGTTGTGACTTTTCCCCTCATGGCTGTGAATCTCAACAGACACCAGTTTTCCTCCCTTCACTAATAATTGACAGATGTGTCTCCCCTCTTTTTTTTTCATTCCCATTTAAAGAAGGAACCCACATTTTTCTGTCTTCATCCCTGAGATGATTAAATTTGCTCTCTGAAGCACTAAAAGGGCTTGGAGCAGTCAAGGGAATCTCATGGCATGAAGGAAAATAAAGCCTCTGTCAGAGTCATGGGTGTAAATGTTTTACCAGGTTTATGGACTCCACCAGGGATGGGAACATGCAAAGGCCACCTGCCTGGTGACATCTCCCAGTGTTCTCCAGCCACCTCCAGGAGCCGCAGCTTCGCTCACCACCTGCACTGCACCCAGTCCCAGCGGGAGCAGGGCAGGGCTCTCTCCTGAGCCTTTCAGGGCTTGGAGAAAACAGAGGGAAGGGTGAAGTATGTGTTTAAATAAACCTCGCCTTCAGATCAGCCTTCAGTAGTGGTCCCTTAGATCTCAGTCGTCCAAGATAAGGCAGGGAGGGATGCCCTGGGGAGATGCTTTCAAACGTATTTGCTCTGTGGTGTGCTGAGCTGTGCTAGCACGAGTGAGCGTTGCCTCCAGGAGCTCCCGTGGGTTGGCGGATAGAAAACCATCAGGCAGAGCTGGTGGCTGTGGGACTCAGTTACTGACTGTGTGTCCCCATCTGCTGTCACCTCTTGGGGTGAGAAATGGCCCAAACTACAGGTAACGTTTCCTGCTGAACGTGGCACTGTGCAGGCAGCACCTGCTGCTGATGCTGCAGCCCGGTCTGGGCAGCTCCTTCCATCGGCTGCATTTAGGAGTGAATTTGTGGTTCTTCAGGAGTGTCCAGTGGGTTTTGCACTGTCTGTGAGTCCAGGAAGGCAGGAGGCAGCTGAAATTGCAGCTCGTCTTCTCTAACCCCTCCTGAAGCCCCCTTGTTCCCGAGGAATGACCCCATCTCCCCACCCCACCCTGCGGTGCTTTCAGGAGGTCGTGTCCTCTCCTTGCACTGCAAGGGAGGCCAGGACAGAGCTGAGTGTCCACTGGCCCTTCTGCTGGAAAGAAAACCCCGAGCAGGAGATTTCGATTGGTCTGACCACGTGGGGATGCTGGAGCCCTGTGCTTGGCAGTCGGGAGGGTTTGCGAGCAGAGGCAGCCACGGAGATGCTCCATCCAGGGCTCCTCCTCACCCCGTGTCTCCAGCCTGGCCTGCACCAGCTTGGTGTGTCCCAGCATGCCAGTGTCTCCCAGCTCATTTTCCAGCAGCCCTCACCTGCTGGGGTAGCCAGGCAGGGACAGAGGGTGGCCTGGCTGTGGCCACAATGACGAAGCAGCTGGTCACACTGCTGTGCCCTCGAGCTGCTGTGTGGTGGAGAGGGGATGGGTGGTGGCAGGAGCAGAGGGCTTTTCCTTCTGCAGCCAATGTCTCCATGGCTGCTGGGACCGTTTGCCTCAGCTCTGCAGGCAAGGAAGGCTTTGCCTGGAGCAGGCCGTGTTTCTCACAATGACCTCAGCAAAAATCCCTGCTCAGGGATTTTTTAATCCCTCCCAGTCCATGGAGGGAAGTGGGAGGAAGCACAGCTCCCTGCTCACTGTGAGGTGTTGCAGATGCTAGTGCTTCTCCCACCCGCTTCCTCTTCCCACCAGGCAAACCTCACGGAACCTGGCGCTTGCACCCCATAAATCACCCGGCCACTCATGATCTGTTCCAAACACATCAACTCTGAGGCCTGTGGCTGGGTTGCTCAACAGGGAGCCAGAATGGCCCCCTGCTCCCCAAGGGCTTTCTAACTCTACAGCCCACCCTAAATAAGGGGGCTCACCAAGCTGATGAGGAAACAGCAGGAGCATCACCCAGTGCTGACACCGCGGTGACACTGCTCTGCTGTGCATTGTCACTGCTGCTTTCAGGTCCCTGTCCTCAGCATGGACAGGCACAAACCCAGCACTGTTTTCCTGGTGAAACCACCCTGGTTTGGTGGGGGATGAAGGGGGACACATCCACTGAGGAGAAGGAAGGAGGGGTTGGGAGCGGGGCTGTTCGGTGATGCCACAGCTTCGCAGATCTCATCTGGCAGCATCGTGGGAAGTGTTTCCAGATGCTTTTAAGATGCTCAATTTATCTCCTCCTCCACTCTTGGCTTGCCAAATGGCTACAGCAGCAGAACTGGCCCCACTGGGCAGCTGAGGGAGACCAGAAACAGCAGTTGCTGGGAGCTCTGGGGCAAGGGGGATTGGTTTTGATAGATTCAAGGCTGCTCTTAAAAGTCAGGAAGGGAAAAATGAACTTAGTAGGGCTTTTGGGTTATTTATTTTAACCACCTGCATGTTATGCAGGGGTGGGAAATAGTAGAAGGGTGAAAAAAATAAAGGGGCAATGGTTGAGAGCTTCTCTACACATCCCAGGGCTGAGTCTCGGCCATCCCACAGCCATTGCTCTCTGCTGCAAGGCTTTGCAGCTCCTCACGCCAAGACAGACAGTGCTGGTGGCGGATTAAGTCACCTGCAGCTGCACAGAGGTGGTGGGATGTAGATCGTGCCCCCATGGGGGTCTCAGCACTCTCCCACCCAGCACTGGGACAGGCGACTCCCAAAGCTGCAGCTGGAGCGCTGCATGCATCGCTCAGGCCCTGCGATTCGGATGCTTTTATGTTCGTTTCCCACAAATATTCCAGTTTTCTGGGCCAAAGCAGCTGGAAGTGGCTCTTGGAGCCAATCCACACAAGTTTTGTTGTCTCCCAGCAGTGCCCTCCCACCCCAAGTCTCAAGCACTTCTTGCTGCTGTCAGTACCAGGACGGGTGTTTGTCCCATCGCCGTGCACACGTTCCCTGGTGAAAGTCCCCACAGCTGGGCTGGGAACACGGTGACTCACATGAAGTCTGGGACTGCAAGTGACCCAAATGCAAATTACAAAAAAAAAAAAAAAAAAAAAAAAAAAAAAAAAAAAAAAAAAAAAGAGGTGGGAAGCAAGAAAGAGCTAAACCAGTGTGTTACTCTCTGCCCTCGATGTTGCAACCACCCAGAGATGCGGAAAGCCTTTGGCCAGGCACAGTGCTGGAGCATCCCTTGGGCACGGTGGTGTCAACAGCAGTGGCCCCTCCATAGTGGCAGTGTCCCCAACGAGCCGGGCTTGTCCCCACCCCATCACCACGCACCAGGCTCTCCAAAAGGTGCAGCTGCCTTATCAGCTGCCGCGAGCGGGCGAGAGTAAACAGGACGTCCCACACCAGCGCCGGGGTGCAGATGAAAGCAGCCTGGCTTGTGGAGTCTGCCAAGTATGCGAGAGCAGCAGGCTTTGCTTTTGTTTTCCTTTTGTTTATTAATGCGTGTATTTATTTACTTTTCGGCCCACGAGTAGGGAAAGGAGGAGGGAGAGGCTGGGAGCCTGGTGGGAGACAAACTGGAGGGCTGGTGAGCTGCCTGCCTCTGCTCCTGAAGGCTCACTGGGGTGATTTTATTTTATCTTTTTATTTTCTTTAATTTTTTTATTTTTATTTGTATTTATTTTACTTTTTCATTCCCCCCCCCCCAGTTGTTGCACCATGCCCAGCATACTCTCAGCCTTTACCACTGCCAGGAACTCCTGTTCCTTGCAGCAGCATCCCATCCCCAAGCCACAGCCCCTGGCTGCCCAGTGCCTTGATGGGCACTTAACCCACATCTCCCCATCCTGTCTGGGGTGCCAGGGGAGGGTCAGGCTCAGTGACAGCACCGCTGCTGGGAAGTGCCCATGCTGCCAAAACCGCAGCCCATGAGCAATAGGAAAACTCGTGGGGGAGCAGACGGGGCTCAGTGTCACAGCTTCCTGTGCCTGATGCAGGGCCCTTCACTGACCCCGCACCAGGGATGGGCTGAGGGGCGCCAGATCCTGCACCCAGCACACCATCCCTGGCCCCAGGCAGCTGAGGGAAGACAGTACTGCTGTGCATCCACCCTTCCATTTTTCCAGGGCGCTTTTTGGGGTGGCCGGGGCAGGACAATGCTGGTTCTCTGGGGCAGCAGCCAGAGCCGCACCTCACCAAGGGCTGCAGAGATTGGGGGACTTTTGATTTTTGTGGCTGTCTGAAGGGTGAGCGGGTGCTAGGAGGAGGGGTGGCTGCTTCAGCACACGCCGACTTCCTGCCAGGCTGTATTTTTAGCAGGGCCGACCCTTGATAACCCAGAGATTCAAGCGAAACTGTGAAGTAAGTAAATGTGCCTTGAAAAGAAAAAAAGAGGGTGCTGGCTCTGCAGGAAGGCGGGGAGAAGGGGATGGCGCAGGCGGAAGCTGGTACCAGTGGCACAAACAGGACTGGTTTGGGAAGTGGGGGGGCAGATCTTAAGTTGTTGCCACAGCCCATGAAAGCTGGGGCTTGTTACTGGCAGGTGGACGCTCAGTGTTGGCTGAAACTGCGGTGGTGAGGGTGAAGGGAGGGCTGGGAGGGAAGGGGCTCCTCCCCCGCAGCCCCCAACCTTCCCACGCACACGCCTGCCCGCCGGCTGTTAACAACACCCCGCTAACAACCGGCTCTCACCTCATCCCCACCGCCTCCGCTCCCACCCTTGAGCCTGGGAAAAAACAGCCCTGAGGTGCCAAGCCTTGTCCGAGCCTTTTGGGAAGGGGAAGGAGGAGAGGACCCTCACACCCTGCGATGCAAATGGCCAGCAGGATCCCAGTACCCGTGGGAAAAAAGGGATGGAGGCACAGCCCCTCCTCAGGGCAGCCCTGAGAGCTCAGCCAGAGGTGATAACATCTGCGGGGGATCAAGGGGTGTTCAGAGCAGCACATCCATAAAGAGACGCCGGAGCCGGGGACCAGGTGACTGTGGTCAGCAAAAAAGCCGCTTTATTGGTGACCGCTCCCACGGGAACCCCGTGGCAGCGATCGGGTTCAGGTCCCTGAGAACACACTGTCCATGCTGGTTCCCCTTCCCACATCTATTGCTTTAAACACATCCTAGTTACAAAAAGCACAGAGTGACATTCCAGATACTGGAACATATAAATTAAGGTAAGTGATAGTTACAAGACATCGCAATTCTTTTTTCTTTCTTAAACAGATTATCAAAGGTCGGGGATTTTTCTTTTTCTGATCCACAGAAAATGTATAAAAAGCATTTTAAAATCTACATATTTCTCAATGTGGTTTTTTTCTTAAAAAAAAAGGCACAGTAAAAAAAATACTGGCTCAATAACATATTTACAACACACCCATTATGGGCTATTTTCACTCAGCTTCAAGTTGGAAATGTTCAGCTCTGGCTTGGCCCAGGGGCAGAGAGAGGGCTGGTGTTGGCAGGCAGGGCAGCTCTCAGAGGATGCGGGGTCCCTCTCCCTCCCTGGATAAATCCCCCTCCGTCAGGGAGAGCACAATGGGCGGGTTGGGAGATGCTGCCTGCCTATGGCAGGTGCCCAACTGGTCAGGTGCCTCCTGGGCAGCACCCACATCCAGGCCAGGGCTGGAGGATGCTCTGGCCCCTCAGGGGACACGCACACAGCCCCTGGCCAGACCTCGAGGTGCTCCTTTGCAGAGCTGCAGGGCTGCCTGAGCAGCAGGAAGGCAGCACTGGAGGGAGACCCTGCGCAAACACGGTGCCCATCCCACCGCGGCAGCTCCGGAAAAGCCCTCCTCCCACGCCCATATTTATAGAAAGTCTTTACACGAGTCTATAAATAGTTCACCCACCGATGCTGCCGGCAACGCTTCACCCGTGTGGGGAGAGCTCCGGGAAATGGAGTTAACACCAACACCGGCTCCCACCCACCCCACTGTCTCCCTCCAGTGTGGCTTTTGAGCACCCAGCAGCTTTGTGGCACCCTGGAGGAGCCACTGCCATGGCCAGAGGCTTCCCCTGCCCGCCTCTGCCTGCTCTGCCTGCCTGCCGAGCCGGGGAGCAGAACTCACAGGGACCCCTCATCCAAACTGGGAGCCAGAGCTTCGCTGCTGAGATTTTGGGACTGGGAGAGACGATGGGGTGGGTGAGGGGTTACGGTAGCGGGTTGGGGGGTAGATGCAAAGAAGGGAAGAACACACCAAAAAAACTTAACATTTGAAAGGAAAAAAACTCAAGGAGAAGCAAGCCCGGGGTGGGGCAGGGCCCCGCGCTGTGGCCGCTCCCCACGCATGGCGTGGGGCCCGCCAGCCGCGGGGTGCCCAGTGGTTAAGTGCTCAGTTCCCGTCCCTCTCCACCTTCCCGGCCGGACCAGGCAGCGGGCACGGGCAGCCGGGCAGGCAGGGCAGGGGTCAAGGGGCCGCACAGCAGCCTTCAGTACACACACACTGTGCAATACCACAGCAACGACGTCCGTCCGTCCGTCCGCCTCGCGGCGAGGCCGGACCGACACACCCGCACGCAGGTCCCGCACGCCCGTCGGATACCGGGGAAACTCGGGACGAGGTTGGAGGGCACACGCGCCTCCTAGTAAACCATGTTGGTGGGGCACCACGGCGTGTCGGGGTACAGCAGGCAGTGCACGGAGCGGAACCTGCAGAGGAGAGGAGCAGAGCTGAGCACTGGACGGTGGCGGCCCCGCGGCATCTGGTTTGGGGGGGACAGGGACCCCCATCTCACCTGGATGGGTCCTCCTCGACAGAAAAGGCTCCCTTCATGTGGATGGAGTTGCGCTTGTTTTCGAACATGCCATAGCTCAGTGTCACCTGGGGGGCAAGCACAGGGGGGTCAAGTGGCCGACGTGGCCATAAGGATCAAGGAGAAGCATGGGGAGCTGCAAAATTCATCCCATTTCCCAAAGCCTGCAGTGACACTTTGCATCATCCCACAGGGATGGGCTGGTGGGGCTTTCCCCCTCTGCTGATGTTTTGGTCACATGTCAATCAATATCTTAGCTGTGATGCCCAATTTTTAGGTGACAGCTTGGGGTACCTGTTTGTGGATCTCCGACTTGGGCACCTGGTGGAGGTTCTCCAGGTGCGAGTGGAAGAGGTTGCTCCGGATGAGCTTCACGCCCAGCACAGACTCGATGATGTAGCCGATGGTGCAGTCGTCGGGCAGGCGGATCTTCTCTGCAGTGCTCATGAAGTGACCCCCACTGCGGGGAGACAGAGAGGGGCTGCAGAGGAGCAAAGCCCAGGGGATGTGGGCACCCTGCAGGGTCTGGGGTTGGCCAGTGAGTGCCCAGCTCCAATTAAAAGTCAGTTTGTGGGAACTGAAGCCCTTCCCAGCTTGTTTCCAAGCTCCCTGCAGACATCCCCAGAAAAGCGAAGAGAGAAAGATGGTGGGACATGGTCCAGCACCCATCCCCAAAAATGTCATCTCTCTGTGCCCTGGGGACCATGAGGAGTCCCCATGGGAGAGCAACACCAATGCTCTTACCTGGCCCAAGGGCTCATCTTCAGTGCCAGCCCCCGGCTGATACAGAACCCCGCTCCACCCGTGGCAAACCAGAAATGCACAGGATGCTGCGAGAGGGGGGAACCAACACTGTGAGACAACAGCTCCTTCTCCAGCCAGCCAAATTTAGGCCAGCCCCAAACTCTCCCCATGCTCACCATCTTGTTCTCACTGATCCTCTCCGTAGCCTGGATGGGCCGGTCCAGGCTGGGCTTCCCGATGTAGATGTCCTGTGTGTGGGGGTAGCTGGAGAGCAGCTTCACCAGCATCCGCACGTTCACGTAGTTGTCATCGTCCACGTGGCAGAACCATCTGCAGTGACAGCAGTGTCACACCTGACCAGGGCACTTCCCCAGTCCCCACGTTGAGATACAACCCCAAAACCACAAATGGTCTCTGTTTGCACTGTCCTGCCCAGCTTCAGCCCCACTGTCCCCCGCAGCAGCCCTGGACACCGCTTACTTTCTGCCGGACTCGATGAACTTGTCGTACTCCACGGCCATCTTGCAGGACAGGGCCTGGCGGCTGTGGGCAGCCGAGCAGTTGGTGTTGATGACGTTTCCTGCAGGGAAAAAAGAGGGGTCAAAACCCAGCATTGGCGCATCCCACGCCTCCCCACACACTCGAACAGTGACACTTCACCACACGTGTCCCAGGTGTGCCGGGGGATGGGAACTCATGGATGATCCCAGTGCTCAGTGACCTGCATGCTACATTGTTTTAGGCAAATGGTGAATTTTTGGGGGAATGTCTTTTGGGTCCATATGAGAGAAGGGAAGGGATGAATAAGGAATGTGGATGCAGCAGATCCACCATGGTTCAGCCCTATCCACTTCTAAGCATGATGCCACCCTACGTCACCTTGCCCAGGGTGCACCAGCCACCCCGGGAGATGAAGGCGTGCCTGTAAGCCCTGAGCTTCCCCAGGACATGGTAGCAAAAATCCTGGCCTATATTGCTTGCCCAGCTCAAAGGCTGTCACTTCCCAGCCTGAAAAGCAGTCATTTGCTTGGGGAGAACAGACCATGCTGACCCCAGCCCTGAGAACGGCTGCCAGGGAAACGCTCCCATGAAGCCCTGCCCACATTGCCATCCATCCCAGCTCTCCCCAGGCACAAAGAGGTGCAAAGGCACCCCACCCTGTTACTGTGATCCCCAGCAGCATCATGCAGGCCATGGGCTGGGCTGACTGGGAAGGAAACCTGTCCCCAGGTGGGGCCCCTGGGCACAGGGTGCTTTAAGCATTATCAGTGAAACAAATTGCCTCATTCTCAACCCAGGCTCCTGTGGCAAGGGCTTTTCCAGAGTTCCCAGAACAGGCCCCATGCCAGCCGTGTTCCACAGGTGGGAGCTTTTCAGGGGACCTGGCCAGGTCACACACACAAAGGGACAAGAGCCACAGACTCACGTGCTTGCTTCTTCAGCTCCTCATCCTCCCCGTCAGTGAAGATGAAGGTCTGAAAGAGAAGACGAGGCACCTCTGAGGACCGAGGGGCTGAGACCACGTGGCTCTGGATGTGACACAGCACCCCTGGGCAGCACCTGGGATCAATCCCTCCAGGATGCTGATGGTGACTTCTTCCCCCTCATCAAAACCCCAAGTGGCACAGGAGAGTTGGGCACCCACACAACACACTCAGCTTCAGACCCAGAAGGGTGCCGAGCTCCCCTTGGGAGCAAATCCCAGCCCCCACACGGAGCATCCCCATCCTTTTGCCTTTTGCACGGGGCAGCAGCTGGCAGGGACATTTTGGGGGCCACAGGGGCTGTCCCCAGCATGAGGGGAGCAGGTGCAGAGCGCGGCCTGATCTGAGCAGGGATTTCAGACTTGAGCCGGCGCGCGTGGCCGCGGATGCCGGAGCAGCCGCCCAGGCAGGTGTGTTTGCCCGTGGCGCCGGCTCCCAACCGCGTCCCCACCTGTGTCAACAGCACGTGGCTGTCCCTGGCCACTTGCACAATACCGCCACGACTCCTCTCTGCTCCCTGTGTCCTACCCAAGGGGGCTGAGACGGTGCCAGTGAGTGCCACTTGCCAGCCCCGAGGAGGAGATGGTCCCCCAGTGCCCCATCCCAGCACAGTCCTGGGTGCCAGGCAGCACCCGAGCTCCTCCCCGGCCCCTGCGCTGCCCGCCCGGCTGCACTCCGCTATTTACACAGCTAATTCCTGGCATATGTCACCCAGGAAGGAGGACTGGAGGGGCTGCTCTGGGCCTGGGATTTGGGGGAAGGACGAGGAGCAGGAGCAGAGAGCAGGGGGTGGGAAAGGCATCGCCATCAATCAGCGGGCAGCAAACAAAGCTGGAGGAGAGAAACCACAACCAGCTGCCAAGCGCTATTAAAAACCAGACGTGCACAAAAGGGCAAAGGAAGAAAGACAAAAGGGCTGGGGGGGGGGGGGGGGGGGAAGGCAGGAGGCAGCAGAGGGGGAACGATGCAGCGCTGGGGATGATGAATTACAAGTGAGCTGGAAATTGGGTGCCACCCCGCAGCCGGCCCCGGGAACGCGCTGGGGTTTTGTGGCTTGTTTGAGGAGCTGGGTACAATAGTGAGGTTGACTTTACTCAGCGAGGAGAGTTAAGCGGGCAGCGGTCATTAGCATACAGCTGCACTGGTTAACCCGGCCCTGTTTGCTCAGGTCCCCAGCCGGGGCTGGTGGGGAGAGCCCCGAGCTGCAGCGAGGCTCAATGGGAGGGGACGGGGCTACAAGTGACCTTTGGGGCTTGAAAAGGAGAAAAGAAAAAGTGGGGGAAAAAACGATGGAGGAGGTGGGAAGGCAAGTTCTCACAAATGCACAGCCTGCAGTGCAGCCTGACTTGTGGGGAGAGACAGAGGTCAGGAAGGCTCTGAGCAAAGGGGATGGGGAACCGCTGATGGGAGGGGGGACAGCTGGGGGACAGGGACACATCAGCTGCAGGGCCAAGGATGCCCGTGGTTGCTCCATGGACACAGCGCTGCTGGGGTGGGACAAGGTCAGTGCTGTGTGTAGAGGAGGGGGTGTCACCCCCAACCAGCTCGGGGTACAGCTGCTGGTCCCCATTTCCCCCAGGTGCTCAGGGAGGGGTCAGGTAACTGCTTGGGGTACGAGCTGAACCAGGGCAGCAGGACACTAAGGATGCCCAAGACAACCCCGTCACACAGGGGGGTTGGCACTCCTGCCCAGGTTCCAGCCTCACTGGAGGGGGTCAGGGAACACGCAGCCTCTGCACAGGCGAGACAGAAAATGTTTGCTTGATTAGCTCAGAAGCACCGTCCAGCAACTGCCTTCAGCTGCTCCAAAAATAACCCCACAACTAATCCTGCACTCAGCCTCTATAAATAGACCACAGGGACAATTGTTTATTCCATGCCTGCACCGAAAGGCTTCATCCTACCAAGGCATCTCCCCTCGGCCTCTCCCCACACCCATCCCTGTAATATTCCTGGGGTGGGTGGACCAAGTGGCACCTCAGGGACTGGGACAGGGGCACACAGCTGCAATTCACCCCATGTGGGCACTTACTGGGGCCTCACAGGTTTCCCACATCCCTCCCAACCCCACCATGACATTCGATTAAAACTAAAACAATTAAAGGCTTCATTTTAAATTTAATTTTTTAAATTAATTTGTGTTTCTTGGGGGGGAGATGCACCCTGCCTGCATGGCCCTTCACCTGGGGCGGCAGGGGAGAGGAGTAGAGGTGACAGCCAAGTCTGGGAGGGGATAGGCCAGGGAACAATGAGAACAAGTAAAAAACATGAATCCACCTTTGGTACCTCCCATGTGGGATGCCAGACATGAGGGCAGCATCCAGTTTATCATGGTGCAAGTGAACACTGCAGCCAACATCCCTGGGCTGTCACCTATAAACCACAACCTCCAGACCCAGCAGGCCCAGCACTCCCAGCCCTCACATCCACCTCTCTCCCACTTGGCCCCTGTGCCAGCTGTGGCACTGAGGGCTGCAAGGAACTCTTGGACCCCCCCCCCGCAGTAACTTTTCCTGAGAGGTGCAAGAGAGGAAGGGCCCGCTGCCCCCCCCAGCCCCCCCAGCCCCTGCAGGAAACCTCATTGTTCTCAGAACTGCAGCTTCAAGAAACACAGGATGCCAAATCCCTCCCGAACAATAGCTGCCAGCGCTCCTCGCAGCCCCGCACAATGCACGGCCCCGCGGCCGGGACTGAGCGGCACCCGGGATCCCCGTGGCCAGAATGGGGCCAGCCCCCGCAGCTGCCCCCCAGGAGCCAGGCGGGCAGCCCCCACCGCCTCCTCCTCACCCGTGGGGACGGCTTGTTTCTTTTTTTTTTTTTTTTTTTTTTGCCTCCCCTTCATTTCTCCTTTCAGGGTGACTCATTTCCCCTCCACTGGTGGAGCTCGTGGGTTGTTCATGGCTGTGTGCTGCACAAGGTGTCCCACCAGCCAGGGCCACCCCGGGGTCATCCTGGCCCTCTCTGTGCTGCCCGGCCGAGTGGTTCTGTGACTTCCCAGGGTGACACACTCTCAGCATGTCCCATGCCTGCCACCATCCCACCAGCACACCCACCAGAAAGGGAACCTCAGCCAGGCAGGCACCCCGTGACCCTGCAGTGCACAAATCCTGACCCTGTGCCACATCTCACTTCCCCATGCTGGGAGAGGATGCAGCACTCCAGCACCCTTTTCACAGCCACCCCACTTGGGTGCAGAGGAAAGGAGACAGCAAAGAACTGCTGGTTGAGGGGGACTCAGCCTCTAGCTGGGTAAGGGGCTCTGGAGCAGGTCAGGATGCTGCCAGAGCTGCCCAGCTTTGTGTCCCCCACAGAAAACTTTCTTCTTCTCCCTCCAGCCTCAGGGTTTAAGGGGGGAAAATCCCCACCTGTCTTCAACAAGTTGGGAGCAGTGTGATGGTGATGTCCCCACAATGGCACCGTGCCACGATGGCAGCATACCCACTCCATGGTGGTGGCTTTCCCCAGGACCGGGGGCAGGTCTGTGCTGGCACAGGATCCCAGGGCTGGGACCTGCAGAGGCGGGGAAGGGGCTTGCAGGGCCGCAGGCCCTTCCTCCCCCTGCTCCTTTCCGCAAGAGGAAGAATCCTCCACTGTAATTTTAAATGCTATAATTTTTTAATAACCTCCTCACAAACAATGAGCTCATTGTGTGGCAAGGGTCCCCCACCCTCCCGCCTGGTGCTCCACGCGCCGCTCACCGGCTCCAGGGCTTTTATGGACAAGGACAGCAGCATCGTTTGGGACAGGCGATTAAGGGGCCCCCACCCCTAAAACCCACACAGGCTGCCCCAGGGGACAGCAGGGAGGGACCCTCACACATGATCCGAGTTCAGCAGTGCTCAGCAGGCCCTGGCACACAGCCCAGGGCTGGGGGGAGGCAGCTGTGCCGCAGAGTTGGTTTGGGATGAGCAGTCCCTGGTCTCAGCCGCTCTGGTGGGAGTGCAAGTGAGACTCACATGCCAGCACACTCCAGCATGTGGGTGGGAACCCTGGCCAAGGTGCTAGAGAAATCTGGGAACCGCCATCAGAGGAGCGTGCTCTTTGGAAGGCAAACCCTTTCGATTTGCCCCGAGAGCAGGAATTTTTCAAAGCCTGCAATTACCGCGCCGCGGAGCGGGAGGCAGCCAGCGGATCCCACGCTGCCGGGACGGCGGCCCGGGCTGGAGCCCTCGCGGGCTCTGAGGCGTGTGCCGAGCTGCCTGGATGCCTCTGGGGTGCCCCAGGGACACCCAGCCGCCTTCAGGGTAACCCCAGTGACAGGAGATGTGTCTTTGGCAACTCTGCCGCTGCAAATCACCCGACTCGGCAAGGAAGCAGTGGGCTTGGACTTGCTCCTGTCCAGGATTTCAGCTTAATGGCCATTTTCGTCCTCCCTCTCTTTCCTTTCAAGTGCAAAGCTTCTCCAGCCAGCACTCCAGCATCCTAAGGATACTGAGACAGCTGGAAACTCTCCCCAAAGCAAGGAGGGGAAAACCCATAACTCTCCTCCAAAAGCAGCTTGTCCGGCCTGCATTGTGCAACCCAAAGAGGAGATTTAGAAGGGAATAGGGATGTGCGCTCCCTGTGCAGAGAGGCAGGAAGGAGAAGGGGGTGCCCTTTGCAATGTCTTGGAGGTGACAGAGGGCAGGAAACAGGGACTATTGTGGGCAGAACAAAGAGCAGCCAAGGAAGGACACAATAGCTGTTCCCTCTCTCTGCCAGGGTCCAGGCAGGAGCTACCTGCCGGATTTAACCCCTTCTCAGCAGTGTCTGCATCCCTCCTGCCTGGCTAATGAGCAGCCAGGGGCAGGCTGGGGTTTGAGTGAGAGAAGGATCAGGAGAAAGAGATGCAGCATCAGGCAAGGGAGATTCTCAGCCCTTGAGCAGGAACTTCCCCATGTTGGTGAGGCAGCTCACATGCCTGAGCACCGTTAGTGAAACCAGAGAGAGAGAGGATGAGCAGAGACAGGCCTGACTCAGACCAAGACAGACGTTTGAGCAAAGGCAGTGCCCCACTCTCACCAAATCACCCTCCTGGGATGGAAACCAGGGGGCCAGGCAAGGAAGAGATGCAGGAACTGCAGGGAAGCAAGAGAGAAGAGCCCCATAGCACCAACCCCACCATCTGCAGGCAGAAAAACCCAACCTGGTGCCAAGTTTGGGGAAGCCCAGGGTGTCTCAAAGCTACCCAGAGACAGTGGCTGGGCTGGCATGGGAAGAGCAGAGCCGATCACCTCCAGCAGCTCAGGTTCGTCCCCTGTGCCTCGTGTCCTCACAACCCTGCTCTGCTCCGCAGGAGTTTGCGCTGCCTCCAGCTCTCTCGGCAGCTCCTTGTCCTCAAGTGCTGTACAAGAGCCGTCACTCAGCGGCTTGGCTTGTCAGGCGGGCACCTCGCCGGGCTGCGGCCCCCCTGGCTTCATGGCCCTCATCTCTAGGCAACCTGACCTGGACACGGCCGGCTCCGGCTCCCTCGTTCCCATGGAAAGTGCCACACAAGAGGCTGCGAAGCCTTTTCTCTGCGCCAGGAGAAAAGGGGCTTTGTTAGCTTGCCCAGGGGGACAGCGTGAGAGCCGAGCCTTGGGGCTCTGGGAATCCAAACGGACAAACGAAGCACAACAACAACAAAAAAAAAAAACCTAGAAGAAAGCTGGAGCTCACAAGAGGGAGGAGAAAAAAAAAGAGCAGCCATTCCCAGGATCATCTGTAGGTGCTCAAAGAGCGTTTCCCCCCACCACTGCTCACCACCCCCTCACAGTGACAGCAGAGCATAAAAGAGGTTTCCATTAAATAACTGGACCAAGAAGAAGTGGCAGATCCACTGCCAAGCCCAGGAAACCTGAGCAAAAAAAAAAAAAAAAAAAAAAAAGGAACAGCATTCACAGGGGGAAAAAAAGTAAGATAATGCTTGGGGTACAGTGCAAAAGCCAAGACCCCACAAGGTCCATCAGACTTGGGTGAGGAGAGCAGGGGCAGGTCAATCCTTCCCCCACAGCCTCCACCCTCAGCCACTCCAGATTTCCAAGGAAAACAGTTTGCAAGCAAGCAGGCCAGTTCCAGGCCAGGAGGAAACACGTGAAGACAGTAGGATGAAAAGGTTAGGACTAGACATAATTTACTTTTGGGAAGCTGTCTAAGGGTAGAAAAAGTGTCTTAAGAACAAAAGGCAAAGCACATTTCCTAAGGAAACAGGTTTTTTTTCCTTTTAAATTTTGCTTCAGTACTTGAAGGACAGAGTAAGGGACAGGGACGGCCAGGACTGGGCAGGACATCAGTAATGTCAGGAACCAGACTCACTGGAACTGCCCCGGTGTGGGTGAGCCGGTGCAGACCCGCAAGAGCTCCCAGCCATTCCAGTCCTGCCCAGTCCCTTGCAAGGGGACCGAGAGCTACAGCACATCTCGGCACTCTCCCAGCCCTGGGCTGCTAAACTGGTTGTCCTTTGGGCAGCACAGCTGCAGGCACCTCACTGCAGGGGCCTGACCCGGGCTGTGGCACACACGGGCTGGGCTGCACCCCTACACCGTGCCTCGGTTTCACCAGTGGAAAGTAACCCAGGCTGGCTCTGCAATGGGAGGTGCTCAGTGGGAAGGACCCCAGAGCAGAGTTTTGGGGGGCTGCTGAGTGTGAGGAGCCAAGGTCTGACTCTCTACATCACTCACCCATTCCAAATTCACTCCGTAACGCTGCATTTCACCCTCCCGAAAACACAGTTGGCTGCAGAACAGCCCAGCCAGCCTCGGAATACCACCCGGCGCAGCGGCATGGGGGAAAAGGGAAGGGGAGGTGGTATTTTCTGGATCAGAGCACCACCCAGGTCCCGCAGAACGAAGGGCCGGGACCGCGGCAGAGACGCGGGGGCTGCAGCCCGTCCCAAGCCGCTCCATCCCGGCCAGCGGTGGGGACCTATCCCACCGCCAGCTCCATCCCTATCCCCATCCCTTACCATGTCGCGGTTGCGGGAGATCCAGGTGTCGAGCAGCAGCTCCAGCCGCGCCTTGTGAAACTTCTTGGTGGTCTTGACGGCGATGAAGACATCGCGGGGGGAGATGTCCTCAGCCGGCGGCCGCGGGGGACTCGGCGGGGCGGGGGGCAGCTCCCGGCGCGCTCGGCTCAGCCGCCCGAAGTAATCGGCGAAGCTGCGGAGCCCGGGCGGCCCCTGCGCCGCCGGGGGGGCCACGGCCGCCGCCGCCCCCAGGCTCTGCAGCGCCCGCTGCGCCCCGCCGGCCTCCCCCGGGCCAGCCCCGGCCTCCCCGGCGGCTCCACCATGAGCACCAGGAGGCAGGTGAACATGGAGCCCACGAGGGACAGGAGCAGCTTCCTCCCGCAGCTCTTCAGCATCCTTCCCTCCGCTCCTCGCCTCTCCGCGCCGCCGCCACCGCCGGCCCCCGCCGCGCCGCCGCCTTTAAACCGCGCCCGCCCCGCCCGGGGAGGGACGGACCCGGGGCCGCCCCACGCGGGGCGTGGGCACCGCCCGGCCCTGCCCGCGGACCGCCCGCGCCCCTCCGACCCCCGCGTCCTCCCCGCCAGCCCCTACACGCGCCCCGGCTCCGCCGGCCCCGTCCTGCCCGGTCCCGGGCCCTGCCCTGCGCATCTCCGGGCCCGCGGCTGGGAGCGCACGGCTGGGCGTGCAGAGGGTGCCGGCGCCTCCTCCTCCCTCTCCTTCTCTTCCTCCTCCCTCTCCTTCTCTTCCTCCTCCCTTCCCCTTGATACCCGGGGATGGGGACATTCTGCTCCCCTGTGGCCCCCAGCACGCCCTGAGCATCGTTGGGTGCTCTGTCGGCAGCAACGGGTGCGTTCCCCATCCCGCCCGTCCCGAGCTGTCATTCCCCAAAGCCCTGCACCGAGATGTTCTCACAGCCCTGTCCAAGAGGTTTCCAGAAAGCTGACCAGCCTGACCAAACTCTGGGCAGTGTCCCATCAGTCTCTTCTGAAGCCAAGTATAATTGAAAACAAACACACCAAGTCCCCCCAAAACCACAGTAGTCCTCTCACTTCCACCAAGCTTCATTCTGGTGGGTAAATCTGAGGACAGGGAGCCAGGAAGGTTTGTTCCCACTCCTTCTCAGGGTGACCTGGAGAGGCTCCCAGACCTGACCAACCTCATCCCGGGCACGGCACCGTGCTTTGAAGCTGATGGACAGCCCCAGAGTTCTGGGATATCTGAAAACAAATGCTTCATAGATACCAAGCTGGCCCCGCCCCCAGTGATCACTAATCATGATAATGATGGCTTGTTAAATGAGACACCATTTTTCCAGCCAGACAGTGGGGGAAGTGGTGGCTGAAAGAGAAAACTGGGTTGAAATCTGGTCCTGGATGTGCCACCAACTGGCGCCGAATCCCGGGGCCTCTTTCCCCCCTTACCCTCTGCAAGCAATGAGCTCTTGGGGTTTTCTTTCCCAGGGAGTGTGCTGCTACAGGGAGGCGGACTTGGGTTTGGGCCTGGGCTGCAATGTAATGCCATAATCAGGGGCTGCTGCATTTTTGGGCAGGGACCTTGTCCAACTTGCATTTTTCCTACTGTCACGTGCTCCATTCATCTCTGGCACTGGATAAACAATACCATAATACCAGGCAGGATGAAGCAGGGAAACTGCTTCCTCAGGCAAGTCCCAGCATTTGCCTCCTCTTGATTTTAGGCTGTACATTCTCCTGGTCAGCACTCGAACCATGATCCCAGGCTGGAAATGCTCAGAGAGGCAGTGGGTTTAGTTTTGCAGGGCATTGCCCATGTCTGGAGACAGACCTGGGTTGCCAAAGAAGCTTCCCATAATAAAAGAAAAAAAAAAAAAAGCAGTTAGACCGTACAAACACAGGAACCGAATCCCACACTCCCCACTTCCCGCTATTGCTGCCCAGCCTTCCAGTCTCAGTTTGCTTTTTTTTTTGGGCGCCCTTTGTCTCCAACCCGATGGCACAGCAACCGCGGCTCGAGAGGCAGCTGAAAAGCCTGAGCAGCAAAACCCTGAATGGAGAAAGAGCCCCTTTCTCCAGGAGCCAAAAGGGGAGGAAAGGCACTTTTCCCCCGACCAGCTGCTCTGCCACTCCCGCAGCCCCGGCACTGGCTGGGGACACGCGCTGTGGCCAGATGTTGGGGTCCCAGCCGGCGCCGCGGGGCAAGTGACAATGCGGGCTCTGTGTGCGCCGGGCTCTGTGCGCCGGCCCCGAGAGATGCAAGGGTTTGAGGAGCCGCTGTGCTACCACCACTGCCGACACAAGGGCTGTCCCAGCCTTCCAGCACTGCCTGTAACCCATCCCGGGGCTGCCGCTCGGCTCAGCCCGGCTGCCCAGGGCCAGCGGCGGGGGGAAGTTGTTCTTCCAGCGGCATTGTCCTGCCAGAACAAGACTCCTCCGGGATTGTCCAGCCGCTGGCCGCATCCCCACAGACTTCCTCTCCAGGCGCCTGGCCTCCTGGCTCGGCCCTCACCGGCCACGTGGATGTCGCCAGGGAGGCACTGTCTCCCCTGGGGAAACGATGGTGTGAGCAGTCACCCTGCTCACCCCTCACCGGGCACAGGAGGGTACCTGAGGGGCAGGAAGTGGGCATGGGGAGGATGGTCTCGGGAACATCTGGTGCCCGGTTCACCGGCATTCAGACAATTTTTGGGGTACAAAAATCCTAAGCCAAACAGGGGTGATTCCAGGACCAGAAAAATTTGGGTGCCCCATAAATACCAGGGAAGAGGGATGCTGCCACAGCTGCTCTGCAGACGGGATGCCAAGGCTGGACCGGGAGAGACCTCTCTCCCTCTCGCAAAAAGGATCCCGTTTTAGACACAGTCCATAACCCACCCCACTGAGGTGTGAGGTGAGGCTGGCTATGGCTGCAGGGTGGTGGTGTGCTCCCCACGCTGCCTGACTCCACAGGGTTGGTTCCAACACAGAACCTGCTGCCCGAATCCCCCAGTCTCAAGGATATGATCACTCCCATTTCAGAACAACTTCACTGAAACTCTGGACTAGTTTTCCACTGCAGATAGCTGGATTCAGCCCCGCACCAAACCCAGGGCTGGGGCTACACGTGGGGCATCTCCCTTTCAACCATAGCATGGTATTAGGTCGGTTTAAATTGGTTTAAACTCTCCGCATCGCCCCTGCTCGCAGCCTGACCCCGGCACTCAATAGGTGGTCCCTAAGAGGCTCCCAGGTTCTCAGGGCTGCTAAAAATGGTTAATAAATCCCCAGTAATAAAGTGTTCAGGTCATCCGAGAGAAATGCCGCGCTCGAGCTGCAAAGCTGCATTGTCTGCCCGGAGCGATTTACGCGCTCCATCGGACAGGGGTTAAAAGCTCTGTCAGGCGCCGACTTCGCCCCTGTCGTACTGTCGGGGGTATTTAACGGGGTTCGGCCCCGACGTGCGGCCGGGCGGCCACTGCTGCAACTGTGCCGCTCAGGTTTGGGAGGGAGATGTCGGAGGAGGACGGCCCAGGAGCTGGATCCTGCCCGTGGCCTGCCTCTCACCCCCCGCTTTTTCTTTCTGGGATTTTCTGAGAGCACAAAAGAGACTTTGCATCAATTACTGGTAGGAAAACGGCAGCGCCCCGCGGCAGAACTCCGCGCTCCCGTTCCGGGTTTGGTTAACTTCCCATTGTCTCACAGGCTCCGCTATTCACGGCCAGGGCAAGGGCTCAGCTTTTTCATCTCTTGCGGTTTTTTTAACCACCTTCGGAACAAAAAAACCTTCCTGCCCTTGTTGCAGGGGGTCTGGCAGTGCCTTTGAGGTGGCTGCAAAGAGTGGAGCATGCCAGCATCCCTCTGCCCAGAACGCAAATCTCCTGCAATGAACGCTTATGATGCATGTCCCGATGCTGAACTGTCCCCATGCCCATCATCCCCCGATGTGCTCCAGCGCTGGCACCACCAGGTCCTGCCGCAAGCCCCCTCTACCCTCCGTGGCCTCAGACTCTACGTCGCTTTTCCCCTCCACCTTTGGGGACTGCTGGTCCCCTCGGCGGGGCGGGAGGACACGATTCGATCCGTACAGGGCGCTGTGAGATCCCACGGGGCCGGGGGCTATACAAATGCAAAGCGTCATTATTTTCCCGGGGCTGAAGCAGAGGCCTGAGAAAGGTTGAGTGAGAGAGGCAGCGAGCAGCGAACAGCGGGGGATTTAGCTCCTGAAAAGGAGCCAGGGAGAAAAGCGGGCGAAGTGTTTCATTGTGCGCTGGGCAGAGGGTCACGAGCAAGTTAAACTGGTTAATGTATTGGAGCAGCTTCCTCCGAGCTGCTGGGAGCAAGCAAAGCCCTGCAACAAAAGGCCGAGGGAGCATTCTTGCGGAGAAAGTGGGCTCTCTTTAAAAGGATTTGATTTCTTTTCTGTCAGTTGAATGGAATTTGGTGGTGACTCCTCCAGGTCTAAGAATCTGGGGCTTTGGCGGTGGTGGTGGCGGGAGGGGACGGTCCCTGTCTCCCCCTCCCGACTCCTGCATTTTTCTCCATCTCCAGGCCCGCTGCCTCCAGATTACAGCCCCCAATGTTGCCGGGGAAGAGGAGCTGGAGGAACACAAGCGGCCCCATAGACGGTCTGATCCTGAAAGAAAGCGAGGGGCATGGGGCCGTCCCTGCCCAGCCTGGTTTCTCATGCTCCCTATTCAGCCCAGGGGAGGGGAGGTAGATGTGGGGAGAGGGGAGACTGGTGGGGCATCCACTGCTGATTTAATGCTTCTCTCAGTGCTTCACGGTCGAGGTTGGTCTCAGGGGAGTTTTGGCAGTGTAAGGTGTGTGCAAGGGGGAATTTCCACTCCTCCCTTTGGGGCATGGAATTTTGATGTTAAAACCATGGAATGAAGGTAAAAACATGAGAGAAAGGGGACTTGAACTAGCCAAATCAGCTGGATGTAACCTCACTTTCCGACAGCCTGTGCATCTCTCTCCTCCCAACAGCAGCCCCTGGGGCAGATGAGGACTATCCTCACAGAACTGGCTTTCTTACCCCAAAATCCCTGGGCTGGTGGGCAGGAGCACTTCTTCTTCATGGGTACACCTGCTGAGCCATGGCGGGGTCATACTGCTGCCAGCCAGGGACACTGGGCTGGGTGCAGGTGCCTCACTCGGCGTTGACCCTGACAGCAAACCAGGGAGATCTGCTGGGCTGGAGAGCTGCTGTTGCACACAGCTTAGACTACCTGGCAGGGTGGGTATGGGGTGGGAAAAGACAATTAAATAAGCTGAGACTGTGACTGGTAACCCTGCACTGCACGAGATATTGCAGAGCCGGAGTCTTCAGCAATGCTCAGGTAGCTGGACAGACAGACAGACAGAGATTAGTGCAGCAGCAGGTTTCCACTGACTGAGCTCAGCTCACTGTGCCTCAGTTTCCCAAGAGGTGACACTGGCAGAGACCTCACAGTCCCTGTCCCCTGGGCTGCTGCCGGTTTGGGAGATTCCCCTGTGGGCTGTGCATGGAGCCTCCACGTGTCGGTCTGGACGTGTCCATCTGTACAGGCAGAGCCAGAGCACAACAAGCTGAGATCACAGTTTGCAGTAGATGACAGCCAGCCTGTTCCAAGCTCCTTCCAGAGGTGTGCTCAGCAGAGCTTGCAGCTCCTGGCCTTTAATTTTTGGCCTCTCATTCTTTTTGGCTCCAAATTTTCTCATGTTCCTGTTGTGAGCTGTCCCTCTCCCCACTGCCTTTTTGAAGAGGAGCCAGAAGCTGATGTCAGGGGAAGTGTTTGGTGATTACCCCAAGGAGGGGGTAGGAATCAAATCTCATACTGGGTTGGACTGGATGTACAAAGGCCCAGTGAACCCCATGTCCATCCTACAGCAACAGCAGAATTGCTACATATTTTTATTTTATATATATATATGTATAAGGAACAGCAGCCAAAGGCAGGATGCTCCCAGAGCCCATCCCAGACAAACCCTGCACAGTGCTCACCTCCAGCCCAGCACCTGCCTTAATAACTGCCTAAATCTCGTGGGTTTGTCCATGTCTGATGCAGTGGCTGGTCCCATTCTGTGATGGGACACTGGCCACTGTTTTCCTGACCACAGCTACCTACAGCTCCAGGTCTCCAAGACCTCCTGGGGAGAAGGAGCCAGGCAGAAGGATCAGGGATGCATTTTACTCTCTGCTCACATCCAAGCACCTCAGTGCCTGCAGCTGGCCCTGGAGCAGCGGTAGGTCCCACAGCCTCCTG
The DNA here is from genome assembly GCF_000738735.6 of Corvus cornix cornix. Taxonomy (NCBI): domain Eukaryota; kingdom Metazoa; phylum Chordata; class Aves; order Passeriformes; family Corvidae; genus Corvus; species Corvus cornix. The sequence continues at coordinate 4,814,670 of NC_046344.1, read as the reverse complement.
TGCACACCCTCTGCATCCAACCCAGATCAGACATGTGTCACTCTGGCCTTGAAACACTCCTGCAAAGGCTGTTTCAAAACGTTGGTTTCTCCCAGGGAATTTAGCTTCTCTCTGGGCCCCCACAGCTTCTTGTCTTCTTACTGCCCTTGGAGTGTCCCGATTTAGTTGCTGAGTGGTTTTTCAAAGGTAGATGAGTGAGTCAATATTCACCCACCATTTCCCCCAGCTTGCCTTGGTGCTTCCAAAAGCCCCTTCCCCACTGCACCCCTGGGAAATTTGTTTGCCCCCTTCCCATTCCCGCTGCAAAAGGGATTAAAAGCAACAGTTCATTTTTCATGTGATGCAAGTTTAAATAGGAATTTCTCTGCTCTGGCTTCGCCTGGTTTCCGGGAGCCAAAGCCGAGAGGGGATGGTATTAGTGCTGTGCTAAGCAGGGAGGAGGAGGAGGGAGGTGGGAGTTGAAAGGGGGAAAGGCGGGGGGACGTGCGGGGGTGAAGATGGGATTAAAACATCCCATTAGAATTTCTGTTTTTGGAAAGCTCACAAAAATGTTGACATGTAGCATGACTAACATAGTGCAAATGTCAGCCCGGCTCTGCGAACGGGGGCCCTCGCTCTCCTCCCAACACGCTGGCCCCCTTTTAAGGCAAAAATATACAATGAGCCTCACAATGGCCGAATTCCAGAGAGCCACGCTAATTGTTCCTCGCTCACGTAGGGCTAATTGCTTTGCTGAAACCATTCGTGCCTGGCCTGGATCCCACGTGTTTTTACCATTTAATTAGGACAGAAAAGCTGGGGCTAGGAAATGGGATGAGATAAAGACTGGCAGAGATGGAGGATAGGTCGGGTGCCCTAACCTGGAGAGGAGACGTGCTATGTGTGCTTGGTGAATGGGCAGGGAACGGTCCCTGCTTCACACCAGCCTCCAGGAGGATTAAAGCTTTGCAGGCACTGGGGATGGGAAAGGGAGACTGTGATGGCTCTTGAGGCTGGTGAGACCAACCGTGAGACAGAGAAATGCTGCCAGCCACAAATGTTTGCAAGAAACACCTTCATCCAGCTGCTCAGTGACTGCTCCAAGGCTCTGGCACACAACACGTGCGCAGCTCTTCACCTGGTGCTATAATTAGGAAGTCTGTCCATTTGCAGACCATATGCAAAGCATGATCAGGACTCAGAGAGGGAAACAATAGATGGGCAGGAAATGCCTTTTGATGGCTGCTCATTGTCTCCCACCTTCTGGGGGAACTGGAAGTTTAACTATAGTCTTCCTCTTTCAGGTATTCCTGTAAAGCTTCGTCCTCCTCCGAGGATGCGCCTGGACCACAGTATGGTCTGGTGCTGGGCTCCATTGTGCTCAGGAATTGTGCTCAGGAATGTGCATGTGTTTTTCCCCTTGAATAGCTCCTCTGAGACTGCAGCGACCCAGAAACACTGCAGGGCCACAGCCCCTCCCCTCTCGGGGACAAGGGTTTGTTTAGGGGTGCCACTGTCTCCCCAAGGCGCAGCACAGCAGCTCTGCTGCCTCTCAGCCCAGCACTGCACTGCAGGTGATGTCAAGCCCCCTGCTGTAAACAGGGATGGGTGCACAGGGCTCAATATTAATACTCCCTTCCCTTTCTCCTCATCCACCTTGCAGGGCACTGGTTGCTCTACAGCATCCTCTGGGAAGCCTTCATCCAGGGCATGCAGTTTCCTAGCCAGGGAAAGCCACTTGGTATGCACGAGCTGACTCTGAAGTACAGCACCCTCTAGGCTGGACCTGATGGAGCTGATCTGTATCTCCTGAAGGAGTCTCATCTCCCTGTGAATGCAAACAGCTGGGGATTCCTCCACTGCCCATCAACACATCTTCCTCTAGTCACTGCAACCAAAAAGAAGCCACCAGCCCTCCTTGCTCCCCAGCCTGTGCCACCCCTTGTCCCCTACAGGAGCTCTTAGGGTCACTGCAATGCAATTTGAACTTGGCAGGTTTAGTTGCTCTGTGGCCTTCATCACAGAACAGCTCTTGGCCTTACAAGCAGTATTATGAGCAGTACCCTGGTGGGTCTGGGCACTCAGAACCATCGTTTCAGATCAGTGTGTAAAGATTGTCGCACAGTTCAAAGCACAGATCTCAAAGTGAACCCGGCTCCAGCCTCCTCTGGCTGCAGAACAGCCCCAGGAGCTCTGCTGCTGGGCTGTTGCTGCCATGTGGGCAGAGGAGCTGAGACATCTGTGGCTGGAGTCATTTTCTTTCAGCTGCCCCAGAGGTGAGGGATGTGCTTGGACTCTGCATCCTTCCCAACCCAAGGGTCTTGTCTTTCAGGTCTCTTGAGAGTAAGAATAATTTTGCCCAACTGCAGATGAAGAGGAATTAGTCACACAGAGCTCAGCCATGAGCAGATAAGGTAACCACTGAAAACAGGAAACCCAAACTTCAAAAATTCTCCAGAAAAAATACAGTTCTCAGTGCCAGTGTAAGAAGGGTGATCTTCTCTTTGTGTTTCCATGAAAGCCTGAAGAGCACACCCACACCCTGAGGACAAGGATGTTAACAAGCCCTGGAATTTACAGCGGCAATTTATTCAGAAGAAAGGCTGCAGGTGAAAAGGACTGATACTCGAACAAGAGAGAGAATTCTTCATAGATGCAAATGCAATACTTGTAAGTCAATATTTGCTCTTGCAATATTGGCACACGCAGCAACGGTTTTCCAACATGAATAGGTTTCAGCCCAGCTGCTCCAGGAACACGTTGTTCAGAAGCATTCAGATCCAGTTCTTAAACTTCATTAAAAATGTGGTTTTTAAAAGCCTTTGGGGAGCTAAGAGTCTTTCATGACAAGTCCTTCTAGCCATTGAAATCCACCAGTGCTGTGGGGTGGCCTCGTGGTAGCTAACCAAGAACAGATGATCCTTTTGGGAAGAGAATATTTAAAACCCTAAAACATAGACAAGACAGAACAAATCCATGTGGCAACAAGGGAATTGGGAACATTTCTCCTCAGATCAGTCAGTCACAGAGAAACCCCCAGATGATATTCAGCCTGGGACTAACCCCCAGCCCATGCACACTTCCAGCTCCGTCCACGTGCTGGAATATCACACCGAGATACCCAGCGCTGGTCACTCCTTGAGGTTTTGAGCAGTTCCCTTGAAGTTACTGTCGCGTGTGTATGAGATGCCTGGGACACTCAGGTGACATTAGGACATGCTGGCCAGTGCAAGCCAGTGTCCCTGCCCCAGTCCCCTGGGTCTGTCCCACACACAGGGCCCAGTGAAGAGGTCCCCAGCCAAGGGATTTGGAAAGATGCTCGCAGCATCCAGAGAGGCCAAGAGCCTTTCTTCGGAGCTGGTTTTACTTACACAAAGCAGGACAGGGATTCAAAATATCAGAAATTAATTTTCCTATCTGGAAGGGAAGAAAATAATGCATTTTAGCCCTGCACTCAGTGCTCTGGGAGCAGCTGTCCCAGTTTGTGGGGCACAGTCTGTGTCACTTTTCATCCTGCTGTAACAAATGAGCCAAGAAGCAAGCGTTCTGTAGGCTGGGAAACCAAGATGTGGTGGAGAACTGAGCAGTATTTCTGCGTACCACTGGGAAAAAATCTTAGGTCAGTGATCATCATCAAAATCTGGGAGCAAAAAATGAGGAAACTCCTTATTCCTGTTCCCCATGGCTCATAATGTTTTACATCAGGAAGGGTGGAGGCGGCGCGTTTTGTACTCTTGGAAGGAACTACAAGTCCTCGACAGACTGACTTCTCCTCTTGTTGTTGCAGAGCAGCTGCTGTCCCCTGTCCCATAGGGTCCCCTCATGCCCCATTCCCTGACCTTGAAGGACCACATCTAAGGATGTGGTCAAAGGCTTTTCTCTTGGGTTGACACCAAGTGTTGCCCAATTGTCCCATTAAATGCAATCTCCATCTAGGAATACCATCCTAGGTGTGGGTCGCCCACTCAGGTGGAGAAAGGACATCATTAAGCAGTTATCCTGTTTTTAACACTCAGAATGACATGGCTTTTATTCTGGAACAAGCTGGCTGTTGGCTGCTCCTCTGGAACAGGGCGCAGGGAGCGTGCCAAGCCCACGGAGGGGTTGCAGCCACCTGCCCCATAGGAAGTGGGCCAGCAGCCAGGCGTGGTTTGCACACACCACAGGACAGGCACCCAGCAGCAGCAGCGTCCTCCGCTACTGACCTGGGCTGGAGTCAAGCTGCCAGCTGAGAGGGAAGAGGAAACCATATTCTGTCGTTATCTCTCACCTTGCTTCCCTTCCGTAACAACCCCATCCCTTTGCAAAACAGAAAAACACACCAGGGCTTTGCAGGGGCTCCCAGAGCCTGAGCGCTGAGCCAGGGCCAGCCAGGGCTGGAGCCTCCCTCAGTGAGGGTTGTGTACAGACAAGCTGTCATTTCCCCAAACTGGGTCAAATGCAAAAGAGAAGAGCTCAGGGAACAGCAAGACTTTGTTTCCAGCTCAATCCCTGCCTCTGCAGGGTGGGATGCTGCTGCAGAGAGGCTGTTCTTCAGGAGGCAGGATCATGCTCTCACTGGTGCTCTGTGTCCAGCCTTGAGACCCTGCAGTGCCAGCCACCTCACCGCTTTTACCAGGAGTATGTCCTATAAATGCTCAGGGATATGAATCAGAAATCTGGTGGGGAATGACAGCTGAGCTCCCAAGATTGCTGTCATCATCCTCTCCCCTTGCACTGTGTGACCATCTCTTTTCAGTTTAAGATCCTGATACCCCAATCCCTGGTCTAACACAGTGCCTGTCTGTCAACTCTGCCCACCCTGATCCCTCCATGTCACTCCTATAGCGGCTCTCAGGAGTGACAGAGGCCATCTTTCTTTTTCCACATGAGCTGGTTTCACATTTGTTTTTCTTTCAAACTTGAGGCTTTGCAGATATTAAAATATAATCCAGGAAGAATTTGCTTTGTGAGGGGGGAGTGTGGGATCACGGAGGGGAGAGGGGTCATTGGGGGGAGTGCAGGGAGGTGGGGGTGGCAAAGCAATTTTCATTTCCCTTCTGTGTCCCATTGGGATCAAAGTCTTTATTTCTCTGAAAACAATAGTGGCCAGTATGGGACAAGTTAGAGCCTTTGGGAGACTCCAGGCTCCCCCAAGATGGGAATTTCTGTTTGCTGCAGAAATTTTATACATTGCCTGTGGAGAGGGGAGAAGAAAAGCCCTTGGCAGGTGGTAAGGCCTGGAGAAGATGGCTGGGACCATGGAGAAATTAGTAGAAAGGAGAGAAGAAAACATCCCTCCTAGTAGTGAGTTGTTGTTTTGCATTTAAAAAAAAGCAAACAAATCCTATTTGTGTTATAGGTAAACAGAGGAACTGGGCAGGCCGGACAGGAAAGCAGGGCCCCATCAGAGCCCTGCGCCACGCAGGGAGATAAACAAGAATCCTAGAAATGTGGAAAGAGGCTTAAGGTGATTGCTCAACACATGAGGAAATATGGAGCAAAAGCCAGATATCAGGGAAAGGAAGCTGGAAAAGAGTAGGCTGATAGGAGCCATGAGGTCAGCACTGCAAAAAATAGTGCAGGAAGGCTTCCCAGAGGCAGCGAGTCCACAGAGCACACGTGCCCCTGCTGATCCTCCTGCCTTCAATGCGCAGGTGGCAAGGGATTCCTCACCTGATACTGGGTTAAAATTGCTCAGTGTGGTGAGTTCAATCCATCAAAGGCTCCTGAGCTGCAAATCCCACTTCACAGCACCTGCAGCTGACTTTATTTCCAAGGGAGCCCTTCCAGACTGATGCAGCTCCGTTGGCAAAGCCCCACTGAGCTGCCCTAGGCGAGGCCGTCATCCAAAAATCACCAGGAACGAGTGGCTGCATCCACTCACCCCAGCCATTTTTCTTGAATGAGTACAGAACTGGCCCTGTCTGGCTGTCAGAGCGAGCGTGAGACACCCAAGCTGCCCTCCCAGGCGGGCTTTGGTCTCCGGGCTGAGTGCGTGGTGAGCTCATCCCATCCGGAGCGCGAGGCACAGCACTGGGAGCGCTGCCAGCTGACCTGTGGCCCTGTGAGCACTGGCAGCACGGTCTGTTTGGGTTCCTCAGATGCCAGGGGTCTCGGGGCTTGTTTTGAGTTCAGCTCAGCTCAGCGGTTTTGATGGATTCTGCCTTTCGGTCTGGTCACAAGCAGTTGGATGTTCACAACAGTCTTGCTCTAAGACAAACATCATCCATAAATCTCTGGTTGAAGCCAAGAGAATCTGGACTTTCATTACTCTGTGTTGTCCCCTCAGCCCTTTGAATCCCCAGTGCCCTTGAATGGAAGCCTTAATCGAAGTCCTATCAAAAGGAGCATCTAATGAGATAAGGTCGAACTCCCTGTGTGGTCGTCTGGCAACAGATGGGGCTGCCCCTTCTGGGGTTGTCTTCTCCTCGCAGGAAGTCTTCCATCAACTCATGCAAGGCATGAACCTCTGTGTCCCCCCAAAGTGTGGTTTCAGCAGTTGTCCCTGTGGTGGCTTCTTCAGCGGGTCACTGCTCAAACTAGAGGGCTTCCCATTCTGATCCATCCTACCAATCCACTGCTCCAAGGAGACACTCTGGCATGTTCCCAGCCCTGCTCCCAGGACCTCACAAGGGATCTCCCATTAGGATTCCTCATAGTATTGAATCACTTCTCCAATATCATTGAAATATATCTGTTTCTTTCAGTTACCTGTAGAATGAAGGATCTTGGAGCATTACAGTCCCTTGTGCTTGGGCAGATTTGTTTCTCTAGCTCCTCTGCCTCTGCTCCTGCTGCTCTGCCTCCTCCCATGTTCCCAGTGATTTGTTAAAAGTTTGCACCAAAGCCTGATAAAAACTGCCTCTAACATCAATGAGTTTGGGTCAGAGCTTGAGTTCCTAGAAAAACATATTTTCCTGCCCCATTTCCCTGGCTGGACCTGCTGCTGGGGTCAGTGTCCCTGGGCTGCCGGGGTCAAGGACAGCCATGCTGACATAAACAGGCGTTTTTAGCTGATTTTCCCTTCCAGCCTCAGGCAGGGAAGAGAATGGGGATGTCCTGCAGCTGCTCAAAGAGGACGCACAGCGAATAGTGACCGCATCCGTGACTGAGTTTGTTTGCCTTTCCAGCAAGTCTTTGATAAAGCCTGGCTCCTGCCTGCGCTGCCCAAGCTCCAGGGACCATGGGAATGCCGGGACAACCAGCTCCCCATCTGGGACAGGACATGGGACAACCAGTGACCAGTCTGCTGGCCCAGCAGCACACTCAGCTGGACACACATCCCCTCCAAGGGACAAAGGGAACTCGCTGAGAGAGGAAGAATCCATGTGTGGCCTACAGGAAGGAGGGGGCTGAAGAGGACTTGACTTCACCAGCAGCACGGAGGGAAGATAAGGATGGAAAATCCGATTGTTTCCAGCTCATGTCCAGGCAGTTTGTGGGGAAGAGGCTATTAGATCCATGTGCAGTGTGAAGGGTCTGGAAGCCGGGCAAACTTGGAAGATGCTGCAGGAGACCCCATGGAGCTTCTTTGTCCCCATGAAGGTGGTGTCTCTTGCCATGGTGGCAGCAGCGTGAGGAGGGTAGCAGTGGAGCCAACCCCTACCACCACTCACTGCCCTCCAGTCTCTGCTGGATCTCACCATGGCTGCCCTTTTTGGAGCCCAGGAAGGATTTTTGGAAGTATCCAAGCACTTCACTGTGTATGAAGTACAGTGCAGGGCAGCTGGAGGGACAGGCAGATATGGCTGTGTTTCCTCTTCTCCTCGGCTCCCTGCAGCCCTCTCTGCTCACCAGCAGTGAGGAGCCCCTGGGCAGAGGCACCTGCTCATCCTCCCCAAGAACAGGGACCCTTTTCTGCCTGTCACCCTATAGCCATGACCCAGTTTCACCGAGGCACTTCTCAACCCCAGGCTTTTTCCTTTTTGTCTCACTCTCACCATTCCCCTCCCTCCCCTTCACCACAGGCATCTGATATTTACTTTCAGACTGGGAGGGACAGAGGAGGCTTTTCCTTGCATTGCCCCCACATTGTTCCCCGCTGGTATTCGGGAACAAGCGTGACATTCAGGGGAGCCAGAGCGGACAAAGCCTGCCTGCAGGTAATCATACCGCAGGCGGGCATATCGGGTATCCGCGGACACAGGGCATCCAGGAGCTTTTGACTGTGTCTTTTTTAGGAAGAGCTTTCTCAGCGCCGGTATCTCTCAGATTAGGTTTTGTCCCCAGAGGAGCCTGTTGTGCCTCCATTGTGGCGCAGCTGTGGGAACCCGCGGCCCGGCCCGGCACCGGAGCGGGGGGACAATGCCCAAAGGCACCGGCGCTCCCGACCTGCCCCAGGGGCGGCTCCTCCCGTGCTCCGGAGGGACCGATCTCTAATGAGGAGGCTGCGCCGACATCTGCTGCCCGGCGCTTTCTCCTCTGTGCTCGGATGTCCACAAAAGAGCAGGTATGGGTGGAAGCCCTGTGCCCTCGGCAAGCACCCCTGAGCCCGTGGAGGGGGGCACACACACGCACAAGCACCAGCAGGGAATGGGCAGTGACAGGTACACCAGGCACAAAGCTGGGTTGGTGCCTTGGATGTGCAAGGAGGAGGCAACACAAGGATAACAACACTTGTCATCCTTTGCTCTGTGCTGGGGTAGTAGCAATAACCTCAAAAACTCAGTGACATGTGGGAAAATGTAGAGGAAAGCCCAGAGTTGTCTCAATTTCCTCCCATGCCCCCTTTGGCACAGGCAGGCAGAGCTGGTCCTGGGTATAAAGCTCCTACAGCCCACAAAATAGGAGATGCTTACCCATCTCTGACTGTCTTCTGCACTTAGGGATTTTTAGGGATGCTAAATGCTTCCCAGAGACACAGGAAGGAATATTGGTCCTCGGCCTCTGCTGCAGCACAAGTTCATTCTGCCAGGTGTCCCACCTGAGGACATCCATCCAACACAGACAGGGCCTGGCTGCTGCATGACCCTGCCTGTCCTCGGATGGGACATCTAGAGCTCTGACGAGTCCAAGGAGAGTGCAGTGTCTTTTCTCCTCAAAGAATCAGCACTCATCCCTCCCTGATCCCATTAAAACGCCTGATTTAGCACAGATACTGACTGCATTTAGTCCATGCAGAGCCACTTCTGGCTCCTCATGCTGAGGAGCTGTGTAACCTCAGTGAAGCCTCACTGATATAAACCAGTCCCTGACTGATCCCTTATCTCCAGCCTTCTCGTGCTGACTGATCGGTTCCTCCCTCTTCTCTCAGCCGAGCCTCTGCTCTGGATTCACAGACTTTTCAACACTTTTAAAATTCTAATAAAACATTAAAGCACTTGAAAATGAATGTGACTGTTTACTTGCTTAAACCTAAACATGGGATGTAGTTGGGTCAAGACCTTTCTCTTCCTGCCCAATGCCTGCTCCTCCAGTGTCCTGGCCGCTCTCCTCAGCATTGTCTGTGGTTTCTCTGCGTTACGGTGCAATGTCACCGAGAATTTGCAGTTTCCCATTTGTGACACACTGGTTTTGCCTGAGGTGACAAATGACCTTCTCCCTCAGTGATGAACCAATTTACTCATCCCAAGCTGCATCTGCTGGTTCATCATGCTCTGCCCACGGAGCCGAGGCTTTCGGTTCTGCTCAGCATCTGCACCACAGCTGTTTGCCATTGACTTTCCCCTGTTGTCTTTCGCATTTGGCCACTCGCTTCCTACTGCACTTCAGCTCGTTGTGTTTCCTTTTATTCTTCTCTGCTCCCTAAACCAAGCTGGCTCCTGGCTACCTCTTCTGGGAAGAGCAATACACTGCCAGGCCACGAGGCAGCCTCTGCAGCTCCATGTGGTTGAGCACGTTGAGTCGGGTGGGAAATCACACAAGTTTCTGGAGATGATGGGACCTGTTGCTGTGTCCCTGGATGGGGAAGAACATTCTTAGGTGGGTAGAAATGCCCATGCAGCGGCTGGGGAGGTGGCAGTGAGCCTGGTGCAGGGCTGGTTGGTGTTCCCAGTGCTGTGTGGGGACAGCTGCCCTCAGCTGCACAGCCTGTGCCGCGTGCAGGAGCGTGCAGCCCGTCGGACACGGCCCCAGCAGAGGTGTTTGGGAGCAGGTCCAGGCTCATGCGAGCTGGGCTGGCTGCCCAGCATCCTCCATGTGAGGAAAAGATGCCTTAGCAGGGATACAAACACATGATGGGCAGGTCCCTGGATAAAGAAACTTCCCTCCAGCACATCTGGAAAATTACTCCCATCCTCCAGTAAACAGGCTTCCAGAGGAAGGTCTGTGCTAGTGTTGTCCTCCCTTTGGGACGTGGTGGAGCCAAGGTAGGAAAACCCAGCAGGATGGGAGGATATAAACTTTCCTGGAATAACTTACAGCTGTCCTGGAAGCTCAGAGACCTGGAGGGCTGAGGAGAGTGTGGGCAAAATCACAGTTTAATCAAGTCTCTTTATTCTTGGCAAAGGGCCAGTGGAAGATCCAGTTTCCACAGGAGAGCAGGGATGATGGAGGTCCATCTGGCGTCCCTGTTGAGTTCAGCTTTCCTTCCACCTCCATACACCCAGAGGAGCAGCAGCACAGGTGGGTCTCTGGGCCAGGTTCAGAAGAAAGCCTGGAGGAGCCAGAACAGCTGATATTCCCCCTCCTCCTGAGCAGAGGAGGTCCCAGAAGTCCCCAGTGATGTGGGATATCTTTAAAAACCATTGCAAAACATCCAACATCACTGGGGATGTGTTATGGTTTTCAGAGGCTGGTGAGAAGACAAAAGAAGCAGTGCCACAGTGTGAAGTCATCTGAGGAAGGGGAAAGATCCAAGTGAAGGATCGCAGGTCCTCAGACCTGGAACAGAAATTTGGAAGGGGCTGTCTCAGGGATCCTGTTCCAGCACAAAGAGAAGTGATGAGAAAGTGCTGTAGTCCTTGGACAGCAAAGGGAGGGAGGGTTTGCTTAAATATCTGGTAACAACAATCATGTCACAGCTGCTGAGGACATGGCCCAGAACTGTTTTGTTAGAGATTGTAAGCCTAGATATGGATAAATCAGGAAGTTCAACTCTCTCTTCAGAGGGGAAAAGCAAGGAGGTTGTTCTCCAATGCAGATGGACATGGAGCCCTGAGTTCCCTCCAGACACCACAGAGAGATGTCACACATGAAAGGAAGCAAACCAGAGTCATGATTCACACTTGGTACATCGAATATAATGCTGAAGTCCTGCTCCAGGACTGTGCTTTAACCTTGTCCAGCAGCCCCAGGCACAGAAACCTCCTATGTACTAGAGGGAGATTCCTCTTAGGAAACCAGGAACCCACTACGTTCAGCTCTGGTTACATCCTTAAACCATCATAAATCTTTTCTGCAGCATCCTTGGCAAGGGTGTTCTCCACCAAACACCTTGCTCAGCAGCATAGACAATGAGTGTAGCAGCTGGTTTGGGGGTTCTAACTCTCTGCTCTGGGCAGGGAAGGCATCCCCAAACTACTGCCTCAGGGCATGCTCAGGCTTTGGGAGACCAGCACCATGGCCCTGAGGGGGTGATAGAAGATGTGGCTTTTCTCCCCAAGGCCTCTCCAAGCAGGAGCTCCCAGCCTGTCCCAGCTGAGCCTCCTCAGGCAGTGTGACAAGGCAGGCAGAGCTGGACTTGTGGCTTTGAACGTGCCAAGCCTCCTTCCAGTAAGACAACGTGCCCAGGCAGGCTGACCAAAGCCATCTCTCCTCTTCACACTGATGCCCGTGCACTCAACAGGGTGAGGGCCAGAAGGTCCCAGTGCCACTCTGAGTGAGGGACACTGGGTAGAAGTGAGCTGGAGCTGGGCACAGCTAAAGATGTGGGCTCTGTGTTAAGAGATCAGCACTGAGCTCTGGAGGATTTTATATCAGAAGAAACACCTACAGGAGCCTGTTCGGACTGAGAGTTTCAGAACTCTCCCAGGCACCTCTTTCCTGCCCCTTTCCCTCCCCCCCGTGCGGCTCAGCCTCATCTCCTGCGAAATCTCCAAGTGACAAAAGGCTCTTTGGGGCTCAGCATCGGCCAGAGCCCATCGCCCGCCTGCCCGGCCGCATGGATGGAGGACAGGACCATCTGCTCCGGGGCAAATGAACCCCAGGGCCAGATGCTCTGCTTTGCTAAGGAGGCTGTATAAGCCTTGGACCCGGTTCATGGGAACCGCTTCCCTCTCCCCCGCCTCCCCCTCCCACACGCATTAACCTCTTTACTGCCACTGATGTCTTTATAGCGACATCTGAGGGAGGAGCAGGAGGTGGGTGAGAAGGCACGGGGGTGGAGGGGCAGGATGCTGTGGAGGTGTCCTGGGAGCCTGCCTGACACTCTGGTGTGAAGTTTGCCGTCCTTCCTCCCCGCTTTGGGAAGGTGGGGAATGAGAGCCCGTTCCCGGCGGGGGTCCGCAGGCAGCACGGGAGCGGGTGCGGAGGCGCCGCGGGGGTGGGAGGAGGAGGTGGCAGGATTGGCACTCGCTTTGGAAGTGTCCCCGCAGGGGCTTGCTCTCCGTTGCAGCCCATTCCCACGAGCCAACCCAGCCCCATCCCCCAAAGCCTGCCCCAAGGTTTCCATGAACCATCCTGACACCATCCTGATGGTCCCCGTACCTGGGGCATCAGTCAAGGCAGCCCACGCCTGCTCCAGGTGCTTCGGTTCGGGTGGAGGGGACAGGAGGGACCGTGTCTGCCCACAGGTCTCTGAGGCTGTGGCCCCGTTGCAGCCCGTCCCTGCAGCAGTCCCTCCACAGCCACTGCTCCCAGTGCGGGGAGCTGGGTGCCTGGCCCAGCCTGGGTCCGCCCTCCTGGTCACAGCTGAAGTCCTGCCTGCACAGTGTTGCTCTCAATTCCATCCGTTTACAACAGTACATGACATACGTTTGCCCCAAACAGCACGCGTTTAGGGGAGGGAGGGAGCCAGAACTCCTGTCTGGTAGCCCCTGGCACGCTGCTAATGGGGAAGAAATCACATGACCTCAGTATTGCACATATTGCCTCCAGTAACAGAAAGGAGACATCAGTCCCACTTGGCAGGGTGTTCCCATGCAGGACCTCAGTTTTGGGCAGAGCTGGCAAGGTCAGGACTGTGAGGATGTGCCATCTGCACGCTGCTTTAGCGCTGTGAAGCCCGTGACAGCAGGTGAAGAGCTGCTGCCCCAGCCTGGATCCAGTTCTCCTGCCTGGCCTGGGAGGCTTTCAAGCTATTAACAGAAACAGGGTGATGCCACTTCCACTGAAGTGAGGTATCTGCCTCTCCCCTCCCTCCCCCACGTGTTTTCTGCCCCTCTAAATTAATTCCCAAACAGCCAGGCCACCAGGAGCCATTGCTCCGCTCTGGTGGGCTGTCTGTGGGGGTGCGCCATGAGCTGGGGACATCACAGGTGGGATGCGAGCTTGCGAGGCACAGTGGCCTGCTGGAAAAGACCTTGACTATTGAACCCTGAAAAGTCTCCTCCTTTCTAGCAGAGCCTTCCTCGCCCTGGTTCCCACAGGGCTCCTCAGCCGCCCCGCACCTCCGGGAAGGTCACACGCCGCTGCTGTATCTCGCCTGGCGCGGTGGGAATCCGATTAACAACCGGCCCCCGGCCCTGGGATTGGGCCGCGATGGGCGAGAGAAGGGCCCCGCGCCCAGGGAAGAGCTTTCCCACACTCCGTCCCCCCTCGCCGGCGACGGCGGAGGAAATCGTCCATATCTAAATGTGTCCTGATAGCTGCGCTAATCTAGGGCTGAATGCGCAGCTCGGGGTGGGCTCACCGGCAGCATTAGCGCAACACATGGCCCGCATTCAGCTCACACAAAGGGCCGAATTCTTCCTCGTCCGCTTCGGCTTCGCATGCTCCAGTGGAAAAACAGAGCGGTGCGGGAAGGTGGGAGACGGTTGGGATGGAGCAGCTGGCTCCCCTCGGGGACGCGGGGGGACTTCTGACCCCGGGGAGAATTTGCTCTTTGCCCGATGTGTTTCCTCAGCAGGCAGAGAGACCGAGCGATGCTGCGCTCACAGCCCTGAAAATTTGGCAGAGAGCAGAAGAAACTGGGTTATTTTAAGCAGCAGAAGGGTATTTTGGGGTGGCTGCATGGCAGACTCCATCCCTGGTTGGCAGGGTGCTCTGTGGGATGGGGTTTCTCTGCTTGCTGTCTGCGCCAAAAAAGTACCAAGTGGAAAAAACTTGGCAAGATGTCAAAAAAAAGTTGTTTCAGCTCAACCTGAAACATCCCTCCAACCAAATCCACAATGTTTCCTTCCCTTTGCACCTTTTTAACCTTTCTTCTGCTTTTGGCTCGCAGCACTGTTCAAATAGGAAAAGCTGCTTTGAAATAAAGAAGATAAAAAAAAGCACACTTTGTTCTGAAAAAAATGTTGAAACAAGACGTTTCAACATCTTCCAAATGATCCCTCTCCCTTGTTTTGGCTGAAGCCCTGCATTTGCATTTGTCCTGGATTTGCACATTGTTGGTTCCCCACAAAAGGGCACATTTTTTAGTGAACTCAATCCTGTTCACCAGAGGCAGCTCAGCTCCCGAGCCAAGCTTCTGTAAGCAGAAATTTTCAAAACAGTGTAATTGGTTGGTCTGGATAAAGGTGAAGGTCCTCTTCCCCAAAGAACCCTAAAATATGCCTTTTCACCCCACAAAGTTCCCCTTTTCTGTTCCCCTTTTTCCTTCACTGTCTGTTCTCCTTTTTCCTCCATTTTTAGTCCAACCTCTCACCTAAACCTCTTGCTTCCGCAAACTCCCTTTTTTTGGGTAATTTAGTGAATAAATGCTGCTGCCAGGCTTGGATGCAAATTCTTGGAGCTTCAGTCCAGAAAACCAAAAAGCTCATCACTAAGATGAGTAATCTACCCTTGGGGATCTTCTTGGCCACTGGATACTCTCCAGCTCCAGCTACAGAAAAATTTCCCCCTGGGGAAAGAGGTGCCCCAACCCTGCCCCTCTTCCTGAGCCCTGGGGGTGCCTTGGGGCCAGGAGGGAGGGAGCACTCTCAGGGATTCGGGGCTGTGAGCAGCCCTTGCCTAACCAGACTTCAGCTCACATTAGCAGTGAAGTCCCCACCCTCGCTTGGAGCCCTGTTGTGTAGACCTCCATCACTTCCCCACCCCGCCACCACTGTGACAAATTTCCTCCTTCTTGCCAGGGACTGGCCTGTTGGCATCGGGCCTGGGGGTGCTGGTGTGGGAGAAAACCCGCATGTTGGAAGCTGGGGAAGCAGCAGCCTTCCTGATTTCCACTGGGAAGGACAGGGAGCAAGGGGAGGCAGCCCTTCCACGCCTGGCAGATCCTTCACAACCCTCTTTCTGGGCCCTGTCGAAATCTGCCTGTTTTAACTTGTCTGCATGTCTCACTGGGGAGATGGACTGGAAAACACAAGGCGGATCCAAGCAGCTTGCTCCATGGGGAAAACTTTCAGCACATAATAGTCTGGGGCTTGTTTGATGCCTGGTGTAAGATGCAGCTGAATAAAACCACGTAGAAGAAACTTGAATAGCAAAGGGCATCTTAAGAAACAAGCAGCCTTTTCTTCCCTCTCCCGCTGCAGAAGCTGCCCTGGAGCTGCTGTGTGTGAGGGGAGAGGGGCTGGTTCCCATTTAATCGCAGGATGAAGGCTGCCACTATAAATAAAAGCAAATATATAATTCCTCCTATTCCTGCCTGGTTGCTGTGGAGACTGCAGTTTAATTAACCACAATGCTGATGCCCTGCATGCCACAGAGCTGCCCGGGAAAATATTACGGATGTCTCTATGCATGTCAGTCCCGCGTTTTACTCACTTCCAGAACTTGCCAAAAGTGCCTGATGGGCACGTGGTACAACTTGGCAGCATCATTCAAGCTGTGCTCATACTTCCTACAAATGGACTGGGGAGGCCGGAGCTACCAAAACCAGATTCCTTGTGATGATGCGCAGGCTGGAAGGAAAAACCCATACACATAGGGAATTTCTGGAGAAGAAAGGGGAGAGATCAATACTATTTAGTCTTCCCAGGAGTTCACTTGGAAAACCCACAGAGGTACAGCTCGTGTGATCCCAGTTACTTCTGTTTTGGGGATTGTGGCTTGGCGGGAGGCAGTGGAGTGGGTGCAGGAGGCAGCTGCACGTCTCGCCCGTGCAAGGTTAGATCCCTAGACAGCCTCCAGCTGAGCCCTCAGGAAATCTTTGCAGGGAGCTGGGCTTGGAAGAAGTTTTACCTTCCTACTGGAGACCTGCTGGAGTATTTCCATCACGCTCAATCTCTGCTTGAGGGCTAAAGCTGCTACTCCCCGCAGTCCCTTCCCATCAGGGAGCCCTGGGGGGAAAGCTGCCTGTACAGTGAGAGGTTTGCAGACCCCTCGCTGCATCCTGGACTTCTCCAGTCCCTCATATCCAGGGGATCAGCGGCCCCAGAAGCTGCACGGGGCCTGGGGAGAGACCTGCGTCAGGGAGCTGGCGCAGGCACAGGAAATCCAGCTGTCAAGAAGACTCCAGCGTGCTTGCCCATCCCTGCCCTCCGGCTCCTTTTTCTGGTGCGCGTTTGCGTTTCAGACAGCGCTGATCCTGCCGGCCAGCCCTTACCTGCCAGCAGCTGTCAGACACCGCAGCCAAGAGCAGCCCCAAGGCACGAACCGCCCGCCACCGGCCCCACCTACATCCACCTCCGTGATGCAACTTCTTGTGCGCAGCTGCTCCTCTCGCTGCCAGCAGCCCCCGCGGCCCCGGCGGGGAGCGGGTCTCCGAAGCAGCAGCTTTGGCACCTCCCCAGCTGCTTGCTCAGCCCCAGTCTTGAAAGTGAACCTCAATAAAAAGTCAGCAAAATCCTTTCCGGGTGGAGAAGCCCACGGGTAGAGTCTTGACTTGGTCAGTCAAGAGAAGGAGTGATGACCAATGTGAAAGGCAAGTCCCCGTGCCCTCACAGCTGCTGTCACCATGTGAGCCATGGAGAGAGGAAAATTCATCTCGGCTTCTGTCAGCAGGACCAGAGCCAAGATTGGACAGCCACCCCAGCTGCTGTCATAGGGACCCCAGTGAACGTGCACCACAGTGGGAAGCCAAGCTGTGTCCTTGGCTCATGGGGTGTCACCACAGGGCTTGGAGGCAATGTGATCAACTGTGCCACCACGCCGTGCTTTGTGTGACAACAGATGCTAGTTCATGAATAAAAGCAGGGCAACAGGGTATTTATGGGGTCAGATTTATCCAGCCAGGTCCTGGTAAGAGCTGGTGCAGGATAGCTGTGCCATTATGCCAGCATTACCACAGGCTCTCACCTGGATCCCTGGAGCAGCGTTAGCACAGAAACAACCACAGAAGCCCAAAACTCAATCACAGATATGCGAGACACAAACCTAGGCATCAAAAGGACAAAGGCAGGGGATTGCAAAGGAAGACAAGTTGTTTGGCAGGCCCAAAATTTCAGATTGTCTTGACCTCATCCAGAGGGACGCACTTCCCTGGCTCATCAGGAGAGTTTAGTTTTCTTGTTGGAAAATTTAGACCCTCATTCCCATTCCTGAGCTCCCCGGGGTGCTGGAGGAGTCCTTCACTGTTTTTACAGTTTGCACTGCTTCCCCTCGCCCTCTGTTTTCCTTTTCCTCTTCTCCATGACATAAAGCCTAACTAAACTCTGGGGAGGGGAGAGGAGAGGGGGAACAGATGCTGACTCTGGCTCAGCAGTTCTGTAAGATCCCCAGGGATACAGGCACAGACTTAAGTGTCCTGCACTCACATGGAGAGCCAGGGGATTGCTCTTTGGGCCAGCCAGAGCTGGATGAGTAACTCACATCGCTTCTTCACCTTTTCCATGGGACTTTCCATTCTTCTCATCTGGGCCCTGATCTGACCACATGTGGCAGCCAGGATGATCTGGAAGGATGTGTTTTTTGGGGATGATTTCACTTGCACTTTTTCAGTGCGGGAGGTTGATATCAGTAGAGTTTCTGCCTTTTTTGCTCTCCAAGATAAGATATGGCAGGGGATTTTTCTTGCTGAAGAAGCCCATAGGATGCTCCCAATGAGCTGCAGCCTGGCAGTCAGGAGCCTGTTCACAGCTCACCAGGCTGGCACCTCACAGGGCTGCTGACACCCCTTTGGCCCATGTGGTGGGAATGGAGCTGAGGATCTCCAAACCACAGGATAGCTTTGAAAAGCTGGTTAGCAGAAGGCTGTAGTCATGACTCTTATCCCCGTGGGACATACAACATGCAGAGCAGTGGGCATCTCTTCAGGCTGGGTTTGGCTCAAAGCAAGGCTGCTGTTTTTGGAACAGGTATTGCACTGCCAAAACACACTCGGTGCCTCTTTGGTGGCTTGTCTGTCTTTGGGGATGAGGGTGACAGCTCTCTTGGGAACAACCCTGGCTTGAGAACCATAAATCGCAGCCAGTGGGAAGAACAAAGGCCCCTCGTTGGATGGGGTGTGGGGCAAGAGGCATCGCTCAGGGTCGCCTGAATTTATGGCTCCCTCTGGCTCCTTTAGCAATGCATGCCTTCGACACAGGACTCAAAGCAACACTCTTAGAGGGGGAGATAAAAGCCCGGGAGAAAAGAAAGGATCATCTTTTCTCTTCTTTTTCTTTTTTTTTTATATCAGGAGAGGGAGAGAAGGCACCATGGCAACATCAATCTCCTCGGGTGGCATGCTCAGCAGTGGATGCCCCATACTGACCACCCTTCTCCAACTGAACAGCCCTTGGCAAACCCCATTGCAAGGCCATCCCTGCGTCTGATACATCACTGCCCTGTCACCAGCATTGCCTGCCTGACTGGCAGGAAAATCCATTCCCAAGCATGGATCAGCCACTGCCTCCCCGGTGCAGAGTAGGAAGCAGCAGGGAGGGATGTGAGGAGGAGAGTGATCCTGTTAACAAACCTCGACTAAACAGGCTGCTTGGGGCTGTGCAGGCAGAGACTCATTGATATTGAAATCAGGTGCAATCCATCACCCGGAGAACAGGCTTCTTCCACGGGGAGCTGAAAAGAGCCACTCTCAAAGGGAGGGGGAAAAACTTGTCCAGGGGAAGGGCGAACCACAGCGTGGCAGGTGTGGTATGGAGAGGGATGCTGTCCGTGCCAGACAGTGATTCATGGCCGAGCTTGCCGTGCCATTGCCAGGGCGGGTGCAGAGTGCAGCCGTCAGAGTCCCTAAGCGGCAGGAGGACAGTGGGCATGGGGAGGTGTTTTGTTGGGGTTTGGTGAGAGCTCTGACATCGCAGAGAGACAACAGCTCTGGCTTGTACCCGTGTGAGAAAGTCCCTAATGGAGGAGTCAGCATGATCAGGGTGGGCAGTTCGTGGGTGTTTGGGAAGGAGGCAGCATCCAGTGCAGCCATGGGATGTGACCCTTTTCACCTGTGACTGAGCTCCCTCCCCAGTGACTGAAAATGCAGCTTTGCACTTTCACCCGTGGGCTTTGTGGGTCCTCACGGGTGCCCATGGGACAGCACAAAGCTACCATGCAGGATGAGCTACGATGCACCTTTTTGCTCCTCAGCTCAATCAGCATCCCTACAGCTCAATCAGCGTCCCTACGGCTCTGGGGCTGCCACCTGCCCCAGGGACAACATCGAGACTCCCCAGGGTATTGCCCAGGCAAGGATGAAGACCAGACTGCAAAGGCCCTTGAACTCGAGCTGATCTCAGGTCTGTAGACCTACCTCAACATTAAAAAAAAACCCAAAACCACCAAACTGAAGTGAAACTGAGTTTGATTTCCTGTGTCTCAAGCCAAGTTTCCACCAAGATTGAAGGCTTTGGTACAGCCTGATGTGATGGGGACCGTGTTGCAGAGCTCCCTGCAACACTGTCTTGGGGAGAGGGACGTGAAATCTGGGTAAATGAGAGGACACTGGGGATGGAGACCAGCCTTGTGAGCTCCCCAAAACTGCCTCCCTATGGCAGACAGCTCCGGGGCTAGAGGCACGGTCACTCTCACCCCACAGAGTCTTGTCTTTCAGTGCTGAGGGCAGCCCTGAGTCATCCCATCACTGTTCAAACTGAACGATGCCAAATCTGTCCCAGCATCTCCGTGCTCAGCCTCCGGCCCCGGCTCCCCACACCTGGACGCAATCACAGCTCCGGTCAGAGAATGGGGAAAAGCCTCCGATCCAGTTCACCAACAGCTGCTGTTTATTTACCGGGAATCCTTCCTACTGAGGAAAATGGAGCGGGGAACGCAGTGCTTCCCACCGCCCCGGGCTGCCACTGCGGGACGGTGCGGGATGCGGGGGATGCCCCAGCGGGGGGGTGATGTTCTTGACAGAGCTGTGAAAGGACCGTGGCAGGTTTGGCCTTTCCCAGCGCAGCGCCGGGGGCCCGGGGGAAGCCCACATCTGTGTGCGGGGGAGCCGGGCAGCGCCGGGGTCCTGCGGGGGCGGGCGGTGGCGGAAGCCGCCGTGGGGCTGCAAATCCGTGCGATCCCGCGGAGGCGGGGGGCGTTTTCAAAAATGGCATTCTTCTCTGATTTTCTTTCTCTTTTTTTTTTTTTTTCCCCTTTCTTCCTCTTTTTTTTTTACCCTTTCTTTCTCTCTCTCTTTTTTTTTTTTTTACACAAAAAAGAAAATCATACAAGCTCTGTAGTTAATTAAGCAAAAGACAGAGAGGCTGGGAAGTGCTGGGGGTATAGCTATGAAAGCAATTCTGCTCCGAAGAGAGAATGGGTTTGCTTCTTGACGGCTTCCCTCTCACGGTGTCACGCTATGCACTGGCCGTGGGATGAGCCCTGGGGCTGGCAGGGTTGTTCTGTGCCCCCCACGGCATCCCCAGGCTCCCTTGGACAATCATCCCTGAAGTTGTGAGGGGCTGAGCTCTGCTTCAGTGCTGCCATCGGATTTGTCACTGCAGCAGAGTGACTTATAGCCCCTGTCCCTCCTTGCCAGCAGACTTGGGCATGCCATGTCCCTGCTTTGAGCTTTAGTTTTGTCTCTGCTGTTGTCTGCTGTACATAAACCAAGCAGTTCTTTGGCACAGCAGCTCTGTACACTGTTTGTGAGACTTGCAATACTCCCGCTTATAACAGTGAATGAAAGGGCACAGGAGACAGGAGCCCACCACGGGAATCTCCTCTTCCAGCCCTGGGATTAGGGCATTTATCCCAGGATATGGGCTTTGCCACACCAGAGCAAGCAGGCATCCCTCAGAAGGAGAAACGTCCGAGGCTGCGTCTCTACCATTGTGCTCCACTGAATGATGGGAAGGAGAGCAAAGGGTAAAATTAAACTTGCACCCTGAGTCTGGAGATAAGTTTCCCCTGATTGTTGTAGGAAAAATTAAAAATCGTTGGCCACATTGCTCCTTTTCTCCTTTTCATAACCTACTCGCTGTATTTGATTCCCCAACCTCCTCCTGATAACTACAGATCACAGTGTGCTCTTATGATCCTGAACATTCCCTGTGACCACAAGCAATTTCTCATTGCCACCCTTGCTTGTTGCTCTGCCTTTTGCCAGTAGCACTTTGCACCTACCTGAGCAAGGTCCTTCATCCCCCAGCACCGGGCTGAGAGGCCAGGATGGGTCTCCATGGACCAACACAGGAGTAATAGATGCAGAAGTTGTCCTAAATGGCTGAGCACAGGTGTGAAGGGGACAAAGCCACTTCCAGCCACTTCCTGAGCCACTTCCATGCTATCCTAGGCTTGCTGAGGGGCAGAGCTATTATCCTGGACGGGTTATTGCTGCCTTATTCCTTCCCATGTTGCTGGAGCTGGATTTGACTGGGCTCTGCCTTGACCTATACAGACCCTGTCAGAAAAATGTGGCGAGAGCTGCTGTCTGGGGAAAGCACGCTCCCGGCCCTGGGGGTCAGCCGTGTGATCCAGGAAAGCACGAGCATGGCCGGGATGAAGCTGCCACCCGAGCGGGGCCGGCGGGGCCCAGCCCTTTGGGCCGCGTTAGACAAACAAACGCCGAGCCCGGGGCCGGCGGGGGCTCCAGGCAGTGACCGGCGGCGATGTGACAAGGGACCCGGCCCCTGCGGCTGCCATCTGCTGCTGCTGCAACCTGCGGGACCCCGGGGCTGGCGGCAGCGGCGGGCGGGGCTCCCCGAGGGGATGGGAATGGTGGGACAAGGATGAGGAAGAGGAGGAAGAAGGAAGGCTGCTCCTGGCAGCTTTGGGAATGGGGCTGGAGCAAGGTCATATGCTAGAGAAGATATATTCTGGCAGTATAATAATGAAAATAAACCTCACTAGACTTATTTTTAGCCCTGATGATGATGGTGGGACTATTTAGGGCTGGCTGACACTGTGGTCTGGGGCTCTTTGACAAGCCTCAGTTATCTTGTGTTTTGTTCTTCGATCGTAAAACTTGGTGGGAAAGAGAGAATATTTTCCGTGCATTGGTCAAGGGCCCCATGCCTAGGATGCCTGGGCCCTTTGGTGTAGCAAATAATAAACACAAATAATAATTCACAAGGAATTTACTACATCTGATGCAAACTACCCAGCTGGTCAAGCAGGGAGAAGGAAATCTGCAGGATGACTTTGGTCAGTCTAAGAGTGAGATGGATGCAGAATCAGGCAGGTAACTCAGCAGACCACAAGGCAGAACTTTCAAGTCTTTTTCAAATTCACATCAAAAATGTCAATGAAAAAAAGAAAACCTTTGTGGAGATGATATAAAGATCAAAGAATTAAAAAGGCAATGGGGTTTTACTATGGGCACACTGGCAAGGGAGATGGGGTAGCTGGGTTTGAGTGACAATGGGCAACTTTAAATCACACATACTCCCATGAGTGGATGGGTGGCTCTGGGGTGAGTCCTGGATTTGCTGTGTGGGGTCAGGAGTCAACCTGACACACAGTGAGCCAGTAGCTCTTGCACTTCAATCCACACAGCGAAGCAACTTTTAGGGAAACTAACACAAACCGCTTTTTTGATGTCTTTAAACCCTCCCCACAAGACAGTTTGACAGGGTAAACACATGCAGACCCATAAATTAGCTGTAATAGCTGAAGCCCCATTGTGTAGGCAATGGCTCGAAGCAAACAGCAGCTACTCCCGCTCAACAATGCGAGGAAAGTCACCCTGCACATTTTTTATCCTTTGACACAAAGTGCAGCTGCAGAAATACCTCAAGCGGGATTTTACAAAAAGACAATCATGTTCTTGCAGCTCTGCACATTTGAGAATGAACCCGTGGAGATAACGGGCCCAGGCTCACAGCGATAAACATGTCAAGATAATTAAAATTATGTCTTTCTTCTAGTAGAAAGGGCAAGATCCTAATCTGATATAAGATGCTGTAGCTCTGTACGGTCAGTGGAGTCACTCCTGCTCACCCCACTGCAGACTGAGCCCATGGAATTGGCAGCAATGAAATGAGATCCAGCAACCAGGCTCTGCAAACGCAGCTTGGTCAGAGAGGTCGCAGTTTGGTTGTGTGTGCCAAATTCTCATATTTCCCCATCCAAAATAAATCTGGGATTTTTGTATGTGTGTGCAGAAGTCACTTAGGAGCTAAGCTGAAGGCAGACAAGCTGCCTGTGCAATCCAGGAGCCAACTTTCAGGGGAAAAAAGGAATCAAGTGAATTTTCAAGGTGGGAATTAGTTCAAATTTGGATGGGGGATTGTTGCAGGGATCAGGGGCAGCAGGGTCACAGACATGTTTGGAAAGGGCTGGGGGCAGATTTCACTGGGACAAGAAACACCAAAACCACAGGCTGGACCAGGTTCTTGGAGGACATTCAAACAGGGAAAAGTGCTGGAAAAATGGAAGCCTGAAGCAGAAAGTCTGAAGGAGCCTCTGGCAGCAGGAGGGGAGAACAAGCAGGCAGGATTGCCCTGCAGAGGAGGAGCGGGAGCGTGCACAGGGCCGGTGTCGGGGCTTGTCTGCACAGAGCAGCACAGCAAAGCTGCTATTGTGGAATAAAATATGCTGGAATGTGGACACGCCTATTCCAGAATAAAGCTGCTTTTTCCTAATTTAACTTAATCCACTATTTGTTTTTATTATTTTTATCATCATCAGATGCAGCTAATTTGGAAAAGCTGTTCCAATTAATTTCCCTGCATAGACAAGCAGCTACACGCTGGAAAGCCTTTGTCTGTTCAGTGGCAGCCTGACCAGCAGCTTCTATTCATTTCAAAACCAGCTCCTTTCTTCTCCCCTCAGACCATTTTTTCTACTTTGTCTCATCAGACCAGGAAGGGAACAGGAGTGGGAATTTCTCTCTGGAGTATGGAGCCTGGTAGCCCTGTTTAGGGGAGGGAGAGCAGGCAAAAAATGTAACTTAAAGTGAGGGAATAGAGGACGTCAGGACAACGAGTCCAGGGCAGTGGGCAAGGAGGCCATGATGACTTCATGGATAACCATGAGGAATTTGCCATGAGGCAGTGTCTGCCATCACTCTCTTTAAACTATTTAAGCCATGGGTAGTGCACAGCCTGGAACATGAGCAGGGGCACAGGGGGCTGGAGCACACTGGGTTGTCCATGTTGGAGAGATCCAAGACTTGAATCAGGGCCAGAACAACAGCTGTTGGTGGCACCAAGACTATGTTCAAATTCCAGCAGATCCCTTGGATGCATCCACGGTGCTGGACAGCGGGAGCATCCCATGCCCGGGAGGGCTGTGGTTGCTGTGCTGCTCCCAGAGATCCAGAGCCGGTTCTTGCAGAGCCCAGATGTTGCAGAGGAAGCTGCTGAAGAATGATCCATCCTTTCCTTTGGCTCGGAGATGAAAGCAGTTCACAGGAGCTCGGGGCTACGAGCGAGTAACTCATTAACCAGCGCTCCGCCACTACCCTACTGGTTTTGAACAGTTCCTTCACCAGCCCCCCTCCAGCTTTCAGCCAGAACAAGATAACCTCAGGGAAGCCTGCACACAGGCAAAAACCAAGACACAAACCCCCGACTCCAAACTGATTTTCTCCTTCTGAGTCTACGGTCTGACTCTTTTCCTACTTTTTCTTCGTCCACCCTTTTTCTTGGAGACTCCACCATCTCCTCACTCCATCCCACACAGTCTTGTCCTCTGGTACTTCAGATTGCTTGGCTCATCCTCCTTCCAGCTGGCAAAGGTTGGAAGGCCATAGCTACACATTCATTTCCAAAAGCAACCTGAAAGCAGTCCAGTCCATCACCCCCTGTGCTCTGGGCAATGAAGCCCGTGCCAGCAGAAACAGTCAAGCATATCTATTGCTTGTGTGGCAGGGAGCTTGCAGGAGAGATATTGGGAAGAAGGATGCAAGCTAAAAACTCAAGTTTTCTGCCTGATGTTGGGTGCACATAAAGAGATGGCAACAGCTGGAAGGAAGGACAGCCAACTTTTCTCACTTCCAGGCAATTCCTGCGTTGTTTGTGGAGTCTTTCCCTCTCAAAGCTTGACCTTGAGAGACACAGTCAATGCCTTAAAATCTTGGTGTTGTGAGCTATTTCAGTAAAAAATCAGGTTCTTATCTGGCACAGTGCCTCTCTTTCTGTCTCCCCCTCTTACCTTCCAGAAGGCTGTGTTCAGGAGAGACTCAGTGGTCAAATCCCCATGCCCAGCCCCTGATGAGTCAAAAAATGAAGCCTTCTGTCCACCAGTGTATTTGGCCCCTCTTGCCCAGTGCTTGCTGAGCTGTACCTCCCTGCCAGTGAAGCCTGGTACACTGTAGGGGCAGGCTCACACAAAAACAACAGCTTCAGTACACGGGATGTGCTGCCAGCCCCCCTCCCTCCTCCCGTGAGGGTTTGTATGGTCCTGATTTCCGCACAGAGACTCTGATCCGCAAGTTTTATTCATGACCATAAAACAGAGATTAGCTCTTATCTCTGGCATGCAGCAATATCAGGCACCAGCCCTTGCTCCAGAGCATTGGCAGCCAAGGACCAGACCAGCACACGAAGAGGAACTTCTTGGAAGAGGAGGAGGTGAACAACAGCGGGGAACCAGTTGTGGGAGGTGAACACAGAGGATGGGATGATGCCAGCCTGCTCTGGGCTGCCAGGGAGCCCTGAGCCCTGGTGCAGAGGAGGGGCAGGGGAGGAAGCGGTGATTAGACAGCAGCATCTGCAATCAAGGGCAGGAAGCGCGACCGCCGGGAAACGCTCGCTGCTCTCACCGTGCGCGATAAACCCCGAGTGCCCCGTGGAGGAGGCACCAGCCCTTCCGTGCCCCCCTGGCGCCCTGCCCGGCCGGCAGCACCCGAGCCCTGAGCACACAGGGAGCTGCTCCTTGCTGCAGAACCACTGGAAATGCTCCCCTTGGTTTCCAGTGGCCACTAATTGCCAGGGCTCCTACAGAAATCCCCAAGCCCAGTGGCTTGTAGGGGGGTCGGCCCAGCAGGGAAGTGTTCCTGACATCCATCCTTCCCTTTTCCTGGCAGTGGGGTAGTGTTGTACCTGCATGGAGGAGCTGCATAGACAGGCAAAAACCCAGGGCTGGTTTGGAGTCAAACAGCAAGACAAACACAGTTCTGCTTACACAGGGGTTTGGGTTGATTCAGCAGTGGGGTGTGTGGGATCAGGCTTTGGTCATCAGATGGCTGTAGGAGAGAAGGAGCAAGAGAGGGAGAGGGAGAGAGGATAGGTGAGGAGTTAAAAAAGAAAGACTAAGAAAGCAGCCCAAAAGAGAAAGGAAAGAAAAGAAAGGATGGAAAAAGAAGAGAAGAGAAGAGAAGAGAAGAGAAGAGAAGAGAAGAGAAGAGAAGAGAAGAGAAGAGAAGAGAAGAGAAGAGAAGAGAAGAGAAGAGAAGAGAAGAGAAGAGAAGAGAAGAGGAAAGAAAAGAAAAGAAAAGAAAAGAAAAGAAAAGAAAAGAAAAGAAAAGAAAAGAAAAGAAAAGAAAAGAAAAGAAAAGAAAAGAAAAGAAAAAAGAAAAGAAAAGGAGAGAAAGGAAAAGAAAGGAAAGGAAAGGAGAAAGAAGAAAAGAAGAGAGAGAGAGAACCCTTTTGAAAGCCCTAAACCTGCCTCTTTATCTCCCTAATCTGTATTTTCCCCCCCAGAGCCTCTTTCTGTACAGGATGAAAGCAGATTTCTCCTCTTTATTTTCGTTTTCTGTGTCCTTTAGGAGGGCATTTGCTCAAGACTAATTGAATTTTCTGCCCGTGAAGAGAAAGACACGACACAGAGTGAGTTAAAGTCCGACACCAGGACAGGGCGCAGGAGCTGTGTTAACTGGTGTGGGGGACAGCCCCTCACTTAACAAAAGTGTTTAATTCTGTCCCCTCTTGTTAAGAAGGGGCGGAAGGAGGGGATATTTATTCTGTTCTTTTCTCAAGGTTTTTCCTTTCGGGTCACAAAGTGCCCCCCACGCTCCTGGCCCCCCTCCTCTCACCGCTTTTGTGGCAGCAGCAGCTGGTGGGTTGCAAAGGGGACAGGCTTTGTCTTTTGACACACTTGAACATTTCTGCACAGAGCTGGGGAAACCTTTCCCTTCCCACCTCTCGCCTTTACAGGCAAGGAGGAGGGAGTGAGGGGCAAGTGGTGGAGGAGTTATGACCGAGGGGATAAAATGGCACAAAGGGCTGTGGAGCCACAGTGGACAAGGCATCGGGGCTGGGCTGTGCTGGGCTGTGGTGAGCAGATGGTGATGGGCTGTGGGGAGGGGGTGGGATGGCCCTGAATGCTGGGGAGGCTTGTGCTGAGCAACCTGTTGAAGGGAGAGGGGAAGAAAGCAATGCAAGAGGCGGCAACTCCACAAAATAGAGTGCAGGGGCTGCCTCTTCCCAAATCCCACAAAGGAACCTCTTCTGTCCCTTTGTCGCCCCTCCCAGAGTTGGGCCTCAGTTAATCTCCTGGCCATGACACGTGGAGGATTCGCTTGGTTTGTGCTACAAGTCCATAAAACCAGCTCCTTTTTCTGCCGGCAGCACCACAAAGGTTGTGCAAACCCTTCAGTCCCTCCACGAAGGATGTGCAAACCCCTTGGTCTCTCCACACCTCATCCAGGGATGGGACAATAGGGCTGATCCTCAGGAATGGGTGCAATACAGCCGTGTTTGACAGCAGGACTTGAGGAATGTCCTGGTGCAGCCCTGCAGCAGTGGCCTGGGACAGGAATGAGATCAGGCTCCTGGTAGACATGAGCAGGAAACTGGGGCTTGACCCCTGATCTGACCCCATAGCAGTTAGTGGAACCTGCATGCATCTGCCCAGCACTCCACAGGGTTTGCAGCCTGGGAATGGCCCCACCACCTTCTCTGGGCAAAGTTGAAAGTAAGAAGATAAAAATGAGCTTAATGTAGGAGACTAAACCCCATCTCTTTCATGGTCTCACAGCTTGATTTGGAGACTTCATCCCTCCACTGTTTTCCCCATGACCAAGCACCTCATATGAGAACCCCAGGCCTGTTCCTGGGACAGCAGCATCTTTTATTTCTGCAGCAAAAGTTCACCTGCAGTGCTACCCAACAGCCTGCACAGGGATATGCACATGTGGACACTGGAGCCTCCCAAATTGCAGCCAGTGGTCTGATTAAAGGCTGTCCATCTCTCCCTTATACTGGTGCAAGCTGGCAACTTCAGTGTGTGGACACTGGGGTAAAACCAGCAGGAGGTGAGCGACAACAGAGGTGTGGATTTTAACCTTTGTGCAGCACTGTACAGGCACACAAAGCTTTGGGAAATGCCTGTTTCCGCAGGAGCTTTCAGGAGAGCCCTTATGAATGGAAAATAAATAGATACATTCATTATCCAAATTGTCTTATTTTTGTGGTGCCTCTTCAGTAAACCCACTTCTGAGGCTGTCCTAATTGCTTTGCAATAGAGCAGAGATAAATATTTATCAAACAGCTGCATCAGGAAACCACAGTTCAGAGAACCAGTATCAGGCAATGTGTCTCGGGAAGGATGAGTCTGAGTGGTTTTAGCTTTGCTGACCTGTCAGGCTTCCTCCCTCACACGAGGCAGAGCTTCACCCAAGCCCAGACCCACGTGGCACGACACTAGTCCCATAGCATCACTTGGAACTGGCCACACAGAGCCTTTGGAGGACTCTTCTCCATGCTGGAGTGCCCCCGTTGCCCCATTCCATTGACATGGTGTTTTCTGACACCTTTTCTTCCTTTGACTTCCTGGCCTCTCTTGCTTTCTATTAAAAACCCCAGAAACGTGGCCCATATTCCTCTGGGAGCCCCAGTGCTAAAAGAGGCCCACATGCAAATATTTAGCTGCACTAATATTAGCGCAGAAACATCCGACCAGATGGCAGCGTTTCTAGGTCTCGCTGCACAAAACTGGCTCTTCAAAATAAAACAAGTTGTGACAGGGCTCTGTGACCACTTGCCAGTTCCTGAAATCCCAGACCACTGTACTGAGGCAGCTGGATACATGGGACAAGAGCTTTCTAGCATCTCGCACATGTGGGACATCCCTTCAGCCAGTGGTGTTTCAACTAAAAAGAGAGGAAATGATGCTGAAAACCAAATTTTGAGGTTCAGTGTGTGAGATGAGAGGGTTGGCTTGCATGGGTCCGGAGCAAGGGAGTGCAGGTCTCCTCTTGCTCCAGGCATTCCTGATCCCTCAATAGCGAGGTGGCATTTTGCATTGACCGCAATCACCATGTGCCATCCACAGCTGGGGAGGGCAAAAACTCCTCTGTGAATGTTGACGTCTGCGTTAAGCAGCCTCAAGAGCAAAGAAGAGCAGAATTTCCTCTGCTGCACAATTTGTGCCCACCCTTTAAGAAACTTGTCCTCCCAGGAGTGCTCTCTCAAGCTGGAAATGCCCAAAGAGATGATCACAATGCCGAGCATGAGCCAGCTGAAGTGCCGGCCTGAACCCCAGATGGATGACGTTCCCGTTTAATTGGGAGCGGGTGTTTCTTGACTCATGCAAAGGGCATGCTATTTTTATAATGGTCTGATTCCAGATCACAGCCTCCCTGTGTTAGGCTCTGCACACACTCTAATGAAAGCCAGGTCCCGCCTAGAAGCCCATACAATGGGCTGAGAGTTGGGAAGAGTGCTCTGAAGCCTCTCACCCAGGGGCTTTGCGAGGTTGCCCGCCAGGGTCTGTTTTTTCCATCCTCACTCATGTCAGAGAAGTTAAATATTTACTGGAGCTACTAAATATTTACACTAAGTTGGTCCTCCCGTGGGGAGGCATCCTATGGCTGACTCCTGGGGGTCTGTGGCCAATTCGCTCACGTGTCTGTGCTACGCTTGGCTCTACTCCGGAGTACAAACACATGGGAACTTCACGGGGCTGCCATGTCTTGTCAGGAGGGGGAAATCTCTGGTTTTGGCAACAATAATTCTATTAGGTGATGGACTTGGTTGTTCTTTGGGTGTCTTCCTTAAAAATAAGTTCCTCATGAAAGCGTGCGTTTCTTTTTGCTGTCCTTCCACCCCATGGTTTGCAATACCACCTCGCCCCTGGTGTGTGGGAAGATGAGTGAGAAAATCCAGACCCATCTCCAGCTCCATTCATTCTTCCAACAGGTCACCAGCACCTCCAGAGAGCAGCAGGACTTGATGCAGAGGGTCCCTATTCAACAGCATCCAAGGAGACCCATGGTCAACATGGTAAGAGCAGGAAATGTGGTGACAGTGCCAAAGCACAAGATGGGAGAAGCCCCATCCCATCCCTGGGGATCCAGTGCCAGTCCTGGGACAAGCTCCCCGCTCCCATCCAGCCAGAGTGGGTTAATGCTGCTGCAACTCGCTGTTGGAACATGGCCAGAGGAAAAAGGCTCCACCATTTCCCGGTCCGCCTGGAAAACAGGCCAGCTGTTTTCTCCAGTGGCAGAAGGTTGTTTATTCTGGGGCAGATCCAACAGCGCGTTGTCCCCCCAGCCCTGCTCTGCAGCCCGCAGTGAGGCTGAAGGGCACAACCTGCCTGGGGGGAGCCGGGCACTCTCCCACCTGGCGTGACCCCTCCCCGGGCGCCACTCTGCCCTTTCTGTCCCCATCCCTTTCCTTTCCTCGTCCTGCTCCAAGCAGGGCTGGGGACGCCCTTTCCTGCCTGGCACCCGGCTGGCCCGACAGCAGACACGGTGCTGCCAAGCACCACTACACTGCTTCCCCTCCACAATCCCAGCCAAAGCCCCACCACGTTTTTGTCCTCTCTGCCACGCTGTCAACCTGAAAAATGTGCCTAGGAAAGAAAGAAAGTCGAAAGAAAGGAAAAAAGAACGGAAGAAAGAAACCAGCCTTTGGCTCGGGCGTGCCAAAGGGAACGCGAGTGCACACGGGCTTGGCTCCCTTTCTCGCCAGCTCTTTTCCCAGCAGAGCGGTAAGAGACAGGGCAAGTGCAATCGCGAGCAGGGCAGGTCCCAGCGGCTCGGCCGGCTTTGGGCTGGGATAGCCAAGGGACATTGAGGGCTCCCTGGGGACATATTTCCAAAATAAAGTCATTCTGGTGCTCCTCCAGCCCCGCCAGCCACCCAACAGCTCACCGCAAAGCATCACTGCCGCCCCCACAGCCAAAATAAAGCTGTGAGGAGCCCTGACCCAGCAGAGGCGAGGCTGAGTGCTCCCCAGGCAGCCCCTTCCTCCAGCCACAGCAGTTCTCTGTGTGAAGAGCAGCACGTGGGCTTGGCCAGATGCACACGCAGCGCCCACAGCCTTCCCAGCATGGCCCTCTCATGGCTCTGTCTCCTCTCCCTTCCATCCTCTCCATCTCCCATTTCTCCCCCAGCGTTGCTGCCTTCTTTGCCATCCACACACTCTTGATGGGACACAGATGCAGTCTGTGCACCAGCCTGGTTTGCTTGCTGCAGACAGAGGTTGGCTTATCCTGAACACAGGATGGATGTTTTGAGACCAAAATATGGATAATGTTGTAGAAGGGCAGCAGAGAGGAGCAATTTCAGGCTGCTCCTCAGCTCACAGAGCTGAACTCTGCTCCCAGCCTGCTGCAAAAAGGTGCTATGGGTTTTGGTTGCTGCAGGACACTTTTGAGCACACAAGACACGGGTGTGAGATGTTCTGGGAGAGGCACTCCAGAGGAACTTGATAGCTGAAAATTAAGGATGGAAAAGGTTGGAAGTCATCCCAGGAGATGGAGTCATGAGACCCAGCTGCAGAGCCTTCAGGGTCCCACTTGTTCACCGCAACCTGTCCAACATCCCCCCTGCTTCAGCCCAATAATGAGTGCCAAAGACCTTCTCCATTTCTCAGCAGCCCCACAACTAATCCCCTCCATGTCCACACGTGGACAAAGAGCAAACCATGTCCATCTGCTCTCCCACAGGACCCCACTCATTGAACACCAGCCCAGATGTTCTGGAAGTGAATCAGATCCTGAGACCATCATTCACCCCACACAATTGTTCATGTGGTGGATCTCCCAAGAAGGTGACAGCCACAGCCTTGAGCTCTTTGTGGAACAACCTCTGAAATCCAGAGCCCCACAGGATTTGCCCGCCTCAGTCTCTAGCACACCTGGAAATGTCACAGCATGCACACTTAGGTCACCCTGACCGCTGTCCCCAGCCCTTCCTCTTAGTCACCTCTTCCTTACTGTAATAAATTAAAAATCAAATGGGTATTACTACACTGATGGTCATTCTCATTATCCTCTCATCAGCATTAAAATAGCACCCCTGACAATGCACTGGAGGCAGCACCAGCAGGGCTGAGATAAGCAGCAGAACAAAAGCAAATCAATTCTCCATGGGAATGGGCAGCTCTGGGTGTCCTGGCAGGCAGTGCATGGCCAGGCATTCAGGGCTGTCCCACCACAGAGCTCATCTCTCCAGGGCCTCCATGCCAGAGATGCTCAGCACCCCATAAAGGACGTCAACAAGTTGGGGACCAACAACTGGGATCCTCTGGGTGGGCCTGGGAGCCTGTGCCCATCCATGGTGCAAATGGGATGTAGGAGAGACCCCAAATCCCATTAGAGGGGGTTGGGACTAAGCAAAGCTACTGATGTCCTTACTATAAACACTCTTCCATGATGGGGAGACAGGGATGCCTGTGGGACACCCTCTGCCTGAAAACCTCATCTGAAATAGCTGTGGATGCCTCATCATCACAGCCCATCCCCAGCTGATATGAGCAGGGGTTGGCTTGAACCCACCAGCAAAGGTCCCGGTGACATTTTTGTCCTCCTAGCTGGAAGGGGCTGTGAGGGGCGTCACCCACCGCACGCTTTCCACATCTTCCTGGAAAATGGGCAGGAAAGGAAAAGTTGCGTCAGTTAGAGATCCTTTCACCACAGCTCAGGGTCTGGATGGAGCAGCCTTTGGAGCAGACACTGCCAGGAGGGCTCGGGCCCTCCCCGCTCCCTGGAGAGAGGTGCACGGAGAGGTGGGACACACCCCCTCGGGAGGGGTTCCTGTTTTGAGGGAAGAAGAAAAGGACACGGACGTGGCGGTCAGGGATGTACTGTTGGCCCTGCTAATAGAAGCCCTCTGTATAAACAGGGAGAGGATCCAACAGAGATCAGAGATGGTTTTTCTTTCAAGAAAATTAAACATTTAAAACATTTGAGAACACACGCCCTCACCCCCCGGACAGTAATTAACTTCTTCCTGTGCAGAGCATGGAGCACTTTCCAAAAACAGAGCTAGATGGATTATTTTTCAAAGGAAATGTTGTTGAAAGGATCTTCTGTTATGTCCTAAAGTGGGAAAACAGTCACAGTGGCTGAGGAAGGGCTTGCACCAGGCATGTGCCACACTGTGGCTGCCTGAGGAGGTGGTGCCACTCCAGATGATGCTGGTTTGGGGGCCACGTGGTGGTTGAGCAGCACTCATGCTGTTTGATGGAAACAAGTCCTTGTTTGGTCATTATAGGACCCTAAAAATCAATGAAAAGTAAACCAGTCACCAACAGCAGAAAAAGAATCCCAAACTCAACCTTTGAGGGAGGCACTGAATTTCCCCAACGTGACAGGGTAGGGGAATCTTGCAGTGTGAGAGAGGAGATAAAACCAGATGCAGATGCAAATATATGCAGTGTTCAAGGGGATTTACATCCCACGTCCCCAAACAAGCCCATCTTCCTGTGAACTTGGGAAGAGCTCAGCCCTCGTTCTCAGACCAGTAGCATGAAAAGAGGCAGCTGGTATGTGTGTTAAACAAGCACAGTGTGAATGACATCCCGGCAATAAAAGGACTCCACGCTAGCCAAGGTGTTTGGTGGGAACAAAATAACTTCCCAGGCTGATCCCACCACACTCCCTGAGCCTGCAGAGAGGCAGGAGCAGCACGGGGAGGCAGGACTGGATAGAAATGGGTAAGAGCTGTTTTTGAGAGACAATGGTGCTTTGTAGCAAAGTTTGAGGTTTGGATGTTTGTTTTCAGTGCAGCGTTGGGAGGAAAATAAAGCCCAACATTTTTTTGGCGACACAGACTTGTAGGGAAACAGCCTTTCTCTGGTTGAAAAGGTCAGGTTTGCTTTCCATATCTTCCTCACATCAAAAATGTCCTGCAATCCCTGGAGCTTGGGAGAAAATTTCCTCTTGCAAAGTTAAGTGAGGGCAAGCCTGCAGGAAGAGCTCATTTCTTTTTCTAGTCCAGATCAAGCCAGTTGGAAGGAATGAGTCTGGGTTTGAGCACCCAAATGCCCTCTGAGGTCTGGAGTAAAGTCACCACACAGCCGGGCTGCTCAGCGGGACCCGCCTGCCTGGCAGCTCAGGGCATCCCACCCAGGGATGTTGACTCAGGGCTCTGCCCTGGAGCAGGGGACAGCAGGAGCTGTCATCACCCAGGACTGCATGTGGCCTGTGCCAGAGCAGCCCTTGTGCCTCTCCCTGGGGACAACATCCACAGGAGGCTCATGTGGCCCCACAGAGCCGGGGGACTGTGCCATATTCGGCTTGGGAAATTCTGTGCTTGGGGTGAGAAGTCTTTTGGCTCTGCTCTTGTAATTTTTCTTCATCCCTTTTATAATCCTAAAATCATCCCAAAGTTTCCTAATTCCCTTTGGGCATGTCTCCACTCTGACTTCATTCTACAGTCTTCCCTTGGCTGAGATTTAACTTTTAGCATCTTCACTCCAGTAAGGATCCCTCTGCGTCAGCATTGCGAGGAGTTTTGGCACCGCTGACCAGAATCTCCCTCCTAATGAGACATCCAGTGCTGAGCCTGGGAGGATGGCAAATGCAGACAAAGAAAATATAATTCAAAGCGACAAGACAAAGGGATCTGTTGGATGGGGACCAGTGCATCTGGAGAAACATCTTTGTTTTAAAGGGAGAAGAGAGCAAAAGCAAGAAAAAGAAAGAAAGGAAGAAGGCATCGGGAGCGGGATAGTTCCTGGCCTGCAGGTGTGTGTGTGTAGGGAAGGCAGGAAAGCCTCTGCATTTTTGACATTAAAAGCATTCATTGCAGGCTGGCCACCTTTGGCTGTTCACTCCACACTCCCTCCCGGGGCATTGTGTTCCCGTGCCCACAGGCAGTGTGCTCCGTCCTTTTCTCTTTTCCCCACCATCTGCCATTGCAAATTCCCCCGAGCATCTCCTACCCTGGTGTAGGGTTTCAACACTGTGTAGAAAACAAGAGGTAGAGAAACCCAAAGCCAGCCTGTGACAGCATGAGGGGGGACAGGACCCAGCTGTGCCTGATGCCCATCTCAGTGTCCTCTGGCCTCTGCCATCAGGTGCTTTGGGGGCCTCTGGATGCTGGGGGCTGCCTGTCCCAGGCTGGGGCAGGGGGAGGATGGGGAATGCAGGGCTGTGCACAGGGTGGGATCCTCTTTCCTTGTATGGCTGGGGCCGCTGGCGGCACGGTCCCCCCCTAACCCCATTGTTTCAAATTACAAAGCTGCCCGATCCCACTGAGCCACCTCAGATCCAAGGAAAGAGCCGGCAGCTGCTTTGAAATCCAGACTGGAGTGTCTCCAGCAGACAGTGCTTGAAACAACAGCTGGGCTCCCTTCTTGTGGGGCACAGCACCCCAGCCCTGGGTACCAGGGAGGGCACTTAGAGCAAGTGCTGCTCTCTGACCCCTGCCATGCAGTAAGGGAAAAGGACATTCAGACCTGCAGCAAGGCTTCCACAGCCCACAGAGCAACCAGCACACCCTCCTGTATTGTGTGTGGCAGTTGCCCATCTCCTTTAAGGGCCTGGAGAAGTCCCTGGGCCCTGGTAAGTGATGCACAGGGATGCATTTTGCATCCCCAAACAACCTGGTCCATTTTCCATGGCACATGCCAGTTGCTCTGCCAGGCCTCTCCTCCAGCGTGTGTGCAACTCACTGTCTCCTGGGAAAACAGTCATGAGCAAAGGTCTGGAATTTATGCCTAGCTTATTGTCCTGCATTTGGTTTAAACCCTTCTGTGCCCACCAGTGCAGCCCACTCTCCTGGGTATTGGGCCACTCACCCCTGAACTTGAGACACTGTGTGGTGGTGGGAGCTGGGAGGGTAGAAAGGGGGCACTGGGGATGGCTGTCCCATGGGCTGATCCAATTCTTCATGCATAGTTAACTCCTGCTTGGATGGTGGGGAAGGAGAGCACAAGGCCATCACTGGGACAAACTTGGTCATGCTCAGCCACATTCCTTCCTTCAAAAGGGTCCAGGGTGCCTGGGCCTCTGTGGACAAGGGCCCTGGGAGATCACATTACTCGGGGCTTTTGTAGCCTTAACAGCTGTGACGGGGTAGCAAAAACTATTAGTGTGCAGGGCTGTGTGTGTGAGAGGGCCAGGACCGTCCTCCCCAGCTCAGCCTGGCATTAATCCCCCAAACAGATTAATGACGCTTAGTGCTTTGAAGAGGAGAAAAGGAGATGGAAGACTAATTGGGGAGATCAGCACGACGAAAGCCAGCTCATACACCGCCCAAAGCCCCAGACGGGTGTTTGGAAAATCAGGGTTTCCCTGGGGGAGCTGCATGGGGAGCTCAGCCTGCCCCAGGAACCATAGCAGGACAGAACTGCATGGGTGAAACCTCCTTTGGGGCGTCCCACTGACCAGGAAGAGGTGTCAGGGACCAGTGCTTGTGGCTTGGAGCACTCCTGGAGCTATGGATCTGTGCCTCCTGCTCCTCAGGGAATGCTGAGCTCCCAGTGAACACTCAGCCCGTGCCAGGAGCCAAATTCAGCCCTGGGCCATGCAGCCCTAAGCCCTGGCACGCTTGTGCCTCGTCTCTGCGAGCAGCCTGAACAAACGCGGGCTGTTTGCGGAGCAGCAGCAGGAATGCTGGCCCCGAGCCCGTGCGCTCCAGGGCCCGCGGCTCCCGTCCCTTCCAACTGCCAGCCCGCTCCCTACGGCCCCGAGGGAAGGGAAAAGGCCTTGTGGGAGCTGTTGGGCAAAGAGGAGAGGATTTGTCAGTACAAACCAGCGAACCCACTCTGGGAGTGTGTTGGCTGCTCCGTGGGATGTACCTACCCACACCAACAGGGCTGCAGCAACAGCCTCATCCCTAAAAGCTGTTATGCATCCTTCTAGCTGCTCCAGCCTCTTCACCGTGGTGGTCCCTCCCTCTCCATCAGCATCACACCAAGCTGTCACCTTCCTGCAGCTCCTGATGCCCAGCCAGGCTCTGACAGCGATGAGAGCCGATGGTTTCCCAGGGTCCCGGGCTGAGATTAGAGAGTGTGTTATGCTCTGGCTTGAGGCTGTCAGCAGGGTGCTCTGCCTGAGGGCTGCCATGGATCCTTGCTTCCCTAATTAGAAACATGCAGCCACCTGCTCTTCCCTTGACACCTGCATGAGAGAGAGCCTTTCCCTCAGCCTAGCCTTCATCAACCACCACCCTGCAAACACTTGGTGGGAAAAGGGTCTCTCCCCCCTCTCCAAGGACCCATCCAAGGGGGTTTTTATTTACATTCATCATCCTGGCCATGATTAATGCTGCGAGGACTGTTGGTATTTCCTCCATGCTTCCCAACAGCCCTTTGCAAGGGGCTGGCACCAGGAGAGCAGGCTGAAAGACCTCCTGAGCTAAAAAGCACATGTCTCTACCTCATGTACTCTGGGGCCATGTTCCCAAGCTGGGACAGCAGCAGACCTAAGTCTCTGGGTCGCTGATGTTGATGGAACATCCTTCTCCTGAGCTGCCCCAGCCCCCCACCTTGCCTTCTCAGCATCCAGATCTTCTCAGCCCATTCCCTCTTCCCAAAGATGCACGAAAGCTCCCAGGACTAATTTACCCCATGTGGGCAGCAGGGAAAGCATTTAAGACTTGGAGGTGTATCAGGGCCACTGCAAGCAGGAAAGAAAAATAAACAGGCACAGGATGTCTCTGCAAACCAGCAGCCCTGGGAAGAGAAGCCACAAGCCCGCAGTGCTGGGTGGGTTTGTCAGCACCATTTTCTCTTAGCTGGCACAGGTACAGCTGCAGCCTCCATGCTGGATTCGTAAGCCCACCCAAAACCTGCACCTCAGCTGTCACACTTCCTAACTAATTTTTCTCCAAACTTGTCCTACCTCTCAGTCAGTGGCTTTGCCACACCCTCAGCAAAGAAATGCCTCCCAGGTCTGCCTTTCCCAGTCTGTTCACCCCACTCATCTGGTTGCTTCCCACATCTCACCAAGAGGCTCCCAACCATCTGCAGAGACCCTCTGGATGTGAAGGGACATTTACAACCCAACTGACTTGTGCAAAACTCCCTTCGTTGCACCATCTGTACCAAAATCCTGGTGGGAACCTTGTCCCTTCATCCCACAATGCCTTGTCCCACATCCCAATCCATATTTTGGGAATGCTTTTCCCAGGAGAATGGGAAGAAACTTTGTGGACTTTCCCTTCCACCCCTGATGCTCTAGAGCTTCCTTTTACCTGGCTCCCCCCTGTCTCCCCTGTTTGGATATAACTGTGTCCATCTCTTCCCCACTGAGCTGATGAAAGAGCCTCCTGCTCCCCGTCACCTCCTGATGCTCCATCACAGTGAGCCGCTGTTGAGCAGAACTAGGAATTCAAGTGACTGCTGATGTTTTCAGGCTCATCTAACGACTTCCAGAGCCTTAATTTAATTTAATTACCATCCCCTTCTTATCTTAATCATCCTGCCTATGTTTATAAACAAAACACTGACTCCCTGCCCCACGGCTGCAACCTGAGCGCGGCACCTCCCATCTGCACAACTCATTACATTCCTCTCCTGGCCCATCTGCCAGATGTCCGCAAGGAAGCCCGTGCAAGCCGCGACTGGAAAGTCGGCTTGGAGAAGACGCTGCATTAACCACTCAGCTTTCATCCGCCGGCCCAGATTTCCCCGGAACGCCTCCTGTGCTCCATGCCCGGGGTGAGGTATTTGGGTTGAGGTTACTCAGCCCGTTCCCTGCTCTCCTGCTGGGGGTGGTGGTTCCCCCTGCTGCCAGCCCCAGCCCTTCAGCCGGGATGTATATTCCAAGCAGACGGCCTGGCTGCTTGATTTTGGGGAGAACTGGGATGCTGTGAACAGCCAGGGTGGAGCCTGTAAGATGCTGCCAGATTCAGCAGAGAACACACGGGGATCTTGGGAGTGCCCTGCTGCTGCCAGCAAGCGAGGTGCCACCCCAGAGCTGTCACAGTGGTTGCACAGCTCCGAAATCAGCCCAGAACTGGAGGAACAGTCACTCCCTGCTCAAACCTGCTGCTCCTGGGAATGCTGCGGGTCCCTGCCACCCAGTTTAGAGCATCTTTTTCCTGTGCTGTGGTTGTGGGGTGAGCGATGGTGCAGCTGACTCCATCCCCACCCTGTGGACTTCAAGGCCCTGTTTTTGAGGTTCTCCCTGTTGCCTCTGAAGGATGTCTATCCTCAAAATATGTCTCTTCCCCTCTAGGGAATCCTGATAATCTCAGCCACAGCTGAAGAGAGAGCTGGAAGTCTTCCAGTGGAGCTGCTGTTTGGTGTCTCTCATGACGTTGATTTTCAGTCCTTCTAGAGCCCAGATTCCTTTGATTTTCAGTTCTTCAAGAGCCCAGATTCTTGCCAGTCTGGACAAACATTGCTGAGATAACCCGACTGTTATAAAGGTGAGGTGAGCTCCTGCTAACCAAAGAGACTCTCGTAAACATTGGAACAAGGGACTTGGCTCGAATCAGGCGTAAAAACAAACTTTGGCTTTGACTTCAAAAGCCTCAGAGTTTAAAAAGCAGTTATGATGCAACCTCCTTTGTATGCAAGCAGGGATGGCAGTGCTGGGTGCTGCAGGAGGGCGGGATGGGCTGGCTGACCCAGGGGGGCATTTGCAGGAAGCGCTGCAAGCCCAGGGTGATTCAGAGGCGGCAGGTCCAGGGGAAAGGGCAGCCCACTCCCAGTGTTTGCCTTCTGCCTCCTCTGACACTAATGAAGCTTCTGAAGGGATGCCCCGGGAGTGGAGGTACGGGGGAGGAAAGAAAATATCTTGCTCTGTTTTCTCTCTTTACTGCAATACCTGAGTTGCTCCCTGAAATTTCCTCAGCACCATCCCCTGGCCGGCTGCAGTGTGGCAGAAGTGCAGGGCATTGTTCTGCTGAGCCCCATCACTCTGCTGAGATGTGGTGGGGTTGGGAAGAGCCACCAGCTTAAAGCCCTGTGCTGGGAAGAGCTCTCAACCAAAATGTAAAAATCAGCCCTTTCCCCATCGCTTGGACTCCTGACAGATTTACATCTGCAGGGCAGGCTCTGTGTCTGGCCACAGTTTGTATCTGTTGGCCCAGAATACTTGAAATAATTGGTCCCTTCTTGCAGAGACAGCAACAGTAACTTTGGGCTGCTTTGTTTTTGTGACCTGCTGCTCTCACAGCGTGTCCCAGGTCCCAGAAGTCCCTAATTCATTTCCCTGGTGCTGGGTCCAGGACAGTCACACATCCCTGGGACCAAGGGATGCCGACAGCACAGCCACAGCCAGTGTCCAACAACATCTCTCCTCAAGATGTTTGTTTATGCCCTGCAATGCAGAGAGCAGCCAGGGGAATGTCCTGGTATCTGCCACCTCAAAAGTAGAAGATGTATTCTGGAAAGGTTCTGGTGTGGAAAGGTTCTGGTATGTTTGGCTGGGTAGGAGCAAGGTGAAGTTTATAAGAAGGTGATTCTTCTATTAGACTGATGGATAAATCAGGAAGACCAGGCTCCCTGGCAGTGCTGTGGGGGTTTCTGTGCTGGAGGTCAGGTCACAGCAAGCATTTAGGGGAAGACTGGTCCAAGTCCTTGCAGACAAATCCTTTTCCAAGAACTGCAGCCTCCACATCACCCTGTGTCCTTGGATGGACCACCATCCCCATGAGCAGGGACAGGTGGAAGAGAACTGAACGATGAGAGCACCCTGGGAACAGCCACTCCGGCTGGGAGGAGACACATGGGACCACAAACAGCTTAAAGAGACTGCACACAACCATCTTCGTGTCTGACATTATGTTCCCTGTGTGTTCACTGGGGTAAAAGAGATCAGAAAACCCTCTAATGTGGCCACAGCATTGTCCTCTGCACAAGAGCAGGGGCAGAGCACTCATAGAGAGCTGTTCCCCCTGTGCTGGTCAGTGTCAGGAAGGACGCAGGTTTTTCCTATTATAGCTTAGGCATGGGACTAATAAAGCCTCTCTAATCATTGTTTGTCGCTTGTACACACGCACACAGAGGCACACTCAGAGCTGAAGTGCAGAAGGAGTCAGCACCTGGCAAAGTCATTACTGGCCAGTTTAATTTGTTTCTAATCTGATGCTAAGGAAGAGAAAAAGTTAAATGCAAACTGCCGCCAAGAGAAGGACTTGGCCCACGTTGGAGGGAAGGCTGCGATGGAAGTGTGTGGAGGGGAGAGGGAAACTGAGGCAGAAAAGGCTGAAAATTGCTCCATACCCAGTGGGATGGCCTAGTGGGGTGCAGTGGGGAGCCCTCACTGTTCTGAGGGGCTCCTGAGGTGTGTTATGGGGCTGAGGTGTGAACAGGGTGCTGCAGACACCGCACCCCTGTGGCTGCTTCTTCCTTCCAGGGGATGGAAATAAATATTTTAATGAAACCCAGTTCCTTGGTACAAACTGCAGCTGCCCTGGAGCTCTCTGACATGGACCTTCCCAGGTATGCCTGAGCTGGACTCAAAACTGCCTGGGTTTTACTTAAAACCTGTGTCCAGACTACAGGAAATTAGGGCTGCCTAGACCCCGTCTCCGCAGGTTCCCCACCTCTT
The DNA here is from genome assembly GCF_000738735.6 of Corvus cornix cornix. Lineage (NCBI taxonomy): Eukaryota > Metazoa > Chordata > Aves > Passeriformes > Corvidae > Corvus > Corvus cornix. The sequence continues at coordinate 4,772,862 of NC_046344.1, read as the reverse complement.
TATTTCAGACATCCATCAGTAAGTCTGGCTGCAATAAAACCTTATCAACCCATAAAACTCACCCTCCCAAGCACATATTCTGGCGGCAGGGCTGTGATAAGGGGTTCAAATACAGGAAACCGCAGAGGGAGCTCAACAGCAAAGGCACTTGAGGGACGTCCTACATCAACAATGTCCCGTCTGTGCACTAAGCAAGGGACGGCGCCCATCCCTGTGGCAGCATTCCATGTGTGTCTGTGGGGTGTGATGGAGGTGGGGCAGGGTCTCCTGGTGCTGTGCCAGGCATGGTGTCCCATGGCTCACCACCCCTCCTGGAGCTTTTGCTCCCACAAGGATTCCATCCGGGGGTGCTGGGGTGAGTGCAGCTGGTGGTGATGGCAGCTGCTGAACCTGGGGTGAGCAGTGAGGTTACCTGAGAGGATCACATCTCGCAGAGCCCAGTGAAACCTTTTCTCTTCCTTTTTAATTTTTTTTTAACTTCTTGTGGAATAACACATAAAGTTCAGCAAATATTATTCAAATATTTGTGAAGTCAAGGCTGGTATCCTCATGTCTGACAGCAGCTTCCTTGTGTCCTTTCTCTGAAACGACAGAGGTTGATCAGAAAGATCAACCCATCTGAAATGAAAATTCCTCAGTGACATGTTTACTTTTTCACAGCTTGTTTTCTTGCCTGGATAGGAAAGCCTGAGGTCATCAGTGTTTAAATCTTGGTTTAAAACCCGCCAGCCTGTTGTGGGCTGGCAGGTGGAGGCACAGCCGCAGCATGCAAGAATCCCTCACCCTGAACTCCCAAATATTCTCTGCAGAAGTTAAAGATTTCATGGCAATCAGTGCAGGGGAATGGGGTGTTCCAGTCTCCATTTAAATTTTTCAGATGACCTTAGTGTTCATTCCAGCCCAAAGTTATACCCTTTTGTATTCATTCGTTTGATCTTATCCTGTTTTTCCTGTTGGCCCAGGAAACCCTCTCCCATCTCAATCCTGATATTTAGGGATATCATCATCCATCAGCCAAAACTTTTCAATATATAGTGCTAAAATAACTAACAAAAAATATAATACAAAATAAACTGAGCTTCTCCACCCCATCTGCATGAGCAACATTTCCAGGCCCTGAATCACTTCTGGGGCTCTTTTCCTGGACACTCCCAATGTGCCACCGTGCTCTTGGCAAGGGGACACCAGAGCTGGGGACATCGCCTTCCCTGCTTTCACCCTGTTGCCACAGCCACAGGAAATACACCCTCCATCCTCACCCCACCACAGCCAAGGACAGAGGTTGTCCACACAGCTGAGGGGACACAGAGTTACTGTGAAGTCACAAACCTGAGGACTGGCCCCGGGAGCCTGGATTATCCCTGAAGGACCACAGAAACATTTCTAGCAGTTGTCCCACTAAAATAAGGCTAAAAGTCATGGTTCTGCCATGGCTTCCACATATTTTCCTTTCCAAGAGAGAAGTTCTCCCATCCTATAAATCACACCTTCCCTTTTTGTTCCTCGAATCTCCTTGTGGTTGTACTAAAAGAGGCAATTCTGGCTTGCACTGAGCTGAGTGATCTGGCTTATTTTTTAGCAGCTGTCTAAAAATGTTACCGGAAGGGTTTTATTTTTTCACTTAACAGGTGAAACTGGGGAGGCTCAAGAACTAATCACTTTGCAACCCCACTGTGAACCCCACACTCTTCCCCAGGGCAGCTGTACCTCCCAGCCCCGTTTGTCCTCCCATCAGGTGAGCTGTGATAGGTTTGTGTCGTTAGAATTTATCAGTTTATCTGAGCAGCAGACTCAGCTCCAGCTCTATTTGTACCGCAGCCTGATGCCAAGTCAAACCACACAACCAAGGCTGTGGCATTGACAAGATCCTCTTTATCAGTCCAAATCCTAGCCCTGTAGAAATGAAGAAGTTAGCAGAGGTCTATTTTCATCATTTTCTGGGATTGGCATCAGTTACACCCCTCCTTTAATTAACTACATGTTGCTTTGTATTCAAAGCCATCTCAGTATTTCAGCAGTGATGGATGCCAAGCTGGCAGCTTCCAAATAACCCAAGGGGCCTCATTGCCCTTTGCAAAATACTGGCTTCTTTCTAGAGCTCCTCCCAGCCTGGATATAGGAGCAGGGTTTGGGTCTGGGAGACCAAAACACCCACGCTGCCCTTCAAAGCACGGTGCCACATCCCTGTGCTGAGGTGCACACTGGTGGGTCCCCCTCCAGGCATGGCCCCTGGGCAGCAGGACCCAGAAGCACGTGATGGTGTGGAGAGGGTCCCACTGTTCTTTGCCAACTGTTTTCCTTTGTGGGTGGGGTGAGGATTTGAACCCAGCCCGTCCCAAGTGTCCCTCTCAAGCATTAATCTAACAGGGTGCCTCTGTTTCCATGACCCTATTTCCACCCTCAGCATTACACTCCACTCCAGCTCCCTGAGCTGTTCCAGATGTTTTGGAAAACCCCTTGCAGTTTGGTAAAAGCTCCAGAAAACAAGATAATTTCTCCCATCAGACAGATCTAAAGGAGGAGGAGGAGTAGCAGAGGATGTGAGGAGCAGAGTCATGGTTGGATAACATCTCCCCAGGCTATGATCCACATCAAGTACAAAACAGGATTGATGAAGTGCTGAGGCAGGTCAGAGCTACCACAGCTCTCTCTTGAAGATGGAGGGCAAACCCCTGCAGTCCTTGTCCTTTTCCATCAGTGGGAGTTTTGCCCCTGACTGCAGCAGATGGCATTTCCCTCTGAGCCTGCTCCACAGCCCTGAGGGGTTGGAAACCCACCATCAGCCATGGCAGGAGCAGGGAAGATGGATACAGCACATTCTGGAGTTGCAGCTCTGTCCTCAGGTCCTGAGCATGCCTTGGCTTCTCCTGAGCTGCTACTGAGATGCAGATGGGATTCAACCCCAATTCCCAGAGTTGCTCTGTGAGCAGGAAAACTGCAGCCAAAGCGTGGGTGGGTCTGGGTGGAGCGTTCTGTGGACTAAACCCCTTGCAGGACCCGTGGCATCCCCCCACACTGTACTCTTCCTGCCAGTTTGTGTCCCTTCTTCTTGCTGAAACCTCGCACTAACAAATGTTTCATTCATAAAGCATCCCTTCACCTCCCTGCTGAAATTCTCACGCTCTGCTTAGTTCTATCCATAACTGTATGCAATCAAATTATGTATAAACCCAGCACCAGAAATAGAGAGGGACTAAATCAACAGCCTGGATTCAGCCTCCACCCAAGTCAGGAGTCACTGGAAGCTGGATCTGCCTCCAGACTTTGTGGCTGGAGCCCATCTGCAAGTCTAAGAGCCAAAATGAAAATAGAGAAGAAACCAAATAACATGGCATCTCTTCACCCTGACCACAGGCTCCCTGGGGCAGGGGCTGTCAGTTTGTTTGTCTCAGGAAGAACAATTTTACTGTCTGCAAACGAGGAGCTGGAGTGGGGTCAGGGAGCCTCGCTGCGGGAAGGGGCAGAGAGGAGCAGAGCTGATGAGGGGGAGGTGGGCTTGTTGCTCCTCCAGCTCCAGAGGAGCTGGCAGCAGGATGGGCAGCAGCAGACATGGCTATAGGGGAGACCACGCTTCCTCCTCTTCATTCCTCAGCGCCACTGTGAGCCCCAAAATCTCCAAAAAATGTGATGCCATTGGCTACCACCTCCTTGGCTGTCCCCAGTGCAGTCCCTGGCCGTGGGGTGTGACAGCAAGGCAGCCACTCCTGGACAGTGGCTGGGGAAAAGGATGGAGGGGAGCCAGGCAAAGGAGAGAGGCATTTGGGCAAAGGCACCTCTCGGCCCCTGGGCCGGTCAGGGACTGAGGGGGCTGGAAGGGCCTCTGGTGCTTTCCAGCTGAAACAGTTCCACCCTCGCCCTGGGACCTGAGGAGCTGCCACTCAGCAGCTGGAATGTGTGCCTCTCGTCTGTTTCTCAGTTTGAGCTATCCTGGGCACATCAGGAAACAAATGCATTTGGTTCCCTAAATGGGAGCAGGGTTTTTTGTGATCATCGTCATTTTTCTAGTTTCGGTCTTTGTTAGCAGCCCTTCCTCTTCCTCCCTGCTCTCTGAAATAGCAAAAAGCTGCATCCTCCTCCCCAGCTGCCTCTTGTAGGTTTCTGCAACACCCTGTGCTTCTCCCCAGCCACCAGTAGCAAAGGTCAGAGCCCATGTGGAGGGGACCAGAGCTCTAAGCTCAAGGGTTTGTTGACTGGGTGGCCTGAAGCAGATATATGTGGGGTCTTGCTGGTGCTGGTATGTGTGCCAGGCCCTGCCAGGCTGAAAATGTCCTTCCTATCACTCACTCCTGTGTCATCCCACCTTCTCCCAGAGGCTGGGAGGGGGAGTAGACCCTACATCCCTTCTGCTACTGTCACTGTCCCTCTGATGCAGCAGGGCAGGTGACACCCTGGTGGCTTCAGTGCAACAGGACCGAGAGAAGGAAGCAGTGGTGGTGCAAGAAGTGGGTCAAATACCCAGAGGTAGAGGAAGGACATGCTCTGGATCCCAGAGCTGCAAGTCTCTCAGTCCCTAAACTCTTTTCATTGACCAAACCCAGAGTTCCTCCCCCACAAATGCCTCCAAGCCCCCTCTGAGCTCCCCAGTGGTCTCCTTGGGGTGGAGTTCACATTTCTATCAGCAGCTCCAGGAGCCTGGCATGATGCCATCTATTGTGTCCCAGTGCTGACCACCACTGGTCTGCCTGGAGGAAAAACTGCTCATCCTGGTTGGAGGCAGCACCATCTCTGCCACCCTGCTGGATGGTGGCTCATGGACAGAGCTCCCCAGGCTGGCTGCCTGCTGGGAAGGGGCTGTGCTGTCCCTGGCCTTGGCACATCTTCCTCCTGGGTATTTTTTGCACTTCTCTCTGCCTGGGAAAGGTCACTCAGGGCTGGGCTGAGCAAGGCTGAGCTGAGGAGGCTGAAAGGTTTGTGACACTGACAGTCTCATTGTTTTCTTCTCTTTGGAGGTTTTCTGCCTCCTTTGGTGCCAGTCACCATCTGACCCCAAACTGGACCTTCTCTAGGACCCAGCCTGTGGGGCAGCTGCTTTCAGGGGTGATGGGGATATCAAACATAGCCGTGGAAAGGTTTCTATGATGTCAGAACCTGACTATGACTCCTTATGTTAATAAATCTCAATAGAAAATGGTAGGAAAGCAGGGCTACACAAATTCCGATGTTCCCCAGACCCAAACAATCCTATGAAACCTGTCAATAGCCAGAAGGGCTCCAGCACACCGGAGACACCTGTGACTGGCTGCTCCCTGAACCCCAGAGCATCCCCAAAACCTCACAGGTTGCCTCCCTCCCTCTTTCCACTGCCCCAGGCTCCCCTCTCCTCTGCGTCTTCTCCAAACCCACCTCGGGCGCATGACTGCGGCTCCAGCCCACGCGCTGCTGGCCGGGGCAGGGGTAAGGCTTGGATACGTGGAGTGTGGCCCGCCTGTGCCGTGCTCAGGCCTGTTGCCACGTGGGCTCCCTGGCCAAGGGGCTGGCACGGAGCTTGCAGGGGGAGCACCAGCAGGAGATGGTCGTGCTGTTACTTGTGCACGCAGCCGAGCGCTGGAGCAGAGCACGAGGCCAAGCTGCAGCCCCTCCAGGGATGTGCCTCGTCCTCCCCCCCTGCTTTGGGGCAGTAAATCATTCAGCATGGAATAAAACCTGCTCAAACAGAGGAAGCATGGCTCCCAGAGACAAACCTCACCTGGGAAGCCGCTGGGAAGCACTTCTGAATTGGCAAGAATTAGTGATGGGGGATGAAGGGGGATTTGACAATGCTGACACCACTCCCCAGGAACCAGGGATTCAACATGAAAATGAGCAGGGAGTGTTCATACATAACCCCCCTCTCCCTGAGGATCTGTCATTGCTGTAGCTCTGAGCCAGAGACCACCGTGGAGGGACAAGCAGTACACCCACAAGCTGACTCTGAGGAGCACAATGAGGCCAAGTGCCAGCTCTCCTCCTTCTCCATCAATCACCAGGAAGAGGGAGACAGATGTGTCCCCGAGGAGTTTGGAAGGTATCATCGAGGAGCAGGATAAATCAGGTCCCTGCATATACAGCAGGGCAATTATTTACGGATGATCAAATATTGGCTCTAAAAACCCCAGGCATTAAACACCAGGCTCTGCCAGGTCGTGTGTTTACCTTCTGCCTGCTCCTCATGAAGCAGGAGCAATGGGTGAGGACCAGCACCAGCCATGCCCCAAACCCCCCATTCCTTTCCAGCTGGAGTCACCGGTGAGGGCAAAGGGACCTACTCTGACATGGTTTTACCACCTTCTCCCTGGGGAATTGAGCAGGAAAGAACAGTCATAGTTCACGGAGCCTGGCAGGATAACAGTGTAGCAGGTGTGGGTACAGACCTGCTGGGAAGTGCTGGCAGCAGGGAGGTTGCTGTCCCAGCACATGTAGCTGCCCTGAGCCAAAGAAGGAGGGGTAGGTACAACCTGATCTCAGCCACTGTCTGCCTCAAGACTTTCACCTCTGGAAGACCCTGGTTCAGTTTCTGGCTGAGCCTGGCCATCCCCTGACAGGAGCAGCAGCAAGGTGGCAGCAGGCAGCGCCTGGTGGGATGCCCATATAAGAGCAATCCTGAGCTCCCGATCATAAACAAAACCCTCCTCTTTCGTTTACTCATCTGACCTGGCGGTGCTGGGACTGATACTTCTGGTTTCCTTTTAAGCAGAGGCCAGTCACAAATAAAATAAACCAGGCATGCTTTGTGTTTCCACTCCCTTGCCTTTCATCCCTGCTCCTCAAAGCCACAGAAGGGAAGTCCTGAGAGGGGAGCAGGAGCAGTGCCGGGGACAGCAGCGGCTCCAGGCTTGGCCTCAGTTGCACTTGTGTGGGTTCATGGCCCTGTCGAGGGGTGAGGTCACCTCCCCCTTTTCACCAGTGTGGGGAAGGAGCAATGAGAGGCAGAGACATCCCTTGCAATGAGTCACATTCACAGCACTGTCCGGGACAGAGCCAGGCTCCTTTTCTTACCAGCCACAAGAGTAAAAGCAGAATTCCACACCCAGCAGCTACCCAGACAGCTGCTGGGTGAGAGGACATATCCTTCCCTTCCCCAGCACCAGTGCCTGCCTGGGAGGATGATGGGACATGTTAACAGGAGGCCCAAGAATGGAAAATCTGACAAACACACAGCCCCCAGAAGCTGCCAGTGCCGAGGCCGCTCTCGTTAGCGGGGCTGACACTGCTGTGAGGGGCAGGAGGCTCAGCCAGCACCCAGCAGCGTGTGCCGGGGTGTCAGCTTCCCCCTGTTTCTCTTGCCACCTTACAGGGTGTGATGTTTTCCTTCGGTGCTCTCTGATGAGCTGCCTTGGGCTGCTTGGGCTGAGCAGCTGCCAGAGAGCCTGGAGTCTCCTTACAGCAGGGTTGAGAGCTTCAGGCTGCAGCACTGACCCCTGTCCCAGAGCAGCAGCAGGTGTTGCATCAGACTCTTCCAGAGTTAGAGGAGAGTTAGAGTTAGAACCATGTGTGAATTTTCTCATAACTTATCTCGGGGATTTGACTGCACTCTCCAGCCCTCTCCTGGCCAGTTCCATAAAGCACAGCAGGGTGAGATTGCAGAAATAGAGAGATACCACAGTCTGTGGCACCAAGGTAGCTCAAAAGGCTTTTATAGTTATTTTCTCTCCTGCACTAAGCCTGGAGGAGCAGACACACCATCCAGCCCTGGCAGAGCACTGCCATGACCAGTCCCTTGTGGACAGCAGTGCTGGAGAGAGATCCCAAGCAGAGCAACAAGGAGCAGGCAGCTATCACAGAGCCATAGATCTGGGGGAAAGGGAAAGGGGGGGAGCCAGCAAAGCAGTGTCCCAAAACCTTCCTGGGGTAACACATTCCTAAGGCAGCATGGCTGAAGCACAGGGCTGACTCCTGCTTGCATGGGGGAGTTTTAGGAATTCCCTCAAGAAGCTGAAATGGCTGCAGAGGAGGTATAAATACTGCCAGGTAGCAGATGAGCAAGTCTGGAGAAGCCTTGCATGGAGGTGTGCACTGGGGAAATCGTAGCCCCTGATTTGGTCTAGTGGGAAAAGGCTCTGGGACACCCGTCTGGACTTGGGGTGACCCAGACTCACCCTTTGAGAAGGAGGCTCAGCCTGCCTGAACCCAACCTGCCCTGCAGTGCCCAAGCCTTCCCCCATCCACTGATATCATTAACATAATTATTATAAAGTTGACACACTTATTTAGCTTGCAGACCCCTCCTTTCCTACGTGCAGGACAGCGGTTCTGCCCACCATCATTGTGAGTATCTCAAACGCAGCCCTTTCTCCCTGCACTCCCTTGCAGGCAGCAGAAACGAGCAGGGAGTGATGATTTGGGGGGTGAAAACACAATGTTGGGTTCAGGTCATAAGAAGAGGAAAGATGCAGGTGGACAGATTGGAAACACCAATGTTCATCGTCCTTCAGCAACCCAAGGAGTGACAGGTGGGATGTCCTGTCCCTGTCCTTCCAACGCCACCTCGGCACCTCTGCTGCTGGCTCACGGCTCCCTTGCACGACCCAATGCTGCCATCTGTAGCACAGAGCTCTGCTCCTGCTCCTCAGCACAGCGCCTGGAGAGCCGGGAGCAGGGCAAGGAGACCGCGGCAGAGCTCGGCTTCGCAAGGTTTGGTTTTGTGAGAGTCCGAATGGGCAAATCCTGGCCTGGGACTTGGCTTTTTCAGCCCCAAGAGAGGCTGTTGGCTTCCATGTCTGCTGAATTGCATTTTTAATTGTCTGCCAAGGGCACCGGAGCCTGGGATAGTAGTTATCATTCTGCTTATCTGCCGGAAATAAAACAAACATTAAATAACACCAGCACTGTGGCCCATACACGAAGGGGGTTTTAACCACGAAAGCCATGGATTCCTGTAGGACCAGCCAAGGACCATCACAGCCTCCCATGCATACAGGGATGGGGACAGTGCTTAATGTTTTTAAGACATTTACACTGTGGAAAGGAGGGGATGCACAACCATCCCTCCCTTCCCCAGCTCAGCTTCTTAGCAGCACATGCTGACTGCCCGTGTAAAAACACCTCATCACTGAAATTCATTTCAACGCTGCTCATTTCTTGGTGCATTTCCATGTCAGGAAATACTGGACAAAGCCTCACTCACCCTGCTCCCAAATCCCTGTATTGTCCCCAGCAGGGAAGGGAAACGCGGAACCGGGGCATGCTGAGCTCAGCACAGCAGCATCCCGAGCCTGGCCGGCCCCGGGGCGCCACAAGGGGGAAAAGCGGCTGTGACAGAGCTGGCATCAGCTCATTTCAGGCCAGGCTGTGACTCACAAAGAGAGAAAAAAGAAAACAGGGAGGGAAAGCAATCTCTGGTGGTCAGGGTGAAGCCGAGCCCCTGTCGGAGGCACCATTTCTCCTCTGCACCTCCCTTCTCTCTGCACCTTGAGGTGGATATGACTCACGGTATCTCCCTCAGCTTTGGGAGTCCCCATCCTTCCTTCGTGCCTTAAACAGATCTGACCCTCCTGGATCACTGCCACACACGGCTCCATCACGTCAGAGCCCAGCGCTGCGGGCAGCAGCGGGGCTGGATTAGTCCCACACGGGTGAACGGGCTGACCCTGCCGGGCTCAGCGGGATTTGCTGCTCCCCATCTCGGCCGTGCCTGGCAGCTCTGACAGGAGTCCTCAGCCCGCTGGTGATGCCAATCCCTGCACACGTGGGCTCCTGGCCGGCAGTGTCTATAAAGACCCCTCTGTCCGTGCGCCCGGGAGGGGCTGCAGCGCGGGGCCGGCGAGCGATGGCATTGCGGGTAAGCGCTGGGGACAGGATGTGGCACTGCCTGGGCTGTGTGGGGGTGACAGCACGGGTCTGGTAGTGGATAAGGGAAAGCGGCAGAGAAGGGCAGGACAGGTAGAAATCCTGAAAAACAGGAGTGCTACTTACAGTGCTGCTCCTCTCTGTCAGTCTGCAAACCTGAGCTTCAGGTGCTCAGTAGCGGGCAGTAGGACAGATTTTCATCTTGGTTGTACCAGGGCTGGTCTGGGGTAATGCTGCTTTAATGGCAGCAGTTCTCACTTGGAGGGTTTTAGCTGAGACCTGTGTGTTGCCCTCCCTGTGCTGGGACAGCCAGCAGCAAAGAGGGGATGGCTCTTTCCCTGTGTGTGGTGTGTCTCTTGCTGGGGTTGCTGCAATGAGGACAAGCTAAGGGCCGAGGCAACGTGAACCTGGGTGCTGCCATCACCACTCACTCTTTGAAACTACAACTTAGCTCCAGCAGCTGCCTGTGTCTCACAGGGGTGAACACGGGTCAGAGTCTTTCAGTGACCATGTGTGGGATCCCAAAGCTGCCCCCCTAAAGTAGCCAGGCACAAGGGTGTGAGGCTGGCCATCGCCAGCTCCTGACCAAATGTCTCAGCTCCTGCCCAAAAGTATGTATATCCCAAAAAAGCATTGGAAATAGGAACTCATGACAGACAAAGACACAGGGGAATGGAAGTCCTGAGCTATAGGAAGGGAGAAACAGGCACACAACTGACAGAGGAGATGTCAAGGCTGGGGAAATTCTTCCAATGTGAGCAGTAAGTTTGCAAGAGGGGATGCTTAGAAATGCAAGATCATTAGAGTGCTAGAAAAAAAAGTGGGGTGAAATGGCAAGAACTTCTTATTAAAACGATTTATTTAATAAAACTATGAATTATTCAGAAAGGAACATTTTCCAGCTCATTTTATGCAAGTTTAACCTTGGAGATGGGGAGAGCACGTGGAACAGGGGATCAGGTAGGAACTTGGGGGAAGAATCAGCCATGTAATGCTGGATGAGCTCAGACTGGATGTCACTTTACACCTGTTCCTCTGCTTCAAAGCATCACAAAGTTTTCTGCTTCAGATTTTATATTGCTCAGATGCAGAGAGAAGCAGAATATCTTTGTGTCCTGACAATAACGAAGGCATACAAGTTCTTCTTTAATTTTTGCTCTCTGATCCCGCTCAGCTCTTTACAAAAGACCTTGGGGACAACAAATCCCACCTCATCAACTCGGTGTCATAGAGACTTGATTTCTTATCAGTTTAGAGTCCCTGAGATTATTTAGGATCAAGAAAAAGACGGGGATAGAGAGTGTGCCTGTGTGGGAAGGGGAGAGAAAGAAGATGACAATGAAAAGGTGAGAAAGAAGTGTAAGGACTGAGTGGGGCACTGCATCTCTGCCACCTTTCTGTGTCCTGCTCCTTGTCTGCAGTTCGAGGCCCTGCACCCAGAGGGAATCTGTCCTGGATGGAGCATCGTGGTCCAGGGCAAGACCAGTTCCAGCTCAAGCATGTAAGGACACACTCTGCTCGCAGCTCTCGTGGCTCATGAGGGCCAGCATCATCGCTCCACAGCTCTCCATCACTTTTCTCTCACTGTCTTAGGTTTGAAATTAATTTGCTCTCTGATCCTGGAGACCAAATCGCTCTCCACTTTAACCCTCGCTTCTCCAGCTCCAGAATCGTCTGCAACTCTTTTCTCAACAGCCACTGGGGGCAGGAAGAGGTTAACAACACTTTCCCTTTCAAAGCAAAGGAACCCTTTCAGGTAACCCTGTGTCACCCCACAGGTCTCCTCAGGTGTAACTGGAATAACCCAGCAAATATTGGGGTGCTCCCAATATTTCCTGCCAGCACCATACCCAGCAACACCCCTTCTCTGGCTTTGTCTCCTGTTAGTAATTCTGTTATAACCTGGTGATTTATAACCAGCTCTGGCACAGACATGCAGAGCTCCAGCAATAATCCCTGGATGCTGCATTTGTTTTCAATTTAGGTTTTGCATTACCACCAGATTTTGTTATCATGATACAAAAATCTCAGTTATTCTCTCCTTTTGCCCAGAGTGGGGGTGAGCAGCCTGTGTGTCAGCTCTGGCAGGATTTGAAGTGGGTGGACAGATCCAGAAGTTCACTGACATGATGGAAGCAAGGTCCAGTAAGGCCACATGAACCTAACACAGTCTCTCTTTCAGGTTGAAATCTACTCTGACCAGGACTATTTCCACATTTTCATCAATGAAAACAAAGTCCTGCAGTACAAGCATCGGCAGAAGAATCTTTCATCCATCACCAAGCTGCAGATTCTCAATGATATTGACATTTCTTCAGTGGAAATCACCAAACGAGGTCTTTAGTAGAAACCAGAGTTGGGACTCTCTCACAGACCATTCCCCCTTAAGCTCCTGATCCAGCCAGGGATCATTTCCTCCCCATTTCCACATGCCACCACCAGCCAGGGAGGTAGCCATGTGTCCTCATAGCGGAAGGGATGGTCATTCCATCACAAGCTGCTAAGACATCACCCGGCCACGTCACTCACTGTAGCCCAGCCCATCAAAGACCATCTCCCCCTTGTGCACCTTAGGGTGCACAACAGGCTTTGTAGGTCTGATCCTCTTTGCTGCACATCAAAACCTGTCTTGAGTAGTCTGGACACCTGAATGCTACCTTAGAAATTGTGTTTGCCCAAGAGCAGGGTGTGAATGAGCACCAGTCCTCAGCTGGCCACGTGGTAAATGTGGATGTTAAGGGTGGAAAGGGACATTTCTTTCCAGAAGCTGGGTAAGAATGATACCAGATTTGCCTAAATAAAATCAACCAAGGAAATCCCTGCTGCAACATCCCTCTCTCAGCAGATCCATCACATCATTCATTCCCTGCCAATCCAGGCACCTGGCCATGAGCAGGGGCTGGTCACTGGGCAGGAGGACACGGCTGAGGTTTGTGTGATTTTGGCATTGGGAAAATACTGCATTTTTGCTTTGAGGGCTAATAGAAGGTGAAGGTCCCTTGTAGGTGGATCACTGGGTATTACCAGGGATTCCTTTCACCAGCTGAGAGATGTTTGCTCAGCTCTAGTCCTGCCAAGTCCAGGCTTCTCAGACAGACCCCCAGAGTGGTGTAGTGTGTCACAGAAGGGCAAGAGCTTGAGGAGATACATAAAAGCACATGGTTCCTCCCTCATGCGCCAGAAATGCAGCTGGACTCCAGCAACAGAGACTGAGCAAACCAAGGTCTTGAAATGATGATAAGCTTGGAATGAACAGAGTGCCTGGGGATATGCATGGATCGCCTCTGGCTTTCCTCTGCTTTATTGTTTTCTTTTCTCCCCCTTTTTAGTTGTCTCTCAAAACAATCCACTTGTTCCTTGCACCCTCTTCTCTTTTGCAGCCTCTTCCTTGGAGCACAACATAGCTCTGACTCCAGGCCACAGCAGAGTAAAAGATGTTATTTTCACTTTGTTTTAATTACGCGCGTCATAAACAGCGTAATGTCACAGTGTTAAATCTGAACAGGAACTTATTCCAAAAATGCAATTACAGCTGCCCCCAAATCATTCCTTCGTTCCTCAGGTATAAGACAGAGCACATTCCTGATGGAAAAGGCAAAGATGATCCTGCCTTGCCAGTCCTTTCCATTGAGGAGAAATCATTCAGTAAGAAGTCAGCCCTGATCCATCCTTGCCTTTGGATGAGACCTCTGAAGGTTGCAGCTTTGCTCCGGCCTTTTCTCAGTGCTCAGACTGGCCATCCCCAGAACATCCTTCTATTTGCAGTTTCAAGGACTTGTGAGGAAGAGGTGGGTGTAGAAAACCACAACACATGATTCCACAAACCTGACATTTATGAATCTCTTAAGAGGTTTCTAGTGTTTTTCCAGCCTATAAAGAACGCTAACAGGAAACCATCCTGTTCTTGTAGCAAAGGGCCCACTGGGAATGCAAAAAGGTGCCAAAGGGTATCTTTTCCCCCAAAAAAAGAACAGAAAACATGTTTTGGAAGTAGCACTGGTCTTGATGGCAAGTCAGGAAAGTTGGAGATGGTGAGACTTCCTCCAGCCTGGAATAAATCCATCACCACTGGGACAAGGGAGTCGACTCAAATTCTGGTTGTCATAATGTAACCCAAGGCTTCAACAAACTTTGCTCTCACGGCCATGCCTTCAGCAAAACAGGCACAAACCCAGACAAAACCAAGCCTGCTGGGATCTCTGTGTCATCCCTCTGATAAGGCTGAGCAGCGTTTGAAAGAAATTGCCCTTTCTATTTGTGCTTTTTTGGGGGCTGATAAAGACAGATAATTTTTCATGGAGGAAAAGTGATGAAATTATTTATAAGGGTAATACTTTGTGTTTATATGGCCACCAGCTGCATCCATAGCCACTGCTGCAGGAGCACCCCACATTTTCATTGTTCCCCAGAAACAAGTGCAGACGACCACAGACAAATGGGCAAATGCATTTCAAGTACAAATAAATACAGAGATGCCACAAAAATCAGGCAGAGACAGAGATTATGCCCTGACTCCTGGACACATCCCTCCCAGCTCCTGCCAGCAGCTGATCTCACTTCATTGCCATCTGCACCAATCTCTCCTGACACATCCCCAGCTCTGCTACTGCCTTCAGGGTTTTATCTGCTGTCTCCTCCAGCCAAAACATGGCCAAGGGTGAAGGGGGCTGCAGAGCAAGAGAGGTCTGGGATTCTACAGAACACTGCTGGACGCAAAACTTCAGGGCTGGCTGTTTATAGCTGTTTTGCAGTTTTTAGGGGAATGAGATGCCCTCCAAGTCTGTGACCCTCATCTGTCCCTTGAGGAAAAACTCCAGAAAAAAATTAAGCCCTGCAATTACAATGGTCAGTTCAACTCTCTGGAGCAGGGCTGGCACAACAGACTTGCAGAGAGGCATCATGTGCTGGTATTGAGGGGATCAAAGGGAACAAATTAATCCTTCCTCCAAATTTCGATCAGTCTTCCTGTTCATGACCTGGGGGTTGAAACTGGGTGGAGAACTGATAGAGACAAGCTCCTGCCCAGGGGTATTTTTGAAGAATAGAGGCCTTTTGAAGGGGAAGGGGCTGCAGCAGCTGAGCGTGCAGCTCTGGAGGATTCCACCAGAATTTCACTGCCCAACCTCACAGTCAAGCTCAGTATTTTTGCTGTGGCCAAGTGCTGCACAGGAGCCAGCTGGAATGTTCCAGAGAGAACACTGCTGTGGGAAGGGATAGGGACTATCCTAGTCAGGATCTGTAGATAAAGCAGCAATTGCTGCTTGTAAGGCTTACACAAACCAGGAAGGGCTACCTGAGAAAGAGAGATATCTCTCAGGAGGCAAAGCTGACAGAAGTGACAACCTCCCACGTGGGTTCTCCCTTTCCCACCAGTTGTCCTCATTGGGACTGGATCCACGAGCCCAGAAATGCTCTGGTTCATCCCCAGATCAACAAGGGGAAAGTAGGGTTCATAATCCTTCGTGCTTGAGCTGTGCCAGAACTCCCAGGGTCAGGGTCCCCTCTGGCAGTTTCACAGATCTCCTGTGGAGCATCTGCTGATGCTTGATCAGAGCTGCCCCTCGGTATCACTGACAGCACTGGCAATCACCACACACCCCAGCAGCAAACTCCATCAATCTCCTCACAGGCTGGTGAGCAAACAGCTCCCGCGTCAGCCACAGTCACGTCTCACCAGCACAGCAGCAGCCTGGGGATGTGGGACTGACTGACGGACACCAGCCGTGCCAACCTTAGCAAGGGACAATTGAATATCAGAAAAGGTGGGGGGGGGAAAGGGCAAGGATTTGTTGCCAATGCAGTGACAAAACCTTTGAGGAAAGTTCTAAAAACCAAGAATATCACACAGGTTGCCTCTGCCCCATACTCACTTTGCAACTTGATAGCTTTTTTTTTCAACATGACCACCCCCGTACAAAAAAAAATCCCCAAACCTACCAAATTTGATGCTGGAGGTTTAGCTACTTTCTCAGTGCTAGAAGGTAGCTCTGATGAAGAAAGGCAGGAGGAGGGCAGGTGTTAGCCATTTAACTAAAAATTCCCTTTCTCCTCTCATTTCAATGCCCCCCTGAGCATCTCCTGGTGGACAACAGCTGGTCTGCGGCAGAGATCTTCACTCATAATAAGCAGCTGCCTTGTGGTGCAACTCAGTGACCCTGGCCCCTTGTCTATGGCATCTCTAATTTCCCACATCCCCAAGGGCTGTTTTCCCAGCACACAAACACCTGCTAGAAGTGCAGACCTTATCAGCAGTGACTTTCTGCTTCACATCTCGGAGTCCTTATCTAAGAGGCTGCTTATTCCACCCCTGTGGGCTGTCAAACTCCTTAAAGGCTCAGGAGTCACAGGTGCTTGCTGGCAGGACTGAGGGACACGCTGGGCAAATGTACCACCTTTTTCTGAAGAGTATGAGGAAAACAGAGGAAAGGAGTAGTAACTCTCAGTTCTGATGGGGAAGAGGCATTTCTGAGGCCCCAGGCAGGCCCAGGATGCAGCTAGAAAAGAGTCTCTGGTGGAAAGCAGAGGGATGTTTCTTTCATTGCAATTAAAGAGAGGTTTGTAAAGCCATTTTAACACACAGCATCTCCATCCAGAGCCAGCTCAGTCAGAAAAGCACACCTCCCAGGCCTGATTTTGTATGCATGGTGGCAGGTAACAGCTCCAGTCATGAAAGGCTGGAGAGGGATTATTTTCTGAAAGAAAGGCTCAGCTCTTGAGTTGAAGAATTGGAAGCTGATGGTATCACTTTATTTGGCAGCTGAGTTATTGTGCATCACTGTTGCCTGAGGAAAGGGTGACAGAAATTAACCTGATGCCCAGATTTGCTGGCCCTCCAGTCCCACAGTCTGTCCAAGACCCTCTTGCCAAAGCTAGATGCAATTTATCATGTTATTTCTTCAAGCCATGTGGACATCACTAGCCAAATCTCTGGTTTTAGCGGAGCACAAGACAACAGCCTACAGAGATTTGGATGTTTTCTCTGCACCATCACATTATTGTAAGATTTTTGGAGTCTTAAAAAGCACTCATAAAGATCCAAGTAAACTATAAAAAGAACTGTCATAACACCTTGTGCAGGTGAGGGAACCAAGGCACCTGCAGGAAATGAAAGCAGAAAAGGAAGGAGGGAACCAGGTGCTTCTGTCTCCAGCCTGATGCTCTCACCCTGCAGCTCTTGGCCTGGCCCTGGAGCCTATGGGTAGGTTGAGTGGCATTTTCATGATCTATCAGGTGTTGCCCCAAGCCTTAATGAGTCAGCATGAGGCCCCATGCTGGACCCCTGCAGGCTGCACTGCTGAGTCTGCCCCTTGTCTTCAGTGAGGTCCAGGGCTGCTCAGCAGCCCAAGGAGTTTCCATCCACCTGTACTCAGACACCATCGCTGTGCTCTCCCATACTAATCAGCATTTTTCTAGCTCGTTTCATGCTCCAGCCCACACAATAATCAAAGAGCCACCACCAACCCTTCATTTTTCTCTGCTTACTCCATACATCCCTTTTCCAAAGACTTAGCAACTGCTGTGTGATCTATGGCACAAAAAGCTTGCTGGTTTCAAAAACTGGGGGCAAAACTGAGATGCAGTTATTTCACCTCGTAACCTCCTCCCCCTTTGCACCGAGCTGCAGCTACTGTCAGCTTTCATTTCCTGAAGTTACTCTGTGCTGTGAACACACACTGGAAGCAGAGAGACAGACGCAGTCAGTGGTGATGAGAGGGCAGTGATTGTACTTCAGTAAATTGCCTGAGCTTTTCCACATGAGTCACTGCACAGAGAGAGGTGAGGCATTGGGAGAAAAAAGTTTGCAACTGATCCTGACAAGAGTTCAACAGCCCCTCAAAGCCTCTGCCTGCCTGGTTTTCTTTAGTTGTGGGGATTCCTTCTAAAAGGCTGCCGAAAATAAATAATAACTCACAGATTATCTTATGCTGTCAAAACATTGGAGAACATTCAGAACTAGAATCACATCTCTCCCTGCTTCCCAGCTGATCCTCTCTTGAAACCAGAGAGCACAAATCCAAAGAATTTCCTGATTGCAAGTATAAAATATAGGAAAGCTGATTTTTAAACACATAACCCTTGACTGATCACTAAGCCCTTGTTGCAAATGCGCTCAAATTCCAAGTCTCATTGCAACCTGATCCCTGAGGTATCTGCTTTGTGACAGCTACTGGCAAAGTATCACCTAGGCTGAGAGTAAGTAATCTTGCTCAGAAAGACAAACTCCCTCCTATTGTATTCTCTAAAATCTTTATCTCCTCTCTGACACTAGCAGATCTGGGCCCTGAGAGTGTTTTTTTTCTGCAGAGCCTTTCCTTCCTGCCTCCCCGCATTTCCCTCCCCAAGCCTCTGCAGCTGGGAAAAGGCAAAACAGTGGCAAATTTAAAGCCTTTGTCAGACTTCTCCCAGATGGCAATCAGATGAGGAAACCCAGGAAGATTTGTCATCTAGAAAGCCATTTATTAGCCTGTTGCACCTGGGTATAGAGCACTAAGGAAGATGTATTGATATTCAAATGTGGAGCATGCAGGTAGAAGGATGGAGGGAGGGTTTGACAGCCCCTGCTCGTAATGCTGTTTCCCCTGGCAGCACCATTCCTTGGTAGTATCACTGCTTGGAGTCATAACAGGATGAAATGGAGCCCCACAAACCTGCTCAGACCACCAGATTTCTTCAGTCACCAAATCTGCTTGATTTGGGTTTTGCTTTCAGTCTTGTTCTAAATATTTCTCCCCAGGGTTTGTGGTGCCTGTACTTAGCAAGAGAGTGAGAGCACCACACAGAACATGGGCATGGAGGAAATCCCATTATTGCTGTAAATGGTCCTAGATCACAGCTCCAGGGAGAGAAGGGCTGAATGAATGCAGGCAGTGTTGGAGGATTGCTTTATGTGTCAGCTGCCTCCTCTGCCAAGTCCTGGCTCTCTTAACTTCTCAAAGACTTGACTTGATGCTCATTTTCACTTCAAAACCTTCTCTGTAAATGTGTGCAGTGATTTAGGGATCTAAAGCACTGATTTCTCCTTAAAACATTCACTTTTGACTCATCCATTTAGGATCTTCCATTCAGTGAGAGAGGGCCAAGTTCACTTGGTGCAGCCCAGGCTTTAAACAGGAGGTCTGCAGGAGCAGGTTTAGCCTTGCATTCCCAACCTGCTGCTTGCCTGAATTTCTGCACAAACCACAAGCAAAGACATCTGAAAGACAGCTTTTTCAATCACTACAATGCCAAAATGGTGTTTCATTGTTCTTGAGTGGGTGAACACTGTATTAGACAAATTCTTCTGTTCAAAATTATCATTTTCTTTCAGCCACTACATTTCCAGAGCACTCAATCTAAAAGGCGCCCAATGAAAAGGACAGAAGATATGGAATTTGGCACATATCTGTTTATGAAAACTGGCCACTGAATATTCTCAGACATAAAAATGCACCCATTCTCCACTTAAAATCCTCAAAAGGACACTGGAGACAGTTTAAATGTTTCATTTTTTGATTGAGGGAAGACTAGTGAGAGAACAAAGATTTTCACTCTCATGGAAGTAATTACAAATAACAAACATCAATTCCCAGATGTTTTTCGTTTGCTTCGCTGTTTTATTTTCAAAGAATCTGAAGTGCACTTGGCATCTCCTTTGTATTGCCTTTGATTGTGAGCAGCGTTGGCCTCTTATTTTCTCCTGGATTCACAGCAGCATCAAAGCGCTGACATCTGTGAATGTAACACGGGAGCCGTGATGAGGAGCTGGATCATGGGGCCAGAAATAGCTCGTGTCCGCCCCAAAACTGCGGTGCTGGAGCAGCGCTGGCACGGGGACGGAGCAGTCACCAGCAGAGGGAGCGGCAAAGCCGGCTCAGAGATCCCCGGGCCGATGGCACAGAGGATTTGGGGAGTTTTGTTGCTGGGTTAGAGATTTGTAAGGAAATGTCCCAGAGAAGAGTAGGTATTTTTTTTTATCCAATGTGAGTTAACACACGGTGATGTTGTTACTCTCTGCTGATGGCAAGAGAGGCAGGATTCAGTATCACCTGTGGTTATCTCGGCATTAGAAATGCTCACACACAACATCCCAACAGGGTCCTGGGAGGGGGAAGGAGCGTGCACAGCACAGGAGCAGATGTGAGGGCTGGGGGGTTCTCCTGCGTCCCCCAGGTTCTCCTGTGTCCCTGCCATCGGTCAAAAAGAGTGAGGGGCAGAAGGGGTAAGTGGCAATGAAGGTGGGTTTTATCCAGTGCTTTCCAAGGGCAGTCTAAACAGCACCTCCCGGCAAAAGCAAGTGGGAAACAATTTCACCAGTGCCAGTGCTCACCCCTAACAGCCTGGAACGTGCTCCTAGCTCACCTAACACAAGCAGCACCATTGGCAGCCTGTTCCGGTAGCACCAATCCAGCCCTGCTTGACTGAGACAGGCCCTAATGCTGTTTCATCTGTGTGAAGTGAGCAGAACCCAGCCCACCTACCTGCTGGGCAAGCACAGGAGGAGAGAGCAGCTATAGCCTCACAACAGGCCTTTACCTCAAACTGTGCCAGCTGAGACACATCAGGCATGTCGGGATGTGCACTGGGAGAAAGCCAAGAGAGCCAAGAGCCCTTTGGTCGGGTGCCAGGCATCACACAGGGGTCAGGGATGTGGGTGCGTTGGGAGCCACACAGGGCTGTGTATTCCCCAAATCCTGGCAGAGAGCCTGGGTACCAGGGAGAAAAGTTTGAGCAGGGAGAGCACATGAGTTGCTGTAAGTAGATGCACAACCAGAGGATTTGCTCTACCTTCACACTCTCAAGGTCCAGCACAAGCTGGAAAACCCTCAGGGTTTCCTGAATTTACACCCATTGTTGGGACAGGCAGAGCATCACTGCGGGCTCTGTGTGACACCCAGCTCTTGCTGCAGTGGGAGCAGGGAGGCTGTGCTGAGGCTGCGAGGCTAAATTTACCCTGGCCCGGGACTCTGATGCGCAGTGGGCAGGGCAGGTTTGGGCACATGTAGCTGGCATGGGAAATGTGAGGTTTTTTGAGATTCTGGCAAAGCCCCAAAGTGGCTGACTCACTCCTCTCAGGTCAGTTGTTCACAGCTGTAACTCCAGTGAGACTGGTGGGTTATTTCTGATGCACTTTGCTGTATGATCACAGTTCAGCCCCTTGCCCTTGCTGCTGAAGGATGGCTCCTGTCTCCAGTGGACTTTATTTAGCTTCCACTTCAAATCTGTTCTGTAAGAGGCAAACCAATGTGAAAAGGGTACAGCATTTCTTTCAGTTGGAGATTCCCCATCTTGACTTATCTGGGGACTTTGAACTTGTTAGAATCAATGAACTCATTATAATCAATGCCCTGTCCTCTCTGTCAGCTGTACACAGCGTATGGATTCGTCATTTGCTGCTAGAGATGACTTGGCACTTGTGAGTTGTGTCAACGGATGCAAAAGCAGATTCATTCTAATTATATCAAACCATTGATTAACTTAGTAATTTAGTCCTGAAGTCCTAAAGGTTCCTCAGCAGTAAATCATGCACAAATAAAGTGCACCGAGGAGAAAAAAAGAAGTTAAATGTATTTATTAGCTTGAACATTTGGAAGGCAACTACCTGAACAAAACAACCCCTGGCACATTTCTGTACTCTCTTCCCTTGTATTCTGTTAATACCCTACTAAAAATGTTGACTTAAACACCTCCATCCTGTGTTTTCCGTGTGTAATGGCAGGTCTGCCATAGGGAGGCTGTCAGTGGCTGGCAAGGGCTCGGGCACGTGGAGATTTCCAATTGCCAGCTCCGAGGCTGGTCCCTGTAGTTGCCTCATTGCAACAGATCTATTTGCTCATGGAACAGCTGTGAAACTGCAGCAGATTTTAGGTATCCATGGGAGTATCCGTGCATTTCACTGCATGGAATAATGTGTACCTTGTGCTCTGGGCAACACTCTGCAATTAATCTGTGGAAGTTGTTTGTCTCTGAAGCTCTATAAATACACATACACAAAACTATAGGAGAATGAGCAGTTACACACTTAAAGCAAATGCATTCTCACACAGGAGAGGTTTGCAGTCTGGTCACATTTGCCTGCCACCCCCCCCTCCCAGTCTAGCTCCACTACTGATCTTTCTTTCATTTCACGTAAGGCTGACCAAAAATATTTACTTTATTCTTTCACATGCATAGAATAAAGAGGATGGGGAATTTCCCAGTGAAATCAAGGGCACGCACCATTCAGTGGCAAACAGCCTCCACTAGGCTGTCTTTGTTACTTTGCTCTCCCTCAGAGAAGGCAAAGAAAGAGAATAAAAACTAAACAACTCAGGCAGAGGTACCAATTCTCCTCATCAAACATTTTCCCCTGTGATTCACTGGCATCCTCTGAGCACCTCCAGTCAAAAGTTCCGTTTTACAAACCAACCTTGCTCCCCAGCCAAGCCCTTCAACTTTTCAAGCGACTTTTTCCATGACCATTCCTTTTCCCCATTCCTTCAGTTTAATAGAAGAGACCAGAAGTTGGGTTTCTTTGTGCAGCGCTCCTCGTTCGGGTGAGCTCCCGTCACACCTGTGGTGGTGTTAACCCTCGGCGCGCCGAGATCCGCAAGAACCTCAGGACGGTGGGGGGTGTTAAAGTAAAGCACCCGGGGCCGTCCCCGGTCTGCTACAGCTGAACCCAGGGACCCCAGGAGAGGAGGAGGGGACCATCAGGAATAGTCCACGACCGTACCAGCCCCTGCCCGGTCCGTGCCCGGTCCGTGCCCGGTCTGCGCTCGGTCCGTGCCCGTCCCGGGCGGAGCTGTCCCTTCAGCACCGCGGCCGGGCCGGGCTCTTGGCTCCAGGAGGGAGGGGCGGCTGGCACGGTTCGGCTCGGCTCAGTCCATCCCGGCCCGGCCCGGCCCGGGCAGGGGCTCGGCTCGGATCGGCTCGGCTGGTCCCAGCTTAGCCTATCCCGGGCCGGGCCCCGGATGGCCCCAGCCAGCGCTGCGGGCGGAGGGGCGGGGGAATCCTTTGCGGGGGGAGGGTGGTGTGTGTGTGTGCGTGTTCATGGGGTGCGAGAGGGCTGCGGGGGTTGAGCCGCACCTGCGTGTGCGAGGAGGGGTGCACGGGAAGGGACTGGGGGTGCAAAGAGGGCGCGGCCACGCAGAGGTGCGGGAGTGGGTGCGGGAGTGGGTGCGGGGGGTGAGGGTAAGGAGGGAGCGGGGCGATGGATGCTCAGGGTGCCTGCGGGTGTGCAGGGTACCTGTAGGAAGGTGCGTGCAGCCGAGTGTGTGCAAGGGGGGTGTGCACCGAGTGTGCGGGTCTACAGAGGTGCGTGTGTAGGGTCTGTCGGGGTCCGCGTGTGTGAGTGCGCAGGGGTCTCAGAACGGGGCTCTGTGTGTGTGTGTGGCTTTGTGGGTGTGCGGGGCGTGCAAGGTGTGCGGGGGTGTGTGCGGGGTGTATGCGGGGTTCTGTGCGGGGTGTGCAGCGTGTGCGCGCCGCGGGGAGTGCGCCGGGCTGGCGGTGCGGTGGGTGCGAGCACGCGCGTGTGGCAGCGGGTCGGGCGCTGCCGCCGCACACACGCACGGACACACGGACACGGGGACACACGGACACACACACGCACACATCCACAGCAGAGCTGCCGGCGGGAGGACCCCGGCCGGAGCTGCCCGCCCTCCGCCCGGTGAGTGCCGCCGCGCCGCGGGACCGCGGGAGAGACGGGGAACCGGGGGGGACCGGGGGTCTGGGGGCAGCCCGGGGCAGGGGTCCGGCAGCGCGGCCGCGGGACACGCAACTTTCGGGGGAAGAAGGGAGTCAGGGACCGAGGGCTGCGGGGGGACCGGGGCTCCTTCCCCGTCCTCCCAGCGAAGGCGCCGTCTCTCCGCGGCCGGGCAGGGGCTCCCGCCGGCCCCGCCGCCGCTGCCGGACCGGTGCCGGTGCCGGTGCCGGTGCCGGTGCCGGTGCCGCGCTGCCCAGCCCGGCCGCCCCGCGCTACGGCCGCTTCTCAACTAAGTTGCGGATAAGCTGCTGCTGGCCCGGCAGCTCCCTGTGAAGGGCGATCGCTGCCCCGAGCCCCCGCTGACCCCTTCTCTCCACATCCTCTCTTGCAGGGGGGGCTGATCCCAGCTCGCCATGTCCGGTGCACTGGAAGCAGCGCAGCAGGCTCTGCCCCGTTAGCCCGGATTGCCCGACGGGAGGACTCAGGCATGGATTCCTCCCCCCCAGAACCTGGGGCCCCCCCTGACCCTCTGCAGCTCTGGCAGGAGGAGAACCAGACCCAAGGCGGGCTCTGGAACGGCAGTCAGGAGCTGGGGTGGGAAGAGCTGGAGAAGATGCTCTTCCTCTTTGTGAAGGAGCCTGTAACCATCAGCCTCACAGTGATGTACTTGGTGTCCTTTGTGGTGGGCTTCGTGGGCAACATCATGTCCATCAGGGTGCTGACCCGCAAGCGCCGGAGTCGGGTGTCCAGCCTGAGTGCCACCCGCAGCCTCCTCATCAACCTGGCCGTGTGTGACCTCATGGTAGTGTGCATCTGCATGCCCATCACCGTGGGCAACCTCATCTACAAAGCCTGGGTGTACGGGGACTTCCTCTGCCGGGCAGTGCCCTTCATCCAGGCTGTTTCTGTCTCTGCCAGCGTCCTCAGCCTGACCGTGATCAGTGTGAACCGGTACTACAGCGTGCACAACCCGCTCAACGCCCGGTCTTTCTTCACCCAGAAGAGGATCCTCAGCACCATCCTGGTGGTGTGGTTGTTGTCCTCGGGGATATGCATGCCCCTCATCTTCATGAACAAACGGGATGAGATCGGGGTGGTGGAGGGCTTGCCTCTGGTGTTTTCCATCTGCAGGGAGATTTGGCCTCAGGAGAGGCTCAAGCAAGCCTACAATTTCCTGCTCTTCTGTGCCCTGTACTGCCTGCCCGTCCTGTTCAACATGGTCATCTGCTTCCTCACGGTGCGCCGGCTGTGGAGCCGCAGCAGCCAGCTGAAGGAGAGCTCTGCCCTGAACCGATCCCTGCCAGCCTCCAGGCTGAAGGTCCGCAGGAAGGTGGCACAGATGGTGGTGGCCCTGGTCCTGCTGTTTGCCATCTCTTGGCTGCCCGTCTACCTGATGGACATCTGGATTGATTTCAACATCCCCAAATCTTTGCAGGATGTGACTCCTTCTCCTTGGATCCTGCAGCTCAGACCTTTTGCCCAGTGGCTTGGCCTCACCAATTCCAGCCTCAACCCCATATGCTATTGCTTTGTTGGGAACCTCTACAGATCAGCCAAGGAAATGAAGAGCAAATACCACCAAAGGATGGTCTCTCTCTTTAACTTCTCTCTGTCTGAAGGGACAACTCATTCCTCAGTC
Organism: Corvus cornix cornix; assembly: GCF_000738735.6. NCBI lineage: Eukaryota > Metazoa > Chordata > Aves > Passeriformes > Corvidae > Corvus > Corvus cornix. The sequence goes on along the minus strand of NC_046344.1, from coordinate 4,747,795 downwards.
CCAGAGCTGCTCTCTTACCGGAGTTCAGTGGACCCTGCAAAGAAAGGACCCTCCACCACCCCATGCATGGGCAGGAGATGTCAGGGAAGTCATGGCCATAAGAAACAGTGTGGACACTTGAACTCCTGCCAGCATCCACCTCTGAACACTGTCTCCAGTGAGAACACTTCCTTGTAATTCTGCTCAGGAAGTGCCACTCATACCCTCATCTGCATTTAAGGACTCTAGAGATCTTTCTGAACCTGGTAGTTTAATGACAGAAAAGAGCTTTCTTCTAATAACTCTTGATACCAGTTCAAAAATGCTGTGACAGGGAAAGAAACAGGTAATGAGATAAAAAGATGATGTATTTTAACTCAGATGAAATTTTAAGACAAATTTATTTTTACTGGGGACAACTGGATGTGCAGCCCGTTGCCCAGTCAACAGTCACATAATTAGACAGATCAAGTTCCCAGCGAGTGAGCTCTCCCTGCAGCTCCATCCCTGGATGCAGAGATGCTGTTTGGATACAGCAACGATTTGACTGCTTGCTGCTGCTCACACTTGCTGATGAAGAGCAGCGATAAGAGGCACTCTCTGCTCCAAATCCATCAGCTGTAGTTGCGAGCAGTGAAGAAAAGCTGGAAACAGCATCATAAAAAGTAATAGTAAATGGAGAATTTCACACACTTCACCACTTGAGATTTCATTGTCTGCTCGTATTGTTTCACTCCTCCCTGCAAATAAATTCTCCTTATGTGAAGAGACCATGCCAGAAGTACTAAAGCAACCATCCCCATTCCACATTTGGGAATTCAGAGGGATAATGGGGCTTCAGACGTGATTTAGGAAATGCAACAGGAAAATATTTTTGGGGGCATCAGCTCTCTTTCTTACAGCAGTGTTCCTGCGTGTGGAGTGGAAAGAACTGGACATCTGTTAACATGATTTGCACTTGAAAAACCAGCCTTGTTCAGCTGTGTCTGTACCAAACAAAGTCAATGGCATGTGAAAATAAAAATAGAAAGTGGTTTATAGTTAATAAAATCAGAAACAACTAATGCAATGCTATTTGTCTGGGAAGGAGTGAATCAAAGTGCTTGCTTTTCCTGAGCATCACAAGTAGGTTAAAACCTGTTTCTGTATCCATCTTCTCCTTTAAAGGAGACTTTGATAAATAAATTGTATACTTTTATTATGTTAGCATTGAAAGACTCTGGTAAAGCTTAAGCATTCTGTTGTTCTGAGCACTGGATCTGTATGCATAGAGGAGACCTTTCTCCCCAAGATCTAAGAGAAAACACAACAGACCAGGCAACAGGTTGGAGGGAAAAAATGTACAACAAAGATCCAAAAGGCTGGAATGATACAAGGGATGAACCCCTTCCCTGGCCGATGCCAGGAGTGAGGGGATGTGCACCATCTCCTGGCGCCAGAAGAGCTCATGCCCGGCTACTTGTGCCCCAGCACCTGGCACAGCCAGTCTGTCCTCTTAGCAAAGTCCAGACTGAACACAGCAGTGTCCCTGCAAGAGGATTTTGAATTTAAAGGAACTCAGGCTTCTGATGACTGGGGGCTTTTTTTATTATTATTACTGAACAAGGGAAGGATGTTTAAGGAAATCCATGTTTCATATAATATCCTGCTGCCTTCCAGGGGGCCTTTTGTTGTCAAAAAAATAGAGACAAGAAAATAGCGGTTCAACCTAACCCTTGTAATGATCACTCAATAGCATTTAATGTTAACAACGATCTGCCTGGGAAGTGAAAGATTTCTCATTACCAGGCAGTGCCATCCACAATTTGTATTCGCTTTATATGAACGAACAAGACATTACAACTGCCCAGATTTATGGCTTTTATGTGTGCTAGAGATGAGAGCATCTGCATTTTTGCAGGTGATATAGCAGTGTACCTACTGCCTGATCTTTTAGTAGCTATGGAGAAAAGCCTGTAGAGATTTTATTTTCTTTCAAGGCATATTTTTAGGGCTGGTAAAATGTGGCAGCCTGAGGAGCATCAAAAGCTCGCTCTGAATGCCCACTGGTTCCACATCTGTGAAAAGATGTTCTCCATCCCCAGACCAAATGTAACACAGTGTTGTAACCCCTACATTGCCCTGACCAGTGTATTTAATCCTGCCCTGAATAAACTACAATGAAACAACCACGGAGGTGCCAGACCAGCTCTATTCCCAGTGGTGGCATGGCTCTGAAAATGGACAGGGTCAAATGATGCTGTCAAAGATGCAAGATATCCACATTTTAAAATATCCCAGAGGAGGAATTTTTTTCTCTGAATTCATGAGCTGGTGCCTGGGTCCTGCCTGGAAGTCTCTGTACCCTCCATGGAGGCAGAAACACCAGGGACTGTGTTCTCCTGAGCCTTCCCCTCCTGATGCAGGTGCCCGTGCCTTCCTCCAGCCCCACAGCACTCCTGACCACTGAGATTCACTGTGGCAAAAGTCACCCCCACTGGGCAAGGTTACGTCCTCTTCACACTTCTAAATGTATTTTCCAGTTTCATTCAGTGTCCCTGTTTTCCAATAATAAAGTCGAATTGCTCACTTAACTCCTCTTTGTCTCCTTGGTTGCTTCCTCTCTATCCCCCACACTCCAATCACTTCTCCACCGTCTCCACAACGAAATCTCCCCCTGCGTCTCCCTGTTATCACTCTCTGCCTGTGAATTCCCCTCGCTCTAATGACCCATTCATGTCTTCACTTCCCTGATGAAAAATCCCTTCCTGCTCTGCTGATCTGAATGGCTCCTTTTGTGCTGCAGACACCTGTTTGCTGTGCAGAACGCTGATTTATTTTGCAGGGCTTTACCCAGTGGCTGCCAGGTAGTAATGGATTTCGGTCACTCTCACCCAAGGGTAAATGAGAAGCAGTGACGTCAATGTGGAAGCCACACAGCATCCTGTGAGCTGCCCGGGCTCTGGCAGTGATTTTATTAACCTGAACAGGTCTGTGGAACGCAGCAGTGCCTGGCTGACTCATCCTGGATCCCAGAGAGGTGAAAACTCAGCATTTGGGAAGGCGGCCTCTTCCCTCTCCTATCTGATAAAAGCTCTTTTTATACTTAGAGCTGACGAGATATCTGAGTGTCCTCCAGGCCACACAAGGTCCTTGTTTCAGGTGGCAGGTGATTTGATAGGCATTCAAGGGATTCCTGGTCCTTCGAGGAATCAGGAGTGGACACAACTCTGGCTGGTGAATGCAGATGGTTTCCTCAGAGCTCAAGCCGAACGTCTCGCACTCAGTGTGCAGTTGAGGAAATGTGTTTCTCTCTAAATGTACCCAGACAGACTGGAAATGTGAGCTTTAGGTGTCTCAAGGACAATGTTTTCCCACAGCAATGCTGCTAATGCATCTCAGTCCTGCTCTTCCCCCACGGGTCTTTCCTCTCTGCTTTGCTGTTTAAATCAATACAGGCATTTTACCACATTACCAAAATAGGATGTTTAAAACAGCTTTACTTAGAATCACTGAATCATTTAGTTTGGAAAAGACCTCTAAGATCATCGAATCCAGCCATTAACCCAGCACTGTCAAGCCCCCACCAAACCCTGTTCCCAAGTGCCACATCTTTTAAATCCCTCCAGGGGTGGGATGGGGACTCCACCACTGCCCTGGGCAGACTGTTCCAATGCTTGAAACCATTTGCTGTGGTAAGGACTTACAGGCAGCTGCTGCTCAGTAACTCTCTCAGGCATATTCCATGATCTGTTCTGGTACTGTCAGTACTGCCTCTGAGATGAGACAGGTTAATTTTCTGTGAACCACGGGGGAGATGGAAGAGAGACAATCTTTTGTACCAGGTATCATCGAGGTACGTACAATCACGACTGCTACGTAGCCCTCGTATGGAGATTGATGAATCACTGTTCCTTATAATAAAATACTCAGGGGAAGCCAGTGAAAGGATTATACAGAATGTGTAAGGGCAAGCAGTACCTCTTCTCACACCGTGGGCTCACAGGAGGAGGTGGTGAGGGCTAAAAGCAATAAAAAGTGTCCAGAAGGAGACCAGACTGTTCACAGCAGAAAAGACCATCAGCAGCTATTTAAAGCAATGATGAAACTTCTGACCTAGAGACCATTGGGTAGATAACCTGTAATTTCCACTCTTGCTCCTTCCCAGGATGTGCTACCAGCCATCACTGGGAGCTGGCTGCTGGGCTGAGCATTGTTTGAGCTGTTCAGTACCCTTGTTTTTACACCCCTAGGAAAAAACCCTCCACGTTAAAGAGCACGGCAAGAGCAGAGGATGATTTCAGACCTGGAATCATTTGATCAATGGTAGAACTTTGCAAGACGCAGTCACCTGGAGGCAGGGCACGGTAATGCTGACAGTGCAGGCTGAGAAATGCTCACTCAGGCACTTCCAGAGAGAGAGCTGAGGAGCCCCAGGGGATGGTGCATGGTGCCCACTCCACTGCAACACAAGAGAATCAACAGATCCATCCCTCTTCCAATATTCATCAGCCCTCTCAAGGGGTCAGCACTTTCACTGCAACATTCCAGAAAGAAGAATACCCTCCAAAGGGAAACTCCTGCCTGCTGGTATTTTACATATTGTTCTTAGAGATGCTGGCCTTCAAAATAGGATGGAAGCTGGCTGGCAAGTTATCCACAACACCAGCAGCCCCAGCATAATTCCTCCTGCACTCCCTCCACCACGGCACATCCCACACACAGCAACACCTGAGCTCTTCTGATATGAAGTATCTAAAAGAGAAGGGAGACTGCAGGACTTGTCTGGGTTTCCAGTGCATTGTGATGCCCTCGTAAAGAATCAGAGAAGTATCGGTGCGAATCTTCTAGGAAAAACCAGTGCATCTCAGTTTACATTTGTGATTATATTTGTCATGAAAATAAATCACTGGCAGCCCCTGGAAGAGCAAATAAAGGAGCAGCTATGAGCAGGTACAACCAAAGAGATTGGTGGGGCCCTCTGGGAAAGTCAGCCTCCAGGAAAGTACTGCTTGCCTAGCACATATAGGGATCGTATAAGACTTTCCCAAAATTTCCTGCGATGAATGACTACTGGTTAGGTCAGCTCAGGGGCACAGGAACTGCAGTAGTTTGCTTTCTCTGCCTCCTAAACACCTTTAGGTAAAGCCCTCAGACTCAGAACTGACACAACACAGCTGCAAAATCAATGCAGCCTCATGTCAGCCACCCCCAGGCTCCTCTGCCGGACCCTGAAGGAAGCTCCTGGCTGTCCTGATCTAGGGATTTTCTCCTCCTTCGCTTGAAACCACCAGGAAATATTTTAAAATATTTCAGCAAAAAAGATGGATGCAGCACTTGCAGAGAACATTTTTCCAAGTGAGGAATCTACACCAGAATGTTCCTGTTTGGTGTCTCTTGCTGATTGCAAGACACCCCTAGAAGAAATCAATGCCCGGAGTGCACCGGTGAGGAGCTGGCTCAGGACTGCCAGAGCAGGGGGCACTGATTGCCTTGTGATTATCCTCACCCCATGGGGAGAAGGGGAAGTCTCATGGAGCTGCAATGTGACCTTTGATTTTAAATGTTTTCTACGCTCAACCTTTTTCTTCTTAACTCATTGCACTCTAAGACAACTGGTTTATGTTGCACACCAGGGGGTGGGTGAATTATCCAAGGATAATTTATTTTAAAAAATACACATGAAGTATTCCTGCACCTGAAAGATCCAGGAAATAACAACTTGTCCCCACATGCCTTACCCTTGTCTCTGTGAGGTTTTATGGCACTGAAGAGCACAAAATGCTGTGTGCACTGTAGGATAAAATCACCCAACTTAAATCATTCCTTTACCTGGCAGGCATTTCCCAGCCACAGCCCTCTGCCAGGCTCTCTGGGGCCAATCTGCAGAGCAGCGAGCAGTGGCCTCCCCCTGCCCCTGCCAGATGTGACTGTTCTGTGGCTGGCCAAGCACCTCCAAGCACAAAGCACCAGCATCCCTGGCTGTGCAGGTTGCTGCCCCAGGTGCTGAAGAGTCTCTGCCTTTCTTCATTTTCCACTTGAGGTGTTTTCAGTCAACCCCCGCTTTCCTGTCCTCAGCCATTCACCACGAGAACGGAGCTGCTGAATTAAAGGGCTGTATGAATGAGTCTTTAGGCAGATGTATCCCATTACCCAGAGCTCACAAGTCGTGAGCTGCTATTTCTTAGTGTAAGGAAGGAAAATGTGGCAAAACATTCAGGAAATAAGCTAAAAGATAAAAGGGGGAAGGAGAGAAAGTCCAGACAGTGAAATAAAACCATCTTAAGGCAATTACTGGGGGAGAAATAGATCTGCCAAGGATATTAAAGCTCTCATCCACCTGCTAATCTCTTCTGATAAAGGTCTCACTGGCTAAACTAATAACACTATTAAATCTGCTGTAATCAGTACCAGAGGCAGCCCAAGGATCTCACAAAGTCACATGCCTGGAGAAACACCTTTTCCAGCGTGACTGTGCACAACCAGCAGCAGGTAAGCGGTACCTGCACCTGAGATACAGCATAATTGCTGAGGGACTGTGACTCAGTCACCTCCCTAATTGCCTCCCTCAACTGAGAACTGAACCTGGAATTCCTAAGGCTTCATCCAGCAGTTCTGCTTTGTCAGATTGTTCTTCTGGGCTCTGGTAGCATGGGAGCAAACAATGAGTCCCTGCACAATCAGTACAGATTTGTATTTGGAGTGGGCTGACTCATTAAGCTGCCATGAAGGTGGGAACTTCTCCTGCAGGAGCTTACAACATAACACAGCCCCTGGCAGAAATGCATCGAGGAAAGGATATGGAATGGAAAACTATCCAAATTCCTCCTCCTAAATCCTCACAGCAGGGGCAAGGCTGCACTCTGCTCTTCTGTGAGTGGGAAGGGAAACAGATTGTGGGGGGACAACCAGCCCTGCGAGGTCCACATGGTGACCTGGAACATCAGGGAGAGGTGCAGAGGTGCCTCCACGCAGCAGCACGAGACAGTGAGCAAGAGTTTGTGCAAAAGCGTTTTTGATGTCACCTCTCCAGCAAGGCTCTGACTGCCCAGTGAGGCTGTGGGGATGCTGCTCCTCAGTGGCAGGAGAGCATGCCCAGGCTCCTTGCTCCCCAAAAACATGCAGATCATGCTTGTCTTTCATTCCCTCTCCACTACTGTTGGCTTCAGCAGAGTTTCTTCTGATTCATACCCGTGGGAGATTAGAACGAAGTGCACAGGGAGTGAAATACTGCCAAGGTGAGGCTGCTGTCACATCAGCCACTGTAATTCCACTGCCCTAATGGATCTACTCCTAATTTACAAGTGAGAGCTGGACCTGGCACCACAGGCTGAGCACAAAGGTGTCATTTTTATACAGACAAATTTATATCTGAAATAAATACCACATTAGCTCTTTCCAAGAGGTCTGAGCTGCAATGTATTCTTTTCTTTCCCTGCGGAAAGGTGGAATTCTCGCTAATGCTTTCATTACCCTCAGGTCTCAAGTTTGGATATTTTTTGGCCACCTGCTTGCTCCACACAGACTGTCAGGGGCCAAAATGGGCAACTGTGTCCTCCAGGGAGTCCTCAGGCAATTTGGTGGAAGAGATTTTAAGCCCCTTCCTGAGGCTGCCTTTTGCTGGGAATGACACAGTCCTGATGATGTGCAGCTTCTTACAACAAAAATTCAGATAATGAAGAATAAATAGTAATCCATCTGTATGGGCTTTTCTTGTAGACTTCAGAAATAAGGAATGCTTACATATGAGTACACTTCCCAATAACAGTTTAGAACAGCGTGGTCCCTCTAAAAGTTGGTGAATATTTGTGTGATCACAGGCTGTGAATGGAAATTCATGGCTTAACCAAGACTGTGTCACACAGGACCAGCTGTGGGGATTCAAATGGATCTACAGACACACATCCTGGAAGGAAAACACCTATGGCAGCCACGTTTCTGCATCTGCAAGCACAGTGTGGGAAGACTGAGTAGGATGGGAAAGACTTTGCTCTCAAATAACAAAATACTCTTTTTGATCTCATCTCCTTAATTCTCTTCCTGAAGTCCAGGCATGACAGCCCAGAAGCCAGAAATCTGCCAGATTTGTCATGGAAACAGCAAAGCTTTTCTGCAAGGCTCAGTGCCAGAACTGGAAGCCAGAACTCCTAGAAACAGCAAACAACTCTTTCCCAGTCTTTTGCTCCATCAAGCAAAAAAGCAAAACTTGGGAAAGTGGGGAGGCAGTGATGGACGTGGGGGTCTGAAAGTGGTAATGGAGCAGCTCCCCCTCCTCCATACCCACAGCTGAGGGAAGCCAAGAGAGGCACTCCCAGGACACGTGGAAAGCTCCTCGCTCCAGGCTGGCTTGGCTGCAAAGGCACAACACAACCAGACAGCAAGACCTTAAATTTCTTATCTGCAGACTTGAAGCTGCTAAACCAGAGGCAATCTTTGCTGCCTGCTCTTGTAGCTCAGAAATAAGGGCCATAACCCATGGACTCCTCTCATGCTGGCAATTAGAAGTGACTGGAGGAAACTCTCAGGGCATGGCACTTTCTGATGAAGGTCTGTATCCTGCCCCGTGGGAGTAGTGATGTGCAGTGCTGGTGAGAGAGCTCAAAAGGAGTGGGAAAGAGAAAAGCAGTGTTTCATTTGTGCTGATAAGCTTCAGCATGTTTGGTCCAGCAGCCTTTGCCCATGGGAAATGTTTTGATACATTATTGTTGTGAGGTTTGTTGGGGCTTTTTTTTCCCAAGTCCTTTTCTCAGCTGTGAGAAAAGCCAGAAATTATATTTTTTGTTCTTTGGCATGCTGTGCTGGATAAGAGAAATCTGCAGATAAAGGGGTGGGATGATGGAGTGCAACCCTGAACAAAGAGCTGGACACAGACAGAGCTGAAAACAACACAGATTGCGAAGTAGCAAGAAAGTATCTAAATTAAGTAACCATAGGTGAGTACTTCTGCTAGGAGGAGCTGCTCGAGAACCAACCAGCCAACACAGGGACTACACAAATTTGTCTTATTTTATATGCCTCACCTCTCACTATGGGATGGTCTGCTGTCCAGCCAGGGGAAGGGGAGGACAGCTGCCCTTGGCAGTCCCTGCTGTCCTTTCCATTGCCTCTCAAGTGGAAAATGGTCCCCATGCCCTCCTTGTAACATCACATGAGCTGAGATTTGACTTCCCCCAGTCCTGTCATCCCCAAGGAGGTGCCAGAAGCCTAATGCCACAAGCTCCACAGCCCATGGCTTCTGTCCAGGAAAGAAGGGACTGGAGCCACACAGGCTCCATTGCAGGGACTGGGCCTTCAAAGGGAATGGGATCTGTGTGTGTTTGAAAGCATGGCTATTTAATTGGTCTTTTCTTTGCTCCTATTTTTATTGCTAGCCATTTAAATTATACAAATGAGGTTTTCTCTTGTTTTGTCCCCAGAGAGCCAATGCATTAAACAAAAGATTAAAATATAATAATGGAAACTCTCTCATATATATTTATAATGTCAGAATTGCTGGCATTAATGCAGAAGTGGTTTCTTCATGCTTATCTCTTCTCACTGCTTCTATATCCAAAATATACAGCACACAAAAGATAAACACATTAAACTGCCCAGCCATTAACACATCTGCCATCCAGAAACAAATGCAAGGAACAAATTTACAAGGAAAATCCAGTGAAGGAGACAAACACAATTACAGTGATGTGTCTCCACCACTGTCTCTGATCATTAAGGAGGATGATAAGAGAAGTGTCATTCCAAACACTGGCTATTTGGGCGCTGTTTCCAGCGTGAAAAGTCCCAAGAAGAGAGAAAGAGCAAGGTGGAAAATCCACAGTGACCCAGGAAAAACAGGTTGGTTTGCTACATGTGTGTAGTGCAGGAACCCCCTCAGAAATACTGGGGGACAACTGGCACAGAAGGCAGAATTTAAACCATGTTTTCAATAGTTACACCCCAAATATTCCCCATTTTCAGAGAGAAACAAGACGCCAAGAGCAGCCCTCAAATACACTCTATAGGAGAGGAGGGTAGGAAAGGGTGAAGGTGCTCAGAGGTACTCAGCACCAGCAGCCACGACCTGCTCCAGCCCCTCTGTCACTCTCGAGCTCCTGAAGACCTGCTCAGCCCCATCTTGGCCTGTTTGGTGTTGCTTTCCCAGAGCAAGCTGTGCCCTGGAAAGATGCCAGTGTCAGGATGCCTCCGCAAGGGCTGTGAGGTGGTGGCAGAGGGTATCACAGCCATCAGAAGCCGTGGAGCCTGTGGGGTCTGCATCAAAGTGATCACCAAAGTGATGGAAATCAACCTCTGCTCTGCCAGAGTCTCACTCCCTTCTCGTATTCCCTTCTCATTTTCCTGGGGAGGGATTACTGCAGCTTTATCCAGGCTGGGAAGAGTCCAGCCTGGCATATCTAATCAAGAGGCCAATCTCTTCCTTGTGCTCCAAGCACCAAAACACAGACACAAACCCTCTGGCACACACTGCTCAAATGGGGCATCCTTGCACCCCCAACACTGCATGGCTTTCCTTCTAAGCCCCTGGAATTTTAAGGCAGGAGTTTCTCTCCAGCACACCAGCACAATAATCTGCCTTGTTAGGAATCCCTCAGCCTCCAGATCTCATTTTGTACTGATGCTTTACTCCTGTTTGTAGGTGGCCAATGTCTGCTTGATTTGTGAGTACCCCTGAACCGCTCACAAATTCAATCAGCTGCCCTTGCGGGAATCACTCCCACAGTCACACCAAACCCGAGGGAGGTTGCAAGGAATGACCAGTCACAAAAATCTGACCTTCTGCATCAACAACTGGTGCTGCTAAAGCTGACTCCTCAGACATTAGTAAGATTGACCGCTGCTCCCCACCAGATGCGTTGATGCCAAGCGCACCTTGAGTGTGTATTAGCAGTAAGTTACTGTTGGTGCCTCTTAGTTTCTTCCATCAAAAAGCAATCACCCTCCTCCCTTTCCCCATGGCAACCAGGGTTTAGTAATCACCTCATCACCTATTCCAAATTGAGGCTGTAATACATGTTCTCAAAGACTGAAAACTCCAGTCTTTATTAAGCAGCATATATTTGTTACTCACTCAGACTAAGCATCTTCCAGGCTGCATGTGGATAAATGTCCCCTTCTCTGGTTTGAAGTATGGTGGGATGAGAAGGGCAGAGAAGGTAAATATTTAAACAGCCTGAAAAAGGAAAGCCATGCTTTGAGACACAGGAAACCAAATGCTCCACAGGTGAAACTTCCAACAAAAAAAGGCAAACAAAGGATCAGGAATTAAGTATTGCGTTTTACCCACAGGGGAGCCTTCCCTCATATCTCTTTTTCTGGCTTTTGCAGACAAGTTGACAGCCTGAATTATCAAAGCATTTGTGCTGCACAGAAGGGATTCTCATTTGGGGGCTGGTGCAGCAGAAGACATCTAAGCTGGAAATGGAGCTCACCATTTGTTCCTTTGCTGCCAGCTCTGGTTACAAGAAATGAGTTACTAAAACCTGCACCCTGGCCAGGGACAGAACCATCCGTGGATCTCTCACTTGCAAATGTGCTGCTAAGGGGGCTGAAAAGAGAGAAAAGATTCTCAAGACGTGACCAAGGGTGCTGAGCAGTCACTCACTCCTGAAGTTTCTTACCAGAACCACTTGTTTCTCTAACAGTAGATTCTGGCCCTACAAAAAAATCTGAGCACTGAATTTTGCTCAAAAAACATGAAAAGCCAGGGAAATTATATAAATTCGAAAGTGAATTATCACAGTTTAGGCTTACTTTTTTCTAAATATTTGTACAGTAAAAATGATGCTAATCAGACGGCATGATGAAAATAGGGAAAAACTATAGTATAAAGGTTTTCTGGGACAATATCCAAAGCCTGGGGGAAAAACTCTTTGTAGTGGGGAAAGGAAGGAATTCTGCTGGATCCTAAGGCATGTGCAGTGATTGAAGTAAACTTAAAACGCCTCCGATAAGAAACTGCTCATGTAAATGTGCTACTTGGTGGCACCATCTGCTGGGTGTCACAGAAACAGCTGAGACACGGAGGAACTGGAGTCAGAGCCATTTGCTGTGTCCAGCAGACACGAGAGAGCAGAGCAAGGCCAGGGTGTGATGAGGGGCTGTCAGGGTATGGGATGTGCAAAAGCACCTGCAAAATCCAGAAAAAGCCTTTTCCACAGGCTCTCTTTTCCTGTAATCTTCAAAGAAAATAGCAAAGTGGGATACCTGTATTGTCATTCTGGTGAGGACACATGAATCCCATGCTAGATTTCAACGAGGAAATTCTATGTGCCCATTTCTCCTCCCTCATCCAAGAAATATAAACCTAAGAGAACATCCAAAGAGAAACAGTGAGTAACTGTTTGTGAACTCTCTGTCTTTCAATCGACACAGAGAGGGCAGGATGTGGAGCCAACTCAGAAGAAGGGTTTGAGTTGAAGCCTACATGATGCCTTCACAAAGGGTGAAGGTACTTCACACAAGTCCCTGCCAGACTCGCCCTCAGCTGGTGGTGACTCATCCTTGCACTCCTTGGTGGCCCATCTTCGGCACACAGGAAAGCACCCAGCCCCTCCACAGTGTCAGGGGGGTGGCCTGCCATGCCCTGCTGCCCCACATCCCCAAGGTCAGCTTCAGCTTGGATTTCCAATAAAACTCCTCCTCCCAAGCCCCGATCTCCCAGGCACTCACTGGGTTCACCTCAGCTCTCTTTAAAGCACCTTCCTCCAACAGCAACAGACCTCGCAGCATCCACATAAAGAATTCACGTTCTTCATCTTTTCCTTCCAATTTCCATAGGTTATACAAAGATTTCCCAAACACTCACACCTTGTTCCTAGAGAATTACATGCTGTGCTAGTCACTGAGTAAGGAAAGTCATGAGCAATTGTAAGAAGATGATGCCAGTTTGGCATTGCCCTCTGTTAAATTGCTTAACACTAATCCAAGTTTTTCACAAGACTGTTTTCGGATACGTGCCTGGAACATGTGATTACCTGGCTTCAATCTCCACCACCACAGATTCTGCAGCTCTTGGAGAAATAATACACTTCTCCATGACATAGTTGTCCCAGAGATCCTTAAGATGATATAAAATTAATAGAAGCCATGCATTTTCCTGGGTCTGCTGCTGCAATATGTACATCTCATCAGACCTACTGAAAGCTATTAGTATTTCTGTGCCCCAGGTTTTGATGACAGCTGGAGGTATCACTGTGCACTAGAGACACTCCAGTTACCTGAGAGTGAGCTCTGGCATATCTGAAATGGTGGTGCATTGTATTTTGTCTTGTTGCAGTTCTGTAGGAAACAGCCCAGGATTCCTAGCCCTTATCTGAATTCCACCGTTCCGTAAGCACAGCCATTTAAAAAGTAATGACAAATTAAAAACCAGCTTGAAAAGAACCCAGCATTCAAATTATTGACTCTCTGGGCTCTATAAAGACTATTTAATTTAATTCCCTTGCTTCTGTAACATATCCCAGGCACAGGCAAATTGAGAGGTTTGGTTTTTTTAGGATGCAGCTTTGAAGCCTACTTGATGTCTCAGCAGAATCACTGCCCTGCATCCCACGCCTGCTCACATCAAGACTTCAACACCATGTCTCAAGGACAAAAAAAGGGGGTCTCCACAGGGAATTGTGATGTAACAGAATAGAAGCTGTTGATCGTCTTTATGATGACCTGGTGAGATACTGGGATCTTCATTCCATATAAGTGGAACTTAAATTATTTATAGACGAGCTACTTCAACCACCGATTTTTGTGAGGCATGAGGGAATTCTGAATTTCACCACAGTCCCCAGCTGGAGATAAAAACAATCTGGAAAAGATTTTCTGCTGACTTCACCCTGATTTGGAGCTGCAGTTTCTTCCTCATGCACCAGTTTGGTGTCTGTCACAGGTCAGAGACATGGATATTGTTACTTACATCAGCTTTCATCTGTGGTGAGAAAGGCCTTACCTCTGCTCTGACCAAGACTCCTCTGATATCTGAGCTTTTAAAGCAAGCAGCAAAACTGGATTTTTGATGACCTTTAAACTTGAACAATATTTTTTTTAAAAAGCGTGTAGCACTGGTTCTATTTTTGTTCCAGCCATTGATGGTGCCCGTGTTTTGTGATGATTTATTTCTATTTTTAAGCCCATCAGAAGGATATTATTTGAGACAATTCATGTATCTGCTACAGTGATATTTTGGTACTTTGTTCTTCAGATAAATAGATAGGGGTAAGCTGAGCTCCACAGAGCTGCATTTCACAAACTAGGGGAATATTAAAAAAGCCGACTTATGAGAACACTTGCTGAAGATGGTGTTTATCAGTTGTTGCAGAACCACAACAGAATAAGGTTTAGTAATACATACTTTATAATACCAATCAATAAAGTCATTGAAATATTTAAGGCATTTCTTTCATGTTTTTCTTTTCATTAGAAATTAATATTAGACATTAGACACATTCTTTCAAAACACTTGAGAGCTGCAGCTTTTATTAAAATGATACAAAGCATTATCCCTCTCCTGTCTTATCTCAGCCCCTTTGTATGTCTCAGGGTTCTTAGAGCATAGTCCACTTAGAAGCCATTAGTCACCTATTGGCATATTTAGGAGTCTGATAGCTTTGAAAATCTGATCATTGTGAGCTCAGAGTGCTTGGTCACATCGGGTGCATGCAACGCCGGATTACGTGGCAGCACAAATACAAAGTGACAGAAGGACATGGACACAAGTGCCTGTCCTAGCTGCTGAACCAGCCCCGGTGCTTGATACCATGACGATGCTGACGGAAGTCAGAGTTGGGCAGACCGGCCCCTGAGATGGCAAATCACCCAGCCTGGGTGCCTGTCTCTCCAGAGCATCCTCCAGATGCAGGCACTATGCTTGTGATAGAATTCTTTAGGGCAGGACTTCCTCTCCTAAGTCAGCTCCTGGCGACAAAAAGCACCAAGTCATTGCCCAGACACTGCTTGTTTGTTCTCCTCAGTTTCCAAGTGCTGTTTTAAGGCTGCCCCTCATAGCAGCAGGAACTCTCCTCTGACAGTGGCTCTCCAAGTCTCCCTTTCCCAGTGAAACCTGGTGATGGTGAGAGATGCCAAACCCCCATGCCAGAAATTGCTGTACGTGCTGCTCATCCCCTGTCTGCAGGGCACGTGGCAAGTGAGAGCTGGCACACTGACTAACAGATAAACAGGATGCTCTGGAGGCTCTGCTTAACGTGGGGTTCTTCAGCTCCATCTCTGCTTTCTGCCTTCTCACCCTTCTCCATGAAACTTCTCCATCATCAGCAATCTGTCATAGCAATGAGAGAGGGAGAGAGAGACAGAGAGACTGACAGAGAGAACTCATCGTGGGTCTGGCCTCCCAGCTGATGTTATTTGACTTCCAGGCACACAGGGAGTTTACTCTGGGCTCGGGTCTGTCTGGGTCAGTAGTGTCATTGTTCCCTTGCTATTTGACAAACCTTCAGCCTGCTATGCACAGACTAGTCCTGTCCATCACCAGCATCTCTCCAAGCATCTCCTGAGCAGAAGAGCAGTGAGATGTGCTCTCAGCCAGCTGGAAACAAGGCAGAGGGCTTCCTCTTCAGAGCTTCAGCTCTGCCAGCAGCTCCAAACCTACAAAACACTTGGACAGCAGGAGCAAGCTGCTCTCTGAAGGGTGAGAGAACCGAGATAGACCCCAACAGGTGACTGATGAAACTTCTTTTCTTGCCAGATTTTCTTCTGGATCAATCCTGTCCTTTCTCTTCACATCCAGCTCTACTGCCCCTTGTGATACTCATCCCTAAGGTCAGCAGCTCTTTACTCCGGCCCTTTTTTCGCTCTTTCCAGCATCACCATTTCAGACGTGCATCAGGAATGACAACAGTGGAACAATTCTAGAATTTGAAGTTTATTGTCAGAAATGAGATACCGGTATACACTGTTGGCTACCAATGCGTCTGACCCGCCAAAGTACCTAAATCTAGGCTCCTGCATCACTTTGTCCTCCTAAAATATTTATGTTCTCCCGAAGAAAGTAATTCCTGGCGCTTTTGCCTCCCGAAGGCGCAGACGGATGAGATTTCCCAGCTGGGCACTAGGTGGCAAAACATCCCGAGAAAGGGAATTTCCCACCTCGGCTCTTTAGGAAGGGGCTGCGGGAGCTTTGGCGAGTGTTTCAAACGCAGCTGAATATGCAGAAGTTGCAAATCTAAGCGCACAGAGCCCAGAAGAGAGAGAGCGAGAGGAGGTGATTTGTATTCCTGTCCTACCTTTGGGCAGAAGTATTTGCGTACAAGCGTCTGAAGCTGTTTCCTCCTCTGCTGTTCTCCCGCTGACAGATTGTGGCCAGAGAGCTTCAAAGATGCAAACGCCGGCCCCAGTGAGGGCACAGCCACTTCTGTTTGCAGAGATGCGCTGGCTCCTTGCGACAGGCACGGGTCAAGTGAACGTGCAGCACGCGGCCAGCGGATGCCTCAAGCCTTCGGCCCTGGCAGCACTGCCATCCTCCCCCTCTGGCAGCTCCAAAACAAAAACAGGCCATTTCATAGAACCATAGACTGCTTTGGGTTGGAAAGGACCACCTAAAATATCATTTAGTTCCAGTCCCCCTGCCGTGGGTAGAGGTGCAACACACTAGACCAGGCTGCTCAGGGCACCATCTGTCCTTGAACATTCCCATGGATGGGCATCCACAGCCTCTCTGGGCAACCTCTGCCAACCATTTTGGCAACGTGGTTCCCCCACACCTCTCCATGCCCTGACTCTCCCCTCTCCTCCCCTCATGTCCCCTTCATGGTGGAAAAGGTGCAGATGTTGCATTCACTAAGATGAATCCTTGAGGGGCTGGAATCCTGTCTCCTTTAACCAGGTTCTGCCCTCTATCATTCACTGTTTCAGCCAGTTGCAGAGTCCAGAGCAGGTGGCTGGAAGCCACTTGCCCAGAAAAGAGCCAAGCCCTCAGCTTCTTGCCCTCATGATTCCCTGCTGGCAAGTGCCATCTTTTTATTCCACAGTGATCAGCCCCTTGATGGGACTCAGGGACCGAGACACTCAGCTGTAAAGTGGTGTCACTCAATTTGGCCTTCCCTGCTAAAAGCTCTCCTTCCCCAGCTATAAAACATCCTGCACTGGGCTTCACTGGCAGGTGGGATCTGGAATGAATCTACAGATACTTGACCTCAAAAGCTGTTTTTCCCTCTTCTTGTAGCTCTCAGGATGTGAATTCTCACAGGGGCCTCTCCTGACTCTGCTCTTCCACAGCCCCTTTGCTTGAAGGCCCAGCAGCAATTTAAGGTGCTGATTTTGCAGATCATAGCAGCAATACTGGCCAAAATGGGTGACACCGGGCAGGGTCCAGCTCTCCAAACCCTGATACTTTGCGCTGCTTGTAACATGCATGGATGCAGACATTCTTGCTGCCTTGCTCCAGGGAAGATGGACTGAAAGAAAAAAGCAGCTGAGACCACCATCAAGAAGGAGATGTGGAGGGATTTTGGGGCCCAGAGTGCCTGAGATCTGTCAGAGCAGTGGGCACACTCAGCCTGCATCACACAAGTCTGGTGGAGCACTTTAATCCTACATGAAGGTATCAGAAAGGGATGCTTTGCCAACTCCACAGCCTGGCAAACAGAGGGGAAAATGAAAAGCTATGACTTCCTGAGCATGTTCTCTGTCTGGAATCTGCCTGCAAAACAACTCAAATTTCTCAAAGGGGTTCATTATTCAAAACTATTTGCTGAATAATTTCTCTGAGTAATTGCAGGTCTGAAGCTTGTCAGCAAACAATTCATCATGAACATCCAGGCAGGCAGCTATAACCACGCTCAGGCTCTGGTCTGTGGGTGGATAACCCCAGAGTTGGGCAGGAAGGGTAAATAAACTTGTTTACAAAATCAGGATCTTGCCAGGAAAAAACAGAAATTGTGTCAGCTTAAAATAAGCTGCTTCCACCATGGTTTCTAGATAGAACTGTCTGAAAAAATCTGGCAGAGAGAACTGGGCATTGGGGACTGGCCCTGGGCTGCCACATCCCTGCAGGTGGTGTGTGGCTCTGCCCTCCAGCTGCCCCCATGTCCTCGAGGGAGCAGCCAAACTGGTCTGCAGGCAGGGAAAGGAAAGGAGCAGGAGATGGGGAAGGAGGAGCTGCCTCCATCCTTGCAGGGCCCTGAACACCATGGGCTCTTTAGAGCTGTCTGCTGGAGGAACATGTCACAGACCCACCGTCCCCAGAAAATGTCACCAAGCAGCACTGACAATTCACACACACACTTGGAGAAGGAGCAGAGACCAACTGGAAGCATTTCCACAATTCAGGGCTCAGAAAGTGAACAGTAGCACTGGGCTGGGTACCAAAGTCATCACTCAGGCTATGCTTCCTGCTGAAACCATGAAATAATAGATGTCCAATTAACTGGCAAAGCAAGATGCAAAGAGAAATATTACTTGCAGAGAGCTGGCATACTGCCCGCAGAGTTATAATAAGAATATTTTATTTGCCTGGGCTATAGATAACTTATTTCTCTTCTCTCTCTTGCTGCCTCTGGGGTTCCTGAGAGTATATGGGCTTTCTTGGAATAACTTTTCTTTTCCAGCAATCTCTAAAGTCCTCTCACATTCCACCAGCTCAAATTTATTTCAAATACTGCTAGACTAAACACAGTCCTAATAGCTGGTCTTAGAGAGTATCTGGAGTATCTGACACACTCAAACTGCACAGATTGCAAATTTGAGGCTGTGGTACTTTTCAAAATATGTCTGTGTGGGAGCAGAAAGGAGAAGAGGGGCCAACCTACTTCAGCCTTTAGAATAGGCAGAGCAGAAATAGGAAAAGAAAAAAACCCCAACACCCTAGGAAAAAAATTAATTGGCAGGGAAAAAGCCTGCTTCACATTGCAGTTTCCCAAGTCAAAGCAAAACCGTGGAGGTGCCAATAGGACTGGACAAATGTCAGCTCACCATCGAGCTGCCCAACAAGTTATTAGAATCCAGAGACCATTGCATGCACAAAATCTCGTGCACAGTGCCCTGGAGCCAATACAAGGCACGTACTGCACATCCCTGAAAAGCACAGCAGGAAAGGATCCAACTGCAGCCCGCCAGCCTATCAACTACACACGATTCAGATTAAGGGTAACTAGCATAAACTAAAGCCTCTGAACAAGGTGTCCAGCAAAATAAGATTTTTAATGGGTCAGTCCCTCCCTGCAGGTGCTGCAGCAGCAGCTGAACTCTTTGCTTAACTTCACATGCAACCACAGCCCAGGGTGGGAAAGAACTGATCCCATCTAATTGTTGCAGCCATTAACCTAAAACGAGTTCTTTGTAATTCTCTGTATCTGTTTGGCCCAAGAGTGTTTCCAAATCCATAGAAGCAAGTCAGTAGTTGTAACCTTGGTAAAACTGGAGGCAGCAGGCAGATAAGTGACTCACTGAAGGTCAGAGCATGACCCGTTTGCAGAACCAAGAATGGAAAATCCTTTGCCTCTCAGCCTTGCATCCCAATTGCATTCCTGGTGGTCTCTGATCTTGGGGAAGGCAATGCAAAGGCAGTTCCAACACACACACAGGAATTTATTTGAATTACACTGCTATTGAAACAGCCTAGAAATGTGACCTATCAATTCTGTTTCCTTCTTCCTCTCTTTTTAATTCTTAAATTTTTTTCTTCTCAAGCCTTTCATTTGCAAAATTCTTTTATTCTTCCCTTCTTTTTTTGTATTCTTTCACTTCTCATTTTGCAGTATTTCTCTTTATTTGTGGAGAACAGACTGGAGAAAACCAAGAGGTACATCCTTAGTGGGAAGAGAGCCCTTAAAATCAGCTGCCAGTTAATCCCTTTGCTGCTGGTGGCTGCCACTTTCCCATCCTGACAGCAGCCGGGAACACAAGGGTGGATGGCTGTGTAAATGTGCAACGTGAGCTCAGGATTTTACTTTGTAAAGTGATGACAGAGTGAGAAGGAAAACACAGGATGTGGCTGGAGAGTGGAAGATGTTTCCTCTGCGACAGCACCATCCTGGGAGCCCAGCGAAGCCCCAGTTCTCACCAGTGGAAGCCTGGTGCAGGTGCAAAAAAGCAATCAAGTAACCTAAAACACAATGAGACAGCCTTTTCCTGCCACTTCTTGACCTCATCCTTTCTCAAACCAAACACTGCTGTTCTTTCAGGGGGGAAAAAAATCCCCTGTTGCTTTTGACCAAACAAGAAAAGAAGAAAAACAGATCCCAGTGCAGCTCCCGCTGTCTGTGGGTGACTGAGCAGGGCTGAGGAGAGCAATGCCTCGGCTCCACGCTGTCAAGCCTTGCAGCTGCAGGCAGGGAGCTGCAGTAGCACAATGGCCTCAGAAATGCCTTGCCAGGGTCAGGCAGATCAAGCCAAACACGTGTAGTTTCCCCATTTTTACTCGGAAGGCACCACGTGAGATCCTGGAGGCAAATATATAGTGCCTAATAACTCCCAGAAAGGAGAATCACAGAGCCATTTTTGTTGGAAAAGACCTCCAAGGTCAGTGAGTCCCAACTTTGATCCAAGAAGATCAGAAGATGAGAGAAAACCCAGGTTGCCTCCAACACCTTGCCCACATGTTGGTCCTTCACCAGCTAATTAACTCCATCCTGATGGAATTCCTCCTGCCACTGCACTCCACTCCCAGGAAAACATACATCTCTAGAAGGGCCAAGAAAGGATCCTACAGAAAGACCTTGCTTGTGGCATCACAACCTCCGAGTGTGGGAACAGGCTTGTCCAAAGCAAATACCAGCAAAAAAAAACCCCAACAAAAATAAAGAAAAAGTCAAACTCAGAGTTAAGAACGAGGCAGCCAATTGCTGGGTGTTCCTGCACTAAGTGGCATCCCTGCAAGGAGCAAGTCAGAATATTTTAACCAAAATGTTCCAGCAAAGAATCCATTTCTGGCAACTAGGCTGTATTGGAAATTTCCTTCCAATCAGCATGGCCAGAGAAAAACAGCTAACAGTGACAGCAGCAGCCTAATCTATACTGAAAGCTTTTTCCTGAATATTGGGGGAAAAAACAGAGAGAAAAAATAACCCAAACCCACTCTCCCCCCCCAAAAAAAAAAAACTTGTCCCTCATTGTCTTTTTAGACTAAAATAACAGCTAGATTTTCACTGGCATCTCAATTCCAAAGGCAAACTTTGCAAGCAGGCAGTTTTCCTACTGAAAATAAAGTAAAAAGCACCAATCCCAAACCTGCAGACTTTTCAAAAGCCAGGAACTGTGTCCAAGCACACTGACCTTTTGCTAAGCTCTGAAAAATTTAATAAATGCAAAGTGCAACAGCATCTGGAACCTGCCCTGACATCTTGAATTCACATTCACACTTGCTGATGAAAGATGCTGTGCTTCTTCTTTTGAACAGGTTTGCACCCAAAAATCTTGCTGTGGCCTGGAGCCACGGCTGTGCTGAGGGCCTGGTCCCAAACTGACCCAATTTTGGTACATGAAGGGCCCTCATCACACTGGAGCTTCATCCTGCTGCTCTGCCTCTACCTGGTGCTGTGTGGTGGAAGAGAAACACAGTTTGTCCTGGTCTTACAAAGGGCTTTTGTTTTCAGGCTACTCCTGGCACCCTGATTTTCCCCAGGAAAATCTGTGTGTATGGTGCAAAATCAATCCAAGAATTGCTTCTATCTGGGAGTATCTGTGGAATAACACTACAAGCTTTACTGCCCACCATGGGCTGTACTCTCTCTCTTTTTGCAGCTGGCAGGGCTTTGAGGGAAACCTGATGCTATTTTGAGAATCCAAGAAATCCACGAGGTTCAGACTTGAGGCATCTAAAAGAGTAGAGGGAAACCCCACGCAATCCCAATTCCATGATTTTGGGATTAGCTCCCAGCCCCGCTGACCAGGGGCTGGATCCACGCAGTGGAAACTGGAGGGTGCACGTGCAGCTGTGCCTGGGTTTGTTCTTTGGCTGCTGGGGGCAGCCAGAACAGGAATAAAGCAAGCAGGCTCAGGGATGGACAGCCAGGGACAACCACAGCCACCAGCAGAGCTTGGCTGTCCCACACCCTCAGCGCCCTGGTGGCTGCACAGCACAAGCATTCCTGGGATTTGCTTGGGACAACTAAGGAACACACTGAGTTAATCAGGAGAAACGTCCTAGAAACTACAATCCACTGCAACGTACTAATTGTTACCACAAAAATGAACCTCTGCTGATAGAAAACAGGCGGCCATCACTTGCATGTATTTCACTCCATCAAAAATGTGTGTTTGTTTAAACATTTCAGATGTGTTCAGCTGCTCAGGACTGTGGATTGGTTCTGACGCCTGACTTCACATACACTCAAAATACATAAAATACAAGGGAAGATAATCAAGAAACACAAATCTAGATCATCGTGACCTGAAGCAGGAACCTTTATTCAAAAGACCTGCATGCCCAGACTACAACTGGGTAGCTGTGTCATGCCAAGGTGGGTCTCCCACTGTGCACAACAACACCCAGCACTTGGGAAATGCTTATATACACTCAGTTCACTGATTTACCATTAGCTAAAGGTCACCAAAGGCTTTGTAAAAAGCTTTATCCTCTCAGCATGATCATTCTAGGTGACAAATACTTCTGATTTACCCAGGACAAAAAATATACAGAGTCAGAAATCAATAAAGCACGCAAAGGTTGAGGGAAAGAAAAACTGGAGACAGACAGAAGTGCCCAATAACATGTGAAAGGTCATTGGCACCATCTCTCAGGCACTTTCACCCCCCATGGACATTGCCTGCTTGCAGAGACGGACAGCTGGTAGAGCTGCAACCCTTCCTCCCCCAGCACAGGCAAGCAGAACCTTAGACCACCACTCTTTTTAGTTTGCTCTAAACAACTGTTTGGTCCGAGTCCACAACCCCCACCAGCACTCATGGAGACGCAGGAATTTCAGATATTTGGTCCCCACATCACGTATCAGAACCCGCTGAATTTTGCCTGCTTCACTCCAATAAGCTCTCACCACCTAATTTTTCAATTATTATTTCTTTTCTCCTCTACTTTGGCCCCCGCTCCCCCCTGGAAAAGCAGACAGGGCAGATCTCCATGCTGCAGCAGATGGCACCTGGCTTCTCAGCAGCCCCTCTCACTCAGCATTTACCCACTCCACAGAATCCCCATTTTGTTTAGAGATGCCCTCCACTCCCCCCACCCTTTTTATCCTTCAGAAACACGTCCCCAGCCCTGCTCCACTGCCTGCTGACCACCTTTTTGGCCACCACTGCCTTTTTAACACATCTTCTTGGCTCTTCTCTGTCCCTTGCACTCCTCCCATGTTTTCCACAGAGACCTGTGTAGTGTCCAAACAAAACAAGAGTCAGTCCCAATGGCATTTTGTTCCATCCATTTTGAATTCCTACAATGACAGAGAAATAAATACAGAAACTGCAGCTTCTCTGCCACAAAATGTGGCTTTGCCAAAGCTGCGTGTGATCCATCTGCCTGGGGGATGAAACATGGAATTCGTGAAGGCACTGCCTGGTGGGTCAGGAAAAGTCTCCCTCATTTGTTGAACACATGGTTTGGGCAAGACTGGGAGTATTTTGATACTGGCACAGTCTGAGGATGAGAATCTGAGACAAAATTACAAACCCCCTCATTAGGTGAAAAGTGCCAGCTCCACTAACGGCATCTCAGCTGGCTGAGCACACTCTGCTCGAGAATGCCCAGCATTTCCCAAGATGAAGAAAGACATTTTGTTCAGATTGATGGTACACTCTGTGCCTCCTCTTCCTCTGGAAGCCAGCCAGGGGCAGAGCAGGATGGTGAGCTGGGACCTCTGCATTTCTGCGGCAGAGTTTTGCTCACAGACCTGTATGAGCACTTGAGCTCTCCAAAGCATATGTACTTCTTGAATCAATTCAGTTCTCATGCCAACAGCTTCCAGACCAACCCCATGGTAAAACGTGTCTGGATTGAGGCAGTTTTGCATGGCTTTCATTGCCAGCACTCTATCCCAGCACTCCCACCCAGGTCACTGCTCCTCCTGGAGAGCTACAGACCTCCTGTGGACACAGCTCACACCAGGAGCCCTCCAGAAAACAGGGGTGTACCACTCCCCCTTTATAGAGGACAAACAGGAGGCCGCTTGAGTAACTGACCAAAGGGCTCACAGCTACAGTTAGCATCACTGATAATGCAATACATGCTCCTTGACTCTGTCTCATGGTTTGAGGAGGAAAACATGGTCAATTGCGTGAGTCTCTGGGTGCACATCAACCCTTGCAAGAGAAATTCCTGCTGCCCTGCATCCCACCACAGCCTGCAGGTCATTGTGTATCTCCAAATGCAATGGACCAGGTCCAGACCTCATGGCCCAGATGGCAAGGACACCAATACCTGAAAAGCTAGATATAAAAGGCAATACCCCTAAAGTATAAATTGTGAGAGAAGACTGATGAACAGCCACATTTACTTGCCCGGCTTCCCCTCTGGGGCAGTCTGCTGAAATTACTGCAGCATTCTCCATTAGCACCTCTGGTGTGACTCTTGAGGATGTCCTGGGCAGGGCTAAGAGTTGGACTCGAGGATCCTTGCAGGTCTCTTCCAACTCAGGATTAGCCTATTATGCTATGTATGGTTCTGTATTTTTTTAAAATCACCTCCTTCCATGAGGTTTTCCAGAGCCTTCAGTACTCAGTGGCAGCAACTAATTTCCCAGTCTCAGAGACAGGCTCACCTGCAGCAGAGGCTGCACAAATAAAGCTCCTGCTGAGCGCAGGAACCGCGCTGTGGGTTTGGGTTGTGCTTTGCTCATCGCCTCGCAGGGCATCCGTGATGGCAACTGCTGCTGACAGCGGGCGCAGGAGACGGACTCCTCCTGCCACAGGAGCCAGGCCGGGGGGAGCGGCAGCGGCGTCTGCCAGAGCCCAGGAACACAAAATGGGTTTTTAGAATGGGCCACTGGGGAGATGCTGCGCTCCCCGGCTCCCGCGGAGCCTCGCCCAGACACAGCAGCGAGAAGAGGCTCAGCCAGCCCCGCCGGCTGCCGAGCATCGCTCCCGTCCCGGCACAGGGCTCTCCAGCATCGCTCTCGTCTCGGCAGAGGGCTCTCCAGCATCTCTGCCATCCCAGCACGGGGCTCACCGGCATCCCTTCTGTCCCAGCACCGTGCCCTCCAGCATCCCTGCCATCCCAGCACGGGGCTCACCCGGCATCCCTTCTGTCCAGCACCGTGCCCTCCAGCATCCCTGCCATCCCAGCACGGGGCTCACCGGCATCCCTTCTGTCCCAGCACCGTGCCCTCCAGCATCCCTGCCATCCCAGCACGGGGCTCACCGGCATCCCTTCTGTCCAGCACCGTGCCCTCCAGCATCCCTGCCATCCCAGCACGGGGCTCACCGGCATCCCTTCTGTCCCAGCACCGTGCCCTCCAGCATCCCTGCCATCCCAGCACGGGGCTCTCCCACACTGCTCTCATCCCAGCACAGGGCTCTTCCACACCATTCCCAGCATGGCATGGCACTCTCCCACAGCCCCCAGGGCAAATGCTGCCCAGCTCCTGCAAGGACAGACCTCAGCCTGCACAGTCTGAGCTCGATCCCCCATTTGATTGAATCAAGGATAGAGAAGAGCTGCACCGTGTCAGCTCCAGAGCCAGCACCACCCACCCTCCCCATCTCTTTCCCAAACAGTCAGGTATCAATGGCTTTGTTAAATTCTGCTTTATTTATCCCTCTTCCCCTTGACTAGATTGTTTTTCAGCAACACCAGCGTGGGCAAGCCCTTAAATTCAAGCAACACGACTTTGAGGCACCACACCCCACACCCTCCCTGGCACCGCTGTGCACCACAGCCCTGCAGCACCCTGCCAAGTCACCGGCTTTCCCCCGCGAGCGCTGCGAAGGTCCAGCTTACGTAAGAAGAAACAAACTGGCTTTTCTTCACCACCCTTTCAATGCTGCCATTCATCCCCTGCCCTCCATCCTCCCAGTGCCACCTTGAAGGATGCAAAACACACAGCCAAAACACTTCATCTCACACGTTGTCCCGGGGTGAACGTTGTCCGCAGGTGATGGCTCGATAATTTTGTCCCCCTAAACACAAGTGAATTAAAGGGTTAAGGCAAAAAAATACTGAGATGC
The DNA here is from genome assembly GCF_000738735.6 of Corvus cornix cornix. Lineage (NCBI taxonomy): Eukaryota > Metazoa > Chordata > Aves > Passeriformes > Corvidae > Corvus > Corvus cornix. Next base: position 4,721,779 of record NC_046344.1, on the reverse strand, counting down.
AAAGGTACCCATGCGTTAAGGACACCCCTACTCTGGCAAAGTCACGTCACTGCTCAAAAAGCAAGGAGTTCTGAGACCTGGCAGCCCTTTCCTGGAGGACGCAGGGGTTGCAAAGCCAGGTCACATGCATCCCACTCCACCAGAGAATCAGCATCAAACAGCGAGGGACCAAATCTGTTCAATGGTTGTGTAAAGACCTTGGCTCCAATGCTGAGCAAGCACTAAAGCTGGTTTCAGTTCTACCCAGCTGGAAACATCTTGGTCAAACCCCAGGTTATTTTTGCATCTGCACATCAGTTCTGCCTCGTTAGAGACTCCGTGCTGACTTTGGCCAAGTGGTCAACCCCAGGGAAAAGCAAGCCAAGAGGGGAACAGGACACAGCTTTGCAGGCTGAACATGCAATGACAAAGCCAGGTTTATTCACACACAAACAGCCTGCTTCAAAGCATTTTCCACCCCTCATGAAAATGATACTAGCATCATAACCATCTACATTCCACGATTTTTAGCCCTCTTCTGACTTCAGGCCAGCATGGATGCATTCTGCCTGCCATTATTTGTCAAACAGTAAATTCCAACTCCTTCAGGAAACCAGGGGGGACGGAAGCATGGCTGGTTGAACTCTTTGTCCTTCTCCCCCGCACATACACACTTTCACATCATGAGAACAGAGCAAGAAACCCACAAAAAATGCACATTTCCAAAGCCAGAGGCTACATCCCAGTTCTGGCAACTCAGTGGTCTTACCACAAAGCTCAGCATAGTCTGGATCCCCTTTGACTTCTTAACAATACATTCACAGTGGTGGCAGGGTGGGGAAGAAGGGCTTCAAAAGGGAGGAGCAGCAAGGAACAAGTTATTTTGAATCCAGAAGCCAACCACTGCAACATGAACACTCCCCGTCGGAGTTTTACTGCTCCTCCCGGGAAGAGCTTTGAAGCGTGGCAATGGAAAATGAGGAGAGAGCCAAGAGCACCCAGCATGTTGGTTTGGGACAGTTCTGCAAGCACTAAAATGTCTGAGATACCAATAAAGGCTGGACTTGGTGAGGTGAAAGAGAGAAAGTAGAGAAGACAGGGCCCTCGGTGGCCTCATGCCATCAGTACATTCCCCTGACTGCAGCTCCCAGGGAGGCTGATGAAGCCATTGGGATGCAGGCAGCTTGCTCAGACTCACACATGGGGTGTTTTGGACCTCAGTGTGATGCAGGGTGTAGTTAGCACATAAAGCTGGAATTCACTCACTTCATCCAGCTTTGGACGTGGAAAGAGAAATCAGTGTGTTCCAAGTCTCCCCTGTCTAGCCAGTGTCAGCAAGGGAAGGCAGCCTTGGAAAAACCTTTTTCTTCTACGGCTGTTAAACCACAAGGCAGCCACATGGAGAGGATACACTCTCACACCACATGGAGTAGCTGCTGGGTGTGTTTTGCAGCCATTTTTCACCTTTTCTGCCCATTGCACAACCAGGACCTCACTGCCATGGCCATGAATCACAGTACAAGTGTGGCTGGGGAGGCAGCAGCTGGTTTGCAGGGTGGCACTGGGGTACAGCAGCCAAGCACTGCTCAGAGGGGCAGGAAGAGAGAGGATTAGACCAAGAGGTGCAGGGGAAGCAGCTGGGAGAAAGCTTGCACGGCATCTGCACTACGGCCCCAGCCCCCCATGCCTGCACATACTAAACATCAATTACATGGAAATTAAAAGAGGAAAAAATAAACACTTTGAAAAGACAAGAGATGAAAACATCCATGCTGTGTTTTTGAAGAGCGACATGAACCCACCCTGAAGAAATGTAAATGTAGCAGGAATCAAGAGACTCCTGGGATTACTCATTATAGGAGACGAGACTCTACATCTTTCTGTTTTGCAGCAATTAACTGGTAACTGGGGAAAAAATTGAAGAGATCAACACTTTTCTATTATTAGTTTTAAATAATGACTCAGAAACAGGCACTTCCTTTTTCCCCAAGCTATGAGGAGCTAAGCACCAAGACCCTGACAATGGCTTCAGACTCATTTAAACTGCAAATATCTCTGCAGAAATTACAGGAGACTGGTGTGAATACAATGAGAAACAAACTCTTTGTTTTGAGTATAACAACAGCAATTACCTCTCATTTATAGGTTAAAAAGCTTGATACAGCATATTTGTTAGGAAGAGCATGCAGTGCCAAGATGTACTTGTGCAGAAATTGGGGAAGTGAGGAGAGAGAGAGAGGAAAAGTCACGCCTGCTGATGGCCTTGGAGAGAAACTGAGGCCAATATAAAGAACTCTCTCCAAAATACAGAGCTGTTTCCCAAGGCCTGACCCTGGAGCTTAATCACCGATACCATCCACAGTCCAGGGAAATAATTAGGCATTTCAGCTCTGAAAGAGTTGCCTGCCTAATCTGCTCAGCAAACAGTTTTTGCAGAGCAATTCAGAGAGCGAATTAGAAGCAGATTCAGCTGATGAGACACAAAAAGTCTCTAACGGCATTAATTTCCTTTGGGAAGCAGCCCACATGCTCCCAGCACAGTGGGAACCATCACTCCTGCAGCAGGTCCCAGCAAGGCAGATGATCAAATCTGCATCAGCCATTTGGAATAAGCAGAAAGGCAGTGGATGAGGATGTGGTGTCACAAGCAGTAGCTGAAATGCTGAAAACAGAAAAACTTTGAGTTCACCTTGACATCTGCTTATTGCAAGAAATCTTTTGGATCTTCCTCTCCCAGGGATAAGCGTCTGCATCCCTGCCACGTCCCCTCAAACTGTGCACAGAGATGATGAGGACACAGCACAGTTCTCAAGGGACCTGCACTGCATGCGGCAGTGACCAGGACATGGAGCAGCACACCACCAGGGCCTGGCCAGCTTGCCCATCCAGGAGCACACTCTGCCCACCCTGGCTGGCCACAACCCCTGAGAACTGCAGCACCATCCTGGACCGGGACACGTCATGGGAATGCTCCACACTAGCAAGGTATAGGGGGCTGAACCTCAGCTTTGTGGACAGCAGAGTCCCACAGTACTTTGCCAAAAGGTCAGGCGGTGCAGAGGTGCTGTGTTGACCACCTGCATGCCCCAAAACAGCCCACAGGACTTGTTGTCACTTCTCCCAATGCCATTTCCTTCCTGTGACCCTGGTGTCGTGCTCCACCTGCGAGCAGAGTGAGTCACCAGAGTCCTTCCAGGTGCTTTTCTGGGATTGTTTGGCAGAGTCAGGCACTGACCCATCCCACTGCCTCAAGTGCAGCTTGGAGCGACCACCAGCAGACCTGGCACCATCAGCATCCCAGCCCCCAGAGAGATCCAAGTGCTCTGCAAACTTTGGACCTCCAAAACAGGAGCCCTGAGACAACACACAGAGGCGGGTACATAATTTCTTGGGGTTTTCTTTTACTTTTTTTTTTTCATTCCTTCCCTTCCTTTGCCACGACACACGATTTGTTTTAAATATCTTAAATATATTAATTTTTAAAAAGTATTAATAAAAAGCTACTGAAGGACACGATTGGCAGAGTGACCAAGGGCAGCGACCCATTGCAAAGTATGGGGACATTTTAAAAAACAGAAAACAAATGATAACCCAAAAAAATGGCATTTTTTGCATATGCGCAGCTGGCTGGAATACCCTGGACTCTGGCATTATTGCAAAAATGTAAGGGGAAGCAGTAGAAAAAATATATTCCATTGTACCAACCTGCATTGGGAAGGGAGTTAAGAGCAAAAATGAGGAGGCTTTAAACATTTTTGGTATTTCAGATGTTCCCTCCCACACCCACTACCCAATCACTTTCAGTCTTTAAGCAAGTTTTCTGGCTTGGGGTAGCCAAAAAGTACAAAATCTGCTTCATAAAGCTTGTAGAGCTGCTGCCTCCAAGCCAGTGGGATTTTGGCAAACCAGTTATCTTCCCAGCTGCTGGCAGTCCTGTTCCGGTAGCTGGGTGGGAAGCGAAGCAGCCTGTCCACTTTGAGGAGCTGCAATAAATAAGCAGCATCCTCATCCAGCGTCTCCAGCTTTCCGATGAAATCATAGTCTATCTGGCACGGGTGGCACAGACGGTAAACCTGCCTCCAGTGCTCATTGAAGGGGGCCATCTTCTCTGTCCTGGGATCCAGTAAGTACTGGATGAAGTCAGAAAAAGAGACTTTGAGGCCTGCCCCAAAGGCCTCGCTAACGGAGGTGGGGAGGTTGGTGTGGTTGGAGTAGAGCTTTAGCATGGGGATGGCGAAACGCCGGTAGAAGTCCTCATTCTCCAGCTCGAATTTGCTGCGGAAGGCGGAGATGAGGCGGACAAAGGGGTCTCGTACAAAGAGGAACTTGGTGTACTTCTTCAGCTTGATCTTCATCAGGTGCCGGGAGAACTTCCCGTAGCGGCGCCAGAATTTGTTGAATGTCAAGTGGGTGCTGGTGTTGTGGACGTGCTCCCGGGGGATATCCAGAGGGTTCCGGTAGGGGACCCCCTGGTCCAGCAGGCTCTCACTTAGCACAATCATCACACGTTTCCAGTTGGTGCAGGCCACCTTGGGCACGTAGCAGTAGATGACGCCGTGGCGGTCATCCACAATCAGGTGGTTGAGCTCGTAGTTTGGAATGTCATCGAAGGAGCGCTCCTTGGTGGGGAAAGTGAAGCTGGAATTGGCACAAAACTCCCGCAACGTTCTCTGCCTCTCTACCTGCAGCTTCTCTTGGTCCAAGCTGTTCCTGTCCTTGTGTGTAGACCAGTCATAGCCCCGTACGTTCTCCTCCAAGTTGCTTACCACGGGCTTGTTGGAGCCCTGGACGAGGAGCTGCTCTGTCTTTCGGGGGATAGAGCTGTTCTGTTTCAGGCTTGAACTAAGCAGCTTTGCCAAAAATTCATCTACATCTGGCAAGGTTTCCCAGTCTTCACCTGCCGCGATGGCTCCTGGAGAGCGGGGTCTGGAGAAGGATGTGTGCAGGTAGAAGTGTGCCGTTCCCACATTGTCCCAGTACACAATAATCAGGAGGATCATGAAGATGGAGACCAGCACCACAGACAGCCGGAGGAGCCGCGCTTTGGTCATCCTGACACCTACTGTGGTAGCTGGCTTTCACCTGGATTCACCTCCGGCTTGCACAGCGAGGCTTGGGATCCAGCATGGTGCTGCAGAGCAGGAGCCTGGAAAGGTATGAGGAAAGAAAAGTTAGTTGAACCCTTAAGCCTTCTGGTATGAAGGGAACGATCTGTCACAATCAAGACTTGTGGGGCTGACCATCCCCATTTCCACATGGGGAGAGCTGTGAGTGTCTGAGGTATCCATAGAGACTCTGTGGAAAAGAGCTGGCTGGCCAAAAGCAGACATAATGTGTTGCAATTTCATCAGTTTCATAGCAATCATGGCTTTTTATCAACCTCAAGTTTCTGAGTTAGGTGATTTCAAGAGAAGCTCTGTTTAAATTTTAAAAAATTAGTCAAATATAATCATTTCAGGCCTAGAGCTTACAGAGGTAAGTTTGAGAGCATTAAAATATACAACCATACACAGAAAATATGCAGAGACAATTACTTTTCAGACCTCCTTCATTTTTACGCTATCTAACACACAAGAAGAAAGAAGGCTCAATCCATGATTTCGGCTTGTGGTATCACACAGTGGTCTGTCTCATCTCTGCATGAAGGTGCTCTGTGCTGACAACAAATTCCTTATTGGAGTTATGGATACAGGGCCGAAGATGCCGTTGCCTCAGTGGCTAAAGCAAGTTTGTGCTGAGAGAACATCACTGACCTGAACAGACCATCTTATCTACTCTGTGTAACCCAGTAGGTGTTATCTCCATAACCTTTCTTGGTAGCTATTTCATTTTTCCAGCAAGAAAGATTACACAAACAGTTTTCCTACAACCCCCCGCAAAGGGATACAGTCCTGATAAGAGCCATGCATCAAAAAAAATTTAAAGGAGTGATTACTTTTAACTGAATGATTTCAGAGATTAAGGATGCTGTGTCTGTGTTCGTGCCCAGACACCATTGAGTCAGGACCTGTAATTTATATTTCCATCACACTCAACACTAACAACTCTTGATCACCAAAGACAGATGAGAAATCACTGGTAAAGGGGAAGCTCATATCATCTGTTCTGAGGGGTGCAGCAGGTTTGGTTTTTTTGCTTCAACCAGCCCCATCTTTTCACTGCTGTCTGCTTTCTGTGATTCCCAGCCCCTTTCTTCCTGCAAGACCCTCAAGGAAGACCCACCTCCCCACCCTGCTGCATGTTTTCTGGTCCAAAGCTCCATGCAGAGGCAGGCTGGCAAACCAGCCTTGATCTCTCCCCAAGCCAGCAAGGAGCCAGTGCCTAGAGCCAGGGAAGAACAACACAGCAAAGTGAGGAGTTACAAGTAGTTACTCCAATGTCCTCCTCCCCTCGAAGCACAGTCCAGGCTCTGATTATAAACACAGAGCAGGACCTACAGATAAAAACAAGAGCTGCCCTTTCCACAGACATCCCAAATATTTCCAATGACTTCAGAACAAATACTGCAAACACCAGCTCTGAAAACAAAGCCACTTCAGGGCAAGCTGCCCTGAAAAGTTTTTTAAACGAAGGCTGGGTGTCTCTTCTTCTGAAAACACAGAAGTAGCTCTCCAGCCAATTCACACCACCTTTAAACAGCACCAACCCCACCCTGCACAGGGATGAAGAAGAACTCGAGTCCAGATATGCAAAAGTGCTGAGCTCTGTCATTCCCAGGGAAAAGGTGCTCAGCACCTCTGAAGTTCACTGCAGCCTTCCAGTGAATGACTTGGTAAAAAGTCCGCTGCATGGCTGTGCTTGTGTCTCAGGGGTGCCAGGTTTTAACAACTGAAGTCCAGATTTCAAGCATTAGACAAGAATTTAGTAACAAACAGGAACGATACTGGCTACTGTTACATGTCAAAGCGTTAGGTCAGCTTGTCCCAAGACACAGAACACATATCTGAATGCTTATGGTTTCTCCACCCTGTTATATTTATTTACAATTTGGAATTAGGGAGAGCCAGAAATTCAGCAGAGCTGTAGCCTAACACAAGGCTCTGCACTGCAACACCAAAAAGCGCCTTTCCTGAAGCCAGGTTCTTATTCCGCCTGTGAAGAAGAGCTGGAGGAACTGCAGACATAATGTTTTACACTCTGCAGAGCAAGAAGCAGGTATTACTCAGCAGTAATTCTCTGTGTTTAGCTAGTCAAGACTGAGGATGGAGCAGATCTGAGAAGAAACACCCAGAGAAATCAGCACAGAGCTAAAGAAGGGGCAAATTACATATGTGCGTCAGCACTTCAGACCAAGCATCTGAGTCCAGCAGCAGAAGATAATGGAGGGACACTGCCAAGCTTCCTGCTTGGCACACTCCCGGGTTTGAGTTTTGCCCAAATCTGTTCTTGCTTTTGATCTCGTTTAGCTGCTCAGGGCAGGGACTGCTTCCTATTCTGGATGAATAGGGTGCCCACTGCGCACAGAATCTCACCACGCTGTGCTTCCAGCGCTGCTTGAGACCTCTAGGCTGGCTGGAATGCAGCAAGCCTGGAAAGCTGCATGGAGCATCCTTTTCTGCTATCCCCATATCCAGCAGCTTCCACAGCCCTGGGCAGCACAGCAGCCTTCCAGCATTCCTGCAAAGCTGTCCCAGGCAGGCATGGACAGATCACCCTCCTGGCAGCAGCAACAGGGGCAGACTGGACACTGTGTGTGGCATTCACATTCCTGGGGCAAATGGAAAGAGGGATCTTCGTCAAAGCCACCCCATAGTGCAGCTTTACCCAGTGCACCCCAAGGGCTCCAGCCTGCTTTCCAGGACACGGCACGCAGGCCTGCCAGAGAGTTTGGTTTTTCCAAGACACACACACAGCAGCGAGCAGCACAGAATCAGAAAGACTCCACTTCTATTAACTCTACCAGCGCCAGAGAGGAACCCTGGAAAAGAGCAGTAAGACAGCTGAATTCCCCCTCAGGAGGAAAACGCTGCAGAAAACAGGAGTTGCTAGTTGCTCTATTGATTATGACCCATCGCCTTCCTGAGCACTTCATAAAGGATGCCAGAGTGAAAGCACAAATTAGAGGTCTCTGTGCACATTAGAGGGAACGTGACTCTGTCCTCCCCTTGCCAGAATCAAAAGGAAAAGCTTCCAGAAAGAGCCAAGAATTTACATTCAAGTTCAACCCAAAGTCACCAGCCAACAGGAACGTGCACCAGGATCCACACAAAGCTGCCTCTGTGACATGGTGCTGGCAAACCGGGAAGTGGACCAAGTGCTATAATCATCCCACAGAGTTCCCTGAGCAGCCATCCTGTGACCATCTCCAACCTGAACCTGGCCTGGGTGTGAACCAAGGACTTTTCTCCCCATCCCAGGCCCAAGAAAGGCATTGAGGTCTGAGGTCACTGGTCCCATGACATATCAAACTCCCTGCTGTGTCAAACAACCACCTCTCAAACTCTCATTCAACACCAGAAAGGGGGGATGTGTCCCTAACACTCTTATTGCAAAAGCCATTGCAGATGCAACTCCTCGGGGGTTTGGAAACTTTATTTCTACTTCACAGCCCAATTGTAACTGTTTATTCTCAGGACAGATAAGAGCTTAAGTAAATTGTGTCTCTTTTTTCCTCTCCTCTTGGCTTTATGCAACAATTACAATCTCTTCCAGCCTGTCTTTGCAAAAGAAAGTAACTCCAGCTTACTTACAGGAGCAGTAAGCCCTAGAGAAAATAAGGCTGCTTACAGAAAGGCATGTGCCAGACACAGGGGACAATAAGCCCTCTCTATGAACAGCAAAGGTTTTGAAAGAAACGTGCCTCCAAAGTCTTGGGTGCAGATCCCATCTCTTCTTGCTTTGTGTTTTCCCCTGCCCTAAGCACCAACTCAACTCCTCCAGTGCCCACTTGTTCTAACATGAGAAGATACAGGATTTTAGGCAGCTTACTTGGATTTTGCCTGCTTAGGAAGATGGAAAAAAGTGGAATAAGAACTTTTAAAAACATGTAAAACCCCCACCAAATTCAAAGGGATACTTTTCCTTGGGGCACTTCTTCAGGAATCACTGGACCCATGCAACCTTCCATATTCACATATCACACACCAGCTATGCTTAGGGAATCAGTAACCTCTAGAAAAGTGGAACCAATTTAATCTCCTAAAGGTGCAGGAGAATGGACACCCACCAGTCAAAGCAGACTGTACCAAGAAACAAATTCCATGCACTTGGCCATCACTCAACACATTGTTTCTGCCCAGCCTCCCAAAAGTCTAGCATCCGTTGCAGAGCAAGGAAATTTCAACCCATCTAATGACATCAATACTTATATTAGTATAAATGCACACCATAATTAAAAAACATGCATTGCATGTTGCACCCCAACTTAGCACATACATGTTAGACACCAGCAAAAGAACATTCTAATCTACAGTTTGCCAGCATCTTGTCTCCCATCGCTGCCACAAAGCCTGGCTTGTACAGGCTTGGCAGCACTGGCTGCCTCTTTTTTAATATCCATACTTGGAAGTTGTCACAATTTCTGAAATTTCAGGAGGAAACTCCCAAAACACAGCACATCCTGTTCATCCATTACTTTTGTCACAAACTTCCAGCACACGCACCATCCCTGGCTTCACAATCACAGGAAGCACCTCAGGCAGCCCCGGTGCTGCAGCCTGGGCCAACAGCACCCGGGGACATTTGTTGTGTGCCAACCCTGACACCCGCACTGGTTGTAGTTACCATACAAACACCTGGTTCCGGTACAGTTTTCAGCCTGAGCTCTGCAGTGAAGTTTTGCAGGTGAAGTTCAGGCTGGAATAACAGCGGTTTTGGCCGGATCCCTGCGGAGCAGCGCTGGAAGCCGGGCTGTGCCGTCGGGCGGCGGCTGCATCCCGGGATCGCTCTCGCAGCCGCTCATCCCTCGGTCCCTGCCAAGCCCGGCAGCGGCTGCAGAGCACCCGGCAGGGCTGCACCAGCCTCAGGCCCACCACCGGGGCTGGAGGGAGGCACAGAACCATTAAGGTTGGAAAAGACCTCTAGGATCGAGTCCCGCGATCAGCCTAACGCTGTCGGGTCCACCATCAAACCGTGACCCCAAGTGCCACATCTACATCTGCCTCCAAGGACGGTGACACCACCACCTCTCTGGACAGCTCGTTCCCTGGCTCAGCTTGAGGCCGTTTCCTCTTCTTCTAGCTCTTGCTACCTGGAAGAAAAGACCGACACCCACCTGCCTACAACCTCCTTCCAGGTGACTGTAGAGAGCGATGAGGTCGCCCCGGTCCTCCTTTAATCCAGGCTAAACCCCCCAGCTCCCTGGGGAGCATCGAGCCTGGCAGCAGCGCGGAAAGGTGCCGCGTGTGTGGAGAAGGGGAGCTGTCCCGCAGAGCCCCCCGCAGCCCCAGCCCCGCGTCCCGCCGGAGCCGAGCCCAACCTGGCACCGGGGAGAGCGGAGGGACAGGCGGGGCCACGGCGTGCTCATAAACCGGGAGCTGGCCCAGCCCCGGGGCGGCACCGCCTCAGCGAGCCCCGCCCGGCCCCTCGGGCACCCCCGAGCCCTGCCCGGCCCCGCGCTCACCTCCCGCCCGGGCAGCGCAGCCTTCGCCTTCTTCTCCTTCTCTTGTTCTCCTTCTCCTCCTCCTCCTCCTCCTCCTCCTCCTCCCGCCGCGGCCCCGGCGCCGCCTCTCGCGAGACGCCGCGCGCGGGGGTCCCCGCGGGGCCGCGCAGGCGCCGCTCCTCCCGCCAGGGCGGCCCCGGCCCCGCTCCCGCCCTCGCCTGAGGGAGCCCGGGGGGGCGGGGCCGGGGCGTCGCCGCACGGCGCTCCGGAGTGCTGGCGCTCTCGCAGCATAAGGGGAAATGACCGTGAACTAAAACACCAGATTCACCTCAACATGTGGAAGAACTGCGTCCATGGAGCACTGGAACAGGGTGGCCAGGGAGGGTGTGGAGTTATCCTCGCTGCAGACATCCCAAAACCACCTGGACGCGTTCCTGTGTCACCTGCTTTAGGTGGCGCTGCTTTGGCAGGGAGTTTGCCTAGGTGATCTTCAGAGGTCCAACCCTAAAAATTCTGTGATTCTGTAAAAATTTAACCTAAAGCGCACTTTTAAATTAATTACAGGTTACCACATCGTAACCCTGTGTGGGTATTTAATGTCCTGGAAGCTTGGGGGGCCAGCAGTCATTATAAGGAGCAAAATCTAAATAACTGGATACAGTAAGGCTAGAAAATGCTGCTGAAAAATCCCAGGACAGTTTAAGCTCCTTTTGCTTCTCTAGTTATTTGTGGTTGGTAAGAAGTGAATCAAAAAAACATTAGCCCAGCACTGAAAGTGAGCAAGGTTCCACTTTGCACAAGACATGGGCTGCAGCCTCATCTCCAGTAATCAAACCTAAAAGTAATAATTTACAGATTCCATCTCCAACATTTCAAGCCCCAGCTTTTACATAAATTAACAGACTTAAAATGTAGATTTTACAAACAGAAAAGTCTAAACATCATGTGGCTCTGTACTCTTCACAACAGTCATGGCAAATTATAGAACTCTTTGTCACACAAACTTCCCCTTCGGACATGCAGCCTCAGACTGAGGCATTCGGCTCAATTCAGCTCACTTGAAATGGCTCCAAACACTGCAACTTTTTCCTGGTGATTCAGCCCAAAGGTATTTAGCAGAGATGTATATGTTTGGAAAGCTTCGTTTTCCTTCATTTTTTTGGTCCCGCAGTGTTTGCAGGTCACATGAGGTCTTGTAAATACAGTCTTGGCTCAGGACCTGCTGGCACAAGTTTGTCTTATACACACTCTGTGCTTATTTTATCTGTATGTCCTTTTTTTATATCTTCATTAATCTAAAAGAGTCAGCTCTAGGGACAAGTGATCCTGACCTTCCACTTTGCCGTCACACTTCTTCCTGCTGCTTTCTGCTTCATAAGGAAAATCCGCTGCTTGCCACACCCTCTCACACCCTTGCATTGATTGCATCCCCAATTCAGGGGCTTAAGACATTTATAAATACAAGTAATTGTGCTTCCTCATCCCTGGAATGAGCTATCCCTCATCTTCCCAACAGCAAAGCAAGAGGCATAGAGAAGTAGGAGCGTGTACAGTGTCACCCAGTGAGAAACAGCACATAGGAGAATTCTTTGCAAGTGCTGCAGCTGTAAAAAAGATTCTTCATCCATTTGAAAAAAATGCCCAAACCTACCCGAGATTGTCACCTTAGAGGAGGGAAGTCACTTCTGCTTGGGGCAAGGAGTCATTATTCCACGCAATTGCCAGAACCATTTTATTTGCAGCATTATCTTAAAAGCCCCTTAATGGAGAAGGCTGCCACCTGAAGATGCTTGTTCCAAAAAGAAAAACACATTCCCACAGTTAACCTCTGGGCTAGTAATTCTTATCAGGGTCTTCACCTATCACCACTGCTGCCTCTCTGTCTGCAGTCAGATCTGAAATGCTCTGTAGAGAGAAGAGAGCTTAGAGCAATCTTTGGCTGCTCTCACAGCCAAACATCTGCTCACCCAAACAGCATTCCAGACATGCAGTACACCTCCCAGCTTCACAGCAACACACAGGGAAAAAACAAGGAAACTATTTCTCAGGCATTTACATTTGGTTTTAATAGTCAGGGAGCCTTTAGGATGCACGGGTGGCATCCACGCTTTTGCCCTGGGAAAAAAAGGCGGCTTGGGCTCCATGCTGACGTCTTCTGGGAGATGGACACTGCTGGGAAAAGGAGGTTTTCCTCTTCTCTTGGACTCTGTTAACACCCTACTTGTTTTAAACTGAAGCCAACAACTAGAGCACACAGTACAGAGCAAAGACTTCAAGTAGGGATACAGAAAAATTTATAAGCTTCCTCTCCTCCCTGCTCACCTTCCCTCTGCTCTTCAACACCGCACACTCTTGAATCTGCTTCCTCGACTTCCACCAGTCTTGAAATTGCAATCCTTTGGGGCCAAAGAGAGTCCTGTTCCCCAGGTGACTTCTATTTAGTCCTGGGCTGGCTCCCCAGACGGGCGACTGCCTGTGGCTTTTGCCGACTGCTGGCACCATCTGCAGGCCCTACAAGAGAGGGAAGAGGAAGAACTCGGTCAAGTTTCTCACACCTTGATTTGAGTCTCATTGCCAGTCAAAATGGGGAGGAGACAGATTGCTACAGGCTGTGGAGGGGTGAGTTTGGCAAAGGCCAAGGATCTGCATATCGCTGCCTCAGGAAGAGCCCAAGGTGACACCTTCAGTGGAAGGCAGTATGTTGGCATGTGGCTAACTCAGATTAAATTTTGTCCTTCACACGTGGGTTAGACTGGGGTTATGAACACCACTGAAAATGTTATTTTCTCTTCCTAAGAGGTTATTTTTGGCTAAGAGGGAGATGGAGTGTAACTCCTTCTGGAACACTGCCCATGTCATCTGTTGCAAAGAAAAAAGTCTTAAAACTTGGCTATAAAACCTCTACCCATGTGACTGATTTCACAACTGGACCATTTGTGTTGCATTTACAGCTCTTTCAGTTCAGATTGCACCAGAGCAAGTGCTGAAGAGTGTCACAGTTCCTCCTGAGCCAATCTGATATTCATGCACTCACTTGTTTCTGTAGGTCCTGTCCTTTGACATGACCAGTGTTGCTGTGCTGGGTGGTGCTTGCAGGAGCCTTGCCTTTTGGCAGTACCATGAGTGGAGTCCCCTCTGTTGGAAGCAGGGAGCGTTTTGTTATAAACAGTGGGAACAGAGCACAGTTTAAAAGTATTTTGCTGTGTATGAGTTGCTAATATCTAGCCAAAATAAATAAGAGCATTGTAAATCAAAAGTTAACCATTTTGACTGTGTATCTCCCATACAGAGCTGTGGCTACAAAATAAACGAGCCAGTGAACAAGAAACTGATGAGCTCCTAAGTCTCCCTCCTGTTTCAGGGTCCTGAATGAAATCAGTTTCACCAGAGAGTCATCGGTGAATGGCACAAAAAGAGGTGATCATCCTGGTCAACACAAGTGCCCTCACACCAGATTGCTCAGTGCATCTCTAGTTACAACTCCCATCACTCCACTGGACACACTGGACACAGGTGACACACAGAGGGAGAGTCTAAATTGGAGATGGCAGCTAAGCCTTGACCTCTTAGCTATTTCCCACATTTTAAACCCAAGGCCAGTACTCTAGGAGTGATTTTATTGCCTGCCAAGGTTTACCTTCCTCACATACACTAGGTTTAGCTGCTGTGCATGTTCTGCCATCACAAGAGCAGGATGCTTTCCACAGCAAACATGCCTTGAATTCAGTTCCTGCCACACTGACCTGCTGGACTGAACTTTCTGGCAAACCAGAGAAAGTTGGGCTGAGATGGGTATCCAGAGACTATCCTTCCTACAGAGTGTCATTTTAGATGATCTGTAACTGCCACTGTGAACAGAATATGCCAAGAGGTTAACAGATGAAAGCACAGACCCTTTATCAACAGGGAGAGATGAAACATGTCTAGCTGAGAGCTGTCAAGCTGTGGGGAAAGCCAGAAAGCTGGTAAACATGGTGATAAAGAACACAGCAAGGAATACTTCAGAATTCATTTTGTCCCCTGATCCTCACTATCTTGGCTACTTTATTGGTTTAAAAGCTTGCCTGGCAACAGAGGCAAATGGAAACCTGTCCCATTGCCCTCTCTGGGGAGAAGGCTCCTACTAAAACAGAGCTGATTTGCAAGGGCAATATACCAAAACCTCTTCTAATAGATTTCAGTTTCTAGAGGTCCTTCCACTTTGGTATCTCCCAGCTTTGTGGACTTAGCTGAGAGCTGCCAGGTCCCCATGCCCTAGAGAATAAGCCTAATAATAAGGAAGAGTACTAGTCTGACTCAAGGGTGGTGGAGGGAATGTCAAATTTCACCGCCCAGGGAATATCCTTTGTGTTCCCAGGCACACCCTTTCTGATCTCATCTTTGTTAGGATCCAGATGCTGACTGACATCCAGAGGAGGGCTGTTGTGGGGCTGCAGGAAGAGGGAAGAATGAGATCCTCAGCAGATTTTTTCACTATAAAGCCCCTTCTCTACCCCAGGCTCTCAGTCGGTGTTACAAAGACACTCTTGATACCTCGTGCTTTTACAGAGTTCCAGCCACCTGCTATTTGCTCCCCTCCTGTAGAGGGTCACTCAGAGTAGTTTAATTTCTCTTATAACAGCATGACTAACATTAAGTGTATTATTCAAGGGGAAACCCAATTCCGTGCCCTGTTCATTCTAGACAATCATAATAAACAGGAGATGCTGCTGCTGCTTGGACTCCCTGCTGAAGACTGGCAATTTCCTGGCAGCCCCTTACTGTCTCAAAACACTCAAGTTTTCCTAAGACAAAGGGGCCAGCAGCACCTTTCCTTTCTGGTGGGAAAGATCTGAAGGCCTCAGAACAACTGTGCCCCCTGAGTGCACAGAGGCCTTTGAATAAGAGTCTCCTTCAGCAGTCACTTGGGACATTGCATGTTTGGCCATCTCACCTTTGCCTTTCTGTTGAGTGAAGCTCCAGAGACAACATGTTCATAAAACAAACTCTCTGTGGAGCTCTTGAGTGGCACCAGGACCCAGCCAGGCTTTGGGTGTGTGTGATTCCATGGCCATGACACCACATCATGGGACAGGGTGGATTTTCCAGCACAAGAGGCTGTTCTGCCTTACCCTGAGCATGCTGGATGTCACTGAGTGTAGCAGCAGCAGGCAGCTCAGCACCCCCTCCTCCAGCTCAGAGAGGTGCAGGCAGTGTAACCTCACCAGTGTCTCTGGGACAGGAATGTTCTGGGCTGGAGCAGAGATAGGGAGGAAGAGTTAAAAATGACTCCTAGAGAAACAGCTGAGTACAACTGAGTCATGACATCCAAGGCAATGTTTCCTGGACGGATTTTTCTCCAGTTTGCCATCAGAAAACAAAGCTTGGAGATAAGGATAGAGCAGGAGCAAAGGTGCCGCTTTACCTTTTATCAGCATCTGCTGCTGCTGAATAATTTCTTTGCAGAGTAGCATGTGCTGCTGCAGTTACTGGATCACAAAATCCTTCTGGCACAATAGATTCTCCCTGTACAGTGGATTTGCCTGCAGCTCTGTATTGCCAAGCTGAAGCTCATGGGCCCTGCAGAGAAAACTTAGCACCTCCTGCTGATCTTCAGTAGTGATTTGTCTGGGGAAAAACTCCTCCATCTGAGAAGCTTTTTCTTTGGCATTTGCTAAGTGCTGCTCCAGCTCTGTCTGAAAAACATAGGGGTTTGCCAAGGCAGCTCAGCTTCTTGGGATAACAAAGGCATCTGAGCAATTCTCTGCTGTCTCCATCATGCTGAGATTAAAGTAAAATCTAGAAAAACAATTTTGTATTTTGCTTGTTTTACTACCAGCCACCATATTTCAGTCATGGCAGATACATACAGATGCAGAGTCCTTGCCTAGAGGAACTCTCAAATGTTAGCCACAAAAAATAATCACTAAAAGTAATTACCAACACATTGAACGACCAGTGCACAGCAAACCCTCAACATGGGAAGAATTAGCTCAGTTGGTCAGAGCATGGTGCTAATAATGCCAAGACTGTGGGTTTGATCCCTGTGTGGGCCATTCACTTAAGAATTGGACTTAATGATCATTGTGGGTCCCTCTCAACTCAGAATATTCTGTGATTCTGTGAATTAGCTTACATATAGGTGCACAAGTTCAGAGGCTGCTTTTCTCTCATCCTAAAAACCACAGGGTCAGAGGCAGGATGCAAACATCAATGTTCCTAAGCTGCTTCCTTCAGCAGCCCAAAGTGTTTAGCAGTCAGGTGCCCCACAGCTTTTATGGTGCTGGCACAAATCCACGTGAACCTCTGAGCTGTGCTGCTGCCATCCTGCCCTCAAGCACCCACCAGGCAGAGGCCAGACTGGCAACCCCAAGGGCACCTTCCCCTCCTCACCTTCAGGGCCACCATCCTGCACTGTTCTGCCAGCAGCAGGTTGATCTCTTCTCTTGCTGCTGTAACTTCCTGAGGTTCAGGTGAATCCATGACATCCCTGTCTTCCTCCTCAGTGTTTCGTCCTTTGCTGGCATATCATCCTTGCATGCACCCTGACCCTTCTCTGGTTCCCAGCTGCCAGGAAAAAAAAAAAAGAAGAAGAAAGGAACTTCTGGGAGGCAGTGACATAGCTCTGGTGATGCATAGCCTTTCATTGTGTCTGTCCAGCCTCCTCTTCCATGACAACAGCAGAATTAATGAGTCCAGACTGCTCTGGAGCTGGGCAAATGACACAAAAGAACACAATTACCTTCCTCCCTTTGCCTCCTATGTGATCTTTTCATGGAAAGAACACCCCAACACAAATTACTGCCTATTCACAGGTACTTGTTGAATATCTTTGATGTCCTAAAGATTTTTTAGCTATAAATGACCTAAATCCTAAGGAACCGGAATGTCCAGTACCCAAAGGGAGTCTACAAGAAAGATGGAAAAAAACTTTTAAGAAGGGCATATAGTGACAGGATGGGGGAATGGCTTCAAACAGACAGAGGGCAGGGTTAGATTAGATGTTAGGAAGAAATTCCTTACTGGGAGGGTGGTGAGGGTGAGGTGGGGGTGAGGGTTGCCCAGAGAAGCTCTGGCTGTTCCATCCCTGGAAGTGTTCAAGGCCACGTTGGATGGGGCTTAGAGCAACCTGGGATCATGAAGGGTGTCCCTGCCTGTGGCAGGGGTTTTGAATGAGATGATCTTTAAGGTCCCTTCCAACCCAAACCATTCTATGATTCCATAAAATTTACAGAGGCATTGGGTGAGTGACTAGTGATAGGGAACTGACACCTACTTAAAAGTTTATCCTGAAGAAAAGGATGCTGCTGCTTTTTCTGGCATGGAATCCTGCCTAGAGGCACTGCCTTTGAATGGAAACCACTTCACAAGAGCTGAGTGACTGGACCAGGGAAGGACCAATCCAGTCTGTGCTTCCACCCAGTTTTTCCCTTAAAACACAAGTTCAGAATTAGGACCAAAAGAGGTGAGACATCTCCCATTTATACTTTAGTCTTGAGCCTAAACTCAACGCTCTATGTGCTGGTTGCCTTATGGAGCTATAGCTTCTCCTGGTGAGTTTGGAGATTCAAGTATATGTCATGCTGGAAGCTAAGGAGAGACTCACTCAGCAGTTGTTAGGAGGTGCCTGCAGCTCAATGTTGGTGTTTTCCAGCTCCATCTGGCAGTGACACATCTCTGTTTTCTCCCTGAAAGCCTCGATCAGCTGTGCCCTCAAGGTATTCATTACTTGGCTGCTGTGTGCCTCAGGCCATTGGTGCCTCTCTGCTGCAGAAGACATTTCTGATCTGACATCAGTCCAGGTGAAATTCTGTGAAGTTCCCCCAAAAGTATTCTGGGCCCAGGCCACATGTTACAAGGCACTCCTCAATAGGACTCTGCTTCTTTCTGCAGTCTTGTCAAGTTCATCACGTGCTGAAGAATTCTCATACAGCTTTGTGAGTGCATTATTAGCAATAACTAGGGCTCATTGCTATGCTTTTGTGAATATGAAGGGAAAACTGCATTGCAGGAAGATCTCTTCTGCCTTTGCACACACTGAAAGGAAAAAGGTGTCTGTTTTCTGTGCTTGTTATCTAGAAATAACCTTGGCTGTTGGTAGCCAAGGCCTATTGTATCTCATGTCTGGTCTGTCAGAGAACTTGACTATTTTTAATTCATTTCTTGCCAGATTCACTGACAAAAGGAACAATCCCTGGGGCAGAACAATCAGTGTTTTAAAATCTTCACCCTGCCTGTCTCTTTATTTTTTTTCTTTTTTTTAATTACATTCAATGGACCATAGAGTGGAACTCGGTGTCCTGACACAGCCTCAGAGCCCGCAGCGACGCAGGCTACAAACTCGGTCACCTCTCTGTGACAGACAGGACTCCCCACAGCAAATGCCAGCATTTGATGTCAAATCTCTTTTCAAGGGCAGGTTTGTGAAATTTAAGACATTTTAAGGCTGTGGAAGATGCTGAGAAGGGCAATACCCCCAGTCACACAGTACATCAGAGAGAGGCTCATGCAGAAAAAGAACTTCAGCTCCCCGTCTGCCTCCACTGCCCATCGGACTGTGCTTCCCACTCTGCTCCTCTGCAGGCATTCCTGAGCCAGCTTCCCCAGGTGTGAGAGACCCAACAAGCACCACCGCAACTCCCACACACAGCTCCTCTCCTGTCCTCTTCCCTCCAGAAACCCCAGAGCTGTTCTAGCTCCTGACTTTACCTTGCAGAACCCTGAGGTTGGGGCTGACTACACTTTTCTCCTTCTCCTGGTTCTCAGCCCTTGCCCTCAGCTGCTCAGTCTCCCCAGATCCATACCTGGCACATCATCCTCTCCCTTTCCATTATTCTGCCCCATTTTTTTCACCTTCATATTTCTCATCTACATCTCACACAATTTGCTTTCCACTTTTCCCTTCCTCTGCATTTCTTCTCTCACTCACACTGAGCCTCTACCCCTCCTGAAATTTGCTTTCTCTTCACCCATTTCATTTTCTATTTCTACTTGCAATATTTTAGTCATAGAATCATAAAATGGTTTGGGTTGGAAGGAATCTTAAAGCCCATCTTTTTCCACCCCTTTCCATGGGCAGGGACACCTTCCACTATCCCAGATTGCTCCAAGCCCTGTCCAGCCTGGCAATGGACACTTCCAGGGCTGGGGCAGCCACAGCTTCTGTGGGCTACCTGTGCCAGGGCCTCCCCACCCTCACCAATTCTCTAAGCCCCACCTCCTCAGGAATTGTTTGCTCTGGTACCTGCGTCTCACTGGTTTTTGCTCGATAGGCATAAATCAAGGTCATTTGAGATTCTTCAAAGGAGGAACTGGCTGGGCTGATGTGTCCAATCATAACAGTCCTGCTGTTGCCCCCTAAGGAGTCCTGGAGAGATGCAATGTTGATGTGGTTAATGTGGATGTGACAGGGTTTTATTGTTCAGGAGCAACCACTGTGGCTGAGTACCCTGCAGTTCATTGAGATTCTGGTGGAGAATCCCAATTAGGAGTGAAGGAAGTGCTGGTAAAAGACCATTCATTAGGCCCTCTCTCCATCAACAGTAAAATCAATAAGTAATTAACTTGCTACAAAAGAAGAATTTTTGCAAGAAAATCGCAATTTACACAAATGCACTGGCAGCTGCTCAATTCTGCTCACGAAAGGAGCCTGCCTTTCCCTCCATCTCTCCTCCTTCCCACTATCCTCTAGAAAACACATCTGTCATGCAGCACCAGTGAGAGCTCAGCACCAAGGCTTGAGGCAAGGTTCATAAATGAGGTTGTAAAGTATCCATAAAATAACCAGCGTGGCGAAGAGCATGTCTGCAACCTTTCTGATTTCCTAAGGGAGAGACAATTTATGACAGCACACAGTCACTCTCACTCCTCCTTCCTCCTGCCCCAAAAAATTTATTGTCCAATTTCAGCCAAATCTTATAGAAGGGATGAAACATTCAAAGGCATTAAGTTAATTTAAAAACTCACTGGTCACCTGTGAGCTTAGGGATGTACGACCCACATCTACAGAATTTCTTTAACCATAGAGAAGCTCCTTTCTTAATCCTCCGAGAGGCAGAAATGAACAGGTCTTTCCTGTTCCTGTTAAAGACATAGAGAGCAGCATCAAAGCCCAAGTACCATGTGAGCAAGTTTCCGCAACAAATGATGCTTGGCTTCCTGTTGATTTTGTCCTTCACCTCATAATTTCCTCCAGTTACTCCAGTGTCTCACCCCACAGTGACACTGCCTGAGGAGAGAGGCTGTGTGTGCCATCCAAACAGGTTGACAAGAGGACTGGCAGATGGGCAGCCGTGTAGGTTAACTGCTCACCTAGGTGTTCAGAGCTAGAGCTGTAGTCTATAAATGCTTTCTACAGCTACATCTATTCTCCTGAGATCAGCCTCCAGCATCGCACAGATGCCCTTATCACCTCCTCCTTTCTAATTGGAAGATTTGTCTCTACTGAATTCTACCTCAGTTAAGTGACTTTTCAAACACGGCAACTTCACTGTTACTTTAGCATTTAAGTGAGGTCCATACTTCCCAATGAGAATGGCACTATAATTCTTCACCCTTGTCCTCACAATAAGCACTTAATTGTCTCTATATTTCTGGTTTTTACAGCTATATTTTGGTCATCTGGAGCAGTACAGCTACAGGGACTACTTTACCTGTTGGACCATATGCAAAAATGGTTGCGCTGTAGCCAGAAATGACTCCTTCTGTCAGGCTTTTTGTTGTGGACACATATACTTCCTCCTAATTCAGTCAAAAAAAGCACAAGCTTTTGGTCAGGCACAACAGTTGTCCGAATGATCTATACCTAATTATATTCCCTGTGATTTTCTCACTAAATTTCCTGGGCTTTGGAAGGATTCACAAGCTGTTTGGATTCTGATACATCATCAGAATGAGCAGAAAAGCACAGAGGTTTTTTAGATTTTCTAAAGGCAGGCAAGATGAAGGAGCCTACTGAAAGAAATATCCTTCAATATGATTATTTTATTGGACTCTGAACATGAAATGCTTTGGGGTTTTTGTGTCTGCTGAAGAAGGGAGTAAATTCACTCCCTGACCTTTCCTTCATTGAGAAGTGCCACTGAGCTTCCAAAAATGTCTTAGATGGCATACAAGGGTGAAGTTTGATGTGAAAGAGAACACAGGTGACTGAACTGCTGTGAGAAGCAAGGCTGCAGTCACATCGTGGTGATCATAAAATGCAGGCGCTGATTAAATCCTCCCAGTGCACCTTTCCTCCGTCTGCAAAACATGGCTCAGTGAGGGCACCAGAGCTCCCTTCACGAGCCTGTAAAACCACAGGACACAGGGAAGAGCTGTGTGAGCAACAGAGCCAACAACATGACAGTGACCTCATGCACCAGAGAGTCGGGAGACAAAACTCTTCACCGCTGCTCAGGTGTGTTACACCTGGGGAGGGCCAGTGGGGGAGGAAGAGGCAGAATGAACACCACACGTCTCCCCCACTTCTCTGGTAAAAGGAAAACCTTCACAGCCCTCTCACCTTCAGCACTGTCACCTTTTATCTGGGTGACAAGTGGCCTCTGGGCTGTGCAGTTCTGTTCACCTGCCAAAAAACATTTATCTAAGCAGGGAAAACAATTCTAAGGTTAAGCCTTTAAAAAACAAATGGAAGGCTGTTACCTGGGTTGCTGTGTGATCAAAAACCATGTCAAATACAAATGTTTTTCCTCAGATCTGTTAGCTCACAAGATGTCATCTGGATCTTGGCTTGGATCCATCAGGACCACCCTCTGGTATGGGATAAAGGCAGACAGAGAACCGTTAGCTCTGGGTTTGGTTCAGAGCCTGTCGGGATTCCTCACAGCACCATCCCTCGGCCAGAGGAATGCTGCACTACAGCTTTGCCTGGATAACACTCACACACACAGGGCTGAGGCCGACAGACTGGGTTTTGCAACTGGTGTAGCAACTTCTGCAATTTGAGGCACTGCAAAATCCTTGAAAGGGCCGTTGAGCAGCGAAATGGTCGCTGGCGTTGGGTAAGAGTGGTGCCTGCAGGAACACAACAGACCCTGGGCAGGCAGGGAGGGAGGGACAGCACCTCTTACCTCAATTTTCAGCTAAGATTCAGACAGAGGAGTTCTGAAAGAAAATAGTTACGTTCCTCAGCAGCAAAATTGCCTGAAGCCTTTTTGTGCAGAAGGACTGAGGGAAATATCTGCATTGCTCAAGGACAGAAACTTCATTCCATGTCTGGCTTTTAGTAAGGAAAAAAGCAAAGGTGAGAAAGGAGCTGCAGCAGGTTACAGAACTGGTTCTGTTCCATTTCAGTCCTTTAGGACTTTATGTAATACATGATTATCACAATGTGTAGTTACTGTGGAGAATGAGTTTCTTCCCCCTCCACAGAGTGGGCTCCCAAGGAGATGCTCAAGGGAAGGACAGAGAACCCTGTGCCTCCTTCTCCAGAGCAGCTTTAATGCTCTCTCAGGTAAACAGATCATTAGATAAGCAATTAGAGCATAGACTGACAGAATAACCCCACTGGTGCCCCAGGAGAGAGACAAGTGTCCAGGACAGGTGCCTGTGGGGTTCAAGAAACTTCAGAACCTCGGGATTTATTTTTCTTTTGCATTTCCTGCTGAATTCCAAGTGTCTAACAAGTATCTCTTTGATATGCAAGTTTTCAATTACCAGACTTATTTTGTTGTTGTTGTTGTTGTTTTAATTCTTTCATTTTCACTGGTCCAGTTCAGGCCTTAAAACCTGAAGCAACACAAGAACAAACTCCAAAGGGAACTCCTGGTTTGTCCTTGGTGGCAGCATTTGCCTGCTTAAGACAGACTGACACATAATCGTGCACAGGCAAGTGTGACAGGCAGGAGCAGTGCCTGGAGAATGAGGTCAGCCTGTTTCCTTGAGAAATTTGCGCTGTAACACTTTCAGGCCCCTCTTACTGAGCTCATGTAACAGCCAAATTTTGCTCACACAGTGTATGCATGTGTCCAAGAGTCCTCCTCTTCCAATCTGGGGCTTGTCTAACCAGCAGTATTCTAAAAGCACAAATCTTCTGCTTTTTCATGGAGGCATTAAAGTATAACAAGCCACAGGCAAAGTCAATTTTGAGTTAGGATTAATAAGCAGACGGAAGCAGTTCTAAATGAGTTCAGCTGGGAGTAAAAATAGCAGGGAACATGAATGCAAATCAAAATACACCAGGAAATTTAAGTACTTTGACTGCCCAGTCAATTAATTTGCTTCCATAATTACAGTTATTTGCATTATTAAGAGAAAAGCATTCTCATAGACAGAAGTTACTCAGACTAATGTAATGCACATTTCCTTCCCAGATTTCCATTAGAGAAAACAGATCTTGGGGAAGACGATGCAAGTCTGAATAAGCTGTATAAAAATAAAGCTGATATCCTTGTGAGATTAATGGCTGCTTTAAAGTAGAAAAAAAAAAAAAAGGATGTTTCACAGGTAAAGTGCTAAACAAAAATTGCATTTGTAATCTATAAAGGGGAAAGAGAGATTCATTCTCACTCTGCTTCTGAGGGCTGCTATCATGTGACTACTGTGTGGAGACAAGATATATTACAGAATTAGTGTGTGTTCAGGAAGGGTTCAGAGAAAGATCAGCTGAAGTACAATAAAAAATAATGGGATTTACATCAAAAATGAAGGTAAATAATGAGGGCACAATAAAAATATGCAAATAGATGTAGCAATGTAGAAGAGGTAAGCAGAGCCTCCTGCAATTCCTGCCTTGTAGAGAGGTGAGCAAGAGGTGGAAGATGCAGAACTGGAAAGAAAGTTCCATTGCACAGGAAGCTGCATCCCTGCTGTGTCTCAGGAAAGGCAGGAGTTTTGCAGGATTCGAAAGCAAGTGCTTGCACACGAAGCAGAAGAGCCAGAGGCTCATGGTGGCCCATGGGGTACCCAGCAGAGTCCCTGGTGCCCATCACAGGGGCTCACCTACACCCAGGCACAGCCCCAGAGCTCACCCACACCCAGGCACAGGCAGCCCCCCAGCTCACCTGCTCTCCCGCTCTGCAGGCAGCGAGTCTCAGCACCACTGAGGGCAAAGGGTCACCTGAACACACGGACACAGGTGGCTTTTGTGTGCTGGGGCCACCCAGAGCTCCCTGCAGCAGGGCTCAGTTCTGGGCAAGCACCAGCCACAGTCACAGCTTCTTGCTGCATCTCTTCTGCTGATCAAACTCAAAACATTAAAGCTTTAAAGCCCAGAGAGTTTAATGAAGTTCATAAAGTTTAAACCAGTTCATTCTCCCATGATTTGCACTTTTATCTTGACAAACTCTTCCTCCCTCTGCCTCTGTTTCTGTCTCTAACACAGCAGGACTCTGACTGATTGACAGGGAAGGTGGCAGAGTGAACTCAGCCGTGACATTGCTGCAGCCAGCAGGAGCCTTCGGAGGTCTGGGACCATGGTACCCACAGTAGTAGGGCTGAGCACAATTACAGATTCCCCTGGTGTTCCCAAAACACCGATTAAAGTTATCCATTACAAAGAAAGGGAATTGCATTTCACTAAGTACCCATTTTGTTTAATCCCAGGTAGCAATCATTATGAGCCTGTTCAACCAGATCGGAGCAAGTTGGCCCTAATCTGTGCAGGTCCCCCAGGGTTCCTTGGGAGCCGGAATTCATCTGGAATTCATCACAGGACTGGAGTGATTATAAAGTAGCAATTAAGTGCCAGTGCCTTGTGCCACAACTCAATCAGTCAGAAACACTCTGCTCTGTTTGAAACATAGACATAATTTGACTCAAAGATTTAAAACACAATGGCACAACCTATTTGTCAGCATTAATAACAGACAAGAGCACGTGTATTTGAGCCTGTTTAACCTACAGGTGAAGCCCCAGAGGAAATCCTGCTGTGGGGTTAATTGGGCCCCCTGAAGCTGGGGTCCTGCTCTGGCCCTCACTGTGGGTGAGCGGCATGGTCCCAAACCTGTGTGCCTGGCAGAGGGTTTGTTTGAAATCCCACTAAAGAACTCCTTTGGGACCTCACATAATAAGAGAGATTAAAAAAATTCTATTTTCACCTTTCCATGACTGTTTCACTTTCATAAAACACAGTGACATCCCCTTTACAGCTCCTGGCAGAAGAGCTGATGCTGCTAAAACATTTCATAATGCACAGAAATGATGCTGTACCCAGCAAGCACTTAGCAAAACAGACTTTTTCTACAGCCTCACCAGTCACAAGCAACTAGTTTCTATAGGAACCAGATTTATCTGCACAATAACAAGCCATGTACCAATTAAATGAGGGTTTCACCAACAGCTCCCAGTCTCAAGCACTGTAATAGACAGTTTTGAGTAGTTCTGGCAGCAGCAAAGGAAGATTTCTTCGCTGTGAACATGTCAGGGTACCAGGTGAGCTCCTTAGCTTTGGACAGCTTTTAATATTCACAAGAATTAAGTTAATTGCAGTTTCATCAGCTCCCTAAACAGGGCAGAGGGACACTGCTATGAGCAGCTCATTCCCACATCTCTTAAAAGCATTTAAAAATACTATCCTGTACACCATAATCCCAAATTCTACAGGAGGTGGAGGGGATCATGCAAGTCTCTTGGACAGCCTTGAACTCCAAAATGGTCCAGTTAATCACTGCACCTGGGAGCCCCAGCCCCTGAGGGTAAGAAAACAAACCCCAATGAGCAGCATGTGGAGCCAGGTCACACCAAGTACTAAGGCTTTTCCTTGCATTAGAGAGGAATGTAAGGTATTCCACATATTATTGACTTTATTTTATGCGATTCCAGTTAGAGCAGAGGTTTCTGTGTCTGCCCCAATCCTGTTTCAGCACACTGAGAGCAATGCTTCAGTTTAACTGAGAGGCACAGGGTTGAAGGTTAAAACTTGGGAGAGGATTACATTTTCAAAGCATTCCTCTTACTGAGATCAACACAGAGATGCTGAGGCCCTGCAGGAATTGTGAGGACTCCGGCAGGCCTTTAATCCCAGCTGCTTTTGGCTGCTTATTGTGAATCTGTCACTCAGGTCCCAAAGAGATGGGGACAATGAGGATCACCGTCCAAGGGGGACACCACCACCACCACCTGCCAAGTGACCCCGCCTCACCTACCCCACTGCACATTTTACTCTGCAGATTACTTACCCACAACTGCTTTAAATCATGCACGGATAGTGCAAGTCTGTTTTTTTCCCTCCAATTGGACCAGAAAGCCCAGGAACACCAGGAGTCCATACATTACAACAACCCATTAAAAAAGCCACAAGGAGATCACCCTTTGTATTCATTTTTTATTGACAGTAAAGGAGTCAAACCTCATAAAAGTTACAGCAAGGCTTAATTAAAAAATATTAGAATTTAAGAAGTTAAAACTTAGTAGAGCAAGTGACTAAAATTTGTTCTGTGAAGTTTGCATTAAGGGCTGTAGATGGTTAAAAGGTCATGAGAATATTTACTACAAATTCAAAATAAAGACAGAGTGAAGACTAGCCCAGGATTATATGAATTAGTCCAGTTAATCCTGCTATTTAAGAACACTCATTAAAAATACTTAATACTTTAACAAAACTAAGGAGAGATACTATCTTAATGCTTAAGGTTTGTTTCCTTTCCCACCCAAATTCTGGACCCTCAAGGGCACTCAGTGGAGGTTCAAGTGCTGTGGGAAGCCTTTTTTCCCCACCCTACATAGCTTTAGCCAGTACCTACAAACCTGCTTCTGCTTTGACCATCCTTCTGAAGCCCTTACAAAGGCACAGGCTGAGAAGCAGTGGCAGAGAACTCGAAGCTACACAGATGGATTCAATGCAACAGGAGGAGCCTCCCTCCCTACTCCACCTCCCAGTGCTATTCCAAGATATGGCAAAGAGGATAATTTACCAAATACATTCCCATAAAGCAATTTCAGTAGCACATAATTTGCAAAAAGCATTTGAAGTAAGAAGCACAAGAGAAAAGATGAAGTAATTGAAGGGAGTGATGTCAGAAATGCTGGTGTTAGATGAGAAAAGGCCTGAACTGCTGGTCAAGATCGCATCAGCTTCCAGAGATGCTGCAGGAACAATTCTGGATGCAATTTTTATGTTGTTTTTTTCCTCCACTGATGATCTGCACCTCAGAGAAGCATCTTGTAAGAGAACTCAATTTACTCAACATTGGAATTACATCTCATTACTTTGAAAAGAGCCAGGAATAAAACACAGTAGCCTATTAAACCTTCATTGCACGGAGACAGGAGAAGAAAACCTGTCAACTCAATTTGTGACTTAGAAAATGGTTGAGAAGTCAGCTCTTCACAACCAAAGGGTCATAAAAATGATTCCTGCTATGCAAGTTCAAGCCATCACTCTTTACCATGAGGGTGAAGAGGCCCTGGCTCAGGTTGTCCACAGAAGCTGTGGCTGCCCCAGCTCTGGAAACGTCCAAGACCAGGTTGGATGGTGGGATAGTGGAAGGTGTCCCTGCCCACAGCAGGGGGTGGAATGAGATGAGCTTTAACATCCTTTCCAACCCAAACCATTCCACGATCACTGGAGAACTTTGTTGTGCTGTAAATTCTTCTGCACTGTTTTTCTAGAAAGTATTTCTTTCCAGTCCAGTTGAGAAATGAGGCTGGGGAATACTGTGGAGTAAACTTTAATCAACTATGTACCTGTCTATATGGATTATGAATGAACAAATGCAGAAAACTGGAAATTAATACAGACTTTCGGAAAAACAACACATGCTGGTTAAAGAGTGAATTGTTGACACTAAGTACCATTTACAGGAAAATAATTTTGAAAACTTCCTGGTGAAGAGGACATGGGAGTTAATTGAGGCATTTGTGCGCTGGCCATCACAGTAAATTTACCTATGAAAAAGGAAGTGCTGAGAACATCCCTGTACCTTGGCCACCTGCAGCTGAGTGGGGCTGTCCTGTGCCCAGAGGGCTTCCCACTCCAGAGGTCCCACCCTGCTGTACAAGTGAGCCCTGGGCTTAAGGAAAGCCAGTCAAGAGTGCTCACCTTGGCAATTTCCCTGCCCAGTCCAGAAGAGAGGAACATCCTCATTCTCCAAGGGCAAGGAACAGGCCAACCTCTCTCACTGACTGCTCTGACAAGATTCAGTTCTACATACAAATATTAAATATAAATATAAATATATAAATATAAATATGCTGCTGCACCAGCTCTGAGTACGGTTCTTCCTGCTGAGCTTGGAGGTCTTTGGAAATGGAACCAGGTACTGCAAGAGGGAGCAAAAGGCATGTGGACAGAGCACTGTTCTAGAAGGCTGCAATTTTCTAACATTTCTAACTAACAAGACACAGGTCCAAAAATTCCTGAGGCTTTTATCAGTTTGCAAATGGTTTAAGAATCCAGTCATTTTCTAGTCACTCCACCACCATGAACAGGCCAATGTGACAGATTAAGGAGCTGTACCATATTGTAAACAACAAACCAACCACAACACAAAGCCAGAAGGGCCATGAGGAACCAAGATTTGAAAAAAATCCAAAGGAACCATTAAGGCAATACAGCAAACACACTCTTATTACTGGGTGCTGTTTGACATTGATCATTCAGGGAAAGATTCCCTACAAACGACACGAAGCCAGCCTGGTTTTAGTATAGGTCTGCTTTTATTTCCATATTCAGCTCTTTGAGGGAGACATCCTTTCACAATCTGAAAGGAGGAGGGTATAGCCCGCTGTAGTGCTGCTTCAGCACACTAAAACACATCATACGAAAAATGGTTCTGGTGACTTTTCCCCAACCCAAACGAACACCTGTCCATGCCCTTGGGACACAGAGAGAGCCCTGGAACCCAAACATCGTGTGTGTGAGACAGGGGTGCACTGGTGAATCTCACCTCACTGGCAAGAGGCAAAAACTGCCAGCTGGCAAGGACTGCACGGGAATCTGGAAGTAAATACTGGTAGTAGTGGATTTAAAAAGAAAAAAATAATAGTCAAACCCTAGAAAAAAAAAAAAAGAATATAAATTTAAAAGCAGCGCCTTTCCAGTATCTCACTGCAGCAGGCAGCCAGACTTAAAGGCACTACAATGTGTCAGAATGGAGAAAATCTGGTGCATCCACCCTTCCAGAGTGCAAGAATATGGATTAAGAATTCCAAAGTTGTTATAGGCTTTCGGAAAACAAACTTCTTTTCAGCACGAGATCTGGTGGAGCTGCAAAAAACAAAAAAAAGAGGTGAGTTAGCTACTGTATTTTATACAAACAGCTCAACCTCAGCAGCTGAGCTGGAAAAAGGCTACACCAGCTTGTGTTTCACCTCTTCCTAAACTCATGTGGTTTAAATCCATACAGTAAGCAGCTTCTCTCCCTCTTCCTTCCATAAAAAGACCTCCCATGTACGGAACACAGATAAGCCAGACCCAAAGACAGTCAAAGGTATCAAGCTTGTTATTTTTCTACAGCTCCCAGAGGCACATGTTGCACCTGAGCTCTTTAGACTGGAGGCTGAAGAACTGCAGGGTGACTTACAGGTGTGTATTTCCAGTCTCCCCTCCCTCTTCCTTAAGTGAGATCCTAAACGTGACAGAGCACAAACCCACTGCAAGTTTTAAATCCTGTGTCTTCACTATCAAGGTATTTTTCCTCCTTAATACAACGTCAAGCTCCCTAAAAGACATTTTCCACAGCAGGGGCTGGGAGTAGCCTCCATCGCCAACATAAAATATATGAATTCAAAAGAAGGAACTGGGAAAAACACCAAATTAAATAAAATATTTCAGCAACAAGCCATGACAGTCAGTACACAAAAATCTGCCACTACCTGAACCCTACCCAGCTTTTCTAGAAAACAATATCTGACTTCATGTAGATATTTAAACATTATCTCAAAATTTTATCAGCCTACAGATAAATGCTGCATAATACAGTATTTAAACTCTGCCTAGTCTTGGACTAACATGCAAATCTTCCAAAAGGCAAAATTCCTATCTCATACTAACTACAATTCCTTCTACAGACAGAACCTACAGCCTCTGCAATACGCTCTGTTCAGAGGCTGACCCTGACTCTGCTGTGGGTTTGATCTCTCTGGCCAGACAGGACATACACAGTACTCTGCTCAGTACAACTCACAAATCCGACTGTCTGCAATTACTTTTTAAAAAATGCTTTTGTCTCCTCTAGCCACAAAAAAACCCCAAACAACAATTCAGAGAACAACACATTCACCAATGCTACAGACAGACCTAACTCTCTCAAGCAAATTATCAGCTCTATAGCAATAGTTGACAGAAAAGTTTCTCTCTACTGAGAGTTATCTTACCACAGTTTTATTATTACTCTGGTTCTGCAAGGGTAATAATTTCTTCATTGATAAAAAATTCCACAGTCTCCTCCTCCCAGTCATCAACATTGCTGTCCAGCTCATCTGTGTCGACCCCTGCAATGGAGAAAACATCAGCACTGAACCCATCAAACAAGGCAGCAATGGAATGATTTGATGCTCTTGGCAGAAACATTCCTTAGAGCAGCAGTGAAACAAGAGGTATTTGGTACTTTAAATCATAACAAGTACACGCAAAATTTATTCAGGCATTACTGTCTCCCACTACAGTTTTATCCTAAGGTCAAGCCAATGCCTTTTTTCTCCCCCTTAAATCCTGTCACGATTCAAGATAAAAAGTACAAAAAAACTGCAGAGAACACAGGACTGGGTTCAGCAGGAAGCAGAGGGAGGAGAGGAGAGGATGAGGCCCCAAAGGAGGTGTTTCTCGGTGGTTTTGCCCAGCCCCGAGCCTCACCGCCGCGCAGCTCCAGGCGCTCGTTGCGCTGCTCCATGTACAGCTCTTGCGCCATCTTGCGGTACTTCCTGAACTCCTCCATCATCGTGCGCCGCCGCTCCACCAGCTCCTGCGGGGGCAGGAAGGGGTTAAACCTCCCACGGAACCAAACCCGCACGCCAGGCATTCCTTAGCGAGTCAAGCTTTGTTCTCAGAAACACCTTCTACTGATTCAGAAGAAAAAAGATTCTCTTCTGTAATCAAAATGCTGTTTTGGTGAGGTTTTTTTTTTAATTGAAAGAGCTTTTCTTATTTTAAACTCTGGCTAATGCAGCAACACACTGAGAACTCCAAAATTTTACCACCTTTGCTTAATGAGGTAACACCAGTTCCTCTCCAGACTCTTTACAGCAGCACCTCTCTGAACTACCCACTGGACTAATTCTAACCATCTGGATTCAAATGAACACTTGCGATACAGGAAATGTAATTTACCTATCACCACTGCCAACTAAGGATAAGCTACAAGAGTTTAATCTATAATGTATTTCAAAAGTGTCTTGCCTTTGAAGCTTTGGACTGGCTCAGGCGATCCTTCTGCTCAAATATCTTGGAGTATTTCTTCAGGTCCTTCTTAATTTGCTGTGAAACAGGAAATTTTATTTCAACTGGAGTATCAGACTAGCAATTACAACCACCATCTTCTCTAAGAACTCCTTTGGCAGGCCTAAGCAGGCTATGCCTTTCTGAAGAACATCTCTCTGGTAGGCAATTTCCCTTCACTATAATTTTGCTCTTCCTGGCTTATAGATCATATAAGTGCTTCTGTACACACACAACTAGCAAAGTCTGAACAAAAAAATTCAATCTTACTCTTCTTTATACCCTTTCATCATACCCTAACTGTAAGAACAACTGGTGACCATTTCTACTTTGAGCTTACAATACAGTTAATATCTGGAGACATTCCCAGAAATGAGGTCTCACACAGCAGCGTGTTCATTCACACATTCAGGGCAAAAGGCAGTTGTGTAACAAGCCTCATCCTCAAGAGGAGGAAGCAAACCAAGTATGCTTGATACACCAAATCCATGTCAGCACAAAGGCCCTGGAATACCCTACCTTTATCTGATCCTCGCTGAGCAGGGTAGCTGGTCGTGGTCTCCAGAGCAGCTGACAGAACCTGTCTTTGTTGTTTTTCTGAAGCAGACGGCCTTGGAAGGTCCATAACCAATATGCATTGTCCACCTGGAAGAGCAGTGCACCAGCTCAGCCAAGATAAGCTTTAACTTAACACTGGAGTCCTCAGAAATTAATGTTTAAAACTGCGGTGCAGGTTAAGTCATTTGACCAGTGACAGGCGTTCGTTTTCTCTTCCTAATCAAAAGTCCTTTCCAGTACCACTGGAAGAGCAAGCGGGGGTGGGGAAAAGAGGTGCATCAGTACCTTGTGGCTCCACCAAGACACAGAGGTGACAATGTATCTGCCCGTGGGGTCCCACTCCACATCCGAGGCCGTGTAGTGCTCCGCGATGTTCATCATGGTGCAGTCGGACGTGTCAACAAACGCTAAGGCACCATTCATGCTGCACAGGCAAAACAAGACATTGCTTTACACACCAGCACAGCCTGGGGTTTTAAAAGCATTTCATAAGCTGCATCTCTACAAATCCTCATTACAAACAAATTCCCACAGCAGCCACGAGACAGGTTGGTACCAGTCTCTGTGGCTGGAAAGCAACGTGGTGGATAAAAACAAAACACCCCGTAAGAATGACACTTTTGTTTCCATGTTCAGTGACCCTTAAGAATACAAATAAAATGGGTTAAAGTTACAGTAAAAACATGCTCTAGGCAAGCTACAGCCAAAGTTGAACAATCATATGCTTAGACAGAGTAGTGAAGAAAAGATTAAAGAAATAATTCATCCACTAAGATGAACAGCAGTGCTTGTTTGAAAGCATGTGAAAGCAAGTATTACTTGACTAGTTAATAACAATCATTTTCACTTGCTCGGAAGTGCAACTTTCTTGATAATTCTTTCACAAAGCAGCACTGTCATTAACAGGCACTGCCCATGAAAGGGCACTAGATTGACAACAAATGCATCACAAGAGCCACATACATGTCCAAACTGGATTGGCTCAGTCAGTATTTAACTTGAACAGCTGAAAGGTGTTTCTAAATATCCACTTTTCTGTTGAAAAATGCATTCCTCATTTGATGTGGCAAAAATAGGAAATGAAAGCTGCAAAGGACTAAGCTACATCATGAAGTTGCATCTCTGCTCTGCCTTTGCTTTTGCACAGCTCTATCAGGATTACTGCAATCAACATTCACAGGGACACCAAACACTTCTTGGTGAGATGCAGTAGTTCTTTTCCTCCTAAAAATGAATGTGGTGCTGTTCAGCAACCTGTGCAACACTCACCTTCTGAGGCCAGCCAACACTACAAACTGCCCCTGGGGACTCCAGAATATCGTGTTTGCCTGCTGTTTGTCAAATGTTTCTGAAAAGAAACATGGCAAATTCAGAAAGAGATCTCAGTCCAATGCCATCAATTACCTTGCAAGCATCAGCCCCGCCAATTTCTCACAAGACATCACAAACAGCCACAATTTTGAGTTTACTGCATCTTCTACCATGCAAAATCCTTATTATCTGCACTTTTCACTTGTTTTTCACTTACTTATGAGTTCTATTTTCCCGTTGTTTTTAACATGGTAAAAGGAAACTGAAATTCGTGGAGTTTCTCCATGCAACACAGCAAACTTGCTTCCATTTGGTTCCCAAGCAAAGGCTATAATGCTTTCTGTAACAAGAGGAGCCAAAACTCTGTTAAAGGACAATACAAACCTCTGATTTTCTTTAGCTACCAAAGAAAACTAAGATATTGAAGAGAGAGAACCCATCAGTTAACAAACTTTCTTTTAAAACACACGTTGATAAGGCAATTGCAGGGAGTTAGGGGAAGTGTTTCTAACTATAGCTCTAAGTCTTCCATCTTCTACAAAATACACTCATTGTCAGCCTTACCATCTTTATTAATAACACATTTTCACTTCTGTCATCTTCCAAGTCAGTCACAAGCATGAAAAGCACCAGAAGTTTTGATTTCTCATTTTTACATGAGACATTCTGAAACATTAACAATCCAGCTCTTTTCCAAAGAGTGGAAGTCCTAATTATGTCACATGCCAACAAGAATTTGTAAGGAAAACACAAGGATCTATACAAAAAAGTTCAAGCTCAAAAGTAAGGAACTACGTGGCATTACCTTTCATTTCCACCACATCCACTGGCACCTGTTTCTCTCTCATGCGGAATATTTCAAAGTTGGTCACTACTCCCTGTAAAGGCCAAAACCAGCTTGTTATCCAGCACAAAAACAGCAGAGTAAATAATTTTATCACTAGGCATAGAAGGACAACTCCATAATTAGCCTGTTAGGACACAGGATGAGAGTGAGTCAAGGTTTATTCCTTTAATGAGAGCAAATAAATACAATATGCCTCCTTATAAAAAACATCCCAAATTTGTTCTGACGAAGAATAACTTCAGAATTGTACAAAAGCATCTATTTTTTTTCAGACTGTTATAAAATTTAATTAAGACAGATGAACATGTGGCACATTACACAGCTTGACCTACATCTTGTTCAGCAGCTGCTTAATTCTGAGCAGGAGAAGAGGTGAGGCATAGACCTCTCAGAGACCAAGAGGCCACTAAAGTCAAAGCAAATCCTGGATGCAAACATTACATACATTTTGCTTTCCACATGCTTCAAATTCAAATGGAAAAAATTAAAAATAGCTTTGACATGATATAATTTACACTGCCTCTACTGAAAGGCAGTACTGTAAGAAAAGGAAGCATGAGACAGAACCAAATTTTACCAGTAAAATCAGAATTCATGTACCTGTGTGCCTTTGGGAGTCCTGTCTACCTTCACACACAGGTAGTCCCCGTTCTTCTGCCAGTGCAGTTTACAATCTACTACGTTGAACAAATTCCGCACACGAATTTCTTGTCTAGAAGGCAGCTGCATCAAAGTCACTCTTGCTGGGATGTCTTTGTCCTCAGGCACCCAGAAAGCAATTATGTTACCACCTGGAGACCATGAGAAATCTCTACAGGAACAAAGTTAAAAATATGCCGTTTTAATTTTTAGTTAGAGATGCTACAAGCAGAAACCACTTTCCTCATTGTATCTGAATGTTGCAGACAAAGATCAACTCTCAATAATAAAGACAGGCACAGACATATAACTGAGGGCAATTTAATAACGATACCAAAACAGATCTTTAAGCAGCTATTTAACTTTGCTATATCACCAATGTTATCCAATCAGTATATCTCACCAAAAAGCAAGGATTACACATAGAATAAATGCCAAAGATCTAGGAACAAATGAGCCAAAAACCCCCCTATTAAATTACCATGGAGACCATCTTCTTGCACCTGGGTACACTTGATTTTCTTGCTGCTTTACAGAGATTATTTTTAAAACTCTCAGAGGAGTCAGTGTGTCTTGTGCAGACACAGCACACTGCACTGAGCCAGCACAACCACCTTGTTAGGGAGATATTCCCTAACTAACTGCATTCCAGTGTGGTTCCTTTGTAGACAAGGAACAGGACTCCCTAGATAGACCCTGGATTAAGCAGTACCACAAAGAGGATTTCAAAGCACAGAACCTACCAAGTGTATTCATCAACAAATGGAGAGTTTTCCATTTCTTTTTGCCACTTTCTCTAATTTGATCAACTCAACATGTAAGGCTGTTTGCTCTAGTCAACAGTCTAAAGATTCCTCTCACCATAACAAATCCCCAGACTAAAGGATTCCAGCTAAAGAGCACAGTTATGATTACAAGGGAATAGACTCACCTTATCCCATTGATTTTCAAGCTCTTTTTGTCCAACAAACCCATAGACTAAAAGATGAGAAAAGGATGAATTTTCAAGTTAGTAACATTCTTGTATTTCAACACATACTTTCTACTCTCATGATTATGCAAAAAAACCCTGCAAGAACTTACAGGTGTTTCATAGATGCTGAGGGTATCTGAAGTCATTCGAGCAAAGAATTTACCATCATGACTCCATCTAAGCAAGAAAAAAAGCCATTAAATTGGAACTGCCTTTTTACTAAATGAAGCCTGGGACTACAACTCTCTAATTCTGTTTTTCAACCTACTTAAAAATAGGCCAATGAGCTGAGTTTTCACAGTGGAATCCTCTCTTCTTTTGGCCAGTCAGAATATCCCAGATGATGATAGCCTGAGGGTCATCCTGTGTGTCCATCAAAGGGCTGAAGGTCACTAAATACCTACAAAAGAAAGAATCCATTTCACTATTGAAACTTCATCTAGTATGTCAGTACCAGCAGCCTTTCACCCAAGTAGTATTTAAATACCAGGCACTTTGAAACAAAAGTTTCTCTAATGAGACTTTTCAGGAGAGAGAAAAATAAGAACAGGATGATAAAGGAGGAGAAAGCTTCCCTGATATCCCTCTGGCTAAAAAGATTCTAGATTTATGTGCAAGTCTTTCCATATTGATGTTACAAGGCAGGGGAACTCGACCTATTATATAGTTTTGACATGAGAATAGCACTGGTTTTGAACCAAACATAAATCATTGACCTTATCCAACCCAAACTACAGGGATGCTGGATTTCTCCATTGGTAAATAATCTCTTCCCTACAATAAAGCATAAAACCCAACTGCTTCCAAATATGTTACTTGAAAACCATCAACAGAAAATGTGTCCCAGTCCTGAAATTACTTTATCTTTCTCTCCAGAGCTCCTTAATGTTCAAGAAATCTTCAGGAATTAATTTCAGCACTCCAGATTTGGAGGATGCTATTCATGCCTCATGCTTTTGACCCCTCAGCCCAAACCAATGTCATGCTCTGTACCTTTCACAGGGTGAGAAGTCAATAAGCTGCACTCCTTGGTGACTAAACCTTTGAATCTGTTTGAACTTCTCTCCACCCCACAGAGCGATGCCTCTCTGGTGGAACGTAGCCAGGTAGGTGCCTTTGGGAGACCAACGGACGTAGGTCTCTGTCCACCTCTGGATTTTAAAAAAAAGTACACATAAAAGCTTAATTTCATTCTGTGTTCCTGAAAGGGAAAGAATTAATGCATGGCTTGTAGCAGCACATTTTGTAAATCCCTTTACTAAGGGAACATCTCATGATCTGTGATAATTGTGGAGTTTAATTTCATGCACATAACATACAGTACCTATTCTTCAGGTTGAAAACTCTCAGTTAAGACCTTTCCAACTTACAGATCACCAAAGATGTTTTTCAGGTACAGTGACATCTTTTGTGTAGTAACAATTAAACCCACCTAATGGCCTGGGTTTCCTTCTTTCAGCCTCGGTAAGAACATACTCTTCTCAGAAGTAAGGGTAAGTATTTCAACTTTCTGAACAACACAGCTCTGGACCTTCAGCTAAGTTACAGAGGTCTCAGCAATACAGACCACATCCTGAGACCATGGTGATGAGCAAATATTCTCACCATCCCAGAGCCAACTTCCTTCTACTGTAATGCACAGTGGTTATTAAGGAAAATGCTCCTGGGTCCTAACAGTTCCCAGCAAGTCCAGTGCCTGCAGCAGACAGGGAGACTAACTCTCCCTCTTTTATGCCATTACCAAACCAGCTATTCCTCTTTAACACCTCTGTGGTCAGCACAAAAGCAAGGAGTCATCTGAAGCAACAAACATAAGCACATATTCAGCTCGAATGAATAGTGCTCCTCAAACTCTGACTTTGCATTCTCAGGTCTTTCTGAATCACCTATAGCAGAGAGATGAAGGAAACTAATGGGCATCATAAACCAGTTTAAAAAAAACCCAACCACCACCATAAACTCCAAAAAGTTCACTCCACAGTTCTCTTACCTAAGCAGCTAAATTTAATTCTAAAGGATGTGATTTCACCACTCTTCACAAGGAAGAAAAAATTATTTCAGCAATGGGAGAAAGATTTTTTTTTTTTTTTAATTAAAAAAGCTGCAATGTCATAAAATTAAGGAGACTGGCAGTGTATCTGCAATCTCCAGCACTTCCAGGACACTCACTGCTCTGTCCTCAATTTGAACAGGTTCCTTGATGTCATTCCAGAAAATGGATGTCCGGTCTCCTGACTCAAAGATGACACTGTACTGATCTCTACAGTCAGGGTCTTCCAACCAGTATCGGAGATTCCCCTGAGAAAAACAGAGCAAAAGGACTATTAGTGAGTCAAAGACTAAGACAGTAAGTTCCACAAATTAGTATCTACCTGGCAGGTGGAAGTTGGTCTTACCAGAGAATGTAACTTTGGGGTCTTACCACTACAAACAAGTTTTTGAAGTGAAATTAAACAATTCCACTTGCTGGATGCTGGAGGCTGAGAGCACACCATGAACAGGTGGACCTTCAAGATGGTTTGATGATGTTTAATATTTATTTTAAACAAGAAATCACTTGGTATTTGGTTTTCAAAGAAAAAACAAACTATCCTTTCTTCCACCAGACTATTTACAAACCAACTGGTAACAAACACCAAAGTTTGCCTCAAACAATTAAGAATATATAAAAAGATGCTTTTGAAAATCTATTTTTAAACGACTTGTGCAAAATTATTATTTACTCTTAAATAACAGGAGTAAATTAAGCTTTACACTATGTGTAACTATTAAACAGAAGCACTGAGTTCCTCCCATCACTTCATGATGGTGAGCATGAAGGAACAGGAGCATGTGATCAGTACTGCTATTTACACCACCATTAACACATCATTTCTATTTTTATATGGATATTCCAGCAATGAAGTAACCATTGAATATTAAGCTGAATATTCTTTCTGCTTTTCAAAAAATTCCTTACCAAATCCTTAAATGGCTGTTTCTCAGGGATTTCCCATTCATCACTGATTGTCATGTACCTGAAAGAACAATTTGGTTGGTTACACTCCATACAGGCACTCTGGATTATAATCCCCAAATCTACAGATAACACACAACTGCTGCACTCACTTATCAAAGTCTGTGAAGAGGTTGACTCTGAAAGTGTGTTGCTTATCCAGTTTGTATCCATCTGCGTTCTTCACAGCATCCACGGCATGAGAGGGGGACATGTACTCCAGGAAGATGTACCTACAAGGAAGGAAAACCAAAGTAGAAGACATTGCTGACTACAAAACAGGCTCATAATAAAGAAGAAACAATGGGGATGAATTAAGAATTCAGTACAGTGCATCTACAAGATAACTTCTTGTCTTGTCCCTAACCAATTAGGGTAAATAGCAATTAATCTCCATTCTGGCCACAGGCTCACACAGATTTTAACTGTCTGGGCCTGACCTCAATTAATCTGATATCCTTTCTGAAATGGGCCAGATCCAGTGGTGACTACAAGTTCAGCACAACCATGACAACAGTGAGAGCCAGGAACAGGCAGGTTACACCCACAGCTCTTCCCAGTAACAGGTCATGTTTAGGAATGGTAACTTGCTGTCACAGGCATCTCAAAGCATCACTCTTGTTTTACAATTACACAACTCAGCTTCCTTCTGGCCACTTAATCCAAGCTACCTCGGAGCCCAGCAGACTCAAAACTAATGGTATCCTGAACACCATCAGACAGTGTCTCAGAGAGAGATAAACAGAGAGAATAATTTTCTCATGCTTCTCACACTGACCTTATAGAATCAATAATCCCTCCACTCCAGAAAACTTGATGTTTTTATGCCTTGTAAACTATGGATTCCTCCAATATTAGGAATATTTGTTACAGACACCGACAGTCTATTTTGCAATGAACACATCCACTGC
The DNA here is from genome assembly GCF_000738735.6 of Corvus cornix cornix. NCBI lineage: Eukaryota > Metazoa > Chordata > Aves > Passeriformes > Corvidae > Corvus > Corvus cornix. Next base: position 4,681,731 of record NC_046344.1, on the reverse strand, counting down.
TACCAGGTTTTTAACTCAAGAGGACCTTTCACTTACTGACTAACCATAGCAGAAAACTGAGAAAAAACTCCTCATGTCGTACTGCACAGACATTTGTCTCCAAACCCAGCTAAACTGTTTCCATAATTAATCCCCACCACACTCTACTATGGAGCCTAATGAGCTGTTAAGGTTCTCAGTTCCCTCAGGAACTTGTTTGTCACTGAGACTGATGTCAGGACTGCACAGGCTGAGGTAGAAGAAGCTGATGGTAAGGACTATGAGGTCACCCTAAAAACTGGCCATAAAGTATTGACACTAACAATCAAGGGTAAGCCAGAGCTGTGTTTCAATCCTTTTTCCAGTTGGAGTTACCATGACTTACCCTTTTGTTTTTCCATCTGCTTCCGGATAAAATTCATTGATAATTTTACCAAACTTGGAAAATATTTTGTGGATGACGTTCTTCAGTTTCTCCAGTCGGTCTGGTCCAACCTGGGGTACATTATCCACAACAATCACCGAGTCTATTCCATCTGCTTCCTGTGGCTGATCTTTCAGGATGTCACCAAGCAGTTCTGCAAAGACAAGACAGACAGGAAATTAAGGCACTGGTCACATCAAGGAGGAGAAAGACAAAGGTGTAAAGAACAGTGAAAGTAAGAGAACAGAGAGACTTCACATTTCAGGAAATTTCAAGAATCACTTAAGAGACTTGGTAGTGAATGAACCTTCTGTCAAAAAAACAACTGAAGTGAATGCACAACATCCCAACAGCACTTCCTGGCTAAGTGACAGGATTATGTGGTTTCATGGCAAACTTTAGGCACCCAACTCTCAAAGTCTTTCTTTAAAAAAATCCTTCACACACTGAGGTCATCAACACTTGCACTATCAGCTTTTTTCAGGAGATGAAACTGACTCAGGAAGTCCTCAAAACTGACAATAGCACAGACAAATGCATGATTTATTACCTGACCTCTGATCAGTCCTCTTGCTCAAATTATAACCAGATGACTTTGATAAAAATAAATGTAACCTGTACCTCCCTCCCAAATTACACGAGTTTCAGCATAATTCAAAACTACCCACCATACTGGCAGCTCTGCATGTCTCAGCATCACTATAATTATGTTTAGAACTCACACTCCATCTAAACTTTTAATTAAGCACAAAAATGAAGGTCTAAGGCAAGACACTTAAAGCCATATTTAAGCTTTGTGAAGACAAGCACACATCTTTTCACACTGGATATTCCTCAAACATATTAATTCCTGAGTATCTGCAGTAAGTTTTAAGCTTACATGAAGATCACTATAAAATACAAGGCCACACAAAAAATAAGTTCACACCACCATACTTTTGAATTAGATAAAATCTGGACAGTCAGACTACCTATAGCATGCACAGACTAGGAAAAAGGTGTTGTATATGCTAATATTTTAAAGACATTAGATAATTGATGGTTTTGTAATTCAAGAAATTTTTCTGCCCAGAAACATCATTGGAAAGATCTCCAGCAATGAAGAAATATGAGAAATATGCTTACTTTGAATTTCAAACTACTAAAAAGTTGCTTTCTACAACTTTAAGCTTCTACAGGTTATTACACATGAAGCTTCCCACAGGTCTGGGGCAATGTGCTTCACAAATGTTTAGTCCATTACCACCAAGATTATGTAGCATCCACAGAATATTGTTGTTTGTAGTATTTATCACTCATAAAGATGATCTCCATGTGCATGTAAGAACTACAAATAACAATATAAAATATATAAAATGAAGGCATGCCCCACAAGGACATTTCCACAGGAGTCTACAAGCAAAAGGAAAAAACCAAAGTAAAACACAAAAGGGTAATTTTAAGGCTCTTTTAGTTATTTTTTTCATAATCACTTCTCACCAAAGACTCTGTAGGCCTACAGACAGGCCAAGGAATGCATGTTTAGATTCCTGGGCAGGAATGCAACACCCTGCACTGAATCAAAACTGTAACAGACTGAAGACAAATTCCCACGCTGTGCCCTTAAATTCAAAACTGTGACCAAAGGAATCTTCAAAGACTAAGAAGCTGGTTCAGCAAGCTCCTACTGCAGCCAGAAGGGAAGCAGGGTGTGGTGGGTACAGGGCTATCTTCAGCTGGCAGTATTTTAAGGACCACTGTCATTATCTGAACTAAAGCTTCACTGGTACCTAAGTGGTTGTCCAACACATCCCTTCTCCTGCTTTAACTCGGATCAGCTGTTCTTCCATGCCACCACCACTCAGGGGGAAAAAAGTGGCAGTAAAAGATCCGAGACGTTCCAGTCCTAAAGCTGGTCCATCTCACAGGTGTTCCTGAAGATCTGTGTTGTGATGAGCACTGAAAGAACCTTGACTTGGTCACACTGGACTGCTTTTCTCCTTGGGAAGGGCACCAGAATAATGGGAAAGGAATAAGGAAGCTCAAGAAGCAATACACACAGATAGAAAGTCAGACCAGCAAGAGGGACTAAACTTAAACGCTGTAATTCAGCCACTAATACTGGATTTCATACAGCTGAGAAGTTAACCAAATTAATTAACAATAAAATAGGCAGGGATGGAAAACATGCCCAGTTTCTAAGAAGGAACAAAACAACAATCCTAGATGTAGACAAAATGTATTAAGCAAGCACTTAGGAAAAAGAATCCAACTCCAAGGCAATTTTGCCAAAGTCTCCTTAAGAAACAAATGCAAAAGTTCAAAGAGCTGTTATACAGACTGCTAAACTGAGAACAGCAAACACTTCCTTAATCTAGGATATTTGGCTGCTGTTTTATTAAACTAAACAAAGGACTGAAACACAAGAATGCACCTGTATTACCTGTATTTCACAGCCAGTGGAGATAACTGGCTGATTTACAGTCCTGTGCTTTAGAAACATCTTTCCAGTTTTGATACGCATAACAGACCCTACAACACACAGAATACCTGCACAAGAAACCCTACAACAGCACAAATGCTGAACAAATAATGGGGGAAACAAGTACTTTTGCTATTCAAAAGCTAAGAACATTTATCCAGAAAGCCCCAACTAAAAACCACTAAATTACGGTTCTAACTTCTGTATGACAAGCCCACCCATAAACCTTTATTGTCTGTGCAGTTACACAACAGCTTTGCCATTTTAAGGCCGTCAATATCCACTACTTTTAGAAGAGCCTGGGCTGACATTTTTAACTGCCAAAACCGATTTTTCCCTATTTCCTTGTCACAAAGTACCAACATCACTTCTTCATGAGCAGTAACTCTTCTCAAACCCTATTTACCTACGGATTTCATCCTGGGTGCACGAAAAAAACCAGAACGATGAAACCTAGTTTGTAACGACCACGTCAAACACTTAAAACTTCTGTTTCTACAGCTGAGTTTAACTAATGGAGGCAAAGGGAAGGGAGACGAGCTGATGATTCCACTCTGTGAGGGCAGCCCACATCTGAGGTGTAACAGCGATTTTAGAACCACTTTAACAGTAGATATTATAACAGCAGCGTTGTGCGGTGCAGAGACAACTCAGAGAAAAGATCATTTGTGAAGCACAGCTACGATGCAGACGCGCACTCAGCATCTGGAGCGGCCCAGCACCAGGGCAGAGGCGCTGCGGGGCCCGCGGGACTCGGGGCACAGCGTTCCCCAGCCTGGCCCCGACTCCCCACGGGCTCCCCCGGCTCCGGGCAACGCCGGGGCCCCCGCAGCGCTCCCGCGGCTGCTCCCGTCCCGCACCTTCGTCGCTGATGTCGTCCACGAAGTCCTCGGGGTCGCTGAAGGAAATCTCATCCTCGGGCTCGGCCGGGACGGCAGGCGCGGCCTCCCCGTTCTCCTGCGCCGCGCCGGGCTCGGCCTCGGCCGGCGGCTCGGACTTGGGCTCCGCCGCGGGCTCGGCCCCGGCCTCAGAGCCGGGCTCGGGCTCGGCCTTCACGGGGCTCTCGCGGCCGGAGGGCGGCTGCGGCTCGGGGAGCGGCTGCTCGGGCTCCTCGGCGGCAGCGGGCGGCGGCGGCTCGGGGCGCCCCGGCGGCGCTCCGGACTCCCCTCCTCCTTCCGCCTCCTCATCTTCCTTGTCGTCTTCCTCCTGCTCCTCCTGCTGCTGCGGCGACTCCGCGGGCGGCGGGGCCGCGTCCGTGTGCTCCAGCTCCTCGGCGGGGCCCTGCGCGCCGGGCGGCGCGGCGGCCGCGGGGCTCTCCTCGGTGTCCTGCATGGGCCGGCGGCGGTGCCCGGGACCGGCTGCGGTGCCCGGGTCTCGGTGTCCGGGTCTCGGCGCGGTACGCGGTGCCCTGTGCTCGCTGCGGGGTCTCGGTGCTCGGTCCCGGTCCCGTCCGGAGCGCGGCGGGGAAAGGCGGGGGAGGGGCGGGGCGGCTCCTACGGCCGGGCCATGTGCGCCAGGCCCAGCGGCCCGCGCGCGCCGGCTCCTACCAACGCGCTCAGAGCGAGAGGGGGGATCCCTGTCCCCGCCGCCGCTCCTGCCCGCCGCCGCCTTCTCTCCGCTCCATACACAAGCGATTCCGCCGCCTTTACCAGCCCTGTCTTGCTCAGCCAGCGGCGGCTTCGCCACCTTCTCACCCCACTGCACTCTTGACACCCCTATTTCGTGACTGCTGTGGTTGAGCCCAAGATGGCGCCGCCTTCCATTCTACTGAGGTGGGGTCCGACCGAACCATTTTTCGGGGAGCGCCATTACATTTAACTGTGCTGGCGCCATGTGAAACTTCCCTGGATGTGTGTCGCAGCCCAGCGCTGGGCAGGCGGTGACAGGACAGCGCACTGGCGCGAAACTCACCCTACTACCCCCCTACAATCTTTCACCATGAGTTCGCCCGAAGGCAGTCGGCGCGCGCGTGGGCGCTACCAAGCTGATGTAGAGGGGGAGGCTCGCGGTGCTGAGCTGTCACCGACGCGGTTGTGCCCGGGCGCGGCGAGGGCGGCGGGTCAGCGCACCCCCGCGGCGGCGGGGCTGTGTGGTACGGCCCGGCGGCAGCGCCACATCAGCCGGGCGGGACGGCGGCGTCGGGGCTGTGGGGATGCTGGCGGCGGCCGTGGCCGGGCAGCTTCCGAGCGCTGTTTTAGTCCCACAATGACCTTTGTGGGTTTTAAACGACATTTTTCGTGACATACAAGGTGACAGTGGCCATGCCGCGGCATTTCTGCCTGGCCCGGTTGGCGGGAGAGGCCTTCAAGGGGTGGTGACCTCCCGGTGCAGCTGGATACACCGAAGGATGGTGATCTGAGGGGTCACCGTTTACAGTCCGGGCGTCTTAGCATGATTTTAAAGTGGTTTCTAAATTGATAAAGCTCCCATCTGTCACGCTGTTTACCAGCATAACTGACCTGAGAGATCTGACCCCGCGTTACCGATTGAAGCGCTGCATTCTGTCCCGGGCGCCTCAGGTGGATGAAAAATGTGTGGTAGTGTCACTTTTCCCAGCATATGTGCTAATACAGTATATTCGAAGTGGCTCAGTAAACTTGGAATTTGCATCGGATACCATCTTGAGGCGTCAATTTTAGAGGAAAAAGATCTCAAAGAATAATCTGTGCCCGCCTAAGAGACGAACACGTGAATTTTGAGTAGAGCTTCTGGTTTTATTTTTATATCCTAGTACTTTTAATCAATCGTCACAACAAACAATAAAAATGCCGGCATAAAAAAAAAAAAGAGCAGAGCAGGTACTGTACATGGCATTTTAAAACTAAACCTTGTTTTATATTGCAGTATCTTCCATGTTTTGACAAACTAAGATGTTTAAGAAACTAAGGCAGACACGCCAGTTGTGTAATTTTTCAGGGAGTCACACGATGGCATCCGAACTCCAATTTCGTTGGCTGAGCGTGTCCATTCCCTACTGAAGCCTCAGACAGCTCTAACGAATGGAAATGACGAGTGGCACTTTGTGCAGCTATTTTTGCCCCTCATTATATCATGGTAGCTGACCAGACTCTGACTTCCCAATCAGCACCAGCACTGACACTAAAGTGAACAGAAATTGCTGTTTCCTGCCATCACAACCACATATTTTCCAAATGTGAGGCAGGACATGGCTGCAGTTCAATCCATGGTCCCAGCTATTCCATGGCTCTTCCAGGAGCGTGTGTGAGGTCTGTGCTGCTCTTGTTTCACCACTCCCGCAGTTGTCTGTATTGTTGGAATGTGCAATTTCTGCAATTACCCTTCTTCCTGTTTGCACTTTTCCAGCCACTTTGGTTAAACAGTGGATCTGAACATTGGATTCTCCTTTCCCTGACATTGCACGTGCTGCTCTTTGTACTTTCCTGTACTGTTCAGCAACTCTTGATTTATCTGCTCTTCCTTCCTTCCTTCTCCCTTTCCTTTCTCTGTTGAAATTTCCCCTCAGTCCCTGTCTTATCACAGTGCTATTCTTTTTCTTCTAGTCCTTACTCAGCAATCTGAGGGAGAGTGGAACATCTTTTAAAATCAAAGATTTCAGCACTGGCAGCTGAAGCCTGTTTCTTTAAGTACTCCACATGCAAAACTCCTAATCAATGGGAAATCTGGGGGAAGAAATCTAGCAGGAATGGCTTTTTATAACACAACTCTCCAACCAGCCGAGCCTCATGAATTTCATTGCATGCAGGTGATCTGAGAATAGTGAAGCTGACAGCTCTGTTTCCTAAACTGAATTCTGAAGGAGTAAGCAAGTTCTTGTATGAAATTTCATCTAATCCTGACAGGACGTGCCTGGAATGACACATTGTGAGGCAGAGCCTCGGGTAGGGACCTATTTTTGCATTGCTTTTGTCACCTGGAACCTGCTGCTTTGGCCCCTCTGCCCTGCTCTGGTGAGACCCAGCTGGAGTCCTGCATCCAGCTCTGGGGTCCCAGCACAGGAAGGACATGGACCTCTTGGAACAAGTCCAGAGGAGGCCACTAAGATGATCAGAGGGATGGAGCAGCTCTCCTGGAGGAAAGGCTGAGAGAATTGGGATTGTTCAGTCTGGAGAAGAGAAGGTTTTGGGGTGACCTAACTGTGGCCTTTCAGTACCTGAAGGGGCCTGCAAGAAAGATGGAGAGAGACTACTTACAAGGAGGAATGGCTTTAAATCGAAAGAGAGTAGGTTTAGATTAGAGAATAAATTGTTCCCTGTGAGGGTGGGGAGGCCCTGGCACAGGCTGCCCATCGAAGCTGTGGCTGCCCCAGCCCTGGAAGTGCCCAGGGCCAGGTTGGACAGGGTTTGGAGCAACCTGGGATAGTGGAAGGTGTCCCTGCCCATGGCAGGGGGCTGTAGCAAGATGATCTTTAAGGCCCCTTCCAATCCAAACCATTCTGTCATTCTATGATATGTGCTCTTTTTTTTTCTTTAGTGTTTATTGTTTCTTTATGCTGAAGGTTTTCCAGAAGCTTTTGCTGCAGTTACAGCAAATACAGAAGTGTTCAATAACTTATGTCAGGCAGACTCTTTCTGGCCCTGTTCAAAAATGATTTCTGCAATTGAATTATTTTTCACAGTATTTTTCTTCAAGACTCCAAAGCAATCTTCAGTTGAGAATATCTTATTTATACCAAATAAATAGTTATGCTATTAGCTTAAGTACAGACCAATCAAAAATCTATAGCTAAATGAGAACATGTTGATTCCTCCATTCATTTTCTCAAAAAATGCTATATAGGCGAAAAATCCTGTGGTGTTCAGAAGTGCTGAGCACGCAGAACTCTGCTCGGCTGCTGTACAAACACGATTTGAAGGGCCTCTCAGCTGAAATAATGCCATGCTTTTTTAATTTTATACACAGCTTTCGTCTGCACCCACGCTCCTGGGGACTGAGCTGAAATAGCACTGAGAGAGGAGGAAAAGGAGAATCACTCGACTCATTCACATCTTTGTAGCAAAGGCGTGCATTATGGTCACAATTACCCCTAAAATAACTCTCACTTCACAATTCTCTGGTTTAGTTCTCTCTGCGTACAGTGGAGGTGACTATTTAGCTTCCCGTGATTAAGAAATATCAGGAACATTAATTAGTGAATGCATCCCATACTTTGGACATGGAAAACATAAAGCATTATTATGGATTGTAACATCTCAATCTGGAGGTCCACAATCTATCAAGATTTTTTCTTGTCTGATGCTGTTTTCAGGAAAATCACTGTACAAAACAGGTGCCTTATTTTTCACCACTGTCACCTATATCATTCCTGATTAATAAAGTACAGGAAGTGGGGAAAAAAAATCACTAATAAAATGAGAGGTGCTCATACATGCAGTTCTTATTTTTATGCAGTTTTGAAAAGTGTATTTGCATTTCAAATGTTCATATTTCTGTGCTTTTCTGAATAGCTTAGTGTTCATTTCTACCAAATTTACCAAAAATCCAGATGCATGCAAAATACAAAGAATTATTGGGTATAGGAAACTTGATTAATTGTCTAGATGGCAGCAGAAATGCCATGGGGAAAGGAACTCAGTTACATAAAATATACCAAAATTGACTTGGAGTAATTAATCTGATGAGAGGGCACAGTCTCAGGCTGTGCCAGGGGAGGTTTAGGTTGGACATCAGGAGGGATTTCTTCACAGAAAGGGTGATTAGACATTGGAATAGGCTGTCCGGCAAGGTGGGGGAGTCACCGTTCCTGGAAGTCTTTAAGGATAGAGCAGACGTGGCACTCAGTGCCCTGGTCTGGGTGACAAGGTGGTGTTTGGTCATAGGTTGGACTCGATGATTTCAGAGCTCTTTTCCAGCCCGGCTGATCCTGTGACTGTGTGACTGGAAACCCAAAGTAAAAGCCTCAACAGTCTATGTACTTTTCCTAGCGCACAAGAAAGCCTCCCTGAAGTTCACAACAACCATCCTCTTCAGATTTAAAAAAATAAAGCAGCTCTATTTCGGAGTAATCCTGTATTAAGCCCAGGAGCCGGTCACTTCTTACACGTTTTAAGATATTTGAGGGATGTGTTTTTAATCCGAAGGGTTCGGAGGCGCTCGGAGCGATCCCGTCCGGCGGCGGGGGCGGCTCGCTGTCCCTGCCGGAGCCTGTCCGAGCGCGCCGCACGCTGCGGGCAGCCCCAGAGCCGGGGGTGCTGCCTGACCGGGGCCGCGATCGCGCAGCGCTGTCCCGAGCGCTGCAATTTGACACGTCCCCGCGGAGCAGGGCCCGGGCGGAGCCGCCGCGCCGCGGGCACCGCGCACCCCGCGCCCCTCGCCCCCGGCCCCGCGGGAGGCGGCTCTGCCCGCCCGCCCCGCCCGCGCTGACAGGCGGGCGCTGCGGAGGAAGGGGAGGGCGGCCGCCCCGGCCTCACATGACCGCGGCCGCGATGGACGGCGAGCCGCCCGCGGGCACGGCGGGCGCGGGCACGGCCGCAGGTACGGGGGATGTGGGTGGCGGGGCCGCGCCGGCCGCCCCTCGGGGATCGGACGGGGCTCCGCGCCGGGATCGGGGCCGCGCTCCCCGCTGAAACCTGCGGGGAAGCGCCGCCGCCTTCCCCTCTTTCCCCGGGGCAGCGGGACCCCGCTGGCCCCGGCCCGCCCGGTGGCTGCCCACGGCCGGGCCGCGCCGGTGCCGTTCGGGGGCGGCGGGGGTCGCTCCCCGTGCGCTGCGCTCCGCGGGGGGAAGGAGCGGCAGCGCTGGCGGTGCCCGGGCCGCTGGGGTTACCTGCCCGGCCGGGCGGCGGGAGGTCGCCCCGGTGGCCGCCCCGGTGGCCGCAGGCGGTCAGCTCCCCGTAGCCCTTCTGTGGGCTGGACGCGGGCACGGGGCGCGGTCCAGAACGTCTCCCGTGGGGAGTCACGCGGCCGAGCGCTCCCTGCGTGCTGGACAGACTTTATTCCGTGCCTGCTCCCCGCCCGCCGAGGTGGACTCGGGGCACGTTGGAGCCGTTCCGCAGCGGGTCAGTGGGCAGCGGCACGGGCGGTCCCTGTGCCTCCGCTCCGAGCCGAGCCAGCGGCACATCCAGCGGGGAAAGCAGCAGCTCCTAACGCTGCAGTTCTAGGAGCGTGCAGCTGGCTCTGGGATGAAGAAACTTGTAGCCAAATACTGCCAGCGCTTGTTGCGAAATGAGAGATGGAGGGAGCTCCTGGGTGAATTGAGGGAATAACGTGTTAGACTCCTTAACAGTTAAACTGAAGGAAACTTTTAGAGTGTTCTCTAAAGTTCTCTTCGAAGTGGCTGAAGTGTTGTACTTGATCTGTGCATAGTATTTTTTTTTTTTTTTCTCACTTTGGAAAGAAATATGAGTAGGTAAGCTTAATGCAGGGAAAAATGGTTTGGTTGGATTATATTCAAGATCCACTGTGAGTGTGCTTTTGTTAGGCCTGTGATGCTCCTGATGCAGATAATGCTTATAAATAAATTATTTTGGAATATTTCTGTCCAGGACTGATGTAACATATTGAACAGCAGCCTTTGTGGAAAAAATGTCCTACTGTACCAAAGAGAGAGCTTGCTCAGGTATGTCTGTTATGGGTTTACCATCTGCTTCAGGAGCCTTATAGAGATAAAACGTTGTCTCCAAGTATTCTTGAACTGATTAACTTCTGGTGATGGTGCTTCTGTACCTTTCTGATCTACTCAGACTTCTTTAGAAAACTTGGTTTTCTTTGGCAAAGATTTTATGATGAACACTGAGAGAGGGTATATAATGATTTTAGTTAAAGAAAAACATTGCTGTGAATGCAGCAATGTTTTTATTTCTAGCATCATGATGCAGGTTCAGAGATCTTTGAAGTTTCACACCCATATGTAATTCTTTTGGAGATCAGCAGCTTATCAGTGAGTATTTTGGGAGGAATGAAATATGCAGAGTAATGGAGAGTCCTGATAGGTATCATTGATGCCCCCTAAGAGACCACCTACAAATGCTGTCTATTTGATTTTGCAGAGTTCAAACTACTTTAATACAATCAAAGAGAAAAAAGGATAATATCCAGTATGTTGAATTAAATTTTGCAGAGTGGCTTTTAATGATTTTTTTTTCCCTTTTGCTTTTACTTCCATGTGAGTCTGTGTTCCAGCAATTGCAGGGAGCTAATCCAGGTGTGTTGGCTGTGCAGGGAGCGAGGTGTCTCTTTTTCTTCTGATGGTAAACCTTTTAACTGTGTGTGCAGCCCGTGGGAGGGCTGTGCAGGTTACAGACAGTGTAATTTGCACATGACCGCTGATTTCTCCCACAGTCTTCAAGTTTTATCGGTTGGTGCAGGTTGATGGAGAAAAATGTACCAGTTCCAGACATGTGGAATTGGTACAAAAGGAGGAGTGGTTTAATGATTGCTTTTCAACAGGATTTGGGATGTGAGTGAGCTTGTTCTTACTATAAAGTGTGTGAAAAGACCATTGGGAGGCTGTAGTGTCTGGAGTGGCAATGCCATTTTTTAATGCTTAAATGCTAACGTCAAGTTTTTCCCGCAGCATAATCAGGAGGGTGAGAAACGTGTAAGGAAGATGAGAGGCAAAACAAAGATAAACTATTTATTTTCATGGGATATTCTTGACCTCTGTAGGGACAGTTGGTTGTGGAAACTTGCCAGTTTTGTAGTCAGGCTAAAATGTCCTTGCGAAAGTTTCCAGGAGTAGTTGTTTGGGTTATTGCTTGCTGGGTTACATTTTTGGGTGTGAATTTTTACACTTCCAACCTCTTTGTGAAAAATGATAGCTTTGCAGTCATCCACTAGGTGCTGGGAACCAGCCCTAGTGAGCATTTGACTTTTTGTCTCTGTAATCTTTGGGCACATTCCTCGATGGATTTTTCTCTGCTAATCCTGTTATTTCTTCAAAGTAGCTCCATCTCACTTTATTGTGTTTGCTGCGGCTGGGGACTGTGGCTCATGGCTGGCTTGTGAATGGAATGTGTCCCTTCAGTTCCCAGACCTGGGAAATCAGATGAATCAGTTGATGATCTAACAGCACAGTTAAAAGAACAGGGTGCTAGGCTTAGGGTTAGCTCTTTACACACAGTAAATCTGTGTGACATTGGGATGAGATAAATTGGTGTTGGAGTTTTTTTCTGCTGGAGTATGGGATTGTGGTAGTTTGAGAAGGAGCTAAGCGGCCTACAGCTGCAGGGGACTGCAGAAATTCAGGTGCTTTTTAATTATTACTAAATAAAGCTTCAATAGTCTCATCTATTTTTGAGTTGTGGCATAACTTCTCTGTTTCATCTCTAAGAGCACCGAGTGCTGAATAACAATCTTGAACTTACTTGGAAAAAAACCCCCAAACCAAAACCAAACTACCCGCAACACCTCAAAAACAAAGGGAAATATAAAAACCTAGCCAAAGAAAAAACCCCCAGAAAACCCAGGCTAACTAGTGCAGGGTACATACTTGTCATCTGCACTGAGAAAGCTGCGGTGGTGGTGTTTTGGTTTTTTTTAAGGAGAAAAACAAAACGTTGGAGCCTGTTTCTCAACATCTAATTTTATGATAGTGTGTGTGCTATTTTGTCTCATTTTGGCATTGGGTAGCTTGTATTTACAAGGGAATTGTTGGGAAGGAGGAGGAAGAAGACTCTCAATTAGAGTGAAGCTAAGTATGATAACTTTTCTTATACCCAGTAAGAAATACAGACCTGCCTTCTGTGTTGAACTCACAGCTGTGCAGCACTTGGCTTTGTTAGACTGATTCTTTTGCTTTTCTTTTTTTAAAATAAGAACTGCATGGTTTTAAGTTCTTCAAAACAAACAAGTTGAGTGCAGTTGTCTCAAAAAATATGTTAAGCCTTTAATAGGAACAAAGGTTTTTTGCTTTTTTTGGGGGGGACTTCTCTTGTTCTTTGCTTTTTTAGGGGATTTCAAATTATGTAATATTTTTAAAAAAGAAAAAGTAAGACAGGAATATATTTTATTTTGTAGTTGAAATCTGCACCAGCTTTCAGGGAGGCTGATGTGGACACTGGATTCTGGAATCATGGAGGAATGTGTCTGACACAATAAGGGGGAAAGGCATTTTCATAATTCCTCAGGCTTCTCATGAGAAGACAGAAAGGAAAGGGAAATGCTGATGAATGCTATTTACATTGCTGCTTTAGTATTCTTGGCCCAGGAGTTGGTAGTGGAGCCCTCCTTTTTTCCAGGGAGAAATCTGAGGTATCTGTGTACAAAACCAGTCAGTTTTCACATTCCCTTGCATTTCCTGTGGGTCAGATCCCCTCTGCTCCACACAGCTGTGGCCTGTGATGATGGAGGAGAGATCTTAGCTGTTTTTCCTGAAGGTTTTGCTTCCTTACAGGCTCCTTTCTCCTTCTAGAAAATATGCTACTAATGTAGCAACTAATTCTGTGGCACCATCTACTTAAGCATGTCTAATAAATTTATCTGATTAGCACCTGGTGTAATAAAGAGTTGGTAGCATCAGCCATCTGTAAAATGGAGATGAGGCCTCCAAATTTGATTGACGGAGCTTAAACAGGGAAGGGAAATCAGTCTTGTGATTTACCACCTGTGCTTCCGGCCCTGGCATTGCTCTACTGTATGTGCTTACTCGCATGTAAAACCTCTGTGCAGCTATCCAGGTACTTGGAATGCTGCTCTGCCTTTCATAAATGCATGATTTTGGAAATTTGGATGGGGGAAACTGGTAACTCTGGAGGGCAGATTGCTGCCCCGTTGTTTCAGTGGAGTAATGAACGTTGAGCACTAACTAAAGGGTGAAACACATGGTATGAAGTAGAGAGATTTTCTATTGCAGTTGTTTTCTGGGTAAGTTTCTCAACTCCCTTCATTCCAAAGGCTGCCTGACACGTTACCAAAAAAGAAAAAAAAAAGAAAAAGTATTATGCAGTGTTTTCATAGCTGTTTTCTTTTATGACCAAACAAAAATTGGGCCATGCTTTGAATGCTTCTTCAAACTTTTAGTTCTTCTTGTTTGCATATGTATATGTTTATGTATTATTTTTAACTTTTATATCAACTTGTTTTCAGTTGTACCAGGCCACTTCCTGATATCTTATTGGCAACAGATTGGGAAACTGCTGTAGCAAAAGCTTAGCTTGTAGGAAAAAGCTGATTTTTATTTTGTCTGCTTCCCAGTGTTCCAGGGGATCATTCCATACCGCATTTCTGTATCCACTTGCTGCTCTCTCTGTATAAGCTTTACTAGATAATGATCTGCTGAAACCAAAGGGAACGTTTTCAGAATTAGCTGCTCTCCAGCAGAGAGTTCGTGATGGGAAGCTCTAAGTGTTCTGTTACAATGCATGTAAATCCTTTGACTGGCTGAACACAGGAGCTTGTACCAATGAGTTCCCACCATTATCCACCATTCCTGGCCAGGGCTCTGGAGGCTGTTCCCAAAAAGGCTCTTTAGTAAGTACAATGAAAAATGGGCTGAAGAATAGCTCCAGTATATATTGCTCTGTAGGGTTAGTGTTAATGCCATGATAAACAGTTCCTAAAAGCAGGTTAACAGCTGTTCCAAAGTCATTTTATTGTGTTCTCAGACCAGTGTTTGTGGGTGTAGATTCACTCTGAGTAACTGTCTTGTTGATACCAGACATGCTGAGGTTATTAATTAAACAGTAATTATTCAAACTTGTTTGCATGGTTGTCTGGTTTGTGTGATTTCACACATTTAGACAAGGTTGAGATGTAAAGAAGCTACAGAATATTTCAGGGAGAGCCAGGAGTGTGAACTGCTGATAAAGAGAAGGCATTTCCCGTAGGTGAATTTTAGAAAGCAAATTTAGAGAGTAACTTGATTGAAAACTGGGGAAGAATTACCTAGAAAAGAGCAACGTGGCTGAATTGTCAAAGGACTGTGGAGTCTTGCTTGGTGGGGCATCACTCTGTAGATGTCTTACTGGGCAATGGGGTTCAGATCTGTAATGAACTTGAGAGTCCTCAGCATCAGTTTGGTTCTGGGACTCACAGATGAAACACTGATGGTTTCATGTTCACCCTATACCCTTTTCTCCTCATACCTATCTCTTGCCCTTGAGGTTTCAGTAGTTTACCAGACAGTGTTGAGCCCCAGTTCAGGGACCAGTTTGTGCTGTTGGTTTTCCAGCAGAAAGATGGGAAGCAGAGACAGTGAATCAATAGGCAGGAGGAGATGTTGTGTTAGTACAGATTGGCACTGCTTGGGGAAGTAGTCAGGGTGCATTTTGAGTAGCCCTCCTTGGGAGGGGCCTCTGCAATGTTGGCCAGTGGCTGGGCATCACTGAAGGCTCTGGAATTCTGTGTAGGGATGTGTGTGTGCGCTGGAGGAGTAACAGCATCTGCTGTGTCTTGTTGCATTTCACTGATGTGTCTTGAGCAGTTAAACCCAAGAATTACAGTGGACACCCAGAGAACTGCTGCTCTATCCAGGATATCCAGGATGCCTTGTGCTCTACAGATGTTATCACTTCATCCAGCAGCATCCCATGTCAACATTGAATTAGTTTGCATTATTTAACTGCAAATTGCTGGCAGGTAGCTGGAAATTCTTAGGAGCTGCTACATAGGTGGGGTTAGCAGGTGATATATTAGTCTATTAAAGCAGAGGTGTTAAGACTTGCTTCTCTGAGTCACATTAGCAGGAATCTGAAGCCTGACGAGGCATGTGGGATAAGGTCATTTGTCCTGGATTTGGTTTGGTTTCATTAAGCCATTTTATGGAACAAATAGCAAAGTGACTGTTACGAAGTCATAGATCTGAGGAATTAAAGATTGCTTGTTTTTCCCGTTTATCAGGGCCTAGGGCACATGAAGGAGCAGGTGGGAAATCCTTATCAGGAGGAGGTCAGGGCTTTCAAGTTAAGGATATGACTTCTTATCTTCCCTGAGTTAATCTGTTACGCAGTTAGCAACTTTTTGAACTATGTATCAAAGCTTAAAGAAATACTGCTTGCTTCTGTAGCGTTACTGTCTGTGTTCTCAAAATTGCAGATATATTTAAGAACTTCTGCACAATGGCAAGGAAGGGATAATGAATCCTACCTGGCTTTTCAGGTATCTTTCGTAAGTGGATTTGACTTGCTTTGCAAAAGAGCTTGTTCACAATATGCCTCTTACAGAGAGGAAGCAACCCACCTGCTCCAGCCTGGAGAGCAGAAATCAGGTATGGGGTGAATAGATTTCAGGGTTGTACCCTCATTTTTCACACTGTTTCCTATGTGTGGAATGGGTGGAAAAGAAAGGTTTGCTTTGAAAAACAATGTAAGCTTAGTTTACAGTCACATAATAGATGTAGTTATAAAGTCAGGTTGAGACAATAAACTGCAGTCAAGCACCTAATAAGAGAGCACTGAGTCATCAGCTTTGCCCCTTCTTTGATGTCATTTGTCCTCTGGGGCCACATTCTTGAGACCCATCTTTTTTCTCTTCTGCAGAATCAGTTACTGTCCAAAGCTGCCCAGCTGTGGTCAAATTCACTGTTAAAAGCTGTTTGTTTTCCAACTACCAGCAGTGGAATAGAATAGGTAAATTTGAAGATTTTGCCACAGCTGGCTGTGACTGGGGAATTGTTGGGTTGGTAGCACTTATTAGGAACCTTTTCCCTCTGCTTTGGAACTTAAGTATGTTGACATAGTAAATCATTGTAGTTCACACTCACTGTAGCACGCTGTCATAGAGTTTAATAAAATTATGTCAAATGAAGTGTCTCCTTCCTTTGTCATGATATGCAAAATTAATGGAATAAATTTCTGCAGCGCAGTAAAACGACACATTTTTTCTTTCCTTCCATGAGTTGTTCTAGGCAGGATCCAAAAGTGCTGAGCAAGGGTTTCGTTCATTTTGGCAGATCCTGCTGTGGTGGGAGCTGGACAGACAGGAAATGCAGGCCTCTTAGCTGATTCACAGAACAAATTTGGCCTGTGATTCTTTGCTTAGTGGAGATGTCTCTCTGACTCGATATAATTGGTGGTGCTCCTGGGTATTGTGAGCAGGGAGGTACCGGGGTTGGGAACGTGTGTGAAGCAGCATTACCTCCTGGGGGAGTGGCCTGGCTGGGCTTCTGGTTGTGTTGCACCATTCTGGGAGCACCAAGCAAAGGAACAGAATATTTTAAAGCTACTTCTTTTACTATATCTTATCAGGTCTATTGTTTTTTTCCCTTTTTGTCTTCTAGATTTGGCAAAGCCTCCAGTAAATGAACCAAGGGAACCAGAACAGCTTCTAATGCAGACGCCCCAGGGAAATCCACTGCTGCTTTCCCACACCCTACAAGAGCTATTGAGCAAGGATAGTGTACAGGTGGAGCTTATACCTGAGAAGAAGGGCCTTTTTCTGAAACATGTGGAATATGAGGTTTCCAGCAAGGTAATGTGAACAAGTTTTGGGCTTGGTGAGAATGTATGCTCTTAAGAATGCCTTTGCAGTTTCTGCTGGCAAGGTCTTGAGTGGTTAAGATGTGCTGGGTGATGCTGGTTTGGTGTAGATCAGTTGTGTTGGCTCAATTTTAATGCAGTAGCACTGGGCCTTCCTGGCCTGGGTGTGAAGGATGGTCTGCAAGTTCACTTGCTTGAAACCTGAGCTCTGTACAAAAGCAGGTGTATGACAATGAAAACGGAATGGTTTTGTGACAAATTGGTGTAGGTAGCTGGATATTTCAAACTGTTTTGAGCTAGTGAAGAAATTGTATTGGCAGCACAAAAAAATTGTGCAAGTGCTGCTGTCTAAGGTGTGTATTGAGTTACCCTCCCCCTTCCTTCCCTGCAGAGATTCAAGTGCTCCGTGTACAGACGATACAACGATTTCGTGGTGTTCCACGAGATGCTGCTGCAGAAGTTCCCCTATCGCATGGTGCCAGCACTGCCCCCAAAGAGGATGCTGGGAGGTAAAACTGCATCTTCATTTCTCACTGGAGGGGTTTTGCTTCACGGTGCAAGCGCAATCAAGGTGATACTGTGGAAAATAAATGTTCAAAAGATTGAAAGTCTTGGGTTCTGCTTGGCTCAGACAACAACTTTGAGGTTACAATACACAGTTTGGAGGGGTGAATGATTGCCATCCTAGAAATTCCTACAGGTGAGGTATTAATGTGAAACTTCAGTGGGGTTTCTTCCTGTGGAATTTCAGTATCTAATGATTTTTCTTAATAAGATTTTAGGTGTAATTCTACACAAGAGCATGGCAGAGTTGCAGGTATTGCTTCTTAGAAAAACGGGTCATGATGATCATTGTTTAGTGGTGGACGTGGCAGTGTTAGTTTAACAGCTGGATTCAGTGACCTTAAAAGTTCTTGTCCAACCTAAATGGAACCAGTGTCAGATCATTGAAGTATACTTCAGGTGTTAGACTAGAAACCAAGAAGTATCCCAAGACACAAAGCATATCAAAGCTCCTTCAGGAACATTTTTCATTAATCTCAAATATTGACGCTGTTTTTAAGCATGTATTATTTCGAATGTTGCATAACTGTATAGAATTCTGTCTTGTTTAATACTTTATCTGTGCAAGAACAAACTTTTCAGTGTCTTCTCTCCTGCCCATGGTGCTAAGCTCACTGTGTTTCAATAAATAATTGATTTCAATTGAGGAGTCCATGTACTGCTCCAGTAAAGCAGAATTGGTAAACAGTGAGCAGAGCAGGGTATATAGTGAACTGGAGCAAAGCAAAATCATACCCCTGAAAAGCTTCAATGGTCATATATTCTTATGATGGAACGTGAACTGTGAAAGCTTTTTTTGGGGGTGTGAAACCCATGTATTGAATTTAACCTGATTCAGTGTTCTCAGCCAGAATTTCCACCTCATGCAACACCTGTGAGCAAAGATACTGTCTCTGATTAATCTCAGTGGAGAAAGGACGCTTGAAAGAAGCTCCCAATATCTATCACTTGTCAGGAACTGTTATTTCCTTGCACTGCTGGTGTGTTGATATTTCCCTGCATTCACCAGTGCATTTCTTCCCACACATATCATAACTTTAGGGAAAAAAAATGATAGGATTAGTTCCCAAACTATGCTAGGAGAACAGTTCTAATACAGTGCAAAGCTGTGATGAGGCAGAGTGTGCTGATTGCCTTTAGTCCAGTGACTGCATATAGAAGAGCTGTGGAAGTGGGCCTAATGGAAACTGCAAACAGGAAAAAGGAAAGGGAATGGGTAGTTCTTGTTTCTGAGTAGATTAATGGACTGACAAATGGTATTGCAGGACACAGGATTTGATGGATTAGTACAGATGTGTGACTCTTGGAGCCTCCAAGTCCCAGAGCTGGATGGACAAAGCTCTGTGCTTTGTCCTTGGTGTGCTCCTCTGCTGAGTTACACCAATGGGGGTCTGCTCCCCTCCATCTGTCAGATGGAGATGGATGTCCTGCTCTGCTCGTTTGGAGGATGGCAACCAACTGAGGCAGATCCTGTGGGAAGTGTGTACACGACTTCACAAACATCCATGTAGGTTAAGTGTGAGCAAAGCAAAATCAAGATCTGCAACCCCAACGGCAAAAAAAGGAATTGGTGGGTGGTGCTGTAGTGAGGATCACCTGTGAGAGTCCTCAGAGCCAGCAAACTGCCAGCTTAAAACTGAGGGAAAGGAGTAGTAACGCTTCATGATACAGGAGTGTTGTCATGGATAAGAGCATTCCTTTAATTTCTTTCTATGCTACTTTCTTTAATATTTGGTTTTATTTTTATTGCTCCTGAAAAACTCCAGGAGCTCTGATTTATTGCCTTACTGCAGTTATTGCTAGATTAAAAATCCTCCTGTTTCAGCAAGAGGAGCAGAATTTTTTTAGTTTGACAAGACTCTGGATGGATGTACTGCAGATTACTGTGCAAGTCTTCCAAAGTACTTTTTGACATCTTGCATGAAAAGGATAGATGCTGTCCCAGGAGTCCCAAACAGACTGGGATATCCTCTGTGGAATTGATTCAGAGGAAGAAGAATCTCTGTAGGCCCACAGTTTGTAAGTGGAGGTTTCAGGCCTTGGGCTTGGTTGTTTTTCCTTCCTCCCTGACCCCCCCTGTGGAAATAACCACATGTGGCTGTGTATGCTGGATTCTGGTGAGGTAGAGAATGCTTGATGGAATATTTGTTCGGGTGGTCAGTCTAAAAGGTCTGGTTTTGGGAGCTGGCAGACTATAGGTAACCATTCTTTGGTTTTTGTTGCAGTGCTTTCTTTTTTCTTTCTGAGTTGTAATGTGAGATGCATTAATTGGAATTCTGTGTTTCTTCCTGCAGCTGATCGAGAGTTCATAGAATCGAGGAGGAGAGCGCTGAAGCGTTTCATAAACCTGGTGGCTCGACATCCCCCTTTCTCAGAAGATGTGCTCTTGAAACTCTTTCTGTCCTTCAGTGGCTCAGTGAGTGTTTGTTAGCAATAGTCCTGAGCTTGCACATCTTGCTGTAACTGCCTCACTGGGCACAGCGTTCAGAATTGCTGTTAACCTACGTGGGTTTGCTCCCTGTGATGAAGAGAATTTTCTCTCAGTAGGTGTTTCCACAGTGGAAAGTGGAAGGTAATTTCACTCAATGCCAGGAGTGTAGTATTTTGAAAATTATAACTGTTCTTAGGGGAATAGAGATTATGCTTTTCCTTAAATTAAACCTAACCTGAGTAAAGCTGTGTCTGCTGAGTTGTGCCTTACTGCTGCAATGTATCTGAGACCTGTGTGACCTGCCCTTGGGTTGCTTAGTTATTTCATGCTCATTTGATTCTGTATTTTCTCCAGGATGTACAGAATAAGCTAAGGGAGTTGGTCCAGGGAGTAGGAGATGAATTTGTGACTTGCAGATTAGCTACCCAGGCCAAGGTATGTATATGAATTTCTTGCAATGTGTAATTCTGGTTTAAATGGCTTTCTGCTCCAAGTGCTTCAGTTATGGCATTTGTGCAGTGATGGAGACCTTAGGTAGGAGACAGTTATTTCCAGAGTTTGAAGGACTTGTAATTTTATTGAATAGATCAAATAAACTTTCGACTCTTAAGGGCCTGATATTTCTAGCTAAATTCTGGCTCACGAATATGATAAAGATTAACCAGTGAATCCTGCTCAGAACATGTTTCTCTGTAATTCCTTGTACTTACATAACAAACAAATGCACAAATTGCACAATTTAGAAGTTAATATCTAGACTGATGTCTTTCCCTTGTGCTCATGCCCTCATTCTGTCTGTTGTCCTCTTCCTGTGAGAGAGCAATTTGGACTGTTATGGAAAAGTTAGTTATAAGTTCTCTATATATCTGTTTATCCCAGTGATTAGTGCTATGACAAGTTTTAAGTACACATCCACTGTGTTCATTGAGCAATTTCAAAGCAAGTTGTTGTTCAGGTTCCTGCAATGCTTGCAGAAGATTTTGCAACTGGAGCTTAATTCAGGCTTTTACCAGTGATAAACTGGTCAAAAAAAAGCTGAACTTTCAGTTCATGCTTGACTTTACTGGGCTGGGAGTTACCAGTAGGATCAGATCAGAACTTGTAAGCTTGAAACCTCACAAACCCTGTTTTAACTGCATAATAGAATTGCAGATTTTGGCAACTCTGTCTACACTGGGTATCTGAACCTCTTTCTGCTTCTGAAGATTAGGGCTATTCGTGTGACATCTGACTTGAACACCTAAATGGGAAGCTGATCTCTGCAGAGTTGTTAGAGCACAGCATGAGGGAGTGAGCACAAGAGGGAAGCCTGTCCCCTTCTGCAGACTGTGGTGTGCCTCTGATTTATCCACCAGTAACCCCTCTGTACTCCTTCAGGACTTCCTCCCAGCTGACATTCAGGCCCAGTTTGCTGCCAGCAGGGAGCTGATCAGGAATATTTATAACAGCTTTTATAAGCTCCGGGACCGTGCGGAGAGGATCGCTTCCCGAGCCATCGATAATGCCTCCGACCTCCTCATATTTGGGAAGGAGCTAAGGTAGGTTGGGAGGAACAGGGTTTGCTGATGTGAACGTTTCTACTGTTGGTTTAGAACTCAAAACTGTTGTCAAGTTTACCTGCAAATGGTCTGGTAAAAATGGGTATTTCAGTGCATGCTGTAGGACATGATCAATTTTCCTCTTATGAAAGGAGGAAATGCACGCTTTCCACTAAGGCTGCATTCCCTCGAGTGTGAGGAAAGAAAACAGAAATACCTTCACATTCAGGTACTTGTGTTATTGTCTCTCTCCCCAGTATGTGCACAGTTAACTGCATTAGGATGGGACAGTAGTAGCTCAGCACTGTGAGCTGTTAAGACTGATTTGAAACTCTGAACTGCTCTCTGCAAATAAGTTTTATCTACTGAGTGGGATTTGTCTCCTAGATGTGACCATTGCTTATCTCCTTCCAGTGCTCTGGGCTCAGACACTACCCCACTTCCTTCCTGGGCTGCTTTGAACAACAACGCATGGGGGACTCTGAAACAAGCCTTGAAGGGTCTGTCTGTTGAATTTGCACTTCTGGCAGATAAGGCTGTGCAGCAGGTGAGTTCTTTACTTTTTTTTGTTTCTTTTTGTAACATGAATTTCATCCTTGAATTTCATCTTCAATCATGAGCTCTGTAGACATAAGCCCTTCAAGAGTTAAGAGGGAGATTGTAGTCCAAGCTCACATCCTCAACTACTAGCCTGCTTGTTCAAGCTTGTGTGAAATACCTGGACTGTGTTTAATGGGGGAAAAAATGTAACAGGCAAGGGAAAGGAGGGAAAAACCTGCTTTCTTTCGTAATTTTAAATGGTTACTGCACACGTTAAGCTCACTACTAGAGTGAGCTGTCCAAAAGTGCTGTGTTCCATCTTATTAATCTGCTACAGAGAACCCAGAATAACTTACTTCTGAATCAAATTTTCACATTCATGTACTTAAACATTACATGAGAGTCATTCAGACAGAAGCACCACGTTCCTGTCCAAGTGTACAGTGTGGTAATGACTGTCAGAATAATGTGAGAACACGACAGTCTGCAAAGGCAAAGTAATACTTTTGTCTTCAGTGCTCTTCATTGCATTGTGTTAAAACACTCAGCGTGCTTTTGTAGATCAGTCAGGCCACGTCTCTTTCTCCAGAGTTTACGCTCCAGAGAGCTCTATTGATACAGGAGGAAAAGAGTATTTTGTAAAATAATAAAACTGGTAGTGAAATTTGTCTTGGTGTCTCATCTCTGCCTTCTGATGCACGAACCATTATGGGGACCATGCAGGTATTCAGAGTTTTAATGGATTAGTTATCTTGTAGGAAGGGAAGATGAAAGATTGGAGAATCTGCAAGAGCAAGGAATTCCAGGCAGAGTGTGCTGAAAGAACTGACACGCAGGCCTGTGAAACCAACTCCTCTTGTTCTAATGATCAGTCAGTTGGAAAAGCTGTTCCTGCCTCAGTCAGGTCTTTGTTCTGCACACTGAAGACCAAACACTCCAGTGCCATCAGAGAGATTTTTGATGCGGTTGTGTAAGCGCCGATGTGCCCTGGAGAGTGCAGTGAGAGCCTGCATGGTGGGGTGAAGGGCTGTGATGCCAGGCTTACGTAAAATGTACTTTTTCCCTTGTTTTCTAGGGTAAACAGGAAGAGAATGATGTGGTGGAGAAGTTGAACCTTTTCCTGGATTTACTCCAGTCCTATAAAGTGAGCTCTGCTGTTCTTCTGCCAACAAGAAAGTTGTTTAGAGCAAGCTTGTGCTCTTTAGAGGGTGTAACGCCAACTGGATGGAAAACTGTTAGTGAGGCCAGTTCAGAGGCAAACTGGGCATCTGGCAGAGGGAGGGGAGTGGCTGTTGGCCATAGGGAGCTCTGTAGCCTTACTGATCAGCCCGTCTGATGATGAGAACTTGCCAAAGAGCAAATTTTGCAAGGAATTTAAAAATATGAGTGGTTAAACTGTATGGATCGGGTAACTTTTTGTTTTTAGATTTGCCTGCTTTTGAGTCTAAGCAGTGAACTAGATTGCTGCTGGTTTGCTCATGGAGACATGAGTTCAGTTATGAATGAAAGGATTTTGCTAATACTAATCTTTTGGTCAACTGTGTGGCAGCCTCTCCTGACATTCCCAGGCTGGGACTGAAATTGAAGGACACTATTGGGCCAGCACTTTAATTAATTGCTAGCACTTAATACTGAGAAGGTCAGAAAAGATAAGAGGTCTGATAAGATCCAAAATGTTGGCAGAAGTGATGCCCCAGGTTTCCTCTTAAGCTCAATGGTCTGGGTTCAAGCAGTTTTGTTTCTTAAATTCTTAACTGCCAGCATTTTTTGACCCTCTTGAAAGCAAAGGAGCAAAAATCTGCAGCATAGAAATGACATAAAGTGTGTCTGTGTGTGTGTTCTTGATGTACTTGGCTGTGTGTTTGCTGACTCTTGGCTCCCACTATGTACCTGTTGTTTTCTTTTCCCATAAAGGACCTGTGTGAAAGGCATGAGAAGGGGGTATTGCACAAGCACCAGCGAGCGTTGCACAAGTACAGCATGATGAAGAAGCAGATGATGAGTGCCACTGTACAGAACAAAGAACCAGAATCAGTGGAGCAACTGGAGTCTCGGATTGTGGAGGTAGAGCAGGCACCTCGGAGAGCTAAGGGTGGGACTGGGTTCTGTAATGGTGCTGCTCTCCAGCTCAGTCACATTTGCAGAGAGCTTTTGGACTGAAAGGGTAGCCTGTACTTTGGGAAATCTGAGCTACCCGCTGTGCCACATGGAAAACGTGTTTGTTTTCCTCAACACTTGTTACTGGCTCTCTGGCAGCACGTCATTTGCAGGAGCTGTGGGAAGCAGCAGTCTGCGTGATGGAGAGAGCGGTTCCTGTTGTATCAAATCGGTCCAGGAACTGCCTGTTTTAGGTTTTTGGTATGTGTTTGAATTACTGGTATGGGGAGGAATGCTATTTTCTCCTGCTGTAAGTGCTTGGCACCCTCTTCCTGGTCACTGAGTTCCTCTTCTTTCAGCAAGAAAACGCGATCATAACCATGGAGCTGCGGAATTACTTCTCCCTGTATTGCCTGCATCAGGAGACACAGCTCATCCACATCTACCTGCCTCTCACATCTCACATTTTGGGGGCCTTTGTCAACTCCCAGATTCAGGGTCACAAAGAGGTGAGTTCTGGACTGTGTCCTTTTTCCCAAAATATGAATGAGAATTTGAATGGATTTGTTTTCACCTATTGGCCTTCATCCTGTAATCCTCTTTGCAGCCGGGCTCTCTCATAACTTGAAAAGTTACCTGAGGTTTTTCCACTTTGGGGTGAGGATCAAGGTTGGCCTCTAACCCCTCTGAAGGACAGTATCTTCTTGCAGCAAGTTTTTTTCATCTTTTCTTCTCTCATCTGTAGCTGGCCCTACCCTATGGGTAGTTGAAAAAGACCAAACCATTAAATTTCTACTCTGTAATGAATGATGTGTGTTTGCTAGATTAATCTGGTTTTTTTGTTGTGCTACACAGAAATTCTATGACAAGAAAACTTTCTGGGTTTTGGTCTAAACCACAGAAGTTCCCTTTTGTTAAACCCTAAATATGGGCTTTAATATTCCCAATATACAGACTTTCTTGCTTTGGTTATATTAGAAAAGTCTCTTCTCCTTCAGCTCCCTTCCATCCCTTCAGTGAAAGGATATGATGAAGAGAAATCTCCCTTCTATACATGCTCAGGAAAATGTTCAGGGAGCTGCACGTAGCACCAGTCTAAAAGGAGCAATCTGGGTCCACTGAACTTCCTGAAAATACTTCAGCAAATTTGTGTTGTGCTTCTGAGTACCCGAGACTGCCGCTAGAATTCCGTGTGGTGAGATTGTTACCTGCTGTGTGGTCATGTCTGCTTTCTCTCCTTCTCCACTCACAGATGAGTAAAGTTTGGAATGAATTGAAGCCGAAGTTGAGCTGCCTTTTCGTGGGATCTAGCAGTATGCCAACTCCACCATTGTCACCTCCAGAGGGAAACTTCTTTTCCAATTAATGTTCTGAGCATCCCACATGGAGCAAGAAGGGCAGTCAACGAAGGGGTGGGACCTCTACCTCCAATGAATCCTCCAAACAGCTATTTTTATTTTTTTTTAATATTGCTGCTTTGAGCTGCTCTCTGATTTAGACAGACTGGATGTGGGGCAGAACATACGGATATAGAGACAATTTTGTAATTTTTCGATGCTCTGGGGCAGAGCTGATGTTCATTATCCTGCAGATACTCCTCATGGGATCGGGATATGGCCTGGCACAGTGAGTGCTGCAGTGTTGTTGCTGAAGCCTCTGCATCTTGTACTAACAGTCCTCCAATCATGTTTATCTGCAGCTGTGCTGACACATCTCTGCATGTCTCTGAAGTGCTGAGATGAACAGGATAGCTGAAGCACTTGCTTGTAGTGGAGATAAACTGCCTTTTATGTCTTGGAGGGCCTGTGTTAGGGATGTGTGTGCATAAGGAAAGCTGAAAGCCATCCCCCATCCCATTGTAGGTATCTGGATTTGATTTCTTACTGCTAGACTTCAGCACAAAATTAATGAAGTGGTTGGATTTTGTAACCCAGCTGGGCAGGGGTCAGTGCTGCTGTGTGACAGGGATTTTCCTGATGGTGCTGGATGGATGTATTGTCAGTGTGTTTCCCTTCATGGTTTCAGGGCAGCCTGGGGACTTGCTCGTATTTTTCAGTTTGGGGCCAAAGACAACTGGGTTCAGGAACTCAGAGGAGTTTGCCTGGCATAAATGAGAAACTAATTGACTAAAACACTCCTTAAATGTAAACCACTCGTACTACAGGAGCAGAACAGCTATAAGGTAGCTTGTTTATTTCTTCTGGAGGTTCTGACCTCCATCTGGCGAGTAGCTGTTTAGGTCTGTTGGAGAGCTGCTGACCAAAGGCTGGTGTTTTCTTTCGTGTAATATCAGAAGTATCCTGTTACACCAGCAGGCTGGAACACAGTGCTGATAAAGTTCTTTAGCAAAAATTCAGTATTATCAGGATGTTACTGTCATTCTTCCTGGCTGCGGGTAGCATTGCAGTGTGTTTGTTTGTGAAGGAGAGCAGACAATTAAGTGAAAGTTCTCATCTCTAAAAACACCACAGCCCTTGGTAATGGGGTTTTCAGATCAGTTTATGGTTGTGATAAAGGGACTAAACGTTCTCTACTTTGTATCTCCAGTGACTTTCCCTTGGGAGGCAAAGGGGGAGAATGTGCATGTTATGTTACCTCAGGGGAAATGGTGCACATCCTCCAGAGAAACTGATAATCAAACTGCAAATGTCTGCAGCAAAACTGTGTGAACAGGACTCCCTGAATCTGACTTCTCTGGGGCCAAAATAGCTTCCAAAGGGGAATTTGGACTTGGCTTCTTAGAATTTTCTTTGAATGGGTAAAAAAGGAAGCACGTTAACAAGGATGAGTGCTTGCTGTCAAACTGGAACCATTACAATATTTTCCTACTGGGGAACTTCCCCATTATCAGGAAGTATATTTAAATCCTCCAATCACAAAAGCTTTTTTGTTTTGCTTTTGGTTGGTTTTTTTTTTTTTAATTTAGAAAATTCAGTGCAACATGAAACTCTTCCTAGCCCAGGTAGAAATTCTGGATTAGTTTCTTCAGCTAGGAGCAAGAGAAGTTATTTGCCCAGTTTCAGGAGACTGAATAACCATTACTCACATTCCTCAAAATGGAGTAAATACACCGGTATGGGTGAATTCCTTGAATGCTGGGCCTTAAAGCAGTGTGTAGCCAACCTGCACAGAATGCATTAAGAGCTTATTCCAGCAATTCAAATGTTAACTCACTTTCCTCCTGCACATGGGCCTTGTCCAGTGAGACAGATGAACTGCAAATGGCTGTGACAGATTGGATTCTCTCCGGGAGATTTCCTGAGTGATGCAGAAGAAATTCTGCTTGCAAAACAAACTGTCAGGGGAGGAAAATGTTTCTACAGTCCAGTTACAAAGAAGGTATCATCTCAAGCATGGCACAACAGGTTTTTCTGCTTGACCTTGTCTTGATGAGGAAGATGGTTTGTGGTTCAAGTGTGGAAAGTGTGTTACCAGACTTTTCCATGCTCTTCACTCCTGGCATTATCAGAAGGTGCTGGCTGGTTATGGCTGGCTTAGTCTCAGCACCCATCCTCCCTCATTTATCTTTGTTTGCCTGATGTGGTGAACAGTGAAATTGAGAAAATACGTTTTGGGGCAAGATCTGATAATTTATGATGGGTCTCATATGTAATTTGTTTGACTGGGCAATGTTCTATGGGAGCAGTTGCAAATGACTAGCCTGAATGGAACTTTGCGCTTCTCACTTTTAGAAAAAAATTACAATTTTGAACTTGATTTAAAATCGAAAAACAACCCCCGAAAAAGTGAAATCAAAATAACATTAGGGCTTTAGACTAACTCCTCTTTCCTGTTCTCCTTCAAGCACAAATTCTACAGTCCAAGTGCAGAGACTGTAACAATGATAGAGACACACCACAGGACCTATAAAGAAACTGGAATTACATTGTTTTGAGAAACACCCATTCCTCCATTGTCAGCCCTTGTGTCTTTGAGGAGAGTTTTGGAGGTGGGCTTTTCTCGTTTTGCATTTACTCTGTTCACCAAGTATTTGAGAACTGAGGCCCAGTATTCTCAAAGCTGATCCAGCTGCTGGCACTTTCAGAGTTCATTTCATACTGGACTGTCAGGCTTCTGTCTCATTCCTAGACACATGTAGACACTATTTCATGCAACCCTTAGTTTGCAAACCTTTCTTCTGGGGGACTGGTCAGTGTGCAAATAGCACTGTTTGTTTACCTCAATGTGTGAGGGATTTCCTTACTGTCTTTGTTATGTTCAGTTTATGGATCTGCCAGACTTAGAGGGCAGCATCAAGCACACCTTCCTTCCTCCAGAGTGAAGCAGCAGGGACTCCAAGGATCCATCAAGCTGACTTCAGCTGTCTGCCCACCCTAGCCAAGGTGGGGAAAACACTTGTAGTTACCTCCGTGCTCTTGCCTTCTGCAGTAAACGCTAACCAAACCAGGCTAATTGAGGAGTGTGTGCTGCCTACCTGAGATCTGATGCTCCTGTAAGATGTAGTGCCAAAATGTTAATGTGCTTTTGTGAATGGAAGCTTTTCTGTGTGTGCTTGAGTTGGGGAACTTTCATGTGTTCAAAGGAGTGATGGTAGAAAAGCCTTCAGTGTCAGAGCGGTCCTGGAGGTACCAGGGTAGTCAACACCTGAGACCCTGAAAGGCTGACTGCCTGAAAACTGTTCTCTGAAAAGGGCTCTATGTTTTCTCACTCCTGAGGGCTTCTCCACTTTGAGCTGTGAAGTGGGAATATCCAAGCTTTTTGTCAGTATCACGTGTTGAAAGGCTCAAAACTCTATTTACAATACCTTAAATCTTTGATCCTTCTTTCGCTCTCCTTCCATCTTCCTGGCAAATTGCTCCTCTTAAGTTGTAACATTTTCAATAGTGCCTTGCTGCATTCCAGTGCTTTTAACTCTCCTTTGACCATGCAAGGGTGTAATTCCTGGAATTTGTAACAGGCTAATTTACACTCTTCAGTTTGTGCTGTTTACTAAAAAACAAAGATCACCAGCTGGGGACAGAACTTAAACTGTGCCAGTCTCACAGCAACAGGAGCAGTAACATCCCAGCTCTTTGACATGAGCTAAAAATCAGGGCTGGGGGAAAGCATCTTCCTGAAAGGACTCACCTGACTGCAGACAGGGGATAACAGAGAAGTACAAGCCTGAGCCACGCTTGTTCTTTTCCTACCCAAACTCCTGGAGGAACAGAAGGTAATTCTGTGTGATTGTCACGTGCTGTCTCTCACATAGCAATTTACAGTTTCCACCATGAAATAAACCAAGGTATTTAACAGGTATTGGCTGCCAGTCATTCCCTTTCCTACCATGCAGTAAGGTCCTACACTCTGTAAAAGCTGCCTGTCCTTTTGTGCTTATTCTGTTTGCTCCAAGCCATTCTCTCTGTTAGAGCAGCCAGGAACCCTCACTGCCAGGTCAGAAGCAGAGGTGGGTATCAAAACCTCTGTAAATAACTCAAGTGTGCAGCACAAAAGTAAGGTTTTAAGGTATTAATTCATCCTCCTAAGTCTGAGCTGTGGCTTGCTGAGCAGATGAAGAAGGACATTTTTGAGTGGTATAAATTTTTCAAAACTGCTGGAGGGAGACAAGAAACAAACATAGTTCAGAGGGTGTGAATTTTGCCTGCCTGGAATATCCTGTATCTTTGCTTTGCTCAAATAGCCTTATGTATGAAGCACTTTATCCAAATGCAGGAATTAAAGAACTATTACTACAGCTGGTAGACTGGAAATGTTTACAGATCCTACATGACATTCCAAGATTCTATCTGTAAGTGTTATATGTCTGTAAAAGTGTTTGAAAAAAAGAAAAAAAAACAAAACTTGTGTAAGAAGTTACATATGTGATGTGTTATTTCTGGCACGGTTGGATTAAACTTTGCTGCCCACCACGGTGAGCTGGGCTGACATCAGTGCTGAGCAGTCACCTGCTCCTGCCCTGGAACAGAGTGTGCAGCCCTAGGGGATGGTGCTTTGCAACAGGGACTTGCTGAAAGTTGAATTTGTTCAGCATATTTTTACCTGAAATGCTCAAATAATTTGACTTCACAGCAGGAGCTGCAACAGTGAAAGCTGGGCTGAGCCAGGGCTGTACATCTACCTCTGACTTGTGTTTTCTTAATTCCTGCAACCTCACACTGTGTTCAGCTGGAGAATCCTGAAGGAATCTCTGGTCTGAACTTTTGAAAAGACTTTTACAGCACCATTACAACAGAACAACACATGCTTTACTGAAAAAATATTTTTAATAATAATAATAATAAAAAAAAAATTTCCACCCATGAAGGAAAAGCTTAAGCCACTAAAAAGGGTTAACACTTAAATTTTTAATAGTTGCAATCACATAATCACTCAAGCCTACCACAGCCAGGGACTTCACAGCATGGACAATCTTGTTACTTTTATTTCTGCTTTAAGAAACCCCCTTAATCTCCTTACTTCCCACTGACCTGGAAAATACGTCTCCTTTCCTGGAGAGCTGAGCAAGGAGACCCTCATAAGTCATACTCAGGGTGCTGTAGCCCAATGTGGGCAGTAGCACATGGGCTGAATGCTTCTGCTTTCTTAAACTTCCTCCACTTCTTTCAGGCTGTGCTCCAGGATGGTGTCTTGTCCCTGGAACTTAAAATAGCCACGAAACAACTTTCTCTGAAGCACCAGGGGAAACCAATAGCTGTCATCCGGCCACATGTGATGGAATGGCACCTCGTCCAGCTGAAACCACTGGGGCCGCATTTCTGGTGGCAGAAAACAAAAGAACTTTGCACGTGGGACTTCCTCATGGATTTTTGCTGCCTACACTGTAATATTGGTCAACAAGCAGCTTCCCCCTACAGCCCAGCTGCCTTCCTTCTGGGAGGCATTTTAGCATGAATAGTTCTCCATTTCATAAGAGCAATGCTGTCTCAGAAGAGCATGCACATCCTTCCTTCCCCCCCACCAGCCACTTACCCTCACTTTCTGTTGGCTCTCCATGAAAGTGATCTGCCCGGAAAATGTGAACGTCCATGAGCTCAGAGTTGCCTACAAATTCAAATGTGATCTGCCCCATCTTCTGCAAGGTGTCCACAGTCAGTCCACTCTCCTCCAAGAGCTCCCTGCACAAGAAAAAGACTTCTTTCCATGAAAGTGAGCAGTGGGAGAACAAAAATGCAGTCATTAGCTTTACTCACACATTCAAAACCCTTCCAGCACACCAAAGGTGAAAGCTGCACCTGTACAACAAAGCAGGGTTCTGACCTGCACCAAGCCACAAGTCTACTACACCAAAGGGGAGCCAGGTCAGATGGGACTGTGTGTTATTTCAGGTTCCTGAGCCTAGTAGGAAAACAGTCTAGGTTGGAAAGGGAAGATTCAGGAAAACTGACAATTTAGTATAATTTACAGTCCTTGCAATATGCAGATCTTTTCTGAGGTGAGCGAGAAGTGGGTATATGAAGCAATATTACTGTAGCTAGGTGTGGCTTCAGAACTCCAAGATACACTTCATTTAGACAGGAACAAGGCTTTGCCAACTTCAAGCTAAATCTTATAATTGTGGGGAAGCAGGTCATGAACACCAGAAAGAACATCTACACTTGCTACACAATCAGCTACTTCTGAGGCAAACTGAGGCTTACTTAAATTACACACTCCATAACACCACTTGGACACAGAACGTTGAGAATTCCGGTTCCCATTCAAATGCAGTGTAAAAAACACAAAGCAATTGTGCAAACTTTGCCTTTCTGCTCCTTGGAAGTACATTGAGCATAACAAGAGGCCAGAAGGCAAGACTTTTAAGAGCACTTGGAGAGCTGTGCCAGCTCTTTTCCACACACCACCACGCACAGCTACTTGAAGCACGTTCATTATTACCTCTCTTCATGCTCCATGCTCAGGGTTTTTTTTATTTTACCTCCCTCTAACAGAAGCAGCACAGCTTGAAGTCAGTCATGGTTTTTGTAATGTACAAAAATAAGGAATACTCTGAAACTTCTTTAGTTAAAGTTAATAATTAATGCAGTTGCCTATTTGGCAGTAACAACAATTTTAAAGTGTAATGGAAATGATTTTAAGGCTCCAGCTTTCTTTGGCATTGATTTTATGGATCCCATCTTTCAAAATTATAATTCAACTTAATATCTTGGCTAATTTTATTTTCTGAGAAGCTATCTATGTCTAAAATAGAGGCAGTTTTCCAGCAATGACTCTAAAAGCTTCCTTTTACAGGCACTGATAATTGAACAACAAAGCACAACACTGCTACAGTTCACCAGGCAATTTATCCATCAGCTGCTTGGCTCTATGTGTAGCAACTGGAAACATTACAGGTGGCAAATTAGAAATAACTCATTCACTAAATGCTCCCCTTACAAGATGTGCCGCTGAGGAGCTGCCCAGGTGCTCGTGGGAATGTGCTGTACCCAGCAGAGGATGGAAACCTTACTGGTACTGGGAACTTTTGTTCATGTTTTGGCTTAATATTTAACTACCTGTGCTGAGAGGACACTTCACACCTGCTGCCTCTGCCAACCCAGCTGAGACAGAGCGATGTGGAACCACAGCCTCATACCTCAGCTCCCAGGGCAGAGCAGAGGTGGTACAAGGGAAGTTTGATTTGGACTGTGTGATGCTTCCTGCAGGAGAGCTGTGCCCTGAGGCAGCACTGCACCATCGGTGCTCCAGCCAGAAAGGTGGCCAGTATGTCCAGCTGGTCCTGGCTCTGGGGACAGCTTCCTGCCCAGCTGACCTCAGCAGGAACTGGTTGTGTCATTCTGGAGTAAACTGCAGGTGAAGGGATGGGGACAGTCCCCAGCAGCAGGTGCTGGCTGTGCTGTGGCACATTGCTTTGGGATTGATGAAAATTTTAGCACTTGATGTCTTGTGTGAACAGAAGTTCTGGTGTCAAACTCGGGGCCAGCACAGGTGAACACACACCCAGGAAATCCAATGCTACATGAAACCATTAGATTTACCCCACAGTCAGAGGCAGTGTAAGCCTAGCAAGTGTTAAGCGACAAAACTTAAGTCCCTCCCTCCACTCAGAGATGACAAATTACACAAAAAGCCATGATGAAGTGTCAGGTACATTAAGGCCATGTGCTGGTGGGAGCACACTGTAGGTACAAAAATGCTGCTAGAGAGGATTTTCTTACTATTTTCTAAGTCCGTGAGAGACTTTTCTCTCTCACAGAAGAGGTAGCAGGGAATGTAAACAACCAAGCCACCTGCAACCTTGAAAAGTCTTGTTTATGGTATAGTAGAAAAATATTTTGACAATGGATCTTTTAGGATTTTAGCCAATCACCCCCAAGGGGTGGCTGGTCCTTTGTCCAATTAGACTATGAAGAAAAAAAGTCTATAAAAGAGTTTGTAAAGTAATTAAATGAATAAATCTTGCTGCACAATTCCTGCCTGCTGGATCTTCTCTCCTCCTCCTCCCTATGGCTGCAGGACACGGTGATATACCGTAGGAACCAGGCCATCAGTAATAGCACACCTGCACAGAAACCCTTTTGTCCCCGGGCCCAGCTCACCACAGAGCCCAGGTGGTTGTGCTGGCACAGCTGTGGAGGCTGTTGAGGGCAGAGGCTGTTGGGTACCAGCTGAGCACACCATCATCGATCTTCCTGCAGGTGCAAGGGCAGTTTTGGGCACGTATCAGAAACCGAGGAGATGGCAAAGTGTGGCTTTGTATCAGCAACACTCATGTAAAGAACAAGGTACCTAATTTTTAGAGGAGTTTAGCAATTTAGCTGTGATCTGTTACTTTGTTTTAATGACCAGACAGATGAAAGAACTACAAGAAATCGGTACCAAAGGTTTCAAAAATTACACTGTGCCTTTTTACTGATGAAATTCAATTCCCCTACTCAGCATTAGCACTTAAAAATGTCACCATACAATCAAATAATAAATTTCTACAGGGCTTTTTATAAGGGCCCCCTAAGAATTCCTGCTATTTTGTGGCTATGTTTTCATGCAGTACTAAAAATGCTACTGGAAGGTGGCATCTGTTCAACAGCTTCAAAATTTAAACAATAAGCAATTTGGCTTATTATTTAAATTAGCTGTAGGTCTGCTACATAGCCAAAATTAAACCCTGCACCTCTCTGAAGAGTGCAAGAACCTCCACCCACCACTCACAGACTCAGTTTAGATCAGAGTCCGGGAGATGGGAGGGAGGACACAGGAAGTTCCAGTTGCTCACAGATTGGATGGCAGTTAAAGATGCATGTACATGTGCATGATCCCTCATCACCTGTGGAGCAGGTGGCTCCTGACTGCAGTGGTGGGTAACACGCGGGTGTCACTGACCAGATGACCGTGGTACCTCCACCTGCAGCCCACTGCCGATGGTCCAACACCTTCACCCGTGCCCCCATACCTGTCCCCGGGGTGCCGGCCCATCCCTCACCTGCGGGCAGCTTCCTCGATGCTCTCCCCGGGCTGTACCTTCCCCCCGAAGCCGTTCCACAGCCCGGCGCCGAACCCGCGCTTCTTCATGCCCAGGAGGACACGGGACGGCTGCACCACCAGGACGAGGGTGAAGAGTCTGGACGTGTACATGGCTCCTGGGTGAGGGACGAGGCGGGCACCCCGGCGCCCCTCAGAGGAGACCCGGGGGGTGCACAGAGCCCCTCACCCCCGAAGCACCCAGCACCCCTCTCCAATGCCCGGACCCTAAAGCCTCGGTCTCCCAGTGCCTCTCCCAATACCTACTTCTCTAACGCTCCCACTGATCATTGCTTTCCTGCTACTTCAGCACTCCCCTCCCAAAGTTTGATCCCCCCGTCCCAAATCTTTGTTTCCCCCAAAACCCCCTCCCCGAATCCTGACCACCCTAACACCCTCTCCCAGAATCCCTGAATCCCTTCCTCAAATCTTTGATCCCCTCCGCAAATCCTTGCCCCCCCCAGATTCTTCGACTAGCCTCAACACCTCCTCCCCGAATCTTCGAGCCCCCAGAAACCCCTCCCCAAACCTCTTATCCCTCTCCCCAAATCCTTGTTCCTCCTAAACTCCCTCCCTAAATCCCTTATCGCCCTCAGCATCCCCTCCCCGAATCTTTTGACTCGCAGCGCCCCTTCCCCAAAAATGCGATGCCCATCCCAAATCCCTCATCCCCCTGCGCCCCCGTCCCTGTCCCCGCACTCCTCAGCCCCACACTCACGGCTCTCTCGGTGTCACCCTGCGCCCCCGTCGCTGTCCCCGCACTCCTCAGCCCCACACTCACGGCTCTCTCGGTGTCCCCCTCAGCCGCGGCCCGTCCCGGCTCTTCCCGCGCCGCCGCCGCCCCGCCCGCGGCCGCCGTGAGGGGAGGCGTGGCGGGGCGGGCTGAGGCGGCCATGGCGGGCTCGGGGCGAGCTGCCATTGCCGCGGGCAGGTGCGTGGCGGGGCTGCTGAGACGATCGCGGCGCCCACCCGGGGGATGGGAGAGTGTCGTTAGTGCCGGTGCCTGGAGTTTCCTTCGGGAATGGGTTAATGTGCGTTTGGGGTTTGCGGTTGCTGGAAATGCCGTGCGGCCGTTGTGCCCTGGCCCGGGCCGTGGCTGTTTGGTTGCTCTCCTTGGAGCCTGCAGGAGCTCGGGCATCTCCCCGTTCCTCCGAGGGGCTCACGGAGGCCGCCAGCCCCGCTGAGGCAGCACAGGACCGTACTGGGATCACTCTGCCATGTCGTGTCCTTAAAACACCAGAGCAGAAGCTGGAGTGGGGTCTCTTTTCCCCCTTAGCTCAGGGTGACACGTGAGACCTCATCCAAAACCTGACGCTGCTGTTGTGGTTGGACCTGATAAGTAAAGGTGCCAAAAATCTCAAATTTGGAGGCTTCTCTTTGGAATCAGAATGGTTTGGGCTGGAAGGGACCTCTGGAGACCATCTAGCCCAACCTCCCTGCCAAGGCAGGATCACTTGCAGCAGGTGACAGAGCAACGTGTTTCGAATGTCTCCAGCCAGGGAGACTCCACACCCTCCCCGGGCTGCCTGTAGTGGCTGGAACTAATTATTATAGAGACTTTCGAAATACAGAGTGGTTATGTACTAACTGGTTGACTCGCCTCTCTTCCCGGCAGCTGTTGGCGTTGGATGAGCAGATGCCTGCACACCACGGTGAGGTTTCTGAGGAAGACTGGAACTGAGCAGAGGTGGTTGGAGCGGCACTTGAAGGATCCCTTTGTCAAGGCGTCGAAGCAGCAGCATTACCGTTGCCGAAGTGCCTTCAAGTTGCTGGAAATTGATAACAAGCTCTGTGTTCTTCGTCCGGGACTTTCTGTTCTCGACTGTGGAGCAGCACCTGGTGCTTGGAGCCAGGTTGCTGTAGAGAGGGTCAATGCTTTAGGTACTGGTAAGTGCAGTTTTTTGGCAGGCAAGATGGGGATGATACTGCTCGTGAAGTGTGTGAGAGATCTGTGAAATACTATGGAATCTAAATACTACTACTAGGAAATAGTATGATGGTAACAGTATGGGGAGAGAACATGGGTACTGGCAAGTGCCAGAGTCACTGATAAAAACATTAAGGGGTGAGCCTAGTAAATCTTATGGTCTGGAGAAATTGTGTTTATGAAATAAAACATGCCATGTGGTGCTAGCATTCTGATTAGCTGTTATGGGGAAGATCCCTTCATCTACACCTGAAAAAGGTGTGACCTCCAGCAATTACCTTGGCTTATCTGGAATATTATTTCCCTTCTTGAAAAATGGAAGCAACCACTGTGCATGGTTTATGTGGGTGAAGCCATTAATATTTACAAGATAAGGTGCTATAATCTGCACCATTGCTCAGGATTTCTGGACTGTCAGCCTTGAAAGAGCAGCAGAAAACCAAGAAAAATCCCCCTTGCTTATCCAGACTAGCTGAGTTTTCATGTCTTGAACGGATGAGCTTATGGCCAACCCTCCACGCAGATGCACCCAGCAAACTACCAGGGGACGAGAAGGCAGCTGTGGCAGGTGATGGGTTTTGTTTATTGACTGGCACAGAGCTCATGCAGATGCAGGTTTTTGCAGCCACCCTGAGTGTTCCCTGTGTCATTCATCCTTGCAGATCCTGCTGTCCCCACCGGCTTCGTGCTTGGTGTTGACCTCCTGCGGATTTCTCCTCTGGAAGGAGCGGTTTTCCTGTCGGAGACTGACATCGCAGACCCCAGCGCACTGAGGACGATCCAGAGCCTGCTTCCCTTAGGGAAGGCAGATGTCATCCTGAGTGACATGGCACCCAACGCGACAGGCATTAAAGAACTGGATCATCAGAAGCTGATCAGTCTGTGTTTAGGCCTTCTGAATATATGCCAAAGCATTTTAAAGCCAAAAGGAACGATGCTCTGTAAATTCTGGGATGGATCTGAGGCCCGTCTTCTGCAAAACAGACTGAAGGGACAGTTCTGGGATGTGAGAACTATAAAGCCTCAGGCCAGCCGGAAGGACTCTGCGGAATCTTATTACTTGGCAAGGCTGTACAGGGGGAAATGAAAGTTAAGAACTGCAGATTCTCAGACATTGATTGGAAATCTGAATTTAGTGGGTGTTTAAAGAAAAATCCCACCGTTAAGACCCTGGGAAAATTTGCTACTCTTCTTGAAGTCCATCAGGCTTTTTAAATACCTGTGGATGAAATGGTTGGGAATGGAGAGGAATAGTCCAAAAGGCGACCTCTGGGGCTGGAGTAGTGGAAATGAAAATAAAACGCTGATTATATGTGTTTTTAATGTGTGCTTGAAAATTGTTGCACTGTTAATGCTGTCATACATGAGACTGACCATAAAGGTGATTGTCAGAATGTGAGGGAACAGCAAGGGGAGTTTGAGCCAATTCCGTGCCTTTTAGAAGCTGGCGCAATTTATTAGCACATGTAAAAACAGAAGGTGTTTCTGTGCACATCAGGATGTGCATCCTCATGTGGGATGTGTAGCAGAGCCATGTGAGAGGCACGGCTGACTCGGGAACGTTCAGCCCCGTGGCTCTGCTGCCTTTCCTACAGACACAGGTTATATTTAGGAATTGCTGCTTCCTGGCGCTCATAAATCCACTCAGTGGCAGCAGCACTGGGTCATTGCCATGCACATCATCTCCCCAGTGTCTTCAGTCATGTTTTAGGTGTGACCAGTGGTATTTCTCATATTTCAGGTGAAAAGACAAGATGTTCCTGAAATCCAGCTAGGGAGAATGACTGAATTGCCGGAAATCTGTTTGCACAAATAAATTCAGCCGCTGCCTTATCTGAAAGTGACAACTTTTACATGAAATAGCACTTCTATCAGGCTGACTGTGGCATGAATAATACGAGAGGCTGTTTGTAAGACTCCCAGGCCTGTCTCGTCATAAACAGCTCATTTGGGGCGGCTTACAGATTCCTGCCGGGGCAGGAGGCCGTTTTTGGGGAGCAGGCCGAGCTGAGCCGGGAGCACCGTAGCGCCTTGTCGGGGCATTACGGTAGCGCGCGGAGTGCTGCGCTCGTAATCCCGTCGTTACGGGTTGCCGGCGCCGCCGTTCTCGCGAGAGGCGGGCGCGGAGTTCCCGCGAGATCCCGTGGCCGGGGCGAGGAGGGAGATCCAAGCGGGGCGCGCGCCGTGGCGGGTGAGCGGGCGAGGGAGGGATGAGGGATGAGGGATGAGGGAAGGAGGAAGGAGGAAGGAGGAAGGACGAGGGGAGAGGGAGGGCGGCAGGGCGGCAGGGCTGCAGGGCTGCGGCCGCGCCTGTCGCACACCGGTCTCCCCCCGGGGAATCGTGCGGGTGAACCCCGCGGTGCCGGAGCTGCCCCGTGCCCGCCGCGGCCGCTGTCGGTGTTCGCTGCCCGGCGAGGGTGCCCCGAGGGAGCCTTGGCCGCGGGGTTTTCCGAACCGGGTCACACACCTGCGTGTCGTCTTAGTTGTTAGTAGGTTTGAGAGCGGGCTTGCTGGAGCTACCTGTTGGCAGGTGCAGTGGGTACTCCAGTGCTCAGTTTGTGTTTTGGCAGATATGTTGCTTCTGCGCTGCTCCTCCTCGTGCTGTAAATCCAAACAGTAGCTGCTGTGTAACCCCGAGAATGCAGGAGCCCGAAGATAGCCCCAAGCCTCTGTTTGTGGTAGATGTTGTGACTCCCTTTCCTGGTCTTGAACCTTTATCGGTGTTTCTGGGGATTTATGGAGTGTGCAGTCACTGGAGGGACTCACTTAAGGCTTCCTGAAATCTCCTGGGAAACTTTGCAGGCTTTTCTGAGCTCCAGGCTTGATTTATCTTTGGCCTTTTAGTTAATACACTTCTGAATTTGAAGGAAGAGTTGCAAAAACTTTAATATGAATAATGAGATACAGTTTCACTTATGCAAGTGATCAGTGGACTTGGGAAGACTTCTTGCTGGAAACTAGAGTGCAAAGTGCTTCTGGGAAACCAGAAATAAATTGTGTAGCAGGAAGGATTTGCTGCTGTTCTGGAGTTAATTGTGCTGCCATCAGCTTCAAAAGTTAGAAGGAAGAACAATGAGTTTGGTTTGGTCAAGGAAGAAAAGGCTGCCTTGCATCTTTTTCTCATTTCAGAGACTCACGACTTCAGCCTGGGTGGGGTCATGTTTTCTGTGGATCCCAGCAGTGATTTGCAGATTGATTTTACCCTGTAAACTGGGAGATCTTGTGTTCAGTGTTTCCTCAGGGCAGTGATGGATCCCTCTTTAGCAGAGCAGCTTGCTCTGAATGTTTTGCTCATAATTTTCTGTCCATTTCCAGAGCCATGGAGGACTTGGAAAATAATACCACTGTCTTCTCCACCCTGAGATCCCTCAACAACTTCATTTCACAGCGTATGGAGGGGGTATCTGGGCTGGCTACACCAGGATCATCTCAAAGCTCCTTACAGATGCAGTACCAGCAGAGGATGCAGGTGAGGAGTCCTCATCTTGGTGATTCCTGGAGTATCACTTCAGTGTGATCGTGTGCTCCTTTGGATTCCAGGAGTTGAGAATTTCAGTTGCATCTGACCATTGTTTCTGAAATTGACACAAACTCAATAAAGGAAGCCTGCTGTCAGCATTCCAGAATCTTTTCCAGAATGTATTTAATTTTTTTTTTCAGTGTCAAACAGATGTATTTTTGTTTTGTAAAAGTTTAAGAAAGGTCCTTTGAATTTATTCCCCGCTAGTTATATCTGTGAACCAGGTCAGGAAATTAAATCATAAGTTGTTTTCATGTTGCTGAACAAAGGAGCTTTATATCTTAACATTTTTCTAGTAAGACACTTTGTTACCTTTTTTCAGGATTTAGAGGCTTCTTTGCCTGGATTGTGCTGTGGCTTTGATATGCAAACCAGCTGTGCTTTCTTATCCACTTCTGTTTTATCCACCTGGGTTATTTACTTTTTTTTCCTGTTGCTTCAGTCTCATAAAGCATAAAGTAAATTGACATCTTAGATCCCAGGGACGGTTTATTAGGCTGGAATGAAGTTTCTCTATTCTGTATCTTAATATAATTTATATTTCAGCCTCTAGGTACAAAATAAGCCTTTTTTTTTTTTAATAATCTACTTTGCATTTGGAATGTTGACAAAAATTTAAGCATTTTCTGTCTGTGCTACATCTCTGGTGGCAGCAGTAGTTGGAGGAGGCTCTCTCTGGTTAATTTCCATTAACTGCGTGTTGGATGTACATCACCAGGACCTGAGGAATTCTGTTAGTATTGTCTGTTCTCTCAGATAATTTGAATGAAAAAATGAAGTGTGATGCTGTACAGGTTGTAGAAAAACCTGTTATTTTGTTCAGCAGTTACATTTTATTGGGAGCATGATTTGTGCTTCTTGGCTAGCTGCTCTTTTATGAGGCTTGGGGAGTTCATAATTAACTTCTTAGATAGAGAAGTAGATTTTTTCAGACTACATCTAGAGACTGATCAAGGAATTTCAACTTAAGAACCTGGAATTACTTTCTTTCTAATTCACCTTGGTTTGATGTGGGTTTCTGAGCATGACGTTGAACTCTTGGTTTCCCCATCTGCAGCTGGTGTGAGAAGTACCACAAATTTGGTGATAGTTTGTAAAATGGCAGGTTAATGTCAGCTGAGCAGTACAGGGTGGGAGGCATGATGGTATTGCTGTGCTGTTAATGGTGTGCAATGTCCTTTTTCACACATGAACTGGCCAGCTGGAAGAGCAAGCTGGGCAGATCCACTCCAAATCCCAGCTGCTGCAGGTGGAACGGGAGAAGATGCAGATGGAGCTGAGCCACAAACGAGCTCGCATCGAGCTGGAGAAGGCAGCTAATGCCAATGCCAGGAACTATGAGGTGAGGGGGATGTCTGCACATGGCTTGGTATCATTGGCCTAAGCCAGAACACATGGGAGCATTTACAGTGGTGTTTTTGTTTGGTTCAGGGATGTGCTCTCCACTTCTCATGTGCTGTGCTTTGGTTTGCAGTGGACTGTCTCAGAATGTGTATAGTTACTCTTTTTTGGAGTGAAACTAAACTGAAAGGTGTGCTCCAGGAGCAAGCCTGGTGTTCTCCAGTTGCTAATGGACACTGTCTTCAGAGCAGGACTTCAATGAATCTGGAATACATTTACTGTGTTTGCATTTATTGCAGGTGTGGGTGTCAAGTTGCCAGCACCAACAGGTCTGCAGAACTGCTCTGTTCTGCACTAACCCTCTCTGTGCACTGCACTAACCTGCTAATGCACACCGGAGTGTGAACGTGAAGCCTCGTTAGGTTGACAGACTGATGATCTGATCACTGGGCTCTGTTAGTTTAGCACTGAAATTGTCATGGGTAGCAATAACAAAAGGGATTTGTTATTTGTTTCTCCCAGAAGTATTTAGTTATTTTTCTCCTATAAGAGTTTAAACTTCTGCTGGCACAATTGCAAGCATTTAGTTTGTGTGATTGTAATTAATTGGAATGGCAGCAGTGCCAGCCATGTGGTGTCACGCAAGAGAGCCTGCACTGATAAAACAGTGAGCCTCACTCAGGGACTAACAGCTTTTATTGGGTTCTGCTTTTCTGCCCACATATGTTTGCTTAATGATGTTACTGAAATAAGCTGTAGATCAGTGTCTTTTGTAGCATAATAAAAGCCTTATATGTGTGTGATTATCGAAAAAGAAATCTGTAAAAAGTGATGAGTATGTTTTGTTGTATTTTGTGAGGATGCTGGGTGACAGATTTAGTGTGTGGTTGTGAAACAGGGAGTCAGTGACTAAATTCCTCCTTCCGCTGAAGTCAGGTGATGTGGGATTAAGCCAGGAAGAGTTCAAACTGGAATATAGCTGAGTCAGTCACAGAAACTCTTGAAATACTGGTACAAAAAAAGGGAGCAGCATTAATCCAGCACTGTGGTAATTACCCTGCTCAGATTCTGTGTTTTTCCAAGTCATGCAGATAAAGGTTTTAGGAACCTCACATTGCTTTGCATAATCCTTGCTTGCTATGCAAATCCATGTCTCGAGTTGCTTTGATTAGCAAAGCAATTTACTATGCATTTTTTCAATAAGTATTAATCAATTTGTGGTAGGAATAAACTGAAATGGTATATGAAAGGTTGTCAGACTGCAAAAGTATTTACTGTATTAGTTGATAATATTTTCTTTTAAATGGCATGATTTCCAGAAGTTGCAGAGGGAAGTTTGTCTTATTAACCCAACTGTTGAGATCTGAGTTTCTGAAAGTGAATTTGCTGTGCATGGGTCAGCTTTACATTGGAGATGGAATGTTTTCATCTTTGATCTGCTGGAGAGTGTGCAGTGGAGTCTGTGAAGTCTGTATTCTTATAGTCATGTCTTAGTGTAAGAGATTTGGGAGATTTGGTCTCTTAATTTTCCAGCTCCATTTCCCTGGGTAATTCCATTGAGTTGCTGCTCATCAGATTTTTGTCCTTGCTAGGTTAAAGCTGTGGTCTGAGTAACTTTGCTTCATGGTGAAGCAATTACCATTGGTGACCGTGGTAATGAGGGATGAAGACAGAAGAAGGAAAAATGGCTTCACCTTTCTGCTGCTTTCTTCTTATGTCTCTTTGTGTTTTTTCCCTTGGCAAGCGAGAGGCTGACCGTAACCAGGAGCTGCTCACACGCATAAAGCAGTACCAGGAAAGGGAAACAGAGGCTGAAAATAAACTGAAAGAACAAATGGAAATGAACAAATCTTACAAGAAGAGCATGGAGACAATGAGTGAAAAGCTGCAAGAGAAAGAGAGCAAATTAGCCGAAGCTAATGAAGTAAGAACAGAGTAATTTTTAACCCATCTATAGCTTCAGGTGACTTTGCAGTTCTTATGACTTGAAAATGCCCTTTTTGATTAAAAAAGCCCTCAAACAAAATAACTGGAACACCATGTTCATCACCTGGAAATGAATAAACCCTGGTGGTGTGTGTCTTTTCTGTCAAAGTGCAGAGCCAAATCAAGCTGAGACACAAGTGAGCAGGTCAGAAGGAGAAGAGATTTTTTTAGACAAGCTGATATGGAGAAGGAGAAAAAAAGTGTGAGGCAACATAGAGCATCTGGGTTCAGAAGTGTGAAGAAAGGGACAGTGATGGAGGAGATAATATGGGAAAGTGTTCATGGAAGTAGGGAGAACAGTAGAGTGGATGAGACCAGCGTTATGAACAAAGTGTGTCTTCCTGAAGTGTCTTAAGTGCCAGTGCATTCTACTGCAGAATGAATGCTTGGGTAACAGTTTCAGTTTATTTGGATGCCCAGACCGAATGAGGGTTGCTTCTCAACCCTCTGTCTTCTCAGATATCATTATAGTTAAGTTCAGCTATATAATTTGTAACTTTTCTGTTTAATTTGGTTTCCCACACCAGTTGTGGATCAGCAACCACTAAGTGCTTAAGCCCTGCTCCTGCCTAGGTGTTACTGGAAATGTAGCTATGTGATAAAGCAGTTAATCAGATTTAATGTTCCAATTATCAGTGATTAAAACCAGGGAGACAGTGATGGTACATAACAGAAACTAAACCCACCCAAAAGATGTGTGCTGCAGTTCTGTGTCTGTGTTCTTTTATTTCCCTTTCCATCAGTATCAAGATGAGAACCCTACCTGTCTCTCTGTCTAGAAGACACCCTACATCTGTAATGTTTTGAGATATTTCTCTTTTTTCTCTGTTACAGGGAGCTGAGTAATAGCTATTGGAAACAAACCTGTGAGCTTTTCTTTAGAGCTAAAATATTTAGAAAAAGAGTCATCTAACTTTAAAGTTCGATATTTTTCATTCCCGTTTGAGGTCACCCATTTAAGAGATAATGTAAATGACAATTTGGATTGCAAATGAAAGTGAAAAATTATTTTCTCTTGCCTTTGTTTGAGGTAGGTTTGCAGGTCTGATGGTTTGCAAGAGTATGGGATTGTTTCTAAGAGTGTGTTAGTACTTTTTAGTTGGAAATTATTTCTATCACCATCCGTAATATCCAGCTTGAAGAGTCACAGCCTTGTGTGTTTATGCTTTTTTTTTTCCCCCCCATTAATTCAGACAATCACTGTATTAAAAGGGAAAATATCAGAGCTGCAATGGAATATAATGAACCAAGAGATGCAGATGACAAGCCAAGACTCTCAGAAGCAGGAACTGATGGAGCATCTGGATGCTGAAAAAAAGTAAGCAAGGGATGAATGACTGTAGGGAGAAAAAGGCAACAGAACTTCAGTCTTGTGCAGCTGTCATCACTCAGAAAACTTTAAGCA
Source organism: Corvus cornix cornix (assembly GCF_000738735.6). Lineage (NCBI taxonomy): Eukaryota > Metazoa > Chordata > Aves > Passeriformes > Corvidae > Corvus > Corvus cornix. The sequence continues at coordinate 4,636,772 of NC_046344.1, read as the reverse complement.
GCGTTTGATTTCTGCTCTTCAAAGGGGTTCTTTGATCTGGGTGTGCAGGTTGTAACTGTTGTTTGAAACCAACTCTGAGGTGCAACTTCAATTGTACCTTGAGGAAAATACCCCACAAACTTGAGCTTTAAATCTCAGTGTTGTTTCTTGTTCCTGTTGGAGAGTTAACAGAAGGCATGTGGGTGGGAAAGGCTGATCTGAACTTTATGGGCTGAACAGAACAAAAATATCAAACCTTAAATCATAGTGGAGGGGTAATTGAAAGTTATGAGTATGCTTTTCCTTGCTTGCTAACTTCAACTCTTCAATTTCAAAGTTGTGAAGTTTTGTTTACTCTGTATAGTTGTTGTCTTCAGAGTTAAAGTGGCTTGATTTTTGTATTTTTCTCAATCTACATCTTTTTATTAAAATGAAGGGATATTTTTGTCTTTAAATTAGAGGGAGATGATACGACTGTGAAACTGAAAGAGAATGTTATATAAGACTAACATTATTAGTGCTGTTTGACTCTGTCAGGAACTTCTGGTTGTTTCTGGTACCTGATTTCTGGGTGCTCAAGTGCCTCTTGTGTCTTCATCTAACAGGAAATGGCAAGAGGCAAGTCAGCAAATCCAGACACTGCAAGCAAGCCAGTCCTTACTGGCAGAATATGAACAGAAGATTAAGGTAAGAAACTTTGTCACCTATGTAAAGCTTTAGACTTTAATTCCTTCAGTGGAAGAACAGAATGCTGCTTTTTAAAAAATTGGCTGTTGCAGAAGTGAAAGGTTAGTTTGTCATATAAGTACCTGAGTTGGTTGCCAGCAAGAGTTGAGCTTGGGTGGACAGCTCTAATCTACAATTAGCTGTAACGTGACACTTTGCCTTTGTTGTATCAATTGATTGAAAACAAACCATGCTTTCTCTATAGAAAGGTGATTTATATCCTTATGCAGTGCTCTGGAGGAATGCTCTTTTTGGTCTTGTGCCACAGCACAAATCTGCTCTGCAAAAGGCTGCTTCTAGAGTGATCTTGTTTCAAATGGTATGTGATGAGCCCAGCAGCTACAGTTATTTCCTGCTTCCCAGAAAATCCTTCCTCTGCAGTTGTGTTGAGGAAGTGCAATTACTTGTAAAGCTTTCAAAACCACACTAACTTAAATGTGAGTATAGAGATGCTTTATGTTCTTCCAAATGAGCATATAGGCTGGTGGGAGTGTATGTTTTTTCTTTGTCTTGTCTTCCTGGCAGAGGTTGACGTGGAGAGTTTGGTTTGAGCAGTGCTGACAGTGGCATTGCCTTGCTGTAAAACCAGCCTGATTGCCAGCAAGAGGAGACTTTCTCCGTTGAAATGAAAGGATGGAAAACAGGATATGTCTGCAACACAGCCCTAAATAATTTGGTTTTTTAGTGGAAAAAAACCCCCAACATATACTATAATGTTAAAATGCAGATTTGTGTTTCTTTCTGTATCTAATGCTTGCAGGCCATTCAAATGCCTCTCTGCTCTTCATTGATGGAGGGATAGAGGACAGGAAAATCACAGATTTGGTTCAGTTGATAGAAGAGATCATTTTAATGAGGAACTGAGGGTTTTTTGTTATGAACTTGGGGTAAGCAGGTGTAGAGAAGAGGCCAGCCCAGGTATGACAAGTGCAACAAGAGTCATCCCTGCTTTGAGCATGGATTGGACCACATGACCTCCTGAGTTCCCTTCCAACTTCATTCAAGTCCTTGATATGAGCTTAAAAAGTACAGTGCAGAAATAGCTCTTACAAATTTCAACTTTCTCATTGCTGTCCTGTTCTCATCCCATGTTTTCCAGGATCTGGAGCAGAAGTTGTCCCAGCAGGAACACGATGCTATAATTGTCAAGAACATGAAGGCAGAACTGGCTCGTTTCCCAAAAATGGAGCGTGAATTGCGGCAGCTCAGGGAGGAAAACGTCTACTTCAGGTGATAAAAGGGTTCACTTGTTGAGGGTTATTTTGTGTTCTTCTGTACCTGCTACAGCTGCACTATCTGCACTTTCACATTCCTCTTTAGGGTTTCCACATGGGAAAGTTCAGAAGCAAGTTAAAGTATTACATATGAATTGAGTAGTGTCGAGGTGGTTACTAGATGGGAGGATGTGACAAGATCTGAGGAATCTTGAACACAAGAGCCTCAGAATGTGCATTGATTGTTCTGGGTGGTGATTCGGTTTGTTAGAAGAAAATTCAGTGTTTAAAGGTAGTGATAAACTCCATGCAGCTTGGGGAAGTAATTTCCTGCAGGGAAAAGAGGCAGCTGAATGTTTCTTTAATAACTGGTTTTGCTTAGCTTTTGTTACCACTATTTTAAAGGCCTTTTGTTCCAGAATAGTGTTTAGAAAATGTTTTGTTTAAATTTCTGAAGCAGTCTTATACAGCCCTTGGTAGAGTAGGCTTTCTGAATTTCCAAAGTGGCAATCAATTTGGAAAGTTAAATTCAATGTAATGTGAAAGAACTTGCCTTAAAGCTCTTTCTTTGTTGTTCTCTGTTGTTGTTTTTTTAAAAAAAATTATTACAATGAGTCATCTTGCCAGACTTTTTTTTTCTAAAATTAAGTTATTTTCCTAGATTTTGGTCTTGTAATTATTTAATTATAATTTTAAATTGTTTATCTTGGAATTTTTTCTCATGCTTGTTTTTTGTGCACAGAAATATATGCACAGATTAAAGGTCATTTGTTTTTGTACAGTTTTATCTCACCTTGTACACCTCTATTGAAGTAAAACCAAGCAGTGCTCCAAAGCCCGGGTCTGTACTGCTTGCTGTGTTCCAGCCAGCCAGAACAGCAGAGTTTGGAGTCTTTTGTTACCCCTGTTTTGACAAATAGTAAAGCAGACACAAAGCTTCAGCTTGTTTGGACATAATTAGGATGGTACTTAAAGTAGAAAAAAAAATAATTTCAATAAAACTTTATTTTTTTTTTTTTGTAGCAGTGGCTTTGCAGTGAAGGTTATAGAATCGAATCAGTTGAATGTTCAATGTCATGATTCCTTTGGGATTCCTGTATATCTGGAAGTTTGTGAAGGGGAATTGAGTTGCATGAATTTTTAGTAATTGTCTGTCTCTTCACCCCAGGGAAATGAAAGAAAACAATGGTTTGCTTAAAGAGGAAGTGGAAGGTCTCCAAAGAAAACTGGAACGCTATGAGAAAGTCCAAGCACAGCTAGTGACTGTGGAATTGGAAAATGAGGTGAGGAGCTGGGAACATCTGGTGGATGAGCAGAACAGGAGTTTCCTTTATTGCCTGTCCTGGCTTTTAGGCTCTTCCTGTATTGTGCTACTTAAGATCCGATAGCTCTTTTAATTAATGGGCTCGAACCAGGCATTCCCAAACTGGAAAGTCAGCATGAGGGGAGTTATGGCAAGGAAGGTGTAAAAGGCAAAAGGATATCTACTGTTCAGCTGGAGATTTTGTGTAAAGAATAATCTCATCATAGTGTCTATTTTAGCCTTGATGTTTCTCTTTTACCTTTCTTTTGCTGGAAAGGCTTTTTTTGGCATCAAGCTCTGTCCAGACGTGGTGGTGTCAAAGAGGTGTGTGGTAAGAACTTTGATACCCAGGGCTGGACAATGACAAGCCGAAAGTGCTGGATAAGGTCAGGAAATCCACAGGAGGAGAAGGAATGACACTGACTTTGAATGGAAGATTGTGAGAAAGCTCTGGAAAGTGAGCTGTCAGAACGTTTGTCTGTGCCTAACTCTACTTTTAATCTTTACTGTAGAAGCTTCTGGGAAAATTACAAAGCTGGGAGAAACTGGACCAGAGCACTGGCTTAAATATCAGGTATGTGCTCACAGCTCTGGAGGGAAGTAAGACTTCTAAACCCCTTCCTCTAAATCTTCTGACTGATCTCTTAAGTGTGTTGGTCATGCTTTCTTGCTATCCCTTCTTCATGTGGAAACTCTTCTAGTACATTTTATTATATATGAGAAGAAAAGAAGATGCTTTAAAAAATGTGTAACTTTGGGAACTAACAAATGTTTTTCACCAAATCAGCTTGACCAGTGTCTCTAAAGCCAGGGTTCAGTTTTGAATTCTTGAAACTTCTTGTTTCAGCTTCTTGTGTATAGCTCCCTTTTTTTTTTTTTTTTTTTTTTGGTTAGGGATTCTGCTTGCTTAGTAAGTGAATTTCTAAGCATTTTAGATGTCCGGAGAAGAGAACGTGTGCTACTTGTGGCAAACTGTTGTAACATATTTCCTTTGAAATATGGTCATCAAAACGAGCTTCTAGATCATGTTGTGACTTTCCTTCCCTAAAAGCAGCTGAAGAAATGGTGTTATTTTAGTTACTTTGTCAAACCCCCCACCCCCAGTTGTGTTTTGTAACACCAGCTGGTCTGTGTGCTGGTATTTGACAGCTCCTCCTGACATCTGGAGCAGTGAACCAGATTTTTTAAGGCCCCTGTGTTTGTGGTATAAAAAGGAGCTGGAAATAGTGCAATTTCTGATCATTTTCTTCTGCTGCAGAAGGTGTTCTGTATATATGAATCTTTTGTGTGCCATGTTTTAACATTGCTTTATTTTCTCTAAATACTTACAATGTTATTACACTGAAAAGGAGATGCTTCTTTGTAAGTAACTGTTTGATATGAGCACTGATCACCTTTCACACTGGGTCAAAGCTGAAACATGTACTGCAGAACCTCATCTTGCCAGTTGTTTCTTCATTCCTTTCATTCCACATACCCAGCCACAGAGCTGTGTCTGCACACTGCTGGGATTGTTTGGAAGCAGGAATGTTTGGATATGTACATATGATTTGGAGACATCACTGTTTCATGTAAAAGATACTTGTGTTCCAACTTGGGGAAGCCCCCTTATTTTTCTCAGTGTTTTCTGTTTAATGAGGATAATGAACCTTTTCCAGAGGCATGCCAGTAGGTAGCATGCTTGAGGTTCTCTCCTGCATCTGTTGAGGATCCATGCATTTAGATGAAGATGGAATTATGCTAAGTCTTCTGTGGTAAGGTATGGACAGAAATTGTAGGAATCCTTTTTGCAAAACCTTTTGGAGTAAAAGCTTTCTACTTACCTCAAGCTGTTAAAGGTTTAACGAGGTAATTTCACAGTGGGAGAGAAATGGAACCAAGTGATTCTGCCTGTTGAAGTCTAATAACTCCTTCATTTAAAATCAGAATATTCACTGTGAAGTGCTAGTTTTGTGATTGGGCCATATTGTTTAGTGCTATTAATGGCACCTTCTCCTACAGAAAGGGAAATTGCTTTTGAGAAAGATCATCTTTTCATGCAATTGAGGCAAGTGGGACTGGATGATTTTCCCTTCCCCCTCCTCCCCCCCTCCCCCATTGTTCTTTTTTTTTCTTGCTCAGACTTCTTACAGTATGAATTACATTAATTTTTGATCAGGATGATGAAGATGATGAGAGATCATTGTCCTGGTTGGATCCTGGAGAATGCTGTTGGTGAAAGTTTGAGAAGAGTTAATTGCCCATCTCATAGCAGAAAAGAAACAGGAACAAGTTGGCTGATTGTCCCAAAGAGCCAGAGCAATGTTCTGTTTGCTAATAACTAGATAAGAAAGGGAAAAGGGAATAAATTAGGATTTCTCATCTTTTCTTATCAGGTTCTTCATTGCTACAGAGGATGTAAGGGAAGTGCATGCAGTATGTGGTGTTTTAGGAGAGGATGATTTTTCATTTCCTCCAGCACTTCCACAGGGCTTGTTCAGTGTCTGCTCTCAGTGGTTTCTGTTCACTGATTGCCTGCTCCCAGCAGGCTTTTTGTCAGATTGGCTTATGATCAGCCCTTGCAGTGTAATTTTATGTAATAATACTTGGGAAGGAGGTGCAGCTTTCAGGAGTGTAGTGGTAATCCTACTGTTTTTAGTACTGGTCTCTTTTTGGTGACAATGGAAGAGTGTTTATAATGCTTCACCTTGTGGGGGGAAGACAAGTTCATTAACAGTTGACTCTGGCTAATCTTGTGTTTCCTAGTTCTGGATTCCACTTGTAAGCTCCTGGGCTTTTTTCTCTTTCATAAACAGTGGAAATAAAGACAGCTGTAGCTCTATAGCAAAACATCCCTGTGCTGCACAGTAGCCAGATAATAAAACAGGACTCATCATATGTGTTATATATGGTTCATGTGTACACATTATAAATCTGTGTCATCTTTCTTGTGTTCAACTTTATGTCCTTTGGATTTCTTGACTTCTTACTGCCTACTTTGCAGTATAGTTGGATCTGATTTTTATTGTGGATGTAGGTCTTTTTTGTGTGTTACTGTTATGCTGCCAGGGGTTTTCATACATTTGCCATGTGTTGTTCTGGTTTGGTATTTCTGCTGTAGAGTTGGTTTCAGCTGGAAAAGGAAAAATGCACAAAATGTTAAAATTCTTGCTCTGTGAGTAGAAAGTCTTATTTATTTTGGAGTGCACTGTCCTATAGAAGGATATTTATACACGGCTTTTTTAGGACTGTTATTAGGAAAGGGCTGTGTTGAGAAAACAAGCTTCTTGTACTCCTTCTCTCCAGGATGTGCTGATGTAGTTTGTATTTCTTCAAAACCCAGTATTTGAGTAATTGAGTTGTTGACCATCTTCACTGACAAACCATGTTAATCATGACACACTCGGTTGTATTTTCAGCACTGGACTTTTAGCTTAGAGATATTTTCCAGGCAGTTCCTCGACTGCCATTAAACAGTTAATATATTTTAACAGAAGAATACTTGGGGGAGATTTTGGGTGACAGCGGCGGCTTTGTTGGGGTGCCAAAGCACAGAACTGCCACGAGATGGCGCCCGTTCTCCTGCAGCGGGAGGAGCGGGATCGCTCCAGCCTGGGGTTCAGCCCGGTGTGCATCCATCAGCCTTGGGAAGGGACAGCTGCTCCCAGGAAAACTCGTAATTCCTGCCGGCAGAACTTCTAAACCCTCTTTAATGCTGCCTTCATGCAGTCATCGTCTCCTTGCCCAGTACTCAGGGCTGTAACTTGCTAGGAAAATGGTTTATGCAGATTTCTCTAATGGAATATGAAACAGTGTTTTTCTAACTGACTTTGTAAACTTCATGTTTATGCCATGTCTTCTTCATTTTGTCTTGTTTAATAGGAGTTCTTCACAGAGTGATTCTTTTCTCCCCACCCCAAGCTGTAGAATTGCATTCTCAGAGCAGCACTGTTATTGTTCTGACTTTCCCTTCCACAGCTGTAGAAGATGCCCAAATAAAAAATGAAGGTTCTTGTTCTGTGAGCTATTAATCTAAATAAGCCTGTTTTGCTGCTGTTTGTCTGTGTTTGGTTGATATTGTTTTTGTCCTCTAATGAATTAGGCAAGTGATTTGCTCTCCATAAATAGATATACCCTGGAGTACTGAGTGATGCAAAAAGATGTGCATCAGGTGTTTGTTAAAGCTGAGGCAGTAATTCAGATACTGAAGGTACCGATAGCCATTGATAGCAGCTGACAAGGTTTATTGCTAAATTTGTCTTTGTGTTATTCCGTAAGTGGCAGAAGATTGCAGGTTTTGAAAGGTCAAAGTTTGGCTGAAGAGTTATACGATTGGGTGAACACTGCCAGGTGAGCCACAAACAACAGCTTCAGAGGAGTTTTAGTCCAACCTTTTTTTCTTTTTTGAGATAATAAATAGTAAAGTATAATACAGGGTTTGTTTTTGTTTGTTATTTTGCTTGGTGGTTTTTTTAATGGAAGTAATGAGTATAAAGTTTTTACAAATTCACCTGCTGGGCTCAAAGATCTTTGTATACACAGCAGAATTATTTTATATTGGTGATCAAATATATTGATCATGGCCTATTTAAGTTAGAATTTCTTTTTTGGAGCACTGTTTTCTGTTGTCAGCTCAGGCTTGGTGTTTATGTGGGGGGAAAAAAGAAAAGATTTTGTTCATGCAATTTTCCAGAATTATTTCAGTTTTTTCCATCAGGGGCACGGTGGGGATGTCTGCTGTCTTTTTCTGAAGGGCCATGGAATACAGCGTGGAGATTAGAGGTGAGGCTGATGTGTCAGAGAGAAGAGAAGTGAGCTTGGACTCTTGTGCAGAGCTTGGAGGCTCCGCTCGTGGGCTTGGATGTTTTGAGTCGCGTCCCTCTGTGGTTCTGGTGTAAGGCAGGTCTTGGCCCTGGTGCCGATGACATGAGGCTGACCCAGAGACACCCTGGGGTTCACTGGAGTCTGGGTTTTGGGAGTGCCTGCAGAGCCCTTCAGGGTGAATGCAGGTGGCTGCAGCACCGAGATCTCCTGGAGCTGCCGTGGCTGCTTGGGGAGCTCGCCGGCCAGGCCAGGCCTGCCAAGGGAAGTACACATTTGGCAGGAATTTGGGCCAATGCTGAGAGACCATTTTCCCTTGGTGGAGCTGCCAGCTGCAGACAGCAGGCACTGATCTGCTGACCTGTCACCTCGAGCCCAAGAAGCGAACCTGGTAATGCTGACCTGGTTTTCTTTCTGAAACATCTGTGGGCTGGCTGGCTGACAAATCTTGGGGACTAACTTCCTGCAATGTCTGAGACCAATTAAGAAGAGGAGATAGTGTGAATGTGTATGCATTTCCTCTCTAAGAAAGGGTTTAATTAAGTGGCAGGCATCTCTATTCGGTACAGTGGTTTGCACAGTTGTAATTCGTAATTACCCAGGTGCTACACTCAGTACGGGAAGTCCTTCTATGCACATTCTGCTTTTGGAGCTGGGGGAAGGGAGGAGAGAGGGAGGGAAAGGGGAATCGGATTTCTTGATTCTGCATTTAGTGGTGGATTAGTGCTCTTTTTTTTCAGTGAATAGAAGAAAAAGGAGAATATTGGTGTTCTCTACTTTCCTTTTTGAATCTTGATTAACTATGCTTAGCTACTGTGCACTCTCTTCCATCCAAGGCATTGAATATCTGTGCAGTAGTGAATGAAGCTCATAATCTTTTCCTTTCTCACAAGGTAGTAATTTGTCTTTCTCTGAATGTCCATTATGAGTAAGTGGTTACTGGTTTAAAAAAAAATCTGTTGACAGATATACAAAGTAGTACATGTCGAAATAATTTGAATTACTCATGTTACTCTGGATACTTAATTAACTGCAACCAATCAAGCCAAGACTGGGGGTTATTGTTGCTGGTTCCAGTAATGCTGTAATTCTGGCGTGATCATTCCATAGTGGAGCAAATATTTTTATGGGATAGCCTATTGTAGCCCTGTGGTCTATTGTCACCAAGCAAGAAATCAGTCTAATTAAAAGCATTTGGTGCTGGCTGCCCTCTGTAACTGTACCACTGACCTGAACTACAGTGCTAATTTCTCTGTTGGGGAGGGTGAGGAGTTTGGTTTGTGTGGGTTGGCCACTAGTGGCCCCCAGCTTTAGAGCTGTGTCCCTAATTGGTGGAGCAAATTAGGATTAGCACAGTATGAGGATATTGAAGCTTCATGTTCTATGTCTTCAGTTTTTTATAAATAGTTGTAATTTATGATCTGTGAACAGACTGAAATTTGCATGACTGCTGTTTACAAGATTCCCAGTGTAAAACAAACTGTTTCCTCGCAGTGGGAATTCCCAGGGCACCCAGTAGGGAGATAAACACTGTGTAGGGGGAACAAGTAATTAAAAACCACCACAAACAAGCACCAAAAACCAAAACAACAATAAAAAAGCACTGTGCTTGTTAGAGAAACTTCTGTAGTTATGAGGTCTCAGCTTGCCTCATGGTTAGATTATCTGCTGTTGTCCTGTACAGCCACAGTGTACTGCATTTTATTGTTACTTTTTGCCTTCCAATGAAGTTGAAGGTTTGGGAAATGCTGAAGAATTCACTCTCTGTAGAGGGCCAATGTATGCAGGTTGCTAATATTCCCTCAAATCCCTCAGAACAGGGCTTTCTCCTGGCTTTGCAAAGGGATTAATGTCGAGTGAATTTCCCTTGCATCGTTCTGCCAGGACAAGTTAGTCCCAGTTTAGAGAAGCTCTGCCATTCCTGTCTCACCTGGGGCTTCTGACTCCAGTGCCTGTCTCAAAATATTCTGTTCCTACCTGGTGCCTTCTGGTTCTGTGAACTCAGCAGCTGAAAGAGGTGTCCCTGCATAGCAAAAAGCAATCTAGAATAGGAATCAGCAATCCCATTCCTGATCTGTTCCCTCATCAGATCTCCTGTGTTGGTGCATAAATAATTGTACTGTTCCAAAGCAGGGCAGGGGATGTGGCAATGAGCAGCCAGGGTTGGAAGGGATGATGAGGGTAATCATTGTGTTTATATAGAAATAAAGGTTACGTGCTCAGTATTTGTAGGACTTAGCTTGTGTGAAAGATGAAAGCACTGCCTTAGCAGCATTTAACAGCTTCTTGAGGGGGAAGTGCCTGAACAGTTCCAAAGGGCATCTTTGGCTTTAGAGAGTGAGGTACAGGTTTAAAGAGAAAACTATTTGTGGTTGTCTTACACTAATTGTGTGTGTGCTGAAGCCACCAAGTTTTACATAGAGAAGTCCTGGAGGAAGCTGTCACCTGTTGAATGTGACATGCAGCATATGCTGGAGTATTGCTCTAAGCTCTTCTGTTCTTCATTATTCTGCTCTCTTATTTTAAAATGTACATTACTCTTCACTTTCCATGCTGCCTTAGGTTTTAGCTTTCCTTGACAGAACACTTATTGTGCCTGGTGGGGAGAAAATGCTCCTTTATAATCTCAAATTCTGAAGCTCCAGGCTTCAGAGCAGTCAGATGCAGTTTTGGGAGACTTCAGTCCATGTTTGGGTGTTGGGAATAATGCACTTAAATGTAATGCTTGGAACTGTGCTGTCAAATCTGTGCTTTAACCAGAGTTTAGTTTTCTCCCACTCTCATGGGGTTGATCCACTAAGTTTTAATAAAGCAACCACCTTTTATAGATATCTTGAAGTGTCGTAGGTCTGTCTTTTACTGTTCTTCACTGAAATGCTGGGCAAAACTTCCTGCCAGACTTCCCTATCTGATACTAATTTTCTCCAAAGAACACTGGACTTATCTCTGATGTTCAAAAATATTAGTGTTCTTTCTCCTTTGCCATTAGTGCTTTTATTTCCATTTGAATATATCAGAGTAATAAGTCTGGAGGCTAAAGGAGAGATAGGAAGAGTGTAAAATATAAGGGATGAGCACCTGACATTGAGGCAGAGTGAGGCTGTAATGTGTAATCAGATAATCAGAGTGAGAAGTAAGCAAGCTCAGATCAAAAATATATCTGTCCTTGCTTTGCATTTCAAAGCCCTGGGAACAGTTCAAGAGATTGTCTTCCCAGGATCACAGATCTGGCATTCTGGAGACAGAAAAAGCTGTTGAGCAATAGCTCAGCACACTGTCCATCTTCTTTGGTGAAGGATGATTTGAGGAACTTCAGTAGTTTGAGTAAAAGAACTGTGTGGAGAGTAATGACATCAAAGAGAAGATGGACTATTCTTACTTGGGGAGTAAGAACTTTATTTTGGAAGTGAAGATACCAATAGATCATTTTTTAATGAAAATTATCACTTCTTTTTCCATTGCTCTTTTAATCAGAATATAGAGCATTACCCCAGCTTGAATATAGGGTACGTTCCCCAAACCAATAAACTTAAGGCTCTTTTTTTCCTTTAGGAACAGGAGTGGGTTTAGAAATGTGTGCTGGTGTTGTCTGCTCCACAGCAGGTGTTTCATTTGCTGTGGGGGACTCACCAGTCAGACACTTCATTTTGAGTTGCTGCTGTATTTCTTGCCAGTATTGTTTGACACTGTTGGAAAACAGTTGGGTAGAAGTTGCTTGGCTTCTTGCAGCATGTAGTGACCCATGTTATGTGTAAATGGCTTGAACTTCACTGCTCGCTCTGCTGTGAAGGAGAAGCTTTCAAAAATACAGACACTTATAAAGAGCCACTTTGGTTGCATTAAGCAGCCCTGTTTGCCTTAAAGTGAAATTATCATTTAAATAGCAGAGACTAATCAGCAAGGGGATGGTTTGCTCCTGTCAGACAGCTCAAATGCTTATGCTTGATTTTTATTCAGCCTATCATTTGATCATTTCCAAAAACCCAATAACCACTATAATCTCCAGCTCAGTTTTAATTTTACCTTTCCATTTCCATTTTAGCATCCTTCAGTATTTCAGCTCTAAATTTTCTGCTGGGGCTGTTGACGTGCTCTGCCTCCCCTCTCCCTTAGATGTGCAGTTTATTTATTATCTCTCACCCCCAAAGTTTTGCTTTTGCAGGGAAACTTTTAAACAAAAATGCACATCCCATACGTGCATTTTGGGGATGGTTTTGTTTTAGCAGAGTAATGCCTTTTCCAAAACTCTTCTCTAAATGCAGAGGCCTTTTTTGAACAGAAGCAAAACAGAATGCTTCAGTAAGGATTCAAACTCTTGTATGTGCTGCTCCCCTGTACTCCTAGGCATGGCCTTTAGCTACAGGGCAAGGAATCTCCCTTCTTCATTGGATCAAGAATTCCAAGGTGGATTGTGCCAGACTACTGTAACAGCTTTCTTTGTCTAGAGAATTGATTGTCTTATCAAATAAATCACAATAAATCTTACTTCTTTGAACTTCACTGAAACAGGAGCTGCTTGGGAAAGTATAAACCATGGGGGAGAAGATGGAAATTAATAGATGAATTGTAGGATGTATAGGAATTGTTTAAACAGGGATAGATTCAGTGTTGTTGAAAGGAAAATGCAAGGATAAGTAGAATTCCTCAAAGATTAGCCTTAGGATCTGCTTTATTTAGTATTTCTATTAACGGTTTTGGTGCAAAAATTTGGTGTGTGCTGATAAAACTTGGCTAATGATGCCAAGTTCAGAGGATTCATAAATACACAAAAGCTGGATATGCAGAACTGAGTGACCCTAAGGATTAGAGTGCAGAAGTGGGACAAAATTCAATGAAACAAAGCACAATGCTCCATGGAATTGGGAGCTGAATGCAAACTTCTTTTGGAAAATGTAGCACATGCAGTGGAAAGGACCAGAAGGGCCCTGTGCTTGCTACAATGGCTGCTCATTCTCACACAGAGGATGCACCAGGAGAAAAATTGCTGTGGATGTGAAAGTGTTCCAGTACCTCTGTAGATGGCCTGGGAGATGCTTCTTGGAGTTCTGGTCACCCAGTGTGGAGGAAGATAGTGGGGATGCAGAAAGTGACTGCTGGAAGGAGTCTAGGAGCCCACTGAGTGTTGAATGGAACAGCTTCTGGCAGAGTCTGGTGGGAGATGTAATTGCTGCCAGGAAATTCATGGGTAGAAGGGAGGAGAAGGAAGGGGGATCCATACTGGTGAGAAAAAGAACCAGCTATCCTTAAGACTTGCACTGGCATTTAAATCAAATTGCTGTAACTGTGCCATGAATGCAGTTAAAAGGAGGTTGTTACTTTCAGAAAGACTGAAGTTCTGAATTCAGCTTCCAGTGGAGCCAAAAGTATCCAAATTACTGCTCCACAGGGTTATGGAAAAGATGAGTTCATAGCAGCAAAGAACTAGACAGGACCTAAACTCTAATGTTCTGTTCTGTCCCGCCAATCTGTAAACAGGGGAACGGACTCAAGAATGGGAAGAGGGGACAGTAGATTTTAGTTTGGAATTGCAGGCTTTGTTTAATACCAGGGTTCTGAGAACTGGAGGTGGGGAAAGGGGAGCAGGGGTTAGTGAGTAAAAGCAGTCCATGTCCATCTTTCTGCCCAAGCACAACAAAACCTGTGGAGAGGGACATGAAGTGTGAGAGCAGCTGACCTTTGTTCACATTGAGAAATAAGCAGTTTGCTGAAAAATGCACTGAACTATTAAGAAGAGCTTATCTGTCAGTGCTGATAAGACCAAAATATGATTTGTATCGTCTGAGCAGCTTTTCTGAGTGTGTTTGGTGCAGGTTATCTTGATGGTGTTTTGAGAATGACTCACTCCTGGATAGTGCTTAACCTCATCAGTGCCCAGAGCATGGATTCCTGCTTCTGATGGTAGCTGGGAAGGAAGGGGCTGTTTTAATCATCTGTCTTTGGTTTGTCATCAGTGCAGTGAGGAGTTCTGTGCTGGATCAGCCAGGAAAGGTCTGATTTTCAGTTCTAGTTGTACCTAACAGCCGGCATAGCAACGTCAACATGGGGCAGGAAGAAACTGGAAATGTATGAACATTACAGTGCTCCAGTTTCTTAGCATTGTTAAAATGCTGCTGCTCTGACAAGCTTGCTTACATGCCCTGTGATGATATTATGTAAGCTTTGTCCTGAAGCTCCAGTCTTTCCTCCCTCAGGACTGCTTTCCCAGTGAATATTTTTGATGAAAGCTTATCTTTACCTGGGCTGCATTTTCTTTCCTCACAAGCTACTTTATTAAAGGGAATATTCTTGCAAATATACCTTTGTCCATGCATTGCTTGAAGAGAGAAGTATTCATGTGGCAAAAGCACAGCACAATATTTTCAAATATTTCTTAAAGGGCACAGTGAACTTGAAATGTTAGTGAGTTAAAAGATTAATGTGGTAAGTGCCTCAAGGTTCTCTTGAACTCGCTGTGATTATGTAAGTGTTGTTTGTTATTTTAAAATAACTCATAGCATGGAAATTAGCATGGTGGATTGGATTATTTACTCATCCATTTCTGGTCAGTGTCAGTGCTATCTTGGGCTAGATAGAAAAATCCAGAGTAACATGCAAGACCTGAAGCAGATTTTTTTTTTTTTTTTTAGAATGGAAGTTTGTTAACTCTCATCAGTATGAATTTTATATAAGCATAAAGATCTTTAGTTGGTGCCCATCCATCCCTTTTAAAAAGTAAAAACTCTTGCAGATTGGAGCTATTTTGTGTTATGTACATAGAATAAATAGAAAAATGTTTTACTTTCAGCTATAATCTTTCTTTTTTGAAACAATATTCAACAAAGTTGTAAGGTGTTATAGAGCAGTGAGCTTCCTAAATTGTTGCTGTTTATATAAATTATGCCTTTTTCTGTTTGAGACAAAATGAAAAGTGTTTTTTGTCTTAACCTACAAAACCCACAGCCTGAAGTGAGCTGCCTGAATGAGAGCAAACACTGCACCAGGCTGGTAAGAGCACTGAGGCTGGGATAATTGGAAAGATTCCCATTTTGGAAGCAAAGATGTGAGGTGTTGGGGGCTGAGTGGGTCCCTGTGTTTAGTGAACACCCAGAACCAATGTCTGGAGGTTGTTATCAAAGTGTTGACCTGCATACCTGAAATAAGAGCTCAGCTCAAATGCAGCTCCCAGTGGGGTTAGAACGGCTTGTAGGAAGTGAGCAGGCGTGCTCAGCAGAAAGGAGATAAAACATACCAACTCTCCCACTTAGCCAAGGCAGGTAAGAGGTGGAGGTGCGTGGGACCTTCTCTCCCTCCCTGCCACTGATGGAAAATTCTAGGAGTGCATTGGCAAAACTTACTTTTTCAAATAAATGTTCTGCACATATTTTGGTCATCACCTTGCAGCAAAATTTTTTTTTCTAATGAAGTCATGTCCTGCAGAGTGGTGCTCTCGTAAGAGGGCGATACATTTTGAGTCGTGTGGTAGAAACCTCTGCAGCAGCAAAGCTGCTCTCAACTTTTGTTGCCTCTTGCTATAAGCAGGAACAGATCTGCTGCAGAGCCTAGCCTTCCAACATAGGTAGAGTTTTGGCTTTTCTAGAACAGTATAGATTGAGATTTCGAGCATCTCTTCTCTGCTTTGTTAGTACCACTTGGATTCAGTCCTTACTCTCTCCCTTTCTCTGCATTATTCTCAACTCTCTTGTCAGCAGAGTTAACAGTTTCTATGTCTCTGCAGGGAGTAATGGGCAGCTATTGCAAGAACCAGTTTCTGGCACAAGTTGTTCTTGTTGTAATTGCTTTTGAATTCTTATTACTTGTTTAAACTGTCTTCCAGAGATACTCTGATATGAACAGTGTAGTAAAAGGGAAGATAAATCTTTTGGGTAGGAAGAAATATAAAAGTCTGGATTTTTTTGAGTTACTCCCTGCTGACCAAGTTGATTTATTTTCTGTTTTAATGAAACAGTCATCCTCTTGCTGTGATACACATCAAGCTCTCTCTTGAAATCCTGCTAACTTTTCTAAGCAGGGCAGAAATGGGGTATCTGGCTTTGGCTGCGAATACGGTCAGTATCTGCATCCTCAGTTGGAGAAGTCAGCTGTTCACCCAGTTAAACTGGGACAGCTTTTGGGAATACTTCACAGCTTTGCTCTTGGCTCCGTTAGAGGATGATGCTTTAACCTAGTTAGGAGTTTTTTGTACTCAGTTTTGCTACTGTGTTTGCAAATGACATTTGACTCAGTGCTCTTTGTATTCCCAGAGATAAGGCTTTGTGGCTTCAGGTGGTTTTCTGCAAATGTGGCAGCCAAGGCTGATGGCATCCAGCCTATTTTGTGACAAGCCTTTCATTTAGGCCTGATGGTTTCCAGTGTGACTTTGGCAAAGACATCACCTGCCTTCTGGAGAGCTGGCCCACTTGTCAAGGTCACACAACACCTCTTGGCTCACCTGTCTGCAAGTAGCTGGCAAGGGAAAATGCGATTGGCACTTTGTAATAACTGATATATTTGCAAGGCTGGCAGAGAGGAAGAGTGAAAAAATTCTCTGGTTTTTTTTTTTTTTTTCTAATTGAGTAGACAGAGGTCTTGCAAATGCACGTGCTCCTGTCTGGATGGCTTGTGACAGCTTCTAAAGATAAACATGCTGTTTCTCAGTGTCATTTGACTGTAGATAGGTAGTTAAAATAGCTTTTTCTTTTCCAGAAATACCTGTCTGGTTTTTGTCTTCTGTTCCTTTCAGTGATAGTGTGTCCAGGTCAGCAGATTTTCATGGATTTGTGGAATACCAGGTTGGAAGGGACCTCGAGGTTCAGCTATTCTTGACAACAGCCTGGACTGGACAAGATGGCCCAGCACTGGTTCCAGCTGAACCTTAAAAGTGCCCAGTGTTGGGGGAAAGTTTAGGTAAACACATAACCAATATGCATCATGAAAATCTAAACCAGAATGTCTGACTCTACAGCAAAGTTGAGTGTTTACCAGAAGTGACTTTCATAATCTTGGTACCATCGTGATGTTAAAATAATTAAGTGTCAGACACATCTGATATACAGTGTTAAAATAACTGCATTTTTGTAGTTTAAGGTTATAAGGGCTACAAAATCAATATTTGGTCCTTCAGAATTCAAGCATCAGGACAGTTACCAAACTTTTAGCATCTGTATCAGTCCGTAGCTTTTGTCAAGGAGAGTGGGATGTTTTTGGTATTAAATTGGGATTCAGTTCTTTGTGTGACTAAATCATTACATGGAATTTGATGGAATCATATCTGGCAAGAATCTTGCTGACAGCCTCAAGTTTGTATGTGGGTTTTCATCGTTTAAAGGAGCTGTCTCTCACTAGATTGTTTCTTATAATTTTCTGTGCTTAGTAATTTGGAA
Organism: Corvus cornix cornix; assembly: GCF_000738735.6. Lineage (NCBI taxonomy): Eukaryota > Metazoa > Chordata > Aves > Passeriformes > Corvidae > Corvus > Corvus cornix. The sequence goes on along the minus strand of NC_046344.1, from coordinate 4,619,391 downwards.
TTGTTAGGTTTGTATATGCTGTCCCCTGCATTTTCCCTCCTTGCTGTGCTAGGGGAGTGGGGACTTAGCTGAAACAAGAGGGAAATAACTACCTTCTCCTCCTCCACACACTGCTGTGTTTGTCAGAGGCAGCTCAAGGGCTCAGGTTGTCCTGCTGTTGTGGAGGAGCTGCAATTCTCTTCTGTCTGAACAATAAGCTTTGTATCTGTTTGTACAGTAATGAACTGCTTTTGTTTCCTTCAGGAACCTGCTCTGCTGTCTGGAGCGTTTCCATTTACAGACAACCCTTGCCAAATTAATTTTATTTAATTATCTCCCAGGGCTAAGCTTGAATACATTTTGTGTTAAATTCACCGTTTCTCCCTCTTCTGAACGAAATGGACTTAATATCCTTGTTAAAATCTGATTAAAACTAAAATTGAGTTTTTTGAAGTCTGATTATCCCATGAAATGGAATTTTTAAACCTAATTATGAATGGATTTGCATACATTCTTAGTGCCATTGAAAAGAAAGTTGAAATAAATTTATTAATGAAATCTTCCTCTGCTGTCTCTTTGGGCCCTGGTGATTGCTGGAGAGCGAGGGAGAAGGAAGGCAGGCGAGAGTGAAAACTCTCCCTCTTTTGAAATATGCCCTCTCCTCTCCCAATTAATTCTGGAGCTGTTTTGACCCTGTCTCATTTTTATTCCTCCATGCCACACAGCCCAATTTAGGTAATTGACGGCCTTTCAGAGGGTAACTACACAGTTGAGCTGGTTTCGTGTATTTAAAGCCTTTGTGCTTTCTGAAGGGAGGATGTAGTGGGCAACTTTTGTTTCCACTATTATGTTCTTTCTCTCTTTCCTGAGGTAACCCTGACACCTAATCAATAGGCATCTCTCGTTTCTCCTTTCCAAGGAGCTGTATATTGGAGCGTTTGTTTTAAACCTGCTAAAAAATGGATAGTTTTACAGACCCTGGTGAATGTGCACATGGAAATTGGGGTTGTTTATGTAGTTCCTTGGGTTTGCAGCAAAAAGGCTTCTTTGTAGGATATATTTTAATCTCTCAGTACAGTAATTGTGCCCATCCCTTCAGGATTTTGCAGGTCCTCTCTGGGAAAGGGTGTGCCAGTGATGGATGTGTCAGCTTGTCTGACTTGGTGCAGAGGGCAGCAGGCTGCCTGTGCAGAGAGGTGTTGGTTTTGTGTGAAGGCTCCTACTTGTTGAACCTTTCTGTGTGTTTCTTGCACTAATTGAAGAGTTCATCTTCTTACATGAAAAGTACAACTTGAAGATGTGACTTTTTAATTTTTCAGCCAGTCATCCTCTTACCTAGGCTTACAAAAAACTCTTTGCCTGTTTAAGCATTAGTTACAAAGATTCTTAACGTTGTCTTCTTTCTGTCATGTGCTGTGCGCAGATTTCTTTTTCTTGTTAAAAAAATATAGTAAATGTGGTAGAAAAAAGGTGTTTTGGCACTTAAGAAATCCTGGTCTTGATACATGACTCTGCCAAGAGTAAATGCTCAGCATGTGGCCAAGTGTTCTGTAAGCATTTGCATTTGCGAAGTTGCTTTCAAGTACAGAGGGACTTGTTTTCCATATGCCTTTGTGCTTTCATTTAATCCTGTCTTTGCACAGGTCTAGTACTAAACATACTGGTGGTATCAAGTTCTACAAGAAATGTGGATTTCTGGCACTGTTTCTTTGGGGTGCTTCTAAAGTGGGGAGTTCTAGGAGAGAAGCTGTGGCTCAGCAGAGGAAGGAGAGATGGGCTGAGATTGGAGAATACTTTTAGATGGCATGTGCTCAGGTTATAAACCAGAATGGTTGAAGTAAAATAAAATTTTTCTTGGTAATGTAACAGGAGAGCTTGAGAATTCAGACAAGCTTTGGAGGAAAGCAGCTGAGTGAGGGAGCTCTGCACCAGCAACTTAAAATTATTTTGTGGTTTAATGGCTGCAGCTTTCATTTGTGCTTTCTGAAACTGTTGTCTAAAGACACATTTAGCATCTCAGGTACATAATACTTACTGTATTAATAGGCCTCCCTTCTACACTGAGGTGATAAATGCTCTGTAGTATCTTCCCAATCAAGTTCCAGTGAAATCTGGGGAGTTGGGCATATCTGATGCACCTTTTCCTCAGTCGTGGAGCTGTTGTACCAAGCTGCAGTCACACCAGCAGCGAGCAGAATCTGGAAGCTGAAGATCCTGGAGAAACCAGGAGGAGATCTCCAGGAGGGTGGATGTTTTGAAGACTTTGGGAAGGCTGTTTAATTCTTTTATTCTTGTCTGGTTGGTTCTTTAGCATCCATTCACTAAGAAAAGGAAAAGTAACTGGTTTGTGGGTAGTTCTGTATTGTAGAGCATGGTGAAGCAAGATCTTGAAGGTAAATGTGAATGAAAGGAAACATGTAAAAGTGGTATGAAAAAGGAGTGTTTGTTTCTTTTAGCAGAGAGAATAGGAGCTTTCTCTTCTGTGGATACATTTCAAATTTTGACAGTGTTTGTCAGCTAATCTTATTAGTCCCTCCCCCAGTAGCTTCAGGCATTGAAAGTGTTCAAAGCCTGATGATAGCAGCAAGCCAAGATGATGTCCAAGTGCTTGTGACCCCAGTGCTGTCCGTATCTGAATCCCAGTTCCAGGAGCTGTGGCAGACACAGGGAAGCCACAATTGCTTTTGGCTGCTCTGAACCCTGTGCTGGATGCAGGTATCTGAGCTGAGTGTGGGTTTTTGAGAACAAGTTGGCAAAAGGAGAAGAGTAATTGTTGAAATGCCACTGTTTACATCTAATGCAATTACACTTGATCAGTTCCACTTTCTCGGAGCAAGTCTTAAAGTCTGCTTCTATCTCCTTCTGCCATGAATTATTCATTCCTTATGGATGAGGGTGATTGGGGTTTGGCTTTAACAGGCAGGTTTATTATGCCCACTTAGCTCCAACTGCTTTGGCATGCTCTAAGCTGCAGTTATTTTCCCAGCACCTGTTCTTAGCATTCATTGTTCTTGATGTTAAAACTTTTGGAGTATGTAATTCAGCTCTGATTTTGGGAGTGGGAGTCTCAGGGGATGGAGGGAGTTGGTTTCTTTCTTTTGTTTTCCTTTGCAGCAAGCATAGGAAGAGCTTTTTATTTAAATCTGTGCTAATTGCTAAGTCTGAGGGTAACTGTTGTATTATCACCATGTGTCACAGAACTTGGATGTGAGACACTTTGTATATGTGGCTTGGGAGCTTTGGATGTTAAGGAAATAAAGCAGAATTTCAAAACAAGGTGGGATTGATGTGCTCTGCCCTTCAGGGAGAGCGGTTCTGAGGGCTGGTGAGATTGGGATATCATAACACAGGGGTGCCACCACCTCTGCAGCAACAGTGACACTCTGGGTTCTTCTGTTCTGACAGCTTCTGTCATCTGCTTTGTACTGGGACTGCAGCATTCAGGTCTTGGTGGGTCTCATGTTAGTAGATGCCTAGAGCTGATGTGCTAATGGGCTTCCATAAAACTTTCCATTTTAAATGTTACTTGTCCTTCACTTTGAATATTAAATTTTTAGAAACTTTAAAAAAAAAAAAGTGTGAGAGAGAATTACTGCATTTGTTTAAAGTTCTGAAAGCTTTTTTTAGCCAAACAGTTCAAAGAGTGCATCTCACTAATCAGAGGAATATTTTTGCGTCCCCAGGGTGGTCACAGTGTTTTAATTGGAACTCAGGCTTCTTTGAAGTCCTTTTTAATCCTCCCTGAGCTGGGGGAGAGGGTTTGAAGACAGCGCTGTAAATCTGAAATTTCTTTGGTTTATTTACATGTGTCTGGGGACGTGTATAATTCCTTTTCCTGGATGGAGCCCGTGGACAGCTGAGTGGGAAATGTGCTTCCTTAAGTGGGGAGGCCTGAGCCAGGGGTGGGGGTTCTGCACAGTGAGCTCACGTGCTCCTGGATTTGTTAAAACCAGGAATTGAGCAACAGGCTCTGAATGGGAAATGAACTCGGTGGGAAACGATGTGGTAGCTGATCATGAGGCTAGGCTAAGCAAAAAGCTGGGATTTAAACTCATGTTTTAGGATTAACTGATTAGTATGACTTGCAAAAATGGTGTTGCATACTGATTTTTGACTTTTACCAGTTAGGAAACAAAAGATTTAGGAGAAAGTGCTTACGACTGATAGCTTTTATCATCTATTAAGTCAGTGTGGGGTTTCATTTTCTTACACTGAACTAGGGATTTTTGGATCTCCCTAATCATATTGCACAGTCTTAGTGCCTCAGTTTCTAAAATTCAGGACTTGCTTTGGTCTGGTTTCTAGGGCTATCTAGTCGTACCTCAGTTGTTTATGTACTTGATGTAACTACCACAAACAGGGCCTCAGTGGCAGCTGACACCTTTTTTGCCATCTTAATACAAATGCCCTGCAGGAACCTGTGACTGCTGACAGTGCAAGCATTTTCCTTAGGCATTATCTAATTTTGTTGTTCTGCTATTGTTTTTCATGATAAATATAATCATTTATCAGCTGTGTTTTCAGTAAGGCTTTTAACCTCTCACATTTGTTGAAACTTGGATGTATTATGTTCTGTTTCTGGCAGAGCTGAGACATCTGTTGTGAAAAGATTTGAAATAATCTTTTACTGAATTTGGGTAGTTTTTAATTAATCAAAGCAACAGGCTTAACCTCAATTTTCTATCTGAAAGAATAACTTAGAATTCCAGCTGAACATACAAGCAGTATGCTTTTCATTCTTTCTAAAATTGTTACCATAAATTTACCTGTGACTGTTATTGGATTGATATTAAAAAACAACCCAGTTAAAATAACTTCTACTGCAGCTTAAAGTTGCAGTTTAAAGTGGCCATTCCTGCCATGAGATTGAATAAGTATGTGATTGTAATCAGAAGTAAATAAGAAGAATATATGGGATGTCAAATCACTTTGTATAAAAGCAGTTGAAAATATGGTCTAGACTCTCCCAAGGACCTGTCTCCAGCCATTAATAGCATTTCCTCTTGCTCAAGGTTAGGGGCTTTGTGTTACTGCTGGCTAATATTTTCAGCTGATAAGAGTCTGGGTAAACAACAGGATCAATAAAGATGTTGAAAACAATACAAGGACTTAGGTAAATTAATATTCTGCAAGGATTATCTCAGACAGGTGTCAAAAGAACAAGACCATCAATTCAGTGCAATCTGTAAAATAGTCAAATGTACATAAATTGTCAGTAGCCAGCCTGGCTGCAGCAGGAGCTCTCCTGTCAGACAGGAGCCCTGGCTATCTGGAAAAATGATGTCTCTGTGTTGGTAATTTCCATGGGGATAGAAGTTATGCCAGAAGGGCATGTTGGATGCATGCAAATTATATTTGGTTTTAGGTTTTGGAGGATTTTTGTGTCTTGTCCCTGCGTCCCACACCTCCTTCGTTGAGAAGAAGCTGATGATGTCTATTTCTAGGCTGGTCCAGGTCTATTCAAATGTCTTGAGAGTGACCTTGCAGAATGGAACCAGCAGAGGTTTGGTAAAATTGTCTGTTTATTTGCATAGATACTCTTGCCTAATTTGAAAGTGAAGGAGTTAAATATTTTTATTTCAGATGCTTCTGTTGTAACCAGCCCTCCCTGCTGGCCCTCAGCTTGGTGAGGAGCAAATCTCTGAATGAGCTTTTATTCATTGACATGGAAGTTAAAAAGAGAAGCTTCTGCCTGATCTTCTGCAAGATTCATTTATTGCCTTCATTTTTTAGCTGTCAGGGTTCTTTCCCAGTTTTGTATAATCCTGGTAATTGCCTGGGAATGGATTTCAGGGTTTCTAATGACCCTCTGTTGAATGATATCTATGTGAAAGATACATCATCTGTCTGTTTGGAGTTTGTTTCCGATGAACATATCCTTGTATTTCAGTCTGCTTTTCAGATACTAATTTTTTGTTTATTACTATTTACAACTATCCAAATGCCTTGCAAATCTAAGGGTTCTAACCCACAGGATTAGAATACAGAATTGGTATTCTGCTGTGATTCTGTTCTTTATATTAGTTTGATTTGCTCCCACCCTCCTCATGAAGTCTCTTGGGTACCCTGTCCACACTGTCCTCTCAGCCCAACCTCAGATTGCCAAAATGATTGTTCCAACTCCAGTGACAAATAGAAACTGTAGGAAAAGCAACCCTACTTATGACTCCCCAAAAGAAGTGTTTCTTAATTTCACAGCATTATTTTTACCTTTAGCTGTTGCTTTTTTCTCAAATTAAGTTTGTGATTAGGAAAAAGACTTAAAATAGCTTTTGCTGCTGCATTACAATGAAACATTACATTATTAACTGTGTTTACATTTTGTGCTTGAAGTCTTAAGGGCAGTAGGTATGAAATTGTGTGCCACAATAATTTCCTTTCAACGTCATCATTAATGTATAATTACATTCACTAAATTGTGAATTGAGAAAATACATTTGCTTCTCTGATTGTAAAGTTTGTGCTGAGATCTCTGTTAGCATGAGAGCAGTAACAGCCATTTTTAAAATCCCTTTTGATCGTTTCTAACTTCACTACTTCTGTGCTAGTGCCGGTGAATACCTGAAAGGTGCTTTAGCAGTTTGTGTGGTTTTTCCTTCAGTGTCTAATCTGTTGGGTTCAGACCTTAAGAACTCATTATTTTCTTGTATAGGAAAAACATAGGACTAAGAATATTTCACAGCTTTGCAGAGACACTCCATATGTCTTGAGTTGTATGCTGAATGCCTTATTGCTGCCTTAAAAATGGTTTCATTTAATGAAGGTCTCTTGATGACTCTGCGAAATTTTTGTTTCACCATGACCTCTCCAAGCTTTAAATTATGTCACGTGATTGAGCATGCAGTGGCAAACCCAAAAGCTGAGTATTTTTATCTTTCAGATCAGCAGGTTTGGTGCTGCTGTGTGTACATTCCCTCTGCTTGAGGTCGCTGAAAGCCTTTCACTTGCGAGGTTCCATTCCAGTGTGGAGCATGTGTCACTTAGCAGGTTTCTGTGGACTGTTCTGTGCTTGCTCTTAGAGCAGTGGTAGGGATGAGAAAGAAGTTGGAACTGTTGAAATGTCTGCCCAATGGTGAATTATTTTTCCAAAGATTAATTTTATCTTGTTGAGCCCTTATCTATATCTTTAAAGTAGAAATGGCGCTTGAACGAGGAGTTGTTACGATGCCATATTGTTAACTTTGGGAGGAAAAAAGCTTTCTTCATTAAAATCCAAAGAAGCCTATTAACTAGAATCTAATATGGTTTTCTTCCTTTTTTTTTCCTCCCCTCTTCAAATTAGGGCTTGATTGGATTAATTGCTAATTTTGCAATTGCTTCAAAAGAGACGTATCAATTGTCTTTAGAATTGTCAAGGCACTTATAAACACTTAAAATGTTTTCTTACAAATAAGTTGTTCTTCTGCTTCAAGTGGTTAATGGGGACATTTGCTTTGGTAAAGAGCAATTGGATTTGTTGATTCTATCTGTACACAAATAAGAGTTCTCTAAATGAAGGGAACCTCTGAGGCTGAGATTGCTTATTGCTTCCACTTACACTGCAGATTTCCTCCATTTACTTTGTACATAAAATATTAAGCAGCCACTTTGTTGGAGAAACAGTCTCAGGTATACCTTAGTTTTGTGGGTTTGACAGGTCTTGGCACCTTCATTTGAATGAGTAAAGGTTTGTGACTGTTCTTCAAAACATTTTAATCAAAGTGCTGCAAAGCACTAAATGTGTCCTAATTGCCTGGAAACATTAAGGATTTGTCTTTGTGACTAATGTGTGTAGGAGATTCCAGACCATATGGATTAGTTACTGTAGTCAGGAATAGAAAGGGAGGATGTAGGCATGGAGATACCAACAAACAGGGGTAACTAGCTGGACTGGAGCTTGAAGGGGCTTTTCTGCAGGAGAATTGTTGTTGTGAAAGTTAACTCTCACAACTTCCAGGTCTGGACACCAGATTTTAGTGGCAATATTTTCCTCTAGGGGAAGGGGAGCTAAGGAATGTTCCCAGGGAGGGGATGCATTTTTGAGGAGAAAGTGATATTAAGCAGTTTGTACCTTTCTCATAACAAACGTAGAGTTAATATGACCAAATTAAACCTTAGGACTCTCTGCTGTACCCTGGGAAGTCTTTGTGAGCTGTTGTGATTATTGTTATTTGTTGAACTTTCTTGCAGGGCAAGTCCTTCCAGGAACTGAGCTGCTTTTGGACTTGGTGAAGCTTCAGAGATAGACAGGAGTCCTGTAAACCAGAGATAGAGGAGTTAAAGCAGTTGAGGAGATCAAATACACAAAGAGGATTTTTGAGACTCACTTCAAGCATACAGGAAAAGACTATTACAGGCATTCCATGACCTTTCTAATCATAGAGAAATATTTAAAGCAACTAAACTGCTTTTCCAGAAATCTTCTCTTGTTGTCATGTTACCATTCTGTTTGTTCTTCAGATGCTGTTGTTTTCCTCCCTAGGAAGAAGATGAAATTATTTTTGTAAAAGTAGGAAAGGTTCTTCTTGGGGAGAGGAGAATTTCAGAATCTTCTTATGTTTCCTTATACACAATACAAAAACAGATAAGGAACAAAATAAATATTTTGTACTTCTGGGGGATTACCTTTAAAAAAAACCCAAATCAAAACCCACAAAAACACCTGGAAATTGTTTTTCATAGAAGAGGATGAAGCAGATGTGGCTTCCCTTTCTGTGCCTTATTTTCTTAACAAACACTTTAATACAAACGTCTGTCTCTGGTCTTTGTCAGTTAATTATGTTTAAGTGTAAAACTGAAAACACTGTGCCAAAAATCTGGTAATGTTCCATTTCAATTTAATATGACTTAGTTGAGACAACCAAATCTGTCATTGTATATTCATACTGAGCTAAAAATGTAAAGAGAAGTGTTAATTCAGCAGAGTTCCAAAAATATGTAATTCTGAGTAATTTAGTATTATAAATGTGATATTAGTTTGGTAGTTTGAATCAAATTTAATTAAACAAAAAACAGTGAAGAACTCAGTCCTCCAAACATAGTTGATGAAGTGCCTATTTTTCTCTTTAGTTTTACTTTTGTCTTGCAATTCCATACTTGAAATTTAATGTCTGATCTCTAGCTACAATCAAAACTCTTCCTTTGCTGTGCATTTTGAAACATTTTATAGAAGCAATAAGAAGTTGACATTCTACTAAATTATAAATTAAAAATTTTTTTCTTTAACATTTTCATCTACTTACAGTCTTGGTTTAAATGTTACCTCGACAGCTAATTCTCAGTGTGTAACTGTCACAGTTTGTACTGAAATGGTAATAGATCCTTAACTAAGAACGGAGCGTTCCTCCAGATCCTAGGAAATGTCAGTTGTGTGCATTAAAAAAAAAGGTATACAAAATAACATAAGCCATTTTCCTTAAAAGTTTAAAAAGTATGACAGTGGGCACTAAAAGTCATTGTGTGACTTGTTTGGACATCCCATTAAGTTAATTTTTCACTTCACTTGAATGGTTTTACATTTTCATCGTTCTTAAATTGCTTCTTTTCAAATCATCTGTGCTTCAAAGGAAGGCAAAGAGCTTTGGGTTTGTCCCCCCCCTGCCTTACTGTGCTGTGAACTGCTGGACTAATTTGCTGGTTTAGGGCAAAAGAAAACCTTGTCCAAATTGGGCTTAAATTCAACTGTTTGTTTTTATGAATTTTGCTTAAGGAAAGAGGGTCTCAGGATGGGAAGGTGGGACAGAGGAAGAATATTCTAGCTTTTGGCTCCATGTGCCTTACTCAGGAGAAGGGAGCTGAAGGCAGTGATTTCATTTGCTCCTGCATTTTGGAAGCCACTTTGTCACTTGTTCATGTGAACTTTGATTACAAAGCACACAAATCCGTTTTGGTAACACACTGCCCTGAACTGGACCCTTCCATGTGTCCCTTTACAGGTTTTTGCATGCCTGATGCACACAAGGTGTGGGGTTTTTGGTGGTTCCATGGGCTCTGTTACTCCGTGCGGAAGGAAGCTGCCTACAGGTTTGCAGAGCAAACATAATGGCAGTGCTCAGCTTTTCAGAAAGGGAGTTCTGGCTCTGTTTGGGTGAGGACAGGGTTTCAAACTTCCCTCAACAAGCCATGGTGATTCCAGTAGTGTTGGAAAGCTGTGTTGTCATAAAGATCCTCTTAAAGCAGATCCCTTGTCTTTTCTAATACTGGTTTTGGTATCAGCTGTTCCATAGGGAATGGACAGAGCTTAGCAAAAATTACAGACATCAGCCAAGGCTCTCAAGGCCAGAACATGCCTGCTGTGTGTCGGGATGCTGACAAATTTCTCTCTTTCCATGGCATTGTTTGCAGAAACTCATGCAATGAGAGGGCTGGTTACAGCTGGTTGGTGTTTGCAGTGCTTTGGGACTTGACCAATTGTCATCAAATTGAAAGCTCTGATTTAATTTTATTGTGCATGCAGCGTCATTCCTCTACTTGGATCTGTGGAAATTCAGCTTTTGCCAAACTGCTGGTGCTCAGGGTAGGGTGCAGACCTCGGAACCAGGCTTTGAAACCTCTCAATAAGGGTGTTTGGCAGCAGAGTGCATGCAGTGGTGTCTTTGTCTCTCATCACCTGACATGATTTAGTGTTACAGAAAGTGAACTTTTCTTTACAGGGGATTGACTGTGTATCTACGTATATCTGACTGTATATATGTATATCTATGGTGCTCCACTTAAAAAGAAATAAAGTAATGAAAGGTATCTAATGCCAATAAAACACCGTCCAGAACTAAGTGTAAACCTAAAGCTGCCAATTGCTGGAACTGAGATTGGGAGCTGATTGTTGGTTTGAATGGCTGAACAGATGAGGATGATTGTTTTTTATTGGAAATCTGTCAGGAGCTATCATTACTAGAAATCTGTGGCTTTTATAGTTCTCTCTCATTTTACTATTGGATTAATTTCAGTTCCTCATCTTAGTCCTAACAGATTATGGTCTGAATTTCTGAAAAACTGAGAAAAAAAATCAAGGCAGATATACTTTTTTTGTACATAAAAAAAAGGAATCTGTGAAGAATCTGTGAAATTATTTCATTGATGCAGGGACCAAACACTGGTGTTGGGGACTGGCACTCAACATGGCCAGAGGTACTAACTATCCTTACGATAAATCTGCTGTATTTAGGTCATTTATTAGAGGCTTAGAAGTGCATTCTTCAGAGCCTTGTTGACTTGGCATTACACTGCACAAAGATTTTTCCTGTGGAAATTGGTGTGTCTGCTTACAGCTTTGTTTTGCTAAACAGCCTAAGTGTGCCCAGTCCATTTTCCTGGGGTGTTTCCTCTGATGCCCAGCCATTAGTAGCCCTCAGTAAAGAGCTAGTGAACTGCTCAAGTTAAGGATCCCTTCAGGCTCAGCTACAGAACTTTAAAGTGTTATTTAATACTGCAGCGCATTTGAAAATTCAGGTGCATGTTGGCTTAAAATTGACTTGTCTCTGCTACCAGAATTTTATATTCAGGTGTTTTAGCCAAGCTGTCTCCACGTTGTGTCTTGGTTTCTCCTCATAATTCCCTTGGCTAGTGAGTGTGATGTGATGTCCTGTCCTGACTGATTTCTTTGCTTCAATCTGTGTCTCTACTGTCTGATGGGAGAACACTTCCATCTGTTTTATTGTATATTGACTATTAAGACTTGGATGTAACACAAGTGGTAGTAGAGGCCTCAAAATTTTCTACTGAGGAAGGGTACAGGTTTGCAATTCTGGAAGTGAAATGCAGGAATCTTTCAGCTGGGATTGCCAAAATTGAATCCTATCTGCACCAACTCAGTGTTTAACTAATTTTCACTTGACTGGAAGTGACAGATGATTAAAGAGAAAAAGCGATGCCTTTTTATTGATGTGAGTAGTTGGCTGAAAAATACTTTCATCAGAGAAAGGGCTTCTTTAGTCCTAGATTCAGTCAGAATCCAATGCTCAGGCTAGAGGCACTTCTCCCTGTTCAGTTTTTGGAGTGGCAGCAGCCTCATTCCAGCGCTGTATTCAATAGTGTAGAATCTGACCAGGCCTAGTTTCACCTGCCAGCAACAGTGGATCCTTGACTTGCTTTTTGGGGGACATGATAGATTGTGTCTCTGCAGATTTCACTGCTACAAAACTGACTTCCCACTTGCTCCCTATGAGAAGCCCTTTCAAGGTCTCGGTCACTCTTCCCCTTTGTGGATGGTGCATCTTGCTGGAGCACGAGATGTGTGTACCCAGTACATACAGGGATGCTCTTTTCAGCTTCCTTTCCTTTGGGAAGTGTGATAGAGATGCTTCTATTTTGGGGTGGGAAAACCTTTCTGATGGTGCAAGACAAATTTTTATTTTTATGACTTTAAGAGAGGCCTCCAAAAGAACAGTTTCCTCCTGCAGAGACTGCTGATGGAACTGCCAGACTGGAGCTATCTTGATCCCATTCCATTACCTTTAAGGATTTGTCACTGGATTTGATGGAAAAATAAACCTATTTCTGACACCTGCAGAGTTGTCGCTAGCGGGTCTGTAGAAGTCTCTGATCTCTTTGACAAGAAAAGATTATCAGTGACATCTGAAGTGTTACCCAGAGCTGAGAGATGTGGGTTTTTTCTCCCGTGGCTCACTATGGAGTGTGTGTGAGGGCCTCTGAAGTCAGCACACTGGTAGCTCTGTGGGAACTGTTGAGTCACCTATGATGTACCTGAACCTCTATGCTCTCAGAGGATGTTCAGCAGTAGCCAGAGTTGTTGAATTGTACAGTCTGTATTTACGTTTATTTCCTCCTTTTCTTACCCTCTTACTAATCCTGTGCTCTTGCTGTGGTGGCTTTGGATTTTACGTGAGCTGGCCAGGCTGCAGCTCTGTGTTGGTCTAAGGGACTGCAAGAGCTTTGGCCCCAGGAAATTGCCTTGGCTGCTTTTGGTGAGACCTGTTTTATGGTTATATATGGAATATAGATTTGCAACCAAGGATTTGTTATAAGTGTTTATTTTGTTTTAATTGCATAGGACACCTGACGACCTCTCGAGGCAAATTGTGGCCCTGCAGCAACGGGAGCTTGTCCTGAAAGAGCAGAACTCCACCTTCATGAACAGGTGAGTGACTCCAGGAGGGGATGCTGGTAGCAAGATTGCTGTGTTAAAGCACAGAGAAAGGAAACAAGGACTGCAAACTGGGAGACCAGCTCTTTGTATTTCTTTGCTGTTCCGTGGAGCCTTCTGTGCTGCCTTCTATTCTTTCTCGTTGATAAAGGGCTTTTTGCTTACTGAACTCCTTGCAGGAAGAAAAAGATGAAGAACTGTGAGTGATGCTGTGAAGAGTTAATCAAGCTTTAATGTTAGGAGCTACAGTGTTTGCAAGGGGAAGTGAGTTGCTTTCCCAGACAATTTCATCTGGAAAGGGAATGTCACAAAGCAAAATGTGCCAAGTACCCATCTGGGTATGGGAAAGGGAGTAGGGGCTCTGAGAACTGTGATTTGACTGCTAAAAAGGACCAAGTTGTAGAGATGGTGGAGGAAAAGGATGTTAGCAGTTCTGGTGGCAAAGTACTGCCAGGCTTTGAGAGGAGCAGTCTGTTTATGGAGTGAGATGCTTGTTTGAAACATGACGGTGTTTAAACCATTGCCCTCCAGTGGGAGTGAATATGTAATGGGGAAATGAATTTGTCTGCCAGAGCTAAACTTTCCAGACTGCACTGGTTCCACAGCCTTTCTGAACACAGTTCCACAGCGTGCCAGACAGTGCTTCTCACCCTCAGTGCACATATTCCTGCTTCCCTCCCTGTTTAATTCCTCACATTAGGAGCCTTCTGTCTGTTCTTGTTCAAAGCAATACCTCTGCCTTTCAAAAAGGCCCTGGACTGTTTGCATTGCAGGGTCATAGCTGCCTTGTCTGAGCAACAGGACTGTGGAGAATTTCAGCCTTTGGTGTAAAAATGCTGAATGTAAAGCAGTCAAATACTGTGTGATTGAGCTCTGGGTGGGCACACTTAGCTTGACCTGGGCAGCATTTCCTGATGTGTCTCCTGAGGTAGGAGCTGCATTTTGGTTCAAGAGATGATCGTGTTTTGGGCTCCGCCTTCCTAATGATGGGCAGGATTCAAGCCAGGTGTTAAAAGCTTTGGTTGTGCTGCTGCTGTTAATGAAACTGTTTAGTCACTTGTAAAATGGTTAGCTAAGTGTAAATTCCCAGGAATGAGCCAGCCAAATTGTTTGGTGGTTTTTGCTGTGAAGTTTACAGGGGGAAAAAAAAAAACCTCTCACAAATATAAAGAAGACATTCTGTATATTAAAAATAAACTAAGCAAACCCTCAAATCCACAATTGATTAAACGATCAAATAAAAGAATGATGGTAGTGTTCGAGTTACTGATTTGGGTTTTTTTTTTTTGGGCTGTTTTTCACAACCTCTCAGAGAAGTGCTTTTTCTAAATTCATTAATGGCCATGGGTCTGTTGAAAAAGCAGCTTTTTGGTAGTGCCTGTTCATCTAGATATAATTGTGCCAATTTAGTTTAAAAATAAAAACATGATTAAAATTACTTTTTGATTTCAAGTTAAATGGGCTGTAAAGCTGCTCAAATTAAAATTCTGACATTTTCCTGATGCAATGCTGTGTGTCATTTCTGAAACTGATAATTTTGACTTCCTTCTATCACATACTTTATTCTGCCTTAAAAAGAAGGCAATAAGATGAATTTTTAAAAACCTTTCAGTACAGGTGATTTGAAAGTTCCCAGCAGAAAGCTTTGACTTTTTGGAAATAAAACGTTGTTAAGGAAGCAAACCTGATTTTCTCCTTTCCATAAATCTTTTCCAGATTTAGCTGATGGTCTTCTCTTTTATTTGTTTCATAATTGTGTTCAGGATTGTCTGTGTATTACAGTAACTTAATATGTGATCATGCCTCCCTCTAGTGATGGAGGCCAGCACTTATTCAGCTTTCTATTGTTATTTTTTTCAGCTACAGGTTCTTTTGCCCTTAGTTGAAATATGTTGTCTTTGGTGGTGATAGTGCAATGTTTGATTTATACAGTCAGTGGTTATGTGTGTACAGAGCAATGTGCAGTACAAACACCACAACGTTTGTGTCTACCCTAAAAACTTTGATAAGTTTTCTCCATTAAAATTAATGAATTGGCAGATGCTTAGGAAAACATCATCAGAAGTCAGCACCTGAATTTATGAGAGAATCACAAATAGTCCTGGCTTACCTGTTGCTGCAGTGCAAAAATGTAAATGTGTTTAGTAGAAGAGATTTGAGTGTTACAGAGGGTTCTATGGCCCTCTTCCCTACAGGGCAGATATGGAGTCTTTGTGCAGTGGATGTGTGCGTGTTCATCACCAAGCTTTTAAACACAGGCAGGAGAGTGCCTGGAAGGCGGTGGGGGGTTTGCAAGCTGATTATTCTCTCTCTGTCTTTACACTGCAATCATCTTGGTTTTTATTCCCAGTGATGCTTTCCCACACTGTTCAGTGACTGTGGTAGACACTTGACAGCTGCTGTTTCTGCTTCCAGTGTCCTGTAGTTGGTCTAGAGTGGGGAGTTATGGCTGATGAACACACTGGTAAAAACCTTTTCTGAATGGCTTCACTAAACAGAATATTTACTTGTTCTCATTCCTCCATTCTTGACCTGCTTTCCATTTATTATTGTGCATTTTTCAGAGCCAGTGTTTGTGTAATTAAAAAGGCAATAGAGATGATCCCACCACAAAGAGGCAACATCACTACAAACCCACCTTTGCTGGGGTATTTCCCTGCATGGGGATCTGCACTGCAATCTGTGTTTTGTGTAGCCTGTGCAATTGCCAGTGTCTCCAGGCCTCCCAGAGATCAAATGATGATGCATATCCTATTTGCTCCGTCACTCACATTGGATGCTTTTAGACACAGAACCACAGGACTGAATTTCCTGAGCAGTAGGATTAAATCAATTTCTTTTAACAGTGATTGTTTACACGTTTGAGTTGTGTAGACTCCCTCAGAGCTTGCTATTTTTGCTAAGGGGAGAAAACCTTCCTGTGGTGCCAGCATGGGGCAAGAGGAGAGGGTCACTTTAGCACTGAGCACATGGGCAGAAACTCACTTCTCTTGGCAGCTTCAGGATGGCTGAGTAATGTAGCTGAAAGTGCCATTAATCGTGCGTGATGGACTCTCAGTGCTGTTTTGGAGTGTGTTGCTAGAAGTCGTATAAATAGAGTAAATTACACTTGCAGCAGCAGGAAGTGTTGTGGAGCTTTTTAACTGCAGAGCAAAGATAACAATCCAAAGGTTCAAAAGCTCAAAAGAAGATTGCTCAGGGCCACTTTGATAGCAAAAAGTGTACCTGCTCTGCTGTTTAGGAAGAGGTGATGGAAGGAAGGTGTTTAATTAGTGGGTCAGTTTAACCATGCAGCAACCACTGGATAAAGCCCATTTTTCCCCTGCTGTAGGTGTGGTACACTGAAATGTGTTGGTGGTTGTAGTTTGGAATATGGAAAGGCAGCCAAGTGGTTCTTCAGATTTTGTCTTATGGAGAAATGATGTAGCAGTTACACTACTTTTTTAAAGTGTGAAAAGCTGCATATTTATTGTGCCTGCTTCCTATCTGCATATTTGAAGTCTCTGGAGAGATTTCCGAGAACAATCCTGGCAAAGTATTCTAGAATTTGAAATGCTGTCCTGTGAGGTGGCTCACGTGAAGGAATGATGCTTCTTTATGGCTTCAGCTTTGCTGCACTTCTGAAAGACATACTATGAAAATGGTTACTCGTGGTCCCTCCCTTTTCTGCTTCTGCTCTTTTTGTCCGAGTGCAATATTGACTCTGGACCTCGAGATGTCTTGTGGGAAGTCAAATACGAGGAAACACGAAGGTGAAGTTGGTTCTGGGCAGGATGAAGGACACCAAGGAAAATGGAAGAGCAGTAAATCCTTGGTTCTGGTGTTGAGATCCTGGAGCTGGTGGATTATTCACATCACCTCGTGTCAGAAACCCAGCCATGTGTTTTGACATATTGTTTCATATGGGAAAAGGGACACAGAGAATGTGTTTGAAAAAGGGTTTTCCTACTGCTAGTGCTCAGGAAGTTCTGTTAAGAGACATGGTTGTTTACCACCTTTATTCATATAAATCATGTAAAGCTGATTTACCCAAACAACCTGCCATGTGTGTTGTTGCTTAAAATGAAATAAAACCCCAAACCATCGAAGACCAGGGAATGTAGATTGCAAACTGAACATAAAATGCTTTAGAGTTGGGCAGCAGGGATTTTTTTTTTAATAAAAAAAAACGAATGAGTGATGATAAGCCCAGACCTGTCCATCTTCATAAATGCTGTTAGCTCAGAAGTGTTGTAAATCTTTTGCCCAACCTCTCCGTTCCTTGGATGTCCCAATGAGTGTCAGTCACAAAAACAAATAGAGCCTGTCAGACTTCTTCCCCTAATCTTCTGGAAAGTTGGACAGAAGTTTAATTACAGTGAAGTGTCCTTTATCTGACAGAGAAAGAAGTGCTAGCTTTTTAATAGGCTTTATGAGTTATTTTGTGATCAAAAGAAGCACTTAATGTCTAATATAGGACTAGGTGGTGATTTTTTTTTCTTCCTTTGTTCATCTATATGGCACATTGCACCTTGATTTATATGTGGAGGTGTCTGTGTACCTAATACCAGACAAATGTTTATTTACAGTGCTTCAGGGCAATATTAACTGCTGGCAGGTTCTGCATTCATTTTACAGAGTGAGATGATGAAGGAATGACTGTAGTTGCTGCTTTTCCTTTTCTCCAAAATGGATCTTTTCTGCACTCAATAGTGTCTCATTAAGTGACCAATCTACATATTCATACAGTAAGCTTCTAGAGCAACATCTGGTTATTCATTACTCTAATTAGGTAGATACAAAGCTTTCCTGTTTTTTTTTTTCTATCATATAGTTAGCAGAAAATAGGAAGGCAAAAAATAATTTAGCCAAGACATTGACTTATGCTTCCAATTTGAAAAACATGGGATTTTGCCCAGACCTTTGCTTTTCATGATTGTGCCATTTTTAGTCTGATTTCCTGAGGAAGTGAGGCTTATTACTGTGCTTTGTGTGTGTATGTAAATGAGATTTGTCTGTGCTTACCCTACACTTTTGAACTTGCAAGTTGTGTTCTATCAAGCTTGGCAGATGGTGGAGGTCTCAAAAATAATGAATTCCAGCAAGTTTAAGGGAGTCAGATCTCTGTCTCCAGGAGAGACATCCTGAGGCCATGCCCTGAGGTCGTGTCTGGGATCAGAGCCCTGCAAGCAGACTCTTGGGAATGTTCCATTGTCAGGAAGGCTCCTTTGGAGATCAGGCAGCACTGAGGGAGCTCTGTCCTCACACCCTGGCAGCACCATCATTTCTGCCATTCCATGCTTTCCAAAGGCTCGTGGCGTTTGAGACTACCATGGTAATGTTGTTGGCATTGTTTCCATGCTTTTCATGTTTCATGTGATTTTGGTATGAGAAAAAGAAGTCTGCTTGAGTCAAGAGTCACCATTGGAGAGAGAAATCCATGGGAAACCAGGCAACTTTGGTTCTCGAGCTCATGGAACTACTCTCTCTCAGTTTAAAAAGAAAATATGTAGAAAAAGCCAAAAAAAGCAGCCTAGAGGGGATAGACAAAGCTATAATGATACCATCTTCCCAGCCTGGAGCTCTGTGGAGACTGTAGAGTGCACAACCAGTACAAATATTAGTACTTGGTTTCTTACCTTTTATTTGACTGTGCTTCTGGGAGACCATTCAAGAATAATTTGTGAGAGCAATCTGTTCAGTGCTCTGATCACTTCTAATGATTTTAAAAAAATGTAGTAGCTATTTAACTCTGTTCTTAATCGTTCTTCTTGTTCCAGGGTAGTGACTGACCCTGGGTGTTCCTACCAACATCATCCCTGATGTCTGTGCATCTCCTTATTACTGGAATGAACGATGGCTTTCATTTGTTAGTGCTCATCTGGAGATGCTGATTCAGCATTCCCTTGGTAGCAGTGGGCATTTTTGACCAGAAGAATGTGTAAAAATAACCAGCTAGTTTGGTAGGAAGCACAGGCTGTTCTTGGTAGTGTGTGGCACAGCAGGCACCGTGTTTGTAGCTGCACACAAAGTTAGAGAAGGAGAAATGTGCCTTGCATCTCTCCTGTGCATGACTCACATCTACACTATAAATCTTTCACTTTTGTGAGATTAAAATTCCTAAAAATTCAAGATGAAATAGATGTATCTTAATACCAGTCCAGAGTTCTCAGAAACCAGAATGGATATTTAGAATTATTGAAGTAATTAGAAGTCAAAACTTATTAGCTATTATTTTTATTCTCTCCTTCTTAGCAGAGGGATGCTATGATCAAGTTAATGATTTACAGGAGGCTGATGGGCAGAGTGCCCCACATCCATGTTATATTCGTGATATGAATACAAAGGGAGGAATTGTAATCTCAGCTGTGCAGTAGGCAGCAGCACAGAAATATTCTACTTTGAAACCAGTAGTATTATGTAAAACCACATATTCAGCCTGCTGCCAAGCTTTGTATAGAGCTCTGGGAATTGTAGTGCTTTAAGATTTCCAATTCTTAGGGATTTGTCTTTTATTGCCTCTGCAACGTGGCAGTATGCCTTGAAAAATTTGATGTGAGTTGGAAAGAGTAGGGCCTGTCAGTTTGGTGATGTCTTTGGAATCAGTGCTGAAGTCACCAGGGTGGTTCCATGGATGAGGTAGATGAATGGTGCCCAAGAAGTCTGGACTTAGTTTCTGGAGTGTTTTCCTGGGTGTTGAGTCACTTTGTACAGTGACACGAGTTTCTCACGTTCTCACCTCATGAATCAAACATCTCTGGTCGTGTATCCTGCCTACTCCACACCTCATTGTTTTCAAGGCAAATAAAACACATTAATTCCTATATATCCATACTTGTTAAGAATTTTTGTTCCTTTCTCCTCCAAATACACATCTGTGTCTTCCCATACAGTATCTTAGAATGACCGTAGTGACCGTGGCTCCTGGACTGTGTAAGTGTTTCATGAGAACACATCAACAGTCAAACAAGGCTGTGTTTAACAGCTTTGTCTCTTAATTTGTAATGCTAGAACTGCAATATAGCTTTCCTGAGCAGTCATGGGAAGCCAGAGGAAGATTGGTGGCAGAATGCAGAATGAATTTTCTGTCTTTTTATACTCATTCACTCGAACACCTACTGTAGTTGCTGTAATAACAAGACTTTCAAAGACTATGGATTTTTTAAAGTACTTTGGGGTACTGTTGATATTGTTTATTTTGAGCAGATTGATGAGGACAGCCAGAATACACTGAGACGTTTTACCAAGGTAAAAGTGAATTCTATGGGATTTTTTAACCTGCTGTGAAGTGGTGTCAGTTCAAATACTGCACAGAATATGGTTATGTCTGAAAAATAGATTGTCTGGCCTGGAGTGTCTCAATCAGTTGATCATATCTGCATGTACACTTTGTTCAGCTCCATAACTAACTGCTTCTTGAACAATTTCTCATCTGGATCACATAGTCTCTCCTGCCTGCTGCCTTCAGGCTGCTCTTATTGCTATTTTCATTATGTGTTTAATATTCTTTGTGGCTGCCTGTGAATGTATAGAGCAAAATACTGAAAGTATATCCCTGGTGGTGGTGGGAAGGCATTTTTAATTAGTCATAAATACTCTTCTACTGTCAAAGTTTTATCATCCCTACAAAAGACATACTGCTTGGAAAGTTTATTCAAGAAGTGAGCTGCTTGTCTTTTTTAGCTGTGTAAGGCAAAAAAAAACTTGTCATAAATTGCAGTCAACCCCCCTCCCAAAAAGCAGCTTTCTCTTGCTGCTCTGAAAGTTAAATGACTAATGTGCATAATTTATTTGAGCATCTGTGCTAAAAACTTGCATACCAAGTTTTAGTTCAATGTGATCAACAATGGCGAAAATTAGGATTTATCATGGAAATGCTGACGGATGTGAACATGTGTAGGCTAAACCGGTGCCTGACAAACCTTCTTATTGTGCAATGCTAATGGTGAAACAGTTTTTTCTGCTGTAATTGCATTTCCCCCCCCTCGGCTGCTTAATTTTCTCCTTTTCAAAATTCGGTGGTTTTAGCTGCACTTCTTATTTGGATTCCTGCTTTTTCTGGAGTCTGCATAAAACCTCCTAAGTTGTCTTGTGATATTTCTAAGCATAAGATACCCTGAGCTGCCCGGGTGAGCATCGGCATCCCGAGCTCGGGCTGGGGCTTTGCAGTAACTTGCTGAGAACAGGAGATGGTGCCGGCAGCCTTGGCAGCTGCTCTGCCTTCCCTCCCCTCCTCCTCCACCTCTTCTGCCTTGCACAGCCAGGCTGCTGTCACCAGCATTATAAATTCTGGAGCCAATTAGCTAAAAAATGTTACAAGTGAAAGGAAAGAGAAGAAGCTGTAGAACATCTTGATGTGAATATGCCCGTTTCAGATACTCTTCCTGTGGAGAGCTTGAATCACAGAATCACAGAATGGTTTGGGCTGGAAGGGACCTTAAAAATCATCTGCTTCCAACCCATTGCCATGGGCAGGGATGGCACTCACTATCCCAGGTTGCTCAGGGTCCCATCCAGCCTGGCCTTGAACACTTCCAGGCATGGGACATCCCCCGCCTCTCTGGGCAGCCTGTTCAGTGCTTGACCACCCTCTGAGTAAAGAATTTCTTCCTAATGTTTGGTCTAAACCTGCCCTCTGTCAGTTTGAAACCATTGCCCCTGGTCTTACCACTTTCTGCCTGTATAAAAGATCCCTCTGCCTCCTTTTAGGCATCTGAGGGCCACAATAAGGGTTCCCCAGAGCCTTCTCTTCTCCAGGCTGAACAACCCCATCTCTCTCAGCCTGTCTTTGTAGGAGAGGTGCTCCAGCCCTCAGGGCATCTTCCTGAACTAGCTGTGCTTTTTGCTACAGCTCTGGTGCAGCTTTTGGTGAAGCATCAGATACTTTTGAGGTATCTGGCTAAGGAAGGAGAAGTTGGTTTGGAGGAGTCAAGGCAAGGCCTTCTTAGGAAATTGTGCTGAGAAAGTGTTATCTTAGCTGTTGGAAAGATCTTTGCTGTGTTCATGCCTTGCTGGTGCTTTCTCCTTTCTTCCAGCCTTGTGCACAAGATTTCTTGTTGAAGGAAATTTATTGAAAACAATTTTTTTTGTTGTTTAAATTTCAAAAGTCAGACCAATTGCTTAGTTCTTGCATGGGCATCACAGAAAGGAAATATGTTTATAGTCAGTTCCTCTCTCTGTCTCTCTTTGAAACAGTATTTGGTTCAGAAGAAATGCTGACAGTTTCTCAGTGCAGTCATTCTGTTGCAGGAATGTGTCTCTCCTTAGGAAGGAGAGGGGATAGAGTTAAAGATGGCTTCAGAAGGGATGCATGGCTACTGGTCCAGTTATTTTGTTGCCAGAGACTTGGTTTTGTTTTTCCCTTAACTGTGGTGGGATGTGACATTCAGAGGGCCTGTTGGGGCTGGATGTGTGGTCAGAAAGAAGGCTGGGGCGTGATGCTCTGCTAGAGTTTAGAACAGTGTTCCAGCAAAACATAATTTCCTTGTCATATTTTATGTATGGACTATTTTTACATATTTTCAATATTTAAAACAATGTCCATATTCATAACTTTTAAAATATGTTCTCACTGTTAAGAGATGGAAATCAGTAACAAAAAACACACACAAAAAAAAGTCCCATCAAAACCCCCACAACAACCCCCCCAAGCTTTCCTTTTATTCAAGCAACAACAATCAAATTCTTACGACTGGAATAACTACTGAAGAGGCTCTCTGTTTCTCAGCCAGAGAAAGCTTTTGAAATATTTATGGAAATAAACCAAAATGTGTCCCTTTCTGACTGTACAAATAAGAGATTATCAGATCTAGCCCATGGTAGTTGCAGTACATAGAGTCCAAAGCATCTACAAGTAATAAAATAGAGAGTATGCTTTAAAAAAAGCTGTGAGGTTTTTTTTATGGCACTCTACTGACAAAGCAGCACATTTCCATGGATTATCCTAATGAAAAAGTCCCTCTTTGTGCACCTTGCATTGGAGGTAAAAATTGTTATGGACACAATACATTAACTGACCTTTGAAAACCAAAAGTATCATTTATGTTGATGCATCTGTATCTACTTAAAGAGCCAGACTGAAGTAGCCCTTTCTCTTGTAGCTGGGAGTGTGGAGCAGGGCTGCTTCCATCTCCTGCTGAATCCTGTGCCACCAGGGATAGAATTGTAAAACAGGTTGTCTGGCTGTGTCACACTCCCAATTTACTGAGTTGAACTTGCTCATCTGGGTCTTATGCCTTGCTTTCCATTCTACAAATCTTGCTCTAGTGTGAGAATTGGAGCTTGTTGAAGTCAGAGTGCATTTTGATGATTCACAGAAGAATCTGCAGAGCCAGGTTTGTAAGGAGATACCTTTTATTAGAGCCACTGATAGGATTAGCAGACAGACACGTGTGGGCACACAGCCAACGCTCACTTCTGATGGAGAAGCAAAAGCCTTCGAGCTAAATGCAGGTTGAGAACAATTGCTCTGAGTTTAACTTGATTAATCAATTGGGCAATTTGAGAGAGAAGGTGGTGGGCACACTTGGTACCAGTGTCAGAGGAGATGGAAGGGCTGTTAGCACCCGTGGGAAAGAGACTGAGCAATTTGTTCTGATAGCAGGGTTTGGATACTTGGAGAAAACAATCAATCAGTAGAATGAACTTTCTCCTTATAGAAGGAACTTGAAAGCAAAGTGTCACGTTTTTGTTGGAGCCACATCCCAGTAAATCCTGTGCTTCACTGACTCAGCACTGGGGTGTCAGCCTTGCAGTTAAGGGACTAGAACTTCAATTTTATTTTTTTAGCCAAAAATATTATTTTCTAAACTGTCAATAAAATAATTTTGCTATATTGTTTGACTTATCTCCTCTGGGCACTCGAGTGCAGCAGCCAGTCTGAACTGCCAATACAGTGACTGCTGAATGAGTTTTGCTTTGTTTGTCCAAACACTTTAGGATCAAGTCGTTGTTCCCTGAGTCCTGCTGCGAGTTCTGGGGGCTCTGCCGACTCTGGGAAGGGCCAGCTGTAGATACCAAGTGGGGTGTTGGTGCTCGTGGCAAAATCTGTTGTCAGTTTTGAGTAACTGCTTGGACTTTACAGCAGCATAATTAACTTGTTTGTTTTTTTAAAATTGTGTCCTGTTAATAAAGTGCACCTGCTGCTGTGTTACCTTGAATCATGATGTGTAGTTTGTGCACAGCCATGGGTGGTAAGTCTCTAACTCACCTATTTGAG
Organism: Corvus cornix cornix; assembly: GCF_000738735.6. Classification (NCBI taxonomy): domain Eukaryota; kingdom Metazoa; phylum Chordata; class Aves; order Passeriformes; family Corvidae; genus Corvus; species Corvus cornix. The sequence goes on along the minus strand of NC_046344.1, from coordinate 4,595,134 downwards.
AGTAACGTGATGTCTTCTAACAGTGTATTTGTCAGATGTTTTTCGTTCCTAATTACAATCCAAAAGGGGGGAAAAAATGCTGATAATAACTATGATTATAAAAACCCAAGTAACACTAAGATAACCCGGGGCAGAGTAGTGCCTAAAAATACTTGCTGTTTTTAAGCTAATTACATTTTATATTGCCAGTGACCTTTTGGAAACCTTTCATTTGCATGGATTGCTGATGCCTCCAAGGAAATGCCTTTATGCAAAGAGAAAATGCATTCCCATCATCTCCTCAAACCAGAATGCAGGTCTGCTGTCTGTAGAATGTGCCCTTTCTCAGAAGGACTTCATAACAGGCTTGTTCTGAACTGCAGGGAGAGCTTTTCCTGGTGGAGAAGACGAGCACCCAGGCTGTGGCATCTCACCAAGCTGCTGCTTGAAGGTGAGGGCTCTGTGTATAAAGAAGGACGGGGGACATTCTTGAGCTTACAGAAGTATTCATTAATATTTAAAGGCACAGGAGACTTGAAATTCATTCTGACTCCCTTGGGAAATATGTGGCTCAGTTGCAAACTTATGAATGATGAACTGTGGGCCTTGTTTCAAACGTATGTGCCACACACAAGGCAGAAATCCTCATTGCAAGCTTTTAATTTGGATTTTTAAATTTTGTGTTGAATTAATTACTTCACATCTTCCCTGAATGACTGCTGAAGGCCTTGAACTGAACACAGGAGAGTGAGACTGGATGAAGTTTTAGTAGATTCTCCTTTCCCATCCTCTGGAGACGTTTGTCTAATTCCTGAATGAGAACTGAATAAGAGAGAGCAGAGCTGTTGCAGCTCCCATGGATAATGTAGCTGTCATTGAGGCTGACAGAAGCTACTGTGTCCTTCTCCTTGCAAACCCAGCAGTCCTGGTCAGACAGCCTCAGACTTCATTGGTTTTGATGTTTTAAAAATAAAAGTGAGTGGCATCTTTTGTTAATGTGTACAGACTTTGAAGAAGTTCCTCTTGTCCTTAAAGAAGTGAGTCAAGCCAAGGACTCGGTGTAGATGGTACCATGTTTGATCAGTCAGGCTAATTCTTAATTCTTTTTTTTCCACAGCACTTTTAAAGAGTAAGTTCCTTCTCTAGTTACCTTACTTCAAAGAAGTAGACCACCATCATTGTCTCTGCTGCAAGACATTGAAGCACATTCTTGAAACATGAAGGAGAGAATTGGACATATAAAATCCATGAGAATTAGCTGATTGTTATGAACACAGAACCACGTACATATTCCCATACTGGGATTTATGCCACTTAGCACTCATCACTGTGTCAGGAGAGGCTTATGTGGAGGTCAGGTGGTGTGCAGAAAATTTGGGACCTGCAGCAGAGATGAACCAGGACTTGGGAAAAATGCTTTCCTTAGAAGGAAGCTGGTGGTATAAGCAATGTGTGTCTGCTGTGTTTTTACACCTGACCTAGACTGGAGCCTCTCTGAAGTACAGTAAATGTTATTTATGTTCTTCCCAAGTGTGTACAAGGATATGTGTTTCTGCTTGTGGTCAATGATGTGGTGCTTTTTAATGTGTTAAAGCTGCTTCAGGTAAAGAGGGTGAGGGAGAAGCTGGATAGAAATTGAGAGACCTCAGTAAGGCAGGACTGCAGAAACATTCAAAACTCAGTGGACCTTTGGAAGCAATTTTGTTCTGGGCTCTGATTTTTGACCCAGGACTTGTGTGTAATGTTAAGCAAGTCAGCAATCTCTCCTCTGGCTGGTGGGAGTTAACAAACCTTGTGACAGAATTTACCAGAGCATGTCTTTGTCACTGCTTGTGTACAGGACAAGCTGGAGCTGTGTCAGGGGGGTTTAGGCTGGATATTGGGAAAAAGTTCTTCACCCACAGGGTGGTCAAGCACTGCCCAGGCTCCCCAGGGAATGGGCACAGCCCCAAGGCTGCCACAGCTCCAGGAGTGTTTGGACAATGCTCTCAGAGACAGGGTGGGATCGTTGGGGTGTCTGTGCAGGGACAGGAGTTGGACTCGATGATCTTTGTCAGTCTCTTCCAACTCAGGAGATTTTGTGATTCTAAAAATTATATATTCCAACTCCATCTTCTGCAGAAAAGGGGTGGAGTGTGAAGAGAAAAAGTGTGTCATTACTGCCAAACCAGCTGCAGCTGAGCAGAGCCACGTATGAGAGTAAATCATATTTCAGATCACCACTTTGATAAACAAATTTTAGATAAACAAATTTTAGAAAGTGAGAATGAAAACCTGAGGAAACAATGCAGAAGAGTGAGTCTGTGTGTGTTAATGTCCCTTGAGCCCCCAGCAGGCAGGAGAAAAGGTTGTTAGAATTCTAATTTGATTCAAATTCCTTTTGATTTCGTAGTCCATGTGAATTCTGTGTATATTGTTGTTGGAAAGCAAGCAGAGGATGCTTAAGACTCCCTTACCTTTATGCTTAGCTAATTTTATGGCCCTCCCATATTTTGTAGCTGTAAATGTTGCAGACTTTATTACATTTAAACTGGTTTTAATATAGTAGGTCATAAAAATTAAGAAACGAGAGGCAGTGTCCACTGCAGTGATGCATTTAGTTCAGGGAGGATGCTTGCAAGTCACTGAAAGGCTTAAACTGCAACTCCAGGATCATCTGCTTAGTGAAGCCAGTGCAGAAATAACAAAACCCAACCTGTCACAGCTGAGAATGAATTTCATTGTTAAAAAAAATTCCTCCTTTTCCTTTCATCTGAGGAGCTGGTTTATGCTTTGAGGCATTGATCCAAATGTGAGGGGAGGAGGGAGGCTGTTTCTTTCCTTTTCATAGAAAGGTTCAGCAAGTTCTGTACACTGTATAGCTGTACACATACATACATTTAGTATATATATGTACAATATGGTATAGCTGAGACCCTTCCTAGCTGACTGCTGAGGAGCAGCTCTAGTTTGTTTGTTAATTGCAATTATTCTACTGGCAACCCATAAGTCTTTATGATTTCGTACATCTGCTTCCAGGAGGTTACTCTTGCTGCATTGAAAAGCTAAAATAGCCTGGGAAGGTAGGCAGTTACTGGGGGATGGTTCCATGGATGTGTTTGACATTTCTTAACTGTTGAGCATTTGGCTTTGAATCTTCCTTCAGAGAGTGGCAAGGCTGGTGTCTGATCTCCACATGGGTCACAGCTTCATTTAATACCTTTTGACATTAAAACTGTTTGAGAACTGATGCCTGTGGTTTTGTCTGTTCTGATTTCATCATGGCTTAACAGTTGGTAAATGTTCCTGTAAAGTGTTTATGATGGTTTCTTCAAGTGACAGCTTCAGTTCCCACATTCTGAACTTGTATCTCAGCAGCTGCTTTACACCAACGTTCACGTTCAGCACAGGCTGGGAGCCACAGAGGAGCCAGAGGCTGAGCACACTTGCTTGGATCCTTTTATACTGTGTTACAACAGGGGCCATTTGTTTTGCTGCTTCCATTTTAAAAAACCAAAAAAAAAAAAGCCCCTTAATCCATCAGAATGATTAGATCTGTGTGTCTAAGATGTCACAAAAGCAGAATGGGTTGGAACACGGTGTCCATCTGAGGCACAGTTGGCACAGAGTCCTCTGCCCACTAACCTGAAACCTCAGTGTAAACTTGAACGACTTTACAGGCTGGCAGTAATGGCTGTGATAAATCAGTCTGCTTTTTGTTTGTGCAAATGACCTAATGGTCAGAGAACTTGGACACAGAACCACATTAAATAAATTTATTTTAATAATTCCTTTATAGCATCCATTTTATCATTCTGGGAGCCAGTGGAGATTCATTTTGGAGTGTGCAGAACAGGTATCCCATCACTCATTTGGCTTTGTCTGCGTCTGAGCAAATATCTGGATGGCTAAGTTCTTCCTTTTTTTAAAACATCTGCATTATTTTCCCACTGCTTCTTGATTTCTACAGCAGGAAAAAAAAAGAAATTAAAAAAAAATAAATTAGAAAGCCCTGACTTTGTGAATTCCTGTGTAAATTTTGCATTGTGTTGTGTTTGATTTCTTGTATGAAGCTCTTAACTGTTAGAGAGACAGTGAGAAGGAAATGGTGCCAGATTTGCTGCTCTTTAAAACCTCATATTTTTCTGTTCTAAAAGCTTGCCTTTTTTTTTTTCTTTTTTTTTTTGTGCATGTGTGTGTTTTGTTTGTTTTCTTTTTTTTTTTTAATCACAGAATGGTTTGGGTTGGAAGGGACCACAGGAGGTCATCTGATCCAACCTCCCTGCTCAGGCAGGGCCATCCCAGAGCACAGGGCACAGGGTTATGTCCAGACAGCTCTGGAATATCCCCAGTGAGGGAGACTCCACACCCTTTTTGGGCAGCCTGTTGAGTGCTCGGTCACTGCCCAGGACAGAAATTCTTCCTCCTGGCCAGGTGGAATTTGCTGGGATCAGTCCCTGCCTGTTCCTCTGGTGCCATTGCTGGGCCCCCAGAGCAGAGCCTGGGCCCTGCTCAGAGCCCTCCCTGCAGGCAGGGACCCCCAGGCACGGGGTCCCATCTCAGTTGTCTCTTCTTGAGACTGAACAGCCCCACCTCTCTCAGCCTTTTCTCACAAGGGGCTGCTCCAGTCCCTCCCAGCATCGTTGTTGCCTTCCCCTGGAGCTGCTCCAGGAGGTACTTCAGTAACAGAGGCTGGCTGGCTTTTATGGCTTGGTAGACCTGGCTCTGAACAGTTCTGTAGCTTAGAACAAATCCTCCTTTTGTAGAGTTTGTCCTTGCAAGTGTGGGGACGAAGGAAAGCCAAAAGGTTGTACCTTTGTGGTAGCGGTGGAGTTTTCAGTTTTCAGCAGTGCCCTGTCCAGCCAGATGAGAGGTCTGGTGCCTTCCCACCTTGCCCAGCTGTGCCTCTGGCCCATCCCTGTGCAAGGTGGGCTCTGCTCAGCACAGAATAGCCTGGAGTGGAGAGGAGGCAGGAGGCTCTTCGTATGGGAATGAGTCCAGCATTTGGGATCTTCCCTTTTTCTCTTCCTGGCACCCCCAACATTGTCCAGTGGAAAGGAGAAATGAGGCTTGGAAATGGAGAGACCTCAATTGAGTGCAGCCCAGGAGTGTGTAAAAGGTACTAAAATAATACCTTTTGCAGCATGTATTTTGGCAAGATGAGTTAATGTGTTTTACTGCTCCACAGTGGAAGTCACAGATTTCACTCAGGCTCTTTCCATCAGTCTTTAAATTGTGTTCACAATTTCATTTTTTCTATTTTTCATTTCTTTTGTTTTGTCTCTTAGTTCTTTTAGCCCTTCATGGGTCCCATGTAACTTAAAGGTCTGCAATACCTTATCCACTCTCTTTGAAAAAACTCTCTCACGTAGAAATTGCCAGCAGGGAGACCATTGGACGTGATGTAGCATTCATTTCTCAGCTGCACTGGGTAATGATTTCCTGGTTCCAGGAGCAAGAGATTAAAATTCTGGTGAGAGGATTTGCCCCCTTCCTCACTCAGCAAGGCCCCTGTGCCAGAGCTCAATCACTTCCTCTGCAGCAGCAGGAGCAGAGGGAATGTGATACTGTGGTCATTCAATCAGAGGGAGAAATGCTTTAATCTCTGCTATTCTGTCTGATAAATGCTTTCTTCTTTGTTCTGAATTCAGATCTCTAGTGTTCCTATTGTTGCAGGGATTGGCGGAGAAAAGAGATCATCCTGTCCAGTTAAGTGTTCGGTGATGGTGCCGTCCTTTATTCCCAGAGGTACTTTGTGATTTAGTGAGAGAAATGCAATTGCAGGAAGGGCAGAAAAGGCATAGGAAAGAAGTGGGACTATCTGGCAAATCCCACCACAGCTTGTAATTTCCCTAAAACAAGGACAGCACGTCTTGTGAGAGACTTTTATTTGCAAAAGCACAGTGGAGGTAGAGCAGCTTCTGCTTCAGCATGTGGTCTTTGCTCTGAATATTTGGGGTGCTCCATATTAATTGGACAGATGAATTTTTGACCTGTGCAGCCACTTCCTTTGTCATGTGTTCCTCTTCACTGCAGCAGCTGCAGAGAAATGTGATGGATGAGTATTGACTTTGCTGCTTTCTTTTGCTCCCTTTGCTGTATTGACGCGAGTTAATAGGGCAGAAGTGGAAGACAGACTCGCTACAAAGTGGAGAGAGATTTTATGCCAATAGGGTTTGTAAGATAAGAAATACAGCATTGAGGGTGAACACACAGGAGAGTTAATAGCTAACAAACCACTCGATGTGTTTACAGGAGAAAGACACTGACCAGGGGCCATAAGCTCTTTCTCGATGAAGATATGTTTTCTTGTTTGGTGTGATGTGTTGTTAGTAATTAGTTTTTCTCAGTGCTGTCAAGTGCTGAAAGATGGGTTGTTGTCATTTATAACGCTGTTATAATGTTTCATTATGTTGGCTTAATGAGTTTTTGCTTGATTAGTTGATCACACTATTAGAGGAGAGTGCCTCCATTTTTATTAATACTACTACATCCGTATGCTCCCGTGATTTGGCCATATTAAAAGTGGAAATGAGTGTGTTAAGTGAAATTTAAGCTTGAAGGTGATTGGAAATGGAAGGCAGAACAAGTTCTGACTGAGCAATAATAGTTCACCCAGCCTCAAAAGGCTGTAGATCATTTAAGCTACTTAATAAATGGAGTGTGTATTCTAGAATTCTAAACCAGTTGTTAGTAAGGAGCCCACTGGAAGGATACTCTGGCTGTACATCCAAATGAAGAAAAAACATTTTAGATGTTCTTATGTTCAGTGGTTCAAAAAACCTCTGCTGATACGTAGCAGTAGTTTGAAAGGCTGATGAAACACTTTGGTATCAGGAAACAATTAGAACATCTTAAAATGAGTGCTGTACTACCACTGAACAGGACATTGTTGGATCCTTAGAATGTCTCTGAGTTACAGAAAGGAGACTGCCAGGGGCAAGAAGCAGCCCTGGATAACAAATTGAAGCAGGTATTTGGAAACCAGCTAAATACATGTTCACTGGAAGATGAAAGGAGACTCTTCATATCTCTTATAATTATGAAGGAGATGAGCTGTGCTGCTGGCAAAGTTATTTAGATGGATTGACAATTGAAAAATAAGTAGTTTAGTTAAATATTGGAAAGCCAGAAATGAATGAGAGTGCTTAGAACCAAGTTAATTATGCACGGATATGTGCTGTAGGTATGGGGGGAAAATGGCAAGGGGTACTTACTGGGCCAAGTTTTCAGTTTGCCTTTTGTTTGGGAGCTCTTTTTAATGAGAAGGATGTTCAGTAATTTTCATCTGATTAATGTTTGTGGCATTTTAATGTTCTTTTAAAATGGGCATCTGCATGCATTTCTAAAGGGGCCCTGCCTAGTTTGGCTCACAAAGTTCTGCTTTTGTACTGGACTTGGGTAGAACTAGAAGAAGAAAAAGCATAATTTAGTGCACTGCAGGCCAAAATATTAAACCCATGCTAGAGATGAATAATGGCATAAGCTGAAGAGTTCCCTAGAAATAACCTTTCCTTAGTGACCTTCTTAGGAGAAAGGAAACAAAGGAAACTTCTTCCTCTTTCTGCTTCAAATGCCATTTTTTTATGGCTTAAAATCTTTATACCTAAACGTACAGTAAGTATATTCTTTCCTGGTTGTTCTGGAAATATGAAATCCATTGGTGAAGGACATAATTAGAGAGGGAGTAGAAAGCTCTGGCCTGTTGTTCCAGTGAGGTACATCACACTTAATGTGGCAGTAGGAAGGTTTTGTAGGCAGATGGAGGCTGTGCTGGCTGGAGGTCAGGTAACTTTGGGGCCAACAGAAGTTGTGAGTTCAGAATTGAGGATTTGCAGCTTGGGCTGGAGTTTGCATAGACAGTCGTGTTTCAGATGTGTAACATGAATATGAGTATCATGAATATTTAGTTCTGGTTTCTTATCTTTGGCAAATGTTACGTGACAAGGTGCAGGTTGGTTGATAGTCACAGTTTGGTCAGCACAGCTGGAAGAAGCCAGTTCTTAAATAAAAACCACACCAAGGTTAGTGATTTCTATTGAAATCTTTGATCATGGCCAAACAGCTGCTATTCCTCTAAAATACCTTATTGAGGAAGAGTGTTGTGATCAGATTTATTTTCAGGGCTGCCATCAGTTCTTGGGGTATGAACAAGTTCAAACACAGGAGGGACTTGTGTGAGCTTCTCATATAATCATATCTCAGTCCATTGACTGGGACCACACAGATATTTGATTTTGGAGTCTCTGCCAAATAGATGCTGGAAGTGACAGTCTGCTGTGAGGTACCCTGACATCTGAGCTGTTAATCATGGTGGAATTTGAATGGGGTATTTAACTGTGCAAAGCTTTTTCTGTCCTTTTGTTAATTAACTGGATTATCCATCTATCAGTGTCTTCCAAGAGAAGACATGGTGCATGTTCATCTGCACGGACAGTCTCCATCTGCTTTTGAAATGTCATGCTGAGATCAGTATCTTTTTTTCCAGATAATAGGAGATCAAAGTTTTGGTAAAGCATAAAATCCAGAAAGGTTTGGGTTGGAAGGGACCTCAAAGATCATCATGTTCCAACCCCCTGCCATGGGCAGGGACCCCTTTCACTAAACCAGGTTGCTTTGTAGATGACAGGGATTTGAACATTTCTGTTTAGAGTGCATGATTGAACTTTTTTGTTCTAGACTTTAGTTTTAACACCATTTTTGCGAACAGATGCAGAGATGTTGAGGTATTTGCATTGAATGGATTGAATTGTGGCAGATTTTTCCTCGAGTATCAAACCAGCTTCTTTATCTAAGAACAGAAGGAAAATTTAGTTTTGGAATAGTTTCATTAGTCTTTGAGTTTGTGGTGTTCATTGCCCTGCTTAGCCTCTGGCTACCTTGGTCACACCAGAGAGGGGGACAGGTCTTTTAAAGCCAGGGAGTTTTGTGCAAAGGAAGGAGCAAGGATATGGCTTTCACTCCAGCCAAATGCAGAGACAGCTGGGTTGCTCTATTTAGTTTGACAGTGGCAAGGAGAAGGGTGTGTGTGTTCTGTAGCCCACACGTTCGTAAGGAACAGAATTTGGCAAGAAAGTGTGGGGAGGGGAGGGGAGAGGAAGTGTGGGCAATGTAGGGCTGATGAGGGTGCTGTGGGAGGACATTTGATTTATTACTGCATGGAATTAGATGTACAACCACAGTCCAAAGGAAATTGAGCTTTGCTAGTTAGGTGGTTTTGTGGATTACAGAAGTATCTGATGTTGTGTGTGTGCATAAGGTAATTTAACACAGTCAGAGAAGGCTGCCTGCAAGGGGACCTGCTCAATAACAGCTGTTTAAAAAGACTTGTATTTTTCTCCTGACATGCATTCTGTGACTGAGCAGGTTAAGACCATAATTGATTTTCTTAAACCCTCTTTTTCTTAATGACTATGGAGCTAAAGAGAGGCATTTCAGTATGGAGAATTTCACTTTGTGTCTTCCAGAGTTGAATCCATTGATTTTTCTGAGGATTAACATGCTTGGTTTTGTGCTAATTATAAAGAACTTTGCAGCAGAAAATTGCAAAAGACTATTGCAGTGGGTGGACTCAATTTACTCTGTATTTTTGAACTGAATTCCTTTGGCTTAAACTCATATCTTAAATGTTCCTTTTTCTTTGGCTCTACATGGCCATTTCATCCATGGACTGAAACGTCTGCACGTCCTGCTTCACCACATCAAGGTTGTGATTACAGCAGGGAGGTTTGACATTTGCTTTCTATTCCAAGCAAGAGCATTAGAAATGTCACCAAGGGACTGATACATGGTCTGAAGCAAGAGAGGAAAAGTTCAGGCATTGGAGAAAGTAAGGTTTGGTCCTTCAGAGAGGCCTCTGGTCGGGATTGACTGGGTTTGATTTCAAATTAATAACTAATATCTTGCACTGCCTCTTGCTCATTTATAATTTCTGGTAAATATTCCCTCTTCTGTGGCCTCCTTGCCTTCTGCCCTTTTGCAACCCTTGTGCTTGTCTCGCTTCTCTGGGGCAATTCCGGAGTTTCTGGTTTCTTCCCTGGTGGCCTCAGTGCTGCCTCTGCCATTGGGATCCACCAGCTTCGTGTGGCAGAATGGGGAGCTAAAGTGACAAGATGCTAGAGCTGAGCTAAGTGCCAGCAACCGAAAATAACCTCCAGTTTTCACTGCTGATTTCTAAAAAATCAGTCTGTTCCCTTAAAAATGTGCTGAATGCTGCCAAGTCTTCCCATAACATACGTGGCTTTGTTAATGTCAGATACAATTCCGTTGTTTAAAAAAGGCTGTAGAACTCTTGCAGTAGCTCTTGAATGTGTGCTCACCTGTTGGAGATTGAAATATTGCCTTTGAAGTGAACTTAAACTGTTTTATAGGGGGGGAGAAACACTAATTTGAGAAGCCATGAACATGCTGTTCTGTTTATTCTGATTGTTCTGTTGGGAAACTTCTGGGGGAGGATACCTACAAGTGTATCTATTAATCACTTCCACCCAGAAAAGCAATTTGTGAAATGTAATAAACAATGAAATTTGATCAACCTCCAAAACAATAAGATGCATTTCTTGAAGTGGTGCCTAGGGCAAACACACAATCCTTGGGAACAGCAAGTAAAACATGATCTGTGCAGATGTGCTCTTCATTTATCAGAAGATGCTCAGATCCATGTGTGCAGACCTTTCTCACTTGGATCTAAGAAGAGAAGTTTTCTAATTAAATAGACTTCTTGTTGGAAAATAAATAGACTTCTGTTGGACCTATGAAAGCACTTTTTGTGGGAAGATGTTCCCCTGTTGAGTCCCTGCAGTGGGAGTGCTGTAAGATGGACATTCAAACAGTGCTCTCACTACTGAGCTGGATTTTCTTTACCCTCATCTAATTTTTCACATCTAATTTGTTTCAGAAAAGTGGGAGTAGAATGAGTGTGTTTTGCTCAAGCTGTTTAACCAAAGGAGTTGAGTACTTGTCTGTTCCTCCTCAGAGCTGCTGGTGCCTCAATATTGTGGTTGTACTTAGTGCTGAAGACCCATGAAAGACAATGAAAATGAGACATTTCTGGTTTTCTGCTTGAGAGCTTCCTGAGGTGATGCTGGGTGCATCATATGTCTTGGAAGACTTGTATCTGCCTTGGTCACCCTTCAGTTTCACTGGAAAAAGAATTAGTCCCACAAAAATGAGGGAAGGCCCTGGACATCACACAGCTGCATGCTAGCTCTCTTCTGTACTAGTTTTCCTTAATATTGTATTACAGATCTAAAGACATTCAATTTTATCTCTGGGGTAGTTTTGTCACTCTTTGGCTTCTTATTACCCTGAGTCCATAAGAGACAAGAGGTATTGTGTTGTTTCAGTTGCAAAACAAATCCACAAAGGAGTTATTATCTTAATTAGTTTGAAATGTAATTTCATTCAAGCTGTAACAAACAAGTAGGTACAAAAAAAGCAGGTAGTAGGGGAAAACAGGAAGGAATGATAAGCCTTGCTGAGTGGACTCTGGTAAGTGCAGCTTGATGGCTGTTAGTTGTTTAACTGTTTTGAGTGCTGAAATCCCATATCTGGCAAAAGCCCTTTTATAAAGGAGACAGCTGAGACAGAGTTTAAATAGGTTAAATAAGCTGACCAAGCAGTACAGATTCATTTTGCATCACGAGATCATGCAGTTCTTAAAGTGCTCGGTAAACATTGACGTGTTTATTGTATTGCTCTCTGTTTCCCTTAGGTTGAGAGGGTGATGGATAGTAATAGTAGCACTGGCTAAATTCAAACTCAGTTGTTCTTCTCGGGAGAGTTGTTGCTTTGTATCTTTTGCTTTGTAAGAGACTTTTTCTTATGCTGGTATTTGGAGCTGAGTTTGTTTGCACCTCTTCTGAGCCCAAGGTTCAACTCCCAAGAGATTGTTGGATTTCACTGATCCTGTATAGTTAATTCAGGTTATTTTTATTCCTTTTTAATCTCTCTCACAGGACTGAAGAAGTCCAGAACTGACTCCTTGCCAAATTATTCCAAAGGTTGTTTATGATAAAAAGAGCAATTTGGTATTTCTCCTTTCTTTTCCCTTCAAAGGTTGTACCTTTCCTTGCCAGATGTGAAGGCCTTGTATAAAATTAAGCCTCTGTTTCCATTTTCGGGTGAAAATAACAATACAGGAGGTATGTGCTTAATGGCTTTGTGTATTCCCTGGACAATTGCAGTAGCTGAGCTGCATCAAAAGCTGGCATTTAGCAGACCAAGTCCAGAGTGGATTCGATCAGTGCAGTGCAGAATTGAAGGCAGTGGAGTTGGATATATTTCTCCCTCCATAACAATTAAATGACATTTTTCTTGTAGATCCAGATTGTAACTGTCTTTAAATACACAATGTTTAATACAGACAGATCAGGTCTCCAGTTTGGCTGTTCAGGGCCAGGAACAGCTTGGTGCTCGTTAGCTTTTTTACAGTGATGAACTAATTCCAGTCAAGCCTTTCTCATGTCAGATGCACATTATTGCTCTGCCTGTGTCCCTCTTGCCTTTGAGAAATGCCTGTTAATATCAGATGTTTCCTTGTTTGTGCATTGCTGGCACTTTGCTGCTGCACACAGACCTCAGATTCTCCCTTGGTTTCTTCTGTTAATGGAGTGCGACTGCTGCAGTTGGCATTTCACCCCTCTGCTCTTAATTCCGTGCACTGAGGAAAACTTTGGGTGTTAAACTAGTGTTGAGTTTCATTTATTTATCTATTCCAGGATTGTAAACAGATTTGCTTCCTGTGTGGGAGTAGAGCCAGGCACTTGCTTGATTTGTTACTTGCAGTGACACGGGACCAGGGGGATCTGTCGGCTCCCTGCAGGCAGCTGAACCCAGTCTGGAATATATTTAATTGCTCTTTCCCAGACTCCTCTTTGCCCAGGATAACTTCAGACTCTTCTGACTTTGCAGCAGTACTTAAAGTGTGGGTATTGTGGCTATTTTAAACTGTTTCATAGAGGAAACCTGTACTAATGATGTGCCAGGTTTTTGTGTCGTTCATTTGTCCATCTCATATTCCTGTCTTTAGGTCCCAGGACTGGCCTTTCCACCTGAACTGTACCATTTCTCCTGCTCTGACACCTTCTGACCCAGTTGCTGTTTGTTCTCAATCTTTGATGTAATTTTTTGTGGGTGTGGTGTGTCTGTGTAGACCCATCTGCTACAGATTTCACTATTTTCATCGAGTTGCTTTTGTCAAAGTACCAGGTTTGCAGTCTTCGTTTTCTCCAGAGTTGTTGGTGATATTTGGGATTCTCTCTTCTTTTCTGTCTTTATGGAGATTTAAGTTACCTCCTAAGGAAACTCATTAAGTCTAATTTTTGTAAGCACTCACTGTATGTAGGCTTTGATCTTCATTTTTCCAGACCTAGGATTTTGCTTAATGATAACCTGGAAAGACTGTAAATAAATATATTTGTGTACATTGTGCATTACCTTGTGAAAGGTGTGTCAGTAAGGTCTAAAGAATGGTAACTTTTCAGCTGCTTCACTGACAGCCCTCACCCCCCAGTTTACCCTAAATTTAAACATAATGTTTCCAGGTTTAGTGAAGAAGAACTTCAACATGATAAGTGATTATAAGGCTATTGAAGGAATATTGAATGTTTACCAAAACTAAGAGCATTGTTTTGCATGTCTGCTTTGTGCCAGAGTGAAATAATTAGCACAGGAACTGTGTGATAAACTCATAGTGAGTCAACACAGTCATCTGATAATTTAAAAATGTTATTAAGAGGTGACTGTTCAGAGGAATTGCTTAAAGCCTTGTCTAATGACTTATTCAGTGCCTTGTGGAGTCAGCTGAGTTGCTGCCTCTCCCTTGCTGTCTCACCTCTGGCATGGTGCCATCCTATGGGATGGCCATGGTGATCTTACTCCTGTGGGGCTGGCACTGACTTCAGGACTGTGGCCTCAGTTTCTATTTTGCCATGTCATAATTTCACTCCTTGCTAGTTTTCAAGCCTTCCCTGATAGCAAAGTTCTGCTTCTAAGGTATATTTAAGAATCTAAACCCATCCAAATTCACAATTTTTTTCAACAGTCTCAAAAACTGCTATTGTCAGCTGTAAGTTTTTCTCTTTTCCTGCAGCATTCTCCTGGTACTATTTCCTGTTTTCAAGGCACCTTTAGACAAGTACAGAAGGGACTGTTGTGATTGACTGGGACTATGGGCTGCTGCTCCTTTCTCCTACCCCCATGCCCGGTGTGATCCAGGGCTGTATTATCACATTCTTGATTGCCTGCATCCTTTGTGCTAGTGCTAGCTGATGGAAAGAGTAAAATAGCTTGTTAGAGAAAATTCCAACTTTTTACCTGCCAAACTCAATCCAGCCTTGGGCATTATGGATAAAATAGTTTGGAAGACAGGAAGATGTGTGCTGGGTTTTTTTCCCCTCTCTCTGAGAGGCTTCTGCTGCGGATTGTAGAAGGGCATTCTAACAATAGTCGGTTCTGTAGGAGGTGAATTTGTGTTATGCCATCTATATTTTAGTAGAGAAGGACAGGATTGAATAGTCATACGACTAAAATGCATCTTAGAAAGATCCATTAGTTAGAAATGGCCTCTGGAGCACACAGCATCTGCCATGGAGAGTGTGGTAGGAGCCAATGAGGAGCTGCAGCTTCTCACCCATTTATTTTCATGTGGAAATGCAACGATTTGGAAACATCTGATTTCTTTTACCTGGAAAATTGACAATTTCCGCCAGCATCCCGACCCCCCTGGATGTGCTGCAGTCCCTTCCTGATGCTTCCCATTCGAAATGCAGTCCTGCAGGACAAGAATTTCTTAGCAGTAAACGAATTTTCTAATGAGCTTTCCTTCCAAAACAGCGAGGAGATGCCAAGTGACATGTTGGGAAGTGCCAAGCAGGAGGGAAATGGCTCTTCTGTGCCGACTGTCATAAACAGGATGTGGTTTGTTTACAGTCCTCACTTGCTCTCTACAGTTCCCTGTCAAGGCTGTGCACGAATGAGCCTCCCTGCAATGGCCTGGAGAAATCCGAGGTTTCTGAGCCAATATCAAATATTGTGTCAGAGGAGGAAGTGGCTCCGGGCGAAGGAGCAAACAAAATTAAGCATTGTATCTTGGATTCTTGTGTGCTTTTCTGGGGCATTTATCATCCTGACTGTGCAGCTGCGTTGCAGTTGACTGCAGAGAAGAGGGAATTTAATAAAGTGGGAGGGTAACTGGTGGGTGACTAATTTTAAGAGGAGATGTGTTGAAAAGCCTTTGTAGTGGGATAGTTTTGGAATGGTGACAAGGGTTTGGTAAGAGGTACATTACAAGAAAACAGTCTTGAAAGCTGTAAAAAGAATAAAATGGAGTAGTTCATTTGGAAGGGACCTACAATGATCATCGAGTTCAACCTCCAAGAAAACAACCAGGTTGTTTTCCCTATCACCCCCAAAAATCCACATAAAATCCTTGGCATTGGTTGGAGCTCTCAGCACGGTGCTGACCATCTCACAGCTCAGGGGCAGCAGAGTTAGAGTTACAAACATTGTCAGAGCTGTGTGAGGAAAACCCAAGGACCTGGGGCTCTTGCCTTTGGTACTTTTGCCATTAAGGACTGCTGAGCTCGTGTGCCATAAAATGCTCCATGTACAGGAACGTGGTGACGATCCACTGTGGTTGTAAGTGAAACTTGGCTTGGAGTGACAAAAAATACTCCAAGGTTCCATGGCTGTGGCACGTGCTTCTCCTGGAGGAAAGGCGCTGTGAACAATCTAATTAGGCCAAGTTTTATTCTCTGAGGCTTCGCTGCCAATAAAAGTTCCTCGCTTAGAAAAATAAAACTGAGCTATAGCCCAGAGTAATGTGATTTGCATTAGAGCAGATTGTGAACATAAGGTAAATTTTTAAGTATCAAAGTAATTTAGAGACTGAAGTTTTACAGAAATTCAGTGATGTCTAAACAGTTTGTGACTCTCTCTCATAGTTTTCTAAGAAAAGGCTCTGATGCTTGGGAGTTGACGTTCTCTGTTTTCCTACATACATGGATCTCTTCCTGTATATACTCTTATACCACATGAATAATTCAGTGCTTGTAAATAGACAGGGAGATGCGTTGAGCTGGAAAGTCAGGGGTTTCTTTGCTGATAGTCATGTTGTATTTTAGTTGTTGTGTAAAGAAAGCAAATAAAAGAAGTTAAAATAACACTGTTTACATCATCCCAGGAGTGTTTGTGCTTGTGTTTATCTGCTCCTCTCAAGTATTTTGCTGCACTTTAAAATAAGTTCCTTAATTCCTTGGCACTAATTTACCAGCTCAAGTTTATCTGAAAGGACATGTAGGCTGCCTTGTCTTTTTTGGGGCTGCAAAGACCGCCAACATTCCCTACAAGCAGCTTGGGTTTTCAGCCAGCCTGCTGCTGCTCTGGCAGAGCATTTTGGTAATGCCTCAGTATTCAGAGTTTTCTGTTTGCCACCCAGGATTCTGACAACTGAAAAGGCTAATTGGGATAAGGTGTAGGGAGGAAGAGAAAATCTCAAACCTCAGACAATAAACAGAATTAATTTGGTTGATGCATGAGTTGTGTTGTGGAGCGAGGCTGTTTGTGTACCTTCTCTCATGTTGGATCAAGGAACAACTTGCTGTCAGAAGAGGAAGAAATCATTTGTACTGAGTTTAGATAAACTCCCAGTGGCTGCAGACTTGTCTTTAAGGGTTTGTGCAGGGATTTAGTGCTGTGGCCTGACTGGCTGTGCTCTGTCTGACCAAGGAAATGAGAACTGATGACTGCAAGCTGCCATCCATTGGTGTGGATGGCTTTTTTTTTTTTTTTTTAAGTCGTTGCTCATTATTGAGGAAAATAGGGTGAGAGTCACTGCTTGTATAATTTGCAGAATTAAAAATCAAATGTCATTTGCAAACTGAGGCTACAAAGCAGGATGGATGAATATTTCAGGAAGCAAAGTCATGACAGTATTAACACACACTGAGCATTTTTAATATAAACTGAAAGGGCCACTGTAGCAAGCCAGCACTTCCTAATCTCACAAGCACAAACAGGTGTTGTATTTAACCCTTAAATCTTTGAGTCTGAAATATTTGTGTTTACCTTGTTACTGTGCTTTCCCCTCCTCATCTGGAGGCAAAAAGGTGGTTTGGTAAGAGAAGAGTTACTACAAAATAATACCCTACAGAAGTGAAACCATCAGCCCAGCATGGAGCAATCCTTCTTTACACAAATACCATTTAGCCGTAAGAAGTACAGAGTTCATCTCTTCTTTTACAGAAGATATATGTGTTTGCAATCTACAGAGGGGAATGTGAATCCAGCTGTTTGTATTATGATTATTATTTCTTCTTGATTATAGGCTGTTTGTGCCTAAGGAGAACAGCCAAGCTGAGGAATGGGTGTGCATTGTGCTGGCAAATCCAGTTTGGTACTTTGTCCCAGGTAAAAGGAGGGTGACAGAAATGCTAATGGAAAAAAACCTTAAAGGAATGAGAACTGTTTTCTTAACAGCATCCATAAAGCTAGGGCTTGATGGTGTGTTCTTGAAATATATTTTTCTAGCACACTAAAATTTTCGAGGGCTTCTTGTTATTTAATTTTTAAGATGCTATATTTGTAACATGCAAGGTATAAAAGCCCTTGCTGATCAGAGGGTGTTGGGAGATTGGGGAACTCTGGTGTCATCAATATATTCTGTAAATAAGTCTCATTGACTTATTAATAAACCAAATGTAGGAGAATGTGGGAGGTGTCTCTGAAATAAAAGCGCTGTGTTCTGCAGCTCCTCAGACCCAGCACGGCAGCCTGGTCCTGTCTCACTCTCCCCAAAGGGCTGCTTCAGATGCAGACAGTGAGCTGGAGGAATTGTTGCAGATGTGGCATCTTGCTTTCCAGCCTTCCTTCCCAAGAAGCATTTCTGGAATGTGTTTTGATTCTATTAGATGACGGCAGAGCAGCCTGTGTAGGAAATGGGCGCACTCAGGGAGAGTCTGCTGCTGTCAGGAGACCTCATCCAGCCCAAGCTCCATCATGGGAGACATGGGATGATGCAGGATTTGTCTGGGCAGATGTAATATCTCCCAAGGGGCTGCTAGCACAGGGATGGGCAATGGGGAGTACAAACTTCCATGATCTAGTTGCAATTCCTAGGAATATATACCCTGAAAATGTGCATTTCAAACAAGTATCAAAGTACAAGACTTTATTCACCATTGTCAGTGGAGACCAGTGGATGCAGCTCTCCTCTCCGCTGGTTTGATTGTGGTTTGTATCTCACAAGGATTAACCAGTCTCTTCCCTGTCTTGGTTTAAAATGAAATGATTTCTGCTCTGAAGTCATGAAAATTTTGGCATTGTCAGAGGTGAAGCTTCATGACATCAGAGGGAGCATCAGAGATCCCGTGGTGCTGGATGAAAAGTGAGTATTCTGGAAGACCTCACAGAGAGCACTGGAGAGGTTTTGGCACTGGTGAAGGTCTCAAAGTTTTTGAGCAAAATATCCCACAGCAGTGCTTACTCCATCATCTGTTTTAGGCACAGAACTTGGCTCAAGGTTCCTACAAGTGAGGAGCACCTTTCACAAGGACAGTCCAGAGAACACTGAGGTGATCCCTGTGAGGAGATGTCACCTCTAAAGTGGTTCTCCCCAGAAAGCTCAGCACTAGACAGCAAAAGGCTTCTGGAAATTAATATTTTAACTCTACTATAGAAGTGAGGGCATTCCTTTGTGGCACTCCAGCTGCTGAGCTGCCTGGAAAATGGCCAGGCAGGGAGTCAGTGGATGGTGTAACAGCTGGGCTAAGATGTGTGCAGTTTTGTATCTTGTGAGAATGTATCTATTGAAGCTTGTCAGATTTTCGGTTTCTACAGCATTTCCAGTTTGGGTTTTATTTGTTAATGTTCTGTTAGATTGTGTTTTTGCATGGTTTTACACTGATAGGTTGGGATTTTTTTGAGTGTTGTATTTTCACTTTTGAGAAAATAAATACTAGTTTTGTGGAACTGTCTTTGATACATTTTTCATGATGGCTTAATAATAGAACTACCATGAAAGCCTGCTTCCCAACAATGTACTGTGATTTCTGTATGAGGAAGGGGGGGAATCCCAAACATTTTGATGTTCCATTAAAATTTAAAGAAATTTTATATTCAATTCTCCGTGGCATTTCTAAAAAAGATTCCTTAAATTTTTTCTGGCATAGTACAGATGGCATTTAAAAAAAAAAAAAAAAAGCTTTATAAATCACCAGCCTGCTGCTCCTCTCAGCAGAACTGCTCAACACACCAGGGGAGGCCTGACCCAGCATTCCCAAGGGATTATCATGTGGATACACTCTGTACCTTGTCTTCTCACCAGTGTTTCCCATTTCCTGGAATACTACTTCTCCTTTCTGCAGCTGGGCTTTTGCAGTTTTCCATGACTGTCATGGAAATGAACGGCCTGGCAAGGACCTCTTGCATTCTAGACCATCCCCCAGGTCTGTAGGGACCACGCCATATCCTTTTAATTGATTTATTGAGGTTTTGAATGCTGCATTTCATCCCCTGATGTGTAGTTGAGGGAAAGACCAATATGGCTGTGTCACAATCGATGACATATTCAACTTTTGATATTTCCCCAAGTGACTCCAGGTACATTTTTTCCAGAGCAGAACAGTTGGTCTATTGTTGATTTAATTTGGTTACCTATAATGAAAGCTTCAGTAAAATATTTAGAAGTTATAAACACAGAATTGTAGCCAAGAACTGACTTACAGAACAGCTTCTGCCAGTTCCTTGAATTTTTATCCCAGGAAGTATTAACACAAATTCTGTTTAGTCGTAGAATTTTCTCTCAGTTTTGCTACTTATGATTTACTTCAGTGTCATCTCCTGCCAACTTCTGCTAAAAATATCTGATGCCAAAATATTTTGCTTCATAATTTAATGATGCCTTAGTTTTCTTTTTTTTTTTTTTTTCTGCTTCTCATATTTTCTGCTGCTGTACCTGAAACAGAGCTGAATTTTGGACCTTTTTTGAAATTTTAGGCAATAGTTGGGCTCCTGTCCTATGTAAGGGGCTGAAGTGGAATTGCTTTTAATAGCAGGAGTTGGAAACTACTGAGATGTGGTTCTCTGTTTGCTTTCAGTCCACCTGACTTTCCCCATATCTTTTCTGTTGCCTATTCAATACCCAGCTCCACCTCCTGATGTTGCTGGAAAATTGATTGCTCACACAGGTGGTATTCTAGTTTATCTTCCTCAGAGACAAGGCGAATACTCTGTGCCTTGATAAGGAAGCATTTTTCCCATCTCTGGTAAAATTATCATTTTATACACAGCTGTTTATTTTCTCCTGTCTGCCTGTGCTTTCAGTGTTTTCTGAAGATAACTGTTGATCTTTTTTCCTTCTTTGACTGCGCTCACTGGTGTTCCCAGTCCTCTGCATTTCCATTTGCTCTGTGTTAAGCAAGCTTTCAGGTACTACTGCTCTTTACCTGCCTCCCTCTCTGCAGTGATTTATGGTGCCACTTTAGCATGTTTGATTTTACAGGGAAGCAGACTGGTTTGGAGCCTTCCCAGCTGTATGTCAGAAACTTTTGGTGCACTTATATTTACATTACCCTGAATCCTAGACAAGATGACTTTTAAGAGTTAGAGACTTAAAGAGCAAGCTCAAAATGCTTATTTGAAGCCCGTATTTGCATGACTTGTCTGTGTACTTTCTGTGCATACCTGTGTAGTCTCTTACCTCAGTCTTACAGTAAGTTCATTAATTTTTCAGCAGCTGAACTGCATGGCTTTTGATTTTCACAGGAATCAGCTTTCATTAAAGTAGATGCTTCACTTTGGCACTTGGGGCCTGTGTGTGGCATTTAGGAAGCTGATGCTTTTTGCTTCTTGATGAACTTCCAGACAAGGGCAGGAGTGAATTGCAGACCATGTGAACTATTTCAATGGTCTTTGGACCATTGCAGCTTTTTCCCCGGGCTTCACACAGGTTTGTGATTGTCACTCGTTGTCCCACATTTCTCTCACCTGGTGGGAAGTGCTGCAGAGGGAGGTGTTTGTACTCCCTGTGACAAGATGTGGGTCACTCCCATCCCCTGAGCAGACACAGCAGACGTTTCATTTGCTGCTTTCCTGTGTCTGTGGCAGGTTTGTGAAGCCTGTGCTCAGCAGAGGCTGTGCAGGGAGGGCAGCAGCAGCGCCGTGGCTGAGGCTGCTCAGGGAGCTCAGATCTGGGAGAGGTGACATCCAGAGACACAGAGGGCACAGTCCCATGTCCCAAGAAAGGTGGCCCTTCACTGGTGTGTGATGAGTTATATGGGATTTTGCTACGAGAACTTGATGTGGTTTAACAGGATAAATCACAGAATGGTTTGGGCTAGAAGGGACCTTAAAGATAATCTTGTTCCAACCCCCTGCTGTGGCCAGGGACACCTTCCACTAGACCAGCTTGTTCCAAGCCCCATCCAACCTGGCCTGGAACACTTCCAGAGATGTGATGCTAGACCCTGGTAAAAAGCACAGTCACAGAAGATAATAAAATATGCAATTGGCATTGAGGATCATTTCAAGTTTATGGCAGCTGTTACTTGAATGAAGACAGTGATGTAAGATAAAGTCTTGTTTTTTCTGAGGTTTGAGATTTGCAGTAATCATTTTCATGACAGTATGTTGCCCATGTTCTTACAGTTATGGTTTTATTTCATAGCATATGCTGACTTTGATTATGTGTGTGAGAGAAAACCACATGTTTTTAGATGACCTGGATGACTTTGATATGAAGATATTTAATTACAGAAAATAACTCTTGCAACAGCAGGTGGCTTTAAAGCTGCTCATATTCAAACTGCAGTGTATGGTCATAAATGCAACATTGTAGTAAAAACACAGATCAGATTTTGGACTTGTTTTCATGCCCAGAGGGTCGTATGTTGTTTATAAGTTTTGAATACTAAACATAATGATACTGCTGGAGATAATTTCTAGCTCCCAAGTTACAGTAGCATGGAATAAACAGACTTTTATTACTGGCAATCAGTGAATACATTTTGGGTTGTATTAAATCTGGCTTTATTGAAGATAAACTCAAAATTTTTTCCTTGGTCAGCTTCTCCTGCTTTTATGCTTTTTCTGTGTACATCAGTAGAGAAAGGAAGAGAAATGCCCAGAGAGAATGTGGACTCCCCATCCCTGGGAATGTCCAAGGCCAGGCTGGACGGGGCTTGGAGCGGCCTGGGATAGTGGAAGGTGTCCCTGCCCATGGCCGGGGTGGAAGGAGATCATCTTTAAGGTCCCTTCCAGCCCAAACCATTCCGTGATTCCATGATCAGTGATGGGTAACAGTGTCTCCAGGCAGTGTGGCCTCAGTCCAGAGAAGGCCTGGACCACACCTGTGTTTGGGTTTACCCTGTGCAGGATGATGGAGCCTGAATGTCTCTGAGCTGGGAGCCTGAAGGGTCCCACTCCTCTTGGAAAAGTACTTCCAGTATTTCAAATATTGAACAGACCTTTTAGCAGCTCTTATCAGAATGACCAAACAAACATCTTCATGAACAGTTTTAATTTCCTGTGGGTTTCTCTGTCTTGCTTAATTAGCATTCTCCAAACTGAATTGGGCTTAATTTTTCTGTGGTTTCTTCATTAGCCTGAAAAACCACCATCCTTTTCTCCCTGTTGCTCTTTTCCTACAGAGTATTTTGGATAGCAGCATGTGTGCTGCTGTATTCAACACAACCAATTAGATCAGGGACTAGAGAAATTAAGGGTGAATTTGTGAATTCCAAATTGTCTCCTCACCAGCTGCTTATTTTCACAAAACTTGTAGGAAGAGAATTATCCTTGAGATGTCTACTCTCATCTATGGAGATGACTTTTGTAAATAGGTATTGTAGGGGAGGAAAAAGATGCACAGAATGTCTAACCTTGATTTTCAGTAATAATGATTAAAAAATCCTAAAAGTATGGAGTTTGCACCCAGAGGTATGTATAGCTGTTATTTTTTTTTAAGTGAGAGTAACTTGGAACTGATATACTTTGCATACAAAGTGATACAATAGTATTAAATGTTCTTTTCCTTTAAGCTGATAAAAGGACAGTGTTGTGTGTTAGTACCTGCTAGGAGGAATTTCCATTGAGATTTCCAAATCCATGTCATATTTTGATAAAGCAGCATTAACTGCTATTACTCTATTAAAAAGACATCAGTATTTCTTATGAATGCTGTCAGTGCTTTTATTAAAGATTTTGCATCACACTAATTTTGAACAGAATGTTTCACATGATTTTTTTAAAAACCAGTTTGTGAATGGATTACTCAGGGTGCATTTGGATATCTCACTCCAGTCACTTGTTATGTGTGAATTAAGAGCCACCACCGAGGTGCTTCTGCTGCTGCTTTGACTGGATGCACCTTTGATTCAGTCATTGTTATTATGCATTCTGAATAATAAATCTTAATTCCCTAATTACTCGTTTACCTACTATTCTAAACTGATTCTACTATTCTAAAACATATTTACCTGATGCCATGTAATTAGGTAATTACAGCATTTATACAATAGATGATGTATTTTTCATGTTTCATAGTTGGGAAAATACAATGGGAAGTGTATTGGGAGGTATGTTTAAATATCCAAAGTACTTCCAGCTGTAATCACTTAAGAACGCTTACTAATCTTAATAAAGAGATTTATACTTAAGCTTTTGCTTCCATACAAGAACCATGAAATGTTACAGCACTAACAAAATAAATGTTGAAACTGGAAATTTGGGCAAATACTTGGGCTTTCCCACTGAGCCTTTTTCTTAATGTTCAATAATATTGGTTAAGGATTCATATTAAATGACTCTTACCTGACAACCTAAATATTGATTGAAATAGCATATCTTATACAAATATTCCCTTTATCTGGGAACTATCAGTATTAAGAGGACCTATATGACCACAAAACTCTACAGTGGTTGATTTTCTGAACAATTTAAATATGAGGCCCATTAGTTGTGGTTTTCATTAAGGTGGGTTTGTGTCTGCAGTTGGGGAAGGAGGGGAGAAAGGATGGAAAATGGCCATTTGGAAAATCCTCTTCTGTCTTCCCTTCTTTACCTTGACTACAAGAAGCCCATGCAATTAGTAAGACATTTGTTGCTTTTGTTGTTTGACATCTGAGAAGTGATGCAATTTTTTTTTTTCCTTTAAAAGAGAACCTAGAGCAAAACGAACCCGAGATTACTTTGGAAGCCAGGCCTTTCCTGGTAATCAAGTGTTTACAGAAAGATGCTTTGTTCAAACCTTTTCTGGGGCTCTGTATGCTTAAACAAAGGGCTTTTAGACTTAAACACAGCTGTTCATTTGAAAATGAAAAATCAAATTAAGCAGAACCAGCTTTTGAAAGTTAATGTTGTATAGCCACGGAAACAAAGGAAGAAAATACAGTGTTTTACGTTTCACTTAAATAACTTTTTTAACATAAAGTTTTCAACTCAGAAGTGTGGTTTCAAAGCTGCTCATCTCTTGCTGTATCCCGCAATAGAACATCTGCGTTCATTCTGACGCGGATGAATGACATGAATTAAACTAAAACCGTTGAAGTGCTCTTTTTAACATAATTACACCTTGTTCATTTTGGAGACACAATGCAGGGATGAAATGCCAATTAAGCCTGGTATGTTAATGAGATTGAGACTGAATAGGGGATTAGAGCGGACACAAATCCCAGAGGAATTGATTTGATATAATCCCTCAAGTTTGTGCTGTTTTCAAATGTACAATAACATTTCTATTAAAATTTCCAGGCATAGAATAAAAACAAAAAAATTTCTCCAAACATGTTCAGTTTGGGGATAAGGTTAAAGAAGCTGTCATAGGGTTTGTGTTTGGTAGTCTTGGTTTTATTGTCTTTGCTCATGTCAGATTGAAAGAAAACTTTGGAAGTGTTTCATGTCTTCGTCAGCACAGAGTTCTCTTGCACCTTCATTCCATGTGTGTGTGTCATGGAGTTCAGCAGTGTATAAATATTACTTCAGATCCCCCAGGCTTGTGAGATCAAGAAGTGGAATTCACGATGTAAATGTACATGTGTGTATGCATGTAAATATGTTTACATATCAAATAAACAATATATTATTTCTTTATATAATATAGTGTGTTTAAAAAAAGAACCAGACCAACGAACCATACAACACAAACCAAAACAAATGGCTGCTTTCCCCTTATAAAGATGGACTCTACCATCTAATACCATCATTTTTAAATTATGTTTTTGGCATGGTCATCGAAAGCAGTGTGTTGGCAGGAGGGTGGATGGTTGCTGGGTATTTCATGCAGGAGAAAATGTAACTCCACAGCTGGAGATCAGGAACAGGACATGAAGTGTAGATGCCTCTTGCTTGTAGTTGCTAGGTTGGTAAGCTGTACCTATGAGTGAAGAAGTACAACTATAGACATAGAGGATCATCTTCTTTTAATCAGTTGCATTAAAAAGAACCCAAAATGATGAAAGATGTGTACTCTACATTTTTCCATGGTTGTGAAGACATAATTCCATTTCCTAGAAAACTCAGTAGTTTATCTACCAGACCACCTCAAGGCAAATGATTTTTTTTCAGATGGATCTTAGTGCAGATCAATCTGGCTTTAGGAGCACGATCAAACCATCCTTTCAGGTTCAGATCAGATTTATGATGAAATGCCATGTCAATACCTGCAATTGATTCTTGAGTTTCTATTAGATGAGAAGAACTCCTGTGCCACAGGTGTATGGAGGACAGGAGGCTTCTTAGCCAGGCTCTGGGTCAGAGACACTTCAAGTCAATTTAAATCCTAACTAGGACACTGGAGAAGCTCCCCTAAAACACTGCACAGGGGTCCTTGGTGTGTGCTGAGGCTCAAAATGAAAAGCCACTGCCTGCTCTTTTCAGTTTGGCAGTGGTGTGTCCCACCCCGTGTCTGATTGATTTTGTCTGTCACACAAGTATAAATTTTTTGTCTGTGTGACTGAGGACTTACCACAATGTCAGTCACCCAGGGCAGTTTTATAAAGGGAAGGTTCAGAGACCTACTAGAAAGGAAAGGAGAAAATTCCTTTCTATTTTTCCTGTACAATTTAATTTGTTCTTGTATTACTCATAGGTGGAAGCCCTTGGGGCTTTTTTATTTGTCCTATATTATAAAATGTATTAAACTCTTGAGTCCTTTTTGTGGCAGGGAGTCCAGTTATTTAAACAAGTATAATTCTTGTCTTTTTGAGAGTGTTCATAGGTTTTTAAATAGAATTTTTGAAATGTTAAACTATTATCCTGTCCTGTCACCTTTCAATGAGCTGGCCTCTCAATCAGAACAGCTATATGCAGAAAAATAACTGCTTGAATTAATCAAAATACTTTCTTTCAGTAGTGGATTGAGCCCCCCAGAGAATGGGTTATCTTCATTAGGTGTGTTTTTCTTTTGCTATATCCGTTGCCTTACAGTAGCACCATTTGTCTTCAGCCTGTCTCCATATTTGCCTCAAAGCAACTCTTGGGTTAACAGCTAGTATTAAAATGAATTATTAAGATTGCTAGAGATACTGCTGGCTTGCAGACTAAAGTGTTTGGGAAGAGTCTGGAGCTACAGTCAGCTTCCTGTGAATGTCAGGGCTGCTTTATACCTACAGCAATTTTTCTGCTCTGTTCCTTAAGCCAAAGTCCTGTTTCATCCTTGGTAGTTTTGTTCTCCTCTGTGTTGTGAGCAGCTGGATGGCAGCCTGTCCTCATTCATATGCACCTCTGTAATTTCTTGCCTGGGCTGGAATATACAGCAATGTTCTGAAGTGTGAGTCTGTCCTGGGATTACGAACCACAGCAGTTTCAGGCTCCTCAGCATGGTCTGTGATACAGAGATCAAATCTACTAATAAATTTTTGTACTTTCCTCCCGGAGAACCCAAGGTCTCCATGGTTTTTCTTCCCTGCTCTAATTACCAGTGTCTGGGATATTGAAGAGACTTTTTGTAATGACATCTCAGCTTTCCACGTAGAACAGAATTTTCTTAAATTTTCTTCAGGTTGTTAAAAAAATCTCTCTCTGGATGTAAACCCAACTTCCCCTTTCTCAGCTGAGCGTCTATTTTGATATTACCCTCCATAATTAAAATAACCTCACCATCCTGTTTCTAATAGTTAAAGAAATAGGTGGTGAATTAGAACTGGTTACTGCTTTGGGGACGGGAAGAAGGGAAGACACCCAGAAGCTGTGTGCCATGTGTCAGAGCTGCTCCTGCAGTGGGACACGCCTGGTGCCGTGGTGATGGTGTAGGTGTGAGAACCCAAGTGGAATATGTTGTAGAGGGCGAAATCATCTCTGTTACTCAATACTCCATGCACTGCTGCAAAATTTGCTGGCCCGTGTGTCATTGTGCTGGATCTAATTCAAAGCAGGATTAATCTTTTCACTTGCTGGTGTTTTGACTTCATTTCTTACAGATTAGGTTAAATCTTCTACTGTGTGGGTAGAAAAGCATTAAAGTGTTGCAGCCTGTGGCTGCTGCTGGTGCCTGTGAGTGGGATTAGGGAGGAGTCCCAGTTCTGGGCTACTGATTCTCTGTAATGCTCCAGAAGCTGGGACCTTGCAGCATCCACATCACATTAAAAAGCAAAACAAAACCAAACCGACCAAAGAACAAACCCACAAGCAACCAAACCAAAAAGACCCCAAGCAAGCCAGGCCCCCCTAAAACCAAAAATGATGCTGCTGGTTCCCATCAGGTTTTGCTGATTAAAAGTAACTACCCAGATTTGGACTCACCTGGTTTCTGAGACCTGGAACTTTCATGTTAAATGTATTGGGAATGCTGGAATTAGATGTATAAGAATAAAGTTATGACGTTTTTAAGTTGAGAACTTGCCCAGGTATGAAGTCAGTTACTGAAACAGTTGGCTTAACAGAACTGATTATAAAATATACAACTAGAGCTTTATTCCTGACATGCATTTAAGTATTTAATATAAAGCTTTTTTCAAGAGATAAATTATAGCTGAAGTGATTCTGAATGCCACTGTAACTGGATTGTCCTGTCCTCTGGAATAACATCTCCTAGTAAGGACTACAACTTTGTGTGTGTCTGTTTGGCTGCTCACACCTGGGTCATTCTCCCCAGCCTTGTTGTTACTCCTCTTCTTACTCTCTGCTCACTTTTCCCAGCAGTGCTTCAATGTAAATTTTGCTCTGGTTTTTTTTAACAGATGAGGAAAATGAATGGTGTTTTTTGGCATGTAGAATCTTTCCAGGATTTGCTCGTTGCTCTCGTACATCGGACACAGAATTCACACGTGGAGCTGGAGCCTGGCACCGCTGGGCTGGGTTAAATCCCTGAGCTCTGGAGTGCTCAGACACTGTTATTCCTTTTGGCCTTCTTCCCACGTTCACTTCAAATGGGGGATGATCCATATGTGTTCAATACAGCTTTCCTGTAATAGGCCTCAGTGCCTGTAATAACAGATACTGCCTGTCATGCAGCTGGGCAGTGAAACTCTGATCATCACTTATCTGAGCGTAGATGTCTTGCCCCAGGCAGCTGATTAGATAAATTCCTATCTTTATCTTTTAGTTTTTTAGACGTAAGCAGCGTGCTCCTTTCCCTGTGATACTTCTCTTGGAAGGTTTTGCTCTGAAGATTGTCTGTAGCGGTTTCTTAATCTTGTGTAGTATCAGTCAGTGCAGGGATCTGGAAGGGATCTGCAATTTCAGTTTAGATGGGTCCTGCTGCAGCTACTGCTGCACCTTCACGATGTGTATGAGTGAGGTGCTGTCAGTTTGTGAGGGCAAACAGGAGTGAAATTGAAGTCAGCAGCGCCCTTTGCTTCTTGGCATTTTTTCTCTTGGGCACAGTGGAATTTCTCACTCTCAGAGGCACTAGAAGCCCACTTGGGTAGCAGATTTCTTTTACTAATAATTTACATCCAGACAGCTACTTAAGGAGCCCATTGTAGGTATGAGCTCTGCTAGAATGTGTAATTACAGCTGGTTTGACCCATGAAATGTCTCAGTTTGTTCACTCTGGGAGGGTTAGTTGCCTTCAACTCGGCAGAGTAACTCTAGGAGGGAGGTGAGGTGCAAAACCACGTGGATGTGCAGATTTATGAAAATCAGATGTTCTGAAAGTACTAAATAACTGCAAATGATGGGCAAATGATATTCCACAGTGACTGGAATATTTGGTGTTAACTTCTGCTCTGGTTGGAGCAGTAGAGGGTTGTGGGGGACCTTCATCCGCCCGTGGTGTTATCTTGCTGTATTCTGTTTGTGTAGCATCACAGCTCGTAAATGTATAATTTAGCATTCTGAGACAGTAAGCTAACAACAAAATGCAGTTTTTAAGGTTCTTCATATTACAAATAAAACTATACTTGGCAAAATAAAAAGGTAAAGTTTCTGCCTAGCTTAAGAAAATTAAACACTTTTTCTTATAATTTTATTCACATTGCTATAACACAACAAAAATGTGGTTGTTTACTTGTTTGCTCTAATCATATTCTTTTGGTTTTGTCATTAATAATGTATTGTGAATATCAATTAAAAGCTAAGCAGAAACTGAGACTTTTCTCAGAGCCAATTGAAAATGAAACATTGTTTCAAAGGAATATTTTTCTAATTTAGGAGGGAAAAAAAAGCCAAATAATTCAAAGTTGGTGTGTGAGAAATCTTGATAATTAGAAAATGATTCTTCCAGCTTGCAGCTGACAGGGGATGGTAAATCACATACATAAAAAGAAAGAAGAGAAAGGAGTGGAAAGCAAATTGTTAGCCCTGTTCCATAACTGATGGGGAAAGCAGGTAATTATGTGATTTCTTTCACTTTCTGACATGTGTAAATGAGAATCCATTAATAAGAGATCTGTAATGTAAATGATAAAAATGAAAACAACAACAACAATAGCAACAAAAAGAAATCAACCTGTCAGGTATGGTCTGAGTGTGAAGGCAGATTTTTTTTGTCAGTGCTGTGAGTTGAATACTCTTAGATAGCCTGGCTTGTGGGACGCTTGAGCAGGTGGCAGGGCTTGAGATGCCACTGAAGTCACACCCCTGAAACAGCCAACTCCTCCTGGATGAGATGTCTCACTC
Source organism: Corvus cornix cornix (assembly GCF_000738735.6). NCBI lineage: Eukaryota > Metazoa > Chordata > Aves > Passeriformes > Corvidae > Corvus > Corvus cornix. The sequence goes on along the minus strand of NC_046344.1, from coordinate 4,565,122 downwards.
TTTGGGTAGTGGAGCTGTGCCCGAATTCTGTTGTCTTTGAGTAGAAAAGGGTGGGCCCTGTCACTGCTGGACACTGCTCAGAGCTCATTTCTTGGCTTTTCCTGGTGGGTTTGGCTTTTGTTAGCGAGCGAAAAGGATTCATGGCTGCGTATGTTAAGCACTTGCTTTGTTGTCCTTGGCAAACAGGAGAGCAAGTTGATGTATGGTGGTAATCACCACCCCACTCTCCAGTGAAAATACTTGCCTTGGCCCTTCTCCTCCAGTTCTGAGTCTGTCAGGGCTGTGAGGGCTGTGGATCCATGCAGAGCTCCTGCTCCTCCGAGCTCAGCGTGTGCCGTGTTTCCGTAGTGGGGGGATCATCAGCTCGGGGACGGGTGGGTTTTAATCAGGCCTTTCCTTTTCCTGTTTGCACTCTGCTCCATTTTCCTATTAAATGGTGATTGCACATTGTTGAAGAAGGCAGTCAAGTGTAAATTTCATTTTTTGCTTCAGCTAATGTTGCTGTTAGAGGTGGCTTTGCACATCTGTGAATATTCCCTAAAGGAGGAGGAGGAAAATCAATAGATGTAGCTAAAATGTTCCAAAAAAGCAAAACAAAAAGAAGGCAGTGGGAGAAATTTTGAGGTAGAGGAAACTGTGTTTTGGTACAGAAACTTTCTGGTTCCGTCTGCTTCCAATCACTTGCTCTGAGTTTTCTTAGAGCAGACAAAAGTGATTTGTGTTTTTTCTTTCCGGGATTCAGAGATGGAAGGCAGTAGAAGACACTTTCTTTTGAATAAAGGAATCTAAGTGGGAATGAATCTTCCTTTGTGTCTTTTATTTGGATTGTTATCTAAGCAAGGGAGAGGGTGTTCGTTCAGTCTGGGGTGAGGGTTTCCTATGCTGCTTCTCTCACAGGTCCTGTTAATTCTCAGTGCCCTGAGCTTTGTGCTGGGGCTTCATTACAAAGTGTCAGCACATTCTGTCGATGCAAGGTCATTCCCTGTTATATATTCCCAAGTCTCCTTTTGTAATGTTGCAGAGGAAACTCTGTTCCCCTTTTTTCAGTACTCCCTTACGCTGGGGCAATGTTTTTAGGAAGCAGGAAGTACCAGGCAAGCTTTGCCCTCTCTTTGTGGTCACCCTGAGAGCACGTCCCTCTAAATTTTGTGAGTTCAGAGAGACTTTATTATCCAGAGGGCCTTTTGTAGCTTCTTGACTGCAGCATTTCTTGACTGGTGCTCAAATTTCAGTACCAACTGTGGTTCATTTTTTGCACACATTTCACTGGTGGCCAGTCCCCTTTTATTATCACCTTTTCATTTGCCCTAAAGCCTGAGCTGCTCATGGTGCTGAACTTCTTGTTTCCTTCTGTTTTTCCCGTCCTTTTACACACAGACACTTTATTCATGTAGTCCCTTCTGTTTGCTATTTGTCTTCCATGCTTAAAATCCAAGTGCTGGTTAGTTTTTGGATGCATTTTAACTGCAACCCCCAACCTGCCTTTTAAGGTGTAAGCATGACTAAGGACAACCAGACAGTATTTATTTTCCTTGTTCCTTCCATTGTGTTTATATTCATTTATTATCCTGTCTTTTAAATGAAAGGTGTTCTGTGCAGCTGCTGACTCTCTCCTCTGTCTCATAAAACTTCTCAGATACTTGGGGCTATAAAAACCGAGTTGTAATCTGGTTTGGGATTTTCTTTAGAGATTTGTTATCTGTGTGCTACCTATAAAAAAATGTGTTAAAGTAATTTAATTTATCGTAAATTTTTGTTCATTTCTCTGCAGTAGTTCCTGCAGCCAGGTAAGATATCTGCTTAGTGAAGAATTGCCCGTCTCTTCACAGTGTGGATGTGCATCTTTATCAGCTCAACTTCCTTTGCATGTTTTCTTATTACTGTCTTTTTATGTTCAGGAAAACTCAAGTTTTTTCTAAAGATGAGGGTCTGTCTGTGCTACAGGAACTGGAGACCTGCAGATGAAACCTGCAGGTGTAAAACAGCACATCATGATGAGTAGGATTCAATTTTGGGAAACCATGCAGTAGGATGGTATCAAAGTTCAAAAAGGGAGTGAGAACAACAAAGGAAGAAAAATACATTTTGGTTTATTATTACAAAGGTACCACATTTGATTCAAAAAGAGTCTGAGATAGGAGTTTCTGGAAACATGGAGAATATCCTGCAAAAGTTTTGATATGCCTTTGTCCTGCTCTTGTATTTTTCCAAAGACATCTGCCTTGGCTGCTGTTGAAGATGGGGTGCTGGGCTAGATTAGATCTGGTCTGACCCAGAGTGACTGCTGAGAATAGGTTTTTTTGAGGAACAGCAACAGTCTTTATAAAATGGAATATTTGTGTACTCAGTGCAAAGTGTGGTGATGTACAAATGTTAACAATGTAGGTGGGTGTTCAGGAAATCCATCTTCTGCATGACAAGACAGTTAAGTCTCTGTACACCAGGAATATTCAAATAGGTTGCAAATTATCAACAGAGCAAATTCACTGTGCTTCAGAACCTGCTGGGTAAGTCACCTTACTATGCACAGCATAACGTGGGTTTAATTCACCAGCTGTTTAAATATGACATTCTTCACAAGGCAGCCTCAGCACTCAAACCTTTGGCGCATGTTAAACTTTAATGGAACATCTTCGATTAAAATGAAGCTTTTGGAGCTCACACTGTTTATATGCAAAAAATGGTTATCGTCATAAAAGTCCCAGGAGGGGAGCAGAAAAATGCAATAAAATTTCACACTGTTTAATGTTCATCACCCTCGGGTATCCAGTAGATTTCCACTAACTAAATGTGAATTCCATTTGCTTTAGCAGCTGAATCTGCTTTCTCAGCCAGCTTGGTTGTGCTGCTGCCCATGGAGTCTGTTAGGAGTAGCTTCTTTTGAAATGCCTTTGTGTTTCTTCAGATTTCTCTCTGTAAGAAATGCATTTAAGTGAAGTGGTTTATTTCCAGTGGCATGTCTGAACATCTTCCATGGGTTTGTTTGATCAGTTCTTGGCTGCCTTTCCTCCTTAGCTCTGCACAGAAGTTGCTTTGTGGCAGGGCTGTAAGGAAGCAGAAGTGCAGTTCTTTGCTCTGCATTCCCTCCTCATCCCTACTAGATTGGTAAATCACAGCCATTTACTGAGAAATCTAATATATGGCTCATCCCCATAAGGTTAATCTGTTTTATCTGATAAAATCCACTGTGTATTTTTACCTGCCAACCTTGGGCACAGGTTACTGAAAGTGCTAAGGTTATCAGAAAACTGCTGATTGCTATTTTTGGCTTTGGCATCATGATTCAAAATCCCCCCTCTCCTCTGTGTCCTGGGCTCCTCACCCAGGACTGTGTCCAGATTTCCCTTTGCAAAGAAGTTGATGCATCAGGATGGATGGAAAATACAAAATGCTTCTCCTGAAGGTATTTGCTCTGCTGTCACTGACCAGCAGCACCTGATTGCCACCTCAACTTCACCCTTGGAAACCACAGGCACTGTGTGTTGTCTCCAGCCCCTTCTGTAAAGGCAGGGAATAACTGATTTCCCCATCCGTAACACGGGAGCAGAACCAATTGGTTTTGGCTTCTCTCATTTCTCTTTTGTTGTCTGAAATTAAGGTGATTTTTCCCTCTGAGCTGGCTTTTCTGCAGACCTATATCTCTCATTTATTGTACTCTTGCACTGAGGCTACTGATACTGAGAGGAAAGTTTGCTCTGTCTTCTTTCTGACAGTTCTTTTATGACAATTCTTGGGCTTTTGGGAGATGGGGTTCTTTTTACTCTCTTTTTGAGAGGAAATACTGTTTGTGCCTGAAGGTTCTGTTGAGAAATGTCTGGGTTTTCAGTCTTGTGCGTGCCTGTAGGTACCCACATAGATGCCAGTGCCAGATTTTGTTGCATGTTTATCATATAAACAGTGCACATAAGAAGCATTGTGGCGTTTTTATTAAATACAGTGTTGTACAGATGAGTAATAGAGGTACAGGGGAGGTTAAATGAATTGCCTGAGGTTAAGCTGAAAGCCTGAGGCTCAGTATGGCTTTGAACTTAGATCTGCTGAATCCCAGATAAGAGCTCTAACCTGCTAATTTTTCTTCTTCCTGCTGCAATCAATTTATAACTGTGTCACCAAATGCAAAATATTTCAATGGCTAAACACAAAAGAGATGTTTTATCAATTTTAGATGGAATTTACTCTTAAGAACTGGACAACCACTAATAAATATTTTCAAAGTATTATGGAAAGTGGAAAATACATTGCTTTTAAGTCTTCAGTCTATCTTCAGGCTATAGATATCCCTGCTTCTAACTGTGCACACCCAGTTTCCTGGGAGATTTTATATCCTGTTTGGGTTTCTTGAGATTGAAGGTGGCCACTTGGCAGAGACCTCTCTCCCATGGTGACTGTGGTGGAGGCCTGTTCTATCCTTTGGACAAGGACATGCAGTGGTGAGACAAGGGATGATGGCTTTGAACTGAAGGATGGTAAGTTTAGATTGGATATTGGGAAGAAATTCTTCCCTCAGAGGGTGGGGAGGCCCTGGCACTGCTTGCCTAGGGAAGCTGTGGCTGCCCCATCCCTGGGACACTCATCCAGGTGTCCAAGGCCAGGTTGGATGGGGCTTGGAGCAACCTGGCACAGTGGAAGGTGTCCCTGCCCATGGCAGGGGGTGAGGCTGGGTGGGCTTTAAGGTCCCTTCCTACCCAAACCATTCCATGATTCCATGATCCACTGAATTGTTTGATCAAAATAACTGATAGGTCTTCCTAAATGGACTGAACAGCTAACTCTGTTGTTTAGTGCTTTAGTTTTCCAAAGTAATTTTCCCTTTGAAGTGTTTTTTTTTTGTTTGTTTGTTTCTTTATTTTTAAAGAATAAATTTCTTTGCTTCCACAGTGTAACCTCAGTGTTAATTGGTTATCTCCTGAAGCTTCAACAGGTAATTGGCTGAGGCTTGACTCTGGCAGCCCACAGCTCAGTGTGTTCCTAAGTGGCTTCTCATGGATTGCATTTTAAGAATGATGTTTTTTTAAAGCAAGTCACCTCTGCTGGTATTTGGGATTTGTGGTATTTTTTGGGGAAACATGCACAAGCTTTTTCCTGTGCTTCAAGATGACCAGAGCCCATTTAGTACTGCAGGGACATTCCTTAACACACCTTGTTTCTCAGAAGAACATGACCTCCTGGATTCAGTATGGTAACAGTCACCATGGAAATTTTCAGCTCAGACTGCAGGGAAATGTCTGTTTGTCTGCCTTCAAAATACTATAGAAGAGTTCACTCTATTTTGCAGTACTGGTGGTTTTGATAGTGAGTGTTCACCGTTTGGAATGAAATTGTATGAGATGTAATAGATGCTGGAGGCTTAAATTTCTTAATTGTCCCTATGCATCAACTTATTTTTATAATTAGTGTCTGTGTGTCAAAAATGCATTACTGGAAATAGAGTATCAAAGATCCTTTTCCCATTTGAATGAGCATTACTAGCAGCTGTCGTAGTATAAAAACTATAGAGGTAATTTAGCTTGGCCCAGCATTTCTGTTCTTTCTGTATCAAAGTCTGCCAGTTCAGCCTCATTTTCCCTACAATGGGATTATGTACTTTATTACTTATGTTTGGGTAGAGGATGAAATTCTTCAGCCTTTGTTCAGTCCATGGAGCTTCCAAGGTGTCGTGGTCTGAAGCAAGAGATTTGCAGCTGAGTTTAGTGAGAAATGGCTCCTGGTTGCTTGGTCACCATAATGACTCTGTTTGGATTTTAATGCCCTTGCACCTCAGCTCCCTGCATGGAAATAATGTGCTGTTTCACAAAGATGAAAGGAGAAGAAAATGGTTTTGTAATGTTTCTGCAAGAGATTCTCCTTGAAAAATGAGATGAGGAATTTGAGAATATGAAGGGCTCTTAGCATTTCGGCATAGAATGGCTTTTTGTCTCATTTTAGGGGGGCTGCATTGCACTGTCTGACCATGAGAAACGTAAAAAAGGCAATTCCTGAATCTGTGTATTATAAAGTTTTAATTCAAACCTGGTTCTGAGTTCATTTGGAAAGTGAGAATATTGGATCTGGACTGTTTCTCACAGGTGAACTGACATGGCAAGAACGTAACAAATTCAGAGGTTTTTTACCTTCAGTTTCAATCACTTCATAATTTTTTTCACATTTGGGAAAAAAAATTTGGGAAAAAAAAAGTAAGAGAAAAGGGACAAACCCATCAAGGTCTGTGAGTAGATCGTTAGGGCAGAACTGACTGGCTGCCATGGATCTTGGTCTTACTCTCCAGGCCCTTACATGCAGAGTTCTGTGCCCTGCAAGCTGCATGCTGTGGCTGTGCCTGCAGACAGCTGAGAGCAGGTTGCTCATGGGAGAGCAGCACTTCACACCTTTTTTCCCCCCAAAAAAGCTCCCTTTTCAATTTCCTGGATTGCTACAGAAATACAGGGAACTAGCTCTGTTCTTGCCATCTCAGGTAAAGCCCTTGGTCCGGAGCCACAGAGCTTTGAAATGGATCCCTAAGAATTGTGCTTCAAAGCACCTGATCCGAATCCTGCTGGGTTACCTGTCCAGGAAAGGCATTGTCACGGAGAAACTGCCATGGAGCACAGCCAGAGAGAACTCAAAATGATGGGAACAGCCCAACCACCAGCCAGGCCAGGAGAGGTTTGGTGGGCTGTAGATACAACACAAAGTACATTTCCCCTTTCACACTAATTTTTCCCACATCCAAACAATGTCCCGGATTGGACTCAAGGGTCACCATCTAATTCCCTTAATTCCTCTGTGATTCAGAGGCAGTTTTGGAAATGTCTTCTCTAAGTCAGCACACTGTGGTGCCTGCCTTTGCTTTTCAGGCTTAAAGTGCCTTGGATGGAAGCAAAGCAAAGATTATTTCTTTGTGTGTAAACACAAATAATGTTTTCCTTGGTGTTTGCACACAAATGTGTGAGGCTGAATGCTGTCAGTGGGGCTCCGTGTGTGGAGTGGTTTTGTTTAACTGAGTGTTACTGCAAGCTCACTGTTGATTGAAAACTTCAATTTCCTCCTTCCTAAGATGTACTGTTACCCATAAATGTAATACTTTAAAATATGACTTTATGTGCATATGTGTGTACATGCAAACGTCAGAATAGAGAGTAAAATGTATAATTAAACTAACATTCAGTGTTGAAGCCACTCAGCCAGCAGCCTTCTGGTTATTGGATGTATTTCCAGGTTGGACCGGTCAGCAGATGGGACAGCTACTACAATTTTTGTAGTAGTTTTTGTCACCAGTCAAACTCTCCACTGCACAGGGGTTAGGGAATGAATACATTTGGGGACTATTCAGAATGCAGGGTGGAAAATGCCAGGTTCTCAATTCCAGGCACAAACCAGTTTCAGGAGAGCTGGAAGTTTCCACCGAAATTATCTATTATGAAATTAATTTACATCTCTCTGGTTAATTAGCACTACTATCCACAGCAAACACACGAAGTGAATAGGAAATTTTCACTCTTGTTTTTGAGCCGTGTCTGCAGGCAGTGTAAGACTGCACAGACCACGTGTGTGTCAGGGGACCCTCCCAAGCATATGAGCTCTGAATTTAATGGACTTTAAAATACTTTAAGAAGAGATGGGGCTGGATGAGAAATGGCAGTGTCTCCTGCAAACCAGTTTGGGCTGAATCTTCATCTGAATTGTTCTGAGGAAAGGCAACCACCCCAGCACGTCTCCTGTACACAACACATAAAAGAGTGGGAAAAGCCTGCTTGAGATACAACCTTTGCTTGAAGATTAGAATAGAAACTAATCTGCTCAGCTGTTCTTTAAGACCAGACTAAGCTTTGTATTAATGCAGTCACAGTTGATGGGACCCAGAGGAGAACAAACAGGAGACTGAGGAGCCTACCTTTAAAACAGTAAATTGGATGTTCCTAAAGGCAAGACATTTACAGCTATTGCAGTCTCATATTTATTTGTAGTCTCATTTCCTTTGCACTTGCATTTAGATCTACTACTATGCTATTAGATGTGGTATTAGCTGGGTTTGCCCTGTTTTTGGAGGCATTGGGTTTTCAGATTGATTTTTAAAAACACAGAGCCACCAGCATTTGATGACACTCAATATTTCTGATGTTTTTTAAAAAAATCAATGCACACTGAATCTTGTGCAAAAACACACTAATTTATTCTAATGAAACTGTAAGGCTGACACCTGTAATCTTCTCAGCAATCCAGATTTTACCTTCTGGGGTCAGAACTCCATTGCACACAGCGCTGGTAACTTGTGCAGCCTAGGATTTCTGTCTGGCCCTCACTTGGAAAGATGGTGAGAATAACCACAATTAGTTGATGTCAAATTGATCTAGGTTTTCAGGATTCAGCAGGTAATCTCATGAAGGCAAGCAAAGATTGTTCAGGCATCTGCATGGATTAGTTTTCTGTCTTCAGGAGTCTCTCCTGGCTGCAAGATTTGTCTTGGGATGTTAGTGGAGACAGACACTGCAATTAGCTTTATATAAACAAATTTGATGTTATTTAACATGATTGCTTGTGATGTTTCTATAGGAACTTGAAGAAAAAGGGGAATAAGTACTGGAAGTTGTTTGAATATTCAAATATTGGTGCTCTGCCTTTTGGTATTTTTCATGGAGCAAGCCCAGTGCCTCTTCTCGTTTCACTGCCCTGCTCTGCACCAGCTCAAACCTGCCAAGTGCTAAACCCAGGATTTTCTACTTAACAGCCTGGTGTAAGACCTCATAGGAAGCTTATATTTGCTTGTTGAAACCAAATTGCCAGCAGTTTTCTTAGAGAATTAAAAAGAATTTTAAAGAAGCCCCACCAATAGGAAAATTAAAATCCGGGAACGTGCCAATCTAGTCTGTGCAGGCTGCAACCTGGGTTTGTGCCCCACATTTAAAATAAATGCTGAGGACCTGGTTGAATTTAATCCTCAGTTAGGGGCAAAACTGAATTTATTTCTCTTATGTGCCTTAGGTTAAAGCAGTTGTATTTTCTGTTACAGCTTTGGAGTAAATAAACACTGGGCACCAAAATAAGCCAGTAGTAGGCCCATGTGCTGAAGTGTGCTCAGAGAGGTGAGGTGCCTCATAACCAAAGGAAATTCCATACATTTGGTACTGTACAAATGTTTCCTGAATTACTGGTATGTCACAAGACATTATTCTTGCATTGTATCTAAAAGTCAGGCATTACTTCGTGCATTCAGTCATGGTTGTTACTGCTTTTCTCTGATGGTTTCACTGGAATTCTGGTTGTCATGTGGTTAACTCAAGAAAGGATATGTTTTAGTGTCAGATGCAATCTTAAATTTCAGTTTAATACTTTAATTCAGCCTTAAAAAAACCCCCAACATTCTGAGGAGCTGACAGACAGTATCTTTTTGCTCAGCCTTTGTTCTGTGGTTGATGGTGGTAGAAAACCAAATAGAAGTTTCTCATCTGGTTTAGAAATACTCACTTGCCCACAAAATCTTTGTAAGGGTTCTCTGTGCTGTAGTTAACAGTGGTGGCTTGAAAGTTCAATGCAATGTAAATGCTGGATTGTGCCTTCATTCTCTTTAATTCCAATGCTTTTATCCCATATGCAGCACCTCAAGTGGATGAACTATTTCACAAATCCAATTGAAAAAAAGAAAGATGAACTTGCGAAATTGGTTTTATTCTGTAAAGCACTACTGGTAAAATACAAACATTAATTCTTTTTAAAAGGATTCTTTAATCGATAGAAATGTTTCTGTACATTTTTTTATAGCACTATTAAAATAGTCATTTCCCTAGACTGTCCTGCCTTAATAGAAACACAAATATTGGAACACCATGGTTCTGAAAATGAGAACATGAACAGCCTTGGAATGAATTGGTTATTGTTGTCTAGAACTAGAGAAGGATCAGCAAAATCAGCCAGATTAGAGTTTTAAAATAGTCCTGTATGAAGTTTGTCATAAGTAATTATGGCTTATGGATTTTCAAATCATTCTCAGGTTGTTAAGTATAGAAATGCTATCAGCATCTAATAGTTGGAGCTATGGAATCAATTATTTCTAAATAGATTAATGAATTCAACTAAAATTGATTGACTGTTCGATTGATTTAAGTGATTCCAAGTAGACTTGTCAATATAGACTCATTTTGGGATACTAAGTGAGTCATAAAATTAGCTAAAGATCAGAAAATATTTACTCTTTTGGGCATGCATGCCATTAAAGCATGATCCTCTACAGTAGAGAATATTTGGCTACTTTAACAGATTTCAGGTTTTGTTGTTTACTGTTTTTATTCAGTTTGAGAATACCTTTGAACAGCCACAACATCAAAGAAAAACCTCTCCCAGGTTAGCAGTCTGTCAGTTCAGCCAGTGTACGTGCACAAAATAACTTCTGTAAAATCCTGATGATTTTGTGTGTTTCTTTACTATACTCTCCTGTTGTTTTCTGTTGTCTTCCTTGCTTGGGTTTTTTAAATTATTGTTTCTATTTTCTTGGGGTTTTTTGTTAATTAAAAGATTAAAGAGTGAAGGCCCTACAGAGTTGCTGTGCTAGTTATCTTTTCTATATAACCTCATGCATCTGTAGGAATTTAGCCTGGGAAGCACTTGCTGGCTGTTCCTGGCTGACACCTGCATACAAAGGAGCCCCTGTAAGCATTCTTTGGTTTGGAACATCACCTGTAGCTGGTACAGCTGCTCTGTGCAAAGCATCACCAAATGACAGTCAACCCATGAGGAACTCTGCTGCCATTCAAGGGTGGCATTGTTGCTGTTGATGGAATGAGATATTTTCTGTATTCTTACAAGCTTCTTGTGAATTTGCAATAAAATTATCAGTTTTCTGCTTGAATTCCATTTTAAACTGTTTAGAAAAAAAACCTTTTTTTTCCCCTCGCTTGTTGATGCATTTGGTGAGAGGGTTTGCTTAAGGTATTTGTGCAAAATTGACAAGAATTTCAACAATTGCAAATTTTTTTTGCACTGCTTTATGTTAATGAATCCACCTAGACTAATACTCCAGTGGTGTGTTATTGCAGTATTCGAGTCAAAGTCCTTATGGGAACTGTGGGTTCCTCATTTTCAGCAGAAGCCTTCCTTAGCTTTGCCTTATGCTGCTAAAAGCTGACTTACACAACCTACTAGTAAGATAATTTATTGGGTCTTGCATGTTGTCATTTCTTCATCCTTCAGTAAACTTTGTTTTCTGTACTATTGAATGAAATCTGGGGAAAAATCCCACCTTTTCTTCTGGGCCACTGGGTACATTTCTGCTGAAATACCTGGAGTAACCAAAGTGGCTGTGACTTGTAAATTCTCCTGCCTCAGAGTGAATTAAATGACGAAGGGAAGAGCTGCCAAACATGGATTCTTGATCACTGCTTTCTTCTTTCAAAAGAGTAGCGAAGACAGAAGAATTCTCTGACTGAAGATGATCCCTGCTGGAAGTTAGATCTGGGAACACACATATTGGGAGTGTTTCAGAAAGCAGTGACAGAACTCAGAAGTCTCAGATTTTAGTCAGACCAACGCCTTCTTCCCTCTTTTGTTGTCATTCCAGAGATCTAACAGACTCTTGAATACAGGGTACAAAATTGTTTCTTCTTTTACATTTAGTTCTTCATCTTTCTTGCTTCATTTAAAGTTGTTTTTCTGATCTGCATTCGTGTTACCGTTTGTTCCCATGGGAGTGATTAGATGGTGCCAAAGCACAGAGAGCAGAGTCCTTCAAGTAGCTGAATGGGGAAGACACTTTACTACGAGAAAAGTGCCCTGGGACATGAATTGCTTTAATTAAAACCTTCAGGCAAAAGTTACAAGTCTCAAAGTACATCTCATGTAAATCAGATGGCAGTTACTGTTTTCTAATGTTGTTTGATGTGTATTACAGTTGGGCAAATCTGTTTCGCAGCAGTTATACACCTACAGTATAAATCTATCTTTTCATATTGCCCTAAAGATGTTAAGAAGTCTTTTTATGCACAAGAGTCAGAGCCCCCAAAACAGCATTCTGTGTGTGAGTGCAACAGTTGGAGGCTAAACACTGTTAAATTGACTGTTAAAAGAAGTGATTGTGCAGTAACTTTGGAAGTGGGAGTCTCTCTAAAGGATTGCAGAAGTAAACAGGTTTTTCCAAGACCTCCTGTGATTATACACATAGGAAAAGCCCCATCAGAGAGGCCAGACAGTATTTAAAAATATATAAAAAATTAATGCTTGCAACCCTTGCAGTGCTACAGAGGATAAACCAGTCCAGATACTCTTCTTTAATATGCATTGATAAGTACTGTGTTCTCTCTCTCTCTCTCTATATATATATACATTTATACACTGTACATATAACTGTATATATATTTCAGGAGCAGGAATTTGCTAAGTCTCTACCGGCAGTGAGATGCCAAGCTCTTATCTGAGAGTTTCCACTCAATATCCCACTGAGGCCGTGGTTCCCTGTCATGCCTCCGGTTGCACCGGGGAGCAAAACACCCCTCCCCACCTCCTCTCCCCCTGCCAAAGTGCCTGATACTAACCTTTAGGAATAATGACAACAATGATTCATTATTAGTAAGTTAACCTAGGCTATATAAGGCTTGACTTCTTCTGTCTGCCTTGCTGAGTTTGATGTGTATTTCCCTTCCAGAGAAAAAGAAAACCCTGCTCAGAATGGCCGTGGGGTTCTCTTTATAAGATGTCTGCTTCTGCTTAAGTGGGCTGATGGTAGATTGGAAGCATTTCATTGCTGCTGATGGCAAAGTGATACTTCATACTTCACTGGAGATTTCTGAACTCCATCAGTCCTTTACTGCTTGGAGTCAGCATGGTTTAGTAGTAGCTGAAGATCAAGGCTAGAAATAAAATAAATTTAAAAATAAATTTAAAAATAAAAGGAGGAGGCAAGATTTCAACCCTGCCTCTCAGGCGTTTCTCTGCCTGGCAGCGGAAAGTTTGCTCACCTTCTGCATTAATATTTTGCTGTTACCAAAATCGCTACACTTGCCTTCCTTACAGAGTGAGAAACAGCTGAATACTCTTACACTTTCTGTATAAATGAAATATCATTTGGATATCTTAGTTTAATGTGCAGGTGTCATGCCCGTCAGCAGGGCACTTTGTATCTTCAAATACTGTACCAGTAAGTGTCTTTATTTGCACACAGGCAAATTAAACTTACTTGTCCCCAGTGTATTCCCATCCCTGTTAACATCCCAGATATTTGCTTTGTGAATTTCCTTTATCAGAACTCCTAGGTTGTCCCCTGCTGCCACAAAATCCTTCAATTGCCTTTCTTTGGACATCTGGTGGTATTAATTTTGTGGTGGACCTCAGACGAGAATATTCTGCCTAGTTACATTTCTGGCTGCTGGTGTGGCAGCAAGTATTGTTAGTAGTTATTGTTGAGTATTGATTTGCATTTTCAAGCTGCCTTTCATCAAAGACCATTAATAAGCCACGTAGTGATTGGTTTCTTTTTCAGCAGCTTCAGTAAAGATTGATGTAAACAAACTCACAACCACCAGGGAGATGTCCCAAAATAGCAGTCCTGGTATCTTGCTGTGTGTCCCAGCAGGACTCTGGCTGTTCTGTGGTTGGAACTGGTGGTGGGATTTAGGTACAAGCTGGTGTCTCTGCTTAATTCTGGTTGTGTCTGCACTGCTTCCTTGTGATGGAAGATGGGGTGTCTCCAGGGTGTGACTATTGGTGTAGTCTTCGTCCGGGGCATGTATAAGGTCATCGATTTATGGTTGTATCAGGCTCTTCCTCTCTTGTTGCAGACAAGCTGGGTCACAGGTCCCACGTCCTCCAGTTCTGTGGATCCTGTGGCTGATGGAACACGGTGTTGTTCTCGCCTCTGGTGAGAGAGGGGAGTTTGTATAGGAGATTTGCTCAGTACCTTGCTGTGCTGTGTAAGCAAAGAATCCTTCTATCAATTCATACAAGAACTAACCCTGCCTTTTTAAAGGTCATTTCTGTCTCAGTCAGCTCTTAAAGTTCAAGAGGAAATAAACTGCTTAGAGTTGGCATTTTTCAAGTCAAGTGTCAACTTTTCAAGCCCCCGAGCTAGTGAATGCGGAGGAAGGAGAGATTAATAAGTGAGCTGCTTGCTTGATACAGTGATTGTGCAGAAACGTTCCCTTTTTTCTTTCCTCTTTATGGGGCTTTGGAACGAACATCATTGAAATATCTTACTTTCTCCTTTTCACTTTGCAATGCAAAAGTACCCAAAGCTCTTTAGAAGTGCTTCTTTCCTCATTAGTCCAGTGACAGCGAGTGGAGAGTTTGTCAGCTCCACTGAAGTAGGACACAAGGAACATTTTATGACATTGCCAATACCTAAAACATCCTTTAACCAGCGATTCTTATTATCCAGTGGGAACAAAACTCCCTCTCAGGTCTCTGAGCAGGTGCCTGCCCTTAACTGCATTGACGCCTTTTCCCATGCAGGAGACGCTGGATCGATAAGGAAATAACCAGGAAGAATGGGCTGCATTAATCAGGTACAATGGAGGCAGCAGGGGAGATGATGAGGGAAGACAGGTGGCAATCGAAGGATGTGCTGAGCACAGCCCATCAATTGGCTGCCAAAGTGCCTCTATTGAGCATGGGGGACGTGGGCTGGGGGTGGCCAGCTCTAATTGTGCTGATGGGCAGCTCCAGAGAGAGCGAGCTGTCTCCCAGTTATTGCCTTGGGGTTTTAGTTTTGGTCTTGCCAACTTCTTGTCAATTTGTTTTGCTGGCCCGCCTGAACTCTCATTGAAGGTTTTCTTCTTTCCTTCCTAAAGGAGTTTGCAGAAATAAACACATCAGTGGCATTGTCTTGTCGTGCTTTGCTTTAAATAAAGTGCCATGGTAAGAACAATTTTTGACAGTGACAGATAAATCAGCCTCGCCAAGTATCTCTGCACAGTTACCCTATCCCTGGAAGTGTTCAAGCCAGGCTGGAGGGGGTTCTGACAACCTAGTCGAGTGGAAAGTGTCCCTGCTGATGGCAGGGAGGTTGGAATGACATGATCTTTCAGATTCCTTGTAACCCAAATCATTCTGTGATATTCCAGACCATATGATGTCATGCTCTGCTGGGGTTAAACCAAGACAGTGATGAATTATGGTGCCTCAGTGCTGAGGGCAGAAACTTCTCCCTACACCTGTTGAACCCAGGACTAGCATCCTACCCTCCAACATGGAGCTGGTTCATGTGTGGTTTGTGATGCCAGCTGGCTGACACCAAATTACATTGACCAGAGCATTTCTTTCATGAGTGATACAAAACCAAAATTACTTGGTTGCCATGTCTTTAAATTCATTTGCTTGTCACAGCTTTACCACAAAACAAGGGATTTGACTTGTCTGCTCATCTAGTGATTTTGAAACCTGAAACTGCTGCTATTTACATGTCCACCTAACTGGTTTCTCTATAAGTATTCATGACAAAAAGATTGCACTGAATGTAGTGTTGTTTTATTAAACACTTAAAAATATTGATGCAGAAGAATTGATGTAACAGGACTGTAAACACAGTAGTTCTGGCAGTTCTCCTTCCATGGTGACAGCTTTATTCCCCTTGCCTTGTGCTGGTTTATGGGTTCTTTGAGCTAATTTTGGGGATAAAAATTAGAGGAAGATAAGGACAGTTTCAGCTAACTCTACTGTTTTGCCTCACTCTTGTTCGTAGATATGTATTTTTGCTTTTATGGTTTGGGTTTGGTTTTTTTTTTTTCCTTTTAGAAAATATTTTTAAGTACTATTTTCCCCATGAGGAAAATAGGTACTTGAAAGACAAGGTCAGGGTTGCAAAGTGAAGCTCTCAGGGGGTGGGAAATGCCAAATTCAAGTCGCCAGACACCTCCTTAGTCTGGTTTCCTATAGCATGCAGCATTCTTGTTTCACTTGGCAGAGATGGCACATTATGTTGACTTAATGAGCAGCTATTCGTGCTTTTCTACAGAGAAATTTAATAATTTATTAGTTATTTCTTTTGCTGGTCCTGTTATACCAGATGTAAGCCGAGGAGAAAATGTAGCCTTATTTTTGGAGTATATGGAATATTTAGAACATGTTCTTTCAAAACAGTTACCCAAGGCTTCATATGGCCTGAGTAGCTGCTACTGATTTCTGCAGCAGTGTCAGTGCCCAGCTCAACACCAAGGGCTGTCCAATGACTGAGCACCAAGGACTGCTTTCAAAAGGTCATGGTATCACCAGGAACTCTGGCAGAGGCAACAATTGGAACCAGATTTTTTTGGGAGACTTTCAGTTGCCTTAATGTGAGACGATTCTCTTCAAGCAATTTCTGTGCTTCATTAATCTTCCAAATTCTGCAGCAAATGAGGCAGAGATCCTGCAGAAAACAGATGCAGTTAGCAGTGAATCCTGATTTGTTGTTAGAACATGGTAGAAAAGATCCTACACTTGCATGTCATGGTGTTGGTGACCAAAGATATGGTGGCACTTGGAAAATCCATGGTTACAGGTCAGGTTACTTGGTCATGGAATTTTTAAGATCTTTGCAGACTTAGTATGCATCCATATTGTGGATTTAAGGATTAGCAGGTCTGTTACAACTCTCTGCTTAATATGGCTTGGATCCTGGTAGACTGCTTTGACATAAGCTGAGTCAAAGCAGGTGGGAGGCAGATATGAGATGGAGTTAAATTGGTGCTTGTGAGAAAGAAAAGCCAAGAGCAGCAGTCTGGCAGAGTGCTTGTCACAGATAGCTGAGTGACTTTGCAGTCATTCCTTTGCTTTTATCTGTGCCAGTGTCCCCATGGGTAAATGCTGGGGGGTAGCACTTAATTGTTTGGGTTTATTTGTTGTCAACAAGTAACACTACAAATTCTCTTCTGAGTCCCTAGTGGAAACTGAGACAAGTTTTCATCACATAACCTGGAGGGGTTTCCACTGTCAAAAGCCTGATGCTGAAATGCTGAGCCATAGCTTTGGATTTTAGTGAGAGTTATGGTGGGGGTCCATCACTGAATTGTTGTGCAAAAAATATTTTAGATAATTGTGTTTCTCTAAATTTGTTCAGGTAGTCTTAGATTCAGATATTAAAAGGAAAAAAAAGTGACTGAGCAGTAATATACAATCCTCATTTCAATCCTCATTTCACTGTGGAGTACTGTAATGCACATTGGAAATGAGGTCTCACTGGAAAAGGTAATTTGAAACAGATCCGCAGAACCTTCACAAAGCTGTAATGAGTCACCAGTCTGTGAGGACTCACTTGCTATATTGCAGTGGAGGGTTTAATGTTTTGTTTTTCTCATCTAAACACTTTGACCCTTCTTATTTTATTAAGATAAGCCATTATCTAACTGTCAAGAGCCTAGAATTTCAGCAGATTTGTTTGCTGACAAGTTGGTTCAGCACGACCATTCTCCTACTCATTTCTTTCACCACTTCAGGCAAATTTTCCTTTTTTTCACTCCTCTTTATCAGTTCTTTATTCTTTAGAGCTCCTCAGCTCTCATGCTATTCCCAGATGACTTTCCTGCTCTCTTGATAAGTGTTGGTTGGAATGTATAACACAAACTGGAAATATTCTTAGCCACACATGGTGTTCATGTTAACCAGTTGCTTGTGTGGTGTGGCTGTGTTGGAGAGTTGGCCCAGCGGCTTGACAGCTTACTGGGAGGGAGAAGAGTTATTATGTGCACTTTTTAAAGTTCATAGTACTGGACTGGGTTGAGAAAACTGTGCAATGCCTTCACCTGTGACTGTGCAACAAACTGAAATCCTTGGGATGTGTATTTGGGGCTGAGTTGTGGGGAAGGACAGAGGTAGGGGCTTAATCCCTTTAGTGAGGGAACAGCAGAAAACAGATTAGTACAAAAAAAAAGTGAGAAGTTTTGACTTTCTTCATCATATTTGGGCGCAGCCATGAGTTCCTCCAGCCCACCAGTGTGATTATAGATTGGTAACTGGTGGGGCCAACTGCATTATTCATTCTGGTTCAGACTGAAATGAAATCATCGAGGGCAATTTTCTGTGTCACACTTCAAGGTCAGACGAGAGTATTTATTATTCCTTCTCTGTTTATCTGTGAATGCAAATTGAATTTAGTGATTCAAATTGATGAAATGTTAGAAATATAAAACTCATCAGAGCCGACACGAAGAGAAATTACTGGGTAGAGCTGGCCAGTGACTTCACCAGCCCATGTAGAGGCCTCTGTTTTGATTAGTAATTATTTCAGTCTTTGGATTTTCTCATTCAGAGTTTTGTTTCAGTTGTTGTCATTTTTGTTTTCAAAGAAAAAAGTGTAATAACACTTTGAAGCATTTAGAATTTGAATTAGATGATGTAAATTAAGCCAGCTGCAGAGAGGGTGCTTGGATCCTGGCTGGAGAAAAGGTTTCCTTTCAAAATTCTTCATTGGGGTTGTTTTTGGGGGGCTTGTTTGTTTGTTTTCCTCTCTCCTATGACAGTTCCTTTTCTCCAGTATTTTACTCCCTTGTGCTGGATGCTCAGAGCTGGGTGAGGAGTGATGGGGAAGGGAGCAGACATTTGGCATCTTTTGGTGCTGAAGCTCCACGTGTTCCCTTACTGGCAGCATCGTCCACAGGCTGACCTTCCTCGCTAGCCAGGGTTGTTAGGAGAACCCAAACTAGGAGCTGCAAAGGGGACCAAATGAGCAGAACTCCTAATGAAATAATGGAGTGGAGATGCTCCCTTCCCAACTCCCTGTAATGCCTTTTGAACAGTTCAGTGAACATCTTGGCTTGGTTTGGTGGATCAGCCTGTGGTCAGAGGGCATCTGTGGGCATCCTGTTCTCTGCAGTGTAGGAAAGACACTTTAAACTTGTTCTTGTCTCAGAATGGGAGTGGAAAATCCTTTTCAGTGAATGCCCTTTTAAAATAGTCCATCCTCCATAATGCCAAATGCCAAATGGAAATGATGCAGGGAGAGATGACACATGCTGTACTGGCTATATGCTGTGTTAATCATCATAGAGGACTCTTGGTTTTAACCCCAGCTTTTTAATTACTTGCATTTTATTAAGAACATTTAGTATTTGCTTCTCTCCAAGCACTGCAAAGGGAATCCATTTGCTCAGGGTGTAACTGATGCCTGACTTCTTGTTGATTCAGAAGAAGAGCCATGAGCATCTGCACATACCAGAGGCCCTTAAAGATTTGTCTACATAAGCTAATATCAATCCCTTTGTTTATTCAACCAGCAGCTTAATTGTTCCTGTAGCCAGTTGTACTGAAGGCAGCAGCATTTTCAAGTGTAGTAAGTGCACAGCCAGCAGTGTGGGCTCAGTGGTTTTTAAATACCAGTAAAAGTTTTATTTGCCAAATACATGCCTTTAGTAGAAGCTTTGGCCTTATGAACACTTGAGGTTTAGAGGCTGAGAAAAAGGACATTTATGCCTGTAGTTATCTCCCCCTTGAAATATTTTACATTCCAGAATTCAGTGATGGATGTTGAAACTATTGATGTTTCCACATAAAACCAAAACAAACCATGGATGTTCCTCTTGTGTTAAGACACTGCTTTCATTCTCGTCTTGATGGTGATGTGGAAGGCATGTTTAGAACTGTGACAGTGACTCTCTCACCGAGTGGCTGATTGAGTGTCCGTTCAGGTAGAGCCACCCTGGCCTGTGCATTTTGGCAGCGTGCCTGGGCTTGGCTCCTTTGGCTCGCTGCCGTCAGCAGAGCCCCGTGTGCTGCAGCGTGTTGGCCCTGTAATGAAAGGAAGCACAGGGTGCCTGATGTGAATTTCTTTTAGTAAATCTTAACTCCTGCCAGTCAATTATGGCCATTGTACTGGGGCTGGGGCAGAAAATGTGTGTTATTTCTTTCCTCTAACTGTTCACTTTGGTGGAGCTGCGTTTCTGAGCCTGATAGTTACGCTGCTGGTTAGGGAGTAAAATTAAATACTGTCTCACAGATAAAACATTGTCAGTGTACCAATAAAGCTCCAAATGTCTGTCTGCTTCTTAGCCATTTCATCTGGCCACACTAGCAAAATAATTCTCTTTATGTTGTTCCCTCATTATGAATTCAGTATGATTCCAGTCTTCCTTTTACATCGAGCAGCAATGTGATGTATGATCTGTTTACTTTTGAATGATTTTTGATTTATGGAAGCCTGATGCTGATGAGTTATACAAAAGATCTTTGAGAAAATACAAGGTGTGAACCAAGAGAAAGTTTGCTGAAGACTTGGGAGAAATAAATAGCAAGAAGAAAGCTTGTTTTCCCACCAACTCTCTGTAGATGGTTTCATGCAGTATTTTGTGTAGCAGTATTTCATCTGGCTCTCTGTGAGGCACAGTTAAAGCTTTAAATAAAATATAGCCCCTGTGAACTTCTACTAAAGATGTTCATATTTTGTATGATTTCTCTTTCTGAATGTAGTGAGCAAATAGATAACACAGACCTGTTGGCCCCCACAACTCCCACAGCCCCTGTAGCAGGGCAAGATTTTGGGCAGGGGTGGGTGCTACTGCTTCCCTATACCCACAGATCTGTCTGTGAAGGCAAAAGGAAGCAGAAAGAGATGCCAATTTTATTGTACTAAAAGTTAGCACCCGAACCTCTGACTTGCAGCACTAGAGTCCTCTCCTCCTTCCTGGTGGTTGCTTTTCTAGTTTACCTGCCTTAAATGTTGAACCAGTTTAGGCAGCTCCATTCTGCAGCTGTGTTCTCAGAGCTCCAATCAGTCTTTTCAGTAACATTTTGTAATAGATGTTTTTTTCCCTTTTTAACATACGATGGATATTTTTCTGTTTTGCCAAGCCTCACCTTTTCTTTCTTTTCTTTCTTGTGTCCTGTCCCTATTTAAGTCAGACTGTTTTCACTTTCTCCCTTCTGTTTTTCCTTTTTAATTCCCATCCTGGATGCTGCCAAGGCAGGTTAGGCAGAGGCTGAGGGGGAAGTTGTCTGTGTCAGAAATTGGAGGTTGGAAGAATCCGTGAGGGAGGGCACAGGCAGGGATGTCCTGCTGCTATCCAGTGGGCAGTAAAAGACATGCTGGAGTTACCCTGTTTTTGCTTATGCCTTTGTGTTTGCTCAGAAAACCTGTGGGGGAGGAAGTGGGATGAAAAATAACATTTTTGTTCAGCCCTCTGTTTATCAGTTTCCAATGTGGTTGATGTGTGTACGTGTGGATTCATTGAGATGCCTGTGAGTTGTCAAGTTTCAGGAATGGGTGTTCCTTCATCCAAATGTCTTGCTACAAAACAATTTCCCTTGCTTCTTTTTGCCTCATTAGCTTCTGGATTAACCCTTTTTTTTGGGCTCTGGCACGAGGATGTTGATCGCTGCAGCGCATTTCTCTTTTCTGTGCAATGGCAATGTTTTCCCTCTGTGCTCCCTCAGTGTTCTTCCCATCACACTCTGCTTTTCTCTTTGAAGTGATCTCTCCTTCCTGACAGTTGGCCCTGGTAGGTACACATGTCTCATCTTCTCCTGAGCTACAACATGACCCAGACAGTGTTGCTCTTCTAATTGTCGCTGTGGACCCCTTGTTTTCCTCTCAGGTTCATACACAGACTGGTTCTGGCATCCTGTTTGCTTTCCCTGTTATAGTTTTTTTGTAACTCTGAGGTGGTAACTTGGCTACTGAAAGGATGGAATGATTAAAATAATGTTTTATGGATCACTGGGTGGGCTGGGGGTGGAAAGCTGTCGGCTGCTTTTGTCATTTTTGAAGGAGATTATTAAAATGTATCTTATAGCTTCAGTATTCACTGTGTGCCCTCATTGTTCTCAGTCTTTCAAAGAATATTCTGGAAAATGAAGTTTTATCATTAAGATTGCATTAAAGTGGATTACAGAAGGGAAGAGCAAAATATGAAGAATCTCAACAGCTCAGAACAGAAAGATGTTGGCATCTCATTCAGTGGGATGTGGAACAAGGAACATTAATAGGCTGATAAACAGAAATGACTTTTTCTCTTTAAGGCTTAAAAGGTTTACTTTGAACTTGCAAAGATTTTTTAAAATGCCACTTCTTCAAGCTTATGTTGAATGGAGAACTTTGTGCCTCTTTTATTTTATTTTTTAATGCTCATATTGAGTGAGCAATTACTTCTGAAAAGCCATAGGTGTCATCAGGGTGGAAGAAGAGTGCACAAGTCTGGCTTTAAAGGCTTTTGCTTCTCAGCACCTACTTTCAAATCCTGTTTTGTGTCAATAAGAAATAGGGCTTTCCTTTTGGATTTTTCCTTATAGAGGCAGTTCATATTGTATTTGGTGCAGTTTCTGGAAGAATTATCAATCTGTCCTGAGAGAGGAAGAAAGGATCTCAATAATGTACTTTGGCATGGTGTGGAGAGTTGTGAGGGAGTTGAATTTCACACCTCCCATAGCAAGGAAACCTATGGTAACAGTCAGTTCAGGGAATTTGAGGATTGTCCCTGCTTTCAGAGACATCTCTGGCATTTGAATTTTAGGTACATTAACATCAAATTTGTACTGAGGCTGAAATATAAACAGATGAAGGTGTTATTTCCATGCAGTGGCTGAGGAAATTGCCCATTTGTCTCTGCTCAACTTCTCTCATGTTTTAAAACAGTTGTTTTCCAACCTAGTTTGAGAGTTTTGTGTGTGGCTGAATGTCTGAGCTGCGAAGCTCAAATATTTTTCATTATTTTGGGAAGGAAGCCTAGCACATATCTCATTTTTCTTGGTGAATGTCAAATCAATCATCATTTGTCGGTCCACTCAACATTTATAGAAATAATACACAGTATTGGGAGATTAAGAAAAAAAGATTTCTCCATTGCCTTATCAAAATGTTCTGCAATAATCAAATGTGAGATTTTGGCTGTTTCATAGTAATGAATCTTATGTTTGCATTTTTTTATTTTGTTCTGACTCTAATCAGGACAAACGTTCTTTGATAAAGCAAAAAATATTTGCACTAAGGTTTCTGTAGTGTTGTTTTAATTGTTGTAACACATATATCACAGTTAATGAGGATTGTGTACTTATATTTACCCTATGCATAAAAAGGAATATTGTTGAACAAACTGCAATGAGTCTTAAGGCAGAAATTGAGGTTACCAGGTCTTACCCATCCTTTCTACCCTGTTTCAAGAACTGACCTGCTGCAAGCTTGATAGGCTGATCCACGGGCATGTTCCATCACCAGAGATGTTACTCTTGGCACAGGTACCCCTCTTAACTGATTAATTAAAACAGATCCAAGGAAGTGCTGGTGCCCTGGCAATGCAATTATCGCGTTTCAAATGCAGATGTGAAGCCCCTGTGAAGAACCTTCCCACCTGAATACAGCAATGAAGAGACTATTTCACAGTTCCCAATTATTAAATTGGTCTGTGAATGGTTCGAAATTGAACTGGAGCTTTAAACAGGTTTCTAATTCATCCCGTGCTTTAAAAGAAATACTTTTTTCAACGAGAAGGATTTTGAGGCAGGGAGACGGCTGCTTTGGAATTCTTGTGAATTCCTACATACATTTCCCAAGAAATACAATTTGGTGACCTGGCAGCCCAGGTTGTACTTGATTTATGCTAGAAGTGTTCTTGAAGTATTCCCTTTTGGATCTATCTAAACAGTACCTTAACGATAGTGCTATTTCATTTAAAAGCATTTTTATTTATTTTCTTTCAATTATAATGATGAATAAGACCCCTTAGAAGCACTCATAAATTTTCCAGTGTTGTTTCTAGCATTAGAGAAACAAAGTTCTTCTGTTCCTGACTAAGCTGGACATGTTGGGTTTGATCTTTCTCACTTGCTTGAGGGTTTTTGACTTGTGTGCAATACTTTTATTTCATGTCTTGCTCACTCATTAAATACTTAGTGCAGTCTCGGATAAACTCGTCATATTTAAATAATGAACTGACTCTTAGCAATCACAGGAGTGATTTCACTTTTATTTTGTTATTGATCAAGTGCTTTGCCAGCAGTTGATGTGTGATGAGCTGCTTGATGTGAGCCTTGGAGCAGCTGCCCACCACTGTCCCAGCAGCAGTCTGAGGGCTGAAGGGCACATGTGGAGAGCTTCTCCAGGAGCACGCAGATAATTGTGCATCACCACAGCATGCTGCACAGAGAACTGAGAAGAAGATGGCCCAGGCTATACTGATTTAATTGAGAATCATGTCTACATCTCAAAGGAAGTGCTAATCACCTGGCCTCAGAAGACATTTCTTTTCCAACATAGGTTGCTGGCAAGAGCAATGTGCAGGTGGTGGCTGTAATTACTTGCTGAGTACTATCTGTCAGTCAAAATAGATCATATTAAACCTACTTTTTCTTCTACTTTGTTAGAAAAAAAATGAAAAGATTCAGTAGAACCCAAGATCGTGCGTTGTTTGTTGAAAACAAGGCACGTTCTCAAAGGCAAATGGATTGATTTTAGAAACAGATATGCAATTATTTAAATGCTTCGTACATGTGAGGTTCCAGTAATTGTCTTGTGCTGCACAACAAGGCTGTCCCTGGGGTGGTTCTTCTTCTCTCACATCTTTTTCTGACAGCAGCTGATAATGCAGCTACCCGGTTTCCAGTGGCACAGCCGTAAGATGAGAGTGACCCTGGGTGCTGTGTCATGGTGATGCTTCTCCTCTGAGGCTTTCCTGATCTCTCTGATGATTGAGAGGCAGCACTCACAGGTCTCTCTTATCTTTCTCAGTGCCCGAATGCTGGAGAAGGTCCGGCAGCAGCTACAGGAAGAAGTCCTGCGTGTTCAGAGCCAGCTCTTGGATGAGAAGAAGAAACGAGAGCACCAGGAAGCGCTGGTCAGGCGGCTGCAGAAACGTGTGGTGCTCCTCACCAAGGTGAGTTCCTACACCATGTTTGGAAAAGTCCTTGTTTCTTTCTGCCAGGTGCAGCCCTTCCTATTTCTTCTTTTTTCACCTCCATAACTGGTGCTATAAAACTGTTCTGGGGTCTTTGCATAATGGGTGCTGTGGGAGACATGAAACCTGTCTTTAGGGCTTCATTGGAATGGAAGTACCAGTGCCTCCTAAAACGCTGCTAATGTTCCCCCCAAGCTGGGCTCATGCTGTGCTGAGGATACGTGACTTTGTCTGAGGCTTGGCATCGATGTGAGGGCAGAGAATTGAATCATGTTGTTGCTGGAGTGTTTTGAGCCACTGAAGGGAATTTATAATGGCTTTGGCTGCATTGCCTCCTTTCCTAAAGAGAACGAAGTGGCGGCACCTTGTCAACTGTTCCTGTGGAAAAACAATTTACAGAGAGTAAGAGATTTGCCTTCCTCTTGCGCTGGAAGTCTGTTCAAATATAATGGCAAGCACTAGACCAGTAAATTGAAAATACGTTTTAAGATTCTTTCTATAGAATATATCAAAGGGGTCTGCATCATCCTATATCAGGTGTACTCTCACCATGAAATTCTATACAATAATTCTGAAGTCCACAGAGCATTGAAAATTTTATATTAAATTCTGAGAGCTCTCTTTCCACAAAGGGAATAATGATTTGCTGTAGTCAGAATGAGAGTTACTTCACTTTCCAAGAATACTCCTTGCAAAACTTCCCTCATCTAAGCAATCTCCCTGGTGTTATAAAGCTGCTCACGTAAATGAGCTTATATGTGTGCAGAAGGTCAGACTCCAGTAGTCAAAACTCATGAGAGGGAGCCAGGCACATCACCGTGATGGGAGGCAGGAGGGGGAAGAACAGCTCTGGTGCCTGAGCTTTAGGCTTTGATTTTCAGTGTCAACTAAAGCGTTTTGATCGATTTTAATTGCTCTGCACCCAATTTTGTATAATTCCCATGTCATTGTTGAGCCAAAGAAGCTGTGATGTATGGTGCAGTAAGCAGGGCTCTTGAAGCATGAAGCAGCCACTTTACAAGAGGATATTCCATCAGGTCTTCTGACTGCAGAGTTTGATGCCTTGGAGAGTCACAAAAGTGCAAAGAGAAAAATGACAGCAGTTCTTTCAGCTTCACACTGAGGCTGGCACTGCAGTCAGGGTGGATGGACCAAACTCTCTGCATGGAATCAGAAAAGGCATCTCCTCCTCAGCCCTTCTCCTGCCCCCAACAGCAGACAGCTCTCCACAGTGTTCTACTTTGGAACTGCCATGGCTGGATAAGACACAGGTGGATACTGAGCCTGATAAAAAACCTGTCTTTATAACCTTCTCAGCTGTCTAATGTTGTGCTGGACTGCTCAGCCCTGAAGGAAGCTTCTCAGATAGTTTCTAAAATATTCCCTCTGTTAACTTTATTTCCAATGCTCAGCAGAAATACTTTTTTGTCATAGAACTCAAAAATACCATTACTTTTCTTTAAGTATGGGATAAAACCACAACAGTACTTTGGCATGTGATGGATTGTACCCTGATTTATATGAAAAGACAAACCTTTGCTTCGTTGGCTGGGCTCCCCCTGAAGAGGAGTATAGGAAAAGTTGAAGTGTTCTTCATCAGACCATCACAAATAAACTTGTGTTTTGACAGGGGAGGTTTTCAGTGTGCTCAGTGATTCCTCAACTGACCTGTTTTGAAGGAATAAGGACTTTGCTGTTCTCTGAAGATTTATATTCCATCCAGAGAATGCTGGGGTCCTTTGTGAAGAAGTACATGCATTATGGTACTTGGACAATCTATCCTTGGCACTGTTACTCCTGCTGGTTGCTCTTCTCATGCAAAATCAGAAGAAGGAATTTCATTTAATTTAAAAAAATGTAGTATTGTGATTTAAAATGAGATTGAGCAAATATATTTCCTGTCAAAAATAATTATTTTACATTGAAAGCATATCACCTAGAATGATATTTAATCATCTAATTAGTGGCATCAGTATTATAGCGTGCTTCTATGTAATTTGAGAATGGAAAAGATGAGTTCCCTCTATTCAATCTTTGTCTTGTTAAATAGGACTGTGAAAATCTAATTTGGGGGAGAGTATTATATATATGATCAAATTGCTATTGCTTTTGATAGTATGACTTCTGCATTTGTGTATGTTTGACCCTCTACTAGGGCAGTGAATCAGTTCCTGTGTGCTGAGCAAACACGGCCTGAAAGGCATCAGAGGTGTTCAACAGTGCAAGCTCAATGCTGTAACAGTTTTCCTTTCTTTGGGCTCAAATTGGAACCTGGAAGTCTCAGTCCTAGAATATGTTTTAAAATATGAATAGAAAACAGCAAGTTGTTCTTCGTTTGGTAACAGCAGTACCAAATATTCCAGTAGCAAATGTCCTCTCTTCTGGGGGTACTTGCTTTGCCAGTCTGACTCCTTCTCACTTCTGTGGCTACTGATTTTTTTTTTCCTCAAGATTGAAGCAATACTTCGTGGCTCTTACAGGCTGCCTGTCTCACTTGTCAGTCGTGCTCAGTTGCTGCTCACCACAGTCTCTGTCTTGGTTGCTCTCATATTTCCATTTCAGTGCATTTAACGTCTCTGTCCATTGCTTCCTTCCTCGCCTCATTTGCTTCTTTAGGGCTTTCTTGATCTTACTTGGGCCTTTCCAGTTGGTTTACTGCTTGGAAGTGGCACAGCTGTCAGTCTGGGATACTTCAGTGCATCCCTACAAACCTCTCTTCCCTGGCAGAGTAGAGGAACAGCATTCTCCAGTCTCTAACGTGTTACTGCAGTGGTCCAGCCCCATCGATTCCACTGCTGAGTGTGGGCGGGTGTAGGAGCTGCATCCTGATTGTTCCTGCTCACAGACTGTACTTTAGAACATGTTGGTTGATCATTTTGTCCCCTATGTCCTTGTAAATCAGGGCAATTCTTAAGTTTTCTGATTTACATGTTTACAGTGAAACATAAGACTAGATTTGGGCACCACCAAGGCTTTCAGACATTGATGGCTGGAAGGTTTCTCCTGGAGTGTCACTCCCTGCACTTAAGGTGATGAAACAGAAATTGATGTTTGAAGGGATGGATTCACTCTCTGTCAGAGATCTGCCTGGCTGGGCTTGCTGTCTGTCATGCTTTTTGCTTTCCCTTAGCTCAGAGTTTTGGGAAAATCTTTCATCTTTGCTTTAGTACCTGAGGTGGTTGTGATACAGCAGTACTGGGAGATACCTGAAATGCTGGGGAAACACCTAGTCCACCTCTGTCCTTTTCCCTGTTTGATTTACTGCTGTGTTTGCTTTGAATGCCAGGTTTACTCACACAGTTTTGTATTTGACTTTTGTGTTGTCCTTAAGCTTGTGAGTGTTTATCTTTTTCTGAGAGCTTTGCACACAGCTCCTGGTCTTTGTTTATGAAGTGAGCTTGTTAAAAACAGTCAATTCTGCTACTGAATGGCTAAAATTTGAATCTCTCAGGAAATTTTATATGATGTAGAGGCCTCCCAAAATGAAAAACCCTTTCTGAAATCCTTATCTGAGTGCAAGCAGCTGATTGAGTCAGTATTTCATGGAAAGAAAGCTCTGGTTATTTATTTCAGGAGGACAGCTTCCAGAGGGCACAACTGGGCCTCGTGCAGCAGAAATGAGGCTGAAGAACAGCAATAAAGGCACACTGAAAAGCTCCCAAAGACGTCTGATGTGGCCATCATCTCCTCCTCTCCTCCACCTGGTTGTGATCAGCCCTTACTTACTGTGTTCCTTACTCAGCTGCTGCCAGGGTTCAGACCTGCCAGGCTCTTCCCCTGCACATGTTCAGTTCGGTGCCTCCCAAAAGCAATGATTCCTTCTGTGCCCAGAGCTGCCAGAGATACCTGCAAGAAGCTGTAGAGTGAGTGGGAACAGCCCATAGCACGTGCTGCAGGTTTGACCAGAGACTAAATGCCCTGCTTTTTGCAGCCAGGGTGTGATCCTTTGCAGGAAGCTCAGAACTCAAAATGGGAAGCACAGTTTCGGTGACTTTTTGTAACTTATTCCAAATGAGGCCAATTTGCTCCTGAAATTGTAGGCTTTATGAATGCACACTGCCATAATTGCAGCCCTTGCTCTCGTATAAGGCATAACACAAGGACTGAACTAATCTGCTTGTGTTGGATGTTGTTGTTGTTTCACTGTGTTTATTTCCTGTCTGTGCACTTGTCTGCCTTTGGGTACTCTCCTGCCCGGAGAAGAGACTGAAAAATTCCCTTTTGTTTCCTCAGCTCTCAACCAGATCATGTGATATGATAGGAAATCTGTTTCTATTGAGATATAATTTAGGCCATCACCATAAAAGTTAGAGATTAAACAAGTATTGATTAGCCAACTCCAGCTGACTGCTGATACCACATGTTCCTGGAGATATCAGTCAGTGTGAAGTATATTAGTGACTCCCAGAGCTGAGAATGGCAAAGATGCATTAGAAATGGGACTAGGTAATTAAACTGTTCATTAAGCATGGCAGATGCAGAGTTCATGACTTGATTTGCCATCTGCTTTGTTTTGTAATCAGTAAAGATTTAAAATAATGCTGATGGCTTCTCTGTCGTATTGGGTCCTGCGTTATGTGTTTTTTGAGGAGGTAGGTAGATGATTTTAAAGCACAAGGAAGGATCTTAAAGTTCTGGGTGTGGAGATAAGAAGGTGAATTAAACCTTTTCCTGGGATATGGAAAAAATTAGCTGTAAATACAGCAGTCACTGTAGCACTGAAAACAGGCACTTTGGCAGGCAGATTCTTGTGACAGGCCTTTTGGGCACCATGCCCTGAGCTGTGCTCTGCTTCCAGACAGCACAGCTGGCCTTGGGGCAGGTCTGAGCCTCTCCTCTGGGCTATGAGCAGTATCCAGTGCTTTCCCTGGGTTTTATGATACTCCTTCCTTCCTTCAATCCATGTGGTGGTTCTGTGAGTGTCATTTAAGCAGTGCTATTGCATCACCAGCTGTGCTGCTGCTCCACACATGGTTGTTAACTGCTGTCAGCCTGACCCTCGCCAAACCTTTCCCTCTGCTCACTGTGCCTCCCTTTGGAGGTTTTTATAAACTCAGGGAAGTTACCTTCCTTTTTATGCCTGCAAATAAGTACATTTTAAGGCAATTCCACTTCTCCCTCTTCAGTGATTGAGCAAGGCAGGTTTTGTGAGTGCTTCCTTAGACCATCCTGCATCCTTGAGAAGGAGACAAGACACTCTGGGTTTGAAGGAGACTCAGCAGCCTTTTAGATTGAGCACAGGTCTCTCTAATTTCAGCTTGATTATATTAATCAGTTAAACAATTTCAGAGAAAAGGTGGTTGGTAGTTAGGGGTGGAGTAGGATAATAGCAGAATGAGGCAGAAGATCATTAGCAGGTGTGGAAAAGAGGCAAAGAGACAATTGCTGCCTGTGGAGTGCAGGGGCTCGGAACAGGTCACTGCAGAATTTTAATTTTTAGTTACCAGCAGCATCATCAATTTTAATTCCCAGACTCCTCTTGTAGGGTGCCTTTTTTAAAGAATGAAGAGCAACAGGTTAGAGATGAGGTAGGTGCTTTTATGAATCATTTTCTGCCCTGTGAGCTGGTGTTAAAATGATCATGAGTTCAGTCTGATGCAGGGTGGTTGTAGGGCTTCGTGTTTGTGATTTCCACAGGAGTGTCTGGGTTACTGGATAAAGGGTGCTGAGTTTTGTGAGGAGAAAGCAGGATTTGGGAGTTTGATGACTGCTTCCATGGATGTTTTTTGTTGGAGTTAAGGAGATATCACACTTTGCTTTTGTTGGTCTCTGACAGCTTTCTGTGTATGAGGTGGAAAGTGCTCCAGGGAAATGGAATTCTGTGAGGAGTTATTTTAACACAGTTTGTTTGGGGACTTCTTTTGTTGTTGGGGGTTTTTTTTCTGTATAACCCAAATTTGTTATGCTTTTTTTTTTTTTAATAACTTCTGCCAGTTACTTTCTGTGTTATATTTTAGTTCTAATCCACTTAACCACCTTCTAGAGCTCAAGTAGCTGCCTCCACACATAGCAGCGTTGGAGGTAACTTGCTGTACCACTCTTTGCCCGCAGTAGATGCCCTGCAAGGTAACTCCACAAATATGTGTTCTGACAACACGTTTCCTGGCTCATTTTTCTTTTTTCCATGTCTGTCACTGGTCTGCTTCACCTTTCTTAATCATCTTGCAGTCTGCTTTGTGAGGACCTTTAAACCATGCTCTCAGCTTCCATACCTAACAGCCTGCTAGGATCTGTTAACCTGATTTCAAGTATCTCTAGATCTCAGAGTATGAGAGTGATTTTTCTCCTCTGTCTGTACCCTCTAATTTGTCTGCTTCTGAGTTTTATTTAGTTTTTAATGGAATGGTCTAACTCCAATTTTCAAGGAAGTTGCTACAGGGAATACAAAAGAACAAATACAAATTTTATCAGCTTCAACTGTTCCCCAAGTCACTCAGCCCTGCCCCTAGAGAAGCACAGCAGTGTTGATGGCTTCACCCTGGCCTTGTCATGAACCAGCTGTAGTATTTATTGAAATGGTTTCATCTGTAGCTTTCTGAGCACAATCCCACAATACTCCAACGGCACTTGTATAGTGACAAACTCTGTGCTGATTTATACTTGATGCTTCGTTATATTCATTACAAGATCCTATATGCATGCTTGACATTTTAAAATACTGTGTTTGGAATGTCTTATTTATTTTGAGACCTTTATAAAGCAACCTCAATCTAAGGGTTTAATTGTTACTGATAGCTAAGAGTATAATTACCTCAGTAAAATATCATGGCTATATTAAGCAAATGGCAATTGTCTTCCAGAATAAAATGAGTACAAGCCATTTTCCATTGAAACAGGTTGTTTCTCGAGGCCTGCTAAAATCATTTACTAATATAATTGCAGAATCTCTCTATAGAGAATGAGTAAGGAGAGCTGAGATTGATGTGTTTGTAGAAGGGACTGACTGCAGCAGTGTTGAAGCAGTGCACAAAAACCATTTGGAAGGAGGAAGTATCTTTTAACACAACCAGAAAACGTTACTGTTTCTGAAGTGAGATTTGCAGATTTTGGAAATTCAGAAGAGGGTGTGGGCTCCCAGAGCAGTGCCTGCTTTTCTTTTGCTTGGTTTTCTTTTTTGCCGTCGTTCCTTACTTTGCCTGATTTGGTCCTAGGTTTCCTACTCACTTTTGACTCGGTGAAGAAAGTAGCAGAGTTGTCGAGTTCTCACTTCCTTATCCTGCTCCAAAATGACTTTTCCAAAGCCTGAGAGTTCCTGTAGTTCGACTTGTCAGTCTGCATTTGTCAAAGGTATCTCTGGCTCTGAGATGTGGGGGCTGTTCCCAGGCTCTGGGCACCACATGTGTTTGGGAGCGAGTCTGCCCTCACCTTCTTGCTTTCCACTGCATCCTCTCCAGTGAGATCCTTTGCTCTTGATCTGTTGTCCTAATTCCTCATAGCTAGTGGATAAGTTTGCCTTTTCCCTGACTTTGGATACTGTACTTTGTGTACCTGTGTGGCACCTGTAGGAGTTTGTCCCATGGAGGCAGGAAGGTGATGTGCTTTGGTAGAGTTGAGCTTTATCACCTGAGGGCTCTCAACATGGAAATGGTGAGTGTGAGTTCAAATGGGCAGCCTGGAGGCAGAAGATGAATTGGCTCCTGGGCCTTGCTTCCCCTTCCCTTTCAGAAGCATAAAAGAGCTCACAGAAATTATCTTAGCAATTCTCTGGGAATCAGTTTTGTGTAATTCTTTCTCTTGCCTTATTATGTATCTGGTAAAACCTTGCAATGATAAAAATATGGAGCTCATTACTATCTTTATATCTGATGTTTTTGAGGTGGAGGCACAAGGACAGCCTCTGTATTCTTATTGATGTTATCTCTGACATAATTTCTATTTAAGCAGTGAGTTTAGAGGGTTTTTTAAAATTTTATAACAATTCAGAGTGTGCAGCAAAGTTAAAAGTTATGTGTTATTTTATGAGGTATTTGTGAAGAACAATAGAAATGTGATCTTTTTTCCCAGAATACTGACTGGATTCTGCTTTGTTCTGCCCCCACTAGATATTAATGCTCACTGCTAAGAGGTTAGATTATGAAAATTAGAAATATACCCATAAAAGAATTTATATGACCTTCAGTTCTCATATTTCTCCGAGAGAAAGGGCTGTAGGACTTCTAAAGGTAAAATATTCAATAAAAAGAAATTAGGTTAATCCAATGTTATGGCTGAGAATTTAAACTCACCCAGGTCAGGTAATTCAAAGTTATAGTTCCCTTGATGCGTGTGCTGTAACATTTATTCCTTAGCTGCTCAGCTCTGAATTATGAAGGATGGTTGAGCAGGTCTGGCAGGGAAGCAGGCGGGAAGATGGATGGGTGGAATGAGGGAGTGATTGTTGGGGGAAGTTGGGCAGAACAAACCTGACTGCTGGGCAGGGGCTTGGGCAGCATCCAGGGATGGGGAAGGGGATTGGGATTTCTGAACAGCAGGCTCTGAAATACCAGCAAGGCTAAGCTGCACAAAAAGGGTTGGAGGTTTTTTTTTTTTTTTCATTTCTTTGTTCCTCAGATACTTACAGTTTGAAGGCATTAATCTCACTGCCTCTTAGAGTGGTGGTATTGCCACAGGAACTGCAGCTTTGAATCTCTGACTTCTTGCTGTTTTAATTCTCAGCCATAAAACTGGATTAACTGGGTTTGCTTCAAGTTGAATTGCAATGGATTTTTTTTTTTTTTTTAAGGGTAGGAGAGAGAGATAATTAAGTAATTGCACAGTAGCTTATTTCAACATGTGATGTGAGCCTCTGGTAAGAACAGCTGCACTACTCAGACACCAGTCAGAGCATCCTTTCAAATGAAGACCCAAAAATCTTTAAAAAACTGAAGGACTGTCTGGAGAATTGAGGAGTTTTGGATTGCTCCTGGCACAGTATCATGCAGTACTGGCTATTTTGTTCAATGTGTGTTCACAACATCTCAGGTCAAGCATTGCTTAAATTGATGAATATATTAGAAGTCAAATGAGGTTTTACAAAGCATCTTGGAAGTGGTTTCTGACCCATGATTTGTAGCATGGAGGAGAAATGTACTGTTCCCTCTTTTATGAGCACATTTGTTTAGGTAGTATTTCAATACAGAGTCAACAACTGTTTAGTAGAAGCTATAGAAAGTTAGAAGAATTGGTATTGTTTCAGTTAATTAATTTTGATTGATGTAATGAGATTATTACATTACAAGTTTCTCAGTGTATAGAACAGCTGCTGGGTTTTTTTAGTGTTATGTGGGGCAGGACTTGTGAAGAATCCTTAACTGTAAACTTGCCTGTTCAGGTGGAACCAATTTGGGACACTGGGGGAGCTGAGGCTTAGTTTTGTCTGTATGAATCCAGAGCTTCAGGATTTCCCTGGAAAGATCACTGCCTTTTTGAAGTCAAGAATTTGGAAAGGGATCAACAGGTAAAGTGTGAGCACGAGACAGGAAAAGAAGGTGAGTTTCTTACATCAGGATGATGCTGAACTTCCTTTCTGTCAGGAGGAGGAGGAGAGGGCAATCTCACACGAATATTCTGATTTGTAGAGGTTGTATTAGGAAGGTTCTATAACCCTGCAGGGCATCCAAGCCGCTTTTTAAGCATAGGGAAGCTTGGCCAGAGTAATGTTTAAACATGTCTGTCTGTGTCTGCATCTCCTTGCTTCCTGTGGGTAGTGAAGTGCAAGGATTCCAGCAGATGTGCTCCTTTGCCTGCCACGGTGTTGGGTGTGTGCAAAGTGCCATGAGCTTATTCCAGTGTTGCATCATCAGGCTCTTGCTCCTGTAGCAACACTGGGAAAAATGGAGACTCCACCCTGCTTGGTCTTTTAGTCAATATTTTGGGTGCCACAAGTCAGTGTGCAAGGATTTGAGACCAAGTGGTTAAAGTGAAATGTGAACACACTTCCCCTGGTGGGTTATTGCACTGTGCCCACAGCACTCTGGGGCTCATGTCTGCTTGTCCTGAGTGCCTGGAAGGAGCTGTAAAATCTAAATACAGAAAGAAATGGATGACAAGACTCAGGGCTCCCTGTCCTTGTGAGCAGTTGAAGGAGAGATTCAGACCATGATGCGCAGCAGGTCCTAGGGAGAGCTTTGGCCTGCTTGATTGCAGAGCCCATAGGTTTGGAGTGGGGTGTGCCTGAAGCCCTGTGGGCTCTGTGTCCAAGGGACAGAGCCAAGAACTCGTTCCCCCTTCAGGGAGAGGAGATGCTCTTACTCCCTTTCTGCCTTTGAGCAGTAGAGTCTTCTCTCCACTGGAAGAGTCCCTGCTCCCACACCCATTTTTCTCTGCCTTATGTGGTAGATGGGTTACAGGCAGGTCCAGGACCAACAGCTCCTTGTTATTGCTTCGTGGATGGGAGAGTAGCTGGGAAGGCTCATTCTGTGCATTGAACTTGTGATTAAATTAAAGATAAACATGGACGTGGAGTAATGTCCCTTTCAGGATGTGCACACAGCACAGAGCTGCGTGCTTCTACAGGGCATTTACAAAAGGAATGTGCAGCTCCCAAAATGATCTAGTGCAGGAATTAGAAATTTAAGCAATTTAACTCCTCTCCTCAGTTGCTGCTTTTTCAGACACATATATAAGCTGCAGAAGTTTTATGTTTTATGCTTGTAACAGGAATTCTGCTCTGTAAATAGTGTTTTCAGCTTTGCAGATAAGCAACTTTCTGGCTTTAATAAATTAATTTTCTGTTGATAACATACTACCTTTGGAGACCAACTTTTCAGGTTGACATTTCTATTATATTAATTACAAAGAGGGGAGAAGCTGTGCTTGTTTTGTCATTGGGAAATGCCATTTGCAAAGTTATTGGAAAGCTGACCTTGTCAGAAGTGTTATTACATTATCCCTCAGTGAGGGCCACCACAACTGAATGACAAGAAAAAAATGCAGAAAGAAAAAAGCAATTTCAGGAGATATAATGAAATCAAAACAAAATGCCTTTTATTCCTCTCCAACGTGAAGATGTTTATTAAGATAGCGTATGTAAGGGTTTGGTGCTGGGGGGAAAAAAGTGCTTGTGAACCATTTGGGGTTGTTTTTTAAAAATTAAAATCACCATATAAGAGAATTCTTGACCTTTTGCATGAAGTGAACATGAACAAGAGGCAGTGCTTACTCCAGTGACATCTCTCCCACTTCCTTTTTTCACTACGTATCCCTGTCCATTATCCCTTTTCCCTCTTGCTCACTCTTCATGAGGCTAAAGGGGCTCAGACTTCATGGACCAAAGGGCTGGGGGTGACCTTTGTCACTTCAGTGCTCGGAGAGCTCACCCTGGAATAATTTTCTTTCCCATCTCTGGTTCACTCTGCCAGTCCTTTAAGTAAATCCCAGCTCTTCTGTTTGCATCTAGTAAAATGCCAAGCAAATAATCTGTTTTCTCCTTTGCCTCCCAGTTTAAAACCACGGAGCTGTTAGTTTTCACAGAGCCATTCCTTGTTCTCCCTGGACACTGGGGAACAGCAGCAGCAGCAGGTTCCTGCTCTGCCTCAGTGTCCCATCTAGGCACAGCTCTGCTGAAAGCCTGGGTGATTGCCTTCTGCAAAGAGCTGTCTGCTTTCATGTGCCCCTGAACAACCCTGTGCAGGAAAGTACCACTCAGCTTAGTGGCCATTTCATCTTGGAACATGAGGGGTACAGCAGGATCTGCTGAGTGTCTCATTCTGCTCATCCCTGTTTTCTCCTCTTTCTGCTCTGTGCTGGAACTGTCACAGAGATGCAGGTCATGGGTAGCTCAGTGAGTGGTTCATAATGGAGCATGGTCATCACACTTTGGAAGCTTTAAATGGAATCTTTTTCTCCAAAGAAATTATTTAAAAAGCCCCAGAAAGCTTTTTAACCCACCCCCTCCTTCTATGTGAGGCAATGTGTTTCTTATGTAATATCTGCGCACATGAATTTGTCATGTGTGATGTTAACCTGAGGCTATGTTTGTAGCCCTTGCATTCCAATATTGGCTTTTTTACTTGCATAAAACAGAAGAAAAATAGCCCTGCTGAATTCCTTGAAAACATCCTAAATGGGATGCTGAGGAGCTGTAAATAATAGCCAGGTTTATAATTTAACTTTCACGGGGCATATGCAAGCTGAAGGGTGTGAAACACATGTTCTGGATCTGATGTTTTGCTTCAGATAACACAAGGAAACTAGAAATAAAGAACTAATTAAATGTGCACACCTTCCCTGCCTCGTTTTCCTCTCTGCCTGCACATGGATTAGTGAGTTCTGAGGTTCTGAAGCTGCTGCTGCTGTTGGTGCATTTTCTGCATTGAGCTGTGTTCTCTGTTGGGTTTCACTCCCTAACATCAGGAATTTTTTGATCCCTCCAAGCAACCAGCTCAAGCTGACTCATCTAAATCTGTCTTCTACCAAAATGCTGTGACTTTGTGAGGTCTTTTTAAACTTCACCTAGCTAGGCTGATTTTGGGGTGTTCTTTTGTCAGTATTTATGTTCTCACTACTTTTCCCTCTGCAGAGGTATTTTTTTTCTGTTTGGTTTTCCTTTAAGAAGAGAGAGCAGGGATGTGGAATTGTTGCCCCTCATCAGCCAGCAGTTACACAGGCTTAGTTTTAATGCCAAACTGCTCCACTGAAGGAACTGGATCTCTTAACTGCAGCCAGAACATCCAAGTAGGCACATCCAGTTGAATTAGTAATAAGAACAGATAAAGAACTTCCTGCCGAGCCTGACTGGTGGGCAGGTGGTCATACTTTGGCTTTATGGAGAATTCCCTGTGTTTTGGAAGCTCTTCAGCTGACAGAACCTGCAAGCTGTTCCTCCTCAGCTGCCGCTCTGTGCTCGGATCATGGCTCTGCCTCCACGCGGATGAATGGGTGCCTAACGATCTGCATCAAAAGTTTTGATTTGTAATTAACTTTCAATATGCTAAAAGGATGGCTAATAAAATTAAATGCAAATTACAGAGTTCACGTTCCTCATGCAAATACAACTTAAGAAAAATGGTATCTTCTCATTTTGCTGCATTGTTCAGATGTAACAAGCGCGATTGCTGCTCTCCCCAGGGACAGCTTTGGGACTTACAGGTTTATTCATCCAGACCAATGAGCTCTTTTTCCTGGCAGTTCTTTCCCCCAAGAAGTAGTGATCAGAAACTCTGAAGGCAGGGGTGGCAACCTTCTTGATACATTGCCTGTCCTTCTTTTTTGTCCTGGGACTTGGTCTGGAGTTAAATGTGTTACAAATATCTGAGTATCAATGCTTGGTAGACTCATGAGAGCTGTTAACAACTAATGAAGGTTAAATGCTGTCTATTTTGGGAACCCAAATGACACTGCCGCTCACATTTTAGCAGTACTCAGTGTCTAGAGCTGCTTTTTTCCTTCTGTCATTCCTGTGAGGTGGAGAAGCACTGTTATCTCAGTTATAAAAGAGGATGGAGAACAGATATGCTTGGGTGAAATAACTGAAGACCTGAGCCCAAGTCAAACAGGAGTGCTGTGGAAGAGCTGTTCAATCTTTACTGTATCTCCTTCTGAGAATGTTTGGGTTTTTATGAGGTCCCCCAGCACAGACTGCAGTTTTCTGTGCCTTCCCTATGTGACAATGACCTTCCTTCAGGTGGCAAATCCTTTGCTGCAGCATGTGTGCATGTATTCTGTGACACTGCCTGCTCCACTGTGTTAGGATCAGCATTTCACTGATTTTCTACGTGTTTTGAGTCTTGTCGTATCCTGGAAGCATCTGGTATAGTTTTGGTGAACCTGTGTTAGTACAAGTACTGATTTTTTTCCTGGAGCTGTGTTGCTGAAGTGGTTTTGTTTGTGGAGGTTGTGGCTGAAGTCCCTTCCCACCTCTCTGCAGGCTGTGTCTGGCTGGCATGTCCCTAGCGATGTCATAGCTTCCAAGGGTGTCAAAATCAAATCCCTAGGAGGTTGTGGTGTAAAAGCAACTTGTGTGCACATTGTGTGGAATCTAATGTTTTTTTCCTTCCTCTCTGCATTAACTTGCATTCGTGTGTGATTTTGCTCAGTCTGTTTATCAGCCTTTGCTTGTCCGTCATTATTGATATTTTTAGGTGCTCCAGAATGCCTCACCCTTGTCTCTAGACTCTGCTGACGTTAATATTTTATGTTGTCAGCTCACATCTTGCTGTTTGCCCCTGTTCCACTACTCTAATAATGATCCTGAAGGAAACTTCTGGCTCTAATCCCCAGTGCAGCCTCCTGCTAATTGCTTTCCATGGCAGGGAGGGGTGGTGTGCTCCTCCATCAGCCAGCTCATACCAGCAGGTATTTGACTCTCACATAATGATTAAAACCCAGGGATGCTGGGTCATTTAAACAGACTTTCAAACCCTGTGTTCACTGGTTCGCTCTCCTGTGAGTTCTCTCAAGGAATTGTTAACTGGTTCAGTTTAAATTACTCTCACAAAAGCTTGTGCTTATCTATCTCTATTTTATCTTGTTACACTCAACTCAAAGAGATGCTTTGAATTTGGAACCTTCTTAACTAATTTTCCTAATGTTCAGGTGAAACTTCCTTGCCAATGACTCTAATTTCCCAGAACAACCTTATCTCTGCTTTCAAAACAGAGGAGGATGTCTGCTGTCTGGTATCTCCAATAGGATAGCCATTTTTAATGATAAATCATTTTATTCCTTTTGTCTGTTAACACCTTTGTTACTTTTTGGTCTTGGGTGAATATCCAGCTTTGAGATTATTATTATTATATCTTCTTAGTGCAGTTTAATTTCTTGAAGCACTTAGCTGCCTTTATCACAGTTCTCTGGTTAAAACAGAGCAGAGGAGCTGTGATGGTTCTTCTTGGAGCCTGTATCTTTGCTGGGTCAGAGTGTGCAGCTGCAGTCACTTGTGCCTCTGATAGACTCAAAGGATTGCCCTGTATGTGGAGCTGCCCATCTCAGCTTTGTTTGGGGTTCTATGTTTTCATAGTGTTGAAATTTGTCTGCCTTTAAAACACAAATTAATATTGTTGCTGTGGCTTTCATTTACTTGAAGTTCTCCATTATGTTTTACATTTACATGACCTTTTCTTGCTTTATGCAAACATCGTGACTTTCAGTGTTTTGATATTTGTATTTGTTTTCATCTTTATGAAACTGGTAATGTTAAAAAAATACATCTGTGGAGATATACAGTAGGTTTATTTTCTTTCAAATTTGGTTAAAGATATGAGATACTCTTGCAAGTTCACGTACTGCAAGTAGCAATTTCTGAGCTGCTCATTCTCTTCTCCCTGTACAAGTGCCTGAATATCCCATGAGATTTAACAGTGTTGCAATGAGTAAACAAATCACTGTATTCCCAGAAAAGTGTGACTGGATCACAGCTGCTGTCACTCCTGTCTGTCTGGAAGATGAATCAGCCTCTGAAATGTGCAGCTGTGGGCAGTATATGGAGCTGGGTGGTCCTGCTCTCTAGGATCAGATGGAGATTTCAAATCTGTTATACCTCATTCGGGGTATTACTTAGTGGATTTTTTTTCCCCCTTTCTTGCCCCTTTAAAATTTATAATTGAGTTTTATTTATTTTATTATTTTATTTTATGAACCAGCCTGGTTGGTGGCTGCATATTTATTTAGAGGGAGGCAATCAGCTGCCAGATAAGATGAGAGGCCATAGTTCAGGCATTTTCTGTGCCAGGTACCATTGCCAGATGGCCAAAAGAGCAATCTTCTAACTAGTTGTGGATGTGATTATGATGTTTTTATGAACTTATTCCAACTTTTCCTTTATTTGTTTTCACAGCTGTTAAGGGCACTTTTTATGGTGTTTCTCTAGTCTGGAAAATTTAGATCAGATTAGAACATAACTTCTCAGAGCTGCAGGAAGTAGGGCATAGTTTAAAGAGGATTAGTGATCAGTGTGTATAAGGACTAGTCTGTGTAAGGTAAATCTTAGGAGCACCTTTATCTTAAGTAATTTATGTGTCAGTAGAGATTTCCTTCTTTCTTCAGCTCGAATCTGTCATGCTAAAGGTCATTTTATTGAAATTCATGCTCACATATTCATAAAAGGATTCATTCTTCTGAGCATTATCAGTCACCAAGTTTTTGAAGTTGCCATGCTGGATATTTTCTGTATGTTTTAGCCCTGGAATCTGATGTGATGAATTAGGTGAGATGGCTGCTCATGATAGTACAGCATTAATAACACTGAGAGGCAGAATTGGGATGACATGCAGTCTTTATACTTAGTGTGGTTCAACTGGAAGGAGAATATGAAGTTATAGGAATGGGACTGTTAGTTGGGCTTGGGGGGAAGCAGATCTGTAGGTAGTTACAGGCTGATGCTGTAGGACAGATTTGCTTTGCTTAATGGTATGTCTGGGATCAATTTTTGTCATCCCTTTGGAGAGTGCTGCAGGTCAGCTCTGAGCTATAAGTGTCCTCAGAGTGGTCACTCCATGTCACAGCTGGAATCAGTGGTCTTTCTGGGAGATTTTTACCTGCTCCCATCAGCAGGAGACCATTTCCAGAGCTAAACCTAACCTGCAGGTGGGAATTCTTTGACAATCTTGCATTGCCAAAAGCTGTGGCACTGCATCTCCTTCCATTTATCCTTAGATTCCCCCCCCCACCAAAATTGGTTTGGAATTTCCTGGTATTAGAGGATTATGAGTAACACTTGTCACATCTGGAAGTTGTAAGCCATTGAGGAATGATTTCAGCTCACTCCTTTACAGTCTGCCAGCCTTTTTACTGTTGAAGATTTGAAGGGCTGGGTTACTGCTCTGGAGCTGTTTCATCGAGTCTTCTGACAAGGAAACTTCTTTGCACTTCAACCTTGAGGATTTTGTTTTTATTGTGGGCTGAGAAAAGGTATGCCAGAGGGCAGAGCTGTGCAGCCTGTGTGGCGTGAGGAGCAGGAGGAGGCTGCTCTGTGTGTGTGTTGATGGATCTGGCTGTCAGATGGGTGGGAAGTGTGCTGAGCCTTGCTTATGGCATCTCTGTGTTTCCCATCCAGAGTCAGGCTAATGACAGCTCTGATAATGCCAGATGGCAGTCACCAGTCACCATTTAATAGCAGAAAAATGCCTAAATATTGTCTCCAAAACTGGTTTGTTCATTCTTTCTCCTCGTTCCAGCCTGGCAGTGATCTGCAGGCAGCACTTAGGGACCTCCTAAGAAGATCTCGTGTAGAAAACTGTCAGAACAGATTGCTGTATGGGTTTTCAGAGGATTAAAGTTAATTAAAGAGCTATTCCTTGCTTTCATTTCCTCATATCTGCCAGCTATTTACATGCTAATGTAGGGTCTTCCAGGGAGAATAGGACAAGTGTCAGCACTGGGCATGTTATCACACATGGAGACAGTAGAAAATAATGAGATGAGCAAAAAATATATATATAAAATATGTATGTACGTGTGTGTAGCTTGACAACTGAAAGCCAGCAGCACAGCTTTTTGCATATTTTCAGTAATGTGTGATCTTACTGAATATAATTCACTCCATTACATCTCACACTGCATAATTTAATACTTCATTCACTATAGTATCTTTACATAAGGACTTTTATAAACAGGCAGATTTAACAGGGTTTTTTTTTTGTCTATCTTATTCTAAAGAGGAGAGTTCTTTCCTGCAGAAGTAGTGAGTAGTTTTACTGGGAATACAAACCTGGGAGCAGAGACTTCAATGGGGACTGGCATCTACTGTTGCCTCCTCTTGGAAGGATTAAACAGAGGAGATGCTCAGCATGGAAGCAAACTGAGAGTGGATGTAATTGTTTTCTGCTCCAGTTGAGTTATTATTTTCCCATTCCATTTTCACATTATTTCAGAGGGTTATTTTGTCCTGTAATTTTTCAATATCTTTCATTTTAACACTTTATTAAAACTGCTACATAACACATGAAATAAAATTGATCTCAGGTTACACTTCAAGAGGGAGTTTAATGCTTTAGGAAAATGAGAAACCTCACTGTCTGCATTTTTAAACAAAACTATCAAAACCATCTGTATTGTTGAGTATAGGTACAGAGTTTTGTCAGCTGCTGGGGGTGGTCCAGATAGTTTGAGGATGCTGAAGGTAATTAATCTTCCAAGGACCAAGGGCAGTCAAAGACAGATTAGTTTTCTGTAGTTTTTTGTTCCCCAGTGTGCAGGTGACATCCAAAGTCAGTGGCTTAGCAGACATGGAGTGCCCTTAGCACGGGCTGCAGCTGAGGCTGGAGTCCCTGTGTTCCTTGTGACCTTTGTGACACAGCTCTTTGGCATTAGCCTTTCTCTTCATTTTAGCTTTTTGTGGTTTTCCTAGTGGAAAACATGATGGTCTTACTCTCAGATGTCAGGTGGCTGTTCTTTGGCCTTGAAAATCCATCTGATGTTTTGTGAAAGAGTTAAAAGGTGAGGGAAAGGGGAAAAACCTTTTTTTGGAGACTCATTTGGGGGCAGGCAGGGGGAGAAGGTCGCCCACACTGAAAAGCCACAACTGATCCCCTGCTTGCTCCCACCTTCATAGCACAGCTTCCTCAAAAGATGCTCTGAAAGGGATATTAGGCCAGGGATACCCTGGGATTTGGGTGTTTGAGGTTTTCTCTTGTACTTGATATCCCAAATCCTCTCTTTAGCCAGGCTGGTGGGTGACCAAGATGAAATGCTGCTGTGCACTAAGCCTCAGGCTGAATTTCTCCCTGCTGTGGTTCTGTGAATGTCAGCTGGGCTGCACCAGGGAAAAGCTGTCCCCGGTGTCTGGGTAGATGCTGCCAAAGGCTTGTTACCCAGGCCTGTGCAGATCAGAATAATTCAGAGAATAACTTGTTGTTGCTCTGGATTCCCCGTACCAGAGGAAACCAGCGTTGTTTCAGTATCTCTGCTGACTAAATCCTGTTGCTGTGTGGTCAGGAGAATGTGAGATGGGTGCTCAGAAAAGACAGTGAGCACCCAGAACTTATTGAAGATGGGGCACACATGGAGCAGATGCTTTGTCCCTTACTGGGCTGCCTGTCCCTGGCAGGGCCAACACAACATTGCTTGCAGGAGCTCTGACAAATGGAAATGACAACCAATGCTTAAAACATAAAGTATTTTAATTTGTAATGCTCATCTCTGTTAGACAAATGGTAAGACTCCTGATTTTTATGTGTTCAATGTTGGTTTTGGGTAAATATGAAACCATTTAAGAAAAAGAGAGAACTGTTCTCAGGCTTTCCCTATCAGTGATATGTGTATGCACTTTTCTTGCCATTCATTGATGTTGTACTTCGTGTGAGGGAGGTTTCTATTTTGTATATCAAGTGGAATCTTCAATTTTATCTTGCCACATGCTCAAAGGACATTTTTATTTCTGTTACATTGTTTTAGAAAGAGATCCACACTTTTCTTGCTGTCTAACAAATGGTCTCTTTATTCAGTCAGAACAGTTGGTCTGTTTTGAGACTATGGTGGAGTCACGTTGTGCAGGAGCAATTCAGCCAGAAAGGACATTTGTTTAATAGGTTCCATGTGCTGAGAATATGGATATTTTCAGTGGTGACAATTAAGGCTGAACATTTTTTTCACATTTTCTCATTTTACTAGAAAAGAATTGAGGGGAAAAAAAGGTTTCTTTCAGTTTTTCAGGCATTACATGTGGACTTTGCTACTTTATGCCATATACCCCTTTTCTGGGACCTGTAAATATATGGATTTCTAAGATATTTAGCTCAATGCAACAGTTCCTTGCTGCTGGGAAGAGAACATGAATCGTTTTTGGGAACTAAAATTCCAGTGCCTGTGTATGTCTGATTTGTGAGTCACAGGCCCTTCATTCTGCATCCTCACCTTCAGACATTGTGATTCTTGGTGATGGATGTGGATATTGGGAGCAGAAGGTAATTTTAAAGATATAGATGAAAAGAGTTTCAAATAATGAGGTGAGAATTTGATGTCAGTACGGTGGCTTTTTTTTTAATCAAAATTTTATGTTATTTTGACTTCTGGAGCTTAAATAGAGC
Source organism: Corvus cornix cornix (assembly GCF_000738735.6). Lineage (NCBI taxonomy): Eukaryota > Metazoa > Chordata > Aves > Passeriformes > Corvidae > Corvus > Corvus cornix. Next base: position 4,520,430 of record NC_046344.1, on the reverse strand, counting down.
ACGGCAAGGATCCTAAGACCAAAATTAGATTTTAGGTTTAATTTTTGGGTGTCATCCCTCAAGATACAAAGTAAAGTAGCAACTTAGAGCAGCAAACAACATGAATATTTTAGAAGCAGCATCTTTTCTATATGCTGCCATCTGTTGATGACCTATGCACTGGAAAGGGTTCATTTCCCAAAGTCAAAGGTTTCATTTCCCAATGAGATATCCCAAGAAAGCTGTGGAATACAAGGTAAATCCTGATGCTTGGAGAGAGCTCTCCAGCATTATTTTTCTTCCCTCTTGGAAACTTCTATGGACTGGTTGAATGCAGTTGCTGACAAGAGTAGTATTGTGGGGGAAGAAGCGATGCACAGTACTTGCAGTCTTACATGCATACACAAAAATATAAATAAGAATTAGCAAATGAAAGAACTAAAGAGGTCTGGTTTGTTAACATTCTGTTTTTTGAGCTTTGGCTTTTTGAATGGTTCTGATGATGGAAAAGAGAGGTTGTAAGTTGTGTCCTTGAATCTGTGGACGTTGCAGATGCTCACAGCACCATTTCCATTAATGCATTTTCCTGTCTTCAGTGCAAATGACCCCCAGATATGTGATAGCTCTTAATGCGTTTTGAAACTCTCTCCCATAATTAACTTCTGATGGACTGAAACAAGGCTGTGGGGGTTGGAGATTTGAAGAGAGAATGCTCAACAGGTTTTGAAAACGATGTGTAGAAGTCCTTCTGCAACTCACATGATTAAGCTTAATTATTTTGAATTGATTATGGGGCCTTGAGTATGGATATGTAACAAGCTGTTTGTTGTCCCTCAGCACCAGCAGCTTTTTAAAGCCCTCTTCAGTCGGATCCCAGCCAAGCAGAGTGTTCCTCTTTCCTGCTAATTTGCTGGCCTGGCTCGTGCTAAGCAGCCTCTGCAGGGTTTCCATCAGAGCAGCTCCCATCCTACCACCAGAAGAAGCCTGATGACACTTGAGCCTCTTGCTCAGTCCACAGGCTGCTGTTAGCAGCAGCTCAACTTTTCCAACCCTGTGAAGTTGAAACAAAATCTGCCTGCTCTTCCCACCCTCACCATTACCCACATCATAGAATCAGAGGATGGTTTGGGTTGGAAGAAGCCTTAAAGCTCATCTCCTTCCAACCCTCTTCCATGGGCGGGGACACCTTCCACTAGACCAGGCTGCTCAATGTCCCATCCAACCTGGCCTTGAGCACTTCCAGGGATGTCACTGTGGGTGTCTTTGTCACTTATGTGCAGCACAGAGCTCATGGTGATGATGGTGTTCCTCTGTAGCATGTGAGAGGCACAAGTTTGGGCTGTTAATTAATAATTCCAGTCCTGCACAATGACTAGTCTGATGACAAGTCTCTGCAAAAAACCTCTTGGTAGCCTTTGAAGCAAGCATGCAGAAATATCCTATTTTCAGCTGTACATATTTTTTTCCCAGAATTACTTCACCATGGCACTGCTCTAAATATGTCTTGTGAGATAAGCTTTAAATCCTACTTGGGCAAAGTTTATTAAAAATTAACATTTGCATGGGGAGTTATAAAAAAGAATAGGACCTTCATTACCTTAAAATCATCTGAAGTACAAAATAATATTGAATTGCTCTCCACTGGTCCAGACCAGGAAGACTCTTACTGCCTGCCAGATATTGAAGCCCAGAAATAATCAGCATCAATAATATCCAAAAAGCCACACTGGAAACTGCACCTCTATTCCCAAAGGTCCAAGAAAGCGAGCTGCTACCACAGGCTAAGCAGCCTGAACTCATTGGAAATGGGTGTTAGCTGCCTTTCCTCTCAGTGGGGAAAACTGCAGTGTTCATTAGGCATCCACTCCAGATATACTGCTCTGGCAGCTCACAATGTTTGGGAGTGATAAGTCAATGCAGGGGATGTAGTTTCAAACGGTTTTGCTTTATGGAAGTTCACACTTGAACCAACACAACCCCTGGGCCAGGTAGTGCTGGTTTATCCTGACTGAGGATCGATCCCAGTGACAGCGGTTCTGATCTTCAGCCTTTACAGGAGTTTGATGGAAATAACAGTAAAGTTACTGAAAAACAACTGGGATGAGAAAGAGTCTGCACAATAGATATATGTAGAGCATCAGTTTTCATTTTCGTTTTGTTTTCTAGGACAGATGAGGAACACGTTCCTTCCCGTATCCCTTTCCTCTTGGGACTGCACGTCGCTTGCCTCTACCTTGCAGCATTTAATCTGTTGTGATTGCCTTAAATGTCTGTGTCTCCATAATATTCACCTTCCCTTGGGCTGCAAGTCACCAGCATGTGTGTCTTTGTGTTAATTTGTCCCAGTTCAGAGGCACAGCATCATTAGTGAGACGCCGCCGCCGCAGTAATTACTGTGGGATTTGGGCGCAGCGGTTTGCTCATGCATTGCTCTGTACCTTCTCTTTAATCTACGCAGGCCATCTGCTTCATTTCTTAACTAAAAGTTGTTTTGTTTCTGCTTTGGAAGAGTGATTCTGTTGCTCCTGATCTTCTCTGTGTAGAAAAGCCACTGCAGCCAGGATAAATTCCATCAGTTTGATAGATTGTGCTCGTTTTTGAAAGATTTCTTACGGGTTGTGCCCCGTAGTTTTGCTGTGCACAGATTTTTGCTTTCCTCTGTGGCTGCAGGGACAGTCAGGGCAGAATTTTGGTAGGACCGCTCTGTAATCTAGGGAACTCTTGTAAGTCTGACCCCAGTCCTTCTGTTGGCTCTGTAGCAAAGATTTCCCAATACAAATACAAATATACAGTTACAAAAATGTTACTGGGTGGTTATCCCATGACAACCCTGTGAGTAAGAACCTTTTAAACCCTCATTCAAATAAGAATTGTGTGTTGGGTGACAAAGCACTTTGGCTTTTGTCTAAAACATCTGTTGTGTCTTTTGCCACTGCTTACCTGATCAAAAACAGTGAAATGTTGGAGTTATCAGGTCAAAAACCTGAGTTACTCCAAATCTGTCTTTTCCCCTTTTGCCTTTCTCTTCCCAGGACTTCTCCAGGATTAAATGGATCAGCTTTTTGTTAAGAGCTGATTTCCTAAGTTCAGGCATCACAGTAGATAGTTTAAGTGGATGGAACACTGATATTGCTGTTAGGGAAAGCTTGCTTTTATTTCCCAGAAAAACTTGTTCATTAGATGATGATTTTGAGAGGTACTCTCTGGTGTGGCCAAACTGGACAATTTTTGATGTTTTAGAGGCATTGAAATAAGATTGTAAAATAAGAGCAGTGGGGATCTAACAGCATATGTCACTTTTTTGGTCTTTTGGAAGAATTTATAGCCTAGTTCTACCCATAGAGTGTGTTTTGTTTGTTGCCTTTTAAAAATGGTCCTGTTGTCAATAAATAAGGTGAGGGCTACAGTGATCCATGCCTCAAAAAATATAAAATGAGAAAAGTAACTTCCTTAGGTCTATTGACAATTTATTTTTCTTGTAATGGGAACATTATTTCTGCCTGAGCCTCTCTCTCCTTGCCACTGGAAGCTGGTGTATGCAGTTCTGAGACAATGAAATAGCAGCATCAAATCAGGCAGTTTGCATCTTGGTTTTGTGAAAAGAATAAAAAAACCACCCACATTATTTCTCCTAAGACATTTTGGAGTAGAGCAATCATTTAGAAAATGAAAAGATTCTTTGTCTAGGAGGCTCTTCCATTTTGCTCTTTAATCTGAGCAGCTGTCTTCCTCCTTCCCCATGGGAAGTTGTGGTGGGTAAATAACATGGAAATTCATTTGATGATGGAGACATTAGGGGTTGGCATGGACAATTAATTTGTTATTAGACAGAATTAATTTTATTTGATCCTTACATGGTTCTGTTACTGCATATAAATTCAGCAGCTCAGCGAAGTTATCCTGTGAATGCAGCCCTGGTTTTGCTGAAGGATGGGGCTTTTTTGTGGCTGTGACATCAGGAGTGCCTTCTCTCCTCACCTGTGTGTGAAATGGAGATACAGGGAAGCTTTTGGCTTTATGCTGCTGGAAGTCATTGCTGGGTTTGTGACTTGTGCTTTTCCCCTTCCCAAACTAAATGCTCTGGTCTTCTTTGCTTGGAACTGGTTTGAAAATGTTTCTGAAGCTCCATCAGCAGAAAGCTGACTCGAGAAGAAAATGAGAAGCTTTCCTTCTGAGTTCCTTTGCTCACATGAGAGGCAGGATGAAGTATCAGTGGCTACAGATAGAGCTGTTAATTTTCATCTCCAGAGGCATGGAGATGATGGGATGATCTCCTCATAGTGGGACAAAGCAGCACCTATGGATTTCCCCTTTTACTCCTAGCATTCGAAGCCACATTTTGGTTGACTCTGGTGGGTATTGATTATTTCTTCTGCAAAACCAGACAGGAATGAGATCTCCTGCCATCTTTCATGACTTCTGAATGTCAAGAATTTGGAGCACATGCAACAGGAATGCTTTGGGAATGTTCATACTTGTTACTATCTCTGCTTCTTTTTACTGTTTCCTTCTGGTTTTGCTCTTCTCTGTGTGACTTTAGGAGAGGCAGCACCTCAGAAGTGGCTGCACAGTGCCAGTGATCCTTTCCTACAGAGCTGGTGCACATTTTGTTGATTTGTTTTGATAAGAATGACCTAATCACTGAGAAGATCCCCAGAGAGACTTCAGAGGTCTGTGTTTTAGCCCAGTTCTAAACTGGCGAATGACCACAACCACTTCATCTTGGGGGCACCAGTTTCCCCTCCAAGGAGATGGAGATGCTGAACTCCCCAAAGAGGCTGCTTTAGGATTAACTGCTAAAAAGTGCAGCATAAAAACCTAAAGGTAGCCCTGCACCAAGTGGAAGAGTTTCATGAACAAGTTATATATACTTATAACAGTGTCCTTGTAAGACATCTGCATTTGCATATATTATACTGCATTTTTCCTTCTGCTTCTCTTCTGCCTTAATTGTCTGTGCTCCAGTTTTCCCCAGACTGGAGAGTCTCTTGCTTGTGCTAGATTGGCAAACTAAAGATAAAAGTTTTTGAAAATGAGACCAAGGACAAAAGCAGGGAGGATGTTCAACTCGGAACTGTGAAAGAATATGTGAGTGTGTTAAAAAGGGTACCAAATTCAATTATTTTTGTTAACCGGTGAGATCAGAAGAGGAATCAATTATATCATGCAGGTATCTCTCTTTGTGAGCTGCATGGTGATAACTTCAATTGCATTTGCTTTTTAAAGTTGACGTGCCAGGAGACAGCATTGTTTCAGTAGGAATGAGCAAGGAAGAGACTAATGTCATCTGTAAATGGTAGGGAAATATGAAACTCACACCATATCTTGGCAGTAATCTCTTCTGTTTAAAAAGCAAATAAGTGAAAAAGCAGGAGAAACTAAGGGATAAAATCACACCTCTTGAAGAAATACAGGGCCAAGCTTGGCGTGCGTTGTTGGAGATGATTTAGCAGTAATTAAATTGGTTCCAACATAGCGGCTAAGACTGAAGATGAGAAGAGGGAGGGGAAAAAAAAATTCCTTACTGTCCATTAGCATGCCAGACTGTTAGCAAGCTTGGTGGGAGAGTGGTGTGTAAGTAAGCATTAGTTGATGAGTAACTGTCCTCCCCTCTCAGTCCACGCTGAGCAAGCGCTTCATGCTGGTGTTAACCACCCCCAGCACAGACAGGCTGTCATTTCTGGGTCTGTTTAAAATGGTCTGCTGTCAGGCACAGCAGAGACCACAGAAATTTCCTTAATGTTGAATGCAGAATTCACCCCAGCTCCTGCTCGTTTGCCATCTCTTTTACTGCCCCGTGAGGGTCTCGCTGTTTGGATGATGCCCTCCCAGGTATCCGTGGTTCCTGCCAGGCTCCAGCAGCCCCTGACAGAGATCACCCATGTGCCCAAGCCTGTGCAAACATTCCATAAAACCTTTCCTCTCAGCCAGCTTGCCGTGGGATGCTGTGCCTCTGGGGCTGCTCTGGTGTGCAGAACAACATGCTGCTTATAAATAACACCGGCTTATTTATAACGCGCTCCTATGGCGTTGCAAATAACAGCCATATCCATCACACACTGTTCATTGAAACATAAGGGTTTAAAACCACTTCAGAGACCCCTTGTTTCTTCATGTGGTGAGTGAAAAAGCAATTGCTGTTTGGAGCATGGGAGGAGTTGCCTTTGTGTGTCTCTTTGCTGTTGGTATCAGTGGGGTAAATTGTCTAATAACTTCAATTCTAAGCTTTTGAAGTATTTATATTGTTAAAAAGTATTTTTTAAGAATGAAATATATGTGTTTTGAAGTGCATGAATGTTGAATTTGGAGAAGAATGACTGTGTTCAACTCAATTCAGTGGGTGATATTAGAGAGGCAATTACACATGATTTGTGAAATAAAGAGAGCAACCTTGGCAGAGTGTGGTACCTGCAGGGTTTAACAGCACCCTCTGATCTGAGCTAATAAGAGCAGTGTCTAATATTAGAGTTTGCCTTGTCAGAAAACCCATTAGTGTGCCAGTGTGAGGACGAGGCGTGCGAGGCAGAGCGAGCAGCTGTTTGCCTTTTGGTGCCACAGGAGGAGGCAGGGAGAAGCTCTCTCTAAAAACTTCATTTGTCATGCTGCTGCTTTTCTGTTTATAGTATTAAACTGTTGATTAAGAAAAAGATGATTGAATAGGTACCTTCTTTTAGAAGCACGCAGACTTCAGCTGGAGATTAATTCCTTCATTTGCTTGTGTTCCTCAGAAGTTTTTTAAAATTTTGTGTAAAGTTGGGGTGTTTTTTTTCTTTTGAGATGAAAACTTCAGAGCTCTCTACTTTTCAACCTATTTATTCTTTTCATGTCATCCTCTTTCAAACACATTGATCTGACAGTATTTTTTCCTTCCCTTCTCACATATCCAAAACCTAAATACAACTACAGTTTCCATTCAGTGCCCTCTGGAGGAACAGGTCCTTGTACAAGCTGTGCCACAGGCTTGGTGAGGAAGGGTTTTCAATTAGTACATTTGTTTTTAAATTCAAAGCTTTTAGGGATTGCTGTTAAAATTAGGTATATGGGGTAACCTGTTGGATGTGCAAATACAGAATATTAATCAAAGACCACAGACATTTCTTCTCTGCTTTGATTTTTAGTGTGGCTCTGTGAGTCTTCTGCATTTTGCTTGGTGGCTGGCCCTGAGTTTTCAATTACAAAGTGATTTCTTGTCCTTATTCCCCATCTCATTTATTCCTGGCTCTCCTTGCAGTCAGCTCTGGATAACTGAGAGAGATGCTAGAGTGGTTCCTCTCAGTTGTTGGAGAGAAATGGTATTTATTAACCATCTACTGAAACGGTAAAAAGTAAGAGGAAAAAGTGAAGAATTACACTAGTGAATACTGCAGAGAAACATATCTTCAAATATGTACAAGACTGCTCTGGAGGAAAAGGTGATAAATTTTTGCCAAGAATTGTGCTTACAGGTGTAGAGATCATTTCTAGCAGGTACTTTGTGTTCTGTTCGTGCTTCCAGGGCGCTGCCCCAGCAGCTCCGAGCACAGACAGGATGGATGAACTGTGCTTTGCCCTCTCCTCCCTTCATGACCTCAGTGTCCTGCTCCTTGGGCTTAGGGGGAATCCAAATGACAGAGCCTGTGAGCCAGCCTGGTCTTGTCAAGCAGCCTGAGGTGGATGGGATCAGTATTTCCCTGAATGGAACTCTGTGCAGGTGCTCAGTAAGATACAAACCTTGGTGAGGCTTCAGGTGTTAAGACCATCAGAAGATCCATCATCAGAAGGTAAATCTGTACTTCACAGGGACATCAGCTGCTTGTACCTTCTTCACTGTGTCACAGAAATGCCACTAGAGGATCTTATGTGGTGATCACACTGTTTTAACAGCCTGTTCAGAATCTGAAGACTTCTAAAGATACAGCAACCGTATTTTCTTTGCATGTGCTCCTTTCATTATGTATATCTGGAGCTGATGTGATTTGCTCGTGTTCAGCTGATAGCTTTTCCCCAATTTTCTCCTTGACTTAAGTGAGTATTAATCATAAACTGTTTCATTAGTAACTGATTTGATTCAGAGAAAAAGTTGAAAAGACTTGACATATGCTGTAAAATTTTTACTACTTCTCCCATGGACTTGAGGCAGGTATTTTGAACAGGGGTTCTTTTGCATAACCTTGCTTGTTGATTTTGTTTGTGTGTGTGTTTAGCATCCTTGATGTGCACAGGGAGACAGGAAGAAACTTATCACTTGCTGCTTCTTGGGTGCTTCTTTACCCTCAACAAGCTGAAGAGAGTTAGTAACCATGGGCAGCATCTCTGGATCTGCACTGACAACAATGCAGTTGTCCTGCTGTCTTTGAACATGGTAAAGCTCACAAATGTTGTTATTGAAGGTGAAATAATAAGGACAAGTCTAAAAAGTAATAGTTGCAAATGAGATAGGAACAGCTTTTTGGACTAAGTTGAGGGGGAGAGATTGTCAGGTGGTCAGAAATTCCAGCTGTGTGACCTGTTCCTGTTATCTTTTGTCTTCCCGTCATCACCAAATTCAAATCAATTCAAATGATTTTATGGTGATTGTGAGGGTTTTTATAAACAGTCTAAAGTGGATTTTAAGGATGCTGTTAAATAATTGAAAATTACTCCAGAGAGAAGGAAACAAGGCCAATAGCAGGATCACAGCCCTGGTCTTCTGGAGAGGGGAGTCTGATCTGTTCATGAACCTGCCTGGAAGAATTCCAGGGAATATGCTTCTGGAGAGAAGGGGAAACCAGGAGAGCTGGGGAGGCTGGGGGAGGGACAATATCTTGAGCAGCTTTCAGACCTCAACTGTTGTGCAAGTCTGAGTCTGCCTAGTGCTGATAATAGACTCCATTGAAAATGGCATCATCCCATACAGCACTGGCTGGTAAGATAAAGGTGTATTTGAGAAAGATTGTACCAAGTCAGGAGAGTGCCAAGTTTATTGAAAGGCATTTTTTAAAATAATATAATGGTATTTTCCAAATGGAAGCAGAAGAACCAAATATAGCAACGGATATGTGACTTTACTTTAGACTTTTAACTTACTTAGAATTAGAAAAATTGTTCTGATAGTATTTCCTGGCACATCACAATGGACATTTTTCCAGAGATGGGACAAATGTAGCAATGAGTGTTGTGTGCTTAAATATTGCTGTGCAAAAGGGTCTGTTCTCACCTTTTTGTTTTCTTGAGGATTTGATTGCCAACTCAAAATTCTTTAATTCTGCCTGTGGTGGGTTGGGCGTCCTTAGATTGTCTTTCTGGTAGGTGGAACACAGCAAAGGCGAAAATTCAACTAAAGTCCCTTAAAATTATCCAGAAAGTTTTGCGCGGATGTGTTGCAGTATGGAAGTAGGATAACCATCATTAACTGTTTGCTACTGACCAGCATGTTACATGGCAGGGAGGGACTTTTTCTCTCTGTCTCTTGTTTGCCAGCTATTTCAGTGATTATACCATATTCTGTACACTTTGAAGCTGTGCCCAGAAGTAGAAAAGCTGATGGTCTGTTTCATTCTCCAAAATGTGGCAGCTCATTACTAGGAAAACAAACCAAAGGGTTTAGTTTGCAATGAAGGAGATGTTTTGTTAGTGTGTTTCTGTTCCTTATTGAAATGTAGTTTTGTTGAAAATGCAAATATTGTGGTCAAATATTAATTAACAGCTGATGAATGTTTTGGTGTCATACATTTAATCATAATTGTTTTTCAGATGTGTATAATGAATATTTTCCTAAATAATGTTTTTCTTCTGGTAAACTGATTTTTCCACATGTTTTTAATGAAGCATGACTTCAGTGCTTCACATTTTGTCTAATGGTTTGAGCATAACATTCTTGATGTCAGTGCAGTTCTGAGGAAAGAGTTTGTTGACTTAATATTGCAGAGACAGTGGAGAGGAAGAAAAGAAAGCAATGGCATTTTGTCTGAATTAATTTTACAGTGCCTAGTGATACTAAAGGGAAGGTGTTCACTGAGTGGCAGCTAGTGTTAAAATTCACTCTACTAACTAGTAGGCTATTTTAAAGTGAAAGTTTCAGTTCTGAAATGTTTAAATTTGAGGAAATTTGTACGTGTGGGCTCTTATCACAGGAACTGGAGGTTCTGTCTCAGGTGTAGAGATGCATCCTCTTCTCTTTTGTTCTCTCCTGCTGTGGTTGAGGGGGGGTTATGGAGGTGGTTTCTGCTGGTTTTTTTGGCATCCCCTGGCTCAGCAGCTTTTGGTGGAGCATCTTGTCCTGTAGCTGTGACCCTGCCAGGAGTGGGTGAGGATGCCCCTGTTACTCACAGAGAGGTGGGGAAGGGACCCAGGACTTTGTATCTTCACTGTTTCTCTTCACTTATTCCTCATCAACCCAGTTCAGCCAAAGATGCTGCGGAATGAGAGCAGCAGTCAGACATGGGTGATGAGAGTGTGAAAGACTGGGAAAGCAGTCAAGCTGGAAAACTGATGATTGGACTTGTTTACCTTAAAAAGCTGTTGAAGAAGAGGTGACAATTTGAAAGCACAGAGTCTAATGAATGAATGGTTTAGAGAAGTTGTTTGCGAGTTGTTCTCCCTGTCTGTGCAAGGCAACAACAAAGATATTCAATGGAGCTGAAAGGTGGCAAATTAAAAACTGATAAAAGAAAATGCATTTTCAAGCAATGAAAAAAGTAATGGGATTAATTTCCGCCAGAAAACTGGCAAGGTCAGGTGTTTCTCAGGGTTCAGAAAGCCTGGATATTTATATGATCAATAAAAGTATCTGGAGGAGTTTTCACTGGGAGCCTGTTTATCAAATGTATTTATTAGGTGTCATGTTTCTGGAGTTGACAAGCCCAAGGTGAAGGTGCAGCTGGAATTTTGGTAAAGTACCTGCCTGAAGTGGTCTTTGTAATTGCTTCTTAAACATCCAGTTTTGTTCTTGACCACGTCAGGGTCTCAAGAGGAGCAGGATCCCAGACAGAAGGGTGGGTTATAGGCTCCTCTGCCAGCCTGCCCTGAGGTTTATATGGGATTTAAGGGCCAGCATATGGCAAACCTCTGCTCACAAGCTGCAGTCCTGAGCACTGAGGTGGCACATTTTCCTTTTCAAATGCAGAAAACTCTTTCAGAAGTGCAGGTCACAAGGTTAAAGATCAGCCCAGCTTCATGGTGCTCACTTGCTGCCTGAGAGCAATCGCTGAAGGTGATTCCTGATCAAGCTAATGAGACATCTTCCGTGGGTGTGGGCTGAGCTGTGCTCTGGGTGAGAGAATAAACTGATATTAAAAACAGCCCAAGAGGTGTTGCTTGGTGCAGTTTCCATCTTTTATAAGACAGAAGTGTTAAAATAATCTTTCATATTTTCAAAGGGTACAAGTTAAAATATGGAACCCTCATCATGTAGGTAATGGGAAACATATATGATGTAAAATCAGTTTTGACCTCATGCAAGGAAAGCATAGAATTTTAGTTTAAAGTAAAGGCTTATCATTGCTTTGCCCTGGATAAATCACTGGGTGTGATTAAATAATCTGGCCAGTTTCATTGCTGGGAGCATGGTTTGGGTGTGAAATGACCCTTTATGGTTATTACTGTTTCAAGAAGAATATACTTGAGTATTCTTTTGCTTTATAGGTGGTTTATGCAGTATGGAAGGTGCACACTGGGCCAGATTCCAGGCTTAGTTCAGTCTTCTCTGCCTGGTGTGCTCTCTGAAGGAGGAACTGCTGGGCTGCAAGGGCCAAGAGCTGTGTCCCCTCTGCCATGAGAATCCTTTATAGAGAGAATGCAGATATGCTATGGGTGACCTGGGAGATAACTTGATGTATACTTTGTGAAACTCTGATTGGAATCACTGATCTTTTATACCCTGCAGGCAGTAGAGGGAATGTTTTATGAATTAAGTAAAGTATGGGAAATTATTAATATTTTCTAATAAAGCAGTCAGGTGATGTATATTCTGAAGCATCACCTTAAATCCCTTTTTCTTTGCCTTCTTCAAAAAGCCACAGCTGGCATATTTCTCGAGTTGTTGACACATCATGAGGGGATCAAGGAATTACTTTTGAGTTCAATGGAATGTGATGTGGATTGGAGGAACTTCTGTCTGATTTCTTTTTTTTTTTTTTTTTTTTTTTTTTTTTTTTTTTTTGGTCCCCTCAAAATGTGATGTGAGAGCTTTTCCCCCTGTTGCAGTTCTGTCTCAGCCCAAATACCCCAGGAGCAGAGCCCAGGTGGTGGGGCCATTCCTCCTCATTCTTGCAGAGATAATAGCATGGGCTTTGAGCACAATTCAGTTTACTTTTCTCCCAAGTTAATGATATTTAAGTGGTTGAAACTGCAGGAAACTGGCTGTTAAGAGCTTTAGAGGCCAGTATCTGGGTTACTTAGTAGACAAGAGGGAAAAGAAATCTGAGGGTAAGGAATGAACATGGGGTGAATTTTTATGCACTGCCAAGACTGGCAGCATAAAAATCTCATCTACCATCTGTCTTGGGGTGACATTATGATGTGTATCCCATATCGCTGCCTATGCCCAGAAATTTTTTTTCCCGAACCTGGTGGGGGAGGGGTGGTTGTGCCTTCTCTCAGAGGATATATTTCTAAATTTGGCCAAACCGGTACACCATCACAAAAACTTTCTTCTGTATCTTATTTTTGATTCTTCGCTTTTTTTTGAGTAGGTGAATAACACTTTAGCTTTGTATTGCCAGTAAGTAAGGATGAATCCATTTCCTTGTCAGCTGTATGCTTTCCCTCTGGCAGTGATGGTAATCTAGTGGCTAGGTTGAAGAAGGTATGTTGGAGGTTTTTTGGGTGTTTTTTAAAAAGAAATTACTGTTTTTCACATGGTGTCAGATGGTGAGTGACCCTGTGCTGAGGCAGGTGAATAAGGCAGCTTCACACACAAGATTGCCACTGCCTGAGCAAATGGGACTGTGAGAAATGGTAGGAAAAAGTGGGTTTTTTTGGACTGAAGAGATGACAAACACACTGGGACAGAAAAGCAGGCTCACTCTGGAGACAGGCAGCAGTGAGTGTTCCAGTAGAGGGCAGCTAAATGAAGAAAAAATCATACAATTATTTCACAGCAGCAGGAGGCTAAGAAACATAACTAAACATGTTAAACTCACTGTGAAGCAAGAGGACCCCAGGGGTATTTTAGTCAGATAATATTTAATTTGTTGCAGTGTCAGTTGTATGATTGCTTGTCAGCTGGCATATGGATGTGCTGTAAGCAAAATGGGGCTTTCAGAGACCACGCACAATTTTCCAGAAGATAGTAAGCAGGAGATTTATCAGAGATGGATTAAAGGAGTCACAGTGGATTTATTTGCTCTGGTCCATTGCCAGGATATAAGGCAAGCTGAGCTCCCTGCAGAGAGGTGTTGGAGGAGAGGGACAAGAGCTAGAAAGGGAGGGCTATAAATCAGGAGGAAAACCTATGGAATACAAGAGCATGTAAGATATACACAGGTATTTGTAGGAGTACATTTAAAGCTGCCAGCTGAATGTTGGCCAGGAGAGCAATGGGATTGCAGAGTTTCTCCAAAATTTAAGAATGGACGGCTGAGAAGCTAGGAGTGTCTCTGAATGCCTTGTTCTGGCACGTAAAATGAGTATTTGATCATCTCTCTCGTGTTCTCTGCCTGATTGTGTCCTCTTCCCACCACAGTTTCTCTGGGTGGCTGCTTTCTCCAGGCTTCCAGCCCTGGGAAGAAAGTTGCTGTTCAACTTGAATGGTAACCTGACTTTCTGAGCAAGAAAATGGCTCTGTTATGAGAGTGTTAGAAAACAGATGAAAACCATCCCTTGCAGAGAGATGATGGGACAGACAGGGATTCCTGGTTTGCTGTGTGCCTGTGGTTGTGCCCATCAGCCTTTCTGACCTCTCCCAGCCTATTCCTGTTAGGCATGGATGGAGGTGCTTAGACTTCAAAAGAAGGAATATTTTATTTTTCTCGGAGAAGCCTTAGTTGTAGGGCACAGCACATCTGAAAGGCTTCTTTATAGGTTAAATCCATCTTTAGATTCCTGCAGTAGCTTTATATTGGCTTGAGGGGCAAAAACACAAGCAGAGGGTTGATATATAGACAGTCACATTTGAGAATTAAGGATATTTTAAAAAATGTTTCTCAATGGTCTTGTCAGTGCAAGGGTAGAGAAATCTGCTGGATGTTTTTATTTTTATGAAGTTAACAGGCTTTTTTTTGTAAATGGTGTTTTAATTGAGGTCTTGAGTAGAAAGTCAATGGTGTGTGTATACATATGTGTCTGCAGTCAGTTCTGATTAGCAAAGTAATGTGAAAATAGGTCAGCCACGGAGAGAAATGTTGGGAAATGGCTGCAGCTGAGAAGGAAGCTATTTGTAGGCTTGGGAGTAGAAAATTTTGGTTTAAAGATGATTTGTATGGAAGATGAGGGTGGTAAGAGGAAGGGGAACCATTTTCCTTCTGGTGATCATAGATGCTGCTGAAGGCAAGGAGGGGTTGAGAAGTTTCTGGTAACTTAACTTTTGCTGGTTTTGTTAGCTGAGAACTCTTGGGCTTTTCGTTCTGGAAGAGTCCATCAGCTCTTGTGCCAATTAGCAGTGCTCCAAGAGGGAGCTGAGGGATGTGGCTCCCATAAGAGCAAAGTCTGACCCAATGTGTCTTTAGCCCCAGCTCTCCCTGCAGGCCTGGTGCTTCCTGCATTTTGCTGTCACTTGGTTGTTGCTTTTTCCCCTACGCTTTCCATAAAGCAATAGGACTTGAACACAGCTTTATTCCTAAAGTAGGGCTGAACAGTTTATCAGTCCCTTATCAATCCCTCCAGCCCTCAGACTGGGGCAGAACCTGTTAGATGTCAGCATCCCTGTTCACATTCCCTGGTTAATGCTTTTCTGTGGGGTACAGGGCATCTCCCTGCATCCTGCTGAGCCTGAAGAGGGCTGCATGTGTTTCCCATAAGGAGGGTGCAAACAGGGAGCTCTGGGAAAGAGGCAGATTCCCCCTGATGCTGCAGCCTGTTCATGGTGCCTGGTGGCTCTGCTGCCACACAACACTGTGTGCTTTGTTTCCGTGATTTTCATCACCCTGATGCAAACTCATTCCTCCAAATTGCAGAGATGTTGTTGAATTGTAATTCTCTTCTTTGATAAACACATCACTGGAGTTAAGATTTATCGCGTTTATTATTTGCCTTTATTCAGTAGACAATTTACTTGTCAAAGAAGGACATTAGACTGTTTTGATATTATTCATATTAAGGCTCAGTTGATTGTTTCTTGTCCTTAATTCTTCTTAGCTGCTTGCAATTTGATTGTTAATGTTTTTTTCAAGTATTTTATGAGATACCAAAATATTGAAGTGATTTATAATTGCCAGAGTCTGTATCTTCTCCTCCATCCTTCTTTTAAAAGGTTGGGTCTGTTCCTCTGTCCTATTTTCAGTTGCTGTCTTGCCATTTGTGAGTTCCTCAAGGATATTTGCTCATGGACAAGAGATTAATGTGATTAATTTTATTAAGTAACCTAAGAATGTATTTTGTCAATAGGTCCTGACACAGTCTAATAGATTTAAGTATTCTTCAGTTATTTCTAAGCATATTTTGGTTTGTATTTCTGTGCCTCCCACTAATTTTACTGATGTTAAACATCTGGTCAAGCCCCACTTACCATCTCCCTTTTTCTATATATGAGTTTAAAGCAAGAAAGCCCAGACCTGTGTTACACAGTCCTCTCTCTCTTTTATTTGTGTTTTTACAAGAAAGAGTTAGCTAAATTATACCTGATTGCAAATAGCATCTGTTTGATATTGAAGCTCCATATCTTTCTTCAGTCTTGAAATTTTCCCTTATTATTACTAATTTGGATTTAGGAGTCTGGAGATGAAGGGGGGGGGAAGAAATCTTGCCACTGATTTCTGATAATGAAGCAGCCTATTAACATTCCCAAAAATTATCATTAATTGAACAAAAAGCTGATGTAATACTTGGAATATTTCTGTGCCATCAAAAAAGCTCCAAGTGGGAAATATCATTCTGATTCCACTGTACAGAGTCTGTCTCCTCTGCCAGGCTCTAACCCGTGCAGAAGTGAGAGAGCAAGCGAGCTGTGCCGTTGGGCTGTGTATTAATAGTCAGAGTTCACTCGTGTGGAAATAAAGCAGATTTTACTGTGACTAGACTCTGTCATTAAAAAGCCATTATTGGAACTGACCGGCACAATTCCCACTCTCTCATTGCTAATGACAAAACAATCTGTTCTTTAAAAAACAACAGCCCTATATTTTCTTGCAGAGAACGGTGCAGGAGACCCACCAGAACAGGAGCGGGTGAAGAGAGGCAGTTGAAAGATTTATTGATCAATAAACCAGACAATTACAGCTTGTTTATAAAAGGAAAAAAAATAAAAAAGCCACCTCAAACCTCAGCCCTGCGAGCAACACTGAGACTCTAATAATGATAACT
Organism: Corvus cornix cornix; assembly: GCF_000738735.6. Classification (NCBI taxonomy): domain Eukaryota; kingdom Metazoa; phylum Chordata; class Aves; order Passeriformes; family Corvidae; genus Corvus; species Corvus cornix. Next base: position 4,504,035 of record NC_046344.1, on the reverse strand, counting down.
CTGGCATCCAGCTTGAAAGGATAAAAGTCAATAGGAAGATATAGGATTTCAATAAAATTATGACACTAGATAAACTTTACCCCAGGAACACATTTTCCCTGGGTGTGTGACTGACTTCAGTTAGATTTGTAACTTTAATTTCTTTCTTATTGATTTTTCTTTTCTTCAACTAATTAGAAAGTCTGTGGTGAATGGGGGGTGTGTGTGTTTGAAGAGGGGCTAACGAGCAGCAGCAGTAGAAGGGCCTGAACTTATATGTATGTATATAAGGTCAGACACCTTTTTATGGTTTTTTGGCTATGTTTTACTGTTCAGTTGCTTCCCATACCCAGGCTCTGGTGCTCCTCAGTTGCAGGTATCTGTGGGCTGCCCCTGTGATGTGCAGTGCTGTAGTGACTTGGGTGGTGGTGGCTGCAGTGATGGTGATGATGGTGCTTACGTGAGCCCTTCTCAGGCCTTTCCCTAAAATTAAACCACAAGTCCTGAACGAGCCCACTTATATTCCTGCTGTTTCTAAACCACTCTGAAGTGTGAAGGCTGCAGAAAGGGACTTTCTTTGAGCTTCAAGATGCTTGTCAGCCAGGTCAAGTTTTGGTTTTACACAGAGGGAGTAGAGGAGCTGGTGGGAGGAATGGGGAGAAGCTTCATCTTAGGGGTGGCATTTTGCAGAGGTGCCATCCTGTTCTTTCCCATAGCACATTTCCAAGAGATTAGCTCTAGTTTCTGGTTAAAATTATAAAATGTGTTTTCTTCTTAGTTACTTATGCAATAGTAGGAGGAATATTTATTTGATGAATGGGCTGGTGCTGGCAGAAGGAAGGGAAACTGTTCAACCTTTGAAAAAAATCACTATCCTTCCTCTTTTTCAAACTTACATCTCCTCAAACACAGCTGCAAGCTGCAGCACCAGGGTTTGCTGTAGGGCATTAATTTCCTATGTTTATAATGAACATCAAGATTATTATTCTGCACTTAGGGCATGTTTGGAATGAGCTGCATCTCTGTTCGGGTGTTGACTTAAAACTGGTTAAGGTGAAGAGCACCTGGAATTGTGCCAGGGTAGGGCCATGGTGAGTTAGCAGAGGTTTACCCTGTGCTGGGTAAATTTTGGAAATTCCCAGAGGAACTGCTTTTTAGTAATTCTGATGAATACTCTCCAGATAGGAAGCAGCAAAGCAGCTGTATTAGAATAAGGTTAGAAAGGGCATCTGAAAATGCCTTGGGAGGATTTTGATGGGTCGTGAAGAATGAGGAAATACTGCAGCAATTACTAAATTAGGATTACATTTTAGAGAATCTTTTTAGACAGAGGACTTTTCAACAAGAACTTCTGTTTCCTGCCAAACTAACAAGATCTTTAGGAGCGGGGGAAAAGCTTTCAATAAGTGCTCTTGATGGGGAGAAATTTAAAAAATGGAGCTGGGGACCACTTGTTGGAAGCTGAGAATTGATTTCACTAACAGTATTAATACTTAGAAATAATTAAAGAGGATAAGTAAACTCCAGGATCAAGTGTTTAATTGTGCCACCCTTTAGTTCAGCTTTTCAGCACCTTTTTTTTTTTTTTTTTTTTTTTTTTTTTTTTTTTAATAATACAGCTTCTGCTGTGTTTACCATGTGTGATTTTTCTTGAGAAGTTTACTCTTCATTTCAGAGAGATGCTTTGAAGGGCAAGGGCTGTAGTTGATTTTAGGGGAAAAGGCAGCCTGTAGGGTTGGTTGTGCTCCCATGCAGTTTTCCCATGCTCACATGAAAGCTGGAGTTTGTCCTCCTTGCAGCTCAACAGCCCAGGGAGCTGCTGGGATCTTGATGGGGATGACTCAAATGACCTCATGTTCAGCAATTAATTGGAAGCCAAGTGTGGTGGGAGTTGCCAGGGGTCCTGTTTGCTTTTGAAAAAACACCAAGGATTTTGGGACTGCCCCTGCTGTAATGGAGAAACATAGCAGTGGTAAGTTATCACATGGATGAAAGATGCTTAGGAGAAAATGAGGACAGCGGAGCAGCTTGGAGAGCAGAGAAGGAGAGAGGATGCTGTAATTGCAAATCTAATTGCAACAACATGCAAAGCTCAAACCAATACCTTCACTAAATGCTGTCATTATGTTCTCTTCTGTGCTCTAGAAAGTGATTTGGCTGTAAATGGGGAATGGAATTCATCTCCTGAGCAAAAGCAGTTTGCCTTATGGAGTGTGTGCTGGGCAGACTGGGTGATGCTGTGGGTGCTGGAGGGGGAAGAGGAGGATGGAGAGATCCTGTCCTGCTGCCTCTCTGCTAAACAAGTTCATCACAAGGCAGGTGTGGCTGCATTTGGGTTTTCTTTTTCAGTAACGTGGATTTCCTTTCACATGTCTGTCAGATGAACAATTCTAAACTATGGCAAAACTGTTTCCCTGGAAAAGTATATTTCTCTTCAGTCAAATCTGGGCTAGGAGCTGGTAATAGCTGCTGGTACTATTTATGTTAAAACCTGTCTTTCTTTATAATTTTATTAAGCCAGTTCCTGTAGCCCCAGGCTGTCCTTTGGTCTTGGCGTCCTTTTACCTGCTGACCAACCCAACTATCTTGGCTGACCTTTCAGTCCATGACATGCTCTGAACACACTGTACCTCTGGCAGTGCCCCCAGTCTTGCTGTCACACCTTGAATTTCAATGTTCCTTCCCTTGCCACATGGACACTTGCTATCCACATTCAGTATTTGGCCTTTAGGTTTGGAACGAGGAGATAACCTTTGTATCCCTGTGTGCATATTGCAGTGTAACCAGTAACCTCCTTAAACACACCTGACTTCTTGAAATTTTCCTTTTGTCCCCATTCTTCTTCTCCATCAGTGCCTTGGAGGGAGGCATTAGGTGCTGTCTGAAGCTGGGAAAGCATTAGGAATACTTCAGCCAGGACCCCACACAAAAAGTTTTACATTTAGCTCTGAGCCCAAGCCTTATAGTTGAGAAGCCGTTCTCAGGGAGGGGAGAAGGATCCTTCTGTTTGTCTTTCTCTGCAAATGCCTGGTTATAATTGCCAGCAGATAGAGAAGTGAGCCAAACACAGTCTGCCAGACATTAACCTCTGAAAAAATGTTTGTTACAAGCACTGAGTGTTGCAGCATCTAACAAGTGATAAGTCAGATACCATTTTGAGGATATTTGCTCTCAGCCACTTTGTTCGATGTCAAATCTGTTTCATTTCTGTTGTGACAATTCTGTTCTTTCTTTGCTGAGACTCTGGCAGGAAAAATGTCAAGTACAACACTAAATATTTTGCTGAGGAAACCCATTCAGCCATGTTGAATTAGAAGAGTGTCTCTAGGCAGGCTCTGTTTTCAGTTGCCATCTGCTTGTTAGAGTGTCTGCATATTGCTTTCCTGCAAAGGGTATGGGGTTTTATAGACACAAGACAGTCTAATTTTTCAGTCTTCACAGCAGCAACATTTATTTTATTAGAACTGTGTGTCCGTCTGTGCCTTGATGCTGATGTGAAGATGATGAGTGTACATCCCTCAGAGTTGAGTTGCCGCGTAAAAGAAGAGTGGGCAAAAATGTAGAAGGTTCTCCTCGGAGCGTGGGCAGGGGCTTTATCCCTAAAAGCTTTTGCTGTTGTTCCTGGCAGGGAGGGCATTTAGAGGCTTTATCCCTGAAAGTTTTTGCTGTTGTTCCCGGCAGGAGCGCGATGGAATGCGGGCCATCCTGGAGTCGTACGACAGCGAGCTGACCCCGGCGGAGCACTCGCCGCAGCTGAGCCGGCGCATGCGCGAGGCCGAGGACATGGTGCAGAAGCTGCATGCTCACAACACCGAGATGGAGGTAATAAAGCAGCATCCTGCTCTAACCCCAGGGGTGAAGGAGTTGAGACCTCCAAGATTGAATTGCCTGGTGATGGGATCTGCTCTTGCAGAAGCCAGATTTGCGATGTTCGTGCTTCGAAATTCCAGGATCAATAAGAGCCAAGAGTTATTGTTCTGCAGCTGAAGCTGGCAGAAGCCAAGAATAATCATCTTTGGGTGTGCTGAGTGTGCTGTGCTGCACTGCATGGCTGGAGGGACAACCACTCCCTGTGGTGAAAGGGTTGTGGTAAAGGGGAAGTGAAGGGGTAGCGGGTGTGGGGTCTTCTGTGGTGTAGTGAAAGGGATTCACTCTATCACATGTGTAATCAAGGCTCTTCTGTACAGAGTAAGCCACTTGTGTCTACAACAGCTTTACTTAAGGGTTGAAGAAGTAAAGTATGTGTTTGCTGTAAATTCTTCACTTCTTGACATTAGGCCTGAAAACCCCAGATTTCTGGTCACTATTAAGTGCTTTTTACTAGGTTTTCTCTAAGAAAGAAAACCATTCTGTCCAAAGGTAGAAGTATCTCTTAAAGGCATTCTTATATTATCTTTAGTTCTCTTTTTGAAAATTTGGAATCTGAAATGTGACTGTGGTGAGCTAAATGTTAACCTGCATCAGCCAAATTGTTCCTCCCTTCTGTTGTTCTTAGTGGAATGAGCTTTGTGGTGATGAGTTGAAATACTTTGAATATGTCTGTGTCCTTAAAGCTTGGCAGTTTTATTACATTAGGCTTTACAATAGTTATAAGTATGTGAGTTTTTCTTCATGTCTAATTCCCTTATCATGTCAATTTAGATGCTATAACTCAACTGGAGTAGACTGGTAGAAATTGCTCCTTGGGTTCATGCTCAAGCCATAGAGTTGTCTCACTCTGCACAAAACTGCTGTTTCTGGCATCTTTAAAAATGCTCTTTCCTTGTGTTGGGAGATGGGGACTTACTTCAGGCAGTACTGGCTCCAGTGATCTTTAAATCCTTAGAACAGCACAGTGTGGTGTAGATCAGTGTCCTGGTGCAGATCCATTTCATTGCTGTTTCGCAGAAAATGAATTCTGCAAAGTTTTGGGCAAGCTGGTAAAGAAGTTAGCTGGTAACACCAGATAAAATGGAAATTTGCCTGAATTCATCTGCCTTGGAATGTTTGTCTATTTTGTCTTTTGAACATTGTATTGCTTCCCAGCAGACAGAGCAGGATTAAATGATGCTGACATAAAGGGATAGGTGGCTATTTTATCCTGCTTCCTTAGTTGCTCCCAACAGTGGCTCTAGGTTGTTGCAGGGAGATTTTCTGAATTGTTTCCTTGAATATGTCAGGTGTGCTGTCTTCAGGCAATAGTAAATTATCTTTTCTTCTTCAGATGAAAGCATGGAAGAGTATGGGAACAATTTGGTTATACTCCTTTAATTATTTATAGGGAACAAATTCTAAGTTTATTTTCATGGATATGGATTAAGGGCTACATGGAAAATTTCAGAAAGGAGCTGTGTTCTCTGGAGGTTTGTTGTGTGTGATGTCAACCTCTAAGCCTTTCAAAGACTTTGCTAGAAGCAGGATTCAAAGACCTGATAGTTTCCTCACAAAGTAAAATTTTACACTTCAGCTTGATTGTGTTTGCCTTTCTGACTGCAGTGTTGGCTGCTGAATCCCATCTGTTTTGAAATTTTGGGGGAAAGCGTGTTGTTCTAGTAAAAATTGGGAAACTGGAAAGGGAAATTGAGGTACAGGCAGGACCCCTGGTGCTTCATCATCAGGAGCAGCAGCTGTAATCAGCTGCCAGTAGATCAAAGCTGCCGAGATGGTCGATGGCAGCTATTAATAACATCTCACTTAATGCTCTGCACCCTCCCAACTCTGCTGAGCCTCCCCATGAGGTTTGGAAATGTTGACACCTGCATGACTCAGCTCACAAACAGAGCAGACTGCTGGGATGAGGCACCTTGGAGCCTTAGTTGTTTGAGATGCAGCAGAAACAGCCTCTGTAGGAGGGTGAGGAGAGAGGGAAAAGGGAATTTCAGCGTGTTTAAATCAGTGTGGCAGAAGGGTTGGAGCATTCTGGGAGCCTCTGGTGTGGATGGGCTGGGAAGGGCAGCACACAGGCAGCTGGGGAGGAGCAGGGAGAACGAGGAGGGCTCACCTGGGAGCATCGTGCCCATGGCAGCAAAGCAACCGGTGCCCAGCTACTCCAGACAGATCCAGGGGAGGCCTGGGGCAGCTGCAGAGGGCAGTGATGGACCTGAGCTGAAAAGGTCTGGCTGGCATTTTTGGAAGGCTGGGATGGTTGAAGTGTGGGAAACAAGGAAGATCACCTGTTAGCAGGGGATGTGCTGCTGTGGATACTCACAGTGATGCCCACACCCAGCAGACAGTGGGACACAGTCCCTGTGTGCTCCAGCACTGCTGGGGAGGCTCCAGGTATTGCTGTGGTCCAGGAGCTTCTGGAGTTTAAAAAAGCCCTTGAAGGGCCTAAGGTAAATCATCCTCCTGTATTATATTTGGGGGGTTCTGCCCTTCAGCTTTATTCATAAATCTTAACATTTGCACCATGAACCATGTCTGTCCTCTCTGATTTTTTTATCACATTTTTCCCCCTTTTTTTTTTAAATCTTTGCTACAGAGTACTCTAACAAAATCTTTCACTTAATTTAACAAAATCTCTGAGAAGAGAACCCCTTAATAGTTTCATTTTTTCTTGTTTCTTCTGGCTGCCCAAATCTGTTACCAGCAACCCACCTCTGACATAACACAGAGGGGGAAAAAGGGAGGTTCTTAACAGGGGCTTTTCCTTACTCTGGAAAGAGAGATTTCTCCATCCATTTGAGCAGCAGTCAGGAAACTCTGGTTAAGGTGGAGTGATAGAGATAATACAGTAAGAGAGAGGAGGAAGCTGTGTGGGACTGGGAAGATTTTGGGCTGAGACAACAGCTTTTAACTCATTAGGGAGATGAGGTCTCAGGTAGGTCCTTTGCTGGGTGTGCAAATGGAAGTGGGCAGCTGCTTAAAAGAGCACAGGGAATGTGAGAGGAGTGTGCAAGCTCTGGAGGGGGCTGTGTGTGAGGGTTAATGTCTGCTGGGAGGATGGAGTTAGGGGACACAGGGAGCTGTGCCCCAGCCCTTGCTGGGCAGGAGAGCTGCTGGGAGCACTGCACTGTCTGCATCAGACATCACCTGGATTACAGGCACCTTCCAGAAACTGGGATACAGCAGGATGCTTTGATCCCAGATCATTTCAGAGGTGATGCTGCAGAAGAACCACTACTGTCAGAGCCTGATGGGGCAGAAGACTGGAAGGCAAAGAAAGGCAGGTGGGGAACTTTTTAAATCCGCTTCACTGATGCTGTATGAGAAAAGCTGGGTCTGTAATGCATGGACATGCAAGCATACAGACAAGCAGTTGCTTTCTCCTCCCCAGAGCTGCCTGCCCCCAGCCCAGCCCCCCACTCCACAGGGCTGATGTGGCTGGAGAGGTTCAAGGAAGCATTTTACTGAGTGTTGAATGTAAAGCATGGAGAGATGCAAAGAAAAGCATCATCTGAAATGGTGGCTGGAAAAGCAAGCAGGCTGTGTCAGCCCATTTCACGTGGTTGATGAAGTGTCACTCACTATCTTTTTTAAAAGTGTGTCTTGGAACTGGAGAGGGAATGAGTTTGTCCTTTGCCAGCCTGTTATAAATACTTTCACAGAATTGTAACTGTATTTCTATGGCAGAGTGAATTTTTGTTTTGATACTGGTCACATTTATAGTTTTCTGACCAATCTTGGTTAACTTTTACCACCTTAGCTCTCATCACTTCTGATTTCGAGGTAAACATGACAAAAAGAAGCTTCTGTGCATGCAGCAGCTCCTGTGAAAAAGCTTTGATGTGGAGTTTAGTGTTTGAAAAGTTAAATCCAGCTGCACAAAAGGGAGATAATCATAAATATAACTGCATTAATAGTGATTTTATTACAACACTCCTGGCTCCATATGAAACTTTAATGAAGAGAGATTTGCAAGGAAGACTCATGCTGACACCTTCAATGGTCTCCAGCATCTTTTACATTGAGAGATTTCCCCTGTCTGTGAACACCATATGTACTCTAATCAGTTAATTGAGTCTGACAGTTTCAGCACACCAAATGCCATATGTTCTGTGTTTTTGTGCCATCACGGGCATTGCTGGTGACCTCAAAACTCATTGACCAAATATTGTGGCATTATCTGCCCCTGATAACTGCACTGCATCTGCTGATGGTGAAACCTGGATGTTGCTGATTTTGTGCTGTTAAGTCACCAATCTGCTCCTTGAGAAGGGGGTTTACTCAGCAGCCACCCCAGTGCTTAAAGTGCTTAAATTTTACGGTGAATGCATTAAAATGTTAATTTGAGCAGCTAACAGTTCTTCCTTGTCTTTCACCAAGCTTCCCCCATCAGCACTTTTTCACTTTTTTTGCCTTTTTTTTTTTTTTTCCCCTTTGATCCACGCTTTGTGTTTATCTTGCTCCTTTGCCATATTTCCTCTCCCCCTCAAAGGTAGATTGCTCCTTTACACAGCAGAAGGGACTTCTGTGGTGATGGGAACTTTACAGAGATGTTTCCTCCCATGTGTGCAAGGTACAGAGGAGTTTGTTTTAATTTTCAGGTTTCTCCTGCCTCCTTTCTTTACCTCTCTGCTGCCATCCAACCTTTTTTTGCTCAGTGACAAGTTTAAGAAGCAGTGAGATGATTACTCTGCTCACTTTGGATGTCCATAAGGAGCAAATTGGATTCACTAGAGCTTTCCTGCCACTCCAGAATGGCATATGTTTCACTTGCCCAGACTTCTGCTGTCACTGTAGCATCTTATCCGTGGCTCGTGGGAGAGAACAGGCTCTCCCTGGAGATGGTGCTGAGATGCTCCACGCATCAGCTCCCACTGATTGCTGAAGCAGTCACAGGGCTGAACATCATCTTCTGACAAAGCAAACACCTTGTCGAAATAGCACTTTGAACCCAAATGTTTTGGCATCTCTTGGCAGACTCGAGCCTTCCCAGGAACCACTGTGGTCCCTTGCATTTGGTTTTTCTTTGCTAAAGGAGAGTAGGTCAGGCCTGTGTTCTCTGGCAGTCCTGCAAAATGGATTATCTTGGGTTCTCTGTTATGTCACGTGTTTCATCTTCCTCCAGACCTGAGTGACCTTATTGAGTCAGTGAGTCATTAGTTTCCTCCCCTCCCTTTTACACCTGCCAGTGGCTGTGCTTTGGGAGAGCACCTGGCAAATAATCATCATATAAATGAGGAAGCCAAGTCACCAAGAGGTTTAATGATTTGTTAAAGGTGACAGACCCTGCCCTCTGCAAGGACAGTGACTCTTAAAACTAACTGATGTTGCAGCAGATCTTGTCTCTGTGTATCTGAGAGTTTTTGTTTGGTCAAACTAGATTTTAAAACTTAGTTGCTCTTGATTTTTTTTTGAGGAGATTCCTCATTTTGGATCTGTCCTGAAAGTCAGTAATTGATCAAGAGAAGCGGTCCATGGCACTTCCTTACACTGGAGATATTCTGCACAAGCCAACATTGTTTTCGCTACAGGGAGATTTTTGCAGCTATTTTTAGTGTGTGGATGCTCTGACAGTTTAAGAATGGCTTTAAGTCAGCAGTTCCCAGGGACCACAGCTAACTGGAAGCAACCTCCATCATTCTCAGGAATGAGAATGTCCTGTCACCAGCTTGCATAGGGTGAATCATTAACTAGCACAACTTCTCTAGTCTGTGAAAAGCTGCCTTATAGACAAGCCCCCAGGAAAATACCCCCAGCTGCAAATCAACCAGCAGCCTCAAGGACGCTTTCACTTCTTGGCTGCATATTGAAGTGCATGGACAGAAAAACATTTTCCAGCTCTGCTGCGCTCACTTTGAGTGCAGTAAGGACAGGGGTAGACAATTGTCATTGCTGTCACCTCTTGCTGAAAGTCACACTCCTGGTGTAGATGCAGTCAGTGACGCTGTGCCCCTTGTTCTCTTGCTGGGTCACATCTTGACTCTCTAATGTAAAGATGTGCAGTAATGATAAATGTAAGCAATCACCTGTGCTAGCAGTGCGGGGAGTTCAGGGTGGACTCAGCTGGCTGAGTGCTTCAGCCTGCAGGAAGCACACCCAGCCTAGGTGAGACTGTTCTGCTGTCCAGGTTTGATGCTCAGAGGATGTGGGAATGCTCTTGTACTCAGGCTCTAAGTACTTACTTCAGCCCTGGCAGATTGATAGGTGCCAGCAACAGAAAGATTTTCCCTTCTTCCCAACAATGCTCCACTTAAAATGCTCTTGGTATGAACAAATCCTCCCATAGCCTCTTCTGGTGGTGTTATGAATAACCAAGCACAAAAGAGGCTTGACCTAAGGAATTTGGATTAGCTTCAGATGTCCCTGCCTATAGGAAACATGAGAAACAGATGAACTGTGTCTAAATTCCTACAGAAGATTTAAAATTGGGTTATTTCTTAGTGATGTATTGGAAAGAGCTGATAACTGAGGTGCAGTTATGAGTCATATTTACCACAATAGAGCAGGGGAGAGCGTTTCATGCGATGCTGAGAGCTTTAAAATGCTTTACACTGGAGAGCCTGCATGCCTGTGCTGAGAGATACAGGCTCTGCGATTAGATGGCTTGAGGAGGAGGAAGCAGGAATATGTTTGGAGTGGGAGCAGTGGCTCCATCCACAGCAAAGAGCAACTTCTGTGCAGTGTGGTGCAAATCCCCTCCTGCATCTGGGGAGCAGGGGCTGACTTGGGGCACAGGCAGAGCAGTGATGACATGTCTCTTCCCTCTCAGGCAGAAGACAGAGGCAAATTAAGTATCTTTGGGGAATGGATTAGGAACAGATAGCTTCCAGCTTTCCAAAAGGAAGGCTTTGAAAGAGTTAGAAGTGTGTTCTCACGTTGGTCTCCATCACTTGCAGCTGCAGGCAGCATGGAGGGATGGATGGGAGGCAGTAGAGAGGTTGCTGGGCAAGTTCCTCTAGAGCTTGCACCATTTTCCAGTGTTGCTCTGCACTATTGCAGAATTTTGGTTTTCTTAGCAACGTTAGAAAAACATTCAACATTAGGACAAACTGCTTTCTGTGTTTAATTTGGAGATTTAACCTCTATGAATCTCTTCCAGGCTGGAAAGTGTGGTGATTTGAGATAACGCTGGTCTGATCCGTGTGGATTGGGCAGGTACAGCCCATGTCACTGCTGTGCCACACAGCTGGTTTGCCTTGGGCAGGAATGGTCCAAGTTTCCCAACAGCTTCCAAGGTATATGGTCCCTTTCTGGAATGAGCTGATGGGATGGAGGCAGTGCTGCATTCTCCAGAGCACTTCCAACCCAGAGTTTCCTGAAGTGTGTGGTCGTGTTCGTGTGGCTCAGCCACCAGATAAATGTTTTGGTGCCTGACTCTTTAGGAATGGTAAAATTTGGGAAAATGGGAGAATTGGCCAGGATTGACCAGTTTCTCTTCAAACTAGAAACTGGGCTTGTTCAGGTTATGTTTCCCAGAGGGGTTCTCAGGCCAGTGCTTCTTACCCCTTTTGAAGTCTATCGGTGACTCAATCAGGCTCAGGCCAATAATGTCTCCTGTTTGTTAGAACTGCTACTTAGGCACCTCCTCACACCAATGAAAGCTTTAACAGCCCATGGAAACCAAGAAGTTCTGGGCAGAAAGGAAATAAATGTCTTCTGACAAAATGTAAAAGCTAAAATTACACATCAGGATAATGTTTTACATGGAAATTTTACCTGTTCCCTAACTTTGAGTTGTATTAATGGCATTAAATAGCTCTTGTCTGGGAGTCTTGAGATGTTCTGAACTTGTTGAGATTTGTTGATTTTTATAATCATTGGATTTGAATTCTGTGATTTGTAGTGTTTCATTTCAGAGTAATTGCATAATCTCTGCATAATTTAAGATTTAAAGTATGTAGTTGTAAGTGGTTTTGTGTCATCTTTTAATTCACGATGATGGTGACCTGTAAAAGTGAATTATATTTTTAATGATTATTTTCTGTTTAAAAACATCCTGTAAAGATTCCAAGGGTTTCGTGTGGAGCCTCCACATAGGCTCAGCACAGTTGTGCCCTCTGTGTTTCTGTGGGGTCCAGCTACAGAGTTTTGTTGAAATCCTGTTACCAAATAGTTACAACATATAAACAGAAAAAGTGCTTTGAGAAAACAACACCAACAGAAGCTTGTTCCCATGCTCTTGTGGATCCCAACACTCCTGCTCTTTGCAGTTTGCAAGGATTATAAGATCCATTTTAACGCACTTAATACTTTGGTTATTGTGGCAATTAGAACAACAGTAGTTGCTGTCTTGATTTTCTTTTTGAGGCCCATTGATTCTTTATTTTGGCCTTCATTACATGCAGTAGAAGAGGTGTTTCTTCAGGGAACTAATTAGTCTAAAAAGCCTGGTTCAGCATAGTGCCTGAGCAGTTTGTCGAATGGGGCCTAAATGCAAGTGCCAATTGCAGTTGTTTTGTTTCAGAATATCCATAATTGTTCACCCTTAGTACTTCTCCACGTTGTGAACTGTTGTTTGTTCCCATCTGTTCACCCAGCCTTTCACCGTGGCCTGGGTTGTCCAGAGGCTGCAGCACCTCCATTTCCTCAGCCTGGTTTGTGTTAAGGTCATGAATTTGAGCACGGCACCATTGCCAGTCAAAACAGTGAACAGAATTCAAAGGAAGGTGCCTGGATTTCTCTTTATTTTTCTCTTTTTCTTTTGCACTTCAATGTGACCAGCCTACTAATATTTAGATAAGGCTGGGAGCAGAGTAAGTGAAAAACCCAGCTGATAGCAGTTCCCACCATGCTGTGAATAAAAACTAAACTGTTGATATAGATCTTCTCTGTTCAGGGGTGGTCCAGGTAAATTGTACGGAACAATTCTGCTTTCTCAGAGGCTTTGCAATTTATCTATTTGCTTTAATCAGTGTTAATGTCAAATGTGCTTTGATTGTGCTAAAAGCTTTTCAGCAAAACAAACTGAAAGTCCGAAGTTGTAGAGAAAGCCACAATCTCCCTGTAATGCAAGTTGTAACATTTTTCTTTTGAATTTTATTTATGCTGTTTAATAAAACAGGCAGTGCTGTAGAACACACGTGCCATGAATCCAGCTGTGGTGACAGTATCATGGCTATGAAATGCATGGCACATCGATTTGACATATTGATGTGATTTATGTTTTCAATTTGTTTAAACGGCTCTAATGGCTGCAGCTTTGACACATGTACGCTCAGATTTCTAGTTGTGTTCAAGCTCACATTAAAAACAGAACTGAGTCGTGGCTTAAGACATAGATTTTTATCTCTTCTGTGTTCCTGTGCCTGTGTTCCACACTCCCAAATGTGCGTTTTTGTGGCATCGACTTCGCTTCTTTTCGGAGAATTGTAGAAACAGTTCATTATCATTGGGAAGCTGATTCTTGGAAGAGTTGCTAAACCTAAATACTTTTGATTTTTAAAGGAAATCAATAAGAAGCTTGAAAGATTACCTGTTATGGTATTAATGGTGTGTAAAAGCCCAGTGAGATATTCAGTAACCATAAACATGAACAGTGTCATTACTTTGTAGAGGTTATTTTAAGTAGCATATCATGCGTAATGGGAGAGGGTTTGAGGCTGCTTTGTATAAAGGTTACCACTGTACATTATTTATATACACAAAGAAGTGATGCGTGTCTGTATCTGTATTAATTATTGAAGTATTTCTTGAGAACCCACAAACTCTGAATTTTTCATAAAATCTAGGCTGTGCAGTGCATTTGGGAACTGACCTGATGGCACAGACCCTAAACCAGTGATCTTTGTGGGTAGGTATTATTGCTAAGATAGTTTTTACCAGCCCTACCCTTGGCAATTCTATTCTGAGTACTCTCAGTTTTATTAACTTATGGATGCAGAATTCTTCACTTTCTGGTTTATAATAGGTCATCTCATTAGTGAAAAATGCAGCCTTAGGATAGATGAGCTCCCTGATATCTCAAATACTGAGATAAAGTGTGTGCTTGTTTGACCTCCATGGATCTAGTTCCACCTTGGCAAAATAAGGTGCTGGTTTCTGAAGCATTCTGTGGCCTTTTGCATGAAGGAAGGTGATAGGGACAGCAGGAGTGATGTCTGCAGAGGCAGCCCCTGTTCCTCTAGGTGGGACCATGCAAGCAGTGACTAATGTTCATCAGTTATTTGCCTTGCACACGTGTGGGTGTGAAGGGGCAGAAGCCCTCCACTTGCAGAGTGCTGAAATGAGTCACCCCTTCTTCAAAGGGCCTGGGCTGGAGCTCCCTGGAGCCCCCAGTGCTGCTCCGGCTCGGAGGGGATGGATGCTGCCCTTCCTGCTCCGAGGGAATTGCTCTGTACTGTGTGCTTAAAGATCATCTGAGTGTACTTAATTGTCTCTCAGCTGCAGCATGGCAGCCCACAGAGCTGCTGAAAAGAGAGAAGTTGTTGGCATTATGGATGGTATTTATTTAGAGCTGCTCATTGTGCTTGGCAGAGGCTGCCTGGGGGGGGCCTGTGACGAGTGCAAAACTACCTATGCAGATGGATTTAATTCCTGGGAATGTGTACAGCTGTATAAAATACATGGTGAGTCTTGAATTCTTTTGACAAATGTGGTACCAAACACACCCAAGCTTGTTTGAAAGTGTTGGTTAATTATTTTCATGTATTATTACTCCCAAAAGGCACAATGTAAATGCACGTGTACACATATAGAAGTGTTCCTAGGAAAGCATGTCTAAAGAGCTCTAGATGAGTGATTTTACGCTCTCAAAACAATAATGTCCCAGGCTAATTCTACAGGCTTTTTATTGCTTTGCTGTTTAGGTCCATTTTTGAAGACAGTAGGTGAGACCATCACTGCGGTGTAGAGAAATGACATTTATCTTCCCTGTGCAGCATGACCTTATCGTTCCTAAGTGGCATTTCCTTTCAGGATAATGAGCATCTTTTTATTTAGGCCAGGCGAGATCCACAGTCATTGTGCCCCATTCCTCCAGCCCATTGACACTGTACACATTACTGCAAGTATTGTGGATATTATCTTCTGTTACATTCCACTTGCTCTTTGGATTACACTTTTTCTTCTGACCAGCAAAGGGGACTGAGAAAAGGAAAGGTCACACTCAAGTCTTCATGAATATCTGGAGGCTGCTGCATGGCACAAATACAGCCACTCCTACAGCAAATGTACATTTCTGTACCCTTCCTCTGTGGCTTCTTGCACAGAGTGTGAATCACTATTTTGGCATGTATCAACCTTGGACAAGCAAGCTGGTGTTGCCCTGGGGTCAGGCGCTTTTAGGCACAGGTAAATGTGTGTAGATGTTTATCTGCTTGGTTAAGAAGAAAGAAAATTGAAGCATGAAAAGAAGCTTAAAAAAACAAGTGTTGGCAATTCTTATTTGTAAGTATTTTCGTGAGGGAGCTCTCTGTCATGCTCCATGGAGCCACCAGGAGCCTCTGGAAGAGAGCTCCCAGCCCTGAGCATCCCACTGTGCCATGGAGGAGTGGTTCAATACAGCCTGTAGCTGTGTGGCAGGAGCAAATAACTGAGATTATTTTGGCACATGTTTTGACTCCCTTCCCCTGCCCAATGGAGATCTCTCATGTTTCTATAGCACAGTTTTGCTCAACAGGCATTCAGGAGCGAGGAAACTCAAAGGTTTCTAATGGCACCATCAGGCACTTTCACCTCTTGCCTTGTGAGGCTGAATTTGCTGGAACAAGAAGCAATTGTGAGTTGCTGGATTGGTTTCCTGAAATAAGTTGCTGTTTGGTCCACTAAGAGAAGATAAACACCCACGTCTCAGAAATATCCTGTCTGGCATCGTTGGCAGTCTCAGCAGAAGGGCCAAGGGAAACAAATGGACCACGGCTAAGATGAAATTGCAGTGCTCCCTCTGGAGTTAATCCTTTCAGCCCAAAACCGAGCAGCACTGATGGAGCAACATATGGAAATGGTCCCTTCTGTTCCAGTTAATTTTGAGAAAGCAGTAAATCTGTGCAGAGCTGACATGGGATCAGCCTCCATCCCCACAGAGGAGAAGGCTCTGAGGAGGTCCTGGGCTGCTCACTGGCAAGATCTGCCATGGAGTTGCAAGGAAATACTTTGCAGGAGTAGAGAAGATCTTTAAAGCTAGTCAGACTCCTTGGGAAGGGAAACCAGAAGGTTTTCTGCTCCTTGGATTCTGTGAGAGCCTCCTTCAGGCTTGAAAGAAGGAGCACAAGATTAAGAGGAGTAATTAAAAAGGATGCCAGAAAGCTGGAGACTGGGGATGTTGTGGGCAGTCAGACTAGCTGTGGGAGAGAGGAGGAGAGTGAGCAGACAGTTGGAACAAGAGCTGTGAAATAAGCTCCAGCTATTCTTAGAAGCAATTATTCAATATTTAAAAAGTAGTTTATTAGAAATTTCCCTGCAAATGCTTTCCAGAAACTGGATCCTGTCTGGATGTGATTCAGATTCCTCCAGCTCTGCTGCTCATTGACAGGAGTATTTTCACTTTTGTTATGATGTGGATGGCTGCTTAACTTTGTTTTGAGTCCACTCCTGGTTTGGATGGCTCTTGACACAAGAGGGCTGCAGAAACACTTCCAGTGCTTTTCTTTAATGGCTGCACTTCATATGTTGAATCTGATATGTAAGAAAGACTAGAGATTTCTAGTTAGTTAGTTTCTAGTTAGTTAGTTTCTAGTAACTAATTTTAGTTACTACAAAAGTCCAAAGTGGCCCACAGAAGCTTGACTTTGCAGTTATTGATAACATAAAAGCCTTCTCCAAGTTGTGGCTGTGAGGGGACCTTCAGGGCATCCCCAGCTCCAAGTCTGTGTGCCTGTTCCCATCCCTGATCATGCACTCCTCCGGAAAACCAGAGGCAGAAAGGTATTTGCACATTCCCTACATTGGTATGTCTTTGTCTCCTTATCCCTCCTTCCCACACCCTTTCTCGGTTTCTTTATATTTTTACCATATTTCTTCTACCTTGTCAGCCACCTCCTTCCCAACAGACCATTAAGCAATAACAAGAGAAAACAAAAAAACCCCCTTGCTGTTCCCTTCAAGTGCTTGCCTTGCATTTGCTGCCTATTTATAGCTGATTCATTTAAACCACAGTGGCAGTCAATCAGAAATGTGGTGAATCCTTCTTTCAAGAGCATGCCAAGAAAGGATCTTTTTAGTTTGCTTGCTTTTTTTACGATTTTTGCTGGAGCCTCTACAGTGTGCCTAAATTCCATTGGGATTTATTTATTTTGAATAAATTCTCAAATAAAAGTAGAAGAGTTTTGTTCCTCTTGTAAGAAGTTACAGGAGCATGACCATGGTGTGCAGAGATGTTTGATTTTCTTTGAGGGTATTTTACACTGTTTTTTTTCTTCCAGTTGGAATCTTGGAGGATTTTTTTTTTTTTTTTCAGTGTGAGGAATGTCTTTGGATAGAGAGGTTGTTAACCTCTGGGTTTTTCTCCCTCCAGTCTTTTTCCCTTAAACTTCAGGCAAATTCTGTCTCTAATCTGTTTGTAGTGCAAACCTGATGGGGTAAAATATAGTAATTGTAAATTATGACTGCCCATGTGGCCTTGCAAAGGACACATGGTCTTTAAACTCCAGTTTCTCCTTTTATTGAGCAGCTTGGTGCTAATCTGCTTCAGCCCTTCGTGGAGTTTATCCTGGCATATCCCAAACAACGAGGCAGGAGCTGTGGGTGAGACACTTGTGCACCACAGGTGAGAGGTTGCACAAGGCCCACATTAATAAACCCAGCTGGACTTCTGCTGGCTCCCTGGGACATTCTGAGGTGTGGAGCTCTGCCAGGGTTTCTGAAGTGTCTGCAGGAAGGCTGGGAGCCACTGATACATGCAATACCTGGAAATGGGAGTGCTTCGCTTCTCCTTCATGGGGGAGAGCTCTTTGGTGTGGGGAGGTCTGTGCTGGGAAAAGATGCTTGGCAATTTAACTTTTAATATTGGAAATCACTTGGAAAGACTAAGGTTGTTTTTGCTTTCCCAGACCAGGTTTAGAGAGTAAATACTGCTTGAAACTGGTCTCTGCATTTGCCAGAGCCTCTGTAAAATGGTTTCAGCAGCAGGAGCTGTTCTAGTTTGGGGTTTCCCCCCCTTTTTTTGTTCTCCCCTTACTGCCCTTTGATTTTATGCGATGATACCCTGGCAGGACAAGCAGGATGAGGCAGCTTTATCTGGAGAGCTGATTCAGAAAACTGGTATAAATGTCTAAGAGAAATTCCTGCTTGGCCTCAAGCATGAGTATACCTTCTGTGTCAGAGTCTCTGCTCACCTTGCCTTGCTCACAGTGCTGTGCAGACGGTACAGGAAAATGAAGGTACAGACTGAAGGAGGACAATTATCCTGTTTGTTTTTCCATCTCACCACCCACAATAGGATTTGATTTTATGCTCTGGACCCTCCTAGGTCAGTTGTGTTTAGAGCAGCCAGCACAGATCAGCTGTGCTAAGCACACTGACATTTGGAAATCCCTGTCTGGAAGGGGAATTGAGCAATGAGCTTCTGCTAATTATAATAGCTATGTTTAAAATGGGATGTTTGCTTTATTCAGCAAAATCCAACTAGGCACCCAGACTAGAGGCTGGAAATGCTCTGGCAGCAGAGGAGACAGGTCCTCAGCACACATTCCCAGGGCGGAAGCGAGGGCAAGGCAAGCATTGCTTTGGCAGAGCAAACCTTGCCCAATCCTGTCCTGGGGGTGGATGTTGTTACCTAGCAACTTCCAACAGCCTTTGAAGTTTGTTGGAGACCCTCCGAGGCTTAGGCACTCTACCCCCTGTTCTGCTGGATGCCAAAACCACACTGGCTGTAATTTCCCAAGCCAAGGATAGTGCTGGCTGAAACTCCTCCTTGACCTTTGTTTGAGCTGGGGCGACCTATGCAGTAGTGCTGAGAACCAGAACAGAAACCAAACTTGATTCAAGCTAGCAAAGAAAGTTTGATTTAAATACAGATCTTCACTTCCCAACGTTGTTTTCTGGCTGGCTCACAGCAGTTGCCCAAGGAAGTGTGCCCACATGTCTGAGGGCTCCTGTTGGGAGTGTTTGTGGGGATAACAGTGAGATATCTAAGGACAGAGCTCACAGCACCATTAAAGACACTTTTCTGAACTATCACCAGCTGCCAGCAGCCTTGGGCAGCTTAAAGGAAGGCACTGGCCCACTCAGGGGTGTAAGGTCAGTGGGAGTTGTTCAGTAGCCTTGTTTTAGCAGCTAAAAGATTATCAAAAATGACTGTGATATTAGGGGAGTTGAATAAGAAAACCATAGCTGTGCTGCTGTTTAACTTCTGGTATTCTTTGTTTCATCCAGCTACAGATCATCTTTTTGGGGTCTAATCAATACCCCAAACCCTCTTCCTCACTGTTTCACTTGGGGCAGAGGCTTTCCATCCACACTGCTTTTGTCTGAATTTTTATTCATATTCTAACTCCACTGTACGGCTTTTTTTAACTCTCCTAAGTCCTAGTGTTCCTCTCCAAAGACACTGGCCATCCACTCCTGTCTTCAGAAGCACTGACACCCTAAGGCTATGGGCTGTACAGCCCTCTCCTTTCTGAGCTCACAGGAATATTTTCCAGGTATTCAACTGTCAGCTCAGTGGAAAGAAAATGTTGCTTTATGGTTGCTAGACTGACAATAACTCTTTATCCCTTTAAATTAAAAGTGACACACTCACATAAATCATTATAACAGTGCTGTGTGCAAGCACGGTGCCTGGGTCCAGAGGAGTTATGAGATGACAGAGAATTGGGGTGAATACCCTTATTCTTGACTTTGAGAAGTGCAGTGACAATGAATCACTCTTGGTGATGAGATGCAGCAGTGCTGACTCATGGGGCTGAAATTAGAAGGGTTTTTTTAGGTAGAGATGTAATTCCACCATTTTTTTTATGATGAACGGATAAGAGTGAACATTTTTGATGGCTAATTTACAGATTTCATGAACTAAATGCTGTTTCTTTCCCTCTAGCTATCAAACCTAGTTGGAGGCAACTGCTGGGGAGAACTTAGATCCAGGGAGGTTGTACTGGCAAAAATGCACAGGAAGGAGTGAACAGTTTGGTAGATGCTGGGTGCCACATTGCCACCACTTCTAGTTTTTGAGATTTCCTTTTTCTGGGTTTGGTGAGTACTAATGTTTGCTTTCATCAAGAGAAAGCTTTGGAGCCTGAAGTCATTCTGCTGATCATTAAAGGACGGGGGGGGGAAAAAAAAAGTAGTAAATAAATGAGCTGGGCTTAAAATTTTGTCAGAAAATTAAGCAAATACACAAGTATTTGTTCCCCCCTCCTTCAACCAGCTTCATTATTACATATAATGGCAAGGGATTCCATTCCCATTAGATGCTGTGTCTTCTGTTTGTCTCTAGCTCTGCTTCCCAGCTCCAGCAGAGTTAATACAACCTGAGGAAAACCTTATGCTCACCAGATCCCAGAATTGCTTACAGTACCTGTTTTCAGATCTCCTAAATAGTAAGGGATTACCAGGTTCCCTAATTTGCTACATCTGATTCAGGATTGGGTGCTGGTATCCCTTCATTTCACCTTTAGACATTTGACCACAGCACAGTGAAATTAATTCTCCTTAATGTCCTCCAGATACTGTGTATTTCTTTATCTATTTGCTATTTCCCTGTGGAGTGGGCTGGTACTCTCCTAATGTTTTTCACTTGCACTAATATATTAATAATCTTTTTTACTCCTGGCAAGAGATTAGTGGCTGACCCTCAATACACAGATTTTATGCCAGGTTATCATTCTGCTGTTGAGTTAAAACTCTTCCTGGGGAGCAGCAAAAGAGAAAGGACTTCCTGCTCCATCTTCACCCTCATCGGCTTCTCTGAGGCCACAAAGAGAATTTTAGTGGCAGAGGCTTCTCTGATGGCTGTTCCAGTGATGGGGAAGAGTTCCTTTGGAGAGTCCATCAGCACCCTGCAGTCACTTGTGTGTGTCCTGGAGACGCTGCACTGGCTGACTGCGTCATGCTGGAAGCAATTGGCTTGGCAGAGTTTCATCAGTCAGGCTGCCCTTTGCTGTTGAGGAAGCAGCTGCAAACTCACATTTTTTGTTTGGCACTGTATCCTCTCCCCAGGGGACTGCAGCACCATTTGATTAGGATGGAGGGAAGGAGACCTATTACACAAGTTTATTGTTCCCAGCAGAGCTGTGCTAATCTTTTGGTCTCTGTGCTCCTTCTTAGCAAGGTGCTGAATAAAAACATCAAGGGAAATGGGGAGAGAGGAGTCTCTGGGGTGTTGCCCCTCACCTCAACCTCAGCTGTAGCTCAGAGACTGAAACAACAAATGATTGTTCTCGTTTTGAGATGTTTTTGCAAAACTAAGCTGGTTTTATTACCTGAGCCCACTATTTTCTTGCCTACCTGCCTCATTTTTAAATGTTTCAGCCTGGCATGGGGCTGTCCAACCTCCAGGTACTCATCCTTTCCTGAATCCAATGCTCTGCATTTTTCCATCTCCCAGTTTGCTTCCCTTCCTTTCCTGGCAGCATCTGCCTGGGAGAACAGTGATGATGGAATAGATTTAGAGAAGTTTCAGGGTCTTTCTCCAAGTTTTACATTTTATTGCAGCTGTGAAGGTCACCTTTGCTTTTTGGATGCTTTGAGGATCAGGGAGACAGGGTTGCTGCCACCTCTGAATACGTTGGTGCTGGACTTTATGGTGCTTAATCCTTTTAGTGCCCGAGTGCTGTGGCCCATCAGGTGTGGTTTGTGTCAACAGTGGCACCTTGTGCTCAGAGATTATCCTTGTTCAGAGGTTTTGGAAGGGTTTTACAGAGTCAGTATTATCTTTAGGTTAGACAGGGAGAGGAAAGAAAGGAGTTCCAGAGTTTAGTGCTTCGCCCCAGGCCTCTCAGCAGTGGTTAGGCAGAGTGGGAACAAAAGCCAGGTTTTTGCTGCAGGACTGTGCAGATTACTTTAAGCTAGGTCAAGTGGTTTGCAGGAATAAGGACGTGGACAATTTCTGCTTGGAATCCTGTCTTCCTCATCTCATATCAGTTGTTCTACAGTCACTTCGTTAACACCCTTTTCTCATAGTCTAACCAGGGAGAGCTTGGGGTTATTTCATTATAATAAGCTTACTGTCGAGAATTCTTGACATTAGGAAGTGACTGCATCTCTTAAAGAGAAGGAGAGAGATTGGTCTGTCCTTGAGACTTAAGAGCAAGAGAAAGGTGTGGTTATTATCCCTTTGTCCAGTAAATCTTGAAAGTGTTGACAGGAGCCCATATCTTTGCTAGGGGAGATATTTTCCCTGCATTTTCAGTAATTATAGCGACGACTTTGGCGATTTTTTTCAATTTGCAGGATCATTTTTTTTGTTTAGCACCCAAGAGCTTTGCTTTATTCCTCCCTGATTTTGGTAACCAGCTGCTTTTTGTCTCTCACTGGGGGGCGGCATTTCCCTGCACAAATCCAGTACAAAACTGGTTTTCAGAGAAGGAGCAGCTCTTGTTTTTTTCATGGAAAGCACTCTCACTGCTCTGGACAAAGCAGTGGCCTTCAGTCCCTGGGTGTTGTGGTTTGCTGTGATGCCCAGGAGCACGAGTCCCTGGAGATGTGGGACATCTGGCTTACAGGCATTCTCGTTTCCCGTGTTTCCTGTCCTTGTTTGGGGTGAAATTAGGGACTAAATTACATGGAGAACTACATAAACTGTGGCCTGAGACACATGCTTTTCATTGAGCCGCAAGCCTATGCTCATAAATTATGTCAGTAAGTAATGGTCTCTGCTTCGCCTGTTGCAGCTTTTCTGCAAGTCAGAGTGAGTGTGGTTTCACTGAATTTAAATTTCTGAAACACGTTCAAATGTTGTTGAGGAATTTTCCTCTTCACTTTTGCATCAGGCTGAGCCCCCTGCCACCTCCAATCCAACTCCTGTGTGATAACATGGTGTTCTGGATGCTTTTGAGACAGCAGCAGAGTTTATTTGTAGCTGTTCTTTCCCACTTTATAGAGGATGTGCATTTGATTTTATAACCAGGAGAACTTTCTTGAGAGCAGCAAAAAGGAGCCTGAAAAGCGGCAAGGAAATTATTTAGCAATGGCTGGTACTAAAATGTCTTTCTGATTGTGATCTCAACTGATGCAATTTTGTGAAAGATTGGCAATTTCAACTACAAAGCATCAAAATATGTTAAATTAGAAATGACCAGTTAGTTCAGAGTAATTCTGTAGTGCAGTTCAGAGGTGCAGAAACAATCCTGTACAGCTGCCCCTGAGCAATAATGGTGTGCAATGGGTTGAAGGCCACAAGTGTTGGCTAGCATGGGATAAATGGATATCTAACTTTAAAGTGAACAAGGAAATGCATGCATGAACTGTTGAAAGCTGAATCCCACGGGTGAGATTTCAGATTGAACACTAATGAAAATTTAATTTCAGTTCTCACACTATTTTAATATGCAGGATGACAATATGCAAATAAAGTGAAGTCTGACTGCAAGTGGCTGATGAGTTACTTCTGCTCAGTCTCTGCCACCCCCAGAAGTAATCTGTCTGTGGCTTTTGTGAAATCAAAGTTTTCCTTCTGTTTTCTCCACAAGCCAGAGCCTCATTCTTTGCATGAGAGGTAATTAGTGACTGCAAAGTTCTCTTCAGATTGTTCTCATCCTATTCCTGTGCTGCTCCATGGAACTCATCAGAGTGGTGCTTATGTTTCTACGCTGGATTGAATTCTAATTGTTGCAGTCAGTGCTTTCCTTATCAGAACTGTCCTGGGAGTGCTGCCATGTTTTCAAGTTTCCTTCTGTATTTCAGCTGCAGCTTCAATGCACTTTATTTGCCTTGTGTTTCCTGAATCAGATAGAAAAAGGTGATATTGTCCTTTTTTTTTTTTTTTTCCCCCCTCCCTTCTTCCCCGGCCTATGGCACCAGACAAGCTGTGCTGGCTTGGACCCTGTAGAGATCACATCACACTTTAGCCACACACTAAGGCCATCCAACTTGAGCCAAGAGTCTCCATCTTCTGTCTTCTTTTGTGAGTGATCAGGGAAATAAATAACTGTGAAATTATCCAGGGAATGGGGGGCAGCCAGCACAAGGAAACTGAAGTGATTTGGCATGTTAGAACATACAAGATTCCCTATTTCTGTGATCAGTAGCTGATATATCCTTGTAAATTTAAATTGTGTGTTAACTCTCAAAGAGGAGAAGCAAGAATTTAACTTAGAAGTTAATTACTTTGGAATAGCTATTAATTAACGTTATACCTGAATTAGCCAATTATCACACTTGACTTGGATTTGCATACAACTGTTGCATATAAAATACTTCTAAGGGTATCTTGGGCTTCAGTGAGCTGTAAAAATGCCATTTTTTGCAGCTGTGTTCCAGCTCTGCCAGGCAAAACCTCTTTGTCCTGTCCTCTCCTCCCCTGCAGGGGTGCTGCCCTCCCAACAAGTGGCCTTCCTTCTGGGGACTCTCACTTGGGATTAATAGCTGTGAAAGCACAACCTCAGAATAGGCAGCTGTGTATGCTCTCAGGTATTTCACCCTGATGAGAAAGAATAAAAATGGCACTTCTTAATTTGAGGTAGTGAATGTGCTGCTTGTTTCTCTCCCTTGTAGAGTACTGACATTGTATTAACGTGACTGTTACGATAACCATGTTTTTTGATGAAAGCATAAGACTAAAATGATGTTTCCAAATGAAGGTTGTTTTGATTTATTCCCTGTATACAGCACGCCTAATTTTGCTTCCCAAACTCTTTGAAGCAAGCTTTTATTTTATGGTGCTGGCTGTTGCCACTGCTGTGCTGTACCTGTGAGCTATTTAATGTGCCACATCGAGGAGTAAATTAATGCAGGTCCACAAAGAGAGCGCTTCAATTTGCTAATTGCTCGTAGAGCAGAGGGTATTGTTGTATAGAGAAAGACTGTTCATTAGAGACTGAGTAGTTGATTTTTCCCTACAGATAGGGCTCACATTTGAGCTGCTTGCCCATCGTTCAGGGCAGTCAGCTCACCATCAGCCCCCAGAGGGGAGTGGGGTGCTCTGGATGTAGTGGGTTTAACAGCTGCATTGTTGCCACCAGGTTGCTTCAGTTTCATTCATTAAACCCTCTCTGACCAGCCTCCTCCAGTGCTGTCAGTGGAGGCTGACTTTTGGAAGGTCCAGAAGACAAATTATTGATGCAGGGAAGCAAGTTAAACAATTCAGAAATGTCTCCGTGGAGCTGAATCGGTTCCTCTCCTTGGAAACCGCTCCTGCTCCTCTTTCAGCCCGAGCTGCAGCTTCCCAGTGAGGCTGGAGCACAGGTTCTCCTCTTCCTGCTGCTCTCTTTTGAGGATCACAGTCCACTGACAGTAGATTAGACTGTGTTTTCATGTAAGATGAGTATTTTGAATTGACAAACCCTTTTTTTGAAAGCTGAAAGAAATTGAGTACTTGAGAGGATTTTTTCCCCTGCTTTGCTACTCGATTTTCCTTTACCTGGTTGTGTTGCCTTCGTTGGGTAAATTGCACTGTTTGTATATCTGATTCATAATATCTGTTTGCATATCAGGTTTCTTAGTGCTTGAGCTCAGTGGTCTGTGGGAATTTAACACGTGTCTTAAGTAAAGAGAATTTCCTTGGAGCTTTAAGTTAACTTTTATGTGTAGCCTGAAAATTCAACACGGAAGTTTATCCTACTGAGAGATTCCTGAGAGATACCAAGGTGGATGTGATCAATCAAAAAGCCCCTAAAACAGAGCCGAGCTACAGAGAGAATCATGGAAGGGTTTGGGTTGGAATGGACCTTAAAAATCATCTTTCTGTGGACAAGGACACCTTCTTAGACCAGGCTGCTCAGAGAGCCATCCAACCTGGCCTTGGACACTTCCAGGGATCCAGGGGCAGCCACGGCTTCCCTGGGCAACCTGTGCCAGGGCCTCAGCACCCTCACAGGGAAGATTGGTTTTTTAATGTCTAGTCTAAGCCTACTCTTCTCCTGCTTGAAGCCATTCCCCCTTGTCCTGTCACTACCTACGTGGCTCTTCCCAGAGCAGAACTCTGAGATGGGACTGGCAAACTGCTCCAGCATCTGCTGGACCCCTGTGCCTTCCCACCACTCCTGAATGTCCCAGGTCCACCCCTCATGTTTTCCTTGTCTGGACGTGGCCAAAGATGGCTCAACCCAGAAACCCGACAGCTCATTCCTGAGAAGATACATTCCAAGAAACAACACAACACTGTTTTTTCCAAGTCTTTTCTGGCAAATGCCTGGGGAATGGGAGCAGGGGCTGAGCAGGCTGTCAGGCACCAGTCTATGGCCCTCTGCAGCTCCTTCCTTCCAGGCTGTGGGGGCTGGCAGCTCCTCCCCAGCACTCTGATTAAGCGAGATGTGGGGATAAGTTCAGAGCCTAATTTCTCCTCCATAATTAAAAATGTGTGCATCTGTCATGCTGCTGGTGATTAGTTTGTATTTTCTTGTGGCCTAGAAGGAATATGGCAGTGAATCACTTCGCAAGCAGCTGTCCTCTAACAGCTGAGGGAGGTTCAATATTTGATTTAAGCTAATAAAAAGTCTGGGATAGGGCTGATGTTTACAAACTGGACGTGATAAAGCATCCAGATCAGCTGGATCACAGCCTGCCAAGTGCAGACACTGGGGACCCTGCTGAAAGTTTGGGCTTTGTCTTGTGCTTCCCCACCTGTGTGAGTAGGTGGGCACGGACAGGGCATGGGAGGGTCCCCACTGCGGGCTGCGAGTGCATCCCGCAGCATCAGCAGCGCTGGGGAAGCCTCCTTGTTTCCAGCTTTGTCACTCTAACAGCTCTCAGTGCATTAAGTATGTCCCTTTTGCTCTTCTGTGAGAGTTGTAGTCAAACCATATGTATAAAAATCTTTTAATCTTCGTAAATCATTTCTTCCAGCAGTCTAGTAAGTTTAGTAGCTGCTCTCTGAATTCCCAGTCGTTACTGACTCTTTCCCGTTGAGATGAGCTGCCTAGAAATAAATGCAATGAAGAAAACCTACTTTGTGATTTAGTTTTTATCTGATTGCTTCTTCAAATCATATTGATCTGCTATTGTTATGCTGCTGGCTTGGACTTGCTGTCCAGGTTTCTCTCTGTGTCTCTGTTGGCACAGCACCTTGAAATGGTTATTTTCCCCAAGCCATATTATATATAAGATAAATTATGGCATATTTCCTGCTTGTATTTTCAATTCCTCCCATCCCTTTGTATTATTTCTCTCTTGCCTAAAAGGTTTTTCCAGCTTTCTCCTGAAGTAAAATGTGTTGGAGTCTTTGCTATCCTTTTCTTCTGACGGTTATGGAGGTATTATACTTTAAAATGCTCTTCTACCCATCTAGTTAAACAGGCTCCTAGGGTACTGTTGCCTTGGTGTTATAAATAAAAATATTTACACTGTGAGGGTGACCAAAGCCTGGCAGACTGTGGTGGGCTGATCCAGGCTGGGTGCTAGGTGCGCACCAAAACCACAGGGGATTGAGCCTTGAGGGGATTCACACTCTTCCAATGTGGATTACTCTGTGATTCCAAAGGAGTCTGTGTGAACAGAGACTTGACCCTCAAATTCAGCTACTGTAAGAAAATACATGATTTTTAATGTAATTTTTAATTAAGTAATTCTTACATCTGGTTTAGAATAGGCTAGTGGTTTCCATCTAAAGGCCATCTTCATGTGGATAAGGCTAATAAATATACAGAACAGTTGGGATAGTTTGTAATCAAAAATATTCAGTCAGTCTTGGGGAGTTTTACAAAGTTTATGCCAGCATCTCTCCTAAATGACCTCTCTGAGGCCCTGCTGTCTAATTCTTCCCCAGCCTGCTGCTGTCATTGTGCCTGCTTCGGTAGCAGTGGGGAAAAGTCTTTCCCAGGTGTCTGCAAATTTACAGTTCCCTGAGGTTTCCACATCAAACTTGGTGATCATTTCATTTTTTTCTCTTTGCTTGCTTGTCCAGGCACTCCAGTTTTGGTTGGGGCTGGCATCTCCTGTGGTGTTTAATGAGGGTGTTTCATTCTCCTGTGCCAGGTCCCAGGCTTGTATTAAAACCCTTTTCATCTTATTTCAGTGTCTGTTCCTCAAATAATGTCACATCATCCCAGGCCCTGCTCAGCAAGAAGCTGAAACTTTTTCAGTTTCTGCTGAGCTCTGGGGCCAGGGAAATTTTGAACTGTTTGGTTGTTTGTTTGCATAATGGAACTTCTGCTGTGCTGAACACTTAGGCTGTATTTGTTTGTTAGCTTGCATTTCAGTTCAGCCTCCAAAGCTGAATGTTTTGCCTTTCATCATAATAAACTGCTTGCTGTTTGTCTCTGGTTTGGATGTGGCACTCAAAAGACCCATATTTCATGTGGTGAGAAGCTGAGGGACTCTGGAGGGTTTTAATGAATATTTGCTCGAAATTACGCGAATCGGTTTGTAGGAAAGTTGTTTTTATTTCTTTTATTTGTTTACATTGTTTTAATTATCTTCTCTGTCATTAGTGACTATTTTTTGGGCTTTCTGCTAAGCAGAGAAAGGCTGATGGCAGCCTAGCAGAGTGTTGGAAAATCAAAGATGTGGGAAGTAATAGCGCTCATGTTATGTGTGGCTTCTATTAACCATCTCCTAAATACCAATTTTGTTTAAAATCCTTTTCCATAAACAAAACTCAGTGAAAGATCCTCTTCTGAGTCAAGTACCTGTTTCCCCCCAAATTATGCTGGGATAACAGAAGATATTTCTACTCTGATTTGAGATTCTTTACATTGCAAATTTTCCTTTAAAAAAAGTGAAAATGCTGCATTGGGATATTTTCTCACAGAAATCCAGGAGGTTTATGTTACAGAGCAGATTTTCTCAGTATTTTGCCCCACAGCATTTTAGAAGGCTTCTAAACACAACCCTGGACCCCAGAACTTCAGGAGAACATTTTCTATGGTGTTAACTTGAAGCACGCACTCCTTTCCAGAGCTATGGAGCTAAACCTCCTCTTCTTCTAAGTTAAGCTTGGCAAAAGTGGGTGGCTTTTAGACCACTCTTTCTGCAGCTTGCAAAGAAATGGGGTGGAGGCATGGTTCTGTCTGGCCTGTGAGACTGAAATTTGGGCTGGCTCATGTAGTGGCATTCTGTGCAATAAACCTGTTTTTTAATTGTGTGTGTTGAGTTCAGGCTCTTTGGGACAGGATTGTCTCATGGCATGGGATGCTGGCAGGACAGAACAAGAACAAACACAATTCCTTCTCAGTGCCATGAAAATCATGGTGCCCTGGGTGAATTTTTGGGGGGAGAGGGGAGGAGGGGATGACAATCTTATTAAACTTCTAAAATGACATCCTAGAATTAATTTCCTTTTTTTTTTTTTTTTTTTTTTCCCCTGTGTCTTGAAGGCTCAGCTGTCTCAGGCTCTGGAAGAAGTGGGAAACCACAAGCAAAGAGCAGAGATGGTAAGTGTTCAATTTCTGCCTTTTTTTTTTTTTCCCCCTAGTTGTTTTACAGAGCAGTAATATGCAAAGTTCATTTGAACAGTGGATCAGTTCCAAATATTCAGAAATGAACAGCAAATAAACATTGTAAAAGTTTGTGTTGCTGCTGCCACTCTTGGCACTCCCTGTCTCCATGCTCACCTGGAAAAAGTGTTGGATGAGATCTAGTGGTCTGTCTTCCTTTTTTTTTTGGCAATTCCTTTTCTCCTTAGCAATTCTAGATCAGAAGCAAGCATTTTATTTCATGCTGAATTAACTCCTTTCTTTGGGGGCCTTTGATTCAGTCTCAAGTGTTCAAAGGACAGGCAGATGAGATACAAGGGAATTACCACAAACTATTTTTTTATAATGTCTGTTAATTTTCTGCTGGGTTCGTCTGTTTTATTGGCACTTCCCTCAAGGACCAAAAATAATAAAGGACACAAAACCAGGTAGTTGGGAGGTTTATGTGCAGTTTCATGACTTGGATATGATTCTTTATACTCAGGAGTAAATGAGGTGTCAGTTTTAAGCCATCTCGTGAACTGATGTTCTTGCTAATGGATGAATTGTGGGATTCCTGCAACTTTTTCTAGTCACAAGGAAAACCTGAGCAGTATCCAAGATGCAGAGACTCATTCTGTAGATGTGATTAATTTTATTACTAATATAAAAATAGGCCTGCATCACTGGCTAGTAAGTAGGTGCTAAACAGACATCTGTTCTAAAATCCAAATCATAAACTACAGTGCCAACATGGGGCTTTTTAGACTTGTGCTGACCTCTAGTAGGGCACTGAAGGGCAGGATGAGGTGCCCCTGCTGTGCTGTTAATGGCTTGCCCTACGTCTGTTAGGATCTTTTTCTTAATTTGTGCCTCTTGCTGTTTCAACATCAGATTTTCCATCATGAGAGCATTAATTGATTCCGGTTCTGGGGTGGTCTCACGTTGTGGGCAAACATTTTCGTATGCCCAGCTGCTTTCTGTGCTAACACAGGCCACAACTGATACTTCCAAAGAAAACTGAATTAATCCTATTTGCCATCTGATCTCATTATGTGCTGCCTTGTAGCAGTTTCAAGTTCTATACAATTGGTTTTGCATTCTGCTCACTGGATGTATCAGAGGAAAAACTTGCTGTGATGTTTTAAAAGTTCTGATGTTCTGGGGTTTTTTTTAACATTTTAAAGTTTTTCATTTGGGCTCATTAAGCCTGGATTTTGAGTTGTTTGCGTTCAAAAATTTGTTCTATGAAGCAGGCTAGCAGAGGGCTGGAGAAACTGGAACTTCCAGTGTTAAAGCATTAGTTGGTGTTGTGCATCCTCCATCAGCAGAGGATAAAGCAGCAGTCAGTGTTCAGTGCCTATTCCCAAGGGTTTCTCAGTGGAAAACTCCTGGTCTTGTGATCTTCCAGTAACTCTTACATCAACCTCCCATGAACAGGCTGTTTTCTGTGGTGCTTTAGACCATGGATTGCAGATTGTGAGGTGTGGGCTTTATTCAGCAGCTTGAATTTGTTCAGTAAATACAGGAAACTTGATTCATACAGAGGAAAAGAGATTATTTTTTTTTTTTTCCCCCCTCTTGAGGGAAACCCTGATCATGTAACTCTTTCTTTTCACTGGTGTAGATGGTTCTTCTGCATCCCCAGTTGAAAGCTCCCTGGTAGGGAAAGCTGTTGTCACTTTGTGTCTGCTACAGTGTTGGTGGTAAGAAGGGTCTGTCCCTGTTGGATGGGGCTGTTCCATAGCTGCCTGCCAAGGGCTCCTGTGGATGTGCCACCAGCCCCACTGTCCTCCCTGCCATCCAGCAAAATTATCTTTATGTAGTTTTTTCCCCCCCTCTCCAGATCAGTGTCCCACCTGGATGGCCTTATTTTCAGACTCCTTTAAATTTGACACTTCAGCAAAATTATTTGCCTGGTTTGGATTCTTGGCCTCTCGCCTTCCTTTTCATCCCTTTCACCTATGAGCCTCCAGTCCCAGTTTGATGTTGAGCTGGGAATGCTGGAGGGCTTGTCGTGCTCTGGGTGCTGACAGATGTGGATATCGCTTTTCATCAGCTCTTCCACAAGCAGGCCATGGCTCTAAGTGAAATGGAACAACAAACACCTGTCAGGTGCTCTCATGCAGTCTGGTGAATCTTTGGGCTGCTTCTGGGACAAACCTCTGTGCAGGTGACATCTCTGCTGCCACCCTGAAGAGCTCTGATGGCTCTGCCACCCTCCCTGGGGCACTGGAAATGAAGAGCTGGGCTCTGGGGCCAGGGAACTGGCTGATGGCACCTCACTGAGGAGTCCCGTGGGCTTCCTTCTATCAGAGGGGGCATCTCTGGTGCCTGGTAAATGATTCATTTTTATGTAGCAATATTTAAAAGTGCAGTACTTGTGGGATAAATCTGATGGGATCGTGGCCTCAGTACAGCAGTAGCTGCACACTCAGGACCCTCTCCTCCAAGGACACAAGCTCAGGGAGTTGTGTCCCCAGGGAAAACAGCAGATGAAGGGTGGGGTGTGTGTGTGTGATAGGGAACCCTGTGCCAGGCCAGAGCAGAAGGGAAATGCTAGAGGATAATGGGATGCAAGTGGAATGGAGTGGCTGTTCTGGCTGCTCCAGTGCAGGGTTTCATTGCTTGTCAACTAAAAAGTGAGTGTGCTGCTGGAGGAACAACAAAAAAAGCAAATTAAATGTCTTCAGTTAATTGCAGTTGACAAGACAAAGGCAGTTTGACTTTCCAGTATTAATTAGCAAACCCATACTAATTAGCTTGTATAAGCACAATTCATGCCTCTTTCCCTAAATGCAATTAATATTGCAACTGAAGAACTCTCTGGGCTGTGCCTCTGTATCATTAACATACTTTGCCCTAATTAGACACGGCCAGTAGTGGCTGGAGAAATGAGTTTGTGATTACAACCATAAAAAAACCCTCTAATATTTTATATCCTTCAGGGAACTTGAACCTAGAATTTATTTTTTGATTTAAGAAAAATTACCCTTATCATTGTGCTGTGTAATTAACAATGAAACTTTGATTTTCCTCTCCCTCTAACCCTTCACTTATTTATTTTTCTTTATTCACAGGTTAAGCATGTTCATACTGTAAGGGAACAGTGCCTGCCCATAAGACACATAAGAGTCACCCCTCTCGATAGGGCTCAGGTCGCTGAGCAGCCCCAGAGATCCGTGGGGTTTGTCTGTCTTTTATTTGCTGAATGTTTGTTGTTTGCAATTTTTTTGTATGAATGTGTGCTTTTTTGACAATTTTATCAGCACTGGAAGTTTTCTTTATTGAGGCTGGTGCTACAGTGTCTTTATTTCCAGGATGTGCCAGGAGGTTGCTCAGAGTTCACGCAGCTCCCTGATCTGTGGTCCTAGGATCTCATTTCTCATGATATGCTGGTTTAGTGCTCTACTGGCCTAAAGCTGAGAGCTTCACTCACACCAAAATATTATTTGTGGAAAATGCCTTCTTGTTTGTTATATTATTTTTTCTTTCCTTCCCTGAGGGAGGGAAACAGAAGACGTGTTCATTTTTGTAATTTTCGTTTGCCTTTTTTCATATCCCTTTATAGACATGAGAAGATTGTTTGGCTCAAGCTTGCCATCCAAGCAACAGCTCTGATCTCTGATCTTATGCTTTCTTCCAGTCTGGTTCTGTAGCAGAGGGCATTCATGTCAAGATTTTTTGTTCTCCATCATTAATCCCTGAGGGAAGCTAGCTTGGTATTAAAAAAGCATCACCTGTATTTTCATTACCCTGAGGTTCTCTGGGTATCTTTTGGCTTTCATCTTCAAAAGACAGCTTGGCCCATGTGGGCTCTGAAATCTATAGACTGCTCTTTGGAAAAAATTAAATTTCACCCTCCAGCAGATTAAAAAGGATGGATATAAGAATCAGAAGAATTGCTTAGCAGCGTTGGAGGTAAAGAAGATTTGAAGTCCAAGAATGCCACCGTCACCAAATGAATGGCATAAACTGAGTGTCCTTATAGAGGCAATAAATCCACCTTAAAATTAATATAATGAATGCCCCTTGCCTTGAGGAAAAGTGTTGGTTAACCCTTTGCAGAGAACAGGAGACCTTTATTTAAGAGCAGCAGGTCAGCAATAGTTAAAGAATCAATCATGTGTTCAGTCTGATGAAATCATAATGTTTAGGATTAACTTAAATGTCAGTGGCTGCCTACACTGATGGTTATCAGGAGTAGAAATGGAGACAGAAGGGAGAGTGCATGAAGGAAATAAACTCAGAGAACACTGAGCTTGATGTAGTTGGGAACTAGCTGTTAACTGGAAGGCAACATGGAAAAGTTATTACCTGTATTTTTAATTTACAGGTAACACCAATGATAGTAGGAGAAAAGTCAACTTTAATATAGAAACACCTGCCCTGGATTACTGGCCAATAGAGCTCATTTAATTCTTGTTTAAGTGTTACTGAGCATAAAGCAAGAAATACAACAGACCAAGAACAAAAGTGGCGTTCATTACTGGAAATGTAAATTCTCTGTATCCTCTGTAATAGGAAGGCAATTAAATGTGGGATTAGAGGGCTGAACCACAGTAGTTGTAAATAAAAATGAAACTTTGCTGGAACATCTATAGAACCAGCAGGTTGGGAGGGGCAGGAGAGAATTGACTGGTGCAGGAAGTCTCCATCTGTCAAAAGTGTATTACATAATTTCTGAATTGATTTATCAGGTGACAGCTAATTTCCTTCCCATGTGACAGATTTTATCCTAACACCTTATGTGAGGCCAGCAAAGCCAAGACAGATAAGCAGTGTGGCACTCAACTGAGCAGCAGGGTGAATAGTTCTAGTAAGGCAATCTTAGAGAAATATCCACTCCTCAAATCAGATTGAAAAGCATGAATCTGGTTATAAAGAGACAGCAAAAGAAGCTAATCCAGAATGAAATGATGCAGTAACAGAAGACTGGAAGGGGACTTTTAGATCATAAAGTCCAGTCCTTCAGTAACTGAGGCAAATGCAGCATATATCTCAGTTCATAAATTTATCAAGCTTGTCTTGAAACTGCTTTGGTTGTTTGTACCATTACTGTCATGGAAAGAGTGCTCTGACAGGTGAAATCTTCCCAGTTCCAACTGAAAATATATGTGCAGCTAATATCCATTTTTTTCTTGTGCTAATATTCTCCTTAAACTACAGTGACTGTTCTTCCTCCCTCGTATTTATGCTGTGACATATTTATAGAGAACAATTGTTCTCTCCCAGCCTTTCATTTGTCTAGGTTAAACAAATCAAGCTCTTGCAGCCTTCTCTTAAAGCTCTTCAGTTTTCTCATGAATCTTGAAGAGATTTAAGGAAAGCTGCCTCTTTCTGTCCCTCCTTTGAAGATGAGTAATCAGAGTGGTCACATTATTCCAGGTGATGTTCCAGCAGTAGCTTTTGCAAAAGTGTCTTCCATAGGATCATGGAGTACAGGCAGGAACCTCTTCCACTTCTGTAGTGGAAGAGCTGAGCTGCATCCAGGTCATCACCAGTTCCCAGTGCCACAGGGTGCTGATGTTTATCCTGGGATCAGTTCATCTGCCCCACTCTGTCCTCCTCTCGAGTTTCTGGCTGAGGAAGGCTCGGTTTGTAGGAAGGGGTTTCAGCTGTTTTGGGACTTGCACTGTGACTTTTCAGATCTGTGCTGTTCCTTCAATTTTCACGTAGCTTCCTCTTTCTGATCATTTTATGCTTCTCTGTGATAAAGCCTCTGTGCTATCAGTAATTGTGTTTGTGCGTTTATATTTTTAGACCCAAGGTCTTTAGTGAATTTTGTTTGTTTTGAATGTGTCTGACACATCTTTTTCTCTGTCAGGTAGTTCTAGTTCTACTTCAGCAGAGCCATTTGTTGCTTGCTTACTTCGCAGTGTTTGTATTATTCTTCACTTTGTCATGTGATCCTGTAAACTCTGAATTATGAGTTGTTAGAAGAGGGGGACGATTGTGCAGGAGTCATTGATACCCTATTTTGAATCTTCCCCGTTTTAATTGTGGAACTTTAGTTCTGAAGGTGGAGTGAGGCCTAGAATAGAGGCATGGGAGTACACTTCTCCTTTCCCTTCCCCTGCCAGAGAGCTCTCAGTGCCTGTTGTAAATAACTGCATTAAAACTGGTCCCTGCTATTCCCCATGGGGTAGGAATACAGTGAGCTCTGAGGTACACAGACAAGGTTATTTTTTTCTCCCTCTCTTAGCCCGAGGAGTGATGAACAGCCTCAGCTGGTGTGTTGCACCTGCTGCATGTTCCCTCTTAGAAAATTCATGTTCAACACACAACACTGTGGCACCATCGGAAGCATCTGTTGCACGTGCCTGTGGGCAAAGCAGGGAGTGTGGAGGGAGCCTTGGGATCCTGGTGGATCAGTGCTGACAAGCTGCCTGCAGGCTGGAGAGGTGATCAGCACATTGCACCCCTGCGCGTTCCTATCTCAATGCTATTTTAATTAGGTGAGAAGGAGAGACTTAGTGAGTCAATTCTCATGGTTTATCTCTGTTTTAAAGATCCAGCCGGGCACATGGGATCAAATAGCACATTCCCTTCAAATTAAAAAGAAATAAACGGTCTGTTTAAAAGTCCCATTACACAAATGAACCTGCTGTTGGATCCATTAACGGGGAAGTTTTATGGGACACGGCAGCACCGTTTGGTTTCAGCAGGACTGTTTTCATTTGCTCTTCCAAGGTGATAAGAGCTGACGTGGGGTTAGGACTGTCAGGAGGAAGAATGTGGCTTTCTGAAGTGGAGAGCTGCCTTCCTGCTGCTCTTCCCTGTGGGACAGGTGCTGCCAGGTTGGGGGTAAATGGTCTGACCCAGACCTGAAGAGCAATTCTAACTCAGGTGGGACTCATGGACGTTGCCCTAATCCCCAGCCCATCACTTGGGGTGGCCTCCATGCCACAGGTGTACTCCTAAAACCTGAGCTGTACTGACAGGCACAATTATAACAGGAACAAGGACTGGAGAGGGAGGAGTGGGGAGGGTTTTTTTCTCTTCAGTTGTTGAGCAGAGGAGAAAAGTGAATCATTTTCCTGTTTAGAGGATGCTGTAGCTGGAGTGGTGCTTGTCAGTGTCACTGTTGTCGCTAAAATCTGAGTTACTTGATTAAATGAGAGCAGGACAGGGATATTATCAGAGGCTTTATTATAGGAGGCACAGCCTGGAGACACAAAAGGCCCATTTAATAGTTGTGCAAAATTGTGCTCTTCCAGAACCTGTAAGAAGTTTATGGGCTACCTCAGACTCACTTGGTTCGATTTAGCTGAGCTAAAATTCCCTGGAGAATGCAGAGGCTCTACATTATGTTCAGCACTTTAAGAAAACCAGGTGAGAGGTCCAGGGTACCTCTAGGATTCTGTCATTTCTGCTCCTTTATTCTGCCTTCCTAAAAAGCAGCTTGGAGAAGCTGTAGAAGGAACATGAAGTTCCAGTGCCTGACCAGAGAGGGAAAGGAAGACTTGGGGCTGTTGAACAGTCGTGTTAGGATGGGACAAAGTACTACCTAATTTACATCTTCCTTGTGACAAGGATGGAGACCAGTTTCCTCCTGCTTTCACAGTCCTGGGAAGCTCTGCCTGCATCAGAAGAGGAGCAATCTGAGAGATCTGATACAAGAAATACAATTCCCTAAGCATAGCTTGTCCTGAACATGCAGGGGGGATGTGAAGCTCTCCAGCTATGGGATCTGGGGGAAGGCATGGAGGGCATGTTCAGAGGATGTGCCTGCAGATCAAAGGTTGCTGGATACTTCTCCTCTTGCCTGGGGCTGGCTTTGTGTATGCAAATAGGGAGATAAAGGCTTAAAAAAAGTTTAAGTTTCAAGACTTAGTCTTTACACAGCCTAATCAGCTTGCTACATCATTTGCTTTCAGTCTTTTTGTGTCTCAGTGTCCTTAGAAGAGTTTGTTCCCAGTGTTTCTTGCCTTTGGCTGATGGATGCTGGGGGTAGGTAGTAGCTGTGGCAGGCTGGGGTCTGTCAGGGCAGCAGAGTCCTCCAGCAGGAACTGTAAAACTCAATTTAGCCACTGAGACAAGGAGATCATAGAGCAGGATTTGTCCTATGACCTCTTGGTAAATAATGAATGGCAGAGCCCTGCCTCTTTGGAATCACTTAATTGAGGCTGACAACTCTATGTTGTATTACAGGATCTGGCTTGTCAGGAGAATTTTAACTTATTTATGAATATTTCATTAACTTCTAAAGACTGGCTGTATAAAATGGAGCTCCTGCCAGGCCCTGTCCTGTTGATGCTGTGTTCAGTGCTAATGTCATCGCTGCACATCCAGTACACCTTTCCTCTGAGCTGGACCTCAGAGTTTATTGTTGGTGGCAGCAAGAACGTGTTCACCAAAGGTTAAAATGCCAGGTTTGTGCTTTGGCACCAGAGCTGAACATACGGTATTTGAGAGGGAATTGCTGTTTGCCTTTCACTCTGTGACTGCTGCTGGCAACTGAAGGGCCCTGCAGGCGTCATCCCAAGAGGTTGAAATGGGCAGAGCAGTCTTGGCAGGGCCCTGTGACCTTTGGGTTTTGGCACCAGGAGAGAGATTTCTCGCTTTTTGTACATTAAAAGCCCACTGCTTTTTGTCACAGGCTAATCTCAGGATGGGTCATTTAGCTAGAAAATATTCAACCTGCTCCACTTAACCTGTTCTTTGGGCAGGCTCCTTCAAGGCTCTGACTCTGGGAGGGCCTGTCAGGAGAGCTGCTGCTTTCCCATAGCTGGATCCCTTGCCCCATCCTCACATTTCCCAACTCTGGGAGGTCAGAGAGCAGCTTGAGCAGGCAGCTCTGCTGGCCCCTGCCTAGATGTGCCAGCAAACAGTGCTCCCAGCTGTAGTGAACTGCAAAATTGGGCTGGAGCTGCAGCAGGAGTGAGAGAGCTGTTCCTAAAAGCACAGCCTGTGTGTTGTTCCATGTGAGCCAGACAAAGAAGATTAAGTTCAAGCACTCAGTGAAGGCTCCTTTGCTCTCTTTGCAGTATTAAGCAGGATTGATTCCACCGTATTTATGTTAGAAAACAAAGGAACAAAAATGGATGTTGGATTCCTCTTTCCCCTTTGATCTTCCTAGGTGCTTGGTAACTGCATAGATTCTTTTCTGACTGTTTATTATGTGATGATTTTTCAATGAGAAAACTGATGGGGGGGAGTGAGAGGTGGGATTACAAGCTCCTGTTTGATGAGAATTGTTGAGTGAATGCTCTGGAAACTCCTCGAGGCTATATTTTCAGGAAACAAACTGTATTCAAACTCCGTACAGAGGAGGTATGACATCTTTGCAGATTTATTTGTTGCTTTGACTGTAAATTACAGCTGCTAGAAGACTTGATTCTAGCCAAAAATGCCTATTCCTGCATGAAGGAAATGATCTGTGTGATGCTCTTCTCGAGAGCAGACAACTCCATTGTGCCAGCACCGCAGCTACACTGGGCAGGGATGTGGCACATCCAGTCTGGCACCTTGACAGGTTCCCTAAACAGGCTCTTATTCTGTGTTTTGCTGTTCTAACCAGGAGTAATGGGTAGGAGGTGTCAGCCAGTTAAGGCTAATTACTCCAGAGTTGCCTTCTCTCGGTGGACTCCAGCTGTTTTGTTCTCCCTGGCTGGGGAGGAGCTTTCAGTAGTAATTAAAGGAAACAGTCATCTACACACTGGTGGAAGTGGTGACGCGAGGCTGATAACAGCAGAGAGCTCTGAGCTGAATGAACATGGAAATTAGGTGATCCTTCTTCAGAATGAGCTGTTAGAGCAAAGAGAGGGGTTTTGGACGTGGAGCTGTCAAGGTGTTTTGCTGTCAAGCAGTGGCAGTGAGGTCTCATAGCAGTGCCTGGGAGCGTGGGCAGGACAGGCTGTGAGAGGAAGAGATTCCTTGTCTGCTCCTTTCTTGGAGTGAGGGTTGAAATGTGTAATTATACTTGAATAAACTCATGGGTTTAAATTAACATCTTCAGTTCCCTTGCTCGGTGTATCTCTTGTACAAGATGTTTGCTCTTCTTCCCTGTGAACCTTCCAGATTTGTTAATTCTGAGCTCCGAGCCAGCTTCCATCCGTCTGAAATGTCTGGTAGTGCTTAGTTCCAAACTCACATCCTGCACCCATCCCAGATTACTAAAAAGAAATAAATACAGCACCAAGGAAGGCGGGTGGGTGGGGAGGGCTGGCATCTGGTGACATTAGGATGTGAGAAGGCACTTGAGAGGGGGGAGGAGGCCAAGTCTTGGAGCAAAGGTGTGTTGTAGGTGGGCTGTGCAGGAGGAGTTTGGGGCTTTGGGGGCTGTGGTGTGATGATGATTCCTACTTCACATGCTTGCAGCTGGGCAGGCAGCTCAGGCTTGGACCATTTTGGGCCCCCTGTGGCACTGGCCTTATTTTGCAGAACAAATTGTTTCCTGCCAGACCCTGTAGCACTGTGATTACATATGGAAGCCGTAGGGTGGCTGGTTTAAATAGGGTGTCTGTGCATTTGTCCTTTTGTTCCTTTGCAGCAGGGCTGAGTTTGGCTCGCTGAGCCTGTCTGGAGTTTCCCCAAGTTGTGCTGGTGCCGCACAATGTGGAGGGGAGGTGTTGGAAGGAAAGCTGCGGGCTGCCTGCGGATTGGGAATCAGAGGGGAGAGAGGTGAATGCTCGTTAAGGCTCCCTTGGGGTAGATGAATTAGTTAATGACTATGCTGTGCTTTGAAAATGCAAATGC
This sequence comes from Corvus cornix cornix, assembly GCF_000738735.6. Taxonomy (NCBI): domain Eukaryota; kingdom Metazoa; phylum Chordata; class Aves; order Passeriformes; family Corvidae; genus Corvus; species Corvus cornix. The sequence goes on along the minus strand of NC_046344.1, from coordinate 4,464,070 downwards.
TGTGTCAGAGCTAAGTCTGATTATAATAATCAATCTTCCTTTGGAGAGGGTGTGCTGGATACGAGGAAGGGGGAGAGTGAGGAGATTGGGGCTGAATTTTTAGATCACAGATCTACATTTCTCTGCTGCTGTTAAGGAACCCTGATGTTGCCTGAGAGGCCAGCAGAGCTGGGGAGAGGCAAAAGGTGGGTTTGAGGGGAGTCATCCTGGCAAGCACCAGTGGGCCTTGGCAGGCTGAAGTTAATTTTGTAATTTTGTCCCTTATGATTGTCCTGCCTGGAAAGGGAGAGGTTGTCGTCTGCTCCTGTGTGTGAGCTACCCCTGCTAATGGGAAAGATAGAAACTGCCTCATAAGCAGGATCCTCCAGGGATGGGGGAGAGGGGAGGGTGGCTGCTGCAGACGTCCAGCCCTGACAGTTCCTTCTCCCTTGGCACTCCATTCGTTTGTAGCAAGCGTTCCTAGTAATTACACCTCTTAATTTAGGGGAGCGAGTGGGAGAAAGGAATATAAATTTGTGTATTAACTTTAGAGATTGGAAATAGGGCAAGTGAACCTTCTCTCTAGGAGATTATATTTGGAAATGAAATAGAATGACATTTGGTATAAACTTGAAAAATTGCTCTCTTTTTACTGCAACAGGAGGAGAAAAAGCCACAATCCAGACTGTATTGGAGAGAAGCAGAAGTCAGCATATGTCCATTTCCCAGTGTGTGTGTATCTACAATAATATATATGCATGAGTACATTTTTAGGAAGGAGTTTGCTGAGAGGTTGCTCCTAGCCCTGACTTCTCAGTGATAAAAGCACAGCAAGTTTGTTACAGATGGTGGAACCCCTAGAGACTGGTGACTCTGATCCAGCCAGCCTTCATCTTCCAAAAGAAAAAAAAAAATTTTTTTTGCTTCAGCCAGTTGAGAGACGGGTAGTTCCAACCCATTTTTTATTGAATATCTGATTTTCTTTGGCTTTATTGCTTTTGTTTCACAATGGCATTGAGGATTAATTTTCCCAAGAAAAAAAATCCTGGGCTGCTTAGCCTGTTTCTAAATGGCAAGCAATATTTTGTTTTACAAGTACTGTCCGACTTTTTGAAGAAAAGTAAAGTTCACTAGGAAATCTGGGGAGGCTTAGTTCTCCCTGTGTGTGCTTCTCTGCAGATGTTTTGGGAGAACAGCCCTTCAGAATGCCAGTGGGGTGGGCATATGGAAGAGGGGGTGCTGCTTCTGCTGAGCAGAATGATCTCTGAAGTGCTCAGCATGGCATCTTACTACCCTCTGGTATTGCTGGACACCCAAATTAAACTCACTGGTGTGCCATGTGTGTTAGGTTTCTGTTCTGATGCCAGATTTATAAGCTTGTAGACAACACCAAGCTTGCTGTGCTGCCTTGTGGGAAGAGAGGCAGAGAAGCTCCTTAGTCTCTGCTACATCCCATGGAGAGAAGCACACATGGCATTGCTGTCATATCAAGCTCCTCGTTTGCCTTGAGGTTTTCAGACCTCAGTGGACAGGTCATACTTGGGATCCCGGTTCATCTGTTCTTGTCTATTTTAGTGTACACTCTTCCTTTCCAAGTTTGCTTGGTGTTCATACATTTAAATGTTTTTGTACTGAAATAGCTCCTTGGATTGTGTTGAGACTTGTAGTCAAACACAACCTCTCAATTCACCTTTCCATGCTGGCTCTGTGCAATTCAGTTCCCATTTATCGCTGCCGTTCAAAATCAGCTCTTTTGCTGAGGAAGGCCTTTCAAAGGATGTTGCATCAGCCCATTGTTAAATAAACCTTTAGACATTTATAATGGATTCAGCATTTCCTGCTTTTTGCAGTTCCAAAAATGCTGAATGACGTGCAGACACACTTCATCAGGATAAGATTGCTGTATCAGCCGCTCACTAAAATGCACTCATTATTCAAATAATAACTGTATGTCTCCAGCATGTGTTCTGTGAAATGTGTGTACATGATGTGGGCGAGTAAACCAGCCCCCTTTTTTTTTTTTTTTTTTTTTCAACATGCAAATCCTACTTTGGCAATGAGTTGAAATAGTTTAGATTTTGAGTCCTTTATTACCCAGAATGAGGCACCTGAACAGAGATTTGATCATTGTTTTGGGCAGTGCATTAAAATTTTCAGAAGTTTGCAAATGTGGTTTTCAAGGCTGACTGATCTGACTGGTGATGAGCCTCATTCTGAAGATGGAGTGTGGACAGCAGTGGTCAGTGGGATGCTTTGGAAAGGCTTTTCTCCATCAATGCTGAAACCTCCTGGAGTTGAGTGTGAGGAACAACAGGTCCATGGCATTGCAGAGGCTCAGGGTGCTTGGTTGGAGGGGACAAATATGGATCAGAAGTGACAAATGCCAGAAATTTACCTAGAAAATCAACTCCCTAAAGTAAAGCTCTGTTTCTTCTAGCTGTCAGGAGATGAATTTATAATTTTGTTTCTCCTGTCATCTCATATGTCTTTAAATAATTGCTACAGAAGAGAGAACCAGTGAGGAACATATTTCTTACCCTGCTGTGGGTGTTTGCTATGTCATTAACACTTGGAGGAGAACCACCTTCTTGGAATCTTGTTGAGGCAGGTTTAGAAGTAAAGCTGAAAGAAGAATGATATTTCATATAATTAAATACTAGATGAAAATCCATCCATGTTCTTCCTTCCTCTCTTTCTCCTTTTGGTAAATAATGATGGCAATACTTATTTCGGAAAAATTATTTGCATTTCACCTTTTGGGGCACTTCCATATTTGTGGCAATGGATATTCTAAAATTAGTCTATATCCTGTGTGTGTCCTGATCACCTTTTATTGAGAGCAATAAAGCTGGACTGGAATTAATGCTTAAGAAGTTAAAGAGGGTAGAAAAGGTTCAGAATAAATGGGAACATTTTAGGTTGAGAACAAGAGGCCCCAGTATATTTTGAGAAGAGAACAATACATCCTCAAAATATGTTCACGTGTTTTATTCATTCATAGGCTCTGATATCACTCATTATTCTGCCTTATCATAAAAACCTTAGATAACTTTATTAAAATAACAGCTTGATTTCTTTTCAGGTTTTTAATGCATTCTGTATGGTGGGAATATCACTGAGGGTCTGATCCCAGGTGATATAATCCCTGAAGCTCCTGCAGATGATGTAGGTCCTTAAGTCCCTCTTGTGCAGCTTTCAGGACAAGAGATGCAATGCCGTATTTCACAGCAATGTTCCCTGGCTGCTCTCAATGCCAGTTAAAAGATCGAGGCTGACCTGGGTTGTTTGGTATCGAATGGGGGAATACAGCAATGAGCTGTAATTTGAGCAGCCCTTTTCCCCTCTCTGCTTGATAATGACTTCTACTAGTTTAATGTATTCAAAGCAATAAAAGTTTAACTCGGCCAGTTGCATAAAATTATTGATAAAAATTGGAAGAGTTTTAGCCAGGAATAATGAGTTGGTTCAAAAAGCATAAAATGCCTGCTGAAAGTGGCATCTGGTGAACAAGAGAGACCAGGACTGGAAGTTAATTTAGGAAAAGGGATGTGGTGGGAATTAGGTGGAGAAAGCAGCAGGGGGGGTTTGGTTCTTCCTTTCCTTATGCCTTCTTGAGGCTGTTCTTTGGCACAGGTACTGAGAGGACAAGGGGACAGGAAGGGACAAACTGCCCCTGTGGTGTATTATTTCATGCTCATCACCCATTCCCAGAGCTCTCCTGAGGCTGTGTCAAAGGGAATGGTCTTGGAAAGCTCCTCACCTCTTAGGCTTTATCAACAGATTCCTTATTTTTAGCTGTTCTCTTCATTCTTGTATTGTGTCTTGCACTGTGTTGCCTTCAGAAAAGCAGAATTGGGTCCCAACAGTAAGCTACTCCATCTCAACTAACTATTTTTGTCCTGGAAAATACATTAATAACATAAAATTAAGTAGTATTTTAAATATCTTAATATTTCAATACCTTCGGTGAGATTCGCAGTAAGGGCTGTTTTCCTAACAGTTGCTAGGGATGAAACCTGGAAACAACACATTTTGAATGAAGCATTTAATACCTTAATTGCTTTACTTATTTTATAAACAATTAGTGAGGTCTGAATGGCAGTAATTTCCCGTGGCACAAAGTTGTGTCTTGGCCTGAACTTGGAACTCTCCAGTAGTTTTACTCCTAGTCCTGGGAAGCAGATTCGTTCAACAGCTCACTGCTCGAGCCAGTTTCATCTGTAGTGGTACCACTGTGTCCTCCTCTCCCTTCTCACCTCGGGCACATCAGATTTTCAGTTCAGGGAGTCTTGTCGCTTGCAAAGTGGGAGGACATAAAAATGAGATGAAATGCCCTTACAGCCCATGTGCCCTTCTCTCCTCGTTCTCCTTCAACAGTTTATTCTTAGAAACGCAGCAGAATCTCATCCTGCCACTGCTGAGCATACCTGGCCTTAATTTGTCACTGCTGTGTATCAAGTGAGATGCTTCTTACAAGCTCCCTCGAGCTCATGTGCATTCACTCTCCCATCTCCTTTTCCTGTTACACGCTCTGGTTTTGCCCCTTTCTTTGTGCAGCCATCACAAGAGACCCCAGATCACAACAGCACGTTCCTCGCCCGCCCTCGTTCCCTGGGAAGGCAGCCGTGATTCATGTGCTCGTGTGGGTGAGCAGGTGGAAAAACTTGAGGCTGAGCCCTCTTGGCCAGTGATAAATAACTCACCAGCCCTTCCATCTTCAAATGCTGTCCTCACTCATCCCAGAAAGCATCCCCAAACTCCTAACAGCAAACACCTCCAGGCTTCAGCAGACAGGGGAAACGGGAGGCATAGTGAGTGTTTTCCTGCTAGAAGGAGGTTGGAATTGAAGCCTACTCCTCATCCCAGTACCTTTTATTCACATTCCTGGAATTATCTGGTGTGCTTGCTTTATCCTCAGCCATCTGTGATGGGCTGAGCTGGGAGAGATAAGTTCAGTAATCAGAAAATTGAGGGAAGCATTTCTGGCTGTGATAATCTTATCAGGCAGCTAATATGCATTAACATTTGTACAGCCTGATGATGCAGGTGGGCCTTTGCCTATTTTTTATTCCTGGATGTTTTTTGACAGACAGGGGGAGAATGCAGGGCTTTTTGGGGTGCCAGGGGGAATTAGGTTAAAGCATCTTTTTGATGCTCTCTTTCTTCTGTTCTGTTCCTTTGGTGTCAGAAAGGTGTGGGAGAATAATCCAACCATCCATTTTCCGCTCTTTCCTGCCAACAGCACTGCCGTGCTCTGCCTGTCTGTTCTGGTAAGCACGGAAGGGTGAAGAGGCAGCATTCAGAACTTCAGTTCTGTCTGAGCAATATGACTGTCCATCACAGCTTGCTCTTTTTCCTTGTAAAGTTGGAGAGTTTCTGCAAAAAGCTTGCAGAAGTTTGCCATTGCAATGTGATTTTGCTCTACAAGTCTAACCCATGCTGTTGCAGGGAATAGTGTATGAAATTTCCCTGATGCTGAGCACTGAACTCTCTGTGGTCATAAGTTTTGCATCTATAATTAAGGCTGGATTGCTTATTATTTTCCTCCTGGGTGAAAAAATACAGTTTCCATCAATGGATTTATTAGGGGAATTAGTCGACAGGTGGTAAAAAGACAGATGACAAAAGGAAGTCCAGTGTGTGAAGAAGGTCTAAGCTGGGAGAAGGTGTTGGAACAGAAGTTTGAGTATCCTCTGGGTAGTTTGTCTCTGCTTACACTTCATAGTAAATCATTTTCTGAGTGGTTTAGAAACAAGTAACATATGGAGTTTATCAATCTGTGCATTGTCTTGGTCTCTGAATTAGGGACCCAGACTGCTGCAAGTCAGGGAGCCTGGGAGTTATAGAGTCTGGTTAAGAAGTTCTCATGTCTGTAGAGTTTTGAAATACTTTCTTGCAAGTTCCTTCCCAAACAAAGCCAGAGGCAGAAAATATTCTTAATTGTTTGTTTGTTCAGCCAGAGCTACCTGAGCAGCTAGAGCTACAAGTGTTTATTGGAGAGTGCTGGAAATATTCCCCAGTCTTTTGGATTCAATGTATGTGTCTCAGAGCTGTTGTGGACAAGACAGCGTAATCCCGTGGTTCATTTCTTCTGGGGGAGGAATTGAGTGAGGTTGAACTGTCAATACTAAATGTCAGGAGCCAGCGAGCTCCTAGTGCCACACAGAGTCTTCTGCATCCTATTATCCATGGGGAAAATAGGGGAAATATCTGTAAGAGAAGCAAAAGCTTTGCTAGTAACAGTTAACTTTCCATGCCTCGTCTACTGTGGAGAAAATGGTGGGAAAGGCGAAAGGAATTGCAAAGGGAAGCAGGGTTAAGTGAGGTTTTGGCATTTAACACATGAGAAGTTGTGCTTTACATCTGTGTAATGAGAAGTCTGATCTGTGCAGAACCTCACGGTTTCCTTCTCCATTTGCTGTTTGTGTGTGCCCCTTACCAGTGCTGGAGGAACTAATACCTTTTCTCTCCTGCAGCTGGAGGTGGAGATGAAGGTCCTGAAGTCTCAGCAGTGCACGGCTGAGCAGAGCTCTGTCATCACCAAGGAGGAGGTGGACACGCTCAGGTAGGCAAAGCAAGGGGAAGGCTGAGCAGATTCTGCTATTTTTGGCTGAGCTAACGAGAAGGGAAATGCCCAGGGTGGTTTCACTGCCTGCTGTGGTTATTGTCATCTCCTGGTGGAGCAGCAGGTACAGAAGCTCACTGTGCTACAGTGCATGAAGAAGTTTATGTCTACAGACTGCCTGTGTCCATGGGCTGCCTGCTGTTCAGGCAATGGGGTGATGCCATTGATCAGAATGTATTTTCCTTGTATTTCTGAAGTAGGATGTTCTTTTCCTGAGCACGTTTTACTTTCTCACCAGCTATTATGAACATGAGAAACCCATGAAGCATTAACAGAAACACTCAGCCCCTGATCTGTCCTGCCTTTAGCTACTTTATAAGCTTTGCTATCTTTTGGGAGGCTTCAGGCTCTTTTCTTTTAATGTTTGGGGTCTTTTGCTGTCAGTTAATTAGTAAGACTGGCTCCTGCATCACTATTCCCTCTGTTGACTTTTTTTCCTGTGGAAAGAGCATTGCTGTTTGTTTCTTATTCTGACCAAATCTTGACTGTAAATACAGCATCTGTTGGCATGTGTGTGAAGAGGTTTAGAATCCAGCTTTTGTACTGCTGATGCATGTGAGGCACTGGAGATAAAAGAGGGATGTTTCCCCTTGTGCATTGCTGGAGATGGCAGAAGGGTACCTGTTGTGATTCAGTGAAAGAGTAGTTACAAAACAGCATTTCAGCAGAGGATACATGAGCATTTACAAAAGCTACAGTGAAGCTAAACAACCTTTCCATGTATTTATTAAAGTATTTATAGCTTCCATTGCAAAGCAGGTGACACAATAAATACTGAGCACAGAAAAGTTCATCTGTTTCTGAACGTTTAATAAAGTTCCTTTCATTGAAGTTGAGCAAATCAGGTCCTGACAAGCTTGAGTATTTTATTCTCAGCTGATTTAAGGCTTTGGCTGGAGTTTTACTTCTTAATTCTTTGATATTTTCAGCTCCATCACAATAAAGTGTGACTGCCTCATAGGACTGAAAGCAAGGTTTTTCAGCAAGCAGAATCCTGCAGAAAGCAGAAATTACTGGCCTGTATGTTATGGCTTTGCTCTTGTGCTCTGCCTCTGGAGCTTGTTTTACAGCTTTGAAAGCCCAGTTCCATAGCAGGAGGGAGGTGTTTGAAAATAACACATGTTCAGCTAAGCTATTCCAATACATTTTAGGGCTGTACACCTAATCTTGGGGACTTGCTCCTGTAGTTCCCTCAAGGTGCTGTAATAGTTCTGGAGGCCCAAGGCATACATCTCCTTCTTTTATTCTATCATATGTTTGAGTTCTGCTAAAGGATAGAATGCTATGACTTCCCTTTTTCAGGGAGATAAACCTGTCTCTATCAACTTTCGCCTTTTGTGGGGGTTTTTTAGCTCCTTCAAGCTTTTCCTCTGCTAAAGCACATTGGACCCTCTGAAACCTGAGGTTTACACTGCTACAGGAGTATTCAGCACCGCCTTGGCAGCATTAAACCTGTCACTCCTGGTTAATAATGTTCCTGTGTATCAGTAAAGCCAGCAGCCTGTTTGCTGTCTTCTGGGACCTGCAGGTTTGCAGAGTTTTTGTACAGTGCCTTCCTGGTCTCTCCCTCCCTGGCTGGTGTTGCTGCAGTACCCTTTCATCTGGGAGACATCCAGGCTGTTTATTTTCCCCTCCAAGACTCATGATTTGGTGTTTACCTTCCCTGAACAGCATTTGCCATCTATTACCTGAGCAGCTTCAGGGAGAAACAGCTGGATTGCCACATAGTCCAGACCACTCCATATTGTGACAGGCTCTTGGCAGTGGGGATGGAGATGTCTGACTGCCCTGAACTAAAATCTATTTCCTGGGCAGGGATGAGTGGAGCTCACAAATACCTCCTTGTTACGGGATCATGGTGTTTGATTGAGCTCAACAGTAGCCCTAAAGTTCCTAGATAATGTTTTTCCCTCTTTGTTTTTAAAGAATTTCTTTGACTGCTAATCTCATGTCTCTCCTCCTTCCATGAAATGGTGTCAAACTTTTCACACAATGTCCCATACCCGGGCCAATTCCCAGTGCAGTGGTTGATGGTGCAGAGCTGTTTTCCAGCGGTGGGCCATACTCTGAAGGCTGTTTCAGCAGAGGCCAAGCTTCTGCAGTTGTTTCATGTTGGTATTTTGGGTTTTCTTGTCTCTTGCTCCTGAAGCTGTGGGTGCATAGCAGCCACAATCCCACATTCTAATTCCAGACTGGTTTCTTCTGTCATCTTTTACTGAACCACTTCTTGTTGTTATGGCTGATTTAAATACTTGTCCCATGCCCTGGTGCTGGTTATTTAGCTACAGAGCTGTTCCACAAAGCATGGGTTTGTCTGATTTTGATCACTCTTTTCACTGCTCAGCTCTAACAGTAAATGACTTGGTGCAAGGCATTTTCTTTCTGCTGGAGCTTTCTTTGCTGGAGCACTCTAAGCCAGTCCCTGCTCCTTTTTCCTTACTGTTGGCTTCTATTACTGCTTCAGACATCTCCTTGCACTCTCAAGAACTTCACAGCATTGCAGAATTGACTCTATAAAGATTTTTTCTTATGTTTCTAGACTTAAGCAGTCAATGGGTATGGTTGGACTTTATTTTGCATTTTCTGTGCATTGTTCAAGAAACTGGGCCAAGTTCTTTCTTCATAGAAGAGGCTTTTTCTCAAAGGAATACAGAATAAATCACTATATTCTCCCAGTCCTTTGGGATTCAGGAATGATGTGCTGTGATCCACATCAGAGCACTCCTCGTGGCTCAGCTGGATGTGTCCTCTCTGTACAGCAGCAATGAACTGGGTGGCTGTGATTAAAGAACAGAAGGGGTTTGGAGGAGAGCAGGGATCAGAATGGAAAGGGGTTAGGTCTGCTGTGCTCATCCTCCTCCTGTGGGCCTCAACAGCACTGGTTTACTCAATTTTATATAGCTCTTAAGGAGAAGAGAACAACACAGTCTCCACTGTCACTCCTTCCTTCTACACACCACTGCCAGAAACTAATTCTGAGAGAAAATGGGGGGAAGAATGCAGATTTCCAAATTGGAAAGAGGGAAAAGAAATGCCACAGCTTATGAGGGAGTTATTTCCATTTCTGTCATTTATTGTAGTCTTTGAAATCCTATAACCTACAGGATGAGGTGTCTGCTCCTCTGGGCTGAGCCCAGCCTCTCCTGTTAGCTGCTGTCACGAAGGAATGTGAAAAATAGGGGGAACCACTGAAGCCAGCAAGAGGAGTGTGCAGAACAGGAATGGACTGTTGAGCCTCCAGGCATTTCCATATAGACCCCGTGGTTTGGAGCTCACTTCTGAAAACAAAAGCAGGGGAGACATAAAGGAGAAAAAGAAATCCATATTAATTCTTTGAATCTGTATTCACCTCCTGTGAGTGAACGAGAGCTTTTAAAAATATATCTTTTGTCTCATTTTTCTTTAGTATGGAAAGTAAATTTTCAGCCAGAAACTTGAAAGACTTTATCAGTTTTTCCTCCTTCTCTTGAGAACAAAGTGCTATTTCGTCAGACCTTTTATAACTTTAAATGTGAAGCTCTCTCCCAGCATCATCGTTTCTGGAGAGACAATAAAAGCAGTGCTAATGCTGTCATTTCTCACACTTTTTGCTGCTCCCTCTGAAATAATATTTGTTTATATTCTGTAGATCCTATGAAAAGAAACAGTGGTCAACCCATTGAGTTCCTGCACTGTAGGGTACAGCATTTGGGCATTAGCACCTTTTACAGGGAAGGTGATAAATGTGCAGAAACTGATATTTCAGAATCTATAAATAAAAGGAATATATTTTAAAATAACTTCACTAAAGACTTAAGTGGCAACAGCTGAAGGACCTTTTCAGCTGGAACAAATCTGAACTTTTTCTTTCTGCTGTCAAGCTGCAACCCCGGTAAATCCTAAATGTTTTCTGTGGATTTAGTGACTGGGTAGAGTTACAGTAATTCAAAAGAAATTCATGTCCTTGCCAATGCCCATTAGTCACACTTGCAGGAATTCTGTCTGCTCTGCTCCTAACACCATCTCAATGCCATCTGGATCCCTTAATAGCGTCTTCCCAACACATACATTTTCTGCTCCATTCAGTAGTTTCCTGTTCAGCAATAGCTTTTCCACAAGGCCATGTCCCCTTCACAGATGGGGCCTCTGTGAGACATGTCCTCATCGGTGATATCCACAGGCAACCACATAACACAGCTGAGAACATTAAAAACCAATAAAGCAAAGATAAAAGGGTAATGGGGGCGGGGGGGAGTTTTCACTGGTTAATTCCACTGAAAAGCTCTGGACTGAGAGAGACACTTGGAGTGCCTGGATGCTGTTGAAAATCCAACAGATTGCCCCGTTTTTTCCTTTCTGAAGTAGGAGCAGCCTTGTCTCACGATCTAAGGTTTTTAGATAGACTGAACACACACGGTGGGATGTCTCCTGATTCTCACAAGTGTCATTTCAGGAGACCTGAGGCTGTAGGTGGGGTTTTTTTTCTTCATTCCTTCTTCTGATTTGAGATAATGAAACATGCAGTGGAGGCAATATAAAGCTCAGTTTTGAAAAGTGGGAAAATCCATGTGGCTGAGCAAATGCCAATGAATCTGTATTCTTGCACTAAATTTGATCTTGTGAAAGGTTGTGGAGGTGGCATCAATTTACCTTATGCCTGTGGAGCCTTCAGCTCTGGGTTGAGCTGTCTGATACAGGAAAATCTTCCAGACATGTGAAGAGATCTTTGCCAGAGATTAAATACTTTCATGTTTTCAAACCCCTGTATTGAGAAGTTCATGTATTCTCCAGAAATAAATTCAAATGCTTTTTCCCTGTATCACAAAACTTTACAATGGTGTTGACATTTCAGAAAGTAACTGATGTTTATTCCTTCCTGGTGGCACAAGGCTGTTTTTAGAATAGACACCAGCTTTTAAGGCCAGGTTGGATGGAGCTTGGAGGAACCTGGTTTAGTGGAAGATGTCCCTGCCCATGGTGGGGGGGCTGGAACTGAATGATCTTTAAGGTCCTCTTTAACCCAGACCATTCTGGGCCAAAAAACTGAGCTGGTAGATGATTGTGCTGTACCCAGGTGTTTCTGTATCCTTGCTTTTTGTGGTCTTCACACAAATTTGTCTTGGGTTGTTCTCCCTACCTGAAGGTAACTCCAGTGTGTAACAAGCTGAGGATTGCAAAATGGTGATAAAATAGTATCACCTCTCTTGTGCAGGTGTCCTTGGAGAGAAAAGGCACAAGGTGTGTGCACCAAGGCTGCCTTTGTGGATGCTGGTGCATCCCAAAGCAGTACCAAATCATCCCTATACCTGAACGTACGTAAATGAAAAAAAATCCAAGTGCCAAGCCAGTAAATATTTTTCAGTATTTGACTTCCATATCTTAACCACCAGCTGCAAGTGCTTTACTGTGTTTATATATAGATAGGACTTCCCTTGCTTCTCTCTCTTTGCCATTGGGAAGTGTTCCCCAGGGGGCTGGGAAGCAAAGCTGGAATAGCACAAACTGTTTGCTTATGGTTCTGATTGCTTTCCCACTGGAGATCCAGGACACTTAACAGTGTTAAAAATAAATTAGGAGAGGGATAAATGGTGAAAGCACTAGTCAGTCCCCAAATCCTCCTGGCACAAAGAGGTTACAGCAATGTTCTTGTTCCTCAGAGCAGAGGAAGCAACAGGTTTTGTCTCTGAAGGAGAAGCAGGGAGTGCCCTGTGCCTCAATGGGCTGACCTTGCCCCGAGCATGGCAGGAAGCCCTACGTTGTGTCAGGAAAGGAGGATCCCCGATAGCTGGGACACTGGAAAGGAGCAACCATCCAAGGGGTGAGCCTAAGGCCATGCTCAGGGGGGAAAGGCTGTGACCCTCAGCTCATGGGTGCTCCTGTGCCTGTTGCTGGTCACAGAGTAGGTGGTTCTGGAGAAGAGAGGGCACAGTAAGAGTGACCTTATTGTGGCTTTTCAGTACCTAAAGGGGCTACAAGAGAATCAAAGAGGGACTTATGACCCTGGCATGCAGTGGTAGCACAAGAGGGAATGGCTTCAAACTGACACAGGCCAGGGTTAGATGGGATACTGGGAAGAAATTCTTCCCTCTGAGGGTGGTGAGACCCTGGCACAGGTTGCCCAGAGAAGCTGTGGCTACCCCATCCCTGGAAGTGTCCAAGGCCAGGTTGGACTGGGCTTGGAGCAATCTGGTCTAGGGAAGGTGTCCCTGCCCATGGCAGAGCGGGGAACTGAATGATTTTTACAGTCACTTCCACTCCAAACCGTTTCAGGATTCCGTGGTATCTGCTGCCTGACTGGGAGTGCCCCAGGCTTCAAATCACCACTTGCTAAGCAGTGAGGCACAAAGGTCACCAACAGATTATTGAATCCTAAAATTGCAGGTGAAATAGCACAAAAATGTAATGGCTTGAATCTACCCTCATTACAGCTGTGTCTCAGGTCTTGGGAAGTGTTTTCTGAGCACTGCTATGAATGATTTTCAAAGGGCAACTGAGAGGCCTGAGCTTAAACCTCCCCGCGGAGACAAGTTCTGCAGGCAGATAGCAGCAGTGTCAGATTATTTGTGAGGCTGGATGGGGAGAAATTTGTTCCCAATTAAAATTCAGCATGTCAAGACTGGAGAAAGTACTGATGAGAGTCCTGTGTCTGGCTCTGACCTTTCAGGAGCTGTTGCGCTGGTGTTCCTCAGAGAAGTGTTGCTCTCCTCACGGCCTGTTCTGCAATCCATTTAGAAATGTACCATTAAAAGCCTTAATTCCACTTTGAATTTCCATTTTTCCTGACCTTTTGAGTCTCCTGCTTCGGCATCCTCCATCCCCACTAGCTTTGTGTCTCTTCTGAAAGTTATTGATGATTTTTTTTAATGGCCTGGACAGTGCTAAAACTGCTCCTTGTCATTTTAGAAGCTTCTAAGAGCAGAGAAAGATGATACTTTATAATATTTGAAAATTGCCAGCAGGGGTCAGGCTTACAAATAATTTAAGCCATCCAAGCTGCATATTTATTGAGAGACATTTCTGCGCTGAACATGTATAATTTTGGGATATTGGCAGGTGACTGCATTCTTTATTCTTAATTTCAATCATTTGAAAGTATTATTAAGCAATAGAATTAATTCTTAAAGAACATTCTGAAAAAAGGGTCCTGAGAAAATTGAATCCAAAGATCAGTGTTATTCTTTATTAGTTATACAAGAAGTTAACGTGTGGAAGGGGAGGGTCTTGAAAGGAGCATCAAGGTTTTGTACTCTGTACTTAAATGCAAGCAAAAATTTTATATCTAGTCTTTTTTATATATATTTATATCCTGCCTAACAAGTCTGATAGAGTTCTCTGAAGGATTCACCAGTCATTTGTCTAAGGTTGGTGTGGTTGATCTAATGTATTTGACCTTTCAGAAAGCTTTGAGCCAGAGGTCACAAAGAAACTTTGATGGAACGAAAAAGGAGATTCTTTGTTGGATTGATAAGAATGTATAAACCCCAGAGGTCTGGCTGTCCCAGTGTAGTGTCTGTGGCAGTGGCCAGTGGTAGGTGCCCACATGAACAGGACAGAGCAGCTGGGTACCTTGCCAGGAGGCTCTCCTGGCTTCTCTGTACCTTGTCTCCAGGATTTCCTGAGCCAGAGATAAAATAATATATTCTCACTTTGTAAAACTTCATGCATTTTTTCCCATTAATTTGCTTATGTAATACAAAGTTAAAATATGGAAAATCAAAGAACAAATGTTTTCACAATGCTGAGGGTTTTTCCACTAGGTCCTAGAATGGTTTTGATTGGGAATTGGGAACTTGTCCAAGACAAAAAAGGGGTTTGTGAGTAGCAAGGTGGCAGAGTTTGAGATAATATGAAATTATTCAGCTTATCAGAGCATTCAGAATTTCAGAAGAAATCTTATGATGCTGCTTGAGACGGGAGATGAAGTTGCATGTCAATAATTGCCAAACCCATGCACATAAGTAAAAACACCCTTACTTTTATTCCCACAACAGAGAGCTCTTAATGAGCTGTTGTCACTCAGGAAAGAGATCTCACATTGTTGTGAACAGCTTTCTAAAAATATCAGATAGGTGCTCCATAGTTAAAAATACAAATAGAATACTAGAAGTTATTGGAAAAGAAGTTGAGAATAAAGCAGAAATCCTCATTGTACCACTGAATATATCTGAGTGCTGTTTGTAGTTCCAGCTTATTTCATAGCAAAAACTCTATATAAAACTCGAAGGAACAAGGAAGAACAATAAAAATATGGAAAATCCTTGTTGTGAAGGAAGACTAAACTGAGATTCTTCAGGAAATAATAGAGAGGCCTGTACTGTGGTGTGGAGAGGGGAGTGTGGTACAATTGCAACTTTTCATAGCAGACCTAACGGGCACTCAGTGAAATAATCACGTGTGAAGTATAAAACAAACTGAACAAATTTTTCATACAGCACATAATTAAATTGTGGAACTTAGTGCCAAGGAGTGTTGTGAAGGCCAAAAGTATAAATCAGATCAAAAAGAGATTTGATACCTCATGGAGGTTTTAGCTGTTGGTGGTTATTAGATGTGATGGTCTAGACTCCGTCTGTGGTTCAGATGGTATCCAAGCTGAACTTGCTTTATATTCAAGCTGTAGATTTTTAATATACTTTTACAAATTATATTCTCATCATATAAACATGTCACTTTTAACCATATGTTTTAGCTGCCTCAGTAGTGCAGTTTTGTGATACTGAATGCAGGAATAATCTGATACTGTTTCTGATTTCATGCTTTACTTGATTATTTGTGGTGGGACTGTGCAGGGACACACAAAGTCTATTAATTTTCCCTTTTTCTCCAGGTTGAAAATTGAGGAGCTGGAAGCTGAACGCAGCAAGCTGGCAGAGGAGAACAGATCTCTGGAAATGAAGCTGGAGAAGCTCACTCTGCAGGTAGGAATGTGGAGGTCCAGAGCAGCTGGAGAGCCTGGCGTGGTCCATGTGCCGTGGCTGTCCTAGCAGATGTGCTTGAGTGCTCCCAGCATGGAGCTTCCCTTCCCTCCATCTGGGCAAGGCACCTTCCAGCAGCCTGTGCTGACTGCACTGTCACACCTGTGTTTCTGACCATGCCATTGGAGAGGTTTGATGTCAGATGCAATCACACAGATGCAGTTGTATTTTTGGATAATTGTCTCCAGGACTTCTCTTCTTGGAGCCTTAAAAATTCGTCCATGTTAAGTAACTCCATCACTAGAAGTTGTCTGTCCCCAGCTGCACTCATGCCAAAGTGGGAGCATAGACAGGGCTGAACAGCATGGAGTGGATCAGAAATTTTGAGCTTTGTTTGTATTGAAGTCTCCACTCGGCTGCTATCAGCAATGGAAGCAGAGACCACCTCAGCAGGCCAGAGTTTGCCAAGCCAGGAACCATCCGTGCTGCTGAGGGGATGAGCTGGCAGCACCCACAGGCACGGAGAGCAGAAGGTGGGGAGTCAGAAGGATGGGAGGTGTGTTCCTTTTGCTGTGCTACTGTGTGTGTTTTGCCTTTTCCTTGCGCTGTCCTCTGTGGTAGAAGGTGAGCAGAACCCTGGATAGATCCATGAAATCTCACCCTCCTTGAAAGAGGGCGAGGGCACGGGCACCTGCAGCAGATAAGTGGACTGGCTGCTCAGCTTGTTGTCACCGTAGGAACAGCTTTCCTGTGCAGGGGAAGGGCAGGGGAGTTGCTTCAAGCTTTTGTAGTGTTTCCTGTTTGAAAGGTGCTGGAGCAAACGAGAACCTGAGCCTGTTGGTTTAATCAAAGCCCACCCTTCTATGAACAGTGTTATCTCTTCCTTCTTTTCCCTCTGATGTGCTGAACAATTTGTCATTCACAATGTAGCATTCT
This sequence comes from Corvus cornix cornix, assembly GCF_000738735.6. Classification (NCBI taxonomy): domain Eukaryota; kingdom Metazoa; phylum Chordata; class Aves; order Passeriformes; family Corvidae; genus Corvus; species Corvus cornix. The sequence continues at coordinate 4,447,636 of NC_046344.1, read as the reverse complement.
ACTATCTTAATTTTTCTTTCTTTTTATCTTTATTTTTCCCTCTTTTTTTTTTTTTTTTTTTTTTTTTTCCTGCAAATTGCCTCATGGTAGAAAACCTGCAGGTTTGAAATTACCCAGATTTCAGCCAGACCATTGATTTTTATCTTGACACCTATTAGACGTGAATCAAATTTATTTTTATTTTTATAACCCATTCCTGGAGACAGGGGAAGTGACAGCTTTGATAAAGCAGGGAGCTAAGAGCTGCTGAGCATCTCTGCTGAGCCATGTTTAGTGTGAAACCTGTCACCCTGCTCCCCTTTAATTGGGTTTCAGTCATCAGAAGGAGATTAAAGCTTTGGGCTGGTGTTTGGATGCTTAGGTCTCCGGCAAACACAACAGCAGCTTTGGTTTCAGAACAGATTACAGTTCAGGTCGTGGTTAATTTGCCTACATGGTCTTACAGTGGTTGCTGGCTTTCCAAGAAGGCCTGACCAGAGGAATTCCCTATTTTCTTTGTGATGTCTTGAGACATCACAAAGATCTGCTTTCTTTGTTCATACAGCTCTTGAGATGCCAAGACTTGAGTAGCAGGTCTAGGAAAGAGAAATCTTTGAGTTAGTGAGCTGAATTCAGGTAATGATGCTCTTCTATCTCCCTTGCCAAGGCTGAGGCCATGGCTTTAACTCCTTATTTAACAGGGTGTAGCTCCACCCGTCCCTAAACTCTCACTTTACTTGTGTCTTAGAGAACTTGATGCCTCAAGTAGTTTTTTTGAAAGACAAGGAGTAGAGGGGAAAGCACAAGTACAGGAATATGTCAGCTGAATGCTGATGTGTCAGTATTGATCAGTGTGTGCCCACCTGAATGGCCAAGAACTCCTCAGAGGGGAAAATATCAGCCTTCCCAATTTTTATTCACCTTGTGAATCAAATATCTTGACAGGCCAAGCTTAAAATGACTCTTTTTATAAACACATTGAAAGAAGGTTTGTTACAGTGAGAACCCACAAAGTTAAGGATAAGCTTAGAAATTCACCTCTTCTATCAGTGCTGAGCAAATACGCTGAAAATGTCATTATACACTCAGATAAGGTCACTGAAGTGTTGCTAGTTTGACATGTTATTTATTCCCACCTCTGAAAGAAATCATTGGGAAATGATGGGTTAAAATAAAGCCTGTGTCATGAAGGGGAAAAAAGCAGGACACACTACATACAGAAGTCACAAGGAAGTTTTACTGAACAGGAAGATGACTAAAATTACAAACATAGGAGAAGCATGTCTTCAAATCAAAATAAAGGTGTAAGAGAAGGGGGTGACATTAAATCAGGTAGAATGAAGGTGATTTCATACAAATCTTTATCTGCTGTTCCTTCTTTTAAAATAAAACCTCTGACTCTCTGGAATGAAAAGATATGTAGAAGGGACACAATAAAGTTGTGAATTTGGAAGAGACAGGTTGTAGAATCGAGGCTCTGACTGCTTTATACTGAATTGAATCTGTTGAGTTCACAAAGCTGTGTGTGATGCATGAAATCTAGGGAGATACAGCTAATAATTTGTAATTAAAAACATCAGTTTGAATGTATTGAGTTGTGGAAAGGAGTAAAGTTTCAAAAATATTTGTCTCCAAATCATGGAATCATATAGGTTGAAAAAGACCTCAGATTTTTGACTCCAACCTGTGACCCAACACCACGGTGTCAACCAGACCATGGCACTGAGTGCCATGTCCAGTCTTTCCTTAAAGCCTCCAGGGATGGCAAATCCACCACTTTCCTGGGCAGCCCATTCCAATGTCTAATCACCCTTTCTGTGAAGAAATTCCTTCTCTCACATCTTTTTGTACCTGAGTCCTGGCACATGAATTTTTCTAATTTCTGCACAAAAAGCCCATTTTGTGAGCAAGGGCACCCTGAGGGACTGGGCAGAGGGCAAGGAGTACCTGGAAAGGTGCTTTTGGTGTGTGTCTCACACTCCTTGAGCTCTATTAGCAAGTGAACTGAGGTGCTGATAGCTCTCTAAAGCCATGTATATTACAGCTGACATCTTTTTGTATTCTATGCTTGTGTGGGGACAGCTTGAATTATGCCTGAAGGCGTTTTCCACCTCCACACACCCCATCTTCGGAGCCCCTTGCCTCTTGACACCTAGCTGCAGGCTGCATTGATTTTCCTTCACTGGTATAAAGACTTTAGCATGGATATCACTCACTGGCCAGGTCTGCACTGCTAATGAAAACCTCAGACTACAAAAACACAAGAGATGTGGAGCTGTAGAGAAATGACACCCGGTTGAGACTGCCCTTCCCAGTGTCCAGGATATTATCTTAAGGAAGACATTTGAAACTGTGCCTCAGGAGAGGGATTCAAATAATATGAAAAATTGGGTTTAAACAGACAATTTTATCTCATCTCTTCTACCCTTCTTTCTTTCCATGAAGCAAAAGACAACTCCAGGAAACCTGAGTTGCCAGTGCTTGGCCTGTGGTGGGGAGGTTGAGATTTCAGAGAAAGGCTTGGTTTGTTTAAGTTATCTGAAATGATCTGGACCATCTTCCAGAGGTGCTGGTTTGAAAAGTGCAGCTTGATGCCAGGAACAAAAGACACTGATCAAATCAGTGCTTTTCGGATAAAGTGGGAGGAAAGAGTTGTGAGGAGTGTTCAATTAGCATTTCTTACTGCTAGGAGCCCTGTGTTTACAGGCAACCAGTCAGATGTGAAGTGTTCCTTATGCAAATACTACTCTCCTGCTTTTCCTGCTCTCCTCTACTCTTCCAGCTGAAGAAGAGATTCTTCAAGGTTGGCTGCTTCAAGGAAGATTGATTAAAATCAGCTGCAGTTTGACTTAATTGGATCCATATGCTTGGAGAGGGAGCAGGACTAGTTAAAGTCCTCGTAATTAGTTCACAGCTGGTTGGTGAGAAAAATGAAACTCCAGTTAGAGTTCAGATAAGTGGATCTGTATGGATAAAAGGCAAGAAGATGGGATTTAGTTTTTTTTACACTGAGATGTATTTGGGCTTGAAAATCACCTCTAGTCCCATAGCCAAGCTGGCAGCCTAATCCCTTTGAGCGTGTGCATGTGTATTTATGAGGCTAAATGGAAAGAGTCTGTATTTTCTGGCTTGTTTCTGAGTAAAAGGAATCACCTGTGGATGCTGGCAGTCATGAAAACCTGATAGAAAACTGGGAGAAGATCTCAGGGAGTAGACAAAACCCAACAAGGGCAGTTTGTCTGTGGGAAGGGGTCATGGCTTGGCACAAACTCTGGACTGTGCAACTTTGATTGTGATGTCCCTGCTCACAGTAGTGACTGGTTGTGTTTAGCCTTTCTGCCAGTCAGTAGTAAGACAACAACACTCTCAAAAATGCATTATTATTCATACATATTGTAATGATTGATTTTTGCCTATTATTCCAAAGCTCAGAAAGAGCTGACTGAGGGCATAGTGTGAGGACAGTCATCAGAAAACTTGCCCCAGACAGAAGCTGGAATTTCTGTTAAATTTTGCTGTCAGAATAGAAGGGACTGAATTCCCTATTACAGTGCTCTTGAGGGAAGTGCCTGCTGGGTTAAGTTCTCCAGGAGTCAGATGTCCATGGATAGAAGTGTTGAACATCTAGAGCATTCATGTGTTTCTCTTTTCCCTTATCTCTGCAACCTTTGTGGTTGGGCTGGTCTCCTCCTTCTTCTAGTGCTGTATTTTGAAGGAATAACAAAACATCTGGGAGCTGTACCCCAGGGGAAGGTGGACAGGGAATGTTTCTCCTCTTTAAGCATTAATGACTCATTTTATGGTTAGGGCTTTGGCAGCCAGGCAGTGACTAGCTTGGAGTTAAGAACCCAAGGCAAAGCTGAGGTCATTTAACAGTCTAACTGTTCATTTTGTGACCAGTGAAGAATGATGAATGAATCATTTACACTGTTATAAAACTTAAAAGGACATAGTCAACCTTTCAACATTCTCTAATTTGCCTCTCAAATGCTCACAAGTCTTCTTCCTGGCTTATCTCCATGCCCTCCCTTTTCACAAACTTCCTGTCCTTTTTTCTTCACCTGTGCATGCTGAGGTCTGTGTTAGCCTCTGTGGCACAGCTGGTCCCCACTGAAAACCTAATCTAAGTTCAGCCTTTTTTTTTCTTTTCTAAAAGGCTTTTTTAGATGGTTCTGGGCAAATCACTTGGCGTCTCTTCAGTCAGGTACTGCTTTTGTCAAGGTGTAGGAACAAATCTGCGTGTACTCCAGAGGGACTTAATTATGAGGTAGGATAACTGAGAGCATACAGCAGGAGACCCCGTAAAGAGAAGATGAAGGGAAGTGCAGGCCCAGGACTGCAGAAGGTTGTATCATATTGTGCTGCCCCACTCATCCAGTGTATCGAGTTCATGGGAGCGTGTGGGAGTGGATGGGGGACAGCGATTTGTGATCTGTTCCACAGACTCCTGGGTTTGATCAGCAATAAGCTCATCTTTTACAGGCAAAGATTATCTTCTAAATTTCACAGGCAGCAGCAAGTCTTCAGTGACCTAAGGATGTGTATCTGCTCAAGTGTATGTAGGCAGAGGCCACTCTGGGGATCATGCCACAGTTTTGCTCAAAACAGCAATGAAAAACATGATAAACAGACATCATGGGTATTAATTTAAGACAGATCAGAGGTGTGTAATTCTTGCATAAAACACTGGAGGATATCCACACAGGAAGATGGCTTTGACTGAAGAAGGGACCAAGTGAGTCTGGTGCTCCAACAGCTCTGGAGATGGGAAGGTGAAGGCAGTGGCGTGCCAGGGGCAGAGGAGCACTGTGGAGTACGCCAGCAGGTCCTGGTGGTTGGTCTGAGCAACACCTGTGCTGTTACACCACCTTCAGTTCAATTATCTCTTGAGCTGGGTAGGTGAAACGAAGTCTGAACTGCTCTGCTGTGTGGGTGTCCCTGGTGTTCACAGGGAGCTGCTAAGGGGATATGCTGAAGTGCCACCCAAATGAATGGGGGGGAAAAGAGCTTCCCTATAATGTGCCAGTAAATTGTGCTGGAAGGATTATACGTGTTATTTGGGAGACAACATTGTGTATCTTGTGCCATGTGGATTAGGAACTGTGGGAAGTCCTAGAACTGGTGTGAAACAGGAGTGCAGAACCTGCTGTGATCCAGCCCCTGGGGATTACGTGACACGGAATTAGCTGGGGCTATGCAAATATTTGTATGTGTTAATTCTGAATATGCTGCTGTTATTAGAATTAACAGAAATTAGAAGCATTCCATGGGAGCAGAGAGGAGAAGCCTAAATATGTCATTGACCTGTAGGTTTGTTATTAGGTGGTTCAAGGAGAAGCTGCTTAATGACCTCGGTGGCCCCGATAAATGTGATGTGCAAAGTGGATGTCGAATGAAACAAGGACATGCACAGAACAGACTTGCTAATGTTTGTTAACATCAGGGACCACGAGTGCACAGATTCACATTTGTGCAGGGAAATTTTACCAACGTGCCCTTTAAAAAAAATTTTTTTAAAGGAATTTGCACATTGAATATTAAACACCTGAAGCTCTATAAATTCTTCTGCCCGAGCTGCCACCGTAGTGTTTATTTCATGCAGCACCTTTCTCAAAGTTCTGCAGAAACTGATTAACATTTGCATAATACATTTAACACGAAAATCCAGAATAAATTCATTAATGTTCTCCTGCCACTGCCCTTGAAAATATCAGCGGTTGTGTGGCATCACAGAGCTCATTAGAGGAGCAAAGGGGGAGGAAGGGCGAGCGCTGGATTTCCTGAACAGCTCTGAAACAGGAAAGGTCAGTGCACTGAGTGTCAGCACCTGAGCAGCAGCACGGGGAGCTCAGAGCAAGCAGGGAGAGCTGGGCCATGGGAAATGTCCTGCTGGAAAAGGTCGCTGTACCACTATGTAGGAAGCAAGAACTTTAGGAGGTGCCATCCATGCTGGAGTAGAAAAATCAAGCACAAAATGCAGATGAGGATGCTGCTGCACTGAGGAGGAGGCCGCTCCTGAGCACACGTGTTCTGCAGGGGCCAGCACCAGGAAATTGTTCCAGTCCTTCTGTGGTACAGGAAAGCTGGCTTGGAACAAAGCTTGGTTTTCTGAACAGGTGTTGCAGAATAAATGGTGATGTTTTGAGCATCGTGCAAGACTTGGTTGCATGGCAGGAGGTCACTAAATCTGGGCTGTGTTCACTGCCTTCATGGGAGTATGGGGACAGAGACACCACTCTTGTTGGTGCTCTTGTATGGTAAAAAGAGCAGCAGTGCACATAAACTAGTAATTCCAGCTACAACTGCACATTCAAACTCACAGTTGTGTATTTAAATCCCCACCCGAAAACTAACAATGAGTGCCAGTGAAGTAGGAGTAAGTAGCAACTCCAGAAGGCCTCTGTGTGTTTCACTGATCCCCAGAATCACCTTGTGGGTGAAAGCCAACGCTGAGGAGACAGAAACAACCATTTTAAAACAAGACATCACTTTTAAGCTCTTCTAATCTTATTTATCACATGAAGAAAAAGCAAGGTTTCAGGAAGCAATGAGAGTGACTGTCCCTTTTTAGTTTTCTTGGTTTTCTCTGTAGTCATTCAGTGGCACAAATTAGTTTTCAATTGTTCTTTCTTCATTTTCTATTATTTTTCTGCTGCTTTGAATTCTGCTTCCGTGTGGCAGAAACAAAACAAGAATGTCATTTAGACCTGTATAACGCAAATAACGCTTCACAAGGTTTGTTTACTGAAGCTTTGTGCTTTCTCTCAGACTTTTATGAGTACCACGTCCTTAAGTTGCAGCTCTCTCCACATTAGGCTTTTAGCTTCTCATTACTATTTCAGCCTTTGTTTGATGACCCAATTATTTTTGAGTTTCTGATTAAAACAAAGTAATAGGCCACAGTTTCGTGCTGCCCTTGTCTTTGCCATTTCTGTTGTGTCTGGCTTTGTAAAGTCCAAGTTTTTAGTAATATTCTTCAGCAGTTTTATTCTTCTGATAAAGAGACTCTGGTTATGGTGCCGTGTTTTTCCTCTACTACTTGGTATATGTAAAACTTGACACCATCTCTAAGAGATAAAATGCCAGGATGTGTCACCCAGATAATGGAAAAGAAATAAGTCAGAATTTAATAACGTTTTCTCTGTGTGTATGATGAGGGGAAGAGGAAAAATCTGCCTGTTTCTTGTCACAGTCAAGAGTGGGCAGTGTTTGTAATGATGTTAAAATATACATGAGGAAATGGGGAGATGCTCTGAGCTGAGGCACTGGTGGGGGTGTGCATCAGAAAAACATGTTTTTGTGTGACCTCTGTCAGGGGAATTCAAGCATGCGAGATGTTGATACGTTGATACGTTATCTTACATATCCCAGAACTCTTCCCTTTGATCAGACCGACCTACCACCTATTTGACACGTGGAGGCACGGATTTACATTTAAAAAATGGGTTTTCTCTGAAGAATTTCTGCAGATAGTAGGAAGAAAGCTAGACATGCCTCTGTCACTCAGATGTGTGGCCCTGAGCATTCGTGCAGCAGTGCAGGCTTGTGGTGTGCCCAAGGGGGTAAGTGGGGAGAAGTAACACCCCAATAACAGAGCATTTCTGTCAGCAAACCCTGAGCACAGTCAGATCCTGATACAGGCCCTTCCTAGCCCAAATTTGCCTCAATTTCCATTTGCTGTTGCTTGATAAGACTTTAAAGAGACGTGCATCCAGACAAGTCAGAAAAAAAGTAATTGTTTTTGACGGCTTTCCTAGCTGAAGTTGAAAGACAGGTAGCCGTGGAATGGAAGATGATGCCTAATTTAGGTAGAAAGGCTGCTCTGTTTAAATGAGGATGGACAGTTGGAGTGGCAGGATAAGTGAAGTGCTGTGGGAAGAGCATCTCCTTCGTATTTTTTAAAAAAAATGAGCAGTGTCCCATGGGGGGGTTCTGTGTGTAGGAAGGAGGGGAGGTGTCTGGGAAGCCCAGCTGTGTTCCAAGCAGATGGGAGAGCTCCCAGGTGATCCATCCCAGCCGTGCTTACCTGATCATGGGGCTCAGCTCCATCAGGAACTCTGCTGCTTCCTCTGATCAGCATTTAAACCCCGCATTTCCTAAATGATGCAGCAGCTCTGTGCCTGTTCTTTGCATTTTTGCCAGGGCATTTAAAACGAAATAAATATTCCCTGAAAGCTGTTGTGCATGTTGGACATGACAGAAGAGGTTCAGTTGGGACTGTGACCTTTCAGAACAAAGACACTGCTTTTGAAAAGGGGGTTCATTGTGCTTCTGGCTCTAGTAAGATGAAAAACTTGAAAAACCATTAACATGAAGGCTGTGCAGCAAGGATGAGCTCTCCAGAGGTCCTCTTGTGTATTTTTGGTTGTCTTCCAGTGGATACATTCTTTCTCTCTGTGCAGTGCTACCACAGTTGCAATCAGTAGTAATTACAGAAATTTTCTCATTTTTATGAGTAGAGGGATGTGAAAAGCTGTTGACAGCAGTCTGCAAGGGAGCTCAGCTGTGGAGCTGCTTTCCCTCTAGATCCATCACAGCTAGAGCTGCTGACCTTAAGGTTATTTCCCAAGGAGTCAGGGCTTGCTCAGAGGTCGGTCTGTTCAGTGTGCAAGGAAAAGTGTGATTAGATATGTGTGAGCTCTTATGATTAATATCAACATGGTGGAGCTGCCTGAACATTTAAATACAACACTGGGGATTTAATTTTTTATATGTGTACATATGTTTGTAGACGATTATTGGAATGCATGCCAGTGTATTTAAATGTAGACATGACTTGATATAGATGGGTGTAAAATAGGAATATCACCTAAACTGGCTCAACAGAAGCCAGCTGGAGTGTGGTCAGAGGGATGGCAAAGGTGGCCAAACGGGGAGGGAAATGCCTGCTCAGGAGGGAGAGCAGGCAAGGGGTGTGAGCTGGAGCTTCTTCCTTGGGTATGCTGCAGCATGGCAGTTGTCAGACTGTTCCCTTCAGGCTGACAGAAGCTGAAATGAAGGAGGTGGCAGTATTGGAGACATTCCTTAGGATCCTCTTCAGGTAGAGGGGGGGAAGGAACAGTGATTGTATAACATGAAATGGTTTCCCCAGTGCTGCCAAGTGGTGCCATGGTGGCACACGGTAGCTTCTACAGCCAAGCAGCTTGAGGATTGAATGTCACAGTTTTTTGACTGTTCTGCTTTCTCAAGGTCTGTGACTTCTTCTGAGTGTGATGCTTCTGCTGACACTGCTTAGAAGAGAAATCTCTGTCTTATCTGGAGATTTTTGTGTGGTCCATTCTCTCAAGCATCCTAGAGAAAAGAAAGTGACTGGACATGCTGCAAAGCAGACCTGTCGGTGAATTCACCAAGTGTATTCCTGCTAAGCCTACCCTTTCATCCCTCCCATTTTAGCTCCTTGGCTATTTCGTTCAACTTAATGCTCTTTACTGATGTTTCCTGCTTCCAGGGGATCAAAAAGGTAGTCTGAGTCCTTTAGATACGTGTGAAAGTTAGAGGTGATGATGCCCTTCTACTGATTTACTCCATTATAACTTGAAAACTTGTAATTGGGCAAGGCTGCTTCTGAAGTATTTATTTCTTCAGGCAGGCAGCTCAGGATGATGTTGAATTCGTTGGTTGGAGCAGTTAACTCAAAGCTGTTCAGAATCCAATAGATTGCCCCATAGCCATTCCTCTTATTGTTTCAGTTTATCCACAAATCTCTCTTATTCTTGTAAAATTGAAATGAAGATGAGATGAGTGTCCCCATCTGAAAAGATTTCAGTGCTGCTTGAAGTCTCCTTGCACTGGCAGAAAAAAACAATTGAGCTTTGAGCTTGAACTGAGAGACAGATAAGATCACCAGGAGATTTCCACAGCAAATGCAGAATATATTCTTCTCTAATGGATTCTTACTGCTGTCTGGCAAGTAATTGAATTGCTTGGGTAGGAAGGGAGAGGGGACTGGGTTGGGGTTTTTTGGTGTTTGAGGGGGGTTTTTTAAAGCTCCCAAATTTTGTGAAGATAGGAAGTAAATGGTTTCTCTGCATGACACAGGATGTCTGTCAGACATAGGGAAGCTAATTAAAATGTCACAATATGTACATGAGGGTGATGAGGCAGGAAAGACCGATCACTTCCTTCGTTCTAGGAATTTGTCTGTGTCCCTGCTTCTATCTACTTACTGTGAAATCTGCAAGTAATTCATGCTCTGAGGGTACGAATGAGGCCACTGGGTAAATATGGCCTCTCTCTCTTTCTTACTGGAGTAAAGCAGAAAATAAATTAAATCCATTCTTGCTCTGCTGCAATTACTGAGGCTGTCTCACTCCAGCTGGGCGATAGCAAAGATGCTGGTTCCTGCTGTCCCATCATAGCCAACACTGGTGCCAGAGGACCAGTGCTAGCAGAGGTTAGCACTGGGGCAACTGGGAGGGTTCCACAGCCAATCTGTTTCAGTGCACAGCATGTGAGGGGACAGAAGCAAAGCAGCATCCTCCTCTTTCCCATCCTTTTGTTTGAAAGTACAGAGTATGTCCTGGAAAGCCAAGGGAATGATGGGGAGAGATAATAGCACACCCTTTGGTGTGTTCTTTGGAAACACTCGAATGGCCAAGAGGTGGTCCAAGCCTTGCAGCCTGCATCATTGAAAACCACTGAACAACAGCAGAAGGGGGGGAAAAAAAAAGATGATCATCAGGGAAATTGCTATAATGGTAAGATAATTAGAATGCAGAATGATTAACATTAGTCAGTGCTGCATTGGCAAGGACTGTGCAAGTTGACATAATGGGCCTCTTCCATATCAAACGTGCAGTTTTTCAGCATTCAGTTTAACACTTGCATGTGACTTTAATAGAGTTCACAGCTGAAACAGACATTTGGTGCTCATGTAACATTGCACCATACCTTTCCTCTCCTGTGGCTACTAGAAGGACTTTCTTGTCCTTTTTGTGTCTACTGATACTGAAGGATAAAGGCCACTCTCACCATGGAATCCTTCTACGTTGTTTTGAACGATAGCTAGACATGAATTCCTGCGCATTTTCTTCCTGTTGTGCCTGATGGAAATGAACTTCCCTAGAAAAAAAGTCTCTGAAATTTCAAAACATGGTTGTCTTCTCCTTGAGGAGAAAATACAGGGACTCAGGATATCATATACTGATATTAAAAAAAATACTTTATACAAGTCTACTTTATAGTAGGGTCAGAAGACCCTCTCCGTTTATCATCCTTAATGCTTGCAGATTCCTCCTGCCAGCCCTCGTGTCTGTGCCTTTGGATTTGCCAAAACTAAACTGGTGCAAGAAATGAGATTTAGCACCACATTTAATAGCTGGTTTTGTAGCCTGATTGAGTTGGGAGCAGAACTTGGAATGCAGAATGACCTCAGTGGTCCCCATCTCTACCAATCATTGCAGACCAGTAAACATTTGTTCTCCTTGATTACTACCAACCCTACTGGCTCATGTATGGAGCAGGGCATTGGATGCTTTGTCTCCCTCCATTTTCCCAGGATCTGCAGTGGCTTTCCCCTTGCTGTGCTTATGGGCTGGTGTCTGGTGTTTGTGTTGGGGCACTTCTGGACACCACAAGCTTTCCCCCACCTCTGCATGTACCGAGATCAGGCACATCCTTCGTTGCAGCTGATAAAATCTGATGGTGTGCTGTGGCAGAAAATCCCTTCATCTCAGTAGTGCTTTTCTTTTTTCTTGTACCCCTTTTCTGTGTAAATAAAACATCCTTTTTTCTGTAACATATTGGAGAGCACAGTGGCCGAGCCCCCCTCTCTGCTCGGTGCGGGGCCCTCAGACAGGAATTGCAGTCACGCAGCTGTGCAGTGAATATGGAGAGAGTGTTTGGTGTGGTTTGTATTTTGTGGATTATTTTCTCGCTCCTTCTGACCCTACCTCAAATGAAATTCCTGCTCTTCATCCTTCCTCTGGGCTGGGCAATCAGCTGCTACGATCGAGGGCTGTACGAGGCAGTGGTCAGGCATACAAAGCAGTCGCATTAGGACTGAGCAACCAGGACTAATGGGGAGCAAGGCTGGGAGCAGAGACAGAAATATGGCAGAGTAAGATTCATTAGGAATCAGATTCAATAACTGTAAAATGATGAGAAGTTTATGATCAAAGGCTTACTTCGAGCATTTTAATGACATAGTCATTTAATCTGTTTAAAGCAGATAGATAAGGAGTTAAGTGAAATCTACAGCAGCCGCCTTTCTGAGCTGTTTATGAACCTGTTCCAGGCTACAGATCACTGTGAAAGGCACAGGATGGATGCTTGCTGTAGTAATTGAATAGTATATAATGGGCTACCAGGCTTTACAGGCTGATTTACATATGAGGTCGGTAAAACTTAATGCAAACACTTGTGGTTTGTATTATTAGTGTGTGTGGTTCCTCAGCTATTTTTAATGTGCATGCTACTAGCAAGAGTACAGAATGAAGGAAAGAGCAGAGTTATTTAAAAACCTTTCTGTGCCAGGGTATTTAATTCCCAGTGGGTGTATCTCCTCTGGAAGTAACATCAATAAAGGCTGTTGTGGTGACAAGATTCAGATGGGCTCTGACACTCAAACCACCAGGTCATCACCCATAGGAATTATGCATCTGAAAAAACCCAGGAGGATCAAGGAGGCACACAAATTCTTTCCCATCTTTTTCTTCTACTGTTGCACTTTTGCTGCCCTCTGCCCCTCTCTTGGGGACCCTTCATAGTGAATTAACTTCCTTCCCAGCTTTTCTTGACAAACTTAAAAAAATTCTCTTGGGACAGGTGGTGGCACTTTGCTCCCTGTGCCCACAGAGTACAGCTCAAGTCAGTCCCTCATTCTCACAAGCTTTTAGCCACCTGGGCACCACGAGTTACAGCTGGAGTGCTGCATGTGCCTGTGGACTGCCCCTTTTTCTGTTTCTCAGGAATTCACTCTCTCCTTCAAAACTCTCCCAACACACGCATGGGTTTATAACAGAGCTTACAGCTCCTACATCCCACGTACTCCTTCCTTGCCTTCGATTAAACCCTTGGTCCCGTGCACACACTGCTGTGGAGAAGCAAGCAGAGGGGGCTCTTTCTCTACTCACAGCTCGAGGCTTGTGGAGCTGCTGGAAGTAAAGTAGTTGCTGCTGCTGCATTGTTTAAGGCCGTGTTACAGCCCCGGCTGCGCGTGATGCAGACTCGGGGTCAGAGCTGGTATCGAGCTGGTGGGGAGCAGGGAGGAGAATTTCCCGGGTCTCCAGGCCATCTTGTTTTCTACTTATACAGAAAGTTGCTGTCCCACAGTGGTATTGATTAGTTTTAAAATAGGGAGGTGATAAATGGAGATTTCAGGTGGTTCTGGTCAATGTGACTGCAAGGGATGGAGCCGTTTAAATCAAGTCTGGAATATCTTACCTTACCTCCTGCTGTTTTTCATAGGAGGGATCTGCTTATGGCTAAGAGGAGAAGTGTGGTCCCATGGAGGGGCCTTCTCAGCTCTGTTCACTTGTGCTTTGCACAGGAACCACCTGCATCCTCTTCCTCCAGCTGCTCTCCCCCACACCAGCTCCCTCTCTGCTGCGGTGTTTGGGATGCCTGTCACAGCTGCTCAAAGGCCGCTGCATGTCTGAGAGACCAGCCAAGGCTGAAGGTTACAAATCCCTTGCAGCATTCCCTGGCAGCCGGGTTATAGATCAGGTTTTAAGCAACCTTGGGTCCACTGTCAATCTGCATGTTCCCGTTTCCTGGAAGAGAATTGGAAAATATTTGTCTGGCTTGAAAATCAGTAGAATTTGTCTTTTAAAATGCTGGCACTAGCAGACAAATCTCTCATTACTCCACTCCCCTGTTGCTCCCCTGTGTCCCTGTGTTTTTTCAGCTACTGTTCTTTCTGAAGACCTTAGAGACTGAGCACTTGAGAGTTCACTTGTAGAAAGTAATATACAAAAACCTGGATTTTAATTCATCTTCTGCCTTCAAGTACCTTGTTCTTTGAGGGTGCCCATTGCACTCTATTTACACATGACTGTTTCAGTGGTGATAATGCTCTGGACTAGCAGCAGCTGCCCAGATGAGGACTGGCAGTGCAGCACAGTGATTTACCCACAGTCAGAGTAGTTTTTCAACCCCAACCCTGTGTCAGGAACACTGGAACAAGTTTGTAATCTCCTGAATGCAAAGGTTGTTTGGTCTCTGCGGTAGCACAAAACCCGTCCCTGACAGAAGCTCAAATCAGCAATAAGGTTGTTGCAAGCAAAAACCTCAGGGCTCAGTCTGTCTTCTTCACTTATTTATAAATATTTGGTCAATTAAGCGTATGTCTGGAAAAGTAAAACCTCCCACATTAATGTTCATGAGGGGCAGAGGCAGGAGGGAAAGCTCAGAAGCAGCGAGAGGAAGATGGTGCCACAGCAGAGTTGAGGATGTGGCTGGGTTGTTGACAGGGCACAAGTCCGGCAGGCAAGAGGAGATGCCACTTCCAACTTTGGTGTGGGTGTGATTGAGTGTAAGTGACTTCTGTGGAATTTGTGGATAACGTCCCTGAAACTTGGTCCCTTGTGCTGGGAAGGAGATGCTCAGGTGGCCACAGCAGTCCCTCTTGGCACAGTGTGGTTTGGAGATCACAGAGGGAGGGAAACAATTCTGAAAAAAAAAGAAGGTTTTGCAGTAACAAATCTCCTTTGAGCATCTATTACACCTGTCCAAATCAACCAGGTTTGGTCCATTGTTGGATTCTGGCACAGTTAAGTTTGTCTGGAGCAGCTCTGGACTTCTTTGGGCACAGCTGACCGATCTTCACAGAGGTTGCATGGACTGCCCAGCCTGGTAACCCAAAACTTGCTGACCATCTCACCTGGCAGAGCAGCACTCCTGGTTCTTTGCCTGGTAGTATTGCATTTTTTTTTCTATAGGAGATGATCTCATTTAACAGCTTTTGGGAGAGGCAAACACATTTGTGTGTGGTTTAACTTTATATACAGGCTGCAGAGCTGCAGTGAAGGCACTGATCAGTTCTTACAGTTGAGATAACATTCAGAAAACAAATTAGAGTTTGCGGTTGGTGCGGATCCAGGCAGAATTCATAAAATTGAATAGTATTTTCAAGTTGAATGTGGACAAACTTATTATGGATCCAGAGAAAGCAGGCATGTATTGAGGTATTAGAGAGATTTGTGATTTTTTTTCTTACTGGTATGGAGAAGCAGCCATATTATGGTCTCCTGTGGGGCTTTTGTAATGTGGGTTAGAATTGCTGGCAGTGGCAAGGAGGTATCTGGGGGGAGCAAAGCCTGAGAGTAGTGGGCTGGGTTTTCTCTGTTGCAGAAGATCAGTGTGCAGCTGGCTGGTGAAGCTGGCTTTCCCAGTGTGTCGGCTCATGATGTTCCAGATCTTTCCTGAGGGCAGAACCATACATTTTTTTCTGTCTGAACCTGTGCTTGAAGCATGTGAGGAACCACAGTGATGTTGTTGCTCCTGTGACATGTGCATGCTGGGGCAGAAATAATAAGGGATTACAGGGGGAAATCGTGCTACTTTTCTGCTCCCCTCCCACTCTGCAATCCTTCAAGTGCCTCCCCAAAAGTGCTCAAGACTTCCTGTCAGGTGCTGCCTTCAGAGGGCAGCTGTGGGAGGTGGGTGCAGGACTGGTAGCAGGATGTTGAATGGGAATGTGAGAAATAGTTTGTTAAAGCTTTGGCTTTAATGAAGGTGAATACATGTGCAGAATGGTTATTTTACAAAGAATGTGTACACATGTGATCAGGAGGGATGTAGATAGAGGTGTGTTTGTGTTTTGTGACCTGTAGAGCTTTCACATCTCAGTCCATCTTTGTTTTTCTCTTCATCATCTCCCGGAAAAGTAGTTCTTAAACTGACTTCATTCCCCTTAAATCAGGATGGAGACTCCCTAATATAAAGCCTAGGGATCAAGAAAGATGGCAGGTGACAAATCTGTTTCCATTCTCTGATTTTTTGCTCTCTTAATCACCGAATAAGCCTTGTAATTTTCCAATGAGCTGGATTACATCTGTATGGATCAGCATCTGCATATTCAAGTTGTCGTTATGACTGTGAAAAAAGACATTTCCTTTAGGGAAAAAAAGCACAATCTCAGTGGCTGGGTCTTAAGTGTCATTCTGATTTTCCATCACCTGAGGATTTGAGTAGCTCTGCCACTCTGGAATATTGAAATGAACATAGATTTGAAAGTATTTTTATATTTAGAGGCATTGATTCTAATATAATTTCTCTACAAATTAAAACTCTCCTTGAAAAAGATTAAACTGTCAGTGATAACATCTAAGTTCTTGTTATGTCTAAGAGGAATAAATGGTGAAGTTACAGAATTGTCTGGAGGCTTATAAAGTAAGAGGGGGAATTAATGATATGAGAGAGAATGGATAAAAGTATTGGATAACACTTTTTTTGAATTGGAGGAAGTGGAATGAGTTGAATTAAGAGGTTTATGGCCAAAAAGAATACCCATTAGTCTGATATAACACAAAAATGTAGTTTTAAGAGAAATCTGCCCAGCAACTTGTGGTTGCTCCATAGACTCTTTTTAATAAGATATCAAATATTGATTTAAAGACACTAAGTAACAGACAATGTATTGGTTTCCCTGGTTAGCCATCCCTATTAAAAATATATATTATTTCCATTTTGTTGGCTTCACCGTGAAGCGAAGCTATTGGGTTCCCTCTATGCTTTTGTTTGCTACATTAAAGAACCATTTAGTGTCAGATTTCCACCGAAAACCCGGGTCAAATTGCTCCTACCTTCTCCATAGCAAATGAAATAGTTTGATTTCCATTAATTTCTCAGTGGAAGATGTGCTTTTTCAGACCATGAATCATTCATGGAAATCTTCTCACCACTTTCCTTAATTTTCAACAATGCCCTCATGCCTGCACACCTCACCTTGGTGTGTTATCACTGTAGGGGTCTCGTCAGTGCTGCCTTCAGGGACAATATTGTTTCTTTAGTCCTTCCTACTCAATGATACATAAAGATTCTGGCTGTTCCTTGGTTTTTTTTTTTTCCTCCCCACAGCATAAAATTAGAGGTAACCCTTGGTTATTAACTGTGGCCTTCTCACAGACACAGTCTTCCAGAAAGTACCTGCTGTGTTGTGTACCTGAGACTGTTCTGCTCTCTGGGGTCTCTTACGGTGCATTTGAATTCATAGGGAATGATTGTGCCTGGCACAATCAGATTTCTAAGCTATCTTTGTGGGCTTTATGGTTTGCTACAATTCTGCCTTTGTGTTATCTGCATATTTTAGTAAGGTTTTATTATTTTCTTATGTATCTTAGAGAATGTGTGCTGCATACGATCAGCCAAAGAAGCAGCTCTTGTTGGAAGTAACAGGGAAATGTCACTATGAGTTCATCAGCTTTTGGGCCATTTAAAAACTGCCAAAATCAGACTGCAAAGTCTGATTTTGCATCATGCTGGTTTTAAAAGAAAATGCGATTTCGATACCGAGGCAAATACATTACAGAATTCCTATTCTGTTATGTCAACACAGTTATCTTAGTTAACTAGACTTGAAATCGCTTCAAGTCTGTTTGACAAGACCTGTTTTCCATGAAATTGTGTTACTTGCTTTTTCTGATCTTTTCTTCTAATGGAGTTACGTATCAGCCCTGTCTTGTGAGTTAAGGAGATTCAGTTTGCTGCATTCTGGAAGCTTCATGAAAAGCGAACAAGGCAGCAGATAACTCGATCTGTATGAGGCGAGCTGGTTAATCTCATTTTTCAGTCTTCACAGTCTATTCACTGGCCAGCGCTGTCTCATTCCAACTGCAGTAAAACGTGCAGATCAATACTGCCAATGGGTGATTAGCAATTTGCAAACTCCAGTAAGTGAATGCATCCGAGTCAAGGTTTGAAGTTGGAGAAGAAAGTGGAGGAGGAGTGATTGAGTGGGCTGGAATAATGAAAACGGATATTTCCTCTCAAGTGAAATGTAAGCATTGTTGAGCTCTGTTAAGCAAGATGATGGCAGAGATTTGTACTCCTTTCACAGTGATTACAGAAAATAATATTTTTTTCTGAAATCACTGACATCAAATGTGCTTTTCCCTTATCACCCCTCTTGATCTTTTTTTCCTCCACTGTTGACCTGCTGGAGAATAAAAATGTCTAAATTTATGCAACTGAGATTTTTGTCGTTGTTCTTGAGGCCACATTTTGCTTGTTCAGTCAGATGAATTCCAAGGTGCTTGTCTATTCAGTCTCAGTTTCAGGCAGAAAATCCCTGATTTCTGTCAGTATATTCCATACCAAAGACAATTTTGGGGTTCTGCTCATGAAAATAACTCAGAATAAATGCCTTTATCTCCCTTGGAGACCCTATGTACCGCCAAAGAGTGCAGCTGAAGTAGCAGTAATTTTAAGGTATTAAAACTGCATTAAAAACAAAACAGTAACTGAAATGTGGAAAAGGAGCAGGTAATTGCTACAAGGAAAGAAAATTGCATTCTCCCTAGCAAATGTGGTCTCACCCCTGAAAGTCAGGTTGATTGTGTGCTTAAAGATGTCATCTGAAAATCTGTGGTTAGAGAAGTACAGGAAGGCTCTCTTTCAGGTTTGCTCAAATGAAGTTGAGAAGATGCCTTCTCAACTGCAGCCAGGCTGTGTTTCCACGTTATGCATGTGTTGTCTAATTAAAACTTAATGGGAAAGAAGTAACTACTGCAGTGCAGGAGCATGTTGTGGTAGCTGTAGTGTGAGGCTGAGCTGTCCTCTCCTCCCTGCATTGTTACATGAAGGCTGGAGAACTGAGTTCTCACTGAGAAACACTGGAAAAGTAGAATTTCCCCTCATTCACCATTTTCTTTCATAAAAAATGCCGTGATATATGTTGGCAATGAGGAAAGTGATGATAAAAATCAAAGCCTGAGTTTTACGCAGCAGGAAGTACTGTATTTTGAAGGAGGTTTTGTAGGGTCTTAACAGTTTAGAGATTGACCTGGCAGTCATAATTCTGGAAAAACCTGGCAGTAAAATTTAAAATCATTGCCCCTTCTCATCTCTGTGCAAAATGTGCTGGTTGCTCTCCAGTCCATTAGTGCAGTGACGTAAAACTAGTGAAATAAAATCAAACTGGAGACAGGACAGTTGTATTTCAGACCATTAAGTCATGCACTGTTGTTTGGACAGTTTTGTGTCTACCAAATATATTTCAAGGTAGATTCGAATTGGGTTTGGCTCAACTTTGCAGCAGTCTAAGCCTGAATAAGGAAAATGTGTTGTTGGGGATGAAGTGATGTAAGTCAGGTTTAGCATGTTTGACAGAGACATTTTGCTAATGGGTTGGTGATCCCAGTGTGACTTTTTAAAGCATGTTCCCATATCTTTGGTTCAAATTGCATTTACTTGAAAAGACGTGAATAGTAATTGAAGCTTTGCAGGCAACCAAGAAGTATTTTCCCCCAGGGAAAGCCAAGAAGGTATATTTAAGCAGATGGTTGTGCTGATGGAAGTCCCTGTGTGAACAGTCTCACCCAGCACAGGGGGTATGAAATGTTGGGGGATGTAGTTTATGTCACCTACAGAGATGCAGCTGAAATTGTGAAACCTGTTCTCTTGCCAGAGGTGTTTTTCTCTTTGTCATAGGAGTAGAAGGGTTTAAACTGAAATTTTGCTCCATTGCCAAGGCTCGGGTGGATTCCTTGTGCCATCTGTGGATGGCTGCTCCCTTCTGCTTCATCTTACCCTGTGATGTTACAGCTTGAAATCCCTTTCACAGCCCAGGAATTTATTCCTGTGTGGAGACTTTCTGGGTCTCGTCAGTACAATGGGTAAAGCAAACCCAAGTTACCAGCTCTTGCTTTCTCAGGCCATATGTAACTAGTGAGGGTATTGATTTCGTTTTGATGTGATGCAGTTTATAAATATGCATGAGGATTTAGGGTTATTTAACTGTGCTTTTTAATTCTCCTTGCATTGCTGACTCTTGTAGTCGAAGGTTTCTTTGTATGCACAGCAACCTCTTCCATGACAGCCCTGTTCTGACTGCCTGGGACATCTCTAATGTTTGTTAATCCCAAGTCTGTAGAAACTTTTAATATTCAAGGAATAAAAGGAGACAAAGCGATGCCCTTCTGCATAGGGACCAAGGGAGCGGAGTCCAGCTCCCTGAGGAGCTGGGTGAGGAAACCTGGAGCTAAAACGTAATCATCACAAGGTGGGGAGAAGGAAGGGGATAGAGGAGACCTTTTTCATGCTCCTGGAGGAGGGGAAAAGAGCTCTTTTCATCAGGGATCCTACAACTTGCTTAAATGAAAAAAAATTAACCTGATCAACTGGTGAAAAGGGAGGGAAAACCAAACATTTGTCTAATTGCCCTGAGGAGATAGAAGAGAATGTACCCTCTGAATCGATATTTGGATGTTTTTAGACACTCAGGTCTCTTACTTGAGCAAACAGAGGAGGGTTCTGCCTGCTCAACACATCTAAGGGAACCTGCAGTGGCTCCTGATGTGGTGACTAATGTAGGTAACTACATGGGTAAAAGGATGGTATGTACATGGATACATGTTTTCCTGAGACGTTGGAAGCTTTCTCACTTTTCCCTCTCCCCAATTATCCATTACTAGAGGAATTTCCTCCTGTACCTGATTGGAGGAGTGAGGTGATATTGGAGGTGATATTGGAGAAGATGAGCTCTCCGCAGGGGCAAGACAACCACCACATCACCGTGAAGTGACTGTGACAAAAAGAATAAAACTTGGCAGTTCTGCTGTAGCTGCTCTTCCCCTGGGTGTGTTGCAGGGACATGTTTTGTTTTCCTCCTTTTCCCGTCTGCCTGGCCACAGCAGAAGGCGTGTGGGAGGCGATAACCCCTCACAGGGAGAGGCTGCACTGGAGCTTGTTTAACCTGCAACACATTTGCTGTAAATCCCACTCAGGCACTGCCCAGCTGCTCGAGGTGACTGTCAGAAACAAGTCCTCCAAAGCACTTGCGTCTGTCACAGCTTCTGTGTGATGGGAAAGGGAACTTGACTCGCTCTTTGAGTGGAAATGCTTCCAGCTCGAGGCAGGAATCTGTTAATGATGATGGGTTAGCTCAGGGGTGCAGCCAAGGCTGAGAGGGTGCTCATTCATTCACTCAAACACAGTGGGTTTGCTTTGGACCCTGCCAGGTTGGAATTCAATGTGCAAGGACATATAATAGTACTTTTATATGCATTAAATTACAGGATCAAAATGCCCTGGTGCACTTAAAGCCTTTAGGAGATTCAGCATTGCTGCTAAGGCTGTTGTGGTTGACCTCAGCATCCAGCCTGTGCCATGTGTTTGCTGTACCAATACACAACGTGATTGACAGCACTTCTTGTCACTTGTTTTTCAGGCTTTTATATGCTCAGATGAACTTTGATGCTTCCATGTAGGCTTTTACATAATTTTAAATTATGCATCTTTCTTTTTATATCAGATAGTATCTGAAAAAAATACCCGTAGATGTTTTGCTTTTTGCTAATGAGATCCATTAACTGGAAAATCCTATTACATTGCAGTTTCACTCTGCTTTATAAAGTCTTGAAAGCAGGACCTCTGCTGTCATTCTTCATTCTGACTCTTCCCTTCCTGTCTGGATACTGAGGGTCCTGGTCTAGCACAGCCAATTTGCATTGCTTCTCTCCTCTGGGATCTCCCCTTGAAATCCCATCTGAATTCATTCCAAAGTAGAGCTTTAGCAGGAAATACAGAATTTGGAGGCATCAAAGCAAGATTTATAGAGCATTGTCAGGAGGGGAAAGCTTTGAGTGGCTGAATATCTGGATTGGAGTGAATACTACAAAAAAACTTCAAGTATCTCCTGTCTTTCTGGTCTACTGAACAGTGACTGTATGTGCACATTGCAGAATGAAAAAGAGAGCAACAAAGAAATAGTTAAATTTTTTGGCAAACTGTGTGTACTTCTCTTGAAAACTTAGATTTAGTCTGACACCTCTCAACAATATTCTCAACCAAAGTTACTTCATTTGTATGGGAAAGTTGATAGAATGTTTTTTTGAAATTCAGATCTGTGGGAGCCAGCATTTCTCACCATATAAAGTTAAGACTTATCTCTGAAAAAGAATGTTTATAACTTGCACTATAAGCTCTTTGGGGCTGTTTTCAGAACCTATGTGCTTTTTATTTTCAGTGTCTTTATCAGAGGTTTTTGAACCAGCACAGGTCTCCTCTGCATGCTTCTAGACTGTAAATAATAGCAACTCTTTATGGACTTTGTTCTCAGGAAAGACAGGAATCCTTGACTTGAAAAAACAAGTGTAGAAACCCTGGAATTCAAGTCTCTAGGTGGTAACAAACCATCCTAGAGCAGCCTATGATTTTCTTCCATTTCAGTAAAAAGAAGAGCAGCAATTGAAAAGGACAGTGAACATTTGGATGCATTTTTTCTTTTAGATTATCCCAGCTTCATGCCATTCCATGTCTGTCCTGACTCTTAACCTTCTTGTCACGTTTGTTTGCATCCCAGACCTCATCTGACTGCCTCACTCAATGCAAATTACAGTCTTGCATCCTCCGGGGAACAACACGTTTGAAAGAGGTATAGAAAACAGATCTCCTTTTAAAACTGTACCTGAAGGGCTTCAGCACCACTGCTAAGACATTTGATTTTATTACTCCTATTGTAGCAGTGTCCAGAATGTGTTACATGCTGTACCTGAAGATATGGTCTGGTGTTAGAACAGCGTGATTAGGGTGATTAGAGCTTTCTTGTCTGAGATACAGCCTAACTCCAGCCACCTCCCTGTCTCATTGCTAATTTGCTGTAGATGCTGCGGTGAAAGAGGCCATAGGGAGGAATATCAATGAGTATGGATAGTGTGGAGGATCTGCTTAGGAAGGAAGAGGAAAAACCCCTGTAGAAGCCTTTGTGGGGGGAGCAGGTGATGCAGGCGTTGCAGGTGCCATTGCTGATGGAGGGGGGAAGGTGATGTGGGATTACTCACTGCTCCTGAGGGCAAGGATGTGGAATCTGTGCTGGTGGAGGAGTTACTGGGGATGAAGAGGCATAACTCAGGCTAACACAGAGTGTCTTCGGTGTTCTGGAGATGACTGATGTGGGTGTTCAGGAGGCCAGAGGTGAAAGGTTGCCTGAATCAAGGTGTATGGACGAGAGGTCACATCACCTGGGCAAGGGGAAAGATCTTCCTCTTTTGCAGAAGAAGTAGCAGGCGTTGTCCTAAGAACTGGCTAAGAGAAGGATGGAAAGGTTGCCCAAGTGAATTTCTGCTGCCAAGTTTCAGCGTTGTGTGTGTGCAGACGGACACAAAAAAAGATGGAGAGAGAAAAAAGGTAGAGAAGCGGCATGAGACCTGGTGGGAACAAATGAGCCTTTTCCCAACATCCAGCACCTTCTGTTTTTCTTTCCCCCCCCCCGCCAACTGTTTCTGATGTCAAGCATGCACATACTGGCAAAGCTACAAGGAGCAGGTGGTGATTGTTGCTTATTTGCTAGCTTGCTTTGTCTCATCTTTGCAATCCATTTTTGTTAATACAGCTCTTGTTCCACAGGCTTTAAAGATCCCTTGGTGTGGTTATCTTGTGTGACAGAGAGAGCTGGGGCGGGTGAGTGTGCTGTGCTTTGTGCACTGGGTACAGAGGGAATTCTTTGGGATGCAGTTTACTTTGGGTATTACTCTAATCACTTTAACAAGCCTGAGCAAAGAAACAAAAAGAACAAACCCAAGAAACCGAATTTCCATTAAAATGGCATTTCCTGAGGTAGGATTAAGCTTTCTGAGGCTGCCTTGTACTGGGTACAGAAATGCCTCCAATAGGCTTTTGTATGAGCGAGTTGAGTAACCAATTTTTTTTTTTTTTTTTTTTTAGAGCTGTTAAAGTTAAAATAAAATTTAGGTAGATCAGGAGAAGCTGCTCACCTGAATAGCTAGGCAGACTCTAGCTAATAAGCTACTGCAGCAAGAGCTGTAGTTGTTGGGGACCTTGCACATGCCTTTCAGGTGATAACTTCCAATTTTGCCTTCCCGCTGTTTTTTTGTTCTCCATCTTTGAGTGAAATTTCCAACGGGTATTGATGCAGGACTAACAGCAGACAATTCTTGACATAAATGCTGAGCCATTAACTGTAAGCTGAAGATAAACATGTTCAAAGATGACTTCTAATGATATGTGACTTCTCTGATTTCATAACGCAGTGGAAGCAACGGGGTGTTCATTAGCTGTGTGCAAAGCCCGTGTGGCTGTGTTTACCCACAAATATCACGTTTGCAGGGAAGCCAAACAGTCATTCCAGAAACCCCAAGCCTTGGGAAAGGCAAGCTTGAGCTGTGTAAAGGATCCCTGGTCAGGAGGAGGCACTGAATCCCAGGAATAAACCTGCAGGTTCCCAAAAGCAGTGTCAGCTCTTCTAGCGTCAGAAACCTGGATTTTGCAAGAATTCAGTAGCTGGAGCCTGACACAGTGAAAGACCAGCCAGAAACCTTGAGTAACATTTTGTCACATTTTGTCCTATCTTTGGAGGATTCAGGATGTGCCACCTCTGTTTTAGACCAGGATTTACCTAAGTGTACCACCAGGCTGTGCCAGCAGTGAGGTAGCATCCTCTGCTCAAGAGTTCAGAAGTTCAGTTTTGGACACTGACCACCTGCATATACCTGATGATCTGCTGTGTGTTAGTGTTTACAATTTAAGCTACTCTTTTGCCTACAAGAGGCAGTAAATGGAAGCAAGAGCATTCCCCATTTAATATAAACCAGCTGCCAGTTGGATGCTTTTCAAGCACATCCCTTCCATCATCCCCCATCTGATGCTTTACGTTTTATATCTGTACATAAGAAACTTTCCCATCTGTCTCCTACAGCTAGATGCAGTCTTTATTTTGAATATTCTTCCAAGGTAACTACTGACCCATTTAAAGCTGATACAATCTACTAAGCTCCTTAAATCATTTCTATTTAAGTTCTCCAGTACTGAATAACGTGTCCTAGTCCAGAAACCTTGGAGATTTCTCTCTTAAGAAGTTGGCATGGGAAGAAATTCCTTAGCTCAGGAGGCAGCAGTGTTTGGGTGGCTCTCACCGTGCGTGAGAGTCACGTCAGGAGGAAATGGTCCTTTCCTCGAAGAGCTTCCAATTGCCAGCCTTTTCTCAGCAGGGCCAAGCACAAGCTGTTGTATTGCCAGCCAGCAGCGATTAAGCTCAGCTGTCCATATGCTCCACCAGAATTTATTGTGCTGCTCAGAAATCACAGTCTTTTAAGGCTGATAGATACCAGGACTATGAAGAAATGAGGCACTTAAGTGCATGTCAGCCCCATCTATGGGTTTTGATGATTTTGCTTGCCAAAGCATTAAACAGAAGGAGCCTGTGAGGATGTGAAGTCAGCTGAAAATCCTTCACAGTGCCTGCTGACATTGTATCCTGACAGTGACGGCCTTTTGGGGATGTATGGACTTCTTTAATTTCATTAGTGATGTTAGGTAAATATATTCACACTAATGGAGACTATTCCCTTTGCTACCAGCTCTACCTTCTGATCAGAAATACCTGCAGCAGATGAATAGACCTTAAGTGGAGTTGTTAAGCACTGAACGTTTCTTCAAATGTAAAGTGGTCCACATGGTTTTAAGTACTTTATTCTTACCTGAGTGCCTGTGAAAGTGAGTGGAGTAGAGAGAAAAGCTTTTATAGCTCCTGGAGAAAGACATCGCTGAATTGGGACTGTGCAGTTTTCAAACAACCAGGAGGAGAGATGCCAAAAGAAGTTCATCCCTTTTCAAGGTGCTGTCACTGGCAGCTTTCATTGTTCTTCTAAACAACTCCTCTTCTAAAGGAAAAGTTTCTGTTTTTCAGAGATTAAAGCAGTCCTGTCTTCATTCATTGCTTTGGCACTTGACTGATTCTTCCCTAATGGGCAGATTACTTAGGAAGTTTTTGAGCTGTAATTTCAACACGTAGACCAACATGCTGACTGTTTGACAATAATATAGTTTTGAAAAATGACACAAAGTATCAGCACAATTATCTCCCCGGGGTGGTTTTTTTTCAAGCTGGAAGATGGAAGTGAGTAGGGAGGCAGCAGCATCTGACTTGAGCTTGTACCTCGGTTCTAAATGACAAATTGGCTCTGTTGCAAATTCTTTTTTCCATAGTCTTTTGTCAGAAAGTTTATTGATATCCAGTCTTACTAAATAGTTCTGCCAGAGTGTGCTTGGAACATGTTGCATTAAGCCAATATTTGTGTGTGGCATCTGCAGTGTCTGTCTCAAAGAGTGACTGCACAGTTGGGACAGCAACAATGGGGTGGTCCATGAGAGAGTTTTCCTTGTGCATACCCCGAGGCATGTGTCTGGAAGACTGAGGATATTGCATCAAAACAACATTATTTCACCAACTGTGAAGCGTATTAACACGTGGAATCAACAAATCATCTCTATAAAGTCTCCAGTGCCCTTTTGAGAGCCAAAAAAAAAAAAGATTTTCTGCCTTAAGCACCAAATCAGCTGGTTAACATCTTGCTTTCCAGGAATGAGTCATTCACTTTTTTAAGTGCCAACCAGGCTTGGTTGCATTCAATCAAGGTATGTATTGCTTCCCCCTAAATTGAAGCTCTGTGTGCATTTTTCTGACAGATCTGAATTACTCGTTCAATGTTACTCCTCAAGAGAAGAATCAATGAACGCCAGCAGCTCTCTCTAGTCCAAGTCATTTGCTCTTCAGAATCTCTACAATTTTTGGTTTTTAAGGTATTGGGGAAAACAGGGGTAAAGAGAGGATGCTGCTGAGAAACTGGCAGTAATGTGTTATCTTTGCTCTCTGAGGCACTGGCCATGATGTGCTGATGAGCAAAGCAAGCTACCAAGTTACTGCTGAATGAGCCAGGGAAGGGATGGCTTTCCAACAGAGCTCTGTAGGTCACACATCGATTGCATCCCCCAAATGTCCCATATTTCCATATAAAGGCACCGTGAGCTTAAGTGGATTTGGTCAAACCTCACATTCAGGCCAAGTTTCCAAACCTGCAGCACGATTTTCACACTTCTCGGAGAAACCAGGGATACATTACTGTTTGTTACAAGATGCTTTTTAACTCTGCTAAGCAATACCTCCTTGCATGTGTTGGTTCAGCACAGAAGCAGCATCTGGAGCTGTGCCTGGACAGCTGTTTGGGGAGTCCCAGCTCCTGTTCAAGGAACGTGGCTGTGTCTTCTGTGCCCACCTTTCAAATGCCACTGTTTGGTCTTCCTCTTCAATCACCCAAGATTAGAAATTATTTTCTAAATGGGCAAATCTGTTTTAAGTCTTCTCTCCCAGTGCCTGAAACACCATTTTCCAGGCTTCTGCTGCACAACCAAAAGGACAAAATTATGATCAGTAAGACTGATTTATTGTAGATGGAACTGCAGTTGACAGAGGAAAAACAGCAATTTACATTTTCCAGAGCTAAAGGGATTCCAGGAGGATGTTGTTTGCTTTCTTCAGTCCCTGATTTCCTACCAGCATTAGGGTTTCATGTCTTTCAGATGCTACTGAGGTTTTAATGCTGCTTTGCTGTCTGTTATATTTAGCAGTTTCCAGCCGTGGCTCTTCATAGAGCCAAGCCTAAACCACTCATTTTCACGACACAAAGTCACCCCCAACCTTTAGATATTTGGAGGAACACTCCAAATGATCCAAGTTGCGATACTGGTTTGACTTTCTGTATTACCTACACATGAGACCCAGCCCTTTCATCAGGCACTGCCTCTGGTCTGCACCGTTTCCATGGAAAGCTTCCTGCATTTATTTGAAATCCCAGGGAGTGCCAGTAAATTTCCTGGAGACTTAAGCAACGCTCTGCTTGGTACAACTGTGAGGTGGCAGCATGGTCTGGTGGTGAGGAGGGGCAGCTCTGAAGATGTGTTTTCTTTTCTGCCACGGTACTGCTGAGGAATCTGGAACTGGAGACTGCATCTTTCCATGCCTGCACTCCCCTCACACACTGCATCTTCAGGCTTTGCTGTCTGCTTTTTGGGCTTTAGGTGGTAGTTCCCTGTAGGGTTCGTACAGGACCTGGCATGCTGGGATCCCTGTCTCACTTGGTTTCTTTTAGGCATGGCTGTAATACAAACCAGCTGCACTAATATTTTAGCTGTAGGGAGAAATGTACTGGTTTGATGTGTGCTGTGTAGAAGAAAGAGAAAGCTACTGCCCCTAGCCCAAAAATGTGAGTAGCATAGCAAATATGTTAGTGATCTTCCAGAAATGTTAAATGAGATGGATTCTGCCACTGCCTTCGTCACACTGTGGGCTTTTAAGAGATTCTCTTGTCTGGGTGAAGCTTCAGACTGATGTGCTGAGGAGAGCTGGTGAGCCCTGAAAATAAGTCTGAGTCCTGGTGATGAGTTTTAGAGCATGGTTTTTCAAGGGGGGCATGTTATGAAAGGAGAGGATAAATGGTCTGAAAGATCTGTAGGAGCCAAAGCACTGCAACTGCATGGCAGGGCTTTATAGAAAGGCCAGATAGGTGACAGAAAAGAGTAAATAACCTGCAGAATAAACAGTCTGGTGCAGTGTGGGTTACAGCAGCTCCAGCAGGGAGGTAGCAGCAGTCTCCAGGTGTGCATGGCTTTCCTCACACAGGGATCCTGCTGCTGTGTCTGCAGCAATGGTGGTTCCTGCACTGGAGCTGGAATGGTGCTGGCAGCCAGGATGAGGAGCTGCGAGCTCTGCCTGACCTTGGCAAGGGAGACAGGGCCAGAGCCCTTCCCAGCTGGTCAGGAGCACCAGCAGCTGCCCAGGGAGAACTGGGAGTACAGCTGACACATCTTTGCCAGCCAGAGTAAAACCTGTTACAATCTTTGGAGTTGAATCTCTTGCTTTGAAAAAAAAAAACAACACAAACATGAGAGTGAGGAGTGCCCTGACCTGTCTGGAGGAGCCCTGAAGTGCAAATAGCACGAGAAGGTAAAGAGCTGGCTACAGAACAGGTTTGTAAATGCCAGTGTGTGCTGGGGAGAATATATCTAATAGCTGGGGCTGCAGCTGTTTCGTTCTTCCTCTTGTTTGACATCTCAAAGATGCTGCTTGTGTCCTTCAACTCTCACCTGAATTTCTCTTGGTCAAGGCTGTTGGTGGGATTATTTCTTCTTTTGGTCCCAATTGCCTCACTGGCAATTAGGGGAGGTTTGTCTCAGCCACGCCACAGAAATGGGATCACAAAGCCCTGTTGCTGAGGGGCTGCAGGACAGTGCTGCCCTCCCAGGTGTTCCTGAGGTCACTGAAGTGAGGCTGGGGCAGTGGGAAAACATTCCTCACTCGTTCAGTGCATGGCCAAGGGTTGGGACACCGCCTACTCTTGACTGTGGGCAATGCAAGCAGCTGGGAAGGGTACCTGAGGTTTCCATGCCTGAGTTTTCCCAGCTCTCTGGAGTGAGCTCTTGGACCAGGGCAGACCTCTGGGGGTTTCTCCCACCCCTTCTTGGCCTGGGACATACAAATGTGGTCTCCTTTCTCTGTAACTTGCACTTAAACTGTGGAATAATTACTCTCTCCTACCCAGATGCACAGCTGTGGTCAAACTGGTTTCTCAGAGTAGCTATGAGGAACCACCACACCCCTCTTGGTTTTTTTTTTTTTTTTTCTTCCTCTGGGAAGAAAAGCCCAGAAGAGCATTTTTGACCACAATCATAGAAGCTGCTGTTTTGTGAGAGCCCACAAATTTGTCCATGCTCTCCAGCACTCTTCCAGCAACCAGAGATGCAGGAAGATGCTCGCATATCCTGCCCTGGCACAGCCCAGTTATGGAGCTGTTGTCCTTGAATTTGTCAAACCCATTTTGGAAGCAGTTTTGTGTCTGCTGCCAGGCTCTGGGGCAGTGTTTCAGCAGTTCACTGCCTGATGAGGAGCTTCACAGTAATAGAGTGTGTTTTCAATAAAAGATGTTTGGGAGAGGGATCTTCTGGATTCTCTTACCAGCAATGACCAGCAATGCAGGATGAGGTCGCTCAGTCTCTGCTCTGGTTTGCATGGGAAAAACTCACATAAAGTTCTAGCACGTCTTTAATGAAAATGAAATGATAAAATTGGGATAATACCTACCTCATGCTGCTCTTGAGGGTTAATTAATGTTTACAAAATCACTTTAGGCCCTGAGATTTAATTGAAGGAAAAATATTACCATATAAAATAGCTTTTTATGCAGGCACTGCTATAGGGTTTCAGCTGGGCAGAGTGCCGTGGCAGCCAGTGTTAGCACATGTTTTATGACATTTATGGTTGTGAGGCTTCCTGTAGTTTATATAAAAATTGTCTCTTTGAAATCACAAATGAAACATCAGTGTTTTCCTCTCGCTTTGAAAGAATATTAATTTACCATCTTAGGGCTTGACTGACTATTTAAACTGCTGTAAATACAACTTCCTTTGAGAAAAAAAGAATGGAATATCTGTTCCCTTGCTTGGGATGAGCTGATATGACTTGCTAGCGACTCCATCTTTGGATGCCATGGATGCTGCTGGCTCAGATGAGCAATAAATCAGGCTGGCACTGGGTGTCCTGAAGTAGTTTAAGGGTGTATTTGGGTGTTCATTATAATCTCCTGCTATCAAGAGATTTTAAATACAGCTATAAAACTTCATTTCTGGAGTTAAATTTAAGTGTGGAAAAAATTAAGTGTGGAAGTATCAGCCAGGGAGCAAGTTCTGTTAAGTGGGGTGTTTCTGTGATTTTGTTTCTGGATTTTTATTTTTGTTTGTTGTTTCTTTGCCTTGTTTCAGGGTTTTTTTTAAAGATGGAGTAGCAAGAGAAGGAGAAACAACACTGGGTTTGGCTGCCTTCAGCTGTTGTACTAAAACCTTGTCACTGCATAAATGTCACCTTTTTTCCTGCTGTAACATCTTTTGATTTCACAGGGTGGTACAGGTTGGGTGGGCTTAGGGGTTGGATTAGTTACTCAATGTGCTTCTGGTTTTTTTCTGCCACCCAGGGTGACTACGACCCCAGCAGAACCAAAGTTCTCCATTTCAGCATGAACCCAATGAGTTTGGCCAAGCAGCAGCGCAAGGAGGAGCAGCAGCAGCTGCAGGAGGAGTGTGAAAGGCTGCGGGAGCTCGTGAGGGTGCTCGAAGGAGGCGGCTCCATCTCTGGGAATCTGGAAGGAGTCGGGGGTTTTCAGTCCCCACAAGAAATTGCAGGTAGGCTGCTGGCTCCTGGTGCTGGGGATGCATTTATTCATCCGTGTTGCCAGAGGAACTGACTGCAGAAGCAGATGGAGGCATTGCAGACAGTGTGCTTGATGGAGTGGTTGTGTGGAAAATGAACAAAGCTGGGTTGATGCAGGAGAGAGTGAATGTGTGGTGGCAATCCTGTGGCTGTATGGTAGAGGGTGGGTGGTAAGGCTAAATAATAATAATTCATATCATTTTCTCATGATAAATGAAATACCAATACAACAGCCTTCATAGGCTGGTGCTGCCGACAGAGTGAAAGGAAATATTTCCTTCCTTTCAGGGCTGGTTTAGCCCTTGAGGTAGTACAGACAGCAGGAAATAACTTTCGTAGCTGCAGGGAAGCAAGTGGTTGAAATCTTTTCAGACCTGGCTTAAAACAAATTAATATTGTTTATCAGTGTATATGTGCCCCATTAATCACAGCTACATTCAATACTCCGTGAAAGCAGAGTACATCTTTCACCGAGCTAAATACGTTTCACAGAATCTGTGGCACTCCTGTACAGTCTGTCTTCCCTTCACATACCTGAGTGAGATGACTTTTTAGCACAGTTACCCCAAAAATCAACACCTCCAGACATACTCTCAGACTCTGAAAATCAAGGTAAGGATATCAATAGCCTGACCCATTGCCTGCAACACTGCAAGGAATCAGGCAGAATTGAGTTTAGCTGAAGAGCCCAGGAGAACTTACTGCTGTAACTCTGTCATGCCCTCAAAACAATTTGTTAGAGAAGAGAAAAATAAAAGAGAACTGAAGGTCCATGTGGAGCTAACCTGGTGTGTTCCAACTGCACGTACATGGTCAGTGTCTGGAGGTCAGGATCCTCCCTCATATGAGGCTGAGAGAACAGAGCTTTTCCCAAAGGAAATGAGTGCTGGAAACTTCAGACCCACAAAAGGGCAGAGCCCTGGTTTAAAGAAAATGCACAGAAGAAGCCATCTTTCTTTGTTATAAAACCAGAATTCTCGGGAAGTAGCTTGTCTGTTTTCCCATCGCTCAAACAATGGCACTTTATTACTGCCGGGAATGTGTTTGTTCCAGCATCTCATAGTGGATTATGGTACTATATAGCCTTAAAAATATGATGGTGAGAAGTGCAGATGGGGTGGTTTATAAACTGAAGAGCTCACTGGATGTCACGAGTAAGTGACAGTTCTGTCACTGCTGTTAGTGGGTGCTCTAACAGATGCACAAGCATGAAACGCTTGGCAAACATTTAAAAAGACCATTATCTGTAGGAGCTTCCAGTCTCAGACCCCCACTGAGCAGTTCTTGGGGCTAGTTCTTGCATTGCAATTTGAATTCAAAATGCACCAGGTTCTAGGGGCTGAAATTGCAGTGCCCTTGTCTGTCCTCCTGTCCCCGAGTACCAGGCACATCTGATGCTGCAGGTCCAGGGGGCTGACAGGGCCCCACGAGCCCGGGGAGGGCAGGGGCAGAGAGGCTGCAGAGGTGAGGTCAGCCCTGTGTCTCTGTCACTGATGAATGAACCTCTGGGGTATCATCTGTGGTAATTAGGCCATCTCTTCTGGGGGAATGTGTTCCTCACGTGTGCCTCCTGTGATGTGTTAGTCAGAATTATCATTCTGCTGCCTTTCCATGCAGTTGCTTTTAGCTGTTTGTGAGGTGCCTCTGTGCTGGGACGTTACCAGGTTTGTCGTTAGCTCAGAAGGGATGCATTTTTAAAGTTGTTTTCTCTTCTGCCTTTGATTCCAACAGGAAAGCAAACAGCTCAGGGGGTTTCAGGGTGTTTCCAGCCTCATGTATGTGATGCTTTTTTTTTTTTTTTCCTTTTACCCCAGTCCCAAGCTACATCATTCTGACTTCTGGTGACCAGCTCAGGTGGAAGAGAGAATCAGGTGCAGAACTTAGAAGGGTGGGAAGTACTTCATTGTTGTTTAGCGCAGTCACAGGAGGGCCCTTTGGATTCTCAGAGTGCCTATAAGTGCATCTGGAAGTGGTTCTTGTAAACAAAATGGGGAAAAGCTGTTGTTGAAGGATGGAGCAACCCTGTGGATGACTCTCTTTGAGAACAGGGTGGAGGTATAGGATGCCAGGTTATATGGAAAGATCTTGGGCACTCTTTCTTGTATTTCACGTGCTTGTATGCATCACTGTCATGCACAGGGCAAATGGCCATAAATACACCTAAACTCTCATTTCTGCTGTGAGAGCATTCAGCAGCATGGTCAGAGCATGGGGACTGCAAATACTGGGATGTGAAGAGATGCTGAGGATGTTACAGTGCTGACCACAAGGTTACTGGGTTATTCTGAGCTGGCTTTAAATTGGCCAGTTGAATGCCAGATTTGGCCTCCTTGCTGGAGCAGGGAGAGCTCCTGGTGGGTTTGGGGGCAGCTGATCAAGTGTGCTGTGCAAGCTGCATCCATTTCTGCATTGACTCCATCCTGCATCTGCAGTATGGATACAGCAGCTGTTCAGCAGTGGCTTAACAGCATGGATTCGTGTGGCCAGAAAGCTCACGCCGTCTCCCTCTGGGTAAGACATGGAAGATCCAGCTTTTGCTGTTTTCTTAGCTCTGCCCACAGGAACAGCTGCCACATGCCTTCTGCTTCAGTGTATTTTCAAGGTGTGAAGTGGGGAGCGTGTGGCAGAAACTCCCTCTGCTCTGTTTGTCACTGTGCAATTGGCTACCCCGGGAGGGAGGTTTGTTGTGCATGATGAGGGAGTGGATTTCAGTGAGTTTTGTGAAGCTGTTTCTGTACAAAAATAACAAGAATTGGAGTTCTTCTTGCACCCCTTTCTGCCAGCTGCAGTCCCCATCTGTCTGTTTATCCAGCTCATTCGTGTGACACACGCAAGAGGCAAATTCAGTTCTCAGAGCTTTTGAGGTGGGAGGTCCCTGGTGTCAGAGTAGAATGGGATGAAGAGAGAGCAAGGACAGAGTAGGAAGAGTGTGGATAAAAGCTGGGAGGACAACAAAGGTCATATGTAAGTTTGCATTTTGCCTTTAGACAGATAGAGGTAAATGTAAGATTTTATTGTCCTGTTTTGCCATATAACCTGACTGGATGGTTGGTGAGGAGGGATTTGGATGGCCTCCAGCCAGCCAGGTTTGCTGCGTTCAGCAAGCTCATGTGATATGCAACAGCTATGCTTATGGTTCACAGAATTATAATTATACCAACCAAAAAAAGGCATTAAGGACAATGATGTTGATGATTTTGATAATAATGTGTTGGCCATTGTTAAATCCCTTCACTGGATTGGAGTGCAGCACATTCTTTCTGATCATATTTCCGACTCCTGCGTAGGTAATAAGAAAATTATTACTGTGGACGTTAAAGCTCATTAAATGTGACTCTATTAAAAATCAAGGTTATGCTGGACTTTAAATCTCTTTGAGCATAACTGCTGGAGGCTGCAGCACAGCCTGGCAACTTGCCATGTGGTTCAGTGGTCCTTTCCTCTCGTTGATGCCGTAATAGCCTCTGTTCAGACGGGGACCGATGGAGAGCTGTAACAACATCCCGTCCTTTTCCAACATACAGATTGGCAGTGCAGGCTCGTGGGCTGTTAACGGGGGCAGGGCCGTGGCCACCGCCCTCGGGGCGTGGGCTGGACCTCTGTGGGTGTTGTGTTCCTCTGCTGGGTTGTGTAAGGGCAGGGAGCACCAAGGTCAGATAGCCATCTGGGGAGGGGCTCCGAGTCCTCCTGCCTCGGAAACAGGGAGCACAGATTGTGACAGCTTTGGGAAGGTGGTGCAGGGCATTGCTGCACAGATTTGAAATCTGTTCCAGTTCTGCATTTCCCTTTCCCGTGCTCTTCACACCTTCCCCCCACTGCCCCTTCTGTGTTTCAGTCTACATCTTTTTTTCTTCCATCTCCATAGCTTTTCCTACTTTTTCCTGTTTCTCTCCAGGCCATTTCTGTTTAGATCTTCGTTTTTTTTGCCTTGTGGGGTCCTGGTGGATATCCTGAACTCTGGCACTGCTAGAGATGGATTTGGGTCTTCATTGCAAGCGAATATGTAGGTGGCAGCTAATGGGAAGCTGACAGAAGTAATGACTTGTAGCAAAGCACAGGTGAAAATGAGAGACAATGCTTCAGGTACTCCTTATCTCCATTTGTGTTCTTATCTTAAAGGTAGTGTATCTGGAGGTAGGAATGGATCACCCATGGAAGCTGGTTCCTTACTAAAAGAATGCAGCAATGCAAATTTTCCATGAGCTCTCACGATTTATTGCTATCCCGTAGCTACACTGGAGCGTTCCCTTCTTCATGCAGCTTCTCCCTGTGAGAAAGAGGAAAAGTGCTTTTAATATTCTTTCTGGAGAGAGAGAGGCTGGCACCCCTACCAGGAAGGAAGATGGGGAAATCAACTCTGATTTCAGCCATCTGTGGAGAGCATTGGAACTATTTTCCCGACCATAATCCCACCAAAAAGGAAAGCTGTTCATCCATCTCAATGGTTTCAGTGTCCTTTTCCCCTTGTTAGGGAAAAAGTAGGAAAAGGGGGTCCTTGGTGAAGGACTGGGGAATCTCTCTCTGAGGCAGGTGTTTGGCCCTAGCAGAGGTGCTACACCTGGCGTTCAGCAGGGGCTGTCCCCAGCATCACGGCCATGCCAGGGCCTTGTAAAAGGTATTTAATTGAATTTAAATTGGGTAATGAATTAATATTAAAATAATCTAATCTTGTTGAAGTGACAAGCCAGAGACGGTAAAATTTGTCACTGTCCCAGTGTGCTTGTGCTTCTGATGGATGTGTTTCTGAGTACAGAAGGTGACAAAAAAGGAGCAGATGGAATTTAGAAGTTGCCATTCTCCATCCACAGTTGGCTGAGCTGTTGGTGCTTGGAAGCCTTGGTGCTTCCTGCCATCTGTGTAGGGAATCCACACATGATGAGGGCTGCACCTGTGAGTGAGACCCGAGTCCACCTGAGGGAGGATTCTTCCATGACCTCAGTTGCTGGTGGGTGCGCATGTGGAAGTGCAGCCTCCATTCCTCACTTTGTGCCAGTGGCACCCAGCATCCCACTGGTCAAATGGGGTTGTGCCAGGTGAGTGCACAGAGGGCAGCTCTCCTTAAGTCTCATCCTGCCTCTTTCTGAAGCACAGGAAGGATTTGTTAGGTGACCCTTCTCTCACTTTGTTTAACCTGCCAGTTCTCCTTCACTTGTACTGAAGGAATTGCCTTCGTTCCAAAGAGACAAAAAGGTCCAGGGCATTTGCTGCCTTAAATGTTAAGGGACTTCAGTTAAAAGCAGGATGTTAGCCTTTGTGCCCTGCCTGTATCTCAGTAAATTGCTTTCTGCATATCCCAATTTCATCTGAAGTTAATAAAGAGCTTGACTTTGCCTCTGGTGCTTTGCTGTGTGCTGATGAAGGTCTGTCCTCTTTCACTCCAGAGATGGCCATGTATCCTTGATGGGGGGGAAGAAATCATCCCCTACTGCTACCTGCATCCGAGATGTTGCATAGCATTGGTGTGCAAACCACAAATGATACAGAAAGCAGCACAAGGGATGAGTGTTATTAGCAGCAGTCCTGACCCACTGGGAGCTGCCTGCCCTCCTGTGCTGACTCCACAGCCTCCGTGGGGCACTCCCTCCAGCTCTCAGCTCATTCTTATTATTATTGTTTTTATGGTGCTACTTTCTCTTCTGCAAGACATTTAGACCAGTCTGGGACCTGAATAGTATATTAAGAGTGGGAATAAGCTGATAGTTTAAATAGAGCTTACTTGGATTTCCTTCCTTTTTCTCCATATCCCTTTGTCTCAGCCCAGCACTAGAGACAGCCAGGCGGTGCTGCTAAACATACCTGTTCTCATAAATAACTCTAGCAGAGTCGTGATCTCCTATATTTCATATTGACAGGGTTACAGTGGTTGGGGGAGAGTCCCTAAATGGTGTCAGTGGATTTGGGCAGTGTAGCCGTAAGGGGAAAATACCTTGAAGGTTTTGTGTGTTCTGATTCAGCAACAGTGGCTTTGCTAGTAAATGTTCTGCACTACTGAAGTCACTGCAGGCACCTATAAAGAACCAGGTGTCCTGGCTTGAATGAAAGTCCAGTATCTCAAGAGGGCTGGAAGAAATGTTCCGCAGGTTAAAAAAAATTGCTTTAATCGTATCTAGTATTCATCATCCAGAAAGATTCCCAAGGGGTTTTTTTGAGCTAATACAGATATGAAGTCATGCAGCACTGAGGATATTGCAAGCAGTGTGCCCTGCCTGTGGCAAGATGCCATGAGTCTGTTGAACAACCAGAGACTTGCCCCAAGCTCGGTGTAATCTGTGTGCTGCGAGCGGGCCAAAGGTTGCTGACCGAACAAACCCCCAAGGATGCCTGAAGCCTGCAGCTTCTTGTGAAACTGGGATGGGAGGTGCCACCGAGACATTGCTGGAACTTTCAGGCTCTGTCTGCTGTCCAGGGAGGCAGAGGTTTGTAATAAATTCTGTAAAGTAGTTCTGTTGTAGCTAGTGAATGTGTAAAACTCAGTGTCAGTCAAAGGTTACTATCCAGACTATACTTAGCCTTCACAAAGAGCAAAAAAAGCTGCAGGATTTCTTCCTGCCCTCCTTTTCTACCAATTGCACATGTGAAGTTCTCCAAGAACTCAGTATTTCTGTTTTTCTAAGAGACAGCCTGTGAACCCACATAATACTTCCACAGCGAGTCCTACAAGGGCTTTTTTAAAAGCAACTTCTACCCTCTTGCTAGGCACTGTGTAAAAATGGATTACAAAATATTTAGTAGAAGTAGCAGCCTTGTTCCAGAAAAAAATAAAACCATTTTTACAAGGATAAAAACAGAAAAATAAGTTGTGAGAGAGAAGGAAATGGAAAAGAAAATAAAAATGCATATGTGATGAGGGGCACCAAATTTAAACACAACTGTGACAACATCTGCAATGGTTTCTGTAGCAATATGAGGAAGGGAGGCTCCCAAGGGAAGATTCTCTGGGCTTATTGATCCTGACTTGAATCTGGGTGTAATGGAAATGAGTAGCACTGCAAAAAAATACAGCTGAGGAGAAGGCTGCTGGTTTCCTGGGCAAATGCATTTCCCTTACTCGGTCCTGACACCATAAAGGTGTGGTGTTACATGAGGAGGAAGAAGCTGCCTTTGCTGAGGTAGGAGGGAAGGTTGGAGGTAGCTAATGTCATTATGCATGGGCAGAGAGCAAGGTTAGAGGTGACTTCTGGGAGCAGATAAATCAAGAGAAAATGTGTAGAGAAACCTGGGCTTACAGGGAGTATTCTGTCTCCTTCTGTATGTGGCTGTGAAGGAAAAACTGGTGATAGAAACAGTATTTTTAAGCCTGATTAATCAGGATTCCTGTTCCCAGTCCATCAGTAGCTGAATGAAATACAAAGTGACCATGTGGAAGAGTTGTTCTCACTACCAGAAGTAACCCCCAGAAGTAGCTGTGCTCCTTCATTTCTACCCAGGGGATGTTCAGAGCCTTTGCAAGAAGAAAAGTCAATGAGCTGCAGAAGTATCCAAAACCCTTCTGTGTTTTAGCTCCTTCCCACCCCCACAATCCTTGTAAAACACCATCAGATTTGTACTGTACAGAAACTGCTGCACAAAAGGTAACACTGGTCGTGGCCAGAGTTCTTCCAATCCCTCTGGTTCTTCAATATCCCCCTGTGCTGATGGTTTCTTTGTCAACCAGAGACAAGCCAGCAGCCTGTTGAGCTTTATTGTTGGTAAACTTTGGCATTTGTGTTTTCCTGCTTGGATGTTTGAGTCGAGCTCTCATTGCTTGGTTGTGGCCTCCTAGGTGGCTGTGTGACAGCTGGGATGCTCCTGCTAGGTCTCTCTAGTCCTGAAGGGAAGGAAATGCACTGTTACCTGCAGCTGCCCTTTGGCTCCTGCGGGGCTGTGCTGTGAGCTGCCTCTGACAGCAGTTTGCATCATGGAGCAGCTTTTGATTAGGCCTGATGTGCCACAAGGCCTCTGGATGTACACAATTGAAAATGCTCTTTCATTCATCAGCAGGATTGAGAGGAAAGGCTTGTGCTGATGTCTCAAATTGAGGCCGACACGATTTCCCTGACATCAGAAAAACCAGCCTGCCAGCGTGGCGGAGCGCTCCGGCAGCAGAGAGCCTCAGATCTCTGCTCTGCATCTTGTCAATGTATTGTTTCTCCTGGAAATTAAAGCCTGATGCCTCTGTGAGCCAGCAGAGTGGTAGAAATCCAGTGGAGGGACTTTGTAAGGGGTGTCAAGGATACTGGGAAGTCTTAAAAAGCCTTGTGCTGGCAAGGGGAACGTCCCCTTGGTTGGGGGTGGGGATGTTTATTGGATTCAAGAAAGATGACAGGAATGGCAAAACACTGAACTTATTTACCCTTTCCCACTCTATACTACCCAAGATGGTTCTCCTGTTGTGATCAGGTCATAATAGGAAAAAACTGACTGATTTTGCAGGTTTTCTCTGGAGTCCTCGTATCAATTTGCAGGTAAGTATATGTGGCCAGGAGCTGAAATCTGATGGTCTTCACAGGATAAATCAGGGCTCCTTAACACTGAATCCCAGATGAGGCAGGGGGAATGTGTGGAGACTGAGAAATAAAGTATGTCTCCTTGTACCACATTTTAAAGGGGCAACATGCAACTAAAATTTGGAAGCCAAAGGATAACTTCTGGCATGGGCTGTTTTTCTGGTTCATCTCCCTGTCTGTGGGAAGCTGTTTTTTCTGGGAAATACTGTTTTGCAGCTGAATTTCTAGTTTTTCTTTTCACTTATGCTGATTATTTAGGATCTGTAAATGAAGTAAAATAAGGTTCAATATTTCAGAGCGACGGCTGTATTTAAGAAGTTTATATTTGATGAGTAAGTTGATGACATTGCATTATGTGAATTTGATGTGCAAAGTTGTCACTAGAGTATAAACATAGTGACAGCAGGACCAGCAATTCCCAGCCTAATCAAGTAAGCAGAGTCACACATTCTTTGAGCTATAGCGTAATAGAGACTGATTTACATATTAA
The DNA here is from genome assembly GCF_000738735.6 of Corvus cornix cornix. Classification (NCBI taxonomy): domain Eukaryota; kingdom Metazoa; phylum Chordata; class Aves; order Passeriformes; family Corvidae; genus Corvus; species Corvus cornix. Next base: position 4,407,528 of record NC_046344.1, on the reverse strand, counting down.
AATGAGAGAAGCTACACAGATCCAACAATTAAGTTGATATTTTAATTGCCTAAAAGTCAGGAAATTCAAAGTTATGTTGCCTGCATCACTTAATTTGTCACCCGCATCTATTTGTGGTATTTTCAATGACTTTATTTGGTACAAGGCTAATGTGGATTTAAATACGTTTAATGTTAGCTGTGGATGAAAGGAGAACTTTGGATTTACTGAGTTAGAAAGCAGACTAAGAGAACTGAGGATTCAATTATTGGTCTGTTTAAAAGTAGTATAAACAAATTCCAGGTAATTTCTTTCTTAATATTCTAGTGGACATGTTGGGAGGGAGAGAGAGGGAGCTATATTCAAGTGCAATGAAAAAAATTCCCATTGATCTCAATAGACCTTGAACTGTATTCTGTAACTTCTTGTTTTCTTTGTAAGGAATAAGCTTTATGTAATTGCAAATTCACACAAATGCACTAGTAGCACTAAGAATTACATCAATATATGGATCCTGTCCTTGATGTTTATGCTGGTTTCACAGGGCGGATCTTGCATTCAGATAAGCTCTCAGTATACAGCTCCCTTATCTCCCCATGCTGATGTTCTGATACACAAATGCTTGTTCCCCGTGCTCACAAAAAGCTATTCACACGCCGAGTCTGACGATTTTTTTATAATCCTTCTTTGAATTAGACTACAAAAAGAATGTGTTTGAAAAGGTTAACTAATGGATACATTTTTCTCCCTGATGAGGAAAAGAAAAATGGTGAAGTGTTGAAAAATGGTCAAGCAGAGTTTTGATCATGCTTTTCTAATCAAATACATTCTAGGTGGTGAACAAGGAGGAAAAATGTTAATCTATAGTGGATTTATTTGGAATGGAGAACATCTATTTGGAAAGCAATCAGCATACAAAAGCACACACTTGTAATTACTTTGCTGTCTTAATCATGGCACTGACATCAGTACCATGATGTGGTAGCGTTGTGATATCCTTTGGAATGTGGTGCTGACAGAAGGATGTCAGCAGGAAGGGAGAAAAACCTGTCTTAGCATCTTCACCCCTATCAACCTGGCTTGCTGACACCCCGGTGTTAGGTCAGTAAGTCGATGCAGTGCTCTCTGTGCTGCTGGCTGTGGTCTGGGCACCTCCTGCTGCTGGTGTGGTTCCGTGCCAGGGAGGCAAAGGCATCGTTAAATCATAGCAAGTCCTAAAATGCAGGAAACTCTTGTCTGCCCATCAGGGATTTCTGAGCATCTGGGAGCAGTCCATTCTTTACAGTAAACTAAAGCTACCTGGTGTGGTTTGTGTGTCACAGCACTGATGCATCTTCCCTCGTTATTGTAGTGTTTCCGTGTTTTCTGCGTTTTAGTGCCAGCTTGTCTGGCATCTCCACTTAGGAGCAAGTCAATCCAGCTTCCATTAGGGAACAGCATATTCATTCTTATATACATCCAGCTCAATGGATGAAAATCAAACAGATGAAAGGCTGAAAATGAGATCAGATTCACAAATTGCCTTTTCACTCTCTGGCTCCGTGTGCGTTTCTGTCTCAGTTGAACAGAAGAGGCTCGATGGGTGCTGTTGGAGGACTGTGGCATGGGGGGGTTGTTGGATAGGTGTGCAATGTTGTAAAGTTACTTTCTGCCATGATCAGACACCGTCATAGGTGTGCAGCAAAAGTACCTAAATTAAATACATCAGAGGCTTCTGTAAGGAAGGGCCAGAGGCGGCAGCAGCAGCACCTTTGCTGGAGACTGCGGATGTGTCATCAGAAATCTCTCCGCTGGTGGCATCAAAGCGACCGCGCAGATCTGAGACATTCAGCAAAGGCTTTCTGAATAGGCTGGTAATGACGCCGGCATGTGATTCCCCTTTTAGACTGCCATGCTGCGATGCCTCCCCTGAAACGAGGCAGGATTCAGGCGAGGGGAAGTTTCTGTCTCATTTTAGAAAAGCGATAAAAATAAATCCCGAGTTAGAGCCGGTGATGTTAGAGCTGCGTAGCAGATGTGGGCTAAAGGCGTTTCCATCGTCAGCCACCATGGGAAGGAACTCCAGGTCAGGTTGTTTCCACGATGAGTCCCTTCCTCGCTACGTGGGCAGGGTGCTGATGCGTTTGCAAGCTCCCTGCAGAACGTGTTTGGACTCCCATGGTGCTACAAGCAGTAGCAGAGATTACTCTTTGCTTCCATTTCAAAGCACTTCTTTCTACTACAGGATCCTTCACATTTTACAGTGAAAAAACCCCAGGAAAGAGGAGGGGAGTATCACCCTGTGCTTCTGTTCCAGAGTCCCCAGAAAATTTTTGGTGAAGGGAGGAATTTTAAGCAGAATGTTCCCACATATGCAAAAGCTTCATCTGCAAGGTGATGTCCTAAGCCAAATGGAGAGGCTGCTTGCAGCACTTGGGAACAGATTTAAAGCTAATGGCATCTTAGTTACGCCTCAGGTAGCTCAGAGCCCTCAGCTGCTAACCCCAACAGAAATAAATAAGGATAAAAATTAGAACCGGGCATATCACACCTCCTGCAGCATCTTAAACGCTGCTGCTCTCCTCTGTCAAAGCTGGAGTGAGCCAGGCTCATCCTTACAACCAGGGCAAATAAGCGATTAGCAAGAGGTACAGAAATAGTGTTTAGGAAGGTATAAAGTTGCTCTGAGAGCTATTAAACACCTCTCCTTGTTTTGCTCATTGTTTAGAGTGGGAATGTTTGACACTTAACAAAAGCTGACTAATTCTTTGGGTTTTTTTCCCTTTTAATGACCAGAATTCAGGGGAGGGCTGACTGTGACAGGCAGGAGAAAGAATTGCCATCCAAGTGAAGCTCTTTTTAATTAGAAAGCCCCTTGGATGATTTAGTTTGCAGTGATTTGAGTGCTGGCTGGCTTGAATGTGTCAGCAGTACTGACCAGCAGGATGCAGTCCTGTTGTGCAGGTTCTGGTTTGCTCTTCAGGCATCAAGAAGAGAAGCTGCTCCAACAAGGAGAGTCTGTGATGAGGGAAATTATAACCAAAGCCAGCCGTGCTCGCAACTTCACCATCTGCTGGGAAAGCTCTCCCTTGGCTGCCAGCACTGGTGGGAGCAGGCATAATGATGATAATATTTTCCACTTCTGTAGCACCCTCTGTCCAAAGGTCTCTGAGTATGCCAGAGATACTAATTAAGCACCCATGGGAGGTGGGCAGGAGTCTCCACACAAGCTTTTTTTGCTTGCAGAGCCTAAAGAGATTGTGGCACTAATCTTTGGGCAGCAATTCCTTCCATCAGGCAGCTCTGGAAGAACTGAAAACGTTTCATGGTGGTGTTAGTTTGAATCAAAGCCGTATTAGGAAAGCAGTCTGGCTCACATTAACCTGCTGGACTGAGCTGATGCTCCTGGGTGGTCTTGTTGGAAGAGCAGCAGAAGCTGGGTCTGCTGTAGCTGGTTCAGAGGTTCTTGTAGTGTAAGACTTGGAGTAGGTCTTACAATTTGTGTCCAGTCCTTAATGTGTGGCCTTCTGAGGAAACTGTGCTCTTAAGATCAGATGGAAATCTCAGTGCAGTGCTCTACATGTAAAAAATCATGGAATCATATTCTAGTTTGGGTTGGAAGAGACCCTTAAAGGTCATCTAGTCCAACCCCCTGCAATGAGCAGGGGCATCTTCAACAAGGTCAGGTTGCTCAGAGCCCTGTCCAGCCTGACCTCGAATGCTTCTGCCCACCACCTCTTTGGGCAGCCTGTGCCAGTGTTTCACCATCCTCCCTGTAAAAAAAACCTTTTTCCTTATATCTAGTCTGAATTGATCCTCTTTTAGTTTAAAACCAATTGCAGAAGCCCTGCTGAAAGGTCTGTCCATGTCTTTCTCATAAGCCCCCTTTAAGAACTGAAAGGCAGCAATAAGGTCTCCCTGGAGCTTTATTTTAGATAACTCAATCTGTCTTTTTTGTAACCTGCATTTCCACAGACTTCAGGAAATGCATGAATAACACTGAATGGTCCATGAGAAAGGAGTAAGCATGTGACAAAGGGGAAAATTTGACCACAAATCTTTAATGCCTGATGCCAACACTCACAGTCCTGGATTTAAAAGTGTGTTCCCGTGAAGAATCACTTAATGTGTTCTTCAGTCAGGGAGAGTTGTCACAATGAAGCTTCTCCTTCCCCTCAGTGCAAGGTATAAAATGAAAGTTCCTGATTAAGACCAAAGATACACGTACTATCTACCATCTCTAGGAGGAAAAATGCTGTTGTCAAGTATCCATTATATGGTGTGTAAGTGTATTTGAGGCTATTAAAGACAGTTATCCTCAGAGATTTATATGTAACAAGTTAGAACGGGGGAGGGTGGGGGAACAAACCCTTGCCGTGTTTAATTATTGCTGGGTGCTGCATGCACTTTTCTCCATTATTTACTTAATCTTAAATGCCAGATGCTAAAGGGCACCAGCATCAATTAACTGCTTAATTAGACTTGCAAAGAAATCATGTAATTTAGTTATAAGCAAATAAAAAAACCAAAACCGCACAGAATAGAAGCTCAGGGCTCTCTTTGCAATCATTTTTAAAGCTCCCTGCATACACTGTTTGCTTTCATTGCTCACTGGAAACTCTTTGGAGCACTCTCTGTGCCTCTTGCCCTGTAGGGAGCCAAATATCTGGATGCAGCATCTCTTGTTCGTTCTGAGTGGATTTAGCCACAGCTTGCTTTGTTGCTTTCCAAATTACTTTAATAGAGGTTTGGATGAAGGATTTATGTGGTGCCTCATCCTGATCCAGAGCAGAACCTGGCCCTCGCCCTTTCTGTGCTCTGCATCCCCTCTGCTGCTTGCTCTGGGTGCCCTGTCAGGGGAAGAGCATGTGCTGCTCCCTGTTCCTCCTAGGAAGGCACATTTTTGTGTTTTGTGGTGTATTTTGGCATTTTAGCATGCAGCCCAAAAGCACCCTAACTTTAATAAAAAAGCCCTGCTTCCCTTGCCTCAAAACAACAGGAAGCCAGATACTTTTATTCCATTAGTTGCCACTCTTATGAATAAGAGTGTTCACAGGAGTGGAATGCATTTTGTTTTATCAAGGCATCGGACTCTATCTGAATCCTTGTGTTGCAAATTGCTGTAAGAGGGTAATAATAATGATAATATTTTCCACTTTAAGCCCTGGGCTTGGGTATAAGCAAAGTTTTCCTTCTGGAGAGCTGCTGCTGCTCCTGTGGCTCTGGTGCCGCTGTTCTCACTTTGGTATCAGCAGCACTGTCATTTCACTGCCTCTGCAGCATCCCCTGTTTCACAACTTTTGTTTCTTTCTTAGTGCCTGCATGTTGGAAGCTGCTGACATATTTTTTCTCAAGTGTCCTGAAACCTTTCTGAAAACAAGGTGGTGTTCAGCTTTCGAGAGCTTTGTTCTTCCTCTGTGCCTGTGCTGTCTCAACACTGCTCTTTTCCTTTCTGAAAATGTGATCCAGCCCTTACAGAGTTCCTTATTTCTTCAAAGCACTGTATAAACATTATCTAATTAAGTATATATAACATGCCCTACAGTATGGTAAGGGAAAACTGCAGCACAGCATTGAAGTTTCCAGCCACTTGATCCAAAATCAAGTGTAAAATCTCATTGAATCACTAATTATTTTTCAAAATGCTGTGCCTAATGACATGCATCAAGACAGGAAGATCAGAGCTGCAGCCAGAAGCATTGGGAGCCAAGGAGAGAGGGGCTGTCAGGTAAGTTCTGTATTAGTTCTGGAGTTGGTTTGGGTCTGCACACTGAGGTAATAAACAAAACAACAACAAGAAAGAGTTGCTGCAGCTTTTGGATCTTTCCTGTTTTGATATATATAATCAGTTCTACATTTCCTGTTGAAATGTTCATTAAAATTGCAGCCCCTGTGATTATGCAGCTGCCTAATTCAAATCAATGGGGCTCCTGAAACAATTTTGGATATTTTTAAATACTGCTGTAGAACTTCCTTGTTTACAATGTTATGATTAAGTGACTTTTTTTCTAAGTTATCTAAAGCATTAATAAAAATATCTTTAGGTTTTCTCTAATTTTTTTGTTTGTTTGTTGGGTTTTGGTGGTTTTTTTTTTCATCTGAGCAGCTGCAAGTAATACAAACCTTGCTTTATGGCTTTATCTTTTACTTCTTAGTGCAGAATGTCTTTTTGGGTTGATAACTAAATCAGAAGCCCAATTACACAAGTTCTTTATAATTCCTATTAAGCCATAATTGACTTTTTTTTGTTTTGAAATCCAAACACAAGTAAATAAAATTAACAGAGCAGCAGAATAAACCTCACTGAGATCCTGAAGATCGTGAGAGGGAGTGAACAAGTGGCTGTGTGGTACTTAGTTGCTGGCTGGGGTTAAAACGTGACAAACAGTCATGCTGGGCTTCCAGCTCACGAGCGTCTGAAGCAACTGTTGATAATGCTGCCAAGAAGATTATAATGTCCAAAGGGTCAACTACTTCAATAGGTCTCATGCTGAAAGGGAGGTAATTTCAGTTTTACTGGAAAGATGCATTCAAGGTAATTTCAGCTCAGGAAATTCTGCTTTGGAATGCTTCAGAGTGATGCCAGGGCTCATGTCAGTTTGTTTATATGGCTTTGGGTTTATTAGCTTTTCACTTTTCTAATACCTTGAATCCGTTTTACTGTTTGGTACTGAGGCCTTGGCACAATTCTGATGTGTTTAAGTTGCAGACATTACAGGAAAATACCTAAATCAAAACATTGTGGGAGAGAGACAGCATGAACAAGCAGATGTTTACAGTCTCTGACTTCTGTGGTTGAGGAAAAGCAAACACATTTCTATAAAAACTCAATGTGGTAAAAGCGTTTTAGTTGCCTGTAGTTACATGCTTCACCTGCTTACAAAGGTATTTTTCTAGTTGTCTTTTGCTTTTATTACCTCTCTCCAGCTGTACTTATTAACTCCTTTGTTTAACTCCACTTGGTAATGGTCCCACTGGGGCTGCCGGAGCAGGGGAAGAGGCAGAGCTGGCACAGCTCGGGGCTGGATCTCTTGGTCACATCATCCCTTGCTGAATGTATCTGCTCAAGTTGGTGCTGCCAGGTCAGGTGTTGGGGTGGCCAGATGTGAACCACTGCAGATGTTTGAGCATCGCAGTGTGGTTCAGCCCCGATGCTCTGACACCAACCTGCCAGCGCTGCTGTCGCTGTCACGTCCCTGATGACAACAAGAGGGATGGTACTGTGGAAACTGTGCAGGTCAAAATTGGTCAGTGCTGGCTGGAGATTGCCAACTGTCTCATTACTGGGTTGAGAAATACATGAAGATTTTAAATGAACCCTTGTTCTGTGGTGCTGGAGAAGTGGGATGCAGTCTGTAGGATCGAGAGGTGAGAATTGTTATTTAGTATCATCCTTTGTATTCAGAACCTATTCATCTATTGAATTCACCTATTGAAAGTTGGAGGTAAATGCTTTGGATGTGGACATAGGAAGTGAATGAGGTGGAAGAGGACCGGAAAGACCAAAGCTTTTTCTTCTTTTTACAGAGAATAGATTGAATGTGATTTGGCCACTGCACCTTAATGGGTAATCCCCACTCTGAGCCTCAGATGAAAAGAAGAAATCTATAAGGCTAGAGATAATGCAGGGGGATTTTGGCAGACTTTTCCCAGATGTAAAGTGAGCTACTGAATAGCACAGCCTTTAAGGCTAACTTTTTCTTCAAGCACAGAGCTAATTCACTGATTTAGCCAAGTTGGGTAAATCTGTTTCTCATTGCTTGCACATCCCATGCACACAGACCTTTTGTGTGTATCGTTTTTTCCTTTCCTCACTTGTTCCTCAACATACACCTTCCCTAGGCCTCTCTGACCTGTTTTGGCAGTGCTGCTCATGCCAGCAGCATGGTCTCCATGGCACTTGGTGTCATTGACCTCAGTGGGAAGAGTCCACAGCAGCAGCAGCAGCGAGTAAAATGTTGTCTAAACCTAAACGTGAAGCGAATCCTTCTTGTGGGAGGCTGCAGTGCAAGAGATCAGGATTCTGTGTGCACTTGCTCCCTGGCCTGGGGTGGATCATTGGAAACCAAGAGTCAAGGTTACCTCAGTGCTGTGGTTTTTTTCTATACCAAAATAATCTGTTTGGTGACTAAGCACGGGATTTTTTGACTGATCTTATTCCAAGCAGTCTAGTCCTGCACTAAGCCAGTGTTTGGTGCAGAGATCTCAGGAGACAGAGAGATGGAAGAGTTCAAGCAATGTCAGGAAGCAAGAGGATCTTCCCGACAAGTAGGGCAGGAAGAAGGGATGTAGAGGCTGTGCAGGGGGAATTCAGGATGCAGCTGGAAAAGAAAAATAGTGATATTCTGGAGTAGGCTGTTCTTTGAGCCTGCTACCACAGTTGGTGTGGTGGAGCTTGCTGCAATGAGCGTGTTGGCCTCTCGGGATTCCCAAAGTGCTCTGCCAACTTCACAGCAAAAGGAAATCTGCACAGGGGTTGCTTCATCCACCACTAACATGCATCCATGGCTAGTGTGAAGTACAGTAACTGCTTAGTGCCACACAGGAACCATCCCGATGGCAGAAAGTGAGAAGTGCCTTTTTAAATTGAAAGTGGAGGAGGCAGAACATGGTTACCCAATGGCACTTGTGCAGGACTGATGCCACAGTCCTGGGTCGTGCCCTCGGCCCCAAATAAAAAATTCTCTGCCAGGAAAATGTTTTACCTCTTCTGTAACATTCCGGGTCTGAGTTTCTTATCTTCTCTGAAAAATGGTATATCCAGAGAGCAGCGTGCTCCCTGCCATAACCTTTAGCTCATTACTGATGCAGGGAGCGAGTGCCAGCTATTGAATCACAGGGCTGGGACCCAGCTAAAGGTCGGGTTTGTGTCTACGTACATGAAAGCAAGCACAACCTCTTCTTTCCAAAAGCACTGGCACGTGGAAATGTAAAAGTTCTCGTCTGTGAATTCTGCAGCGCTCACGTCAGGGTTGGAAGCAAGCAGACAGGTAGGAAAAGGCAGCTTCCCAGTTGGGGAGGATCACATCAAGGGACTGATGGAGTTTAGGAGGTGTGGGCACAAGCTTACAGCCATTATTTTTCTCCAGGGTGGAAGAAAATGTTTCTGCCAGCAAATGCAGACAGTGCCTGGAAGCAATTTGAAAAGCCAGGCTGACTCCCATGGCTTCCTGGCCTCCAAGATAACCCTTTTACCTGTGTCCTGTATCCCACTGCATAGGTTTCCTGCTACTGTTTTTTCCAGCTCATGCTTAGTTTCCACAGCTCTCTCTCTGCCTCCAGCAGCTTTTGAGCTAACTTTGCACTTAAAACTTCTTGCCTTTTGTAGTTTGAGTTGTGTGATAGAGGATTGAATGCCTTGCATCTTTAGGGAAAGACAGTCTCTCCTTCAAGACATGCATGGACTTACGTATCTCTGCTGCATGTTAAATTGAAGGATTTTGCCTCTGTTATTTGGGATTTCTCAGTTGTTAAAGCCTTTCAATGCCTTTCATTAGCAAAGGGACATTAGGCTGACAGAACCAGTTTCTCAATCTCCCACATTTACTCACCTGCATCAGTTCTGCTGAGCTTAATTTTCATTATAATCCACTGGGTCACCTGTGCTCCGTCAGACTGTTCTCTCTAAGGTTTTGTTTCATTAGAACTTTATTATGGAGCTAATTTTATTTTTTAAAGCCATCAAATTCAAGGCTGAGCTATGAATTTTCCTGTTAAACAGGAAGATATCCCAGGTCTGTGCCGTGATTCAGCAGATTCTGTGTTCTCAGGGCTGTCACCAGATCCATGCTTTCGAATTAAGTAGTATCCTTGACTTCCTTTCCTTTAGCTCCTCTATCTGTAAAATGGAGACAGTGCTAATCTCTCACTTGTGTGGCTCCGTAAGGTTTGTCCAGCGCTTCAAAGATGCCAAAGACAATAAAACTGCCAAGCCTCCTTTCACTAACAGGATTGATGATTTACACCCAAAATGCTCATTTTTGTGCTGAAACAAGATCACCTGAAAGATACTGTGGTTGGAACCATCCCAAGGAAGGGGGAGGAGGAAACCATCTGTTACACAACAGCAGAAATGTTTCAGGGCATTTGCCTGGGACGCTCTGGGTGACGAGTTTGGAATATGAAGGCTTATTTATATGGATGGAGCTAATTTTCTCTAAGTTATTCATTTTTCACTTAGGGAATTACCTAATCTTACAAGAGACTCTAGGAGGAAAGATTCATTTATTCTCTGTCTCATTCAGCCCCAGGCAAGCCTGGAGATGCTCTGCCTCTTCCAGTTCTGCTTTTTTAACTGATTCTATTAATGGAGCTTAAACATTTTCTTCTTCTGGATAAAAAGGGTTAATCTTTCTCATTCCCACTCACCCTTCTCCTCCTCTTTTTCTGGAGAGTTCTTTTTTTGGCGGCTCTGGCTGTTTCTATCATCTTCTCCCCCTAATCTGCCACTATCTGAAGAATTCATTACATTTCAAATCAGAGGCCTTGCTGCATACATTAGCAGGTTTTAATAGACTTGCCACGACTCAAAAAGGAGGAAAAAAAGAGAGAAGATTTAAAACTCTTGTCTTGCCGAAAGCAGACAGATTGACTCAAAAATGACTCAGTCAATAAAAGATGAGTTTTGAAAAGGCTTCCCTCTGCTCAAAGGGAGCTCGTATTCCAGCGAATTAGGTTTTTCTAAGCCCACTGTCAGAAATTAATAATACATACAGCATGTAAAATGGATTTAGCCCTCTACAGCCTTATACAAACATATCTTTGACTTGCTAAATGTGACACGACTACCAGGATTTTCCAGCCTTTATCCCAGGAGTTTGTCATCTCTCCAGAATGGTGACCTCGGTGGAATTTTTAAGCACATTAAAAAAAATTTGCTAAATGAGATTTTAATTAAGAATATGTGTCTACTTCCCTTACCCTTTTTCTCCACCCAAACCCCTGCTGTCAGAGCATATTATTATTATATGCTGTCAAAATTATTCCAAAGGCTCTGGTTAAAACTCTCAAGCTCTTTGCTTGACTCTTTCAGTAGCCTTCCTTTGAAGAAAGATGCTGAGCCTTCTGCAGAATCTTTAGTTTGGGTGTGTTTTATTTCTGCTGCCACAAAAAGGCTTATAGGCCAATAAAATACATCTTTCTTAGGAAAAAAAGAAAGGGCTTCTGTCTTATTAGATCTATCCACAAGTACTGCGTGATTTGAGTTCTTCCCAGACGGTCCTGCTCACCTTGCTTAAGGTAACTCAAATGTGCAGGTGTGAAATCACTCACCACCCCTGTTTGTTCCTCCATCACACTCCCTCAGCTGATAAGAATAAAAAGTGGTATTAATTTTATCCTCCTTGATGATGTGGCTAGATTCAAACTGGCCTTGTTGTAACCACAGAGGGTGTTCTCTTGAGCAGGTTGGTCCATACAGACTTCTGGATGGCTGTGGGCTGACTGCGTTTGTCCACCTCAGTTTTCTCATTCTTCCAAATCCCACTATTTAATTATTATATATATATTTTTTTTTAAGATATCAGGGTGGTTGACTTGGTCTTGAAATCTTTTCTGCATTCTCTCTCTGAAAAATCTTTTTCCTCCACCTTTTTTTTAAATTACTTACTATGAATTACCCTTTAAGCTAACTTTGCAAAGTCACTGCATGTCCTTATTTCCTCATGGATCTATTCTGTCCCCAGCTGTATTATTCTACATATTGGCTGTGGACTTGTGGAATGTCCTGTGTGAAATGTGTTGCAGCAACATGAAGTCTGACTCTGGGCAATATCTCCTAGATGATGCAGAGAAACTTTTAAAAACATCAGTGAAGAAATGAACACACTAAAGTGCTCCATTTTGGACCATTATGTGCTCTATGGATGTTGCTTGGGCTTGAAACTAGCAGAGCTCATAATTTTTTTAATATGTTTATAGGTTCTGTGAAAAGTCTGAGCTTAGAGTTGTTGACAGTATGCACCCAAAAGTGCAGCAATAGTGTGTTCTTCTTTCCCACCATCAAACAGAAGACTTGCTCAGATTTTCTTGTGCTTTTCTGGCTCCAAAGAGATCTCTAATCATGGGTGTTGGTGTTTAGAAGAATTTCCATCAAAGTAACAAGAGGCATTTTTCACAGAGCTGAAGGTAACGAGCTGGTTCAGCACTAGCAAAAGTGTTTCACTGGGTGAGAGATTCCTGCTTTTGTCTCCAAGGTCAGACTGTTGCTTTTTTTGTTGGTGGTGGTTTGTTTTTTGGGTTTTTGAATATAAATCTGACATCCCAAGGTTACGATCCCAGGGTTACATCCCTGGTTCCTTGGGTGTGATTTCTGGTCGGAATGTGGAATTAGCAGCTGCTGGAGCATCACTTAATGGGATTTACTCCCCCCTAACTCCCCTAGGCCAGGTTGGATGGGCCCCTGAGCACCCTGATCCAGTGAGTGCCCTCCCTGTGTGGAACAAGATGATCTTTAAGGTCCCTTGCAATCCCAACCATTCTGTGATTCTGTGCAACTGGAAATGGCCTGTCCTCAAAGGACACCCAGGAGAACATCGCCTTCTCCAATGCTGATTTCCCCGAAGAAATCCGTGTGACTGAATCTCTTGGTCTTTCTTGCACAGGCAGGGACCCTACTTATTGATTTCTGTCAAGAGCCATGATAATTGCTTCCTTGGAATTCCACAGGACTTCTGCTCTTGGCCCCACTTCGTTCATGAACATTGGCCAAGCAAATGCTGGGTCTGGGGTTGTATTACAAGATACAACCAGGAGTTACACAGCAATCCCAGGAAGAGAACACTTGGCTGTCTTGCATTTGTCCAGTCCTTGGTGTTTAAAATGATTGGAAAACCCAAATGTACAAGACCTAGAAATCAGCTGGATTTCTGCAGCTGGAGCTGGTGCTGGAGTCATTCTTCCTCAGGGTCTTTTATTATAACATACCAAGCTCCTTCTCAGGATAAGTCTCCAAAGTTAATGTCCTATTATCTCATGTCATAATCAGGAGCTTCTAGTTTTCTTTTGTAGATGTGCTCCTGATGTTGGTGTAGAAATGAACAAAACTGAAAGCAACAAGCATGACTTTAGTTTTGTATTTGTTTCCAGTTCATTTTTTAATCTCTTCCATGTTCTCTTGATTTGAGAAAGTAGTTCTCCTGGTGGATGTTATGTCTCTTGAGCTTCCAGCTGCTTTTCTGGGACATAGCCACCCAATAATCTCCTTGGGAATAATTGCTGGTGTCTTTTCGGATAATTCTTGTGAAAGGTGACAAACTGCTCGCCACAGTGAGATGTTAATAACACAGAGCTGCCCTTTGTTTGAAAGCTGGTGCAGAAATTACCCCATGCAGTTGTTGGAAAATCAGACTTGTGATGGTAAGAAGTGAGGAATGGATCCATTCATTTGCATATAATTCCAGGCCTTTTGTGTCATCTTTTGTGTGAACCATACAATTTCCATTGCAGTGGGGAACGTGTGCTCATAATACAGAGGGACAGGAACATGGGCTCGCTCTCAGCAGGAGTCAGGGTTAAAGACATGTCATCTGCTGAAAGGGAGGAAAACATGGTCTGCAGGAACTACATCGAGAGAAACAGCCATGGATAATTAATGAATCCAAGTTATTACACCAGCTCAGGGGAGACCATGCATCCTGGTGTCCCCTCTGAGTAGGCATCAGAAAAAGGGAGGAATCTGTGTCCTTCTAGGGGTGTATTGAGCTGAACTGTCCCTGCATCTGCCCCGAATCACAACCAAGACTTGCTGCATATTTTTATTGTAATCAGAGGCTCCTTTTACCAGCCAGATCCACTGCAGCTGTCTGAGGTGGACCATCTTTCTCTGTGGCACTGAAATTAAACTCTTAAAAACTCTTTAGACTGCAGCTGACTAGCATGTTCCCAGTGTAGGTTTCTCAGCTTTTTCATAAAAAGATGATGTTTTTTTGAAAACAAAGGGTGTAGGTGTCTCTGTTCTCTTGTGATTTAGAGTCAGAGAGGTCCATAAGTACTTGTTTTACCTTTTTTGTTCTCCCTTCTCTCTTTCTAGGTAGCTAGGTCTCTCTGAGTAGGCAGTCAGTCCCAATGATGAACTTTACAATTGGAGCCTTAGTGCCCATCTTCCAAAATTTCTAATAAAATTGCATGAATATTTAATACCCAATTATTAAATATTTAAAAATTGAAAACTGAACTGCTTTGGAAGTCGGCACATGATGAATAATTCAGGATCAGGAGAGGAGGCTTGGCATTTGGGCTGAGACAGATGTTACCTTTCCTGTCTCCCTGCCCAGACACGGTGTCCTCCAGCCTTAGCATAGTTTGTGGACATTGCTTGGAGACATCAAGCCTTTACCTCTTGGCCAAGAGCATCAGCACAAGGTTAAGGGAAAAAATAACCCTCCCTCATCCATAGTAACATATCAGACTCCTGCAATGGAAATAAAAGCTCCAGAGGCTGGAATAACGTGATTGAAAGCCTGGTTATCCAGGAGATGGCTCTGTTTCCAAACATCTTTCATGCTCCAGGGAAATAAGTTTTCTTGTCCTTATATCTGTGTTACAATCCTGCAGTTCTGTTGTTTGAAAGTCCTTTTCCCCCTCTTGCTCTGCTGCTGCTCCACACTGAACCCATGCTCCGTTCTGCTCCAGCACGAGCATCTTTAAAGGATTGTTTTCATAAAGTGGACACCAGATAATGAAGTAGAACATGAAAAATATGCCAATAAAAACAGGGCAGAACCTGCTATCCCGTGAGAGGTGGTCTGGGGCACTCGGAAGAGTGCTCAGAGGAAACATCTGATGTGATTCTTGAGCAAAGTGCCTTCGGGTCCTGCTGCCAGGAGCACAAAGAGCAGGGAGAAGGGTTTGGGAAAGATTTGACTAGTTGGCATCCAGAGAGCTTTCAGGCCAAGGGCAATACATTTGCAGAGCCAACACTTCAAAACATTATTAAGGGGATAAACTGGGGAAAAAAATGATTGAATAGAAAGAGCGAGCGGAGGCTTTTAAGAGCTTAATTTCCTTTGGAACAGAAGCCCTAAAACAAACCCCACAATCTTCTGCCATTAAAAACACAAGTAAGGTGGCGTGCTGCAGAGCCTTGCCTTTCTCTGTTGCAGTGCCTTTGTGTTCTCCTCCCAGCTGACTGAAGCCTGTGCATTTTCCTGGCTGTGCCCCGCAGGCTGCGCTCAGCGCCCGTGGGGCCATTGGCTGACCTTTCTGAGCCACCCTGCCTTGGGGACAGGGCACAGTGTCACAAAAAAGGGACTTCTGGAGATGGGAATGGGGTTGTAAAGACTATGAAGAAGTCATTATATAGCCAGAAGGGCTTGTTGACAGCCATGCTCCCAAACAGTCGGGGAGTCTGCAGCATTTAGGGTTTGGTCTGTGCATCCCGAATCAGAACTAAAGGGTATCTGTATGATGTCCTGCCCCATCTCAGCATCTGTCTTACACCACAGAGTTACTTGGCAGTGCCTTTAGTCATGGGAGGAATCTCTTCAGGCATTTGTTAGTTCTGTATTTTGATTATCTGCCTGCAAAGCTACAAAATTGTTGTGTTGTGAGCACAGATTTTGCAGTGGAGGGAACAGAGGGAGACAAGAAACTGTAAGTAACATAATCTTGGACACTACCACTGAGTCAAAATAGCGTTTTCATGAGTCTCAGCATCAGAATTTGAGTATAGAAAGTTCCTTGAGTAAGAGCAGAATGGCTTTGCTCCTAGGAAGGCTTGAAATCATCTTTTGCCAGCGGTGGAAAGCTCCCATTCACAGCTTCGGTGAACATCATCAGCTAATAAACTGCGAAGCACTCTCTAATGCATGATTGAATATTGTCCACCCTGTGCTGTGAATGACTAAAACTCCTTCAAAAAGTCTTCACTGTGAGAGGGAGCAAACATCTATTTCTGGAGCTGTTTTTCTCATTTGGTTTAATAGCAGATGTTGGGTGCTGTTTCGGAGGTTTAAATGTGTCCAGTGTTTTGGGGTAGTACTGATAGTAGTGATGTGCCAATGGAAACAAAATAATGGGCAGAGTGCAGGGGAGGTGATAGACAGAGGATAAATTAATCTATTAAATGCTTCTGCAGACCACCCTAATTAACAATGCATATTATATATGTTAATTATATAGTTCTTAGGATTAATCTTTTCATTAGACACTTGGGTGGTTTCAAAGCACTCTTTTTCTTGGAAGCAGCTTCGTGGAGAAGTGATTCTCCTTCATCTGACAAATGATATTATGGCCCTGGTTTTTGCTACCTGACTTCCCTGAACTACAGCCCATGAAAAGTCCCACTGACTTTTTTTTTTCTTTTTAACTCCAAAATAGATTACCTGGAAAACATGTGGGCTGGAAGAGTTATGCCTGATATTTGCTGGCTAGTTCTAGAAGCAGAAGTTAAGCACTTTCCTGTAAACTGAAGTGACACAGTGTATTTGTGTTTTTAAGGTGAGGCTATTTTTTGCATCCGAAGTTAATGACTTGCTCCAGCTCTGGCTGACATCACTTTGTTCTGAGAAGTGCTGTTGGGCTGTAATTGCCATATGGAAGGGAAATGTGGCTGGAGGACTTTAATCATCGTTTGGGAGGTAGAGGGAGATGTCTTCCTGCCTGGGTCACAATTTATGACCAGTGTGACCACCCTAATTTCCAAACTGTTTGTGCCATATCATGCTAATTGATGAAGTCCATCTTGGGCAATAAATAGTTCTCCTGAGGTTAATTTATCCTGTGTCTGGGGTGTGTGTTGCCATCCCCACTGAGTTCTGTATTGCTGCAAGCAGGCTGCTCACACCATTAAAGCTACAGATTTTAGTGGTACCCGGGGTCTCATCACACAACACTGTGCTGCCTCCACTGAGAACAGCTGCAGGGGTGGCTGAGGAGCTCAGCTGAGCTTCCAAAAGCCCACTTCTTTTCTGCCTGCCCCCACTCCAAAACAGCTCTGCCAACAAGGAGAAGAAGGACAGAGAAAGCTGCAAGCAGTGCCCAGGCTGGGATCCCCTGGGAGAGCCTTTTGCTCAGTGGTGGTTCGTTGGCCAGCTTCAGGTGTCCTGGTGAGTTTTGCACCTTGGTGTTGTAATCTCAGCCTCAGCAAAAGGAGGGAAAGAAAAACACTCTTTACTTGATCCTGATCCGTGTTCTGTGTGTAGGATCTGCCAGAGAGAGTTCATGCTTTTCCACAGCTTCCTCTCTCTGGTCCTCAGTGTCCTGCTGCTCTCACCCTTCCAGTGTCCTCTGCTACTTTCTGCAAGTTGTCTGAGGTTAATTAATTATGGACTTCTTTCCAAGAAGTGGTACCTTTGTAAAGGTATGTGGGTTGTCTGAAACGGGGCCTTCAGTCAACCATCTTCAGTGAAGAGAAATATCTGGGAAATGCTTTTTTAGGGGAGAGTTCTTGGGCAGTGCAAGAGCTGCAGCTGGTCGTGGTGGTGGAGATCTTTACTTGTGCTGTGCTGCCTTTGAAAACTCTCTCCAGAGTTGCTGGAAGGGCAAGCTGGTGGCTGGAGGAGGGGGCTGGGAGATGCATTGAACCATATGGTACATACACGGTTTAAAAATACACCAATGTTGACTGATCAAATAAATACCACTTAGGTTTCAAATTGAGCAGCCAGTGCGGTCTGTTGAATATAAAACTCTTTTTACCTTCAAGAAAAGTTATATTTCATGGCTGTAATGTCACAAATTTCAAGTTTTGCAGAGAGCAGTGTGTGAGGCTGCCAGACTGTAAGGTCGAGTAGGGGTGGAGTGGGGCTGTGCAGTCCCACTCCCCCAGGGCATAAAACACGCCTATAAAATCCAGCAAAGAGAATTTTATTTCTCAAAAGCAATGGTCGTAAACTTGCCTACATCAGAAAATGTTCAGCTCTTCTCCTGCTAGCCTTTATTTAACACGATACAATTTATTTTTATGTTGTGCCCTTCACAGAATATCACAGAACTCTTTTCAGACGCTGCTCCTCATAAACTGAGGCTGGCAAAGAAAATTTCAGCTTGGGGTTTGAGCAGGGGAATGACTGGAAGGGTCCCAGGTGCAGAGAGTCACGTGGGAAGGACAGACCTGCAATGGATGGTGTAATTCAGCATCAGTTGGGGGTGCAGGGGGGTGATTAAGGGGTGCCACTGCATGGCAGCAGCTTCTGTAGATGGGGCAGAATAAAGGTAGTTGTGGCCTTGCTGCTTGGAACTGAGAAACCAATGTTCCCTCTTCCCGTTATGGACTTTGTGTGAACAAGGTGGTTCTGGCATCCCTTCTGTGAGCTGGAAACAAAATTTAAGCAATCTCTTGTTTAAATAAAGCATGGTTGGTGATAATGCAGCATCCTCCATAGCACTGCTGGGTGGCGTCTGCCTTGAGGCACCCTGGCACGGTCAGCAGGGACAGGAGTTGATGTGTAAATACTTTATCCTGTGTATGTGGAAGCGAGCGACGCCCAAACATGTCACTAAGGGAAGGTAACCTTTAATGGAGTTAGAAAGGACTGCAGGCCTTTCTGAGAGAGATACATATTAGCTGGATTGCTGCTGAATTAATGCAGCTACATGGCTTGTGGCATCTTTGAGGATGGGCAGAACAGATTTGTATTTTCCTGAAAAAGACTAGTGATACGTTTAATTTCATGCCACTTTTGGCACGCTCAGAGCCACATTGTTTCCTCCTCTTTCCCTGGGGATAAGGTTAAGTGTGAATTTGGTTTTCTTTGGTGTAGAGACTGCTATTGTTATTGATTGACCCGGCTGCACTCAGAGCAAGAGCCAAAGCTGTGGTATTTCCAGGCTGCTCTGAACAGTTTCAGATGTAAGGAGTGTCAAAGCAATGGAATAAAAAGCAGTGACATTTTCAATATGAGACCAAAAAAGCCCAACTCATATTTTATTTATTTATCCAAAATAGTTTGAATTATTCATTAAAGTCAATGTAAGTGTGTGAAAATACAAGGTGTTTCAAGAAGCAGTATCATTAGGAGGAATTAATCATTTGGCAATATTAATTCTCTAACAGATTAATGATTTTTTTTTTTTTTTTCAGTGAGGATATTTTTTCCACATCAAACTCTTTGGGACAGGCAACTTTTTGTACATACTCTCGGCCTGAATACAAAGGAGATGGGAGAGTATTTCTATATATTTTCCTGTTCTCTCTGTTCTCCTTTATTTTTTTTTTTTCAGGCCAGTAGTTACCCCCAGCCAAGGCATGGCCTGCCAAACCTCATGCTTATTTTCTCAGTTCTTATTTGTTTCATTAACCTGGAGATGCTTTGGCATCCCTTCTTCAGGATGAAGGGTGTTTGTGGTGTGACTTTTCCCCATCCATGGCCTCTGCAACTTCTCTCACCTGTTGTGTGCAAGTTGAACAAGGTCAAACACAGGAACGCAGGCTCTCTAAATACAGAGGTTCTAGATTTCAAATACTGTCTTTTAAAGATGTAATTAAACCTAATTCTCCAGATGGCAGGAAAGATCAGAGTGGGTCAAGATGTTCAGTGTTCTGCAGGTGGTAGATAAAAGGGGTGAACACACCAGTGCTGTCACCAGAGCCCTGCTCTGCTACTGCCCCTGACCCATCCCAAAAGGATCTCCCTCTGTTCTGTGGCCTCTGTTGCTGTGCCTTAAGCACTGCTCTGAAACAGCTGAGTTGCACTCTGTGCCAAATGATGACTTTTAAATCAATTTTTCCTGACTGTGCTAGAAATTTGGCGGGAATTAGCGGTATTAGGTGAGGCTTAAGAATTAGCATTGTCACGGCTTTGAATTCAGATGCAGAGCAAACAATGAGCTGCCTCATAGCTTAACATCTTCACTTGATGGGGCACATATTAGAAAGATTAATTACTGTCCCCAAGTCCGTGCATATGCTGCTGTCCTGCTGGCTGGGTGCAGGGAATCTGCAGTGCCACTTCTGTACTTAGACAGATCCATGGTGCAGAGACGCTCCATAGGTACCCAGTGCCTAAAAATATATATTCTATGCCATTTTAGACACCTCAAGGATGCCTGAGACATTGGCCTGGGGCTGGCTGATATCACACAGAACCTGCAGGAAATCTCTTTCCTGCAGAAGCATGGTGGAAAGTTACGAAAGACATCTCAAATGGCTTTGTTTGAGCAGTGGGATCCCACCTGACTTTCCTCAAGTCTCAGTTTACCTTCCTATCAAGTTACTCTTCCATGGATCCTGCTCATGATATGCTTTCTTGGTTGTGTCAGCAGATCCCTCAGTGGAAAGCAGGGGAGCAGTCACAGTGCTGAGTGCTGTCCTGAGTTAAACAGCCCGGGGTTGAATCGCTCCCAGGGGATAAACGCTGCAGGAGGGAGGCACCAGCAGTCGCTGTAGCTGAGCTGCTGAGGGCTGCGGTTTAATTGGGCGTAAAGGAGGAGCAATCTCTGTTTTACAGTCAGGGTTCAATGGGCCTTTCACTGGGGGCAGCTGCACGCTCAGGCACTCCTGTTGTGTCCCTGTGCCTGCTTGGGTTTTTTTCTGCTCTGTCCCTAAGCTAAAGAAGCCCTGCTGGACAAGTGCTGATGGAGTCACAGAAGGGATGACAAGGCTTTATCCCACCCCTGGCTGGCGCTGGCACATTCAGCTGCATCTACATTAGCAGTTCCCGAGTTCAGCACCTTGTGCCAGTGGCTGACACAAGGCATCTCGAACGAGCAGACAAGTTTTTCATGCAGATGAATTCCTCCAGCCAGGACACCAACACTGCCGCAGGCTCTGGAAAGAGGGCCAGGAGGGGAGCGGCAGGGAGGCAGCAAGGGCACGCAGTCGGGGGTGAAGGCTCCCTGGAACTTCAGTTACACTGGAAAGCCCCAGATTTCTTGCATAAAAAACTGATTGTAGTCAAAGTTTTTACTTTCTCACCCTGAGGGTAGTGGAGGGAAGCAGTTGCCATCACTTAGTTGCTGTTGCAGAGTCAGAGGGTTCTTTAACTAGGCCAGTGCTGTTGGGTGGGGGTGAGGATGCTCGTGGTGGCCACTGGCAGGACCAAGTCTGAGAGACAAAACAGTGGAAAGGCACTAACTCTTCATGAATAACAAAAGCTGTTCAAGGAGTTAATGAATTAGGGTGCCATCCACCTCCAAGGTTATAGAAGTTGGGAAGGCAACCTCTGAGATGCGGTAGGAAGAGGCAGATTTACTTTTCCAAGGCTAGGCTGCATTTATTAGGGAAAAAAATATTGCTGTTGGACATGGGCAATATATTAAAGGCAGTGCTGTCTCTGACAGTGACGAAATGTTATTTACCACTGCAGTGTGGTCACTGAATTTTTACTTTCATACATAGGATTTTGTCCTTAACAGTTGCCTAGCTGAATGAAAACAAAGAATATCTAGGTCAGAGCCACCCTTTTACCTCCCAGCTTCAGAGACTGATTACTTGATTAATCAAAGACCAGACCCAGCTGAGATGATGGGGAAAGGGTTGTAACAATCCTGAGAAGGGCTGAGTTAATCACACATTGATGAGCTGCTGTGAGTGGGAAGGTGGTTGGTCAGGCAGAGCCTTTTTGAGCACATGAGAAGGGACTGTGTGTAAGGCACAACCCTTTGGGCCATTAAGAGTGGTTTGGATATTCTCTACTTACTTTACATCCCCCTACAATTGGGGGTTCCCTGTATAGCAGGGTTTTAATGAACCAGCTGGTGATGTTCCCCACAACTGGCTTGCTCCCCTTCATAAAGCAAGATGCGGCTGTGGGGAGGCCCAGAGTAAAGGCAGTCATTGCTTGTACATCACCACCACAAGCTGCTCAGGAAGGTGGAGCTCAATTAGCTGAAGGTAAGGAGCTGGCCAGGGTTAATTCTCCCTGTGTGGATGCTCTCACTCGAAGTAAAGGGACATGCAATTCTCTTCAACCATTAAAGAGTTTCTGTCCTTGCCTGGGGATTAAACTGAGTTGAATTAAGGCCAAAGTACTTCTGGTCAGGGGCATCCTCAGTGGCATTTGGGGCACTTTAACTTAACACACTGAATGGTCCTTTTGTCCCACCTAGAGTGCCTAACTAAAGCAGGAGAGGTGTGACTGGCATTCTCTGGGTGTGTCAGCAGCTGCTCAGAGGTGAATCACTGGCAAGTCCATGGCCTTGCAGTTTCCATCCTACATCCTCCCTGCACTGTGCCTGGGAGGCCAATGGAAACACTTTCCAGCAAATACTCAAGCAAAAAAATTTCCAGCTCACTTGGGAAGCAATAATGTTTTAGTATGGGCTCTATAAACCCAGCCAAAAACATTCCTCATATTCCAGCAGTCACCTTGCACTGAAGTTCCTGCTGTCCTAGTGCTGGACCTGAACTAGCTAAACTCAAGACATATGGGCTACAAATGCTGCAATTATGTCCCTGATCACAGCACAAAGCCTTAAACCTCAGAATGACAAAGAGGTATTCGACTGAGGAAGTCTATTTGTTTGCTGTTAGAGTCAGGATTTTTCCTAACCCTGGACTGCAGTGTTGATAACAAGAGGCTGACTTGAGAGACATCTCTAGTGTATATTAGAGTAAAGCCAATCTCTGTAATTAATGGGATGATAAACTGAGGTTTAATTACTCAGAAGGCACCTTGGGTGAAAGATTCATGGTAATTGTTGTGTATCCTCTTGAAGGATTCACAGTACTGGCAGCTCCCTTTGTAGCAATAAAACACAGGGTGAGTGGCAGGCAGTCTCCCAGGACCTCTCTGATAGGGACTAGTCCAGTTAAGGTAGCAAATGCAAAGAGGCATTGGTGCTCTCTGGGCTTTTAATCACAATAAAAGCCCCTTCCCAAACCTTGAGGGACTCCTAAGCAGTGTGTCAATTTGAGATCAAAGCACTTACCTCAAATCTCCTCCATTGGAGGAGATTTCCCTTGTAGGCAGCTTCCTCCTGATGCAGCCATACGGAGGCGTATTTTGGACCGTTTTTCCACTTTATTGCTTTGTGTAGAGGAGCACCCTTCTCTTGGGTTGAGTGTAGAAAACAAGATGTGTGCATGTAGGGAAATGGATGTTATAGCTTTGAATTTTGGTAATATGTTGTTAAAAGACTGGCTGAGCAAAAGGAAAATCCATCCCACCAAGACATGTCTGCTTTCCTTATTCCCCAGTTTGCTATTTTTTAGTCTGCTGGGGCCAGGAGGAGAGGCATCCAGCTTGCTTGTTTCTTTACTCTGCCTGCTTAATTCACTTTTTAATTAACCTTTTGAATTCACTCAGTCTGGCCAGCATTGTAAGTACAGCACAAGGGCTCTGTGCCGGTGCCATATAAGAAAGTACCCATTTTCTTCCCTTACCCAGAGCTGAAGAAGCAAGTGGAAAGTGCAGAACTGAAAAACCAGCGCCTGAAAGAAGT
Source organism: Corvus cornix cornix (assembly GCF_000738735.6). NCBI lineage: Eukaryota > Metazoa > Chordata > Aves > Passeriformes > Corvidae > Corvus > Corvus cornix. The sequence goes on along the minus strand of NC_046344.1, from coordinate 4,384,248 downwards.
TTTCCAGACCAAGATCCAGGAGTTCCGCAAGGTGTGTTACACACTCACGGGGTACCAGATCGACATCACCACGGAGAACCAGTACCGGCTCAGCTCCATGTACGCCGAGCACCAGGGGGACTGCCTGCTTTTCAAGGTAGGTCTGTGCACCCCTGGCTGCACCTGCTTCTTTGGGGTTCATGGTTTTCAATGTGCCAGGGTGTATTTTCTCTTTCTCAGGAATTAGACTGGAAAATCACTGCCCCCTGCCTACGTGGCAGAGTGTCCCTCGTGAGGGAAGTAAAGATCCTTTCTTCTGTTAAAAAGTAGGAGGTTTGACATCTGGTCTCCCACTTATATATCAAAGACTGGAGTAAAGAGAAGAGGCTATATATGCGTAATACCTCAGGCATCTGGCCTGGCACTTCACCTTTTTATATTATCAGTTATATGCCGCAGTAATAAAACCTTATGTAACCATCAAGGCTCATCATTACTTCACTATGAGATATATGTCCCTATGTTTTTTTACCATCCTCTAGCTTGTCTGCGTGTCATCATCTTGTCTTTATGTAAATTGGAATCCCTTTTGAGCAGCAACTCATCCTGGTGTGTGTGAAGTGCCATTTATGTGAACAGCACAGATGAGTAGCAATAACAGTCTGTCTTCTGTCTGTCGGGTGCTGTTCTGGTCTGGCTGGGTGGGCTGTGAGGTTGTGGCTTGATAGAGGGGCTGTTTTTCTGCTGTGTTGCCTTCCAGCTGGCAAACTTGGGCTGATGCATTAGAGAGCTGAGGTGTGACATTAGAAGTCACCAAGCTGTTAAGTCCTGTCTTTACGATGGTTCAAGTGCCAACAGCCCAAGTTTACAGGTCACTGGGAGAACTTTCTTCTTCTCCATGGTAAACACAACAGCACTTCAAATCATGCCTCCCACTGATCCTCCCTAGGGCAAATCTCCTTTTTGAAAGGTTTTGGAGTCGTTCAGTACAGGAGGGAACTCTACAAGCAGGAAGTGGGGAAGTTCTGTTTCTGCAGACCTACAGCTGTGTGCCACACGTGGATGGCTGCAAGATTGTTTCTCTCCATACCAGGACAAACATTTTCCTGTTCTGCAACTTTAGAGCCTCAGGAAAAAAAATAAAACAACTAAAACCCAACAAATAAAGCAAGCGAGGGTGTGTATAAGACAGCACGTAGGATCTTTGGTAAAACTAGGAAAATATCCCCAAAACAGTCATATTGCTTGGCCTTAGGAGAGTTCAGGACTACCTGAGACACATGGCAGCAACAAAGGAAAGCTCAGTGCCCAGGGAAGAGAATAATTCTATTGGTTTTAAGGTGCTGCCATTGAATCCCAAAAGCAGTGCTCTGTTGAGATGGTGCAGTGCTGCTCTAACACCTCCAGAGACCTCTGCTCACACCTGTAGTGGTAAATATTTAGTGTATGATACTTCAGCAGACTCCTGGAGATGTCTGTTGGATGCCGTGGCCAGACAAGTTGCAGTTTTTTCTGCACCACAGGAGAGTTGCCATGCCTGGAGAAAGTTAAGAAAATGTGAGAAAATTGTATGTTGGCCACATGAACCAGAACTGGTTGGCAGCTCAGGAGCTTCTCTCCAATAGGAGCAAACCCTCCTTCATGAAATGGCAATATAAATAACTTATATGCAGGAGAGGGGATAATAAAGTACCGAGAGAGATTTCTCTCTGTACACATTCTTCCCGCTTTCTCTTCTTCCCTCGAGTGTTTATTCCCAAGTATGTTCCGAGGAGGGAAGTGAGTGTCACCAGGTAGAGAAGATCTTGCATTTCCTAGAGCCAAGGGCGGGTCATTTATTGATTCTTGGAATTCCTCAGCCTCCCTGACCTCACCACCTCTCCGGACAAGAGGAGCAGATTTGCAAATTAGAACATGAACAAGAAAATTTCCGTCTCTTTCTCCCTGTTCAGCAGATCGCAGACAATTCCCACCGACTGCAGCTTTGAATAGTAGTAGAATATAAACAACAAATTATTTCCTTGCTGAGTCCAGGCAGCTGGTTCTCATGTATGTATGAAGGCTTGAATCCTGACTACAGCTTCCAGCAGGGTTGTGCATTTATGCTGTGGAATTTCTGAGCCGTAGCAGACTGTGGGTGTTTGTGTGCATTTCATTAACCCAGAGAGGTCACAAAGCGTGGATGCTATTTGTATTTATTCTATTCAAGCAGTTTATGGAACAGGGTCTATATAATTAAACCAGAGAAGTCCCTTGGCACTTTACAAGCTTCTGTAGTTCGGCTGTAAACTTTAAAAGCATATTTCAGTAGCACTGCTGGTGGCATTTAATTTTAAGTGAGGGATGCAGGAGGAGCTCCTGTAATGTAACCCCTTCAAAGCTAAATGAAGATGAAAGATATGCTTGGTTTTCCTGGCCAAGGTGTGCTGTTACTCTAGTGGAGCTTATTATCTACCTGCTGTATGTGTCCAGCCAGTTTGCATTAATTTGGATTACAGCTCCAGTGAAAGGGTTAATCACAGTGCTGTGCTGGGAATGTCAATGACTGCATCCATAAATGAGCACTGAATTCCAATGAAACCATGCCAGTATTTATTGGTGATCCCTATCAGTGCAACAGATGAGCTCATCAGCTTGAAGGATGTTCCAGTGATTTTCATCCCCTCTGTGAGTGCGTGGGCAGAAAGGCACATCTCAGGCTTCACAGCGCGCTCCCGCTTGTTTGCTCCTTTTTATTGTTTCAATTAAACGCTGTGGAAAGCACTGTTACAGATTTCTCACCAGGAGTTTAGACTCTTGACGATTTTTTTTGTGGGCTGTAATGCACTGTACCTCCTGGGGCACTTGACAGGTTCGTATTCCATTCCCATTGCTGCTCCATTAGATGTGTCCAGCCATGGCACAGATTTTGTGTTTTCTGTGGTGTTTCACTGGTGTGTCTAGACCAGCCCACCCATCAGATATCCAGGAACTGCATCGACTGCCTTTGTAACAAGCCATTAAAGATATCTGTTAGAACAAACAAGCATTGCAGGGGAGCCTCCAGATCAGCTTATCCGGCTCGGAATGAGGCGGTGGCAAATCAGGCTGTCATTGCCTGGCCAGGTGTACATTGTGCTGTTTATCCTTGTCTCTGGCTGGGTCCTGAATGGGAGTAAGGAAATGAGGTCTTTAGAAAGGCAATGACAATTGTTTCAGACAAAGAAAGTCCTTCAGTAAACAGAAAGACTGGTCAAATTTGAAGAGGAGATGATTTGGAAACACTTGTGCAAATGAACAAACAGTGGAAAGAAATTAAATCGCAGGCTTTTGTCTTTCTGTGTGCCTAAGGACACAGTCCCAGCCAAAGCATTTGAAGTCAATCAATTTTAAAGGAAAAGAGTATAAATCCTTTTATTTGATAGACCCTATGGCTTCAGGGAACTACTGAGCAGGAGGCCAGTGCATTTTCTAAAATGCTAAGATATCTTTGTGGACAAATAGTAATATTTAGTTTTATGTTAAATATGTACATTTACCTGAAGCAGGGACATTCACAGCTCTCTGCTTGGAGGGGTAAAGGCAACTCCTTACTATAGAGGTTAGGAAGAGAATTCCCTTTCGTTCTGCTTATTTTTTGGCTTGGGTGTACAAATGGTTTTGCTGCTGCTGTGCTTGGCAACATTCAACTTCATTCTGTGGAAATGGGAGTGAAGACCTGAGTAAAGAAGAGGGAGTAATCTGTTCTTGATTATCCTCAGTGCTCAAGTAAAGTGTTCGCAATGTTTCAGCATGAATGTGGGGCTGGTCACTTCTAAGGGATCCTGGGCTGAACAGGTCATGGATCTGATCCTGTGTAATTGTCAATGTTCACAATCTTCCTGGTGTCAGATTCCTCTACTTTCTTAGAAAGGAGTGCTCAGATTTCTTGACAATTCATGCTTAAGTTATTTGGGTCTAAATTGGTTGGGAAGGAAGTTAAACCAGACAAACTCTTTCCAGTGTCACAGTGGTGTTATGTGTCTGAGCTCACAAACAATCCTGGCCAAAGGCTGCCTTTAGACAGATATTTTCTATATCCTCAGAGCTTAGTCCTGCAGAGTACAGAATTCTCTGTGCTTCCAGGTCTCACCTGTGTTATTATTTTCTGTCAAAATTATCAAATGAAAACCCAAATACCAGCAGTAGTTCATTGAAGAGCATCCTCAGGTTGATAGGCTGTATTCCTTGAGAGAGAATACCCGAGATACCAGACAGCAAACAAACCAGAAACATCTTGACATAGCTTGAGAACGTGGCCAGCTCCAGGGCTGGCACTTCTTGCTGCAAAATAAAACCTTTATTGGTGTCCTGTTGGATTGGTAATACGCTCACAAAATCAAATAAAATCAACAGCTTTTCTACAGCCTGATAAATTAAAAAGCTGTGCAAAGCTGGTGTGTGCACACACCGTCCTTGCACACCTCTTTAAGGAGTTAAATGCAGAATTAGTTTGCAGATCTGTGAGGGGAAACTATAACTATCAAACTTTGGGGCCACCTGAAAATGAACACTTGCTTCTGATGTCAATCACTGTAGATGCATAGGAGTGTAAAAAAGGAGAATGGGGTATTTTTTTCCTTTATATGGAAGGGTATGGTGGAAGGGCAGACACCACCTTTAACCGGCTGGGTGGTCCTTTGCTTGCCCCATGGCTTGGGCAGCTCGCTGACCTCTTGCTTCTGTATTGACCAGGTGTGTGAAACACAGTAGGGCAGCAGTGTGCACAAGATGTATTAGTTTAATTCTCTTTTCTTCAGGAGGGAAATGAGGCTGGATTGAACAAGAAAGAACTTGGAGGCTGTTTTTCAAACTCAAGGTGATGCTGACAAACTGCTGCCTGAAAGGGGGAAGCAAAACTCGTGTGGTTAAACGTGCAGAGAGAGTTTGTTCTGCTGAGATTCCAGCATAGTCTGAGAACAGGTTGGGCCGGGGCACACTTGTGAATCATGTACACCTCAGAATAAGCAGGATGGTTAATGCAGGGATTACTTTTATTCTCCTGAGTGCTCTTGTTTCATCTTGAAGCTGACAGCACTGTTGGGAGCTGTGATTCTTGAGTCCACATTCTTGGCATACCTGCAGTTTCAGATATTCCTCCTTGAACATAGCAGTGTCTTGGAGAAGTCTGTTGTAGCTGTTTGTTTCTTTTCGTATCTCTATCTTCTCCTCTCTCCTCCTCTTCACCCTTGATGAGTCTCAAGGGGGGAAGGAAATCACAGTTTTGATGGAGAGCTATTCTTCCAGCCACCGTCTCGCACTCTTGTACACACAATCAAAACTAACAATGGGGCTCATCGGTGGAGCAGGCCAGGCAGCAAGAGATTGATTAGGGACTGTAGGCCTCTCTTAACTCCTCATTCTTGTTAATTACAGGTTATTTAATCTTCATATTTTGATTTCAATTTGCCTGTGTGGTTGTTGGAGACTTGATTTCAGCTCAGCTCTGAGGGTGCCTGCCATCGCTGTGCCTTCCTGCTGGATGATTGCTGGGATTCCTGGGAGGGTCAGCAAGCACCCATCTTGGGTTGCACTAATCAGCAGCCTCTAAAAGGAGCTGCTGAGCAACCTATGGTGTTACAGCATCAAATCCTGTGTTTAAACTTCCCACACATAATTTTCTTTCAGATATTGTAGCAGCCTGTTTTGTGTTAGGACCTAACTTTAATTCTTGCTACTGTCTTCAAATTGCTCTTCTTCATGCTTTTTTTTCTTCCTTGCACAGTTTCTCTCTTACTGTATATGCCTCCCTGAACAACTGCCTATTCCCTAGTGCACATTAGGGCTTTTTCCTTCTCTGTTTTTAATGAAGCCAGTCACCTTGAGTATAGTGGAAAAATCTAACAGAAGGTTTTCTTTTGACTGCAGATTTTCTGAGCAAAGGCCTGAGGAGGCTGGGCTGAAGCCTTCTTCCAACTGAAAAAAGGGAATGCTCTTTCTCAGCCTCTCTTTCCCACCTGTACAGGGTGGACAATGCTCCTGCCAATGTCACTGGACTGTTGTGAGGGTAAATGGACGGTGCTGGTGGGGAGCATAGAGCACCTTTGGGCTGGGGAATACCCTCCCCTGTTACCTGCCAGGCTGGCACAGTACATTTCCAGTGTGTTGGCACCACTTGCTCCTCTTCCTGCCATGCCTGAGTCTGCCAAGGTAAACCCAGGCATGGAGGTAGTTAATGCTGATGATGTTGGAGCATGACAGTGACAGAGTCTTTCCTGATGAGCAGAATGGTGCATGTGAGGCTTTCTGAAGGGTCAGAGGTTTGTCTTGCTGGTGGGTGCATCCTCTCTGTTGGAGTGACTGATGTGTTACCTGGTGAGGCAGATACAAAACCTGTCACTTCACAAAAGCAGGCCTGGTTTGGGACAGGAAACATGAGGCTGGCTCTCAGCTGCCATCTGAGCTTCAGGTTGTCTCTCTGCAATTCCCTGCTTGTTTTGTAATCATCAGCTGCTGACCACCAAGTTGTTTTTGCACTTTCCCTTCCTTTTGCTCCTTCATTCCTCAAGGACACGGCAGTGCCACTGCAGTATTCCCAGGTTTCTCTCCCCACAGCACCCTCCTTGCGCTGGCATGAGCTCTGCCTCTCCGTCTGTACTTCCTTTGGCAAAGGAGCAGGGCACTGAAAAAAGGCAGCTTTGGAATTATCCACACAAATTCTTCACCTGACTTCAGCCCCCATCACTGTCAGAACTGCTGATCGCCTCATCCAGGCTGTGACAGGCATCAGCCATCCCAGCTGAAGGACCTCACCATCTTTCCTGGGCTTCTGGTGGCCTTGGCAGCATTAGATTTACAGTTGGACTCGATGACTGTAAAGGTCTTTTCCAACTTAAACGATTCTATGATTCTGCAATAACAATGACTAACAAAATTACTGGAATACACCTTTTTTTTTAGTAGGTTTGCAATTTATCTCCCTCCAAATCCCCTACTTGAAATCTCTTATTTAATGAAACACAAGTGACAGCCTGTGCTTTCTGGGGCTTGTCACGTGCACCGTCAAGGAGCACAGGTCACTGATAAGAATTTAATTAAACCAGAACATCCAGGCTGGTGTGGCAACATGTGTGGCCCTGGAGGGACAGGGGGTGGGCATGGGGCAGGTCGTGCCTGTGCCCCAAACGAGAGCCTGTGACTCCATCCTGGTGCCACGGGGCAGAGCCGGGCAGCCCTGCACAGCACAGAGGTGGCAGTGCCAGTGAGCAGGAGGCAGAGCAGGAGGCAGAGCAGGTCCTGGCTGCCTTACCTGCTCTAATAAAACCCTCTCTCTCCTCTCTCCCCCCCACCACGGCCCCAGCACCCGCGTGATTGCAGTTTGCTGAAGAAGAGTTGTTCTTGTCGCTGGCTGTGCCCAGTGTCCCTGTGGGAGGTCTCGGGAGAGGAGGATGTCTGTGTCTGCCTGCTGCTGTGTTTGAACAGCTTACAAAGGACTGTGTGGGCTGGCAGGGATGTGTTTATGCACTGTGAGATGGAGACAGTGTTAAAGAAGGGATAAAGCAGAGGGGACATAAGCAAAACCCCTCCTGGATTCCCGTTCCCATCTCTGCCGCTAAATCTGCTCTAGGTCACTCGACCTCCTGGTTTTCTCTGTCCCTCTCACCTGGGTGCAGGATATTACAATTCATGGACTCCCAGGGGTTTGAGAAGCTTTTCAAAATGTCTTGTGGTGGGGAAGCTGCATGTGGATGGGTTGGAGATGTAACCAGGGCAGATGGCTTTTCTTGCACAGCAATGGATGCAGGAAATAATCCCTCAGGCACATGGTGCATCCTGAGGGGGCTTGGGGCTGCACTCGTGCTCGTTTCCTTTTCTGTGGGTTCCCACCACCCCCAACTGGCATTAAATATCTTCAAATAATTTTATTTATTTATTTATTTATTTGAGTCTCTGGTAGTTGCAAAAGATGTTCTACTTAGGGGTTGTGTGATCAGCACTCTTTAAGGAAAAGGCAGTGCCTTGAGCCTGGGCGATGGGGGAATACCAAGCCTCCCTGCAGCACACATAAGATGGGTGTTTCGCAAAGCAGCTTTTGATGCACGCTTGTTACTGTCCCTGGCTGCTCTGTTGTGATTTTGCAGAACATGCAGAGCCGTGTCAGCAAACCACAGCCCGCTGGTGGCTTGCATATGGTTCTGTTCAAAGCTGCACATGAAAAGCAGAGGAAATTGCTGGAGGTTTTTATCCTTTCGCAGGGGAAAAGCCTGGAGTTTCTGGGTACCCTGCATCTCAGTTCATCTTCCCTGGCTGCTCCACAGTCTCTGTTGTTTGCTGTCCTTGGACAGGAGGGAGGGGACAGGTCAGCTCTTGTGCCTTGGGCCCGTTCTGGGCCTCTGTGCAGGTGTTGGTCTGCTCCAAGGCAGCACGTTCTGCCAGAGCAAGATTGTCACAGCATCTTCTGTGCCATCCCTGTGTGACAAAAGCTGTCAGGGACTTCAGCAATCCCTGTGGACCTTTCCTCCACTTGTGATTCCACATGGACACCCCTGAAGCCTCTCTTCAGCTGGCTGTGAGGGGTGGGTGGTGGTGCACAGGGCATACAGTGAGAATATTGCCAAGAAGACTTCAAGATGCCTTTTGTACCACTCCTTCACCTTTTCCTTGTATGTTCTGGGAACAGGTTTGTGAGAAGACCTCCAGGAAAAGTAGTTAGTTCCAGGAAACAGCTCTGAGGTGCAGCCGGTAGCATCCAGCAAAGCACCCACCAGCATGTGAGTGCCCAGGTCACGGCAGCACAGCTCAGCCTACACAAAGCCACCAGTGGAGTGGGTGGCAGTCACTGCCTCTCTTCTCTCTTGAGTAAGCAGCACATTGTTTAAATACAAATAAAATTAGGTCTTATCTCTTCTTTTGGGAGTTATAGCTACTGCCCGTGCTTGAACGGGGCAAAAGATGTTCTAACCTTGAGGGAGGGAAGAGGGTGTGTGTTTGTGTGTATAAAAATTGTTCACAAGTATGGAGACACAGTAAAAGATTCTCATGCTGGTGTGGCCCTGGGACATCTATTGCCTCCATCTGAAAGGTGTGTCTGGGCTCATATAAAGGTCTTCTCCTTTATTTGTTGTGAATATAAATGCTTGTGTTGTGCCTTCATGTAGGATTTCAGTTGTAAGATTTCAGCCTAAATTCAGTTTGGGTGATGGGGTGGTTGGCTCTTTCCCACCACATTTGGCAGGTGAGGGGGAAGGATGGAGTGGGGGACTAGTGAGAAGCAGAGAATGGGGTGTTGTGGTCACAGGTCCCCTTTGGCAGCCAAAGGGCCACCATCAGGAGCGAGACAGGAGCCAGCATCTCACAACCATACAATTCCTCTATCATCCTTGTGTTTCTTCCACACTTCACAGTCTAAAACCTCAATTCTTACATGGTTCTTAGCCATGAAGTTGGCACAGCATAAACCAGTTAATGCGCTTTCTCTCAAACTGGCTTGCCAGCTTAAGATAAGAACCCACATTTCAAAGCTTTTTAGGCAGCTCTCCTTCATGGGATCCCAGCCTCTGCTGTGTTTGGGTTTTCCCCAAGACCCTCATCTAAACAGAGGCCTCTTTTTTTTTTTTTTTTTTAAATGAAACCACCTGTAGAAAAGCAAAGATAATAACTATTGTGAGCATACCTTCTGCTTTGCCCCCAGGCATCCTACCACTGTTTGGAGGCAGTTACTGCTGGAGAGGGTTGGAAGCACATCAGGCATCCAGTCGTGGCAGTTCCTGAAGATTTGATGCACTTCACAGCATCAGGGAGTGTTAAGCATGGTGTGCTGTGCAGGCTCTCCAGATCATAACATATCACTGGTGCAGTGTCAATCCATTAATATTGCTGTGTCCACGGAGCAGTGACAGAATGCAGGAATACCCTGAAAATCCTCCTGGAGAGCTTTGTGCAAGGACTGACTGCTGGGATTCTGGTGGATTTCTACCTGACACTACAGAGCAACAGTGCTTGCAGCTCAGCTCTTTACATTCCGTATACTTAAGGAATTAACACTTCACATGGATACAGCTCTAATAATTTAATAGTAAGGATAATATTAAGGATTTGATAATGTATCAACTGTCTTCATTCACATTCATGGAAATGGTAAAAAAAAACCTCTCCTGTTCTCACATTTGCTTCAAATAGGCAAGTCCACGAATTGCTATAACTCCACACAGAAGCCATTCCCACTGCTCCATGTGAGTGTTAGTGCTACGAGCAGGTAACTTAGTACTGTTTTAGGCCTTTGTACCTAATGTATTTTCTATTTTGCCAATTGCGTGAGAATGTCCTTTGAGGAAGAAGTACTGAAAAGTATTTTATGTCAAATCCGTCTTATAAGGATTTGTAGCTAAAGCACATCGTGGGTGAAGCAGGGAATTTGAGAGCTGAGGATGACCTCCAGCTCTGATAACTCCCAAGATTATCTTTTGATGGCATCTTTTACTTCCAAAAGAAAACAAACTAGTCTGTCTGTATCTTGGAGGGAATATGTCAAACTGAGACTTGAAAATTTTAATTTGTCCCTACTCTGTTTTAGCTAAAGCAGGTAGCTGATAACAGTAGATCTATCTCAGCCGTGTTCTGGGGAGCTGTCATAAATTTAAACCTTTAAATGGAGGGTTTTTCTGTCTTAATGGAAGGCTCTGGAGAGTGTTCCATGTGCTGGCTGTCACTTTGCATTTCTGGGATGTATCCGACCCTGGAGAGGGAACTGTCTGCAGATGATTTTTCTCTGAAGTAGAGAGTAGAGAACAGCACAAGGTGGGGGTTACAATCGTGTCGGTGCCTTTGGTGACTGCCACGTGCCATGTAGTGGTGATGAATCTGCAGCAGGATTTGCCATCAGCTGTTGGTTTGCCAGTCCCTGTGAAGCCTCCTGTGTTTTGTGGGTGTTGAAAAGGCCCAGCTGACAGTTGCAGGGAGGCCCAGAGGTTTTGGACATGTGTGTAAACAGCTGTCTCTTGCTGTGCTGCTCAGGAGGTTGTCAGACATCTGTGCATGTCTCTGTCAGGCAGGAATCTCATCGCCTTGTCTTGGGGAACCACGGGAGTTGTCCTTGACTTTTTGGCAGAGTCACTGCAGCCTAAAGTGGTTTTTCTTCATATAATTCCATGAGAATGATGACAGTTTCAAGTTGGAACAGAAAAAGACCTGATGAAAGGACCACTCTGTAAGTAGGGAAGATAGACAGAGTGGAAGCAGTAACTAGCAAGGTAATAGACGGTGATGGATCTATAATCTCTGAGGCTGCTGTGTGCAGTAAATTCCTAAATAGTGTCCTTTCAGCCCTAACCTATTTATTTGCAAAGTGCTAAATTTAATTTCCCTTAGTCTGCAGGAAAGCAGCATCCCAGGAATAAACCTTTAGCCCAGCCAAGAAGCTGTGCCAAAGTGCTTGTTCCAGCATTTCCATTTCCTCTTTGCGCAGAGCGTCAGGGCTGTGCCCCCAGCACGTCATCGCTCAGGTTGGGATGGATCCTGCTCAGGAGCCTCTTCAGAAGGGAAAATTTAATAGCTGCAGGCTCAGTAAAACCACCTGGGCTCCAAGAGCAAGATGAATGAACCTGTCCCAAGGTGAGAAGGCTGGCACATGAAAGCTTGTGAGGGAGCTCATCCTGCACGTCCTGATGCTCTGTCTGCCCTGTAGATGCAGGGCCGAGTGCTAAAGGCTCAGCTCAGAATAGCTTCAAGAGTTGAACAGCACATAAAAGCCCACGTATTCTGAAATCTCCACAAAGCTGCATCTTGAGGAAGAAAAGCAGAGAGTGTTTTCCAAGCAGTCGATGCTCTGCACGTTCACCTGGCAAAGTTTCAGCAAATGGGGTAAAAAGTAGGTGTCTGTGCTTCTGTTGGTTTTTGTTAGCAGGTAGCACTGGGCAGGTGATGTACACAGCATGTTCTTCTGGAGCTACATTTGGTTTTTCCCCCAAAATTCACAAATCAGTCGAGTTTTAGAAACTTTGCTTTGATAAAATATGTCAGGAGCAGCTGCACAGCGTCTGAATCCAGGAGCTGGCTTTGAGTCAGCGCTCGGTGTTCCTTCAGTTATCCTGACCCCAGTGAACTGCAGTGTGGGCTGTCGCTAATCCTGTTGCTTCAGAGAAAATCAGATCTCAGCTTCACGGCTTTGCTATTTTCCTGCCTGTGGAGGATTTTGGCAGAGCTTCCTGTTCCTCTTTGACCATTTCTTTTCCCCATGATGGCAGCACAAGCAGTGCTGCTTTGGCTGGTGGGGAGTGTCCTGCCAGTGCTGCCCTGAGATTCCACCATGTTCCCAAGATGTTGCTTCCTAAGGAGTCTGTTCACTTTAGCTGTCTTTATTCTGCTGAGTATAAATCCAACTAAACCTTGAAGCAAAATGCCATTGAAAAGGCAGGGTGTTTTTTATGTATATTTGTTCTATTTTGCTATTTTTTAGCACCTTAGGAAAGAAATTGGGATGTGTAAGGTTAAATCCAGCCCTTCCTTCTCCTCTAATCTCAGCCTGGAGAAGGGTTCTGAGCTTCTTGGCTCCCTGTGCTGCTCACAGCTCTGACATCCCTCTCACATTTATTTTAAAATAAATAAAAATAACAGTGCTGGGAGTTGAGGGTGGAGAATTATGCAGGTCTTTTGCCCACTTTTTGCTTTGGCATGGAGCTGGTGGGAAGGGTAGCTCTGCTGCAGGCTGGGAAAGGACCTTCCTTAAGCTGATTCTGAATTTGCTGTGGGAGTCTCTGTGTTTCTAGAATGAGGTGAAATTGCCATCCAGGGGCGGGTGCTGTGTCACCTGCCCTTTCCTCGCCAGTTAACAGGTTCATTGAGTCTTGCTCTTTCTGCTGATAGTGTGGGTACAGATGAGAAAATAGATATTTTTTATGAGCTGAGATGATGTCTTTCTCTGGGAACCTTTCTCTGCTATTCTTTCATTTTAAGCACAGTGTCACAGAAAATTTCATTAGCCACACCAAAAGTCTCTGAGCCTGCAATCAGCCTGTCAGTGAGTGATAGATGTACAGCACTGATTAATATTTACATTCTTTGGAGATTTGCCCTTACCCAAGGGGTCATGTGGAAAGCCATGAGTACTTGAGCCTTGGAAGAACCTGGGGTTCACTCTCTGCAGTGAATACAGAATTGGTAGGGTATTAAACCGAAATGGCTTCTCCACAAAACCAGAATTTAATCAACTTAAAACCACATTTTCCTACCATATTTTCTCCCTTGAGCCAGGTCTACAGGGAGGCTTCTTATGCAGGGGGTAAATGGGCAGCACACCAAAGGCCTTCAGACTGCAAAGGGGCATCTCCAGCTTGCCCGAGCTGCTTTCATTACTCAGAGACTGAAATTTTAATCATTGAATTAATTTTTCAGAAACCGAAGTGCAAATCTGTACCCCCAGTGGCATTAATAATGAATGCAGGGAAGAGAGACATTAGGAAAAAGAAGGGCTGGGAAATTTGGGGTTGGGGAAGGAACGTTTTTTGGGGGTTATTAATTTGAAGAGATAATGTATGGGTTGTATTTCCTTCTCCCTGGGCCTTTCTCCTTGTCTTGCCCATGCTGTGTCCAGCAGTGTCTTCTTCATTCCTATCCAAGGCATTTTTCCAGTACTTTTCATTCACCTGGATTTGCTTTTCCAGGGTACATAGCCAGCTCTGTACACACAGGGTCCCACTCCCCATCTCCAGAGCAGCCCCTGAAGCGTTGGGGGGCTCTGGTCACATCATGGGAAGAGAAGGAGCCGGGGCTCACCTGCTCCTCAGGTTTAAAGGCAATGTCTGAACTACAGCCAAGATGCCAGAGCTTTCTGCCTCGCTTTTGGCTCCTTCCTTCCTCTCTCAAAGAGCACACAGGGGTTTTTTTCCTCCTAATTAAAAGTATTATATACCAGAAGATTAATTAGAAATGAAAGTGATTTTTTTTCCCCCCCCCTCCCTTTTCTGCCAGTGGAAAAGGTCTGTGCCAGGCGACTGCCAGAGGGAGCTGGGATTTCTCCCTTTAATGGATTCCAGGCAATTTGCCTTTGGACAGCTATCTTATAAATAATGAATGTTTGCACAGATTCTCCCAATTCTCTGTCAGCGCAGGTGGTCTTCACTTCCACCATCCCAAACAGCTCTGGAAACCACGGGGTGCTCCCAGCCTCGGTCACCACACCAAAGGGGCAATTCCTCACAATTCCCTTCGCTTCTCCTTGCAGGCATCATGAAGACCCCCTATGGTTATGGATTTGTATCTTTATTTATCTGAAATCCCATCGAGTCATCACATCTGCGCTCTGCCATTCCTCCTCCTTCACACAGCGCTGCCAGCAAAACCTCCAGCAGTGGATAGGCACATTTGTCCTCGTGGTCTGGTGGGCTGACATTCTCAAAAGCCTGTAGGAACGTTGCCAGCAGACGAGACTCTAGCCCAGGTGCACGCTGCATGGTGGCAGGGCATTTTCAAAGCCTTTGTGCTCCCTTTCCAAGGCTCTCGCAGTAAGACGATGATTCTTTGAATTGTTGTAGTAATCTTCAGAAATGAGGATTTGGTTCAATGGGTGCTCCACAGAGACGGGCCTAGAGGAGAAATCCTCTCCCAGAAGGAAAGCTATTCTGCAGTTAAAAGCACCCAAGAGTACTTTATGCAGAGCAGGGGCTTTAAAGTGGCCGTGGTGGTGCAGGGATGAGTTCCAGCCCCGAGGAGGACGGCGTAGCCTGAGCGTTTCTCTTCATACAGCTCCACTTGCCCTGTTTATTTCTTTTCCATTCAAGTGGAAGTGGTGACTGCAGGCAGATGAAGGTGAAGGTCCCCAGCTGCACAGAGCTCCTGTGGTCAGCAGCCACCTGGTTCAGAGAAAGACTGGGGATTGCTCCAAGAACCTTTTCTGTGGCTCTAAATACAGCAGCTAATGACACCTTCCACTCAGTGGGAAGAAAACAGAATTACTAAACTTGCAATTTGGCACAGTGGGGGTGTGAGTTTGTCCTGCCAGTTTCTTGTTGCTATATATTTCCAAGACGGTTTTTTTTATTATTTTTCCCTAATATTTTTTTTTTTTTCTTCTCTGAGGCAGGTGGAATCCACATCAAGGGGTTCACTTTAAGGACTCAAATTATGTGTATGGAAGTCACAGCCCCAGCAGGAAAAAACTGATGGCTGCTTATGTCATCTGGTATAAAAAGGAGAATGTGCATGTTCCCTGGGAAATGCCACATGTCTTGGCCTTATGAGTAATGTGTAGCGATGTCCCATTAGGAGCCACGTTCCCAGTTTGGTGTTGAAGGGGACATATATATTTCCATGTAATTTAAATCACTTTGACTTATGGTTTAGGTTTGTGCTAGGCAGGCTGCACAGAGGTTCCAGGAGAATACTGTTTGAGATGGCTTCAGGGGCAAAAGAAAGAAGACAACTGAAGGCAAGGTTAGAAATAAGTGAACATTTCCAGTTGAGCAAGTTTTACGGTCATGCACTGTGGTAATTGAAGGTTTGCTGTTAAATGCTACAAATCTGTGCTGGAGAAGAAAACCTGGCCCCAGTTTGAGATTGCTGCAGTGTGAGGTGGGAGAGCTCTTAGGGCAAGAGGTGCTGTTTGTAAGGAAATGCAGGGAGCAATAATGACAGGTTAGCAAGGGCCAGTTCTTTTGAGCATTTCATAGAGGAGCCCATCATCTCCAGAGGGTTGTGAAGGGTCATCCTGAAGATGTGTGAAAATTCAGATTAATTTCTCCAGCAGTGCCTGGAATGGACCTGTCAAGCCGAGCTTGTCCTGGTGCTGTTTGAGCATTTTGGGGTAAAACACATTGTGGGGTGAATATGTGGAGGTGAAACACTGTCTTTCTAGTTCCACTTCTGCACCTCTGTATGCTTGTTGCCAAATCTGTGTTTGAGCTGTGGGACAGGCAACCATCAGCAGCTCAGGCTAGAGAGATGTGCTCAAAGCTCATTTCTGCAGCCAGCCCCAGAGTGCTTGGAAAAAGCAAATGCCTGGTTTCTGGAGCAGGAACTTGCTTTAATGTTCTTATCAACTGTTTTGCAGTCTTTGTTAAAAGAGGTCAAGGCTCATTCCCCTGGGTGGGGACTTCTTGAGCACAGGATTTATTATTAGGGCAGTACCATATCTTGTAATTAGGGATGTAATTCCCATCTCTGTAGAGAGCCAGCCTGTAGCCTGGGTACCATTTAAGAGTTTCATGAGATGAATTAAGTGAGGATGGACTGAGCAATACAATGCATTTCAGCAGAGATCACTTGCCTTAAGTCCTGCAGGTGGTTCAGACGAGATATGAAAAGTAAATACCTCCCCTCATCTTCTTTCCCTTTCTTTTATAGTAGGCAAGGAGAATGGCATTGTTTTGGGGTCATGCAGTAGTGACTTTCTGACAACTTGCAGCCTGGTTGTTTGAAAGGTATATCATCCCCTAGTCCCTGCTGGAGCAGCTGGAAGAACCTCTATTTCTTTTTCTGTCTGACACTAAAGATTTTTACCTGCAAAAGACCTGTGTCTTAGAAAATTGCTGTTGCAGTACATCTGAAGAGTCAGATTTGGCAGGCTTTAAAGTGTGATGTAAGAGATTCTTACTTAATTTAGCATTTTGTTTACTTTACTTTTTCTTTCTCCTTACCTACATGGGGAGCAGTGCTTGTGTTGTTCTGCAAGGAGTTCTACAGTTTATATGCCTTGTATAAAATAATTTACGTAAGTGCAGAATAAATGAATCAAACTTGAAAAAAAACCAAAAGGAAAGCAAGCAACTTTGGGCTTGAAATAAGGAGTAGGTGAAAGGCTGAAAGAAAAGAAGGACAGAGAAGATGAATTGTAAAGAAAAATAGAAACAAAATTGTGTACAGCAGTAAGACAGAAAAAGCAAGGGAAGGCCAGACATACAAGTTAATGCAATGTACTTTCCCCTGTAATTATATTCATTTGATGTAGATTTGTGCCAGGCACTTTACAGCAGTGTTAATGAGACGAAGGAAGAGTTGATATCCATAGCAGTTTCAAAGATAGGACTTGAAGCTGTTCTCAGTGGGCATGGCTATATTTAGCATCACAGCACTCTGGGTATAGGATGCCATTACAGTCTTACACAAAGGCTTCTGAAGGATGATCTCAAGCATGTTGCATCAGTTCCTACTCAGTATTTCCCAGATTCTATTTCCCAAAACGTTGATGTCCATTGATGATTCTAGTCTTGCCATCTTTGTGGAATTCTTGTTCTTCATCTGTCTTCAGGAAAGGGTTTTATGACCATGGGGTTATCTTCAGGTGTGAGGATCTCCACAGTGTCTCAGGGGAAGGAAACACTAATTCACCTCTTGAATGGAGCGTGGTTCCTCTGCAAATTTGCATTTGCCTTCCTTGCTTTCACACATCATCCTGCAGAGGGATGAGAGCTCGTTGCCCTCAGCCCCCCATAATCGTGTTAATAACCTCACTCTAATGATGCACAAAGTGCTGAGGAGTCATGTACTGCACTCCTGATTTTTCAGCAGTGCAACTTGCACCCCTTCATCCTGAAAAAAAAACCAGTATAGATTTTACTGGCAAAAGGGAAGAGAAGAGGATATTCCCAGGTATTACAGAAAATTTACCTTCCCAAATGTATGGCTCAAAGAAGTGTAAAGCTCATGCACTCACAGACAGTTATGTTAGCAACAGGTAGGAAAAATACTCCAGAATTATTCACACTGGCTCCTGGCAGGAGCTCAGAGTTTCGTGGGTTATCCACCAAGGCAGAGAGATGAGGTGAACAATAGGGGTTTAATTTAGGGGATGTTTTCCCTGCCTTCAGCATGTCTCTCCAGCTCCCATCCCCGTTCCCTGATTGCAGTGTAATCTCACTCATTACTCTGTGGCTGCAACCTCCCCTCCCCATTACAGCAGTGAAGAACCAGCAGCCAATTTGTGTCCGCAATTAAGGTTGTGACCCTCTCCACTTCCCTCTGCTCTAGACAGCTGCGGAAGGAGGTACAAAGAGGCTCTCTACTAATTGTTAGAAAAGAAGAATTTCAGACCCTGAATTGTTTGCTGAGATTTTCTGTAGTTTATTTTGCTCTGTGCAGCAACCGTTTTCAACAAAAGCAGAGAATTGATTGCTCCTGGAGTTTATTGTGCCTGGTTTTAAAGGAAAGGGGAGTCAGATGGGAGATAGCTGGTCACTCTCCCAATGAGGGGATCTCACTGTCCTCAGTGCACTTCACCTGCTCTTTGGGAAGCAACTGTCACACCTAGAGCTGTGCATGACACTGCCTGTGCTCTGCGGATGATACCTCAGGTGAACTGCTTGTTAGGGAAGGCAAAACTGTGGATTTCTTTTCAGAAAGAAGGATGGGATTATTCCCCCAGCTGAATAAAGCTGCAAATTTGGGGCACAATTGACCCATTTGTACTCGCAAATGTACAACAGCTTTGTAGGTGGTAATGACTTCTGCCAAATTCTTCTATTTGTCACTTTGAACTATCGGATTATAGAAGAAGCACAAAGATTCCTTGTTGGTAGAAAGATGGCTTGAAGTTGCTGAATCATTACAAGCATCTTAATGCAGAAGCAACTAATCTTTTCATCCAGTGCTAGCTTTGGGCTCAGCTTTCCCTCAGGACCTGGATGTTGTAGAGAACGAGAAAATTAGTGCTAAAAAGATTATTTGGCTGTATGTGAAATGATCCTTCATGCTCCCCACATTTCAGAAGGCTGCTGCTTGCTGTGCTGAAATGTTGCAGTATGGAAAATACAGGTAAGATCTGGAGGAGCACCCAAGATGCTCACAAGGACACAGAGGGCACTTCCTGTTGCTTCACGTTTACTGGAATATGTTGTATGTAGTGTTCAAAACCATGGCTAATTACATTTTGCAATGAAATCCATGAACATCTGTTCTTCTCCCTTTCTGTGCCAAGTCCCAACCTCTGTGAGTCATGTTGTCTCCACAACAGTTACATAGCACATTTGCCCCCTAAACTAAGTAAAGGTTGCAAGGCAGAAGAAACCTCTCAGGAAAAGCATTTTTCTTTTAAAACTTGGAGTGGCAGCCATGCAGGGAAGAGAAGAGAGAGGGAGATGTGGTGGCAAGAGCAGGAAACTGTGATCCTCTGTGGTGCCCACACTGAGCAATGCCCAGTGATGAATGATATTCATGAATTAACAGCTTCGTTGGAGTTGGGTGTGTGCCTGGCTGGGAGGTGCATAACTGAGTGTCTCAATCAAAAAAATAAAAAAGTTTTTCATGCCTTCTGTTTCAGCAGAAGTTTGGAAGTCTGGTGGAATCCTGTGCTGTAAATATTTATCTTCTAGCTCCCTTTGCATCCCCCCTCACTGGGAAAGCTCTTGGGTGATGGCAGAGGTCCCACAGTAACTGCAGCTTTTCTTCTCTTAGCAGTGGCAGTGGCGCAGTAGCAATGGCTGGTGTGTTGCAGGGAAGAAGGATGTACTCCATCTAGGCTAGACTTGCAAAGAGTAAATTGGAATAAAAATAGATTAAATCTTTCCGTAGTTCAATGGCAAAAGTAAATCACCCATCATTTGCCTTCTATCTCCCAGATGCATTAAAATGTGGGAAATGTTCCTTCTCTGAACCCTTCATTTCTTGACAAGCTTTATCCGCTCTTTCCTCTCTGATGTTTTTATTAATTTATTCTCTAAGGCAGTTCCTGCTGTGCCAGATCCTTTGACTGCATGGTGTAGGAAGATGTTGATAGGTCTTGCACAAGGAACAGTGGATCCTGAACTCAGGGCTCGATGGATATTTTACGATTCCTCTGTGTTTCTTTTCTGCCTTTTGCTTTGGGCTTTTGCAATATCCTTTCAAAGGGAACAGCAGAAGCAAAAAATTAAGGGTTCGAAGAGTTACCAATCTTTTCTGTGCCTTTTGTCCCACGTTATAAAGTCCCAAGTAAAGCAGATAAAAAGGTAAAAAGGAAGGATGACTGTACTGTGAAAGGCTTGGAATGCTGATGGTCAGTGATAGAACAGGATGTTCAGGAGAGGGAAAGTCCCTGTGTCTCACCACCTGGACCTTAGGATTAAGCAATTTTAATGACACCTCCTTTGAAGGCTCTGACCTTGTCCTTCCATCTTCAGGCTTCAGCTTTATTGCTCTCCCAAGGAACTCAGACAGTTGATTAACTCGTAACTCACTAGTTCTTGACACATTAAGCAGCAAATTTGACTCTAATTAACAGCTTTTATTAACCCAGGTTCCCCCTTCCCTCCTCCCTTTCACTCTAGAGACTCCTCAAGCCATTACAGGTTTTAAAGTAATTTCTGATTTTTTTAATCCTTTTTTTTTTTTTAAATTATAAGTGAATATGTGCAGACATTGGAATGCACAGCTCAGGGGGAGGATGTGTGTCTGTCAAAGGAATATTAGGAAAGCAAATATGGTCATCTGGAGGGAAGCAAGGGGTTGGATTGTGGATGGAGCTGGTGGGTTGGCTTAACACTGAAGAGGAAACCATGAAGGACAGGCTTTCCTCAGCTCCCCACCTCCTGCTCTGTACAATTGCTTCCCAGCTGACAGCAGCCAGGCTGAGCCTCAGTGATCCACCAAGGTGTGCAACCTGGCGTGAAAATGAGAGGGAGCATTGCTGGAGCTCCTGGCCAGACTGGGTGGGTGCTCTGCTGCCAGAAAGATCTACATGGAAATCACCCTGCAGGGAGCTGAGGGCACTGAGAGGGTGGGGTTTGGGAAGTTATCCCGTGCACAGTGTCCGTGGTTATCCCATCCGTACACCGCGTTGGTGCTGACGAAGCGGCGGCTCCCTGGGGAGTTCTCCTCCGCAGTGCGGATCTGGGGTGGGATGGGATGGGTGAGGGGCTGAGAAGAGCTGAGGAAGCTCCTCTTCTTCTCCACTGAGGTTCTCTGTGCTTGTTTGGTCAGCTGATAACGGCAGCTTGTCGGTGAGCACACGGCCAAGAAATCCAGGGATCCCACGACTGTAATCCAGCACTGCCACTGAGTGCCTCACGCTGTCTCGTTCCCCATCTGTGACCTGGGAGCAGGAATGACTCTGCCAGTTTGTCCAGGTGTTCCAGTTCTGGTGTGCAAGTTCCTGGTGAAGTGTTAATTTTTATAGCTTGCAAGGGACAGGGAGGTTTTTCACCCTTGTTCAAACAGAGAGAGATGGTTTATTTTCAGATTTCAAAACACATAGTGGTGTAACCCTGCCCAAGAAACTACTGTGGTATCTTTATAAAAGATGTTTTTCAGAAGCTTTGGTAAATGTGTTTCACCACTATTGCTCTGAATGCATCTAATTCAGTTTTGGACTTTCTGAACTCTTGATCTGAGAGAGAGCCTGTGACAGTGAGCTCCAGAGGTCAACACAGGACTTGAGAAAAGAGAGGTTTTTATGTCTGTTTAAAATTGCCATTCTGTTCCTCTGGGTATCATTTCCCTAGCATCTCGCAAGAAAAGAGTAAATATCTTCATTATTCTGTGCTTTCTCAGGTTTCTCCTTAACTGCTAAACAGCTGTGTTTTTATATTTTCTGTAACTAAAGTGAGTGAACCTCTCCCAAGACAACTGGCAGTGAAGATGAAGCGTTTCAGTGCTCCTAAGAGGCAGAGCAGCCAAGGTCAGCTCAATGCCCCCCAAACCAATCGTGTCATATGCAGTCTCACCACATCTCAGCTTGCTCTCCTATGCAAATAGCTGAAGAATATGTTAGACAAAACTGGTCCTCAGGGAACAGCCACTGTAATCTTTCACTATGTTGAATATTGATCGTGTGTTATACCTCCTTTTTTAATTTAGTTCAGTTAGTTTCTGGATTTGTAATAGCACTTTATCCCTTGCTCCATTGCTCAGACAGTTTCTTGTAGCCTTCTTGGCGGTGCTTTGTCACAGAGGCTTTGAAAATCCAAATAATTAAACCTAATCCTCAGGGTTTCTTTCTTTTTTTTTTTCCTTCTTAAGAATTTTAGGGAATTATCCTAGATGGAAAGGGAGTGGTTTTATTTATTTATTAGCATTATTTTTGCCTGGGGGTTTATTATTGCTTGTTTAGTTTTATTTGGTACAGAAATAAGTTTTAAGGCTTCATATTCTCTGGCTCATTTTTGAAAACTTGGAGTCAGGCTACAATATTGCTCCTTTCTTGCCTGCTGGTATATGCATCCAATTTTAAGGCTAATTTTTTTTTAACAATTTCAATACTTTTAAGTCCTCAGATATTATCCTGCCTTGGTGATTCATGATCCTCCGAGGATAAGAGGTGTGGTATGGGAGATGATTTTGTGAATTGAGCAAACTTTCCAAGTTACAGGGAGAGCTATATGCTTATATGACACCCAGCAAGGCTTTGACAGCTAGCAGGTGAATATGTGTCCCCATCACGGGGCACTTGTGGAATCCATCAGGGGAAGACTGAACTCCCTTCAGCATGTCCCTTTGCTGACTTCAAAAAGGAGGATGAAACTAGGCTTCATTTTTATGTTTCTATTTATTACATTGGCAAGATTTAGTTCGAGTAAAGACAGACCAGATGTCTTTTTTTATTTGGGCTGCATAGAAGATAAATCAGGTGTGATTCTTGCATTATGGCTCTGTGATGCTCATGAGGAGCAGTGATTGATAGTTGTCTTTGTCACTTCTTCTCTACCAAGAAGAAAAAAATAAGGCTTCCCTTTTGCAATCCAAACAACTCCCAGTCTGTGCATGAAGCAGAAGGCAAGGCTAGGAAGGAAGTTACCTCGAGGGGTTCCCTCCAGAGCCAACACACCAGGTAGGAGGAAATTCATTAGAGATACTTTGGTGAGTGGGTGTAGTGAGCACACAACTCCCAGGATGTGTTTTCAAAGGGTCTGTCTGAGGTTAATGCTGCACTAGATCTCCTCCTTTGTGCTAAGTTAGGCTAATATTTAAACAATCGTCTTATTAATTTCTCTGTTAATTCCAGTGTTTATCGTCTACCGGTAACGTGTCTAAATCTCTGTGGGTTTTATTCTTGGAGTTTCTCTGGTGCAGGGGCTGGCAATGTCCCTATGCCATCGTGTGTCTCAGCATAACCTCTGTGCCTGTTGTTGAATTCTAGAGATGCACATAAGGATTAAGATCTCAAGAGGTTAAACAGAGTAGATAATCCTCTGTTCCCCCTTCTCTTATCCTCAGTTCCTTTCTCAAGCCATTTGTAGTGAGGTTGCCTTCTCCTGTTGAGATCTTGGATGATCCTGCTTTGTTTGGGCTGCTGTGTGGTTTTCTAGGCTGTCTCATTTTGTTGTCTCTTCAGTATTTCCCGTCTCTTCAGGACCTGTTTGCTTCTCCACTTACTTTCCCCTCCAGGTTCCACAGGTTTCCACAAAGCAGCTGCATTGCTCCAGCATTTGAGAATAGTTAAAATGGAACTGCACTTACCAGTGATGCTGCCAGCACTCATTTTGATCCCTGCATCCAGGGACATTTTGTTATTTTCATGGGTTCTCATCATGACTTAAATATAAAATAAGCAGTTGTAGGGCAGGAGGGGATGCCTTGCTTCACTACACTGCTTGGGGTAGAAGATAACGCCTTCAAAGTGCAAGTGTGCAGGACTATAATGTTTTATTCTCTTAAGGTACCGTGTTAGCTTCCAAATTTAGGTAATTTCTAAGGGCTTCTAGTATTTTTTTTATGAACAGCTTTAAATAGAAGTCATTAGACACTGTTGTTCTAACTTAATTAACTGTTCTCCTTACTGAATTACAGCAAAGAGTGACGGCACTGTAGGATGGAGAAACATCTTACTAGAATTTAAAAAAAAACCCCAAACTAGATTTAACACTTAATTAGAACACAGGACCTTTGGCAGCCCAGATATCAGGCTGCCTTGAGATCAGGTTTTGGGAAGTGATGTCTCACTTCCCAGACTGCTGCAGTTAAACCTCCTGTGCTTCAGGCATCACTGGAGCTCATGCCCTTGCTTTGTTCACAGGGGTGGCTTCCTGTCCCCCAGCAAAGGCAAAATGTCATTGCAACATGAGCAAGCAGTTTCTTTCACGTTCAATCTCACAGGTACCTGTAGCAGTAGTGAATAAGAGACAGTGGTCAGTGCAGGCTGTGGTTGCTGGACAGCCCTAGCTGTGGTTGCCAGCAGATGTTACCATCATCCTGAACCATCCCCACCAGCAAGGGAAGGCAGCACAGGATCCTGCTGACAGCCCTGGCGGGAGAGGTCTTTCCTGTGGCTGAGCAGAGGGTCTCAGCTGTGCCTGCACAAAGAGGTGGTGTAAAACCATGTGTCTTTTTAACAAGAGCAGCAAGCAATGTTGATGTTCTAGAACGTAGTTACGTTGAAGGGAAACAGTTAAATATAATTTCAGAGAGTCACAGAATGGTTTGGGTTGGAAGAGACCTTACAGACCATCTCACTCCACCCTGCCATGGGCAGGGACACCTTCCACCATCCCAGGTTGCTCCAAGCCCTGTCCAACCTGGCCTTGGACACTTCCAGGGATCCAGGGGCAGCCACAACTTCTCTGAGCACCCTGTGCCAGGGCCTCACCATCCTCCCAGGGAACAATTTTGTCATTATATCTAATCTATAGATATTGGAGAAAATAACATGATCAGAAAGTAGATTTAGAGGTTGTTGACCTGCACATTATCTAGAATTGGTTTTTAGGCCAAGTGAAGTTGCCTGGAAGCCTTTGCAGGATTAAATCAGGCATATACTGTATTTGACTTTTGATATTTAGAACAAAACTTCTGGAAGCAGCTAAACCTTCCCATCACATTCTAAAGGCTGGTGATGTTTTGACACTTAATGCCTCGTTGTACCGTGTGAGGCCTCACTGAAGTGTGGAGGAGCAGCTTAGGGAGATTGTATGACCAGGTCCCACTGGGAAAAGGCTTTCTTTTAAAAGAGCTTGCAGAGATGTCTGCTGTGTCTCCATCCTGCTGAGAGGCTGAAGGAAATACAGCAGGATGAACACGCCTGCAGAAAACAGGGTTCATTGAGTCGTGTTAATGTCGGCTGTCGGCAGTGCCAACAACACTCGCTTTTGCCATGTGCTGGATCCATCTCTCCTTCATCCCGTACCTTTGTCTGACCATCACAAAACAATTTGGTTTCTTTAGCTTGGCTTTGGGGCTACAGCAAGAGCTTACTACAGCTCTTCGGAGTAATTTTCACCTCCATTCCAGCCAACTAGATTAGACTGCAGATAATGCTAGGAGTGAATAAGAGCTCCAGCTCCAAGGGAGCTGGAACATAATTACAGTAGATGAAGGGTACTTTCCGCAGCTCCTCCAAGAGTGCTGAGATTAGACTGTAATCATTGTTTGTAAGCAGACAGGAATGAGGGGTAATCAGCTAGGCAGCCCTTGCACGTTATTCTAGGAATTAATATTAGCTTCCTGAAGTAGCTCATCAATTCACACTTACATGAAACCGCAGAAATCAACAGGTCTTGTCTTCCCTCCATGGGAGCTGCCGGACGGGCTGGGCCCTGTGGGGCTTGGGGTTGGTTCTGTGGGTCAGGCCGGGTGTGCAGAGAGGCTGATGTGGCTGTGCAAGAGGGAGTCGGTGTTCCCGGCAAGGACTGCGGGTCTCAGCTCCACGGGGAGAGAGGAGACAAAGAGACTGGGTAATGCAGGAGCAGGAGAGCTCGGGAACTGCAGCCTGGTGCTGCTGCCCATGGAGAGCCAGCCGGGTTCACTGTGCTGAGGAGGGGAAGGCATCGCTTTTTTCTTCAGCAATCTCCTTTAGCCTGCAGAGCTGAGGTGGGAGGGAGGGAGGGACGGCACTGGGAAGGAGTGGGGAAGTTTGGGTTTGAAGAAAATCTTTGCAAGTGTGCTTGGTGCTGCTTGAATCCAGCCCTAATTATAAAGCCCGCGGGTCCCAGCAAGCACAGTGAGAACATCGTGTACAGACACAAAGTTAACACTAGGCAGCAAAAGTCTTGACATCCCTCTGATGTGAAACGAGAAGAGAAGGAAAAAAAGAGCTTGCAAATCCAGGCAGAAGTCATTAGGAGAGTGAGTCCACAGACCATGAAGGGTCATTTGAGTTTCGAAAAACACATGTACTGCTTTCACCAGAACTTGCTACTGCAAGGCAGGTGGTAGGACCATTCTAGTATGAGTGTTAGCCTGCCCTGCTTCCCTTCCTCCAGCAGTTCTCACTGCCAAGCCCTTTGCTTCCATCAGTTTTGGAATAAATCACCAACCAACCAAATGATTATCTCTTGCAGTGCTTTGCATACATTAGTTATGTGCTTGGGCTTTTTAATGATGCTGCTGCTCTGACAGCTCACTAAATATGACACAGCTTTATGGGTGGCATTGCAAATACTTTAGCAGCCAAAGGTTAGGTGCTATTATTAACCACATCAGTACTGGCTCTTGTAGGAAAAATAAGTGGAGATAGATGCTTTCTCCAGAAAGCTCACAGCCTAAAAGCCAAACCCGAAGGAGCATCGAAGGAAGGAGCAGCCCATGAGCAAATGGGCTGGTGGTGGCTGGCACAATGTCATGAGTTTACACTTGTGGCTGTTGATTCATTTGGTTTGTTAATTGGAGTAGAGGTAGGTCAAAGGACACAGCAGGAACCTGGCAGCCAGCAAGAGGAAGAGGGACAGAGCTGGCGTGTCACCTGCCCGTCCTGATCCACTGCCAGACTTCTGGAGCTCTCTCTGCAGGAGGATGTCTGGAAAAATTTGAAAGAAGAATGTGTTCATGTGTGCATGGATTGCTCCCAAAAGTCTCTTCCAGGCTCTTTTCTAGCATGGGGAAAAGCATGGGTGGGCACATGGGCGAAACTGTCTGGGCTTCAAAGCTGCAAACCTCTCTTGGCAGAGCCAGGTGTATGTGTGGCTGCCAAGGAGCACCTGCTTTAGGGAAGGGCCATGCAAGGGAAAGCTGTGATGGTGAAGAGAAATGAGTGAGTTGGACACCTGGAACGGTGGGTGAGCAGAGAGAGGAGCCTCTGGACGAGGATTTTGAAGTTAATGGGTAAAATGAGCTATGCTGAGGATGTGTAGTCATGAATTCGCATGACGTGGGCATAATTATTGTAGCCCAGATCAGAGAGGAGGAGCTGTCTAAACTCATTTCTTTTTGCTGCATTTCTCATTTAGATATGTTGTTTTATCTAATGGATCTTTGTATAGTCGAGCCTGGGAATGAGGAAGGCCCTGTTTGCTGTGGTGGAGCAGTGAACAGAGCAGAGAGGTGGGGTTTGCTGATGAATATCAGCTTCTAGAAATGAATTGTTTTTCTTGCTCCTGCTGCTGCTTTGCTGAGGGACTGGGATAGAGCTCATTTTAGAAATCTCACGGTGTGACTGTCGTGTTTCTTAGAAAGGGCAGTAGGGAGAATAAATCTGTGGGATGAAGGGGGGAGATGTCTGTGGGTGACACTCTGGTTGTGCTTTTTTCCTGTGCTCATCACCAGCCCCATCACACTGAGATGTTCTGCCTTGGCTACCTGGAGATCAGTGTCTGTGCCTCCTCTGATGGACTATTAATGCTTCCCAAAGCCCTGGTAGCCTATCTGATAAAAGCCATGAGTGCCTTGGTGCCTTGCTGCATGACTGGAAGATTTATTGCTACAAGCAGCAGAAAATCATCTGGGGAAGCAGAGGGGTTGGTTGCTTAAAGAAATTTTAATATCACTGGTCCCCACATTCCAGTTCATCTTTACCAAAGGAGTTATCAAGTTAGAAGTTCCAGTGGGAACAGAGAGAACATGTTACCAACACTGTTATAGTGAAGGCTGTGCCAGCACTTTTCATGAAAACCTTCTGTTTTCAAATGGCTATAAATAGTTGGTTAAATGCACATAAATAGATCCTACCTGGGGGTAAATACTTGACTTTGAAGTGAGCAGACGGCTGCTTCTCACTTTTAACCTACATAAAATGAGGGACAGCAGTGTTGCCAAACATGAGTGCTGAAAGTTGTAAATGCGATGTAAAAAATAACAATATGCTTTGAGATAATTTTATTTGCCATCTGGTTTTGAGCTGTCGGTTATACTTGCATCATGTTTTCTCTGCAACTGCGAAGTTTCTTTATTTTGAAACAAAACCAAAGATTGCCATCTAGTACCTTGACTTTAGGATATCGAAATTGAAGAAAAGTTTTTAATCAAATCATATCTTGCAAAGCTTTTCAGAAAGGGAAGCATTCTGGCAATGGTACGGCATTTAGAGAAGTTTATTAATCTCTTTTAGTTTTGTGTAAAAGCAGATTAACCAAACAGTCTTAATGAATGCATCAGACATCTCCATGCATTCACAATGAATGTTTGCAGGTAGGCACTTGGAAATTAGAAAGTATTAAATTAAAACACTTTTTTTTCCCCCCTATGGTTGTACCCTAAAGAATTAATTTTCTCCACCCTTACAGACATTTGCTACACTCTTACAGCCACATGTAGCCTAAATAATCTGTGGGTTTGTGATTAAAGCTTTTTTAATATTTATATTCCACCACAGATATTCTTGTCTCTGTCTTGTTTTTGTGGAAAAAAGAAGAAAAAAAAAAGGCAAACAGAAGCTGGTATGTACAAGACTGCTGCCATTGTGATCTGGCATGAAGACCAAAGCTCCTTTTTTTTTGCTTCAGCTTGTGGACATGGCAGTGGAAGTAGGTTTTTGGAGAGGTGAAGCAGCTGTATGAACCATTTTAAGTTAGGATAAAATGTTTACCTTGCTGTATAAAAATGGATGGAGTGCAGGTCACATTCCCCACTAGATAGATGTGGCACTTGGGGACATGGTTTAGTGGTGGACTTGGCAGTGCTGGCTTAATGGTTGGGCTCAAATGATCTTAAAGGTCTCTTCCAACCAAAATGATTTTGTGATTCTGTGGCAGAAATGGAATCCCACCACAGAAGGAAGAGAGGTGTTTAGTGCTGAACCTCGTGGAAATTGTTTCCCAAATGAAACAGGAGTTGTTGTTCTTGAATGGCTGCAGGGCATCGACGTGCAGGCTGAAGGCAGATGGGAGAAAATTGTCATTTTTCATTGGGCTGAGTTATCCTGCTCCTCTGGTTTTATTTAAAGTAAACTTGGTCAAGAGGTATTTTGGAGAGAGTCGAAGACATTCAGCTGGGCTGGGCTGGCACGAGGACAGCATCCACCTCCCAGCTTTCCGTGGTGAGGATCGGAGTGCACTCAGCCATGGCAGGCAGGGATTTTGGAGGGACATGCAGACCGTGGGGGCTTAACTGTATTGTGCAAGGAGGCTGCAGACCTTGGCTGTGACCGAGGCACAGATTTGGCAGCTGCAGGCATGCTGTGCCCTGGAATGGGTGTCTTTTCCCCCACACCCCAACAGAGATAGATCCCAGTGCCAGCTCTGCCAGGCAGCCGGAGCCCAGACAGCCGATCTGTACGTGGAGCTCGTGCCCACGCAGTGACTGCTTTGGGTTATTCATCTCCTGTAGCAGGCTCTGCTGCCTCCTCCCACCCCGAGCTAATCACTTTGCAAAGCTTCCAAGGTACACCAACTTTGTGTGGCAGCTAACAAGCTTAGCTGATGAGTTCTGCCATCATCCTTCTCCAGAGCTAATCAGCTTACCAGTGCTCCAGAGCTAATGGGCCTGTGGGTCACAGCAGCACCGTGAGCTGCTCGCACACGCGTTTCCCACATCCATCTTTAATTGCATGGCTGCTGCTTTAATGGAGTTTCCTCCTGCATATGCTTTGCCTTTTTTCCAATGGTTATCACTTGTTATTTTGCAGCCAATTCTTTTTTTTTTCCCTCAGATGCACAGTTCATTAAAGACTATTTTCATGCTATGGTTGAGATTTCAAATATCAGCTGCTTCCCAGTCATCCCACCCAGACTGGGCGGTGGCCAAAATTTATTTACAAACGGAAAATTACACTTTGGATAGCACATCTCATGAGCACTCTGTGCTTTTTACCAGTGCATCCCTGAAATATATCAGTTCCAGAAGAGAAAGTAATTGAGTGATGTCAGCTCTCAAAAGTCAGGATTTCACAGAGTTGAGAGTGGAAGGGCTGAGAGCTGCTGCAGTGGAGGTTCTGCAGCCCAAGAGCGTCATCTTCAAGTGCAGCAGCTGAGAGCTGCACCTGCGCCTGCATCCCTCCCCTAATTTGAAGTGGCTTCACAATCATTTTGCTAGAAAAGGTATTTTATCCTTTTCACTCGCTACGTGAAAGCAAGTGGAGGAAAGCGACTGACAAAGAAATGCTGATGGTAACGTATCAAAAAGTGCCGACTCTGCATTTGGCGAGCAACCCAACGATAAAAAGGATTTTTTTTTCCCTTGTATTTTTCAGCTTTTATGATGGCAGGCAATGGGAGCAGGTAAGGCATCTGCCTGAAACCTTGTGTGAAGTTGCAGCATGTCTCTGGCTTGGCAGCGTCCCAGGCTGGGACATGACAGGAAGGGTTTGATGCTGAAGTTGAACGGTGAGCGCAGTTACACGTTTCCAGCTGTGCTCCATCCCCACGTGCAGCAGCACTTTGTGTTGGCAGCGGGGACAGGACACCCATCCTGGTGCTCACCTGCCCTTAGAGCAGGGGCAGAGCAGGCAGGACCTTTTCCAGGAAGAGTCACTCGGAAGGGTTTTGCCATCTGAGCTCTCAGCTGTGAGTGTGCCACAGAAGTTCCTCGTGATTTAGGAAAACATAATTAAATGCCGCTCAGTGACTGCATTGTTAATAACATGATTAAAACGAGGTTCCTCTTGACCATATCCCATTCTCAAAAGCAAAATAGAAATGGCAGAAATACCATTTAGAAATTGGGATGTTGTTGTCTGTTCTAATTTTCATTAAATTCTGTGCTTCTGCTCCCCTACAACCATGATTGCAGAGGTTAATTAATACATGTTGTATGAAAATGAAAGTCCTTACATACTATTTTTTTCAGCTGAGTTCTCTCCTGTTCTTCTCTTCAGAGCAAAGAGCAGTGCTCTTTCTTCCCTTATTATAATCTTGATATTTTACAGACCTCTTTTATGAGCCTCTTGTTTCTTGTCCCTTCATACAGTTTTCCCAGAATTTCTGAGGGATTTATGAAAACCTTTCTTTGCTTACTCTAGTGCTTTTCACTACTCTCCTGGGCCTGTCTTAAAGAAAGTGCACAATGCTTCAGATAAGTATAAGCCACCAATTAAAAAGTTGCATTACTGTATAATCCAGACTGTTCCCTATTTTCTGTTCATTCCTATCCAGTGCTTCATCCAAGTTTTGCTAACTCTTGGAAAAAGCACTGCCAAAACAGAGGCCTGGTTGTCCTCTGCCCTGAGCCACATCAATTTCTCTTACCTTATTATACTACCACAGAGGATTTGCACATAAATTTAATAATTTTTCCTTGCTCATTTTGCTGGCACGGGGTCATGGTTTGCCACTCCAAATTGGTAAGCTCCTTCCCAAGCCTTTATTTAAAAACAAGGTTTGACAAAAACCCAGTGTTTTGCCTTGCCCAAGAATCCTTTGGTTTCCAGGCAAATTCCACACACATAGGAAGGAGTCCTTCATGATACCTGACAAAATTAATTGGAGAAAAAAAGCACTTTGGGACACTTTTAGTAATTTCAGATGGCGTTTCTGTGAAGCCTCAATGAATATGTTTGAGGAGGGGAGAGACAAAGTCATGTTGCCCTCAGGACACTTTCCCAGACCATGGAACCCAAAGTCTGATGTTTCTTTTCTCTCTTAAAAATCTGACCTAGCTTCTGCTTCCCCATAGCAGTGTGCCAGAACTGGGGAATATGGGGAACAGCAGTTCCTTCTGCTTGCTCTGAGGTCTGGAAATCCAGATTTTGTCTGAGTAGAGACTGAGAGAGGGGTCCTGACCACCTTGTTGGAGGAGATACAAAGGGCTTGCTTTCCTTTTGTCCTGTTGTGTAAAACACATCATATACATATATATATATATATAAACAAATATAAATTTGTATAAAACGCCTCACTGAGAACAACAAAAGTTGAGCAGCTCTTCAGAAGGGTTTAGTTCAGAAGCAGGTTAGCCTGGCTGCCAAAGGGGGTGGCACAAACAGTGTCCGTGGTGGAGCCTGTCTGTTCTGCACGGAGATAGCGAGGAGGAAGTGGGCTGGCTCTCAGCCACAGCAACAGATTGCTCCTCTTTTGCAGACTGAAGTCACGTCTGAAATAAATACATGCACTCACTGCCATGCATCCTGCATGGAGCAGTGGAGGAGCTGAGCAGAAATGAGCGTTTTTGGTTGGAAATTTCTGATACTGTTGTGTAGAGGTAGATTTAAAGCTCTGGGGCAAATACTCTTCCATTAGAGCATCGTTAGTGACTGCAGCCTCTCATGTGCCTGTAGCTCTGGTGTGACTATCACCATCAAGTGAGCGTGTTTTAATACATCCAGTCCTTTAGCTGGGATCCTTCTGGACTTATAATACGTCCATTTATTCATATTTTGTGTCTTGCCATACCTTCGTGTCTGTCAGATGTTCACAGGTGGTGAGAAAGAACGAAGAAGCCCAGTTTCTGTTCTGGCTGTGTACTTTTCTCTCTGCTTTCGCTTTGAGCTCTTTGCTTAGGGTTTGACAGCTCCTCCATCAAAGAAAGGTTCCATCTCCCAGGCCTGGTAGTCACCAATTGCTGGTGAGGAGCACGCCTGGAGATGTTTGCCAGGCTCGATGTGGAGGGTCCCTGGTGCTGATGTTCCTTTATCTGTAAAACCAGCACTGAAAGGCTGGGGCTGCTGGTGCCTTGCATAGTGTGTGAGTGTTATTAAGAAGATCAGCTGTGCCAGTTTTCTGACTCTCCTCTGCTCGTGTGAGGAACAATAGCACTAAATGATGATTGTAATTCATTACAAATGCACCCTAATTAAATTACCCATCAGTGGCTGCAAGATTAATGATACCAACCCGAGTTAAAACATGATTAAAGTTAGACTTGTCACATTTTTCAGTTATTATATGGAAGTTCACAGGGAGAAGGGATGGGGCAGAGTGCAAGGTGTTATTGGATGATGCTGTGGAACACAGCTGGGGCAGCCAAAGGCTGTGGCTGATGGTGCTCCTCTGGGCTGTGCTGGGGACAAACCCTCTGGAAGCTTTTCTCAGGTACGTCAGGAGGGGCGTGGGGCTGTACCTTTGTCAGGGAACGTTGTTAATCTCTTTGTGGGATGGGCAGGAGGGTCATGTAGGGAACAGCAAGGAACTGAACCTGGATCTTCCAAATTTAGGCTTAACTCTCTGAGTTTAGCTTGCTGAGTTGTCTTCTCTTTATTTTTGTATTTCTGCGTGCTGAATATCATCCAGTCTTTCTTGAAAGTACCTATAAAAGTAGAAGGGAAACACCATGGATGACATAAGGAATAGCATCAGATACAGCAGAGCATCAGCCTTTCTCCCCTTCCTTAGGGAAGTTTCACATTGCAAATGATTCTCAACAGCAAATATTTACAAGGGGAAGACAACTCAACAACACAACTTTGCCAAAAGTGCAAAATTCAGGACGTTTTATAAAAAGAGACAAAACAAGGCACCTGATCATGCTGCATTGGGAATTTTGCTGCCACTGTACTGCTGGAGAAGCCTCTGGAGGTGTTCCCAGGCTCAAGTGAGGGGGAGGACCAATGCGTGGGATGTGTTTAGGTGGATGAGAAGGTAAAAAAGATGTCTCTGCATAAGGACTGTCTCTCTGAACACCCTAGCACAGACTGGCTGTGCTTGGCATTGGTTCTGTCATTAGCTGGCAAATAAGCAAGGAGGAATTTTTTCAAAGTAATTTCATTTTCCAATATTGTACATCCTGTCCTTAAATGCCTTTGCTGATTGGATTGATGGTGCCAGTCCACAAATGGACATTGTTTACCAGTCGGGGCTGGACTCTTAATAGATCTTCTCAAACTCCTTGAGAAGCAGCTCTTAGATGCTCCAAGCAGAAATAAATTGAGCAGTGTGATCCATGTGCCCTTTATATCAGTGGAATAGACCTCATTAGAATGTTGTATACAACTGCTTAGGGCTGGAGCAGCAGAAACAAGTGGAGTTCCTGGAAATGAGAATAAACCAGGGTTCAAATGAGGAAGTTGCTTGTGTCAGAGAGGAGGCAGCTTTGTCTTTGCACGGTGCCCTGTTGAGTTGTTGCATTTGCTGGGAGCTGGGACAGCCTGGGGCTTGTGAAACACAGGAGGATGCAGGAAGGGGTGCTGGAACAGCAGGTGCTGTGGGGTGAGACAGCCCATCCTCTGCCATTCCGTGGACTCTCCAGCACTGTGGTGGCAGGCAGATGGCACTTAGCAGCTGTGCAAGCCTAATTAATTCACGTCAAAGCTAGTGGAAGATGTTTCTCCGGGGAATGGATGGTTACCAAGAGGTTCAAACCCTGCTTGGAGATATTAATATTGAATGTCGTCATCTCCGGGTTGGGATGACCTTGCTTCTGTTGATAAAATGAGGCATTTTCCAGGTTTTTTGCATGTTCTCTTCAGCAGTGCTGTTGCTCATAATATTGAAATGATTTCCCTACAGGGGAATAGGAATGAATAACCTCAAAGACTTTTCCTCCATAAAATCATCTGTAAAAGCCGTCTCTCACTACACCAGATTTGTAGGTGAAAGTTTTAGAGGCAGAGGTAAATTTTTATCTTTAATGTAAGGGTGGTGAGGCCCTGGCACAGGTTGCCCAGAGAAGCTGTGGCTGCCCCTGGATCCCTGAAAGTGTCCAAGGCCAGGTTGGACAGGGCTTAGAGCAACCTGGGATAGTGGAAGTTGTCCCTGCCCATGGCTGGGAGGTGAAACAAATGGTCTGTAAGGTCCTGTACCATGGGCATCAGTGGATCCAAGAGGGAGCAGACTGGGGATTGCTGCTCTCCACGTTTCCAGATCTTGCACATGTTAGTGCAGGGATGGTAGCCAGATGTTGGCTGTTGGAGCAGTGGCTGCCTCTGTCAGAGACCCAACGTGGCCATCAGAGGGGCCTCCCCCACAAATTTTGGGTAATGCAGGCAGATTTAGCAGCTAATATCAGAGCTTTGTGGCCTACTTCTTTCTCTCTGGAGGGTTTTCTGACCTGGCTATGTAGCCTTGAAGCTACATATTGCTCTGCTTGTTATTGCCTTACAAAGCTAAATGGGTTTTTTCTCTTTTCTCTCTTTTTTTTTTTGCCAAATGTTTGGACTTGTTTTTATTTAGGACACAACCCTTCTTGTCTTTCTGGTTTTGCCTTTCCCAGCCATCTCCTAGAGACTAAGTAGTTGGGATTCAGAGAAATAGCTGACTCACACGGGCAGATGTTGAGATTTTCCTTTGTAATTGAGCCTATGAAAGGGGAATTTTCCTTGAGGCATTGCAGAGGGAGAGCTCTGCTGGCTCTGACAGGCACCAGGGGAGTGGTGGTGGGAAGGAGACGTCCTTTAACTGAGGATGTGGGGTGAAACTGGGGAGTTTCAATGGTGCTATAGATCAGTGGTTTAGATCCAGTCTGTGCAGATAGAGATGAGAAGTCATTACATGCTGCCCTCTTGGTCAGTGACCTATGTGAAATGAGTTTGGGTTTAGTCCAGTTCTCTGCGGATAAGCTGTCTGCAGAAAGCAATCAAGGGATCTGGCATGGACAAGCACCCCAACCAGCCACCTTGGCACGGGCCAAGGATGCAAAGGTGTCCTGGAGGCCAAGATGCAGTTACACAAAGTCTGGCTTAGGGCTTTTTCTGTAATCTGCTACCTTGGTGCATCTTGCAAATTCTCCATGATGGATCTCCACCTTATCAGCTTCCAAGCTTCTGGCTGGTGCTTTGATGCACCCACAAATTGGAAGGGACAAAAGCTGGAGGGTTTTGAGTCCTTCGTTCATGCTGAGCTTGCCTTTGTGGTGAAATGAAGTGCATGTCAATGGGGATTGTGTCTCTTGAGGTCATGTCCCCTTCCTGCCCCAGAGCTGCCTCCTTGTACCCCACCAGAATGGCTCTGGGTCCAGCTCAGACCTTTCTCAAGGGCAGGGGAAGCTGAGGCAGAGCAGAAGCTCCATCCTCCTTGACCTTTGCTCAGCCAGGGCTCCACACCCTCCCAAAGGGGTTACTGCTTCTTTCAAACACTGCAGCCATGAGCAGAAGATACCTGGTGGCCTCCAAGAGCTGAGGAGCACCTTGTGAGGATCGAGTCTCTGCAGTGTGGAGATGTTTCTTTTAGAATAAATAGCTCTCTGATTCAAAAGATGTATGTTCCAGGCTGATCAGTGATCTGATGTAGCAGCAGCACGTGGCACTGCCTTGCTGTTTCCAGAGATGGATCCCTCCAGGACAGAGCTAAAGAGCAGAGCTGGAAGAACCAAGGAGCAGGTGAGTGTGTGGATGGTGCTCCCTCCCAACTGTCCATGCCTGTAGTCCTGCCAACTCATGGGCAGTGTCCTGGTTCCATAGCCTCTGATCAGTGGTCAGCAGATGGGCCCCAAGTTCAGCCTGATTAGTCCTGTTCAATCAATAAGGCCAAGGCAAAGTTGCTCCCTGTCTCATCCCATATGGCAGCTCCTGCTGTCACTGTTCTTGTGGGAAAAGCTCTGAGCAGCCTCCTGGTCTCGAGTCCAGCCCCTGTATTCCCCTCACCAAATAAGAGAGAGCACTGGAAACACCAGCGTTTCTGTCAGGCACGGTTGCACCCGAGCGGTGATGTTTGCCTCACAGTGCTGCTGGGAGCTGGCACGGCTTTGTCCCAGTGGGTGCTCCCCTGTCACTTGGCAGGGACAGGCTCCCAGTGGGAACTGCTCCAACACCCTCCAGATGTCCAGGGCCCATGCCCTGCGTCGGATCCATGAGCATAAAGGTGAAACAGATTGATGAAAATTAATTCTGAACAGATTCCTGAGCTGTCATTCAGTGGCTGAGGAAGGAATGGAGAGACTAAACTGAGGCAATTTGGGTAACTCCAACTTGTTCTTCATGTGTTCTGTTGGAAACTGTCACTTGGAGTTAATCCTTTCTGCGGATTCTTAAAATTTCTTCAACCACAGCAAGAAGCTGAGGAACTTGCTTTGTAAAACTCTATGGTGTGGGGTGCCAACAACACAACTGGCTCCCAGGGGAGTTCAGAAGAGTGCCTGGAGTTGTTCTGTCCCTTCCTAGGGAGATGCAGGGAGAGGGAATGAAAAATTGAAGGGCTCTAGATTCAGGACTTGTGTAATGACTGGCTGTGATCCAAATGGGTAATGCACACAAAGCTTCTGGACATCATCCCTTTAATGTCTTTTATCCCAAGAATGTCCTAAACAACTTCCTGATATAGCTGGCCCTGGGAGCTTGTGCCAACCTCACAATCTTCATAATTTCTGGGTTGTTCTCTCCAGCTCCCCACACTGGATATCTCCTCATCTCCTCCTATTGTGTTCTGGCATGCTGAAATGGAGAAGGTCTTCTCATGATGCTCAAATGCTCCAATTAATCACCTATGGCAGTTTGCGTCTCTTATTAGTTTGGAAATTCAGAGAAATGCCGAGGGGTTGGCACAATCTGTTGAGGTGGAGCATGTCTGAGTCTGCTGAAGAGGAGCTGGCTCAACCATAGCTGGTTTTGTTTGTCTTCACAGTTGTTACCACAAGTTTTCTGTGATCACATAACTGAGGTCTAAGTAGATCCAATTTCGGCTTTTTTCCTCCTCTTATGATTCTGGGCTTATTAGCCCTGACAGTTATTTATTTGTCCTTAGTTGTAGGCTGAGGCAGCTTTATGGATAATGTGGGAAGCATGTCTTTTCTAATTAGACCACAGTCTGTTGTCTGTCTGCCTCATGGGCAGGACGCAGCATGTTGTTTTTCTGAGTTTATAATAGCAGGAAGCCCTGGATGCAGGAGGTCACGTTGGGCTTTTTGTCGGCGAGGTTTTACAGCAACAACTCACAACATCAGTGTTCCCGAGACTAAGCGGGAAACAAAACCTATGGAATATATTCTCCTCTCACTTCCCACAGTGAACTATTTAAATTACATTGGGGCATGATGAGGTACAATAGGAACTGAGAGCAACACACCATGCCCAGCCAGGCCACAAGCTGGGTTTGCAGGAACTTATTCCAACTTATTTCCTGTGTCTCCTAGCAAGGTGCCAGCACACATGTTGCATCCCAGCTCTGGCAGGAGTTGTTCTCAGAACTATTGCAGCAACTAATGAGGAACATTGGCTTCATGGAAGCTCACAACTTTTCTTTTCCCAGCATGATCACCTGTAGATTGTGCATTATGTCACCATTGTGAGACCAGTAGCTTTATATAGTGTCCTATCTTGTATAAAAAGTCAAAGCTGCTGTGTCCTGCTCTTTGAATTCAGTGGCCCATAGCAGGGGGGTTGGAACTAGATGATCTTTAAGGTTCCTTCCAACCCAAACCATTCTGGGACTCTATGAATAATTTTCTTGCATCTTTCTTGACAGCAGCAGACAAACTTGTGCAGAGCAGCTCCTGGTCCTTTGCGGACAATGAGGGAGTGAAGTTTGTTCTGGTGCCACCGGGGAGGCTGGGATGGAGGGACAGCTGTCAGGAGCATATCACCAGCCTTCCTTCTCCAAGTCTGACTGAGGACAGAGTGCTCAGCAGAGCACTCATGCACACCTTTTCCATTTGCCCCTGATTTCAGCAAAGGGGACAGTAACAAGTCGTGTTCGTTACCAAACCTTGCAATTCAAGAAAACTCTTAAAATAGCAATTTTCCTCATTCTTCAGCCTCTGGCTCAATGCCCAGGGAAAATAGTGGGTTGAGAATATGAGGCAACAACTTTTCTTTTTCCAGTAATAGTGCTTTCAAACTATATGTCTGTTTAGAAACATTAATCATTTTAACTATGGGGTAAAAATCTCCTGCCTGTCTTTAATCTTACCTGTGCAATGACATGGCAACACTGAGCTCTTGCTTTCTGTGGATGATTAAGAAGGGCCAAGCTTCAAATAGTTGACTATATCTTTTTCTCAATTTGCTTTTCTGTCAGCTTAAATTAGAGATGGTCTTAGCCATTCTCTTGCAAACTCTTCTTGTCCTGTGATGATCTCTGCTGTTGGAAGCTATGCAGGGCTGGTCTGAGTTAGTCCTGCTTTGGAAAACCTGCAGTAAAAGGTTTGTCAGAAGGTTTTGCAGTAAAAAAACACCCTTGTCTGAGGCAGCCATGGGCACAGCGTGCAGTCGAAATGTTGCATTGCCTAAGGGTCTGCCCTGAGGAAGAGATACAGAACTGCTTGTAGGTCTTGATTTCTTGTGGCATTTTTATGAGATTAAGAGTAGTTCTTGAAAAATATTGATGTATTTGCAGTGCAATTACCAGGCTTGGTTGGTATTTATATCCCCTTTCCAGCCTGTGCTATCGTTGGTAGGTGGTGTTAAAGAGGTGCTGCATGATTAGTAGCATTAAATGATACTTCAAAGTGTTTTCCAGACAATAACGAACTAATCCAGTTCGGTGCCTGTGAGGGGAAAGAGATTCCAAGGTATTATCTGTAGCATTTCATGTTTGTAAATCCCTACAGAATCTCCGAGAGGCAAAAGAAATTCCATACACATGATAAATAAATGATACAAAACGGTAGAAGATGACAGCCAACCTTCCCACACGGCTCGGATGCCTCTTGCTGCATACGTTGCCTCCTGTGAGGCAGATGTTCTCATGAGAGAAGTGTGGGCACAGAGGGGTGAAGGCTCCTCCTGCTGTGCAGGAGGTGGCTCCTGGGCGGTTCTTTGGGCAGACGGTAGAAGGGCACAGCACTCCCTGGATCACCTGGGGCACTGAGGAGCACCTGGTCCTGACTTCACAAAGAGGGTTACATGGATGGCTGGGCAAACACAAACGGTTTTGACTCGTGCAGTGATTTGCTCCTGCAGGAGCATTCATAGAGACTGGATACCTGAGAGATCAAATCTTTGGACATGGGCTGTGTTTGTGCTGTTCCTCGGTGCAGCTGGGGACATGCCCAAATTCCTACCAAAGGGACAGTAGGGCTGAGCAGCATGTGTTGTCTTTGTTAAACTTTGACTGTTCCTTATGTCCATTCTTGCAGTATCTGCTTCCGTATCCCTTCCCTTTGAAACCTGCTATTGGTGAGAGTTTCTGAGGAGCAGGAGTAGGTATAAGCCCTTATGGTAGGATGGCTGCTCTGTATCTCACTTTTTTTCTTATAGACCTTCCTTTGGCTTTCCTTTCTTGCTTCGTTGTTAGCAAAGGAATTGAACACAGCAGGCTACTGTCCTTTATTGCTGGCTCCATTTAAACAACCTGCAGGTGCTGTAGAGAAACACCACAAGCACTCTGTCCCTCTCCCATCTCCTCCTCCAGATGCTTTGAGCTGTCAGTAAGCTTGGGATAAAACCCCAAGGGTAAGTGACAGCTGCCAAGCCAGTGCAGAAAGTCAGAGGTTGGGAAGTAAACCCACTGATTAAAGAAAATGGATTTCAGAGAAGTGGAGAGGAGGGGGCAGAGTGAGCACGTAGAGGAGGAAGAGAGCTGAAAGCCCATGGCAGGAGCTGGGCAGAATGGCCAGGTCGAATAAACAAGCAGCCGGCGTGTTCCACCAGCGTGGCTGATTTGTTCCTCTCTTCCGAACGGTTTAGCTGAGACCCGCAATTTGAAAATAAACTTTCCTTTTGTTTTTTTAACAGTTCAGTGCCTAGGAGAGCATCAGACAGCTTGGGTTTCAAATCAAAATGAGACTGTGGTGGTTGTGTTGTCATTGTACCTGTTCCACTGCTCTGGTCTTTGGGAGGAGGAGGCGTCTTTGGGGAGCAGGTCCAGCCAGTCTCGTTGCTATGGCAAAGTCTCTGCTGATGCCTGCTCTCTGCCTGTAATTGCTATTCAGCAGCTGTTTCCAGTGGTTGTCTGGAGAAACTTGCACAAGTTACGGATGTGAAAATCCCTCCCTGTATGTTGGCCTTTGCTGGAACTCAGCTTTGACAATAGAGATGCATTAGCTTCCAAACTCACAAGTAATTAGGTTGGTTTGAGTGTACTTCGCTGAAAGTTAAGGCTTTGGGGCTGGGAAAGGAGAGTGGAGGGGGGGAAGTGGCAACTTTAAAATCAATATTGCAAATGCAATGCAAAAGAGTGTAATTAGCATGTTTTGCAGGGCCTATTAATTCCTCTGAAATGCTGTTTATTAGGCAGAAGAACTTTGGGAGCCCATCAGTGGATTAAACAGGTTCTGTAATGAAATGTAAATGGTGTAATTGGGCTTGTTCTGAAAGTATTTATTCTTCACCTGTGACCCGCTTGATTGCGGTTTGACAACACGAAGGAGTGTGCATCTCTTCGTTAATGACAGCTAATTCCCTGGAGCTAATGGAGTGGGACGCCCAGGCGCATGGCGCCGGGAACGCGGGTCACGCCTGGAGCTCCGCAGTGATTGGCACCAATCCGAGCACAATGTAACTTTAATTACAGTAATTCCAAATCTAAAGCAAGCATTTAGCTGCTGGAGAGAGGCTCTTAATTTTGCAAATAGGTGCTGTATAATGGGCTGACCTTTTATTAGGCAGATATTGGGATGGGTGGGAATGCTGTCCTCCAAGTTACAGGTAGCATTGTTGGCTCCCATTAGCTCAGTGAAAATCACAGAGATGTGTTCTCCCTGCCTGGTTAACCACGCGGATTTCCTTCAACAAGCAGCATCGTGGAGCCAGGGGGAACTGTGGTGCTCTGGGTTATTTAAATGCAGTCGTTCCATCAAGGCATGAAAATCTTCTGCTGCTCTTCTGCCTTCTGTGTATGCTTTTGTCAGTGTAGCCGACTGGGATTTCTGTTGTTGTTTTCCCTTTACAAACCCTCTTTATCCAAACAGTGCAGTGCTAAATATCTCCAGGCACACAGGAGAGGTCACAAAGCTCCCTTGGAGAGCTAAACACTCAGTTCTGCCTGGCGTTATGGTATCCTTAATTAAGTGCTACCATCGGTGCTGGCTCTGCTCCCTCTTCTGTAGGGTTGAGAGGTGTATGCCTGGCCACAGCTTCCCTTCTCTCAGGCTGGAGAAGGCCTTTTAAAGCAGAGACTGGCTGTCCTGTGCGAGCAGAGGGTGCTGTGCTGGTGGAGAGGACCAGGGGGATTAGCAATCTCCCAGCTCTTCCCAAATCCATTAAGGCCTGCAGCCTCCAACCTTGCCTTCTGTTAGCTCAGTCTCTCTCTTAGGAATGGGTTTGTTAGAGTTGAAATGAACCCAGGCAGGGAAGCTTTTATCCAGGAAGTGTCCAAGTCTGTGTGCATGGATTTGGAGTAGGTCCCCAGGGGAGTGCTGTTGTGTTTTATGTTTGGAGCAGAAGCAATACAATTTCTGCAAGCAATGCCTTTCTTTTCTGTTTCATTATTCTTCCTCCTCTGCCTCTTTCCATCTGCAAGCTGAGAGGCAGAGAGGTGGCAGTGACAGCATGGTCACAGATCTCTTTACATCATTGATCTTGGGCTTCTCCCCAGAGTGAGGACACGCTGGAGAGGGCAGGGTGGGAGGCAGCTGTACACAGGGTGGAGGACAGCACAGTCAGGAGACGTTTGGCAACCTGAACGGAGGAAGGAATGAGCATCACTGGGCGGGGGACTGGTAATGATGGGGTGTTGATGCTCCTGTAGAGCAGCAGCCAGTGCGAGGCAGTTGCCTGAAACCAGCGCAGCAGTGATGAGAACAGTGGCAAAGAGGAGGGAGCATCCTCACAAGGCCAGGCACATGCTCCTTCCCACAGATGGCTTTCCATGCACCATTCCTAATGCCAGCAGAAGTAACACCTTCTCTGGATGAGCTCATGCTCCTGTTCGTGTACAGCAGCCTCTCTCTGTGCTGGATTTGTGCTTTGGGGAGAGTCAGTGCACTGGCAGACGTCTGGAGCAGAGGCAGAGCAGCCTCTGGCTCCAGCAGGGCTGCATTGAGCAGGTTCTCCTGGTGTCAAAAGCATCCCATTCCCCCAGCTTCTCACCTGGAAGATGCAGCTCTGATGGGAATCTTGCTGGGAAGTAATACATGGGAGGACTGAGTTACCATTGCAAAGAGGAGATTTCCTTGGCAGAAAGAGCAATAATAATTCTGATCATTGTCAAGTCAAGAACCTTCAGGTTTGCCTGCCTCTATTTCCTAGCCTTTGCTAACATGCCACATCACATCCTAATGATGTTTCCTCTTGCTCCTTACCTTAAATCTTTGAACATTGTCTCCTGATCTACAGATTGAAAACCATCACCCCATGTTACATAGAGAAAGATACTCAGGAATTTCTTCTGAAGCACTTTTTTGGCACATAAATGTAAAAGCCTTGAGAGCTTCAGACTAAGTCCTTGTTTTCATGGAGTCCAAATGCATGGATTGCTCTCTGGGGAAGGCTGTGCCAAATCAGTAGTTCTTTAGCTGTTCTTCCCTGATATTTTATCTTTGAGATACGGGAGAGAGGAAGATAACATGGCTCCACAGAAGCTGGATAAGAGCCGGAAAATGTTTGTATCAGCCAGTCCAACGTGAAGTACAGCAGCTGGATGGGCCTTGCATGGGGAACCTTGGATCCAGAGGAAAACTGGACATTGTTAATATGGCCAAGTACCTCAAGGAGAGCCTGGAAAAGACTTCAGGCTCTTTATCGTTCCCACCTCTCCACCTACTTGTCCTCTTTGGAGTCCATAGAGCCACTTCTGCCTTTCTTCCCTTCAATCCCCCATTTTGCATCCAAATAAAGGAGCCATCCCATTGCATGTGTTCCGTGCATATAGGAAGCTGTATAAAATAGCTTTGTGAGTGTGAGTAGTGAGGAGAAACTGAGTATTTTATCTCTTCAAATCCATCCTTGTCCATACAACCCCATTCGTCTTCTTTTAGGGTCTTTATCAGCCTGGGGGCTTTTCAAGGAATGGATTCTGCCTCTCTCATGTTGCCACGAAGACCTGTGGCATTTTGGGCACTAAATAAATAATAAATATTGAGTACTAAATAAATAATAAAAAGTGCCTGTACTGAAAGGCCATCCTCTAGATTAATGCTGCTGCTATAAACAAACCAGGCTTTGAGCTGGGGAGAGCAGCATGTTCCTCGGGTGGTCTGAGCACGGGATGAGTGGCAGCTCCCAGTCATTAATATAGGACTTTGATCTCTGAGATAAGAGATTATTCCCCCGTGGCCCTTTGGCATGAGGAACTGGTGATAGACTGACAGCAGTAAAACATGGCCTTTTGAGAGGCTCCTCCAGCATTTTACTGAGATTAGATCTCCAAAAGGGGCTGTTAGAAAGGAGGAAATGATGGAACGGCGGGTTATGTGACCGCTGTGACTCATTAATACGTCAAAATTTATGTCCAGAGTACCCTCACAACTGATCCAAACCAACTCTTAGGAGCTAGTTTCTCTCTTTTCCCCATGCTGCTATTTCCTAAAGGCCTCAGTGGTCCCATGTGCTGACTCTTGTAACAGCCTCCTGCATTTACTCTGCATCCAGGAGTTTTTGACACAGCGGAGCCTTGGCTGTGCCACCAGCACAGCGTTCAGGTTCTGTACTTGGGACAGTCTCTGTCTCTGCAGCCGCCTTTGCAAGTGCCAGTTACAAACT
This sequence comes from Corvus cornix cornix, assembly GCF_000738735.6. Classification (NCBI taxonomy): domain Eukaryota; kingdom Metazoa; phylum Chordata; class Aves; order Passeriformes; family Corvidae; genus Corvus; species Corvus cornix. Next base: position 4,339,883 of record NC_046344.1, on the reverse strand, counting down.
GTGGTGACACAAACACATGTAGCTGAGAGCCTCCTGCCTCACTGGGGCTGGGCTTTGGGTGTCTTCTCAGGTTGTCTCTGTGAAATTAGCAGAGTAGCAAGATAATTGCTGGGAGGTGATGATGGAGGAGCTTATTTTATTGAATTTCAACCCCTGTACCAATAAATCACAACCCCAACTGATGGGAAAAATTGTCTTTTGCCAGTGGGCAGAAGACCACTAGACAGCATTCACTGCCAGAATACAAGTCAATTGAGACCTGACTTTTTCACCCAGAGGTCCCCACGCCAGACTTTTTCACCCAGAGTTCTGGCAAGAAGTGACAGAAAATCATTGACACTGAGCAGTAGTTTTTCTCACCAGGAAGGGTTTTGTCTCTTTATCTAGTTCCTGTTAAAGAGCAGATACACGAACAAGGCCATCCCAGCCTTGTGTCCTGCTGCCAGCAGCCCGGGATCCACCATGCTAATCTTTGTTCTGAGGAGGAGAGGACTTGAGTCTTCCCAGTCTAGGGGACACTGGGGCGTGTCACCACTCTTGGTATGCTAAGCCCAGCTCTTCTGTCTCACCACCCTTCTCCTGGGATGGCTCATTTCATTCTGGCTGCTTGCCATTAGTTCCTTCCCACCCTTCTAAATTCACTTCTAATTAAACCACTCGACCAGGAGGAAGCAGTGTGTTGGGGTTGGCACTGCTTGTAGGGAGAGAAAACCATGGAGAGCACCCTTGGATCCTACCCCACAGACAGGCTGAGCAGTGTTTGAATCCCACCATTTCCTGAGTACTGCTGAGAGCTTTGGGATATTGTTTTTCAGGAGAAGGTGCTAAAGACAGTACAGAAAATAAAGGGCAGAAATTATGTTTTCTGCATTCATCCTCTACTGTCTGCTGACAATTTTTCCTCAATTTTTCCCCTGCTTTTCTTACACTAAGGTGACTCCAACCTTTTCTCCCAAGTCTGCCTTTTTCCCACAAATCAGATTGGGCTAACAGGGAAACAGTGTGAGCTCTTTCCAATCCCCTCAGCTTGATAGCTGCCTCCCTCCCGTTTTCTCCTTCTGTGTGGCAAGGTGGATCCTCCTCCTGCCCACTTAGAGCTCAGTCATGGGGGCACGATGCTGTTAGATGACCCAACACCTCTTGGTCAGTGTTCCAGTTTTAGATTTGCATGTCAGTGGATCTGTCTCCCTGCTTCCCCCCAGATCTCCACCATGGTCCTCACTGTTCTCCCACCAGCTCTCCTCCGTTGCTCCCTCACCACCAGCACACTGCTGTTCAGCACAAACACGAGCATAATGAAACCCCCATCATCACTCAATTTAAAGCACACCAAAATGCATCTGCAGCAGCACTCTGGTTCTCAGAGAGGAGACAATCAATGATGAATGAAGTCAGCCAGTGGTTAGCATAAGTCAGAATGAGATACTTCTTGAGGAGGAATATTTCTGTGACTGTGAAGCAGCACGGGGATAGAGGAATCAGTCCTGAGGCAACAGCACAGCTGTTCCCATCTCCCTTTCCCAGCAAGTGACTCACAGAAAGATGATGTTGTTTGGAGATCCTACTGGTAGCAAAACAGTTTTTGCCTTGGAGTGTTGGTGCTTACAGTGATGCTCGGAGGGCAGCAAGAAGCACAGCAAGGCCAAGCAGTTGGACAGGAGTGTTGCAAAGGGCTGGAAAGGGCATGGTACAAATGGGTTTGGAGTATTTCACACAGGAGCTGCACTCGTGTAAACTCCCAGTGCTGGGAACCAAAAAACCTTCATTGAGGGAGAAGAAGACCAGCTCCTGTTCAGAGCAGGATTTGGGAAGAGGGATTGCATGGTTGCAGAGGAGAGCACCAGCCCTGTGAGTCCTCCCACAGAGAAGATGTGAAGCAAAAGGAGGAAGGGAAGGGAGAAAGCACTCTTTCAGGCAGTTTGGCAAAGACAGTGAAGAGAAGACACGTGCGTGAGAGAGGTGGGAGGAGAGGGGAGAAGTAGTCCAAGAGTTCCCATTGGTATTAGGGGAAGAGAGGACTGTGTAGGAAGTTTGCCATGCAGGCAGGAGAGAGCAAAGCAGCCCTGGGAGGAGAGAAGGGCTGGTAAAGGGCCTTCAAAGAAGACGGGGCGGCTTAGCAAGCAGCCTCTTGACAAAAAGCAGTGTGCTTCCTTTGGGCCTTCCAGCAGAATCTCCCGGCATCTCAGTCTCTGCTTCCCTCCTTTTATGTCTCCTTTGAGGTGGGGTCAGTGATCATGAAGATGTGCAAATTCAGCTTGAAATCAACTTCAAGTATCACTTCCTGCATAATCTTATACCAGGACAAGAGGAGGCAGGAAAGGTGACATAAAGATGGGGTGGATAGCATAAAGCACATAATACATGGGCTTCTATTTTATCAAGACATTATCTTAACCTGTTTTCTCTAAAAATAGGGGAAATCCTTGGTGACCAGTCTCTATTTCTCCTGCCTCACCTCAAGATCGAAAACCAGCGAGAGGCTGGAGAATTTCCTTCTAATTAACTTAACAAAGGCTAGGTTAATAAGCAGCTTGATCATAGTCCGAGTTCCTATATGGGAGGGAGATTTTGGCTAGTGAAGAGCTCTTTAATCTCTCGGACAAAAACATAACAAGATCAAATGCTGGAAGTAGAAACCAGAAAAGATTAGAAATAAGGAAATGCTTTTGTTACAACGGGGGTAATTAGCCATTGGAACTATTTATCTCAGTACGTAGGGGATTTGCCATCACTTTGAAATGTCTAAATGAAGATGGGATATTCTCGTACAAGAAATGTTCTAAGTCAGCTGGTAATTATGAGCCTGATGCAGGAACTGCTTTGCTTAATTCACCAGCTTGTGCTTTTCAACAGTTTTTAGATTGGCTGATTCTTACGGTTCTTTTGAGCTTCACAATTTGGGAACCTATGAGAAATCAGGGATAGTGCTGATGAACAGAGCACCTGAGAGTACAAATACTGGGACTGGGAAGTAGGAGAATAGTGCAAAAGGCTCTTTTGAAGCAGGAAAGAGAAATCTGTGGCAACATTTACTAACAACTTGGTAATTCTGCTGGAAAGAAAATGGCTTTCCTGTGTGTCAGTAGGAATCAGGCTGCAAACCTACCTTGGGCTGGTTTTTCCAGAGGTGGCTGGAGATGTCACCTCATCAGACTCATCATGGCATGTGCGTTCTGACACACGACTGACACTGCAGTGGCTTTCTTTGTCCCAGCTTGGAGCATCCATCTTTCAAGCAATTCCCAGACATAATTTATCCACTTCCTGGCATACCTTTCTGGCTTCTTGTTATCCTTGCTCGTTTTATGGGCGAGGACAGTTGGGGTGGGGTGGAGATTTCATTCAGGCAATTAGGGAAAGGAGCTGTCAGAGCTGGGATTAATACTTGGGGCTCCAGAGCCACCATCTCATTTTAAAATTACTAATGGAGTGCTAGGAAACGTATGTGTGCTGTTGGCCTGAATTTGATCTTCCTTTCTTAAATAAGAATAATAAAAGAGGGAAGGGGGCTCGAGGAATGCTGCAGTACAGAGTGGGGCTCCACTGGGAGCTGGATAGGGAGTGCCAGAGGCTCCAGTGCTCGTTTGTGTCTCTGGCAGCCTGACCCTGCTGAGAGGATAATCAAGTTTAAAATTAAATCAAATTTCAAATGTTAAACCAGCCAATTAAAGTTGTAATTACATCAAAACATGCATTTTAAAAAAGTTTTTGTTTACTCTGTCATAATTAATTTATTTAGCAAGAAAACTTTAGTTTGTACAAAATACTTGTTAAATTGGTCATGAGGCAGTTGAGGGAGCGAAGATGCAGCAACACAGAGGTGTAGCAGGGCAACAGTTACCCAAAAAGTCACCTGAAAATCCCTAAAGAACTGGCTGAATGAGTTCTGTGGGGAAGATCTTTTCCTACCACGTACCAAACATGATGTATCTATTTTTCTGACTGCATGACTGGAGGCATGATTGCTGTTTGTGGCCTGTCCATTAACCTTAAAAGTGTCTTTGATCAAATAACTTACCATCTCTTGCCTTTGATTTCCCTTGATGTCTCCCTTCAGAAGACTGAATAGCTGGTGAGTTGAATGCTGGGCTCCTTGGAAGTTATCCCTTACCTGTGTGTTTGCAGCATCAGTTGATAGCATGTGAATTATGTTCTCTTGTTTCCTGCAGTGCAGCATCCCTGAATTTCAGGATCTGTCCGGTATCTTTAGGCAGGTTGGTGTTTACTTCACCTGTAGCCTGTTGTATAGGCTGGCATATTCACAGGGTAGCTGGATCCAGAGATTTTCAAGAGAATTTGGTTAGAAAGTGCTGAGGTGAAGTCTTAAAAGATAGAGTTTGCTTTTCATCATCCAGCAGTGGTTAATTTGTGAGGAAAGGAGGAAATTTGACATTCAAAGGCTTGAATTCCTGATGCTTTTTCCATCGCCCAGCCTCCTTTCTGTTCAGGAGTAGACAGGGACTGGAAGCAGTCGCTGCAAGTTTGCAGTCGCCTGAACTTTTCGTAATTAATTAATCCCATCTTCATTCACACAGCACTCTCTGCTTCAGACCGCGGGTAATAAACACCGATCAAGCAAGCAGAGATGATAAATTATCTATTTAATAATTAACAAATTAGTCCTAACAGATGGAACCAAAACAAATTTGTCTGTATGTGCACACAGCACACGGCTTGCCTTCCGCTGTTTGTCACACTGGGACATCACCGGAGATTTTGGCATTTCACCACTGATAGTCGCCCTCATGTGCCACTTGGGCTGGTCATGAGTTTATCTCTGGGTCTGCTATGACTTTCTAGATGTGACATTCTCTATCTGCCAGCAGTGGATGAATGAGGCAAAGCAAGATGTCAAAGAGGCAGAGCATGATGGAGAAGAGAGGTGGATTCCAGCATTCTAGTGTTACTTAAGATGCAGGAGCATCCCTGCGGAAGGATCAGCTGTCCATTGTGATCTGTTACATTGAGTTAATAGAGATTATAGTCCCTGTAATTCTTTCTCTTATTATCTGGCAAAGAATAAGAAGTCAATGCACTGCTGAGTTAAATAAACATGAGGCACTACAGTCATATGAACATAGTATCCTGTGAGCTAACTGGGCATATATTATTTATTTCCAGTTATTATTCATGACCTTTCCTTCACACCGTCATGGCTCCATCACTTGTGAATTTATAACTTCATTAATAATGAGTGTCAATTAATAATGTATTTTTGTTATATCCATTGGGTGTATTTACAGCATTCATAATGCATTCAAATAACTGATTTGAGGTGTAAAAATAAAACCACAGCTCTTCCATGGGCCCTCACCTTTTTGATTTTGAAGAGTCACTATTTCTGTGGACAGTCCTTCCTGCTCCCATTGCTGTGTGGCCATGCTGTGTAATAGCCAGCCATCTGCCACCATCATGCTTAAAAGGGCTTGAATCAAAGCAGGAAACATCGTTGTTGTGTGAGAGTAGAAGAATATGATCCACAAATTCATCATTATTGAAAGAAACACCAGAATGGTGAGAGCATGGGAAAGGTTTGAAGTTCAGCTGTTTCCTTCTCCTCTCGCCCACCAGTTGCATTTGGTTGGAATTGAGGATTGAATTTCCATTCAGGTGGAAAGAGACACCTTGGATTGAGCCAGGCTCCAGGAAGCGCTGTGATGGTCCTGGGAGCACGGAGATTTGCTGGAGGTGTTTCTGGGATGTGTACCTAGGACAAACACACCGTAGCAGGTCACACTGTTGTGCTTTATTTTAATTGAAAGACGCCTACCTCATTTCCTTCCTCATCTGCAGCAGTTTAATCCTCAGGTTTTTTAGAACCTGAAAGTTTTTGCAAGCTCTCCTTTCTTGTTGTCATTTTTTTTTCTCAAGAAAAAATTTTTTTGGTTTCTCACAGACCTCTCTTCCCTGTCTCTGCCTAGGGAAGTGCTGGTGTGCAGATCATTAGCTGGCTTTGGACACCTGAGTCTAAATGCTGGAGACTCAGGGGCAGATAAGCAGTTAACATAACTAATCCTCTTTCAGTTCCACTTCTTTCCTCTTCGAGTATGCTGATAATTCTTATTTTATTTTGTCAGCAGTACTTTGAGTTGCATTTCTCAGGTTCTATTTCAGTGTTCATAGCCTCATGGTGACACTCAACCAGTAAATAAAATTCACCTTTTATCTGTTCCCCATTATAGGCATAGGCTGTGTGCTTTTAAACAACTCCAGGAATACTGAGTGCAGTGAAGGTACCGCCTTCAAAGCACACGCTTGATATTCAGACGGGACAGGAAAAGCTGCCTCTAGCCCCATGGAATTAGAAGCACTCAATAGAAGAGTCAGTTGGACATCAGTAAGAATGTATACCATTTTCTCTTCTAACTAATAGGGTTTTTAAATAAAGCTAAAGCTGATACATCTGGCTGAGTCCCTGCCCTTTGTGAGAGTTGCAGCTTTGCCAAATGACAAAGGACTGAGCAATGTGAATTCTGGGTATCCTGTGTGTTTGCTGGAAACAGCTGCAAGGAGGTGTAAAGAGGGAGGCAGGAGAAGAAAGCCATGAGCAAGGGACAGTTAAGTGAGCTCTTTTGTATCAGTTTTAATCAAAACATAATGAGGAGACCTAAAGCATAAAGCAAAGGAGGGATTTTGCTTGTGTCAGCCTAAAGGAGGGAGCCATTAATTTCACTCTATCATTTTGAATTGCTTTCTAGAGCGCTTACTAATCCATCTTCTCCAGCCAAACACTCCTCTCTGCCTATCGTCGTTCATTCTTTTGGATTTAAATTATGAGTCTGTATTAATTTAAGTATCTCTCTTTGCTTCTTGTTTTTGTGTTTGCTTATTGAACCCATTTTGGACCCCCAGAACAAGTTTCATGCTCCACTTAAGTGGCCCAAGTTAGCTGGGAGCCTGTGCAGACACTTTTTCCTTTGGACAGCATTGTCAGAACAAGGCAACCAGTGACTGATGTGATCTGGAGTCAACGAGTGTGTACAGTGGATAAATGTGCCTGACGCTTTGTGATAGAGCTGGTAATTACATTTCACAGTGAGTGGTATTAATAGTGAAAGGAGGCTCTGGCAATGCTGCATGAGAATTGGTAACAGGAGAGGCTGTAGGGAGAAGAGGGAGTCATTTATTAACCTGACTAATTACAGAAAAGTGGACTTTTCCTCAGAATGCAGAGGAACTTTCCTAGACACAATGCTTTTGAGATAACTCAGGGCCTTTGGTGACACTGATGATGCTGAAACCTCTTCTTTTTCTTTTTACCTCACCTCAGACTCTTGAGATTTCCATCTCCCTGTTCTTGCTCAAATCCTATGTCAGTTGGATTTACACTGCATAGAGACGGTGCTTGGCTAGGGATTCGCAGATGTTGAGGTCTGAAGTTCAACAGTTTTAGAAGACTTTTGAACCCATAGAAGAAAAGGTGATGAACTCTGAAGAGAGTCAGCTGTTGGTGTCAGATGATTATGAGGCATGTGGGACAAATGTCCTGCAAGACAGGATTCTCCATCAGCATGGTCTTGGGGAAAGATCTGTGCCTGTGAAGGAGATGTGCCCATGCTGGGAGACTTCCCAAGAAACAAGAGAAGCTGTTGTACCTCAGTCTTCCCTGGGAAATTGCTTACAATTACATTTTCCATACAAAATGTCTTCGAGGGAGAAAAGTAGTCTCTCCCAAACTTCCAATTTTATGGAAGGTCCTTTCCTATGGATCCTTCTGCTCCTCCCTACTCACACCTCACATTCCAGCCACTCCCTTGGTTTTCCTAAGGTCTGTCAGCATTTGCTGCACGCCCAGTGCTGTGTCCAGGCTGTTTCCTTCCCATCCCAGCAGCTCTGTGTGAGAGGGATGGTGCCAGTCCAGGCACCCCATTAGTGCTCAGAAGGGATCTGGTGTGCCTTCCAGCAGAGGTGTAGCCGCCGGCACAGCCGATGCACGAGGCCCTGGCTGCTGGGTTGTGCAGCTCCCTCCTGGGGTTCTTAAAAGGAAAAACGTGCCAGCTCTGGGAAGGAGGACAGCACGATGATGGAAATGAGCCTGAGCTGGAGAGAATTGCCAGGATTTTAAGGTACTAGAATTGCTCCGGAACCAGAATGATTTAACGGTGTGATTATTTCTTAATGCAACATGCAGAAGGTTTTTTTATTAGATTTCCCCCTGCCCCATTCATTCCTTCTAAGTGCTGCAGAAACAGGCAGCTTGAAATAAACACCTGGGGCTGTTATACTGTATCACTCAGTTTAATTAACTTTTAAATCATACGATGTCACCTGGATATCTTTCTAAATTCTACAAGCCCAGGAGACAGCAATAGCTGCAGTTCTATTCAATTCCCCCCTTTGATAAAATCACCTTCTGGAGGCTGCAGGGTTCCCCTCTGCCCTTTCCTCCCTTACAGATGTTCTCTCCTTCAAAGAGCATAGGCTGAAGCCAAGTGACTTGTAGCTTAAGGGCTTGAAAATAGGTGCTGTTGAGTTAATGCTGGCTGGTATCTTTGTGAGTTCAGGTCAGTGAAGCAGCTCTCTGGTGTCCAGAGTAACTTTATACTGATGGTTTCACAGGCTCTATCCACACAGCAGTTCATGCTCTTGGTCATGAGATGGGCTTACCCAGCAAGTGACAGACAGAGGAATGCATTAGGAAGAGGCAAAATGTGTCCCATGGTGCTTAAAGCTGCTTGGCAGGGAAGTCTTTATTATTAATTTTTGCTCTTTTCTGATACAAGTTGCCTTTGTACTGGCAATTCTCCTACCCTAGGAAGGAGCCAGCTGTGCATTTTCCTAGTGTCAGACCCAGTAAATGCTTATGGTTCCTTCCATCCATCCATCCATCCATCCATCCATCCATCCATCCATCCTTCCATCCATCCATCCATCCATCCAACATTCTGTAGGCATTTAGAGCAGAATGACAGGGGAAAGAGCTAAAACATAAGATTGTCTAGTCCCTCCCTCAGCCCAAAGGAGGGAGCAATCCATGGGGTCTGTGTCTCACAGCCAGGCTGTTTGCACTGAGCTCAGTCCATCCTGTGCACAGGAAGCTCAGTCTCAGAGGAGTCATACATTAGCTGTTAGGGCTAATCCTTTAGGATGTTCATTATTCCAGGAGAAAAAACTCAAACCAAATAATGAAGTTTTTAGTACTGATGGAGAAGGGGAACACAGAATGTTTAGGAGGCAAAAAGATGAAGGTGCTGGGATTTTCTGAGCACGTCGGAGTTCGAAGTGCCCCAAAAGCACTGAGTCCATATTTAAGGAAATGGTTTGCAAGACGCCTTTGAGATGTCTAAGCAAGAGAGCCAAGAGATAAAACAGATGAGATGAGAAGTAAACCTGTCAACTATTGGCATAGAAATTATCATTGAGTGTGCTCAATTATGCTGAGTGTGAGAAAGGGAAAAAATCTCTGAAAGAAGAGAAGACCAAGGGCTGCTCTCAGCATAGATGTGACCAAGAGGGTTTGTGGAGCAAGAAGCAGAGAGGTCAGTTAAAGGTCAGTTAAAGGAGTGCATGGACATAACAAATGGGACGAGAGCAATGGGAGGCTTTAAGGGTTAATAGACCAGATACGAGTATGAAAAGACCTGCTGGTGAGAAATGGAAGGGTTGGAAAAGGCCACTGAAAGGTCTCTCTCTCTCAGGTGACCCCTGAGGTGGAGGCGGCATTGATTGGCCGTGCAACAATGTCACTGCATCCGCTTCATCTTTATTTAAAGTTCCTCCTTTTGTGTGGGAGCTCTCTGCACAACCTCAGCAGTGTGAGTGAGCTGGGCTGCCGTCAGCTCTGTACCTTCCTGCTGTGCTCCTGCCCCTCCTTTGATGCTACGTCCCGGATATTTCCCTCCAGCTCATCTGATTTGCAGAAACCCAAGTGATTCTTAAGCTTTTTTGTGGTTTCTTTTTTTTTTTCTTTTTTCCTTTTTCTTCCCCGTGCTCTGCTCTGAATGCATTAAAAATGGGAAGGCTACATAAATACAAGTCAAACCAAAGATTCCCGAGACCATTAGTGTGTAGTGCCAACGTCATCCTTGCAGGAGTATGTGGGATGGTCATTACAAGGCCCTTGGCAGCTCAGGTGATGATGAATTTGCAGGATGCCATTAAGCTGTCAGGATTTCTCTCTGCCAGTCAATGTGCAAGTTAAAAAGCTCCACCATTTCCATAAAATAGGGAAGGAAGTGGGTTGGGACACAGCAAACACTTGGGGTGAGCTGTGCTTCAGTGATGCAAGGGCAGCTCTGAGCAAAGGAGGAGCTGTTAAGTTCAAATGCTATATTTTGATCTCTTTCCTTTGCAGCTTTTCTGACCGAGTTTTCCATCTTTTGCTGTCCGTCTGTGCAATGGCAGTGAGCTGAAGTGGCTGTTTCACACTGCTGCGTCGCTGAGAGTCACCTGACATTGGGGCTTTGTTTCCTCCCGGGGAAGGTCAAACGTGGTGCTGGGGGAGCAGCTGGCGGGAGCTCCCAGGAAATAATCAATAGAGGGAGGGTGAGGGACGAGCGAGCAGGACTGAGAGATAGCATCTAGCCCATGTTTAATAAGAAGGAGAGAGAGGTGCAGAGCCAGGAAGCGGGGGAATGTGTTAGGAAAGCCAAGACCTGGCGAGAAACTGCATGATAATGAGGCACAGGTGATAGCGAAATGATAAGTCAGCAGAGCTGGACGGGGTGGTGATGTCCAGCTTTTCAATTCCAGGCAGGTACTGCTGCGTTTGCAGGAGCTGTGGCTCCTCAGGAGCCGCAGACGTGCGCCCGTGAATGTGAAACTGGGAACTGGGCAGGCGGGAGCTGGGAACCGGCCTGCACATGCACTCGTTCCCAGAGCTCAGGGGTGCAGGGAAGGAGCAAGATGAAGGACCCTGAGCAAAAGGGAGAGAGGGAAGGGAGCGTTGTCTCCTTTGGCTCTACTAGGCTGATGGACCAGGGGCCCATGGAGTGGTGCTGTTGCCCCTGGCACGGTGTTGTGCCGTGTTATGGTGGTGCACAGGGAACTCGCAGGTCCTGATGCAGCTGACCTTTGTTTTCAAGGACACGGCTGGTGGTGTCACAAGTGCTCTGCAGGCTGGTTATGAATGGGCCTGTGATAGACCTGTGCACGCAGCCAAAAATGAATAGCCTCCAAGAAAGCTGAGTGGGATAAGTGCACCTACTGTAAGGCCACTGGAGCAAGCAAAGGACAGAGAAGTCGGTATATTTTAATTTCACATTCAGAAGTGCCCAGCCCCTGAAGCCATAATCTGCTGATAAAGGCTGCAATCTGCTGATAAAGGCCTAGTTTAGTTCCAGGTTTCCTGTAAATATCAGTGGCACAAAATGCTATTTCACCAGGAACTGTGTTTCTGCCCTTAACACAGGATCTTGGGGAATCTTGTGGTGGTCTCTGGGTCTACTGGCTTTCCAGCAGCAGCCCTGTAGCCTATCTGCCCTGAACCTGGGCCCTCTCTCCACATCACTGTCTCATGACAGCATGTCTCGAGTGGGCTCCCGTGAGTTGTGACCCATTTGGAGACCTCCCTGATTTATCCAGCTGGCAGAGGTTTGCAGCAGCCTGTGCCCTGTGTGACAGCTGGTGTTACTCCATGGGGCTGTGGGCAGCAGGGGGGAGGCACAGGCACACCAGCAGCCCTGGCTTCAGCCCTGTGTTTCCCTGGAGCCCATCCTGGCCACCTCTCCAGCTTTTGCAGACTCTGCTCCAGCATCCCACCTCTCTGGTGTTTGCTGTGCTTGCACTGTTCTGTCTTCCCTGTCCAGCACTCATTAAAAGGTTCTGTCCAAGAGTGAGCCTTCTGCACTCCCCAGGGAGGCTGTTCTCATATACTGGCAGGTTTTGATGGTTCATTTCTACCAACCCAGGTGCTCACAGGCACCAAGAAGCCCCACTGGTTCCAGCAGGAAACCATTGGAAAGGCAGGGAATTAATCCATCTCCGTGTTTGCTGGTTGTATGAACTCCACACAGTGCAGTGGGAGCTGTGTGTGTGTGTTTGTGTTTACCCACATGCCAGAGTCACACCCATCTAAGGGTAAATGCATAGAAACACCTGGTTTTGCTAGAGATAGCTGGAACATGCCTGAGCATCCATGGGGGTGTAAGAATGAGTGTTGTGTCTGTTGAGAGATACAGTGGCTCTCCTTGATGATTTTCCCTAGGGACTCATGCTAATCCTCTGACTGCTCCAGCCATGGCACACAGATGCCATTTTAAAAAGAAAAATTGCTCTTCTTAACTTATTTTGCTTCACCTATGCCTCCAGCTTTGCCCCCCAAAATAATTTTGACTGTGTAAGTTTCAAAATAGACAATCTTACCGTTTCAGACTGATTTTAAATCTTCCCTTTAGTGTCAAGTGGTCAGGAAACAAATATTCATCCTGTTGGGAACAGAAGATGCATTGCTTTCCAGAGGCCACTGAACTTGCATCTAGCCTAGAAAGTCCTCAACTTAATGCACTGCAGTTTAGTGACATGCTTATCTACACAAACTCTACTTGCTGATGGTCTCTAAAGGGCTCTGGACTTAAGCTGGCAAGGGAAACTTGGCATGGCAAGCATAGAGGGGTTTTATATATAGATATGTATTTTATATATTTCTATGTATATATGTATTTGGAATAAAAATTGTCCAATCTTAATAGCATTTGTAAGCTCAGGTTTTGGAATATCCAGTTTCTTATGACTCCCTGTTTCTTTTTAACTTGATGTTTCACACTCAGAACAGGAGGGAGCCTGGCTCAAGTAGGACCTGCTATCCAAGCAGATTGCCTCAGGAGGCAATGCTGCCATGGGTGACCCAGCCCTTTGCTTCCTCAGCCAGTAAATCCTCCCAGTATAGAGCTGAGATGCTGCCAGGCAAGGGGACAGGTAACGCTGACACGACCCCCATTTTTTGGTATTTCATTATCATGGTTAACATAGCTACATGTGTGAGTTCAGGAACAAGCAAAATGTCCCATTTCTTAGTCCAAGGTTTTCTGACTGTCTCTTGGTGCTGGAAGGCAGCATCTCTCAAACTGTCTTTTTTCTTTTTTTTTTTTCAGAACAAGCTGTTTAATATTAACATTGATTACCCAGTTGCTCATTTCAGGGAGAGCAATGGCAACTTTCAGAGCTTTGGGGACTTAATTTTCTTCTGGATTTATAGGCAGCCACCCAGATCTCTCCAGCATGATTTCTTTTCTCCATCATCTGTATTTTTGCAGAGAACATCTTAAAGATATTCGAGTACAAGCTATTTCACACTGATCCTTGGCTTTCCCCATGTTTTCTGTTTCCTTGTTAAGGATAACAGTGTGTTTATGATATTTTAAACATTTTTACAGAAGATCAAGCCAGTCAGGATACAGCTACAATACCCTGGAAAGACAGATGCGTTTGACACACTTGACTGTGAACTGTCAGCATCTAGGGGGTGATAGTGGATAAGGTAAGGAAGAGTTGCCTGAAGAACATTTAGAAAGAGAAAATGAGAGAAATCTCTGTTCTTCCAAGGCATCACCTGAGGAGGATCTACAGCAAATTACCAGCAGACAGTTATTTTACCAGCTCTGAACTATAAATTATTTTTATTTAAGTTTGAGCCTACATGTGGAGGTCACTGTGCTAAAGTCCCTCCACCCTTTAATGCCACCGTTCTCCCAGTACTGCGAGCTCTGCAAAAATTGAGTCCACATTTACTGTGAGCGTCGTGGTGTCTCATTAAACCATCAGTGCTTGGAGAAAGTGCTCAACCCTGATGGGTTTTCCACAAGCATCTGCTGGGAAGAGAGAGAAGTGTCACAAAGTGACATGTCAACAGAGGCCATGTAGTTTGTGCTCCTCACACTGCACATCATTTCTTACTCTCCTCCCGTAGGATGAGAAACGTATGAGTGGGTCACACTGCCTGCTCCATGTCCTATAAATTAGAGAAAGGTGCAGCTGGTTTGTGTTTTCCTTTTCTGTGCTCTTTAATTGCTTCTTCATTATATCATCCAGTGTCCCTTTCTCCACCCTCTTTCATATCCATCTTTGAGAATGATGAGCAGTCGAGTGTGACATGCCCCGAAGGTGACTGTCAAAACACACTGAATTATGCAGTGGTCAGGCATTCCTTTTCTTCTCTCTCTTTCTCCTTTAAGTATTGCTGGAAGAAGAATTGCAGTGATCGATTGGGAGGTCAGGATTTCCTTTCAGATTGGGTGGAAGGCTTTGGATTTTGTATGATTTAAAATGTAAACCTTGGCAAGTCTTCCAGTGTGTCGAAGCTTTGCATACTGTTGGTAAGGGGCATTGTGGAGTCTCCTTCTCTGGAGACATTTGAAAGCTGTCTGGATACACAATCCAGGGTGTGGTGCTCTAGGGAACCTGCATGAGCAGGGAGGTTGGACCAGGAGACCCACTGTGGTCCTTTCTAACCTTACCCATATGTGACATAATCCTGGGGTTCTGTGGATCACTCCACACATCCCACCATGAACTCCTGCTTGTTCCCCTCCTTGTCTTCCCAAGTTTTTTCTAGTTTCAAATGACTGACTTAATTAGCTTTCTGATGGCCAGATACTGTCATGTAATGACATCTTCCCAGGGATTAATCTGGTTTTTTCCTCCTTAGTTTAAGATGTCTGGGACTAGTGCTGTGCTGGCTTGTGCAGTTCCCATCTCTCCCTGTCTATTGCTACCATAAAGCTGTGTTTAAAGAAACCTTTTCTCCCTTAAGGCAAAACAAGAGGAGATGCATGTAGGCTGTGCTGACATTATCTTTAATAGCTGTGCTCGAGCTTGGCGCCAGCACAGGGCCAGGTGGCTCCATCCAGCTGTCCCCATCCCCAGTGGAAGCAGTGCTGCATGGAGCCAACATCCCCATATGGCTGAGCAGCCCCGCCTGGGGACCCCATGAGGTGGGGCAGGCTGGGGAGAGCATGAGAGCCACCTTTCCAGCCACACAGGGAGGAAAACAGGCAGAGCAGGGGGACCCCGAGGCAGTGGTGTCCCCAGGCTGGGAACTGAGCCACGGCTGGGTCTGTCCAATCAGCCCTGACGGGCAGGCTGTGCTGCTGGGGGAGGAGGAGGCTCTCCAGGGACGTGCCTTTTAAAGCACATTGCAGTCACAAAATTTAATTGACACATTTCAGAGTCTTAAACCTGAAGTGCAGCCTCGGGAAGAGGGAATGCCTTTTAGGATTCTTTAAAGGATCCAGGATTTTATGTAATAATAACAACAACAACAGCAATAATAATAATAACAACAACTACTTAGCTAGGACCCACACAAAATCATTGATGTTTGCCTTTGCCATCAGCTTAATGTGCTTTTTGCTGATGTACAACTCCTGCTTGATACTGTTGCATAAATAAAATAAGCCCTGTTAATTTTAAACTACTTGAGAAACATATACGTGCAAAAATGTAAAGCTTACAGAAAAAGGGCAAAATCAGCAGGAAAAGAGAGAGATTATTTTCAACAGTGTCCTTTTAATTAGAGCAATAATTAATTCTTTTCCCTGACATGCACATACAGATTACTCTTTTAAAATATTCCTGCTTGAAATAAAATGACTTAAAGCTACATAGCAGAAGAACAGGTCATAAATCTAAAGGAGAAAAATCAGAACTGTGTGTATTTTGAGCACTCCTTTGGAATCCAAAATGGTCACTGGAACGCATGCCATAAAATCTAATGGCAAGGTGAACAAAATACTCCTCGAGACCCGAGTGCTGAGAATGGGCAGAGGCTTCATGCAGGCACCAGGGCCAATGAAGTGGAAAATGGAGTTAATATATTTTGCACATACACAAATCAAACCAACTGTGCTCCTTTCCAGAGGACAAAATGCTTTCTGCCGTTGGTCTAGATGCACTACATCGCCGTAACTCTTTCTGGCCTTATGGACTTTGAAGGTTGCTCAGGGAGGACCCTTGCTTGGAAAGTGGATGTGGAAGCAAGAGATCACTTTGGGATGGGTAGAAGAAAGGCAGAAGCAGGCACAGGTGGGAGGAGGAGGTGGTGGAAAGCCAGTGATGGTGCAGCACCAGAGACATGGGACATGGGACCAGCTCTGCTCCACTGGGCAGTGGTCACTGCCTCAAGGCTGCCAGAGTTTGAGAAGAGTTTGGACATTGCTGTCAGGTGGAATTCTTGGAGTTGTGCTATGCAGGGCCAGCAGCTGGACTCAGTGATCCCTGTGGGTCCATTCAATTCAGGATAGTCTATGATTCCTCAGTCCTCAGCAAGCCTCTGCGGGCCTGTTTCTTTTGTTGGGGGCTGTGGAACATGGATGTTTTCTCTGGGGGAAAGTGAGTTTGTTGTGAGGGTCTGTGCTTTGTGGTGATGGAGAAATGACAGAGAAAGGTGGAGAAAAAAGAGGGCAAGTCATCAAAGGCTGGTGGTGGAGAAGCCAAAGGTGAAGAGAGGGGAGAATAGAAATATCTTTCTGGAGGAATGCAGACACCCGTTGCTTATACCATTTTTTATAATAATATCACACAATTCCCTTTATAACTCCCTCAGATGTGCCAGAGGAAGCTGCAGTGTGGCAGCCAAACCTTAGCTTGCAGCCATTTGTTCCCAACCCTAACCCAACATCTCTGTGAGGCAGCACCAGTGCCTGGAGCTCGGTCTCTCAGCGCCCCAAAAAGCCACTGAAAAGCCTTGGGCACAGCAGGGAAGCATCCTACTGCTTCCCTGTAATTAGACTTGTGAAAATGCCTTGAAGAAAAGCCTGAAGAGCTTGCTCCTGGGTGGGAGATTTCTCTCGAGGGCTGATCCCGCAGGCAGGTAGTGCCAGCCTGGCTCAGGATTGCATTGCTGAGTTGTGCTGCCCAGCCAGGGTTTAATTTCTTATGGCGGTGATTAAGACTACTCATTTAGGGACATAAAAGGAGTTGGCCCTCTAATTGCATGTACAGATGTTTGCAGACATAAAGCAAAATGATGCAGGGAGGCTATAGCATCCTGCTCGCTGTTCCGTACAGGGAGACTGGTGCCAAGATGAGGAATTAGAAGGACAGCATGAAAAATAAACCTAAGGAGCCTTTGTTCACCTGTAAAGGAAATCATACTGGAATGGCCACCAAAGGAGAGGTGCAAAGAGAATGTGTGTGTGTGGAGTTCATGTTGTCCATGCTGGGTTATTTTGCTGCATCCAAGGCAGGCTCCGGGCCACAGAGCCACAATCAGCAGTGCAGCCAGGAAGACCTCATCAGCCCAATCTCCTGTGGTGCTAATTAAGAGAAAAGAGTTTCTTCCATTTCATTTTTGACAAAAGGATTTCCACACATCACTTCATTCGGTTACTTTTCGCCAGAGTCTGGCAAACCAGGGAAACACTGTTCCCTTTGTCGTTGCTGTTAATTAAGCCAGGGCTGAGGCACCCTGGTGAACCTCAGGTACCTCTCAATTTGCAGAGGGCCTTGCAGCGCTGAGATGAGCTGCAGGGCTGGAGACACCAGGAGCCCCAGAGGTCCACAAAACCCTTGATTACAGGAGAGAAGTCTAGTTCATCCAAACTCTGGAGGTACAAAGGAGTTGTAATCCTGTATTTCTACCTGCTAGAGTGGTCTAAAAATGACTTTTTCTTTGCTTCTAGTGAACCTCAAGTCTTGTCTGGTTCAGCTGAACAAGCATGTATGGTGTAGTAGGGAACCACAGGGATGCTTCCTGAGAGCTCCACACCAAGTCTGCTCCTTGGCCTTTTGCCTCAGCATGCGCTGCTGCTCCCTCCTGCCTCTCCTGGTTTTAATGAAGTCCCACGTGGCTGGAGAACCTGTCGAAGGCATCTTCAATCCTCCTCTCTGCAAGGCCCTCATCTCCTTCAGAGAAAAGTGAGGGGTTTGCTTTTGCCCTCCTGTGTTTATGTGACCTTTCAGCCTACTCTTTGGTGGATTAAAAGGAACATTTTCTTTCCCTACCCATCTTCTGTGCATCTTGGATTCAGGATCCGAGGAGGAGAGGTGTGGGCATATACAAAATTTCTTTGGATGGTTGGGGTTTGCCCTTCATGTGTATCCAGGCAGGTGTAGCCGATCCTCATTCAGTGCCATTTTTCATCTCTAAGTGCCAGTGCTTCTCCAGGTACCAGTTTTCTGTGGTGAGATCCACCCCTGTATTAGCACCTTTCATCTTCTGTTTAACAGTTCCAGTTTCATTTCTTGCTTGCCCTTGATCAGCACTTGGCACTGACTTTGGTCTAGAGAGGTTGTGTAAGTAAAGGCAGACACAGCACGTGTCATATGTGGAGATAAATGGTCAAATGTCTCAGGTTCAGCTCACAGCACTGATTTCTTGGGTCTTTCCTTTGTTTGTTTCAGGGCACATCCAAGTTTTGAGGACAGCCAAAGGTTATGGAGATGACACCTTAATTGAAAGGGGTCAGAGTGCTGCATATTTCACTTGCATTAACATTCTTTGCATATTCCTTTTTAAACCCAAAGGCTCTGTCCACTGTCCCTTGTTGGCCTTCAGAAAGTGAACTCCTGGTAAAGGGCTTAAAAGACAATATTAAAAGGGGAGAGAAAAAACTGAAAAGGGGATTACAAATTCAATAAAAATTGCTCTCCAGAGTAGACAGTATCTGCTGGACAGGAAATATATTTAAGTTTCTGACTAGCTGCAAAATACCTCAGCCACAGAAAAGTCTTGAGCAGAGGGTGAGCCTGGTGCTCAGTTAATCATCAAAGACAAGCAGAGGACGCTCAGCTTGCACAGGGATCAAGTCTGAAGCCACCTCATGCATATTGCAGTGGCTCTGCCTGTGCGGGTGCTGGAGCGCTGATGGAGCAGCAGCCGCTGCGGAAGAATTCGCTGATGCCTCTTGGTGTGTGCAGCCTGTGCTGGTGGGGATGGATTGCCTGGTTTTGGAAGGTGACAGCCAGCCCACTGTACACTTAGTTCACCAGGTGCTTGGGGTATGTGGTGCTCACATGGAGATCTTTGGTGGTCTGGGATTTGAAGAGCTCTGAAAATGGGCGGTTCTGTGCTTTGGCCCAGTTGGTCTCAGCTTTCTTCTGGAGTGGGGGCAAGTTATTTGGGGATTCAGTTGTCAGCAGCAGATGCTACCTCTAAATCCCTCTGCGTTGTGAGAGATTATTGGCTACTGCACTCATCCAATGCAGATTATCACGTGGGTAATTGAAGATTTTTCATCAGTATCTCCCTATTCTGGATCTGACCACAGTGGGGGAAGTGCTTTCAATCCCACCAGCAGACAGTGGAGAAGGCAGCAGCTCCGACTGTGCCTGTGCCCCGTTCCCTGAACGCTTTTGTGTTGCAGGCTGAAAATGTTTAGGTTGGGCCGGTTCTTTCAGTGGATGCTCTTTGTGCCAGTGCCTTTCATCCGAGCGGCGGAGCGAGCGGGGGTGGGACAGGCAGGATGCTGGCGCAACCCCCTCTCTGCAGGGTGCATGAAGTGCCTCGTGGAGACTTTGTTGGAGTCTTTCTAAGAGCATCTGCCTCCAGTTGGGGTAATTAGTACTCTCAAGCTGTAGTAGTGAGTATCTCGTTGATGGAATATGAAAGTGAGCAAAATGTCAGTTCAGCACTGCGTGGAGGCCTCACTGACACACAGGCTGCTTCTGAAATTGCTGGCGTTTTTTTCAGCTAATTGCCTTTTTAATCATAGTGAAATTGCTCCTATTTGCATGAATATTCCAACAGCAGGATCGGTTTGCTCTTGTCACAGATACTCACTACATATCACATTCAGTTTTGCTTAATATGCCTCATATTTAGAGGATCAAACTTTTTTCCCTCTGTTTTATTCTTTTGTTTCCCTTTGGCTGCCACAGGATGGGCAAGTGTTTTTTGTTTATTCCGAAAGATGTCTTGAAATAAATAAAATGTCTGGAGAAAAGAAGGCTCTAGGGAGACCTCATAGCAGAGTTCCAGTACCTAAAGGAGGATTACAAAAGAACAGGAGAGGGACTTACAAGGGCATGGGACATGGGGGAATGGCTTTAAACTGACAGAGGGCAGGGTTAGATTAGATATAAGGAAGAAACTCTTCCCTGTGAGGGTGGTGAGGCCCTGGTGCAGGTTGCCCAGGAAAGCTGTGTTTGTCCTATCCTTGGAAGTGTCCAAGGCCAGGCTGGATGGGGCTTGGAGCACCCTGGAATAGTGGAAGGTGTCCCTGCCCATGGCAGGGGGTGGGACTGGATGATTTTTAAGGTCCCTTCCACAACAAACCATTCTATGATTTTTTAATTATTATGTGTTCTCCTCTGCCCCTTACCTGCTGCCCAGCTCCCTGAAGGCTCCCTCAGAATTAGAAAACAGAATTCCTGGGAGTGATTCCTGGGAGTGGCCGTACTGTTCACTCTGCCAGCATCAGCGTGAAGTGCTCCTGATGTGGTGTAAAGCCTCGTGCACCTGAATAGTCCTGGTCACTGCCAGCACCACTTGGGACTGGTGCAACTGCTGGGCATGGGAACCTCTGCCCTAGGTCGGAACGTGGCTTGTACGGAGCACCCAACAATTCAGTGTTCAGGCTGTTAATAGGACAAGAGGCCACAGATGGGGACAGGCAGCTAGGGGACTGCAAGAGCAGGGAGGCAGTGACCTCAGCAGCCTGGTCAGGGTGGTACCCCAGGTGCAGACCTTGCTTAGGTGGCCGTGGGGATGCAGCAAGAGGAGCTGGCATGGCCAGGGATGCCCTTTGCCCTGAGCTCTCCCTGCCAGAGCAGAAGGGAGGGCAGCACTCCAACCTGCATTGGAGACCTGGCTCCATCACTACCCTTGGCTTGTTAGCAGGAGGAAGATCTGCATCCTCCAGGAGGTGTTGGAAACAACCTGTGATGTTGGAGAAACACATGGTGATGAGGATGTCACAGCTCCCTCAGAGGGATGATGCTCAGGTATTGGTAGGGGGCAGTGAAAACGTTGCTCAGAGTTAGCAGCACACGAGGATGGACCCATCCCCTTCCAAGGCAGTAAAGCAGTAGGAAACAGGCTGGGCAATCAGTCATCTCCAACTGTCAACTTTTAAGCAGAAAACATTGATTTTAATGGTAATTTCTGCATAAAAATTAATGGCGCTATAAAATCTTAATTTGGAGTTTCAGAACAAATAATGTAATAGTAAAAGGCAGCATCCTGGAGTAATTTGAAAATGAATTAGGCCAGTGGAATGAAACTTTTCCCACTGAGACGCCTTTAATTGATCATCTCCGTAACAGCTAGTTTACAAACATATCATGAGAGCACTTGCTGCCCTGGTACCTTCCAGGCAGCACATCCAGCATCAGTATGGAAACCAGTACATCCTTCCGTGTTCCTGCTGGGTCCCAGCGAGGACATGGTGGGGAGGAAATAAATCAAGTGCAGTCATGTGGTCGGTACAACATGAGTCTTTGAGGTTTGAACGAGGGAAAACACTCTCCCACAAGTAGCAGAAACCACAAATCTGAAATTAGCAAAGCCCTTCAGATTGGCAATAGGCAAGTGGTGAATCCCTGTGGATCCTCTGTGCTGACAGCACTATTAATACATCAGCCAAGGGCTTGGGTGAGGGTGGGGAGAGCTGTGTGTGCATGGGGAGTAATATGTTTTTGACATCTGGTCTCATTCGTTGGAGCAATACCAGGGGCTGAGCTGTGAGACAGGGCAGGAATGCTAGAGACTTCCTCTGAAATGTAAAATAAAATTTGCTGCTTCTTACTTAATTACAGTCATGCCGGTTGCTATGTTGAAATGCTGCTTTAAAAGCCTTTGTGAGTAATTAGTGTCAAAAATATAAGATCTACAAAACCATAAACTCACAGCTTGGTAATATTACCAAGTACTAATTAAAAAAAGAAAAAAGAAAAGTCTCTCTTTCATGATAAGATTTCCAGCATAGCAAAAGATAAAAACGATGCAATTTGCAGATGATAGGAGAGGAAAAAAAGGAAACCTGAGAGAAGAACGTCAGTATCAACAAGGCTGTAGATCTCTGAGTGATTTGGTAATGGTAAGGGTAAGGGAAGTGAAATATTGGAGTCTCAAGACAGAAATATAGTCCAGGAATATATCCTGGAGGCCTCTTCTGCTATGCAGACAGAAATAAGGTTGAATATCAGGCACTATGGACAAGAGGGATAAAAATACTGCTGTATTTGAGACTAAACCTGGCGTGGCTCTCAGGAGAAATGTCCTAAGTGGCAGAAAAATTAGAGATATCCAATGCAAATCTGCAAGTGTACTGTGGCGTCTTGTGAGGGATATGGGACATCCCACCCATATTCCTCCTGACCAGTCTGTTCCCCTCTCTGGACTGGTGTTACAGAAGCAGATCCAGTCCAGCAGAGGGAAACCAGGCTCACGTGCAGCAGCTCAGAGAGTTTGGTTGTACTGAGATGAGGTGTTTATCCTTCAGAAAAAAGATTGAGACCTTATTAAGGTATAAAGAAAACCCTGCTGGGAATAAAAGATCAAGGCTATTTGGGTTATTGTCAAATACATGTGTCAAGGGACAAAGCTAGTCTGAAGAAGGACCTGAATTCTACAAAACATAAGCTGATTTTTTTTTTAACAGCACTTAATAATGCAATTATAATAACAACTTGTGCTTTCTCAAGCCTTCCAGTTTAAGATCTGAAAGCACTTCACAAACATGAATTAAGCCTTCCAGGACTGTTGCAAGGTACAGCAAACATTCCTCTATTTTACAAACTGAAAAACGGAGGAACAGCATGAGCACAAGGCAGCACAGCATGTGGAGGAGTATGCCTTTATTTTAATCAGGTTGGGCATTGCCTCAGGGCTTTGCTTGCTCACCAGGTGCAGTGCTGTGGCTGTGCAGAACCCGTCTCCTCATGATGCTGTGAAGTTTTTCATTCGGCACCTTCTTCTCTCTGATCCCTCAGCCTTTGTGGAAATGGTCGTTTGTGAATAGAGAAGGAGAGCATTAGAAGGTGGCCACACAGCCATTGATGGCTCACGCTGCTCTGAGACCCCAGGTGTCCCTCGACACCAGTGGATTGAGTTTTCTTGTCCCCAGCCTCCTTAGTGTTTCGGTGTGTGCCAGCAGCACCACAGGAACCCGGGGCAGAGGGGCTCCTAAGCCATTTGCATCCAATGTGGTTTGTAAATCCCTGGACTCAGAGTGTCACTGTGCTGTCGAGGGAAGTCCCTTCCTCTGGTGCCCACCACCAGATACACAGCTGGAGAGCAGGGGAACCACAGACTCATCTCTTGAAGTGCTTCTCTAAGGTTTCTGTTCCCATTTCCAATTCAACAGAAGCCCCTGGAGGCAGGTGGGCATTTGGGACTGGGAGCTGGGCTGTTTGATTGTACCAGCCATGGGAAGGAAGCTGCCAATGGTTTGGTTGCATATCATGGGCTGTTTCGAATTGTGGACCGCTCCTTTCACCTTGACAATGCTCTTGTGGTGGGACCATTAGTATGGGTGGCAAGTCAGCAGGAAATAAAATTGTCCTGCCCTTAACAAACTGGCCTCACCCACCCTTGAAGACATTATTTTGTTTCCTGGGTGTTTTAAATTAAGTGGCATTTCAGCCAAGGTAGTTACATATAAATTGGGTGGGATAATGCTTGCTTGAGCTGACCATGCCCAGCTGGTGCCTGTTAACTCCCTGGTTCTGCATCCATTCCTGCCTCTCTCCTTTGTTCACCAACACAGTTCCCTTTAGATGTCATAGGTATCTAGATATGTGCATTTGCTCCTTGTTTTTCCTCACTCTCCCTCTCTTTGTAGCATGAGAACACAGAGCAGCTAGTTTTGACAGGTGTGCCATGCACAGAGCTTGGGGTCTTGGCTTTAGCGTGCTGTGATGGCACGTGGGTGAGCAGGATCGTGGGTGAGCAGGATCTAGGGTGAGATCAACAGGAGGCAGCTGTACTTGGGAGGAGACTCTTGCACATGTCCATGGCACATGTTCTTTGTTTCTATACCTCAAGTTCATCCTCTAACTCTGAGATCATATACAGGAACGTTTCTTCAGGTTGCAGAATGAACTGTTTCATGGCTTCTTCTCGTCATCCAGAGGACCAAATATCCCTTGGATTTTTCTAAAGGCTGCTTTGCAGGAAAGCATTCCTAGAAAAATTAATCTACCTCATTGTAAGTCATGCCTCAGTGTTGGGGGAATCTTACTTTTCTTCTGCCATGCAGCTAATCACTGAATGTGCTCAAGCTTCAGCAGCTCTCTGTTGTTTGGTAGAGATCAAAAAAGAACAATTGGTGGTGTCATCAAATCAGTGCAGCCAGTGAAATCAAAGCCTCAAACACCATCAAAGGTCTACATGTCTCACAGAGGAAAAAGCCACAAGAGCAACAGAATGGCTGTGCTCCCACTGCTGCTTTGATCCCATTGGTGATGTTGGGGAGGAAATCAGATTGCAGCATTCCTCCGGTCTGCCTTCTGCATTGAGAGATACTGAGTGCCTCAGTAACAGTAGAAAACAAGGAGGGTGTGTGTTCAGGAGCACTTCAGGCTTTGGGATAAGTGTTTCTAGAGAGTTTGCTGGGAACAGAAATGTAACTGAAATCAATGGCAGCCTATCTGCTGTTTAATGACAAGCCGATACGAGGCAGCACTGGAGTACAGCGTGTTCTCACCTGCCTCTGTGCTAAGTGGACAAGCTGCTGCGAGCTGATCCAGCTGGGAAGTGTGCTTGTGAATTACACCCTCCGGAAGAGAGGCTGGGATCCCACGAGCTAAGCCTGCATCGGAGGGAAAGGCTGTGACCTCCTGGCTGCTCGGAGCAGCAGAAGGGATGCTCACAGCCACTGCTGGCACATATCAGTAGCACACGTGTGTGCAGAAGGAAATAAGGGCTATTTATCTCCCGGATAGATATGGCACTTCAGTGGAAGATGGGGTTGAATTTTCCAGCAGCAGCTCTGCAGTGTCTCTCCTGAGCTGGAGACAGCTGTTTGTCATCCGCGCACTTACCTTACTCTGGCACTCGGCGTTTGAGGGATGGCTCTGCTCATCCTTAATGTAGATGTAGGGCTGGGTGTCAATGCACCATTGAGGGTGAGTTGTGGGAACCTCCAGACTCCCTTGGTCTGACATTATTGCTGTATTAGAAGGGAAAAGCAGGATAAAAATCTGCAGCAGCCATGGTAGGAGGAACAATTGTCCGTTGCAACATGTTTGTTATCAGTCTGAGCATGGAGTCAGATTAATGCCATTTGGATCATTGCTGCCAGATGGAGGCCACAGACAGAGACAGGCTGGACTGGATGGTGTCCTGGTGTTGGTGGCTGTGCAGGCTCAATGCTTTCTCTATATGATACCCTGACTTAGAGGGAATACAGAAGATGATGGTGGAGGTGAAGTGATGCTGCAAGGCTTTGGAGGACACTTCTCTGTAGAGAAAGACTAGGAACAGGCTGGAGGCCAGACTTATGCCTGGTGAGATAGGACTAGTTCTGCACCAGCAAGCCCATTTAATGGCTGAGGGTCAGTATTCAGTACTGGGGACACATGGAGAAGGTTCAGGTGTCTGCGTTAGCATCCAAGTTAGTTACAGGTGCAGCTGATGCTTTCAGGACATCTGTTTGCACAGCTGAGCCAAATTCTGGGAAGATGGGCATCATGTTTGCCACCAACCTAGACAAAGCCTGCTTTGGACCTTGAAAAATTGTCAATGATTTGGTTTTTTTCTTCTGTCATGCATACTGGCAAGCTGTAGCAGGAGAAGGTGCTTGAATCCAGGCTGAAGTGAACTCTGAATGAATCCATGGGTTGATTTGCTGTCCTGTCTCATTTCAGCCTTTGAGTTTTTACAGATCCCACAGCCAGGTGACAGGCCATTTGCAGTGGTGGTGAGGGATAAGCCAGGACACCGTGTTGCCATTGTCAGTATTCAACTGGAGTCCTGCAAGATCAGAGGTCTGATCTCTTGTTCACACAATTCAGCTGTTGTAGGTTGTCAGGGTGTCAAGGTGACCTCTGAACCAGGGAGGCCACTAGGGCTCTGCAGCTCTGAAGACAGAGACCAGCTGTGTTGCAGGGTGGAGCTGGTTGTCAGTGCTCTTGTCCTGCAGCTGGGCATCAGCATATTTGGGAGTGTCAGTGAGCCCATGAGTCTTCTGGAAGGAGAGATGTAATTCATCTGCACAATCCTGCTCTTGGCTGTGCTCTGATGGCTGCTTTCCCCACTGAGCTGTCCTGCCTGGACCCTCTGAAGGAGCACCTAGCCATCCTTTACAACCAGGAGCTCCTTTTAGGCAGCTCTCTTTGCAGCCTGGCTGTCATGGCTCTCAGTCTGCTCATTCTGAAATGCCCTTACAATGGTTCTGGACGTCTCTGGGAGAAATTTCCCATATTTGTCCCCTCACTCAACAGGAGTGTCAGCATCCACAGGATTTCTTACAGCTCTGAGAATGCCTTCCACCGGGAACCTGCCTGCACCAAAGTACCCTGGCACAGTTTGAGCTGCAGTTTTGTCTGATCCTTTTAAGAGCTGGGAATGGCTGTTTTGATGTCTGATATCTGTGAACATGAAAGGCTCCTTTCCTTCTAACTGTGCACTGGGCAGAGCAATGCCTGTCTCTCCTAATCAAAAATGTAATCAAAGATCTCACTTCTCGTAAAAAATGTATTAAGAGGAAGAAGAAACGACGCAGCAGATTTCTATTGGCTTCACTGCTGATTTGCTCTGGTTTCTACTTCTGTGCTGTTTCCTCCTGCCTTTCACAAAAGAACCCCCACCTCAACTTTCCCCATGTCTTGACATGTTTAATTGCAAAATGTTGAGCTTTGAAAACAAAACAAACAAAAAGAAATCATTGTATTTGATTCAAACGAAATATCGATCGTCCTTGAGTTCCCACACCACGGATATTGGCAACGTTTTGTCAGCACCAAGAGTGAGTAGAAGGATCACAGCAAGGAAGTAAATTTTCCAACTGGAAGGAAAAGAAGCTGAGCCAGGAAAATAGCTGTGCCCAATCACTCCCTGTCCCACAGCTGTGTCTTAATGAATGGTCTGTTGACCTGATGTTAATGTTTCCAGTTTACAATAGGCAGCATTTCCCTTAAACAAGATACTGATAAAGTGAAACAAGGGAATAGAGGGGGTGGAGAAGAGATTTGCAAAACATGCTGGAGTGAGAAAGTCGGAACATACCGTGTGTGTCTCGGGAGTGAGAACATGTCTCAGTGTGTGAATAAATATATAATGTATAGACATATGCTCTCTCTTCTCAGAAACTCTACGAGTAGTCCCAGATTTTGCTGCTTTCAGTAGCATGGTAAAGAAAAAGGCTGGGGAAAGGTGGAGCTGGTGATTGAGGGTTGGAGGATGATGGTTTGGATGGAGCATCCTCACTTTCTGGAAAGGAGACTGGTCACAAAGATGGTCTCAGGCATCACCTGAGCTCTTGTGTAGGGAGCAAGTGGTCTGTCTGGAGAGACATAAGGCACTCAGGTTTGCTCATTTTCATCTTGCAGGCACAGGCTAATGGAGATCAGATTTTCACACAAATTCAGCTGAGAAAAAAAGAGAACGGGAAGAGGATTCAGGAAAGTGTTAGCACAAAGTTATTTGTTAAATGGATTTTTTATTGTTTTCCATGAAGCCTGCACAGAGCTGTTGTCCTTTTTTAAATTCCTCTTCTGGCATTTGTTCCCCTTTTCGCTGCCTCCACAATTCTTCCATTCAAGTTGAAAAAGCTACCTCTGAAAGACCAGTGTAACACTAGCAGAAATTACTAGCAGCAGTGATTTCAATATTCAAATGGACAATATATTTAGTAATAGACTGGGAGTTGCATAAATAGAGTATGAATGCCTGGTAATGAATCATATCAATAATTTTCACATACAGACTGTGCCTTACATTTCTCAAAGGCCTTTACAAATACCAATTGATTCTCACAGCAGGGCTGCTCAGTGGAGGAGTTGTTATTAGTTCTAGTGGAGGGTGAGGATATTGAGATGCAGAGAAATGATGCTACTTGTGTAGTTCATGCTGGGACTCAAAGTGAGGAATAAACTTGGAAGCTCCTGACTCACAGCTCTTAATCATGGGACTACATAGCTCTGTGTGATTTCTTTGGCTTGGCTGGAAGTGGCTGTCCTCATGGGAAGGGGTTTTTGTCAGACCCCAAAGTCTGGGGCTGACAGGATGTGGGTAAAGGCAGGAGTAATTAACACACAGTGAATGGCAGAAGTGGTCTTGAGCAAGCTGTGCTTTAAGCTCACAGTCAGGAGTAGCACCCCTGCCCCACACAGGTCAGGGTTGGAGGGGTTTTGACCTATGGAAACTTGGTTTTCCAGGAAGAAAAATGGCAGCTAATGCATCCAAACTCCATAAAGAGAAAGGGGCATCTTGAATCCAGCTGCACTTTGTAATTCTCACCCACCTCAGTCAAGGAGGGCAATGGCTGAAGAGTACCTGAAATACTGGAAGTGTCTTCTCTAGTGTAACATCTGACTCAGCATTCACCACCCTGCCCATCCTCTGTTTACTGTTGCCTGTCTTAATTCTGCAGTAAATTGTTGCAGCCCTTAATGTTTCTCCCAGTGACCCCGGGATGCAGTCAGTGATGAGCAGAAAGGCAGGTTAAACAGCACATGCCTCAAACAAGGAAAACCTAATTTATCTTTTGCCCTCGTGTTGTACTGAACTCACCAAGGCTGACTCACTGCTCAGAAGAGGACATGCTCTCAACCTGTATAAAACCATGACATGGTACTCCCAGCCTTATTTTCAAGCACATTTTATTCTAACCTTTTACTTGATGTTTCGAGTGACACTGTACACTGAGAAATTGTCTAGAAACTAGCCACGGTGGCACTTGGCTTTTTATTTTTCTGAGAGGTTACATCATCTCCAACACATCAGCATGTTAAGAGTCCTTCAAATAGGCAGAACAACACACACTACATTGCACTTGTCTGTATCGAATTTCTTCTGCTGTAGCATTGCCCAGTGACCCAAATTTCACAGGTCCTCCGTCACAGTTCTCCACACTCCTAAGCCACCCAAGTCATTTTGCCATCTCACAGGAGGTTCTTGTGCTCTAAATCATCAGTAGTTGGGCTGAAGCTATCGATTCTTGTCATCATGTTGCCAGTTCTTCTCCATGGTCCTCCACGGAGACCAGCAGGGGACTGAGGATGGGAGAATCATCCAAGTTCCTCTTGAGCTGAGGGACAACGGAGGAATGGGCAACCCAAATTGTATTTTCAGAACTTAATTGCTGAGCCCCAACCCCAGTCTGGCAAACACTGCCTGCTCTTCATACAGGGATCAGAGGCAGAAGGCAGCAACCTGGGACCCACAACCCAGAACCAAATTTTCCACCTTGGACTTGCAACCTTTGGAAAAAGCATTTGTATTTCTCAGGGCTGTCCCACTGAGACAAATTTTAGCTTTCAAGCTTTAAGAACTGTTTTAACAAGCTTATTGAGCAACTTCATTGTCTTGTCTTCCAGATGAGACTTGGCCATATCTACTCTTTTAAATCTCTTTTTTTCCCCTCTACCTCCTCATCAACCTATTCAGCATGGAGTTTTACCTTTCCCTGACCATTTTGTAACATATTAATACTCTTTTTTAGTGATCTTTACCTGATCTAAATAATACTTGTGGTTTCATTAACTCTTTCAGAGAAGAATCTGTGTATTAGTGTCAAAAAGGCTTTTTTCTACACATAAACTATGCTCTTTCAGCCAGATTATGTTATATTCCTCTAGGCTCTACCTCAGGTATTTTGTTCCATGAGCTGAGTCTAGCATGTTTAGGGAATAGACTTTTTTTTTCCTTTTCTCTTCTTGAGAAAAAGAAAGAAAAAGGAAAACATAGCAACGACAGCATGGCAACAGCAGCTGCAGCACAAAGGGAAAATAGGCAAACAGACTTCCGAAACGTGTATTCACTGGTAAGCTATTTTTACTGGTTGGTGAGTGAGTATGTGGGGGTATTATAACAAAATAAGTGAGAAAATAGCTTACAAATAATTCATAAGTAACTTTAGATGAGAACACATCTTAATGACTTCATCCTCCCAGCTAGCCCTCATGCTGCATGAATCTCCACATTCACAAACTTGCAGGTCACCTCTGATCCGTGATTTAAACACTGCAAATTTGTACACAGACACGTATATAACATTCCATACAAAAAATAGTGTCAGTGGAGCATTAAGGTTAAATAACTGGGCACTATAAAGTAAAGAATTGTGCCTCCCTGCACAGCAACTTAAGGATAAATCCATGTCATTGCATCCTCCTCTGCCTTTGCTCCAGAGAGCAGAGATTTCCCCACAGCCTGGATGTTTTGGGGGGACTTGCAGGATCTGTCTATGGCTCCTGCCTCTGCTGCCAACCTGCTTTGTGCCCCTGGGCACTTTTGATTGCTTCTCTGGGGACTTCTTTCCCCTTTTCCCTTTTGTCTGAAGCACACAGGCAGGAACCTCCAGCACAGGAATGCTTATATTTGCATCTTTGGGCAGAGCTCAGCCACATTTGGGGCCATGTATGTGCTGAAAAGTGACAACATAATAAAGAGTAGCATCTTCCTTCACCAGCCTGATCTAGTGGGCAGCATCCCCCTTGAGTTGGAACTACCTGATCTTCAAGGTCTCTTCCAACCCAGACTATTCTGTGATTCTATGAAATCTTCTGCTTCACCATCCTCTCCCCAAAATGCCCCACTCTCACTGCAGACCAGTAAACTGTGGGAAGTCTTTCTCTAAATTCAAAAAAAATTCATTGAGAGCTTGAGAGAAACAGATCCAAAGTGTTGAACTCCTTTACAGTTACAGCCTGATCTGTTGTGCTGTGTGAGCCCTTTTTTCCTGTTCAGTTATGATCCATGGGAGACTAAAAGTAAACACAGTCTCTTAAGTCTCCTCCACAATCCTGATGCTTTTACTGGCACGGAGAGGGGCCCAGCTCGGCCCTCTGCAGCCAAAACTAGATTCGTTTGTCTTTAGAAACAACACAAATCTGTTTCCCTGGTTAAATAAAGTCATTTGCAGGGTTCTGTTGTGGGAAGGATGTGTCAGCTCGTCCTGAATGGAGCAGTCATGGGGATGAATGGGTTGGTTGTTGGGCTGGAACAGCCCTGTGCACACTGAAGGGCCCTTCCCGAGGCAGGCTGAGCCCTGGCTGGGGCTGTGCCCAGGGGATGCTGCAGGTGCCTGGGCATCACTGCTGGCTTTATTGTGGGCATTCCCTCCCCGCACCGTGACACAGAGTTTGGGGTTGATTATTGCAGAATTGAATCCCACATCTTGCACGTTCCCTGCAGCCCCATGGTTTGGGAAAGCTCTGGTTTCTGCAGGACAGGAGGCAAGCAAGACTCGAGCTCCAAGTCCTTTGGGCTCTTTGTTGCTCTGATGCTGTAGGAAACCCATTTCTTCCTGTCTGCCAGTCTCGGGCTGTGCTGGTACTTCCTTGCCCTTCAGAGCTGTGACAAGCAATGACTACATAATGTTTTTCAATTCTCCTAACTGCTGTAGAGTTACTTGTTCTAGAAATTTTGGCATGTAACTGGTAGGAAAAAAGGTTGGTGATGTTCTCCAGAGGACATCAGGAATTAGGAAGCAGCAGCTAAAGTGGTTTGGTTCCCTCTGAGGTTTTTTTCAAATATAGTTGAAAACAAGCAAGTGGAATGAGATGCTTAGAAACACTTTGTTTGTGAGGTTCTTTCTAGTTTTAAATTACTTCGTTTAAACATCTTTGTCCGTGAAACCTCCAAGGGAGCTCATCCGCATGTTTTCTCATCTGCATCTTCTGCTTTCTGTCTGGTTCTTGCACAAGAAAGAATGTTAAGTATCTCATGTACATCTATAGAAATAAAGCAATTGAGTTATAAAATAGTCTGGTTGAGTAGGACGAGGTCAGTGATCTCAAATAATCCTGACACCAAAGTCAGGACCTGCTCTGTATTACAGTTCAGTGTTTGCTGAGGTCTTTTCCTGTGGCTTTCAGTAACATCTGAGTATATATTAGTGCTGTTTCTACAATGTATTTAGAGCACAGCCTAGATTGGAGGCATTTGAAGAAATACTTCTTGACTCTTTTGCTGTTTTGTTTGTATTTTTTGCTTGTGAAAACAATTCTCAAGAGCATTGTTAGGTGGGTCAGAGCAGGAACACCTCCGGGCACGCTGGGGAATGTGTGAAAGCAGGTTTTGAGGGCTTTTATTTTCACACCATGTTTCAGCTCTGTAGTGATAAGTGTTTTCTGGAGTACAGACCTGAAGTCCCTCCCCTTTCAGGTCTCACTTGTTGAAATGTAGAAAGGTTTTTTTTTTAAGTTTCAGGGTTTTGCTAGCAGTCAGGTTGTGTCGCTCTTAGCCAGTGACAGGTCTGATCAGCAGCAGGGCAAACAGCACAAAGTGGGAACTGCTGTTTATTTTAGCAGCTGATGGCACTAGACAGGTAGGATTAGGGCAAGACATATGGCAGAGAGGAAAGATAATGGCACAGCATGGGAAAAAATGAGGCAGGAACAGATCTTTTAGGCAATTCTGTATTGGCAATTGACCTACAACTCCAAACAAGCCCAATATACACTACAAGAATTTTTACCATACCCTCTGGGCTGTGTGCTGGGTAATTCCCATGTCCTTCAGCAGGTGGGATAAATGCTGCTGCGTGTAGACATCTGGGAGTCCCCTGAAAATCATCTTAATTCAGGACAATATTTTAAACTCGCAGGTGTGGGGAAAGAAAAAATGTGTTCCCTTTTCTTGCAGGCAGAACCAGCCACTGCACACACACCTGGGTCTAAAACCCCAACTTGTATGTGCTCCTTTCAGCCAGACCCAGAGCATCCTGTGCAATAAGAGGATGTCACAGTGGTTTTGTTGCTGCAGCGTTGTAACCACAGACAGCCCAATTACTTCAGATGGGCCTCAGTCAGTTCATTCATATTTGATTAAGAACTTTTTGAAAGATAGGCATATAGAGCTAAGAGCTGGCTCCAGCCTTAGTTATTTACATCAGGATGGGGGTGATAAAATCTTTTTTTAGTGTCAGTGTTTAAATATTTTGGCTCTCTATTCCAATATTGTGGCAAGAAGGAGCCATATGTGTTCCTAGAAAGAGAGCCTAGTGCAGCCGCTAATCAGGAGAGGATCTATTAATGTATTAGCATTCAGAATAATGAGCAAAACCAGCATGCACTGCAGAGACTAACACATATCTTCAGTCTGCAGTTTTCAAGTGTTTGGAAAATGTTGTGTTCCTCCATCTTTCTAAAACTGGTGTTCTGCCAAAAGAAGTTCTCTTCTGTTGTTAATTTTAGAAAGGTTAAATCTATCTACAAAAGCAAGCATAGCATGGAGTGCTGAAAACCAGGAGGATGTGGGCACTAACAGGCTCCCAGGCTTTAGAGTTCACAGCAGGAGCTGACTTGGCAGGGAAACTTGTAGGCTTGTCCTTTCCTTCCCTTAATGATATGCTGAGTAGGGGACAAGACATGAAGTCCAAGCTCCATACCAGCTCCCCTTTCTCCAGAAAGCCCCTGCACCACCTTTCTCCAGAAAGCACTGGGCAACATGTGTGTATCTCTGCAGATCACTACTGGGCTTCAGGGAAGCTTGCCAAAGACTTGGCACAGGAAAAGGGCAAATTTTAAAGAGCTCCAGAGTGGGAGAGATTGCTGGTAGAGCAGCTTGCATGCCTCGAGGTCATTGCTAATGAGCAGCATCTTGCCTAAAGAAGTGAACATTTCGTTTTAGTGCTGCTATGAAAAGCAGCCGTACTGTCTCCCCTTTGCATCCCACGCTACTGCCTGCCTTGCTGTGGCATCTGGAGCAGGCTGTACCAGGAAGGGAAGGAAGCCCTCTTAAGGGATGTGGAAGGATGCTGAAGTGGTAGCAGAGCTCAGATGAGAGAAGCTGGAGCATGACAGCTGTTACTGGATCATGCAAAAAGCCTGCCAGCAAAAATGCATCAGTTTATGTGATATCCGGGTGTCTTGTCTTCTGTTTTCATAATTGCATACATGGTGTCTGCATAAATCTCTTCCCCCCTGCACTTGCAGCAGAAGGAGCTGACTGGCGGATGGCAGCACATCAGTGGGAGAACACCAGCAGGAAGAGACAACCAGTCAGATGTGTGTCAGATGTGTGTCAGATGGGGAGGCCCAGGGCCCCAGGCAGATTCCTCGGAGGTTGCTCGAACATGGCGCACTCGCTAAACACAAAACCTCTCCTTTTCCCTTCGGGGAGAGGAGCATGTTCATCCAGACATGAGAACCAGCAGCGCTGTCTTGCCATGTTCTTCAGGAGGTTAGTGCCAAATGACAGCACAGGCAGCAACAGCAGGAACTTTCAGCAAATGTGTCGTAGCCCAAAGGGCCGAGTGTCCCCCCAAGGGGTACAGTAGAATTTCTCCTACTGTTTCAGTGAATACTGCAATCTTCCTATTTATTCACTCCTTAGCTGCAACCTCTGTCTCTTGAGCCGTGGGCTTTCTTCTTGCGGTGAGATCAGACCTGCTCAAGGAGAGAGGAGTCCTATGTCTCTGTTTCACATTGGGTTTTACCATTAAAAGCCCGTTTCAAGAAAGCTGGGTATACCCAACCTGCACAGGCCAGGTGACTTGTTCTTCAAGATTTCCTGCCTGTGGACTACAAGTCTGGTTGAGCAACTCCACAAACAGAGTTACTGGTAACCATCAGCTCCATGAATTCAGAAGTCTTGAAGCTGAGAAAGAAATGCTGACATCTAAAAAATAATAACATCTCTTCTCAGTATAAACTTCTACTTGTGGCACTCTGAGAAATGTGCTTCCCCACAGTGGAGTTGTGAGCTGTTAAGGGTTAAAACTCATTCTTGAGGACACAAGAAAATCATTTTGCGTGTTGAGAATCAACTTCCTTCTTTGACTTTCTGGGTACTGACAACTCAGGCTTACTTTGGTCCTGCTGACAGTCGTGCTGATGGCAGCGATTTCAAATGAAGAAAAACGAAGAAAATGTGAGCCAGCAAAAAAGCGAGAGCAGTAAAAGCACCTTCCTCAGCTCATGCTAACATTGTGACATTTGGTTATTGATGTTGCAACGGCCACTAACGTTATTCCCAGAGCCAACACTTAAATTCCACTTTGGTAGATCATAACTGTAAGCAAGTCACACAGTCCCACAGGAAGGGGTAATTATTGACCAATTCTTCTTGCTCTTAGATGAGCGGTGGCTTTGGTCTGCGCAGCGCTGGCTGTGATGCGGAGCTGGCTCTGTGCAGAGGTGACTAATACGTGTCACCAATTTCCTTGATGTAAAGCTTGAACCTGCATTTTAGCCCAGGGTGCCAGACTATGACAAACAAGAGCTAGGAGAGTGTAATGAATAAACATGGTGAGAATTTCAGCTGTACTCTGCCATCAGGTCCATCTGTTACTCCTTCCCCCACAAGCCTTGCAAACTCAATGAGGCGGGAACAGGCATGCTCCATATACTGCCCCATCCCTCAGCCACAGAGCTAAAGGTCTAACTGTCTGCTTGTCATTAACTTTATCACTTACAGTCCCTTGAGCCATTACTGGTAACAGGACCTTGTTCAGTTCTTTAGCCTTCCATCCACCCTGCTTATAGCAAGACTTGGAGAAGGATACCAAAAAGATGATAAGGATAACTGCGCTAATCACATGATGGCATCTGCAGTGTGGCAGAGTAGCAGTCACTCCAGATGTGCCTCCCCAGCATGTGTCCTCTGTTCATTCCCAGCTCCAGGCACTCTCCCTCCATCTCAGGCAAAGTGAGATGCCCAGCTCCCAAACTCAGGGATTCATTTCCAGTTGGCAGGTGGTGAGTCCTGAAGTCTGTATGACCTATTTTCACTCTGTGTCACGTGCAGGCACTTCAGAGGGGAGTCTTGGGTTTTACTGCTGATTTGCTCTAATCCAGAGACAGGAAAGCAGAGGCTTCTGAGCAGGACCATGAAGCAGGAGCAGCCAAGCAGCGGAACGGCACGTGTCTGGTGTGACTCAGTGAGGGATGAAGGCTCCAGCAAGCTCTGCCTCTTGGGGAGCAGTGGTTTGCTCTGGGGAGGGGGTGCCTATCTCCCAGGCAATGCCGCAGCTTCAGAAGTTGCCGTCAAAATTCTCCGTGGTTCCAGACGTCTCTCACTAATGCAGGGCTTGATAAACTTTGCTGCTTGTGTTCTCTTTCAGACCTCATGCTCCCAGCTGCAGTTCACAAGTGGAGTATCTCCCTGCCTTGGCAACAGGCTGTCTTAATTACAGCCCACACAGATGATTTTTTTTTTTCTTGCATTTCTGCCATAGGTGCTTCCTTCTCTTGTTCCGGAAACTCCATGTTCTTGGTTTACTGCTCCTCTGTTCCTTCCAGGTCAGAGAGCTTCCAGCAAGGGAGGTGGAGAGGAATGTGATAATCAGCTTGGCTGGTTAATGAGCTCCCTGTCTAACTGCGGGTTTCTTGTATGCTCGGTTCACTTGCCAGTCCCTGGTATCTCCCTCAAGTTGTCTCTCTTCTTCTGGCTCTCCTGGGGGAGCGGTTTGGAAGCTGGTTTGAGTTGGAGCTACTTTTCTCTTTGTGCCAAAACACATTCACCGGGGTCAGGTGCAGACCAGAAACTGCCTCTGGATGGCAGGGCTGGAGAGCTACATGAGCCTGAGATTTGGCTGGGAAAACAGAACTTAAAAAACACCCAGTCCCTCGCATTCCCAGCGACAACTGCAGATTCACTGCAGAGAAAGTAACGGGAGATTTTTCTCTCCCTAATTTATGTCTCTCCTGCATATGGCTTCTACGGAGTCGCTGATGTTACAGACAGATGGGTTGGCATTTTACTAGACAGAACACATGGGCTAGATGTTGTTAATGCTTGTTAGCTACTCATTCTGCAGCTTGACCAGTCCAACACGGTCACCTCGCAGATGGTTGGGAAGCTGCAGACGGGGTGCTGGAGCGGTCCAGCCCTGCCCCGCGTGGTGTGACAGCAGATGGGATAACGCACGTCTGGCTGCTCTTTCCGAAGGGATTTGTTGTAGGTCAGAGATAGCCGTGGCTGGGGGATCAGCACAGCTTCTCTGTATAACAAGGAGAAACACTGATTTGTAAAGATCCTGAGATTTTATGGAGGTATTGGCTTTAAAGGCTTAATGTCATAGTTTGGGTTTTGATATGAAATGGGGTCGGAAAAATTCTGTGAGCTCTGTGCCTTGTTCCCATCTCTACTCCTCCATGCTTAATGCTTATAAGCATATTTGGCTGGTGAACACTATTTAGCAGATCTGAGTCTGTTAAAAACTTATAATTTATGACCTCAAGCTCCAACTACAGCCAGCTGCCAGTATTAGTTTAGAGTGACATCCCATGTGGTTTTCCATTCTCTGTGATGTGAGCAATCTGCTGTGATTTACTCTCACCAGCCATGTGTTCAGTGGAACCATTTTTAGGTATCACCTCAGCAAATCTCCACAGGGTGAGTCTCCTTGGTGGCTGGTTTGGACATCCCATCAGAATCTGCAAAAGTAGATACTATGAGTGAATCATGTACATTGCCATCTTCCCTCTCTGACAATGTTCAATTTGCAGCATAATGATGGGAGCCTGAATGAATCCTACAGATGAGACAGGGAATTTTAGTTTCAGCACTTGTTCTCTAAAAACTCTCAAAGCCCTTTTGGAAAATGCATGGGTATTAATCCACACTGAGCAGTAGTTCTTCAAACCTATGATTTAAATTGGATATATTTGTCTCTGTCTGTCCTGAACTGTTCAGTAACATTAATGCACCCTGATAATAGCTGTCACATTTTACCCCAGGGGTTGTTCCTCAGTGATAGGTGAAATCACAGCAGTTCAAAGACCTGTCTTCCAGGATGAAAAGCTCTATAGGAATATTCAGATATAAAATAGTAATAGTATGAATCAAAAAATATGCTTCCCTTATTTTAAAGCCTTTGATCTTATTTTTATGGCATCGCATTTGACAGTCTAAAGGGCATTAACCTGTAGGAGAAACCTTTTGAAAGAAGGTGCTGATTCGCCCTCTGCTGCACAGAGCACTGTCCCCCAGGATTAACACCAGCAGGTTTCCCCCATGGAGAGGGGTGCAGCCCTTCAGCACATGTCCCTGCTCTTTTTCATGTTTCATTTTTGACGTGAGGTGCAGGAGAGCTCACCTAGATCAAAACAGGGAGCTGTGGGGAGAGGCTGGCGCAGCACACCCCGCTCTGCGTTCCTTTGCTGCAGAGCTGGTGCAGCATCCAGGACCCCATCACTGCTGCCCCTCGTGTACACAGTGCCTGGGTCGTGTTTCTGGTTAAGATGGAAGTATATGAGCTGACCTCTTGTTCCAAAGACATTCTGGGGTTGTGGTTCATCTCAGTGTTGAATAATAAGAAAGAGAAAGGAAATGTTTGCTATAAATCTCACTGCACATGGGGCTGTTTCTCACTTACCCCATCCCAGCATTCAATTTTCTTCTTGGCACTGCCAGGCATTTGCTTTTCTTTGCTCAGCAGCTAAAAGCAGCTTTTTCATTACATTTCCTGGAAGGCCCTTTACAGGCATCCATCCTTGTCTGCCTCATAAATTCACTTTATATACCAAGCTGGTGACACAGAGGTCAGAGGTCTTGGCAAGAAACAATTATTATAAAGAAGTGCTCTTCTTCTTTGGGTTACAATGAGGATATTAAAGGGGGGGGGGGGGGGGGGGGAAGTGTTGCTGCAGACAAGGAATGGTCATTTGGGAAAGGGAGGTGACCTGATTGATTAAGTGCTGCACATCCTGCGGGAGCCACAATGTGCAGGCGTCCTGTGAGGCCAGCTGGAACCTGCCAGTTGCCATGAAAAAAAGAAGGAAACCAGTAAACAGTTTGCTAAATAACCTCATAAATATTTCCAGCCATAAGCATGTCTTGTGGTTCAATTTTGTGTTGTTTTTTGTTTTTTTTTTCTTTAATATTTCCCTAATTTTAAATGAACGGCCTGTAATTAAAGTGATTTAGAGGCTACCTGGGGACCTGGTATTTGAGCAGTGCATGATGCTTAGGAGAGATTGATTGGTGAGGCATAACTCAATTGGGGTATTTTGATAATGATATCATCACCCGAGAGAGCCAAGTTCGAGCAATTAAATCTCAAAACCTCGTGTTTGGGTTGTTATAACTTCAGCAGGCAGTTCCTGCATGTGCACACACACACACACATATTTTCCTTGGTATTTTTCTGGGCACTCCAGCTTTTTTGGCTGGCTCTGTGCATGGTGGGTTGCCCTGCGTCTGTCTGTCTGTCTGTCTGGGGTGATCTGAAGTGGTGATTTATGAGCTCTGCAGCCCCAGAGAGAGGGTGCCAGCCCACTCAGCACCACTGCTTCCCCCCTCAACATCTGCACGTGTTCAAGGCGGCCTTTGACATTTAGAAAAATCTCGGCATCTGAAGCAAGAGGCAGAAACAAAAGGATTTTCTCATTTAAAGGTCAGAGCCAGCAGCTTCTTAAAGGAAATTTTCAAATAGGTTTGTTGGACTGTGGCAGGGTTTGTGTGTGTTAGTGAGTGCTGAGGGAGGCCATGGGTGCCGTGGGGAAGCCTCAGGGAGATGAGGGGGTTTCAGGACCAGCAGTGTGGCCAAGGCTCCGAGGCACACATGGCAACAGAGATGCAGGAGGTGATCAGGTGGAAGAGCCAACCCTGAGGACTTCTGCTGATGCATGAAGGCTTTGGGAAGAGGGAGTGAGTGCCCCACATGAGGAGGAGCTCTGAGGGATTCATGTGATGAAGGCAAATTGCCAAATGGGTCGATCTGGTGGGGAGATGTGCATAACCCTCATTGGAGTGGATGGCACAGCGCTCTTCAGGGTAGGGTGGGGAGCACCACAAGGAGAAGGGAAAAGGCAGTGAGAACTGGGTCACAGGGGCTGCAGCATGGCCCTTAGTGCTGGAGCAGCCTGCACAGAGCAGGGAGAAGCTCCGTGTGGAGCGCTGGGTGTGAAGCCGCGCTGCCCCTTCCCTCGGCGCACGGGGGGCTGGTTGCTGTGTGTGCTCAGAGCCGGCGTCCGTGGGGACGCAGCACGGACAGTGATTTATGGAAGGAGCAGAGCAGATGAGATGGGGCCTTCGAGATGCATTCGCTGGGTAAATGTCACCGGACAATGATTCACTTGCTCCTTTTGACCCCTCATACATCTTAGCCTTGGAAAGCACTGTCTACCATAGAGCATGGCCAAGTGGCATCTGCAAAGCAAAGGTTTGTCACCACGCCAAGGGGTGGCTCTGGCAGCCCTGCCAAAGCCCAGGACTTCATCCTTCTGCACACTGTGGAGGTGTTTGAGCCTCCTTTATTCCCAAGCTGAGACACAACTGTCTCGCCTGCTGTGCCTGGCACAAAGCTCCACCATCCCTGTTGTCAGCTTGCCAAAACCCATTCAGGAACTCCACCTGCGGCACTTGAGGTGTGTGTTTGAAGTTGCAGGAACACATGTCCTGCATGGATTGCATCCCCAAAGGCAGTTGTGCTTTCTCAGTGTGGAAATCAGAGGTAGAAAATCCTCACTTCATGTTGAAATCTCAAGTTTTCTAGAATGCTGAAGCCCTCTTCTCCCTGTTTCTGCATTTCTACTCCATACTTTCTCATGATACCACATCCCCATGTCAGCTCTCTCCTTGGGGCATGCAACCACCCTCTTTTCAGTCTTATTCCAGTGTCTGAAGGTCTGCATGACCTTGGGTCTTATGCTCAACCCATGTTTTTCAAGAAGCATCCTTTGTGTGATTAAAGTCACACTGCATGCCGGTTTATAGTGGATGGCACTTTTGGAGCCATTGTTTTTAGCTACCAAAATATGTCAGAGAGAAGAGGAAATGGGTATAAACCTGAGTGCACTTCTGAACCACACCGTGGTAGCTTGTGAGTGACTAAAGGAGACACTGTCACACTTTTCACATAGCTGCCCCTCAGCTGCTGGAAGAAGCAGAGAAGGAAGTGCTGGGTATTGGCTTTCAGGGAAGCAGCACGAGGTGCAAAGAGCCATCTCAGCAGGACCAGGGCAGACAGAAGTCCTGTACATGTTACACTGAAATGGCAGAGAGAGCCTGTTATGGTCCATATGTTGCAGTTTTACGAGCCTGGTTCACCCAGCTGCAAGTCCATCCACCGAGTGGGACATTTGGGAATGCCTATTGCTGATTGCTCCTCCACATCGTCTGCGTTGTCTGCTCCTTATTCATCAGAGAGAAGAACCTGCTTTTCTACCACATTGGTGGTTATTTGAGAGATTTTTACATGTATATCTGAACTATAAAGCCTTGAATAATTTACCGGTTTCCAGGGTTAAGAGGAAGATTTATGATGTTTCCTTCTGGCAGGCGGCTGCTGATCTCGATTCCCCTGAAGAAACAGCTGTGCTAACAGCTCCTTTCTCAGAGCAGCTCCTTCAAGTTCGTGTTGTTCTGTGCTAAATAGACCAGTGTTGATGTGGGTTATGATATAGAGAGGTCTGCCCCTGATCTGGTTGCTGTGGGGTAGCACAGCCTGTGAGGAGACAAACAGGGTGTCACCCTTCAAATCTACAACCAGAGTCACATCCCACCCACTCCAGCAGAGCTGGGTGTGCAGTAAGACTGGGAAGAGTGATTTCCTTTGCTTTTCTAGAAAAGGTCCCCATAGTCCTTAAATCAGACTGAACTGGCAACAGAGCTTAGTGAAAGCTGATATCTTTCCTTTTGCAAGTATTTGAGATCTGAATAAAACATAACAGAGACCTGAATCTTGGTAGTTTAGTGAGCCAGACAGACTTTTCCCATGAATTAGAAGAAACCAATATAGGGCTATGTACAGAGTACCTGAGAGATGGTATTCTCATAGTGCTTAGCTTCAGCATCCCAGGCTGCTCTGTGCTCTGGGAAACTGAGGCTGAGATGGGAATATTTCCATCTCTAGTGAAGCACTGCACTTGTCTGGCTCAGCACAAAGGGGAAAGAGGGAGTGAAGAATGATGGTGGTCCCCAGAGTGTCCTCTTGCATTGTCTCCTCTATGCATTGACTCTGGGATGGATGGGCATATTCACAGGTCCAGCTGTTCCTTTGATCCCATGTATTCAGTTTGACTCTAAGTGTTGATGCTTTTTTCTTTCAGCCCTCTCTTTAAGAGCAACACGCTATAGCAATGATGTCAGTAGTGCTGGGCACAGAGCAGTCAGGGCTGGGTTTGAACATGCTCTGGTCTCTCTCACCCCATTCCCACTCATGGACTGTCCCCATGGATCAGTGACACTTGTTTATGCTCTTCTCAGCTTTGCATTTTATTCCTAGATGGGCTGGGGTGGCTTTTGGCTTCATCGAAACTTAGAATTTTAGGGAATGCATCAGCAGGGTGATTGGTGATTGTATTACATGGAGTGTGCTGTGAATAGTTGGCTTGTGCTGGCACCTGCAAGTTCTTGTCAGCAGGAATTGTGTCCAGGGGTTTGCCTTTGAGGGTTGAGACTATTTTCAATTTTTTAAAAAATTGATTAAAAATGGGTGGAGGGAACCCTAGCTATGAACGGTGAAGAGGAGGATTCGGGTGCCCTTGCAGTTTTGAACCGCTGGAAATTTCACGTTTCTTATTTTCATAAATCCAGTTTTTAGAGCTGGAGTCACAGGCATGCTCTGCATTGATCCAGAATGGTGTGAAACACCAGACCCTGCAGCATTCACTCAGCAGAGCATCCCTGCCATGTGCTCCCCCTCGGTGTTCCTGCACACCCCTGTGCATCCCCCTGCCTTGCCATGATCCCCTGCTCGCTCCTGTTCCTGCCCTGGGCACTTCCCTCTCTGCCAGCGAGTGCACCAGGCAGGGTGCAGGCTGCCTTTTGAAAAGAAATCCTGTGAATTAATGGGAACATATTGCTATTATTTAATATAATCACTTTATTTGTAAAGCACAGGCTGCAGAGGTACTCCCGCTGTTGAACCCAAAGCAGCAAATCTATCTATATATCCCAGTCTATACTACATTATGAACAGATGGGTGAAGAAAAAAAGCAATAAAAACAAATAATAAGAAAAGTAACAATGATAGCAATTTTAAAACACTCCTGGGGGGAAAAAAAGAAAAAAAAAAGTTTCTCCATTTTTTTAAAAGCAGTGTGAGATTGAATGAGCTGCACT
Organism: Corvus cornix cornix; assembly: GCF_000738735.6. Classification (NCBI taxonomy): domain Eukaryota; kingdom Metazoa; phylum Chordata; class Aves; order Passeriformes; family Corvidae; genus Corvus; species Corvus cornix. Next base: position 4,296,885 of record NC_046344.1, on the reverse strand, counting down.
GCAAGTGCATCCATCCTCTAAGTTCACATGTAAACATCTCCCGGCAGAGGAAGAATTGCTTTTTTTCCAAGTGGCTGCCTTGCCTTGTGCCTGTTACAGAAGCAATCATAAGAAACCTGGGTGAGATGTCTGGGGTTTGTAAGCATTTGGGGCTTTTCTTTGATTTTTTGGAGTTCCTGGGGAGACAGAGGCCGTGGGGGTGACAGGGAGGATGGTGCCTCCCTTGGCAGCTGAGAAAACTCAGTGGGAAATACCAATCTTCTCAGAAGCATGTATTTGTCCACATAACTTTCTCTGAACATTATTCTTCTGCCTCTGCTGCAGGAGGAAACTTTGGTTATGAAGAATAGTAGAGAGAAACTACCATTAATCTCATAAAAAAAGAGAAGATATTCAAATGTAGCCTTCACCCACGACACCAGTGAGCTCAAAGTAGAGGAAATTTAAAACATTTATTTTGCTCAGTTTCTGTGGTCATAAAACACAAGCAAATGGTCTGGCACTGGATGCTAAATTTCTTAAGGAATTTACTTTAATTAATTAAACTAGTAAACCAATTAATGGATTTGCTTGTAAATTGTTAGGAAATTAATTCTGTGCCCAAAGAGTGTTTTAAATCTGCGAGGGAGGCTGTGTATTTCATACAGAGCTTAAATTCCCATTTCAGATGCATCCAACTCAGTGGTAAGAGAGCTGGAGACACAAGTGATGCATTCATAATACTCGGACCTTCCTCCAAAACTGGCACTTCCCAACAGCTGAATCCAGGGAGGATTTGCAAAATAAAACCTGTGCTGCTGCCACAGCACCCAGCCCCTGTGCTTGCTGCTCTGCTACAGCCTCACATGGCAGGCACCTTTGGCTTTACATGGGATGGGGATTTACGTCCTTCCCGATGCCTCCAACTGGCTCCTTCATCTGCCATCGCTTCCCTCTTTGATCTGTGTACCCTCAGTGGTACCTCAGGTGCACAGGAGGCATCAGGTAGCTTCAGATCAAAGCACAGGATTTGCTGAAAAACATCCCAGCCAAAATGAAGCTTTAAACAAAAGCTAATTCACTTTTCCACGTGGAAACCTTGTTTCGATTCCCTGCCTGGCTCGGGGATGACGGGGGCATCCTCTCTACCTTGCACTCCTCACAATCCCAAGGGACCCAAACATGGAAAGTTCATAATGTTCTCCCCTCACCTGGCAATCCTCCACTTTGGATCTTGGCATCCTTTGGTTGAGGAGGGGGCTGCTGGCTGTGCCCTGCACCACCTGTGCGGTCCCACCTCGGTCTGACAGGAAGCAGAGCTGCAAAGCAATTAGGAATGGGAGTATTTTGAAGAGGAAAATAGCAGGGGAAAAAAATTAGCATTTGCACTGTGATGTTTTTGCTGTTTATTAATAAACAAGCTGCTTTTGTGCCTCTGGGGGCAGGAGAGGCTTCAAGCATCCCTTATTTCTCTTGCATTTAGCTTTTTTTTTGCTTGTTTTATATGTTACAGGAGATTTGTAATGTCTTCCCACATGTTGAGTTTCCTTATTTTCTTGAGAGCATCTCTGGAGTAATTCCTCTGGAGGTTTCAGCTGTGTGATGCCAGGCTGGTTTAAACACTTTAGGGATGTGGGGTGGATCAGTACTCACTGGGAAGGAGTTATGTTAATTAGGAACAGGTCTGCTTCCTCCTACAGAAGTGGTGTGACTTCAGGAATAAGTGTTTTCATGGAGAAAAAACCCCTGTGCAGAGCTCCTGCCACCTTGGGTGGTGTTGGTGACAGTGACCCTCATGTGGGCAGCCCTGCTGTGTGCTGGCAGAACAGGCTTTTTCCAGGATGGTCAAACCCCTCACCTCCCCATCACCATGTTTGTCACTGGGGAAGGCTCACACGGGGGTCCTGCATGGGGACATTGGAATGCAGGATTCAGGAATGCCGTGTGCCAAACAGATGGCACGTCCTCGGTGCAAAGGAGGCTTCAGGGTGACACTGCTCCTGTGCCACGGGAGGTGAATGAAAACCCCCTGGTATTAATGGGCTTGTTCTTCTTTCCCATTAGGCCTCCAGCTCCTCCGGTGGAAAAATGCAGCTTCTGGAAACGGAGTTCTCCCGAACCATCGGGGAGCTGATCGAGCTCCACCTGCTGCGCCAGGACAGCATCCCAGCCTTCCTCAGCGCCCTCACCCTCGACCTCTTCAGCCGCCAGACCATTGCTTAGTGTCCCACTGCCAGCCAGGGTTTGGTCCTCCTGGGCAGGACACTTGAGGTAGTGAGGAAAAATTCTCATGTCCACCACCCTTAATTTGTGGTATTGGGTTGCTTCTGTTTTGCAGGGAACTCCTTCTTCCCCCTTCTTTCATGCTGAGTCACAAATCTCACCAATTCCTCTGAAAAGCGTAATTTTCCTCCTGTGGGAGGGCAACTCTAGCTCCATTCCAGGGCTCTCCCGTGCCAAGATCCAATCCCTGCATTTGAACTGGGCCATGTGTTCATCACTACCCAGATTCTCAGCATCTGTCTGGGAATACAGTGGGAACTCCTGGTTTGAGGAGCCCCAGCACCACCATTTGCAGCTTTTTCCAAAGGTATCCCCCAATCTGGGCCCCAGCAAAAAGACAAACCTGGCATGAGGCTGGTGCTTCCTGCCCCATCATTGTCCTCTTCTAATGGGAGCCAAGGGCTTGTCCCCAGGGACAGAGACCCAGGAAAAGTCTCTTGCTCTTGCAAACATCTCATCACTCAGCAAGGTTGAAATTATTTTTAAGACATCAGTGACCTGAGTCTGCCATCACTCAGCAGACGAGCATAAGCATAAATGGCCGTTTGAAGCCCCTCTACCTGTGTTGACCCCTCTGTGGCTCAGTCACTGCCGTGCTTTTGGTTCCTCACTGAGGCTTTAGGGTTCTTGGTTATCTCAGGACTGTAGGAAGTGGAGGGAGCAGTTTGGGCTGTGTTCAGTGCTGGTGGCTTTAGTCTGCTGCCTGCCACCACCCTGTGGGTATCTGTTCTGGGAGGTGTCCCTCCTCCTCCCCTCCATGGAGGGTGGAGCATCCCCAGACGTCTAACATTTTGTGTTATAATGGATGTAGCTCTTCTGTCATAACAATAAAGTGTCACTTCCCAAACTGGGTGCATGACTCTTATTTGGGATGCACACTGTGCCTTGCCATCCTCTCCCACATGTAGAGGATGAGCACATCAGTGGTCTGATGCTGGTAGTGCTTTGCAAAGGGAGGACATCATTATCTCTGTTTTTCCAGGCAAGTCTCATTCATAGAATTATGGAATTATAGAATCATCAATGGTTTGGGTTGGAAGGGACCTTAGAGATCATCTAGTTCCAAGCCCTGCTGCCTTAAACCAAATCAGTTTGCTATAAACTTCTGTGTGTATTGATTTCTTCCTGATTTCAGCAGGAACTTCCTAAGCTTGGAGAGAAGGTAGCAGTGATCAGGCTAGAAAGTTTGCTGAGATACTTGCACTGACTGCAGGGTTGGCCAGGCTTGCTGGGGACCTGTTGATGCATCTATAGGCATGGAAAACATCTGCTATCAACCCCCAGATCAGAGGTGAAGGGACAAGCATGAGGTCTGGGGAGGCTGCAGCCCCCATCTCCCCAGCCCTCCTCTCTGCAGGGAAATGCAATAGCAAAAGTTTGTCGTTTTCTCTTCTGCTTGAAGAAGTCCTGGTGGAAGATGAATTGCTGGGCATGCTGTGCCAGGGGAAGGCTGCCTGATTCATATGCACGGCATGGCACGGAGAGTCGCCTTCCCCAGTCATGGGGAAAATGAATCATGACGTCAGCCGCATTCAGCTCCGCCACCAACACAATAGCAGATCCTGCCTGCCGCGGAAAATTTTTCTCCTGGCTCCTTGCAGGAGAAATGAAGTAATTAATAAGTTTACAATAAACCCTCTATCTTAGCAAAACACAGGTGAGGCGAGAAGCGATGCTGGAGAGCGACAAGGGAAAACATGTTCTGCCCGTTGGAAAGTTGCCTCCCAAGAGGGAAAGGATAATAAGTTGGGAGAGAACACACAGTAGGCTTCCGAGATGCCTCCGGTGGGGAGGAGACATGAATTACTGCTCTGCTCTCTGTTCTCCCAGCAAGACTGATTTGTTCAGCTAAGTTTAATACGGCAGTGTGGCTGGGAGAGGTGTGTGGTGAGGGTGGGTGCTTGGCTGGATGTGCTGGCATGGTGCAGCACCTGTCCATGGCTTGGGAAGCTGCTGGGTGACTGTTCTGCTTTAGCCAGCAGTGTCCCTGCCCTGCTCATGGCGTTATGCTGCTGCACAGTGAGCTCAGAGGGCACTATGGGAAACTGGGACTTTTGGGAAGCTTGCCTTCTCTAAGGTTCACACATGGAAGCCTGGGAGTTGCTCATGTGAAGGTGTGACCATTGCAAAGCCACTTGGGCCACCTGTGGGCCATGGAGAAGAGGAGCTGAGACTTCCCCGTTTCTAGTTCCAACACTGAATTCAGGATGAAGCCGCAAACCTATGGCTGTACCTGACACCACGGCAGCTCCCATCTCTGCCACTGTCATTATCCTGCTTGTCTGAGCCATGAGGAGCTGCAAGGAGTAACTGTGACACTGAATTTCACAGTGATTGCTCCTTCCTTTATGAGCTATATGGGCTCAGCAGCCCATCAAAGGCACTGCCACCGTGTTCACCACTCCCTGCATCCCTGCTCTGTGGGTGCAGCCCCCTGGGGCAGTGCAAACAGAGATCCCAGTGGCCACCACCCCAGGTGGTGAGGGCACAAGTCCCATCTGGGTTTGGCTCACCACTTGCAAAGCTCCAGCCCTGTTTGTGGAAAATCCTTTCAGAAAATCTTGGGAACTGGGTAATAAATTTGCAGTTGGGTGGAGGGGGGAGGCGGGAGTGCTCACAAGCATGCATGTGCTCGCTGGGTTTCTGTGCACGCTTGCTGGGTTTATGTGCTGTAGGCTGTAAAATATGATTTATTGGTGCATGGCTGCAGGAGAGTGTGTGTGTGTGTGACAGCACTGTCTCGTTTGCAGTGTTGCCTGAAGCTTCCCTTCACTCAAACTGCTCCCCTGCAAATCAGCCCTGTCCATCTGTGTGCACATACAAACACCGAACAGGCACGGAGCTGTCGAGTGCTGCCATACAGTCTGAAAGCAGCAGAGCTCTGGGCTAAGGCAGGTTTCACCAGATTCATGCCTCTCCTAAGGGCACATCTCTGAACCTGGAGCCTTTTGCTCCTGCTTTGTGTCTCCCGGCTCTTGGGGTCATCACGTGTTGTTTGCATTGTCCTGGAAGTGTGCAATGCCTGAGAGGGAACCAGGGAAACCCTTCTGGGATGAGCCGTGAGAAGTTTGGAGTTTGCAGATGTTAGTTTTGGATCTTCTCCATGTAACACTATAGGAGCAAGGGAAGGAGAAGGGGGAAGAGCATGGAGCCATGATGGAGCTGGGTACCTAGAGAGTGAAGGGCAGGAGCAGAGCAGGGGATGGATGGAAGAAACAGGGCGCTGGATGGAAGGAGAGGCCACCGTTTCTGCACAGCTGCAGTGCCAGCCTTGCTGTTTGTCCTCCTTTCCTCCCCTCCCCTCGCTCCAAACAAACACTGAGCAGCACCTGCCCTTTTCATTTCCCAACCCAGCAGTGGGCTCAGAGGCAGCTGAGAGTGTTGTGAGTTGTGCTGATGGGCGGACGTGTCAAAATAAACCCCAGGGGGTGACAGGCAAGAGCCTTCCTCAGGCATCACCGAGGTGATGCCAGACCCCATCGGGCTGTGCTGCTCGGGGTGGGAGAGGGCACAGCCAGGGCAAGATTGGTTCTGTTGGAGCTTTTAGCTGTTCAGAGATGTTGGGAAAACAATGATGGTGTCTGATGCCAGGTGACCGTAGCTAAGGACAGGAGCTGGGGAGGATGGAACAGGCTCTCTGTGCTGGTGTGAATCACATTCCTGCTGCCTGCTGTGACAGCAGATTCGGGTTTAATAGCAACGTTGTTAAAACTTGCATGATATTTAAAAGCTACAAAATGCACCCACTCTGATCATGGGAGGGATATTAAATAAATAAATAAATAAATAAATAAGTAAAAAACCAGCAAAGCTTTTTCACGAAGTCTTTTTTAAATATTAAAATCCCATCCTTCCCAACAGGAAAGCTTTTTTCAGGCTAAGAGGAAAGACTGAACGGCATCTGATGATATCGCATTGACACAAGTGTCTAGAAAAATAGGGTAGGAATGTATGATCTGTTCTGAAAAAGAAACTGTAGCTAATAGGAAATATGCTGATGCTACTTTTAATTTCATGACTCAGGTTTGCTGCAAAATTGATGGAAATCTGTGTTGGAGCTTGGTTACATTAAAGGAGTTCTCGGCTGCTTGGGGGTTTTTCCAGTTCTCATTTCTCTTTTGGGGGATTATTGTTGTAAAATCTTTTGGTACTCTGGGGATTTGCAGATGTTATTTGAAAGGACAGGGGAACAGTCTTTTATCCGAAAGAAGGATGAGATTTTTGCTCCAGAAAGATCACTGGCCAAAGCCCAGCCCTGGACAGGCTATCCCAGCGGCTCCTCCTGTTCCTTCCACCCACAGTGTCTGTGTCTCCAGCCTTCCTTCTCTGCGTGTTTTCCCTCAGAGCAAGTACAAGGAACAAAACAGAAGAAAAACACACTTTAAAGAAAATGCTGCCATGTAAATTGAGGAGCACAAAGGCAGTTTCTTGCTTCTGGAGGTCTTGGAAGAAGCCCATGTCTTTTGTCTCCACCCAAACCACATTCCTCCACCAAAGCACATTCCCTCAGGTTGTGTCAGTTTTCTTCTGCTTCCCCAACATGGGATCAAGCCTCTACCAACCCCTTCATCTTCCCTGTGCTGTTTCCTGGCCCAGGCTCCAGTGCTGATGAGTTTATTAGTGTTGCTAATTTTACCTGATGCTGCTTCCTTCTCTTCATGACAGGTTATGTTTTTTTGAACTCTCCAGCTGAATGATGGATCTCTCTTTAATATTCCCTGTTTCACTTTGAATTCTCTTTGTTGACTGTTGCTTGTTGTGGTTTTGGGTTTTTTCCTTTAGTCCTCCCGCTGCCTCTTTTTCCTTCCTGGTCCTCCCAATGCTTCTTCAGCCTGGAGCAAAGCCAGAGACCATCAGGAGGTCATTGAAACACAGACGCCTGTAGGATTTAAATAAGGACTGGATAATTTTATGACCATTAACAAGGCTCGCTGCTATGCAAGCTAAAGTAATAAGGGCAATCATATCTCATGGTTTGGGGAGCAAGTTGATTGCCTGCAGGGACTGAGAAGGTAGTTCTGCATCTCTGACTCTCCCCAAAATATGATACAGTTGACAAGACGCACCAGGCAGGTCGAAGGGCTTGGCTAGAGGGTGAGAGCATTTCCCTTATCATCTCTGTTGTCACACTCCATTGATAATGATCAGAAACTTCTGGTATCAGCATGGTGGGAAATGTTCTCCAGGCGGATGAAAGGCTCTGAAGTTTGGCAGATGAACCTCTTCTCTTCAGGAGCATCTGATGCCTGTCATTTGTGCTGTATGACAGCAGATACTTCACTTTGCTGGTAGTGACTGGTTCATCTGCCAGGCTGCCCCATAACCAGTGCCAAGGAGTGGCCTTCCTAAAAAGAAATGCAAACTGTGGATGTCACTTAGGTCCTTCATTTTGGAGGTGCCCCCCACTCCCCACTGACCATGCACAGCCTGGTACACAGTGGGGTGATGGCGAATCACCCTGTCCTTCCTTCACCCCTTCTCCCCAGCGCTGCTCTCCCGGCTCCTCCATGTGCCTGAGCCTTTCCTCAGCTCTGTTTGGGAGTCACGCTCCAGCCCCTGGGTGTGTACGTGATCAGCTCCTGCTCTGACGCCGCTGCTGTGAGGCAGAGCCGCCCGTGAGTGTCGTGCTCTGAAGTGACAGCTCCTCTCACCAGGAGTCCTGGCAGGGCCAGGAACAGCCCTGGAGAGGAGGTGATGGCGAGGGATGAACCGAATCCATGGGGAGCCGAGTTGCTCGTGCTGGCAGCTGCGCTGAGATGAGGAGGAGCGAGAAGAGCTCCCAGATAGCACAAATCCCTTGGGTGGGTGCATCCTGCCGGTGTTGGAGGTCTTTGGGTGAGTCTGTAGGTAATGCCAACATTCTGGTTCAGTGTTGGAGTGTCCTGCAGCGTATCCTGGGCACTGAGCCCTGACCTCCTGCGGGCATCCCCTGTGTGATGTGTGCCAACCCCAGCCATGGGACTCCTCACCTGAGCCCACCAGGCCGTGCTGGCACCCCGAGGTGAGGATTACAGCTCTGGTAAGGCACACATTAACTCTGCAAACTCACTAGAAAGCACCAAGTGCAGAATAGATGCTGGGCATCCTAAGGACTGATTTTAAGAGAACACTGTGGTGGTAAACAATAATGAACAGCCTATAGCATTACTTTTTTTAAAATTACATGCAGGCAAAGCCTGGAGGCACAGGATGGTTGATGGGCAAGTTGAGAGCTACCAGCACTGACTGCCAAGCTCTGATGGGTGACCACAAGGGAGGATTGGGTGGTGTAGGCTGAGCTGGTTTTGCTGGCATCTCCCAACTTGTGCTGGCCACAGGCATGAGCAACAGGGGGTCACATTCTGTACCTCGTTGTCCCCCCAGTATGGCTGTGGAGCAGCAGTCTGTAGATGCCTCTGCAAAGTCTTGTCATACGTCATCTCTGATGACTTTGCCAGTGCGAAGGGAGTTGTCAGCAAACCTCCCCTCTGCACCCCATACACAGAGAAGGTGCTCAGGGAGGATGGAAGTCCCACCTGCACAGGATGCTCAGCTCTGGAAGATAAGGCTACTTTGAAACTCCAACCCCAAGCATGTTCCTGACCCGTGCAGAGACCCCACGACACCGACAGGACCCCTCCAGCCTGTCTGCACCTCCTCTTCATTGCTTCTCCCCTTGGGAGGAGGAGGAAAATGGCTCATGGGACTGAAGCAGGTTTGTTCCCAAGGTGAGGAAAGCACCAGGCCCCCCAAAAGCCACAGCCTCCTCACACACACCCTGTTTCCATCACTGCTGTTTCCTGGCTTCTCAGTTAACGCGGGACAGTCCCCAGGTCCTGTAACCAGTGTTAAATGTAATGAATGATCTTGTCCTCCTTGTTTGTCTCCTCTTTAGTGTAACACTGTAATTAGCTTAATTACCAACAGATTCTTTTTTTTTTTTTTGTAACTTAAAATGGAAATTAAATTTTGCACCAGGTTTTACAGGCTGTTAATGGGAATCGAATAATCAAGCCTGACTCCAAGTCCTTGAAAATGAGTATTAAAAAAGGTCTGAATTTGCATATTCATGTTTTTAATAGGGTTCAGAAGGTATATTTGCAACTGATGAAAAGGATTAATTAAGCTTAATTTGCATAGGAAGAACAGTTTAACCCCTTGCATCCTAACAAGGCAGAGATTGACAATTTGAATTCCATGGTTTGATGCTGGAGAGACACACGGGCTGAGAGCAGTGCCCTGCAGAGCACCTTCCTTCCACTCCAGGAGGACAGAACTAGGAGAATACAGGATCCCAGCATCATCCTGGCACAGTTGGTCCCCCTGTGCCCACAGCCACCTCCATGTTTGGCCTCCATCTCTCTGCCTATGGTGGTTTGTGACCTGGGTCTCCCACGGCAATGCCAGCACTTCAGGCTTTGAGCTAAACATGCTGCTCCTCCCGCTGTGAGCTGGGCTGGGCAGCTCTAACACAGATTAAAGAAATGGTTTCAGTGCAGCCAGCTCTGTCCCCTGAGCTGTTCACAGCAGGGCTGCCTGTAGCCAGCACTGGGTAGGAGCACCATGGCTGGTAGGGGCACCAAAACCTCCGACTCCTGATCTCATTTCCAATTTCCTTTTTTCTCAGTGAGGCTGATCCCATTCTGGGGTTAAAGGCTCTGTGGGAATGTCAGACCAGGGTGAGACTCGAGTCCTGTCCTGCTCCCAGCCACCAGTCTGTGACTGGTCAGCTGGTGACAGCATCCCAAAGGTCTGGGACTTGTGCAGCTTCAGAGAAAGGGTCATAGAGCTGCCTGCACCCTAAATCCCAGTTGGCACCTCTGGAACGGAGAAATCAGCAGGGTCTTGCACAGTTCTGTCCAGTCATGATGTAAGAAAAACATAAGCCCTGCCCATGTCTGGGGGAGGAGGTTGGAACTAGATGATATTTGAGGTTCCTTACAACCCAAACCTTTCTGTGGTTCCATATAACGCCCCCAAATCAATCTTGTCTCAGCCTGGAATGCAGAGTGGGAACGTTACGCTTCCCAGGGCCCTACAAAGCTGAGAACAGAGCACAGCTTTGAGTCAGTGCCTGAATATTGCTAAAAAGTGGCAAAAAATACATAAATCAGGCATTCATTTTGCTTCAGCAGGTGGTGTGCTGCGTTCCCCTTGTAATGCTTTGGTGGCGTGTGCTGCTAATTATTTTTGGGGTGGAATTTGCTGTGCACAGCGCATGGGGTTCATTAGACAGAGATGGCTTTGAAGTGGCATTCGGAATTAATGCTGGCATATGTAAATGTTTCTTGTGCCACAGAAAAGCTGGCTATAAATGATGCATGAGGTCCAGTGAGAGAGATGCTTGCTTTGTTTACACACACCCATTGGGCCTCGTTAGGCCAGGAGCAGGCAGAGGAGGATCGGCAGAGCCTTCACAGCCCGTGGAGCTGCTGCCCGGCTGTACGTGAGCGTTGCACAGAAGTTAACGAGGCATCTTTAGCACACCACATCCCAAATTTCCTCCCGTCAGAAAGGTGTTTAAGCAACCCTTCAAGGCTGCTGCTGTCTCTGTGCTCAGTGCTTTCCCCGGGTCCCCCAGATGATGAGGAAGGAGGACACGTCCTGCACTGCAAATCCTTGAGGTCCTGACGCGGATGCTGCCCTCAAGCAAAACCTGCCTTGGGATAGAGGCACTCAGGGGTAAGGAGTCTCTGCTCACCTCCTCCTGCTCTTACCTGGCTCATCCCCTCAGCACAGGATCCATAGGGCTGTGCTCACAGCAGAGTTGGGGAAAGTTTCATTTAAGAGGAAGAAAACCTGAAGAAACAGAAAGAAAGCACAAAGCCCACAAGCACAGCTGAGGGAGTGGTAGGCAGTGCCTGGGGCAAAAAGTAAGATCCCTCAACCCCTTTCTCAACCAAAGGCTTTTGATGATGGCCCTTCTGCTGCTGGACATGCCCCAGAAAAGCCAGGTTCAGCCTCATGCCCTGTACTTTATCCCAAGAAATGCTTTCAGAGATGAATTCTTTTGCATCTCTTCTATAAAGCAGCAGGACCCCTCTTGGATCACCCAACACTGAGGTGGAAAAATATCTCCCTAACATCTTCTAGGAGTTTGTCTCTGCTGCTGGGATTGGGATTGGGCAGCTCATGGGTGAACTATTGCCTTCTCCTGGTTGCTGTCCCAGCAGCTCAGAGTGAGCTGGAGACCTTGCACAGTCCGGTAGGACCCCATGGAGACATCCCCCTGGGATGGGTCTGGGACACCTGGAGCAGGGTCTCTGGGAGACCTGTGCTCCAGCAATGCAGGGTTTGGAGCGTCACTGCACCAAAAGCAGGGCACTTGCATGGGTGCAGCTGAGCATCTGCCCAGCTCCCTTTCTCTGGAGTGATGAGGCCAGGGTTTTAGTGGGTGTCTAAATTCATAAGGCCAGAAACCATCACAAAGTGGGTGGCAAAACCAGTGGCTGCTTGTTTTGAGTGAGTGAGTGCACCTGGGGCACAATGTGAAGCCTGTGGCAGCACCCAACATGCAATGAGTTTGTTGTTCACCCAAGCTGGGACTGAACATGTTTCAGGTTGAATGGCTCCATCCTGACAAGAGCTTCCTGTTCTTGGCTGTTTCCCTTCAGGCCTGACCAGGAGCAGCCCCCAGACCCTTGGCCACCCCCAGACAGCTGTGGGAGTGTGTGTGGGGCAGCTGCTCAGGCACTTCCCTGCTCCTCCAGTGCTGCTGCCAGGAGAAGAGGCTGGAAATCACTGAGGTGCAAGTGTGTCATGTTTTCTCTGCAGAGTTTATGAAATTGCTTGCTCATCAAAGACAGAAGGAACTGTTTGCTTTTTAAGTAAAACAAATATAAAATGCTTTCCTCTTTATTGCTGTCCAAGAGGCTGCCTGGTTCCCTCAGCCTCTGCGCTTGCCAAGGCCACCAGGCTGCACAGGTGGGGTCTCTCCAAGCCCACATCACCCACCCCATCCACCCATGGACAAGTGCCCTGCAGATTGCACATCCCTGCTCATGTGGCCCCCAGCCAGTCCTCCAGGCAAACTCCCTGTCACAGGTCTGGTCTGGACAAACTCAAGGTGAGGAAGGAAGGAGCCAAGCACGAAGCTGTGACCAAGTGCTGAGAGGATTTTGTATTTTCCTACTTCCAGCTGTTTATTTATCAACATGCTGGAGAGCAGTGATCACTTCCTCATGCCCTATTGAGAAGCTCAGCTGTGAAATAACTAAATGAACCATCCCTTTTTATTAGCCTTTGGACTGAGCAGAGGAGCAATCAGTTAATGGCTGACCAGCTTTTGAAGATGCTAAGCACATTACAAGCACTAAGTATTATTATTTTCCCTGCAATGCTTTATTTTTCCCTCTGAATACTCAGTTTAAATAACCCTTTCAATTACATTATCTGGTTTCATGCATTCTGCTCAGATTAAATGAGGTGCCACTTACAATTCACCCACCTCAGTGGCTTCCAGGTCTCTGCAAGTTTCATCCTAACCTTTGCCTCTCAAGCTTCGGCTGACACAGCCTTTGTTCTGGGTCCAGCATCTGCCCCAGCTCTGCTTTGGCTTTTTAAACTCAAATGCATCCACATCTCCTTCCATCAGGCACTTCAACCTCCAGCTCCTTGCTCTTGCGTGCTATTTTTCTTTCTTAATAGGGGAACATCTTGCATCCTTTCCTTTCCTTCCAGCTAAATTAGCTCCCTGGATAAGCTGTCTCCTCCCACTTGCTGGCATCTTGTGGTGTTTTGGTTTATTCTTCTTCTTTGTGAGGGCTTTGTGCTGTGCTGCCAACCAATCTCTCCCATCAGATCTGGGGATCTCCATCTGTGTACGTCTGTGGCTTTGCAGAAGAGTGGGACTGGCTCAGACTTCACACCAGTGAATCCATCTCCTGACAGCTTCAGAGCAGCGATGGATGGACCAGTCCTTCACAGCCACAGGTGGGCTCTTCTGGGTGTGCTGTTCTCCAAAGCCACCCTGGGGCAGGGACTTCCCAGTCACCTCAGCCAGAGGAGCATCACAACTGTATCCAAAAGGGTTTCACCATCTCAGGTGGTTTCTGGAGCTCCCAGCTCTGCTCCAGCACCTCCATCTCTGCTTCTCCACTCCTGACAGCTGTGCTGGGACATGTCTGGTCTTCAGGACCCAAGTGTGAGATGGTGGGAGATCAGAAGCCAGCCCACCCCTCAGCTCACTGTCCTTCCTGGCTGTGAGCTCTGCCAGGGAAATACATTTGGAGTGGCCGTGCCAGGCACCTGCCCTCCCCAGTCTCTGCTGCCAGCCCCCTGGCACATCATACCCAGAGCCCCAGTGTCTGCATCTGTCTTTTAGGAGCTGTGATCACCCTGCAAGGCTGGAGGCAGCTGTGGAGCAGCTCATGGCTTGTCAGCTGTCAGTGCGTGAAGGGCTTGTCGTGCTTGGGGCTGCCATGCTTCTGCCTGGGATTTCCCAGGCACAGATGTGTGTGTGTGCAACCTCTGTGGTGGGTGGGAGTGTTGTTACAGTGAGAATGACCTGAGGATATAATTGAGATAAGGTTTGTATGGAGAAGTAATAAATTGCAGCACCTGAGATGGCTGGGGAAGAAACCCAAAGCACAACAGTTTTTGTGCACACAAGCTCTTTGTCAGCCTAAGCTGAGCTGGACACATCAGGAATGTTCCAGCTGGATGGTGGCAGATGGTTTGTGCCCATGGCTACTTTTCCAGGGGGTTGTTGGCTCTGCCAGCCCCTTGGAGCTACTCCCAAGAGCTGCTCTGCTGCCACTCCTCCAATCTCACTGCAACACAAATTCTGGGGCAGCAGGGCACTTTTGGGAGAAGCAGACTTCAAGCTCCAGCTTCAGGGAATGGGAACCTTTGTGTCTTGGCTCCAAATGTGGTGGAACAAGATTAATTAATTTAGCTGCATCGCGTGAAGAGTGCCAGTGTTTACTTGTGAGACCACAGAGGAGCTTTCGCAGTACCCAGAGAGGCCTCCCGCATCTGGATGGGCTGGGAGCTCTTGATTGCAAGGCAGGAGATGCCCAAGGAGAGCTCTGCTGCATAAAAGCAATGCTGAGAGAGAGGCACAGATTTAAGAGGCCCCCAGCAGAGGCAAGTTGCAGGCACCACACACAAAGTGAGGCATTCCATCACTTTTCTGCAGATCAGGTAAAGCCGGCCAGGGGCTTCTGCAAGGACGAAGGAGTCTGTCAAGGCTGGATGGGATGAGCCAGGCTGGAGGGCTGCTAGGAAAGCGAGTGAGGTGGGAGGAAATGTGGATGTTGTGTGTGGGGATGTTTGCTTCCTTTCACACCTGAAAACGGAGGGATATGATAGACCCAGAGGAGAGCCCAGGAGATGAGCAAGACAATGCAGGGGATAGCACTCACAGATCTTAATGGATGAGACAGACCAGCAGAGAAGAGCTCATTAGAAAAGGGCATTGCATGGTGAAGGGAGGACAGGCTATCAGCCATGTGAAAGCTGATAAAAGACAGAAATGGAAATCTTTTTGTCCCAAAGAAAGCAAGGATGGAGTACATTAATGAGCTCTTTAATGGCAAGGCAAGTAAAGGTGAGCAGCAAATGGCTATTGCCAGACAGCTGAGCTGGGTGTGAAAAAACAGATGTTGGTGGGATGTGAGAAGCGATCGGCTCGTAGAGGAACAACAGCACAACCGTGTGATTAGCGTTCCCACTGAATTATTGAAAAGGCACACACACAAACTTGGAGACTTGGCAGGCTCCTCTGGTTACTCTGCAGGGACAGGGAGGTTGCAGAGGGATGGAAACAGGCATGTTCACATCGGATTTGAACCAAAAGAAAGGGCAGCAAAACTGAAGTAAAAACTGACATCCTGCTTGGCTACTCCCCACGTGTTGAAAATCCACATCCCTGGTACTTCTGTGTCTTCTCATCCCTTGTACAGAGGAAACTGGGTCCAGAAGACTGGCTTCACTCTAGATCAGGTGGTTTTCCTCCATTAAGTTCTGGGCTGGGGAGGGGGAAGGTGGAAATGAGCAGAAGTCTCAAGGCAGCATTTGTATAATCTCTACCACCCTTCTGGTGGTGCTGGTGAGCTGGTTGAGAGGGGTGAAACAGAGGCTGTGACACAGAGGAGACATGAAAAATTGGAGCCTAAGTAAATTCAGGTGAAGCCGAAGTCACTGCTCCAAGCCAAGGAGTTGGGTTGGTTTCTCCAGCAGCACTGGCCGTGCCCACCAGCACCTTCACCACCTTCAGTGCCTTGGGTACTGCTGGCACCAGGGGGTTGGAGGTGAAGGAAAGGAAAGGTGCTGTACACCTCTCTCTGGAGAACAATTTCATCTCAGAACACTTACCCAGAAAAACTGACCCTGGGCCCATGGCGGAAAGCCTGTGGTGAGGAAATGGGGAGAGAGGAGCTGGAGGAGAGGCTGGGGCACCTCTGAAGTCCACACCTGCCTGGCCACGGCAGTGTTGCAGCCATGCTACAACCTGTTGACACACCCCACGCATTCAAGGTAGGATCAGTGCTTTTCCCAAATAAACCCTTCACCCCCTGAAGTCCATCCCCTGCCCTCTCCTCTGCTCTGTCCCCATCCCGTGTCCATGTGCATCCACGTGCTCACAGCTCCAAGCTTTGGGGGGTTGACACTGTCCCCAAAGGGCACTGCAGAGAAGAGGGACACGATGTGCACTGAAGAGGAGCTGAAGCCCAAGGTGAGCAGGTCCCAAAACGCGCTGCAGGGCGCTGCTGCACCCGGGTGGGGTGTTGTTGTTGGTCCTCCCCCCGACGAGCATTCACAGATGCAAATAAATTCTGACTTGGGCTCCCAAATTCCTGCTCCGCTGGCTGCGCTAAAAATAGCCCAACGCAGTGCGTGCTGGCTTCAATCACCCTCATCGATCCGCGCTCCTGGGTCTGGGCCAGCCGCGCCGCAGCGCATCCCTCCCCTGCCTGCCCGGACCCCTCCTCGCCCAAAGGATTTGTGTGGTGAGGCCACCTCCACCGCACTGTCCTCCACCCCTGCTGACCCCTTCTCCTGCAGACGAGGTGATTTATTGCTCCACAGCCCGACGGGCAGCCCGGCTGCCGCCGGCGCCCGGCCAGGGGGTGTGCCGCTGCTCCCCATTTCTGCAGAGCCACATCCACCGCCGAGATGAGTATGGGGATCTCTGGCCTGATTCAGGGAAGGACTGACCTCACAAATGGGCAGAGGGCAGCATTTGGAGGGGAGGTGGCTGCCGTGGTTGGGAGTGGGGGAACACGCAGGAGCAGGAGCTGGCTGGGCTGCTGGAGCCCAGGGCTCTGCTCTGGCTCTGCCATCACCAAGGTGTTGATGCATGGCCTGATCCATAAGGATCAATGCGGCTGGAAGAGAGAAGGCTCCCCGGCAGCCCTAGGAAAGGTGCCAGCACCCAGGAAGCACTGCAGGTCACTGGCTTGATCTGAGCAGAGCCAACGCAGTCTGTCTGTTGTCTGTGTCAGGGCGCTGCCTGGGAACACCTTCTCTTCTTAGGGCCCCCGTGCATCCTCACTGACCCCTCCCACGGGATCTGCACCTGGTTTCATGGCAAACTCAGCTGAAGCCATCAGGAGGCTCAAATGGTGGGCGGGGAGGAGGACAGTTCGCACCTCCAACACCCATGAGCTCTGAAGAAGAAGGCAGCCCCCAGCTACCTCCCCTCTCAAGTGCCTTGCTGCATCGGGGAGGTAGCTGGGCACGCAGTGCCTGCCACCCCTGCCACCCTGTGCTACTCCACGTTTCTGTCTGTGAACACAGCCCTTCCCACAGGCCATGCTTGGGAACAGATGGGCACGCCCGGTGTGCACACCAGGGCTGGCAGGTGCCCTCAGGAATCCTGGGCTTAAATGGTGCATGTCTATATGAAGGGATGTTTCTGTCCTAATTTACAGGTTTTTAAATAATATCCAGGCTCTAGGTGCCACACAGACTTTGTAACATGTGGCAGGGTCCTTTGCTGACTCTGGGCCAGAGTGAGGATTGAGCCATGGGTAAATGTGGGCTTGGATTTACTCTCCAGCTAGAAGCTGTCCTTGCTGGGGGAGGGATTTTTCATGCTGCCTTGGTTTTGCCCTTGAAGACAGGTGGTTGAGACAACAGCAGCTTTGTGGATACAGAAAGGGCATCAGCAGAATGCATTTCCCCATGGCCCCAGGACTGTGACTGCACTGCAGGGAACTGTGATTTTTTTCCCCTAGCTTCCCCTCCTCTTCACTCCAACATGCCTTTCCTGTGCCCTCTCCTTTCTGCTTGGTGGGGAATCCTCTTCTTTTGGATGAGTTTAGGGCAGCAGGAGCAGCCTGGCTGGACAAGGTGTCACTTCTCTTTGCAGAACCAGCTGTCCTGGTTGAACAGGAGACAAAACAAAGAACAAGAACACTCAGCAGGTCACAGGTGATGAAATCCCCTCTCTGTCCTCAGAAGGGTCTGTAAAGCAGCTGCCTTGGAGGGATGGAAGATGCTGCGGACAGAGTTCTCCAGGCCCTGTGCAGCGGCACCCCTGGAGCTCATCCATGGGGTGGTGGCCCTGGGGACAGTGGGACCTCTTCCCTTTTCTTGTCTGGCTTTTTTCACAGCTCATTTTATGGCATCTCCTGCCGAGGGATGTGGACCACAGCTGCCAGGACTGCACCTTGTTTTGGAGGGAGGGCAAGGGGCTGGAAGGTGCTCAGCAGCCCAGGAGCCATCTGGAGACCTGTGGTGAGGCCCCACCAACAATGGGGTACTGAGTGATGCCTTAGAGATACCTCAGAGATAGAGGGGCCTAGACTTTTTCTAATCCTCCTTTTTTCCAGTTGCAGACAGTTTGCATGCAGGAGGTGTTTAATTTAGAAAGACCAGTGCTGCTGTATCACATTCCTGTGTCTGTCTCTGTTGGTTTATGACCAGTGAAATCCTGGTGTGAAAACAGAATCAGGCTTTGATTTCATCTGCCCATGCTGTTTTACACCACTAACAGCTTTGCGTTTCAATAGCAGCTTTTATTCTAGGAGCTAAATGGGCTTCACAGACAGGCAATTAATTAATTGAGGCTCCCCAGCCAGCCTGTGCCCTCAGTGCCACAAGGAAGCATTTCTAGATGAGGAAACAGAGGCAGAGGAGCAAAATGAGTGGCCCCAGCTAAAGAGCTGAGCTGGTTGCTGCCTCCACAGCAAGGCCTCACACTCCACTGGCTGGCCACTGCTCCCAGTTCCATAGAGATGGTCACGATGCCATTTCCAAACTGGTATGGGAATGGTCCCAATGCAGGGAGCAACTGAGGAAGTTCTTTGGGTATCTATCGGTTCTTTGGGTATCTATCAGTGTCAACACTGGAGCATCTGAGCCCAAATTAACTCATGAGCTGCCACCACTTTGGGCTACCCCAGCCTCTTGATGAGGAATCCTGTGAGACCATGAAACAGTGCCAGGAGGCCCTGGTACTGTTTCCATCATACATCCTTGATGACCAACTCTTATTTCTCCTGGATGGAGCCTTGAGCAATCTGATTTCATGGGTGGCATCCCTGCCCATGGCCAGGGAGTTGGAACTAAATGATGATGACTTTTTATTTTACAGTCCTAGATGATTTTTAAGGTCCCTTCCAACCCAAACCATTCTATGGTTCTTTGAGGAGGCACTCAGGGAAAGGCTGTTTCAGCTGAAGGGTTTGCTTTGGTACCAGGTGCTACAGCTGAGATCTGGGGAGGGACCTGCCATGATGGCACTAAACAAGAGAGGGGTGACCCTCAACTCCCCCCTCCAGGTCCTCTTCACCACCTGGTGAGCAAGACACAGCCCCAGGAAGCTGCGAGCTATGGGCAGGGTCCACCTGGAGGAGGTAGAGGAATGTGCCTTTGCTCTGGCAGAGTGAACGTATTCCTGGAGAAATTACCTGCCTTTTATTATGAAATCCTGATAATGGTTTGTTGTCTACACAAATAACCACGGGGAATGAACTCGTGCACTTCCCAGCCTGCTCTGTGTCTTCCTAGCTCGGCTCCTTTCTGAACAAACATAACCTTTTGCACGAATACCTGTCAAAATCGCTTTGAAATATTGAAATAACAGGATGGGATATGGTTTGCTCCTGGGCCCTAGTGCTCATCCGTCAGGACTCAGGATGTCCATCCAAAGTGACTTGTGAGCAGGATGCAAGGGAAAAAGTTCTGGCAAGCAGCAGGGCCTCATAGAGCTGCATTTGGAGAGCTTAGCACCTGACTGTGCTGGCTCCCTGGCCTCCCACACACTCACCTGGGAGCAGGGCAGCTCTCAGACCCCCCTGAAGCCCTCGCTTTTTGTTAGTCATGGGATGGGTGAGACGTAGGGGCTTGTGACTCAGCTGGAGCTAATCAGGACAAAATTGTGTCCTTTGGCCACCAGTGTGGCCTGGAAGTGCCAGGCCTCAACATCTCCCCTCTCACCTCATGAGTAAGGCATCACCTGTGAGTGCTTTAGGGATGGGGGAAAGACCTGTGGAGTCTTGGACCAGTGTTGGACAGCAATGGTTGAAGGGCATGTGGCTGCTTGGGTGGACCCATGGACACAGAGCCATCCCCTTCCCTCCCAGTCTCAGAGTGCCAAGGGCTGGTCAGGGATCCCCAGGATGTCGCAGTATGGGTAAGCTGTAAATGCTGAGTGTCTTTCACCTCAAAAAATCACCACTCCATTCTCTCCTCCACAGAGCAGCAAGAGGCTTCGTGCTCTAACTCAACACTGGCTCCCCAGCTTGAGAGTGGGGGGGATAATCCACCCTTTAGTGGCTGCTCCCAAGGGCCACCACTGCCCAGACACATCTGTTTAGGGGCAGAGACCAATACCTTTTAATTTGCAGGAGGAATTCCATTGCGTGGTGGCACCTGCTCAGCCCAGAGCCCTTCACTTCTCATCCTTTTCCCAGTTCCTGGTGGTGATGGTCTCCCACCTGGAATAAGGTGAGGGATTCTATTTTCCTGGGTACGTGCCTTTTTTCTTCAATGCACTTGGAAGTGATGAGAACTTGGACACAGACAATTGGTGGAAGAAATCAAAACCAAGTACTTAGAAATCCAAACACTCCCCCCTCCAAAAGATACCCCATCAGCCAACCAACCAACAAAAAAGTCCTTCAAACAAAACTCCATCTCTTTCTCTAAAATCCATGATTAAAACCTGGTACAAACAGGTGAATATAGATATATATATATTTTTTTTTTTTAGTAGATGTAGTATTTTTTTTTTTCTCCTCTCTCTTTCTCATTATACAGCAAACATTGCAAATATAGAAATTTTCTCTGTACAATTAACGACTTCGGTTTACAATGCAATGTGTGGTAAAACCTTTTAGTGAGTGAAAATGTGAACGGGCCTTCAACTGGGTAAAAGTCTAAACTGGAAGACTCCGTTTGCAAAAACAGCCCAAAAGATGGAGCTCCTTCTGGTCTCTTTTTGGTTTTTGTTGCTGTTTTTGTCGCTGTTGATTTTGGAAGGGAAGGAAGGAAGGAAGAACACAAACTGTTCACAAAGAATCCACAAAATCACGGAATAGGGACTCATGCAATGCAATATTGGGAAACGCCAGACCTCAGCTCTCTGCCCGCTCTTTAATTTTCATTTTATATTCAATTTTTTCTTTTTTCTTATTTTTTTAAAAAATCAAAATGAAACAAAACTTTTTTTTCCACTCCACAGTTTGTTTGTTTTGCAAAGTTTGTGTTCAAATTTGGTGCATGTCTCACCAGCGTGAGGACATTTTAATATCTCACTTTATATATTATATAGAATATTTATAGATTTTTCATTATTTGTTCTCTGTTTTATTTTTTTTTTATTGATTCTCTTTTTTTTTTTTTTTTAACTTTATTTTGTTTCAAAGACAGTCTGAATAAAAATAGCTGCTGCGGATTTCTTTTGGTCCAGTTAGTGTGTTAAGTCACAAGTTGTGTGAGGACTCAGGACTTTTGCTGGGCAGAGACGCCCTTCCAGTAGTCTAAGATGTCGTGAAGATCCTCGTCTTTGGCAAACTGGACCTTTTTGCGTAGGGCATGGCCGGCTGCCATGTACTCCTCCTCGTCTTTGTGCCGCTTGCGGTTGAGTTTGAAGCGCTCCCAGATGCTGTGCGATGGTTTGCAGGTGTACTCTGGGCTGGAGGTGTAGCTCAGGTTGTGATACTGAGGCGAGAGCTGAGAGTAGGCCAGGTCTCTGGGACGAGGACGGGTCAGAGGCTCCAGGATGGAGGGCTTCCGCCCACCCATGCTGTCGTGCTGCTCCCCTGGGTGCGAGCTGGGGTACGAGTGCCGGTGTTCGCTGTACTGGCGGATCTTCTCCGCCTCTGCCCGCAGGATGGCCGCGGCCGGTGTCACAGTGAGGATGGTGTCAGTGGTGGGGGATGTCTTCTCAATGTATTTGGCTTCGGATTTGTGGCCCGATCCCTCGGAGCGGTAGGACCTGGGGCTTCGTATCGAGCCACTGGAAGAGGTGCTGGAGCGTTTGGGGGCCGCCTCCATGCTGTGGTGTCGCTGGAGAGGGTGGTTGTAGCTTTCCTTGTAGATGGGGGAAAGGAATCCATGCTTGCTGGGGATCTGCTCTGATAAGAGCACCAGCTGAGGTTCCACTGTGGAGACTGCCCCCGATTTCACCCCTTGGAAGGAGGTGGACTCGGACTTCAAGGCATCGATGCAGTTGTTGATGATCTGGTTCACCTTGTCCACCTCCTTAGCAATGGTGGAGATCTCAGCCACAGAGCCCTGGGTGTCTGGCGGCAGGGACAGCTCACAGTCTCGCCTCTCAGGCTGCTCACCCGTCCTCACCTCCATGTAGTTGCCCTTGGTGGCCTTGGGGGTCTCGCTGCTGTCAATCAGCTTGTACTGCTCGACCTCCCCAGCAGAGGGTAGGTAGGGGATGCGGGTCACTGTCTCCCCACCCAGTATCTGTCCCTGGGACAGCTGAGTGATGCTGGTGGTCTCCATTTCTGGCCCATACTTCAGCTCGATGATGGTCTTCTTCATGCTGCCGGCAGCCTTTTTGTGCTTCTCCTCCTGCTGGCGCCTCTTCCGGAGGCAGTAATACACCACGCCCAGGACAATCACCATGCCGAAGAGACAGCCCAGGATTGTCATGATATAATGGGTGGCAGTGGAAGGGGTGGGCACCGGCTCCTTGCGGTTGGGTCTGGTGGGGGTGATGGTGACACAGGTGTGGTTGTACTTGGAGTACTGGTGAACAGAGACTACACAGTAGGTGTAATCTCTTTGTGCTACTAGGTTGCTCACGGTGATGTTCTCCTCCTTCTTCCTGAGCTTGGTGATCATGGAGGAGAAGCCGTTTTCGAACTGGGAGAGGATGTACATCTTGCTGAAGGGGTAGGGGATCTGCACGGTGAGGACAGCCGAGTTGTGGTTGAGGTGCTTCACCTGGATGTTGGGGCGCACCTCTGTCTCACCGATGGGCGTGAACAGGGAGAACTGCGGCGTCGTGCCGTCACCAGAGGAGCACTCCTCCTCGGAGCAGGGGCTTTCGGAGGGCACCGTGGTCACCTGGTACCTGGGAGGGATAAAACGAGGGATCACAGTGTAGGAGCCACCAGTGCAAAGGGAAGAGAGCATGCTCAGAGCATTGCGGTAGCCAGTCCGGCCTTGGCCTAACAAGTAGTAGCCCACGTAATCGGGTGGGGAGTCGCACTGCATCCGGTCATAGGTGCGTGTCATGTTGGTGAAAGCCTCCAGCCACTGCAGGAAGCCGAGGAGCTCGCAGGAGCAGTAGAAGGGGTTACTGTAGAGTTCACAGACAGAGAGCTTGCTTAGGCCCCGGAAAGTGTTGCTGTCCAGTCTCTGGATCCTGTTCATGGACAGGTCAATGTTCACTATGTTGGGGCACTCCCAGAAGGCATTGGGGGTGACGGTCTCAATGAGGTTGGCCTGGAGATAGAGGTACTCCAGCTTCCCCAGGCCCCGGAGGATGCCCTCGGTGAGGTTCCTCAGTCGGTTGTAACCCAGCTGCAGCACCTGGAGGTTGAACTGTCCTGAAAAGGCACCGTCCTCGATGTAGGAGATCTCGTTCTTCGTCAGGTTGAGGTATGTCAGGTTGCCGAAGCGGCTGAGCGAGGCGTACTGCACGCTCTTGATCTTGTTGTCGTTCAGCCGCAAGTCCACGATGGTGCTGTTGATCTGCTGGGGGATGGACTCGTAGGGGGGCTGGTTTTGGCTGCAGATGGCCAACCAGACGAAGCCCTTGTCCCCCTCGATGAGCCAGCAGTCTGCTCGCACCCCGTGCAGGAGAGACATGGCCGCCACGCAGATGCAGAGGGCTGACGTCGCAGCCCACCGGCGACCTGCCATCTGGAAGGGCAGCACGGAGAAGGGGTTCCTGGTCTGCTGGAAGCGGGGAACAGGACAGGGGCTGGGAAGGTGTAGGCTAGTGCTCCTTCGGCAGCTTTGCTTGCCTCTCCCTTCTCCTCATGGCTCGGAGACGGGAGGGAAGCGTCTGTGGAGAAAGCGGACCTCGGTGCCCACGGTACTCAGCAGCCAGCAGCCAGGGGCTGCTACCAAGGCCTTGGTGGCTGAGGCTGGTCCCACATCACCAGGTCTCTGGCATCTTGAGGAGGGAGTCATGAAGCTAAGCGCCTGTGCAGAGGAGTTGCTCAGGCTTAGAGACAAGCCTTCCTCTCATTTTTTATAGTACTTCTCCTCGTTTTCTTTTTGCTGCCCATCGTGGCGCTGGTCCCCATCTCCCTGTGCCTCCGTGCGTTTGCCTGTCCCTGCTCAGTCCCTCGGCTCACCTGCTCAAAACAAAACACAAGCACAAACTAAGCACAAAGGAAAGACAGTCAGCAGTCAGAGGTGTTGGACATCCATCCAACTCCCCTCTTAGTCAGGCACTTGCCTTCTTGCTGTGGCAACCACCTTTCAAGGAGCCTTTGGTTTATTTGGCTGCCACCAGCACTATTTGGCAGCACAAGCGGAGGTGGTCACTGACCATTGAGGTCACCCTCTGAGCCCTTGTCCAGCATCACTTTTTTGGCAGTTGAGAGACCGACACACATCCAGTGCACTGTCTGTCTGACCTATTTAGCGGTCTACCTTAGGAGGAGAGGAGTGATGCCCCAGAAGTGTCTGTTCCTCTCCGCTGAGAGCAGATGAAGTCTAGACAACTTGCTCTGATGTAGATTTGATGCTGCAGCGTTTTGCTGAGGGGAATCCTGACTGTCTCGTGTGCTGGTGTGCGCAGCAGCAGTGCCCACAGAAGGGGTGCTGGTCGAGGACACCGTATCTCTGCCTGCACTGCCATGTGGCATCTGGGATACAGCCCAGCATCAAACGCTTGTCCTGTTTCTGGGAACCTGAGCAGTAGTTTCAGGGCACTCTTTTGCAAACCCACCAGTGTGATTGTGAACCACCCAGTGTCCTTGTCCCTGGTTCGGGCTTGTTGCCTTTCTCCAAGGCCTCTCCCTCCCAGGTGAAATGATGCAGAGCTGTGGAAGACCAGCCAACATTCAGTGGCATAACAAGAACATTTGCAGAGGATGGGACAAAACCTTCCCTCCCCAGCCAGAAACAGCTGTTTGAAGACTAGGAAAAGTCTTCACTAGGCACAAACCTGTGGGGCTGCCAGCAGCCTCACTTCCCACAGAAAAAGTCATTCCTGGATCACATTTTCCATTTTTTTCCCCCTAAATTTTTGACTAAGCATAAATATGAATGGACAGCTCTTACTTCCTTTTCTAATTTCTTAGGGAAACAGGAAGAGAAAAGTGGAGAGGTGGGAACTGCATTAGCACCAGCATCTCCTGGGTTACGCTTTTCCAAAAGATATTGAAAATATCATCTGTGGGTATCTCTACTGCCAAACAGAACTCTGGGCTGGTAAGATGGTTGCAGTGTGATGTTGTGGCAGAGATGGAGTTGCCCACAAATGGGAGAAATCATCAAAGAGTAGAAAAGTCCTTCTTGGAACTTTTGTTGGGAACAGGAGCTTTGGTCATCTCCCTTGTCCAAGGGCAGGGAAAGACACCACCAGTACTCCTTGAAAACAAAGCTGGTAAGAACTGGAGGTCTCTTGGGAAGTTGTGAAGGAGACAGGGCCACATCTTACATCTAAATTGTCTTTCATTAAATCTGGGAAATAGTATAAACCCAGAAACAGTTTTCCAAACCATTTTGCAGTGCCCAGGCTGGACTGTTCTTGGTGCTATGTACCTGAAAATTGTGTGGGGCTGATTGTTTAGAGGCAGATGCCATACTCTGACCCTTGTCCCAAAGAAACCAGGCCCTTTTCCAGCCACAATACCAGGCAGGGAAGGAGACCGTACCTGACCACAGAGATCCCTGTTCACCATTCAGTGTATACCTTGGTAAACAGGCCAGTAATAATAAGCAGTGAAACAGTTTATTTGGTTGGATTGTGAACAATGAGTCTGTTCCCTGATGACAGCTGGGCTCCCATTACATGAATAACAAGACTTTCTCTCACATCAGCTCTCTGCACATGAGACTTTCTGGCCACCTTGTCCTCCAAGTGCTGTCACTGCCCTGGGATGCTCAGGTCACCCATTTTAACACAGCTGAGGAGCCAGCGAGGAAGGGAAGAGGGACTGTGCTCCCTGGGAGATTGCAGCCGAGTGCCCCCCCCTTGCCACCCCCACAGCAAGACACGGGCTGCAGTGCCAGACTGAAACACGTCTGCTGCTGCTTCCCTCTGGTGTTAGACACTCAATTAACCTCTCTGCACTCCAGCCTCCTCTCTGGTACTGAGATAACGATAGCACTTCGTGGGGTGGTGGGAGACTGAAGCAAAGTGCCCTGAGCTCCTCTTGTTGGGGTGAAAATCCCAGCACATACATTGTTTTGCAGGTGGACGCTTTCTCTCTAGGTGTGCCCACTCTCCTCTGCTGCAGGGAGCAGCCTGGTGTCCAGCTCTTCCTGCATCCTGTGGGGATGAATATTGCCCATAAGGGTGGGCACGAGGGTATTCCTGGCCTGCAGAGCCATAAGCAGATGCTTGCCCCAGTTGTCCCTTCGGGGTGGCACTTGGCTCCAGCACTTCCCTGTCCTCCTCCATGGACTTGTGGATTCCAGGGATGTCTTGCAGGCAAGGGAAGCCCTGCCAAACTGAGGACAGGCAGCAGGGAGGGATGCACCTTGGCACATTCTCTTCAGCAAGTGCTTATTCTGTCTCCTCTATCTCCCATTGTGACCCAACCACCATCTCTGGGCAAATCTGTGTTTGGGAAGGCTCTGCAGAGCAAAACCAGCCTTTTCCTCGCAGAGGAAGGTTCTTGTCACTCCTCCCTGGGGAGGCTGTGGGCAGCAGCCTGTGTCACAGGGCATTAGTGGAGTAGGACCATCTGTGAGCAAAGAGCAGAGACAGACTCCCCACAGATCTTGCCAGGCTGATCCCCCACAGCCTTCCCCTATAGCACCCACGTGCCTCCACCATCTAATCAGAGGAGTTGGGGATGAAGAAGAGCAGCAGCAAATGACTCAAACATGTTCAGTAAGGCTCCCACTGTATGTTTTCTCTTCTTTCCCATACATTGCCTATCAGCCAAGTCCTTCCCAACAACAGATAGGAGAAATGGCATTTTATCAGCAGCCCGAGTTTAATTTCAGCTCATTAAAGCAAGCAATTTGCTGGTTTATTTGCTTTACAAAGTGTGAATAAAATGACAGCATTAAGGAGATGTGAGAGAGGAAAGAGGGGCTAATCTCCCTTTTTATTAGATTTCCGGGACATGACTGGTGAGTGGAGAAGTGGGTCTTGTTGCTTTGCACAAAAGGCACAGTTGTTCATCCTGCTGGCTTCTGAGATCCCCATCCCAGCCCGTGCTGGGTGTGGGTGTGTGCCTGAGCAACACCAGTGCCGAGCATCCCACAAGGACCTAGTGGTTTAACTCTCCTGCCTGCCTGCTTTATCTCTGCCCAGTTGCTCTGAGTTTATTCTCCTGGTAACACAACTGCACATTGCTTTTCCCAGTCCTCTGAACCCCCATAGAGCTGAGAAAACCCAGGAAGAAACCACCAAAACTCTCACATGAAAAACAACCAGCAAAGTGGCGATTTGGGGGTCTCTTTTGCTGTTGGAGAAAGAAGCAAAAGGTAGGAATGAAGACAGTGTGGAATAACAACAGCAATGCTTTGGAATGATGGATTTAATCTCAGTCAGAGATATCTTGAAGTGTGGCACCACGGTGACAGTGACAACAGGCCACATCCATGACAAGGCCATGGCAGCCACCCAGGAAATACCATTCCTGCACAGTTACCTGGGCCCTGCAGACACTGCTGTAATTCCCTTTCCTTCTGCTCTCAGGAGGCAGAATGGTTTGACCAGCTGAGAGGATGCTGGGTTTTTGTGGCTAACAGAGGCCAGCAAAGGGCCAATGACAACTCCCTCACTCCTTGTTCCCCCTGCACATTGCCTCTGATATCCAGTATCTCTGCTGGAGCCCAGATCCATGCTTCTCCCTGCTAATCCTCAGCCCTGACTGTGATATGCTCCCCTCCTACCCATCTCTGCTTCTCCAGCCCTAGTCCCTGTCAACAGCCCAGCAGCAAAGAGTAATGGCTGGGATGCCCACGAGGCTGCAGCCTGCACTGGATGATCAGCAGCATCCTCATCCTGGCTGAAAACCCATAGCAAGGGAGATGGAAAGGAAAAGGCAAAGCTGGAGCTTCAAAAACCAGTGCAAGCTGGCTGGGAAGTTTTTGCTTCCATTTCCCAGCTAATGGCATCTTGGAAAATTAAAGCAGAGCAGCAGCTGCAAGGAAGCAAACAAAGCAGCCATGGGGGCTGGGAAGGGAGCTGGCACTCAGTTCCTAATTTTGTTATTCTACTGAATGAGTTATTTCAAACTCTGGATTACATTTACTGAGGGAATGCAAGATTACCGTGTGTGTGCATGTGTATAGACACAGCAGTGTTCCTCTCCTTGGCATTTCTGCATCTCCATAACTTCCTTCTGCCTAGCTGCTCCATCTCCAGCTTCTCCTAGATCCCCTTTCACAGCCACTTGGGCTGTTTTATCAAAAAATGATCCCCACTACAAAGAGAGCCAGAAGAAAATGGGAGTGGTACACTACAAACATGAGTATTTGGCCACGCAAACAGGTAGGGAGGGAAAATTTGGCTAACAGGAACCAGATTTTAAAGTGAACCTTGGTTTTTCATTATGTGTAAAATAATCTGGGGAGGCAGCTCCAACATGGCAGATAAAACCTTTAAGAATGATGAAATCACCCCTAAATAGCTAATGTCCATCCTGTACATGTCAGGCAGGGAAAGGAGGCTTCCAGGCAGGTTTTCTCCTCGTTCATATTCCTGGTCTTTGCTCCATGACTCCTGCTGGGTGATGTTGGTCAGAACCGCAACCTCCCTGAATAATAAAGATGCTCAGGCCTGTAAAATTCAAGTTCATTTTATATCCAGACATCCTGGTCCTAATATCCTTCATTGACAGGGTTTAGGCAGCATTTTGTGCATCCCAACCTTATTCCCAAATGCCTCACAGCGTTAGATGACAGAGTTCTCCAGCCAATTCTACTCTCTCTCCTGCTATTATTTATTATTTAAGAAAAACAGGCAAGGGAGAAGAGATATATTTTCCACTGAGGTTTGAGGAGAGATTAAGAAGGAATGAATCAGAGAGGTGAAGGGGAGGCTGAGAGAGAAGTGCCCAGCATTGCATCCAGGATAGCTTTTACTGAGACTCTGGGAGGTCACAGACTGCATGACAAGTGTCCAGGTGGGAGGGATGGCGAAGAGAGAACTTTTCTGGGAGACACTGGGAGAAACAAAGAGAAATGACACGCTTGGTCTCTACACAGGACAGTAATATTACCAGTGTGTCAACACTCATGGGCTCTGTATGGTGCTGGGGCCAATCTCTCCTTGGCTTATTCCTATTTTAACCTTGATTGAAAAAGTTATGATCTTTACTGGAAGTTGGTAGTCAATCCCATTTAATTTATCAGTAAACTTGGGTGCTGCAGTGTCTGAGGAGAGCCCTAGTTCAAAGCCACCGTGCCTCCAAGAGCCAGGATGAGGCCAGAGCTGCAACCTGGGAATAGCAAGAACAGACCTGTTTGCATAAACACTTTTAAGAACCCTTTTTTCTATGGCAGGATAAATTCCGGTTTAAAATGACAGCATTTTCAAGACAAACTCTTGGGATTTCAGAAAATAAGACTATTCTGCTGTTACTCAGCTGCAGTCTGAAGTCATTTACATCCATCTCATGCTGCTTAGTTTCCAGGGTCTGTTGAGATGACAACCCCATCTCATGCTGCTGTGGCCCACTGAGCAGAAGCCTCTGCTGAGTTTAAGTAAATGCATAAATGATCTTCTTGGTGAGTAGCCTCTTAAGCCCAGCTGGGGTACCTGTGCATGAAACCAGCCTTCCAAAACATCGGCACGAGTGGCAATGGAACATCAGCTCCAGCCCCTGACAGTGCAGTTGAGCCCTCAAGGAGCTGAGGAGTGTGATGAGAGGGGCAGAGTTAGAGGAAGGTGAAGAGGAAAAAGGTTTTAGGGGATGTAGAGAAGTAAGAGCTCTGATCAGGTACGACCCTAGCAACAAGAAAGGTGTGTTTCCATGGGAGAAAGCCTCTCTAATACTTGCTTGATGGGATTTTTCCTTAGAAATAATCAGTCTAAATCACAGCTTCATTATGGGATGGTTAAGCTGATGGTAGGCTGGGGAAGAGCAGAGGTCTGGTGTGGAAGCAAGCTTCCCGTTTTCCCCTGCAAATAGTGCTGAAGTTCAAAGGATGTTTTTCCAGCACCGATGCAATGGAGGGAGCCAGCCCCATGCTGGGAAGTGGAGCTGCTGGTGTTCCTCAGCACTGACAATCTGAGCTGAGCCTTGTCTCTGCTGCACTGTCATCCTCACTCAGATCTTTGCTGCTGTTTGGGAAAGGGTTTTGCTGCTTTCATTCATTAATTTATTTTTGCAGGAGGCCTGCATAACCCTCTGCCTCCCATATGGGAAAACGCACTTTTACACAGGGGAAATTCTGGCGATGGATCTGTGAAATGGTGAGTTTGCTAGAAATTATTTTTGGAGGTGCAAGTGTCTTGTTTGCTCTGACTTTTTAATGGTTGTATTTGCAGAAGAACACTTGCCCCTCTGCCCTACCCTTCCCCTGTGAAGGGGTCTTTGGCCACTGCAACATCACAGTTTCTAGGTGGGCTGTAATGCTGAGTGTTGAGAGATGGACAAGAAAATACACAGCTCGTGAAGGACTTCAAGGCAATGATCTGTGATCTCTGGGTAGGCAGAACAGAATTCACCTTTCCATCAGCACGTGTCCTGCACACAGGAATTCTTATGTCTGTGCTGTAAGCAAATACCTCTGCTAACCTCTCACTGACTTGCTCACCTTGGAAGCTGGTCCTGCTTTTCTGGTTGGAGACTTTCAGGTGTCTCTTCCAATCAAAGTTACCTTGTGATTTTAATGATGTAGTTCTTGTCCTCTGGAGCTGAGGAGCCCAGCTTAAGGCTGGACCCTCTGGCTGTCCACTTTCTGAAGGGGGTTTCTGCCCAGATATTGCTATATCTGGCAAGCCCCAGTGCCCTACAAGCCTAATTTTAGCTCAGTGCTGCAGGCTGGCTTCTTGTCATGGGCCATGAGAAGGTTAATGATCATCTGGGCAGCCCTCCAAAACCAATCTAATGTTTATTCAGGATAACAGCATTGCAGAGGAAACCAAGCATGACCACCTTCCATGTACAGCTCACCCATCCTGGCCCTGCTCCTGCAGGTGGCTCTGCTGGAGCAGCTCAGGTTTGCCCACTCTTGGAGGAGACCCTTCCCTAGGTCAGCTCAGGTCCTCATCAACATTTCCAACCCTCTTAACCCAAACAGATGCTGTGTTTCTAAAGAAAAAACACTTTCCCAGGCTGTGGGTCTGTTGTTTCAGCAGTGGAAATTCGCACCCACAATTTCTTTTTAGTAGGACACTCCTCGTGGGTCAGATACCCAGGCTACAAACAAATACCCATTTATTTGGATATTTGGGGGTTGGGTCACTGGTCTCAGCCTGGTGGTGGTGGCCTGGATGTTGCAGGTCTGTGCTCCAGCTGGGTCTGGGATGGAGGGGAGAGGATAAAGGGTTGGTGCAGATTAGCACATGAGGAGGCACAGGGATGTGAGACAGCAGTGACTGTACCTTCTAGAGTCCACAAGATCGTTGTGTGTGTTTATTCACTTCAGCTGCTCTTTAATGGCTTAATTTCAGCCATGAATTACAGTTTTTTCTTCCCACCAGTGCAGCCCCTGCAGTTATTCCATCATACCCTTGACACAACATGAATGGATGTGCAACAGATTCATCCCAAGAATACCCTGCACCTGCAGAGAGGTGAGTACACTGCATTCTTGGGGCTCCCCTTGGGGCCCTCAGGGCTCCATGGAGGAATTGGGTATAAGCTGTAAAGCCTGAAGGCCTGAGATGTGCTGTGCTGTGCTGAGGGAGATTCTCTTCCAACAGTAAGTACTCACAGACATACATGGCCCAGGAGAGCTCCTGATGCTTCCCTTGGGGTGCAGGAAAAATTGTACTGATAGCAAAAAGTGTATTCTGAGGCAGCCCTGAGATGCTGGTACTGGCTTCACCATCAACAGTCCCAAAATAGCTGGTTCTCACTGCCTTTCCAGGCATGCTGAGAGGCATTGTGAGAACATCTATTTAGCAGCGTCTCTGGAGAACACTGGGAATGTGCTTCCTGCTACCTGAGGTGGTCAGGGAGATGGCTGGGCAGCCAGATGGCCATATGTGTTTGGAGCTGATATTAATGTCTCATTTGATTATGTTTACAGCATGATTAAAAGGCTCCTAGATTCCTGAGCAGGTATCTTTTATTATGCTAAATCTAAACAGAACAAAGATACTCCACTGTGGGCTTGGCTGGTTAAATATGGTGCCAGAGAGTGTTTCTCTCAAGGCTAGCTGATTTCCCACTGGAGTATGCCCATGCACTGGTAGGAACAAGCAAAGCCCATCTTTGCCCACAGAGGATACTCAGCTACAGGTATGAGGGACCACTGGGTCTCCTTTCTGGTGCCAGCAAGCCTAAAGCTCAACCAAACAGCCTTCTACCCAAAAGTGTGTGGCCAGATGCAGAGAAACTTGGAAAAAAAATGGGTTGTGCACATGCTGGACTCCAAGAGAACCTGTTTTTGTCTGGGTGCATGGTCAGTGCCAAACCGATGGTGGAAAAGCCGCGGTAGGAGCTGCTGGAAGGTTAGCGTGGGCTTGCAGCACACAAAGCCCTTCCTCAGCATCCTGTCTGCTCCTCAGCAAGGTCTGTGGTCCATCTCTGAGTCTCTGTGTTTCCCTGCTTGTCCAGAATATTTGGAAAGTGGAAAGAAACTTTGGAGCCCAAGACAACTGAAGCAGGGAGCTGTGCCAGTGTTTGGATTGCCCGTCCTTTTCATAAACGTTTCCTGCGGAGGTTACCCAAGCCGAAAAAGCAAGTGAACCCAAAACACCTACCCTCTTTGGAGGATTGGAGTTTATTGTTAATAATCTACTGCTAAAAGGGTAACATCTGTTTTGGACAAACTGTAATGAGATTTAAACCCCAGGTGGAGGGAGGACTTCACAGTAATAAATGACTTTCTGTATGTCTAAATAGTTTTAATTTTTTTTCTGGCAGAAATAGCTGCTTTTCACCTCAGGCTTCTTTTTGCCAGCTCTTTTTGTTTAATGATTGCTATTAATTTCCAGAGTGGCAGATGGATTCTAGGCTGGTGGAGTCTGAAATGAGGAAAAACAGCCCGTGAAGGTGTGAGCTTGCCGTGAATGTGTGCACAGGTCACACATGCTGGTGAGACATCACGTGTGGGAGTTTGCTTCCCAAGGGAACAATTGTGTCTTAGTACCTGCTCCCCCCACCACGGGGATGTTTGAGCATCTCTCAGTCATAAAGGAAGGTAAATTAACATTTCTGGTCACTGCTTGTAGCTCTGCCTCTTTAGACCTTAATTTAATAAAGCTGCTGATTTCAGCAAGGGTTCGGGAGGGATCCAAACCAGCACCAAGTGCTTTGCTAAATCCAAGCTGAAGTGAGCTAGAGAGCAGCACATGGTCTCCAGAACATGGAAAGGAGCTCCCTGCCCATGGCTGGATGCTGCCAGGTGATTGGGATTCCTCTTTGGACAAGAAACAGACATTATTCAGTGCTTTTCCTGTTATTTGGATTTTTTTTCTTTTAATATAGTGTGGGATGTCCCAAACAGACAATCCACCATCCTCTGGCTGTGGCCACAAGTGCCTGCTGTTGAACCCAGCACACTCTGCCAAGCTCCTAGTGCCCAAAGGAGAGCTTTCTTTATCCTCCCTGCTACCACCTCCTCCCCGAGAAGCCTACAGAACTAATCCCAATTAGTGCTACAGTGTGCTGGGGTGCCCTCCTTTATCTTCCCCTCCTGTGGACCATCTCCAGACTTGGCTCAGGAGGCAGGACACATGGCTAGCCAGGTGAGAAGCTGGATCTAGGAAGCAAGGCTGATAATGGACCACCACATGGCAGCACCCTGTGGACTGTCCCGAGCTGTCCTGAGACAAGAGTGTGGCAGAGGATATGGGAAGGAGGGAGGGGTTTATTTGCCTGGGCCTGGGTGAGCCCCTGGGGATGGAGGAAAGGGGATAGAGATGGAAAGTGCAGCATCTCAGGTGATGCAGATAATCTCCTTTAATCTCCTGCTCAAAATAACCCAAAGTCAAGTAAAGGAGGGATTACAGGGCCTAAGCCACTGTTATTGCCAGGGTGGAACAGACTCAGGTTGCCTCAGAAGGGCTCCCGAGGAAGAAGAGGAGCTGCAGCAAATACCAGCCTGCTGGAAATGCCTCCTGGTGAGGGTGACTGGGTGGGCTGGGGACCCTCCTGAGGGAGCCCAAGGAGAGCTGGAGCTGCAGGGACAGCAGCTGCTGCCAGACTTAGGAGCCTACACAGGGACATGGTCCCAGGGAGAGAGTGTCTTAGATGCCCACTTGTCATCTTGTCATTGTTGATGGATTTATTCTTAGGGCAGGATCCAAAGTGCTTTATAGCCATTAATTATCCTAAAGGGGAAGCAGTGCCCATGAAACCCATTTCAGAGATGGGAAACAGAGCCCAGGAGGAGCTAAATGACCTATCAGGTGCTGGAGCAGGGCTAGAGTGAGGTGGTCAGTCCCTGGCCTCACACCTCCCTCCAATTTTCAAGGGCCTTTTCTTGGGTGTGTGTTCCCAGCAGCCTGAGGCTGAAGGCATCTCCTGCCCTTTGCCAAAAAGCCACGCCATGGCTCGGCTGCTGTGCTGCTGCCAGGGAAAACTGAGCTGCAGAGCCCTATTCATCAGCTCCTGGCGATGTCTCTGAGATAGCAGCAGCACAGGGACCGTGTGAAGCAGGATTGCACTGGGGAGAGAGCAGAGCATGTTCATTTTAATGAGCCTGTCCCTGCCTAAAGGAGAGAGAAGGCGAGAGGCCAACCTGGTTTAATAAACTCTAGCATGCGGATTTAATCAGATGGATCATTGTTCCCCAGCACAGGGATGAATATATTAAAAAAATGATTCAAACTTTTCCCCTTTGTTTTTCATTTGTATTATGTACTGTGGTGTGATAAAACATCCTGGGGCCAACTTGCAAGGCAATAAAAGAGACGGTGGAGGAGAGGAAGACATTGATCCATGCGAGTGAGCACAAGCACTGTGGGAAGGGAGGCTGCTGGCAAGCAGGGCTGGAAGAGAGGGGCTGCAGCATCCTCAGCCCCCACCACAGCCCCAGGGAAGATGCAGTTATGGGGGCTGACCTGGTGTCAGCTCCTTTTCAGAGATTTGAGGTGACTAATAGCAGTTTAAGTCCAGTGCTAAAAGCAGCCCTCAGTCAAGCATGAGGCCTCCACCTCACTACAGAAAGGTCTGAGCACAAGCATATCCCCACAAGCATATCCCTCAAACGTGCTCCTTCCCCAGGATGGAAAGAAGGACTCACACAGTCCCCACCTTTCTACAGGGACACCAGCACGTGGATTGTGCTGGTGGTGTCTTTGGAGTTAGGTGGCACTGGCCTTCAAGGGAATGGTGCAACAGGACAAACTTTACTCTGGACTCTCCCCTTCTCCTTACCAGCAGTTGTCTCATCACTGTCTATCCCTTGCACCACGTGGCAGGGAGGAATGGGGATCTGGGTGCTGCTTATTAATTTAGAGAACTAAATAGCTCTGGCTGCAAAGCTGCAAACTGCACAGCGGGAAGGTGAGGGTTGTATTATGGGGCTCTGCCACTGCTCCCTGTCTGCATGCCACTGCCCTGTGCCTCTGACTGCCCCTGGGGACAGCAGGCACTGCTTGGAGGCACAGGAAGGTCTTGATCCAGCACAGCAAAACGCAGACTGGGTCTGCAGGCAGCCCAGGTGGGATTGTGTCAGTGTGTGCCTCGGCAGTGCCTGGCTCTGGGCTAGCAAGGCTCTTGCTACGTGGGTGTGAATAAAGCCAGCTTAGACAAAATAGTCTTTTGTACTAAATCCTGGACAGACCACCTTGAGCTGTGGACAAGGACAGACCTCAGGGGGGCTCAAGATGCCTCCATGGAATTTACCTCCTTTGCCCTGCCCAAGCTCGCTGTCCTTGGCTCAGGCTTAAATAACCCCAGCCCTTGCTTTGCTTGCCCTTCCCTGGCCCATCAGGCTGCTTGTCACCCTGAGACACAAAGAACTGGCTCTCCAAGGATGGAACAGGGCAGCCGGCTGGGTTTTTAACTACTCCCCCTAATGCTGAGGCCAGAGCTGCACTGGACAGCTCCCTGGCAGGTTACAGATGGGCATTTGGCTAAAGGCAGGCCAGAGGTGGTTTTGTTGGGGGGCTACAGGTCCCCCTGCCATGGAGCAAAGCTGTACCTGACAGGTTTGACTGGCCCTAGGACAGAGGCAGGGTTTGTGGTGAGAATCCAGGAATTACTTTCTACATCCTTCCTTCAGGATGGATCACCTCCACCAGCAGCTGCAGGGCCGTGGTAGTGTTTAGAGGAGGGGGCAAAGCATCTCCTTCCTTGGAAAAAATTGCTCTAAATTGTGCCATTGACCCATTCACTGAAAAGTCACTTATGGCCACTTGATGTTAAATATCACCACCTTTGGCTTCTAACACACCACTGTGCTACTGTTCCATTACTTTATCCATTACTGTCCATAAACAGTAATAAATAATCCTATTTTCATTCCCACCATTGTTTAAGTGGTCATTAATTGTAGTTTATATGCTGTCTTTGTGTATTTGTGTACTATAGCTTCTTCATGATTCCTTGATTAACTGTGATTGATTGTGTATTTTAAAATCAATTAAAAGTTTCAACACTAAAAGGTAGAGTCTTTAGCAGTAATTCTCCAAGACATTGCCAGTTATAATGGAGCTATTGTAGTGCTGGGATCCATTAGTGTGGCACGCCGTGATCTTTATTTTCCAGATTGATGCAAATAGGTGAGTGTGAGTGTGCACATGGCTGTGTCTCTTGTGGTGGAGCGGATGGGAAGAGGGTGTGGGAAAGAATCAGCTTCTCACAGGGTTGCTGGCTTTTTTGGGTGACCAGCTATCATTCACTCCCTTCCTTAAGACACTGATGCAAAGGCTGAGCCCCAGGACCCAATTATTTCCTTGCTGGTGTGATAGCACTGTGTATTAATTTTCTATTTGTAAAGAGGCGCCGATACCCTCAGCTGAAGGGAGCCACAGAGTGGGATGTGTGTCCTTCTGCAAAGCTGTTTTAGTGAATGCCCTGGGCCTTGGTGGGTGAGGGGTACATGGGAGGACAGAGGTGGCTGTGAAGGCCTGTGTTTGTGGTGTTGCTGATATGATGCTGATGTGATGGAGGAGGAGGAGGGTGGCCACCACCTGGGTGTCAGGGCATGTGCTGGAGCACAAATCTCTGCTCTTTACAGCATCATGCGTGCATTATATCAGTGCTTAGCTCCTCAGATTGCTGTTGTGCTGGGAAAATGTGTCCAGCACCAGAGCTGGAGGAAATGGGCTTGACACCGTGCTCTCGTGCTGCCTTGCCCTGCAAACCTGAATCCTACATGCTTATGCCTCTGTGCACTTTGTGACTCCAGGGCAGTTCTGCCCAAGCAGCTTCTCCTGGCCCGTGCAGAGAATTAAGGGTGGGGGAACCATGTAAGAGATTTTGTGCAGGTCCTCTGAGGTGGGGGAGCAGATCCCCAAGGACCAGTGGGAAATCAGGCCCTTGTAATGGACCCCCTACTTGTCCCCCATCCTCCTGGATGTCTGCCTGCTGCCAGGAGCAGGGCCCTCCCAGCCATCTGCCAGCTCAGGCAGAGGATTCCTGTGCACTAATCTGCTCAAAGACATTTGTCACCCACCCTTCTCCCAGCGGCATGATGCAAAAAATGCCTCAGTGCCCCAGTACAGCTGCTGGGAGCACCTGTAGGGGAAATCACCAGTCCTGTTAAACGACAGGGGGACCATTTTGTGCAAACCCCAGAATGGGATCACTCTGTTGTATTAACTTGCCTGCTTGCATTGATGTTAATGAAATAAAGAAATATAATGGTTCCAGACTTTTAAACTTCTTATAGCTCGATTTGCATAATGGCCACTGCTACCCTGAACAGGAACTGATCTGTCAAAAAATATTGTTCCAGTCCTCTATCATTCAGCTCAATGGGAGGTGCAGATTGGCCCACAGGAGCTGTTTTTCGCTGATGGAGTGGAGTTTGCCTAGTGTCAACCATAAAAAGCTAATATTAGCACGCAATCCAATATTGTAAAAAAGAAATTGGTTAAAAGTTATAGATCAATAACTGTTAACGTGGCTCTATTTTTCAGACAGATGGTGTTTGCTGCTGCCTGCTGATGGGGAGGCAGGTTCCCTCCTGCTGGCTGAAGCAACTCCATGGTTCCTCCCTGGAGGAGCCTGGGGCTGCCAGTCGAGGCTCAGCTGTCCTGAACAACCGTGGGAGCTTACTGTGCTGCACAGTGTTTCTTGTAGAAGTTAGTTCCCCTCCACCCTGGACTATGAAATGCTGGTCAGGGCTGGACATTACTCCTGTCTCCACCTTCCTGCACAATCCTCCTCAGTGCCTCAGATCCCATCTCCTTGATGTCCTACAGCAACCCCACTTGAAGCCTTAGATCGTTACTCCTTGGTTACCTAGGCCTCTTCTCCTCCATGCCCTAGATCACTGCTCCTTGATTATCCACATCTCTGTTCTTTGATGCCCTAGATCTCTGCTCCTTGATTACCTACATCTCTGCTCCTCCATGCCCTAGATCTCTTCTCCTTGATTATCCCGATCTCTGCTCTTTGATGCCCTAGATTTCCTCTCATCAGTGCCCCAGATCTCTGCCTGCTGCCAAGACAGTGCCTCTCCAAACAGATGACTCCTGCAGCACTTCCAGCTCTTCCAGAGCAACCCAATGCTCTTACCCCTGTGGGGAGGAGGGCGTTGGTCTGGGCATGTGTCTGTCCCCTCCCTGAAGTGAGGTGAGCATCCCTCCTCTCCACGGTGTGTATTTAAAGCATGCTGCCCACGTGGCAGGGATTATCTCTCCCCACCAGAGTGTGTTTAGGGAGTGCAGACCCAAATCCTCAGCTACAATGATGGAGACAGGAGTGTGCAGGAGCCGGGAACCAGCTGAGCATCACAAGCCAGCATGGCAATGGCCCTTTTGCCCCCACTGACCTTGGGCTTGCCTCTGATAGCTCATTACAGCTTGCCTTTGATCACTTGCCTCTTCCCTGCTCTTTACATGGAGATGCTGGAGAGCTTTCCTGACCGATATAATCAAAAAGGACATTTTTACTTCCAAAATATACAACTTAATTAGAACTGAGAAGGGAGAGACAAGCCAGTCCATAAAAACACCCACTCTGCAACAATCTCTGTCCTGATTCTGCGGAACTGGGGACAAGAGACACCTGGTTTTCAGTGGGAACAGGGTGGTTTCCCAAATGTTAGAAATACCACTCAGGTCCTAGACAAAAAGGGATTCTTCCACTGCAAGAGAAGGGTTTGGTGTGGAAATGCCCTCACCTGCAGTGAAACGTGCTTTGCTGAATTGGGACCCATTGGAAGCACGGACTGAATGGCTGCAGACAGCAACACAGAGACCCTCATCTAAACCATCACCCTGCAATCACACCCTTTGGTTGAATGCTTGAATATCCCACTGTCACCCACAGTCTTGCCAACACACTCACTGAACTAGGACCATTTCCAGCTTCCCAGGGCCCTCTCCCTGCAGGCAGCGAGGCAGATCCACCCCACGGCACGGGAGGAGTGTGTTTGCATCCAGCTGCCAGCTGTGGGCAGGACCTGCCTAACAAACAAGGTCCGGTCTTTTCCTGTCTCTGCAGCTGCCCCGTGAAACAGCTGACACCTTAAAAATGGATGGGGTTCATTTCCTGCCTCTGTGCACTTACTTGAGGCACCAGCTCTGCCATTACCAGCAATGTCCACATTAATTACTATCACAACCCAAGTACCTTGGCACGCGCTCCCCTGCCCGGAGCGCCTGTCCCAGCAGTGACCTGCATCTCCCGCCCCTCGAGACCTTGCGCATGACTGGGATTTCCAGCGCTGCTGCCTGCAGGAGCACAAAGCTGGTGCTGGGACAGCCCCCGGGGAGGAGGACAGGCCATCAGGCAGGTCTGCTGACAGGCTGGCTCTGGCCCAGGCTCAGAGGCTCACCTGCAGCACGGGGGGTTTCTTCCTCTCCTTTGCTCCTTGCCTCACTGAGCAGCGACATCAGTGCTGCCCCATCTCTGGGGCACGGGCTTTTCCACATTGCATAAATGATTTAAATATTCATTGGAGACTGACTCCATGGCTGGGTGGTGCAAGTGCTTCCCCTGGGATCGTCTGGAGTCCTTGCACTGAGTCCCTTTAGGTTTGAGCCCCAGGGACCAGCCCTCAGCTTTCCACTACGGAATCCTGAACAGAAACCTCCAGTTTCTAAGGGAAAAAGTCAAGGCATGGAAAAAGGCTCAGCTCCCTCTAAAAACAGCTCCTGAGGGATGGAGATAGGCTTTTCAATGCTCTGTTGGCTGCAGAAAATTGAAAATCTCATATTTTTTGCATAAAATGCTGATTAACCAGTGCTAAACACAAGCATGTCTTAGGCAGTAAAAGGACATGCACAAAAGAGATAAAACACTAGAAACTATGAAGCAATGGGAGTCAGCAACTGAAAGGATCATCCATAAAGCTCCTTCAGCATGGACAGAATAACATCTAACCCAGGTATCACACAGCCTAGTCAAAAGTGTGACCAAAAGTGTGCTTTGAATGCATGAACACACCAGGACCTGGAAGAGACTGACAAACACAAGAGAACACAACGTTCAGTTTAAGATGCTTCATTCCTGCCTTTTGCTATTCACCTCAAAACCTCATGGGAAACACCAAGCCCACAAGCAATAGTTCCCCAGAAAAAGGTCTACGAATTATAGCGGGTCAGAAGCTGAACATGAAGTATCCGTGTCGCATCAAGAGGGAGACAGAGCCCTGGGATATATGAGCTGCAGCGTGGCCTAGGAGTCTCATAAAATCATCTTTCTTATCTGTTCAGGGCTGGTGAGGTCTACACTGGAGTAGATTCTGGTATTGGCAGCTCATATCAGAAAGGAGGTGGCGCTGCTGTAGGCAGCACAGAGAAAACAGGATGATCAGAGGTCTATGAGACGTGACCTACAAAGAAAGATTGAAAGAACTGGGTTATTTAGCCTAAAAGAGATGATGGAAGAAGAGATGTGATAACAGTTTTCAAGTGCTTAAAAGGCTGCTGCTAAGGGGAAGAGAATAATCTGTTCTTTATGTCCATGGTGGACAGGACAAGAAATAATCAGCTTAAATTACAGCAAGAGAAATCAGGTTAGACTTAGGGACAAAAAAGGCTCATGGAGCAAGGCAGTGGTTACCTGGGAGGTGGAGGGGCTCTGTCACTACGAACACAAATGCTGCTTGGGGACACATTAGCAAACATCCTGGGGCAGGGCTGCACCCTCTCCATGCCTCTGTGGTGCCTTCAACACGGTGTCTGGAGCTCCTGGATTGTCCAAAGTGAGATCATCCTGCAGCAGTCGCTTCAGCTGGCTGGACAAATCCCAGACATTTTGGCTTGTGAGAAGATTCAAGATAGCAGAACTTGATCTTGGGGGCACAAGTCAATGTTTTGGGTTATTTTTCTTGCAGTAAATAAATGCTTCAAAATTGATTTTCCTTTTCCTCTCATCTCTTTCAGTCACTCGATTGTAACACAAACGAAACGGAGCATCCCAGCCACACCACACAGTCAAGATGAAATGACACCATCCAAATGAAACCTGTTTGATAATGTCCTTGCTGAAAACAACAATGAAACCAATCTCTCCCCTCCAGGCAATCGGGTGGGGTTGAATCACCAGTTCTGAGTGCAGACTTGCCTGGAGATGTTTTTCAGCCAGCTCAGAGGATTGTTGCTACAAGAGAGGCAAAAAGAAAACAAAAACAGGGCCCCTTCCAACCCAGCTGTGCCCACACCAGGCAGCAGCTGCTGTGCCCGTGGCCAGGATAGGGGATCCACCAAAGTGTGCAAGAGCAGCTCCATCCACTTCCACTCAGTAGCACCTCCACTGTGCTGCTGAGCGTGTACTTTGGGCTTCAGATTAAGAGATTCTGTGCCCTCCTGAGGAATTATTATTATCCCTGGGTTCCAAGAGCAATCCTTTCTTTTAAAAACCTGCCTTCTAATTCATTTTATATTTACCCATAGAATCTTGGCCGGGGTTTCTGAGAGTTGCGGGTTTTTGGAAAGGC
Source organism: Corvus cornix cornix (assembly GCF_000738735.6). Classification (NCBI taxonomy): domain Eukaryota; kingdom Metazoa; phylum Chordata; class Aves; order Passeriformes; family Corvidae; genus Corvus; species Corvus cornix. The sequence goes on along the minus strand of NC_046344.1, from coordinate 4,254,909 downwards.
CAAGTTTTAAATGGAGCTGACTCAGCAGAAGCTAACTTGATTGAAACAGTGCCTGTTTGAGTTTATTCCATTCCTGGGCAGGATTGGAAACAAAGCAGCAGAAAATGGACTCTTCCCAGCTTTGTTTTCTCCACAGGCTCTTGGCTGTATGCAGCAAATGTTGTTGCTGACCCACAGGGCTGGGACTGAAGTGGAGGAGAACAGAAGAGAGCTGGCAGAATCCCTGCTGTATATCCCATATTCTGTTGATTTAAAGTTTAATACAGTTGAGATGAGAATCAAATAAAAAGAAGAAAAAGGAAGAAATAATGAAAAAAATTACAACCCTGTAAGCAATTAATTTTCAGCCTCACTGCCCAGCATCAGTCTCAAGGAGGGGACTGGGGATGCAACTAATACTTAGATTATTAAAATATCTCTCCAGTTTCCCCCAGGATGCTCTGGTACAGGCAAGCCCTGCCATGGGGAACATGGTGCCAGTTCTTTTCCACACTATAACGGGAGCAGGCTGGCACTTGGAATCATTTTAACACAGCCCATGGAGCCAAGCCTGCTTCTGCCTTCCTTTTCCCACGTTGTGAATCCTTGGTTGTGCCTGTGGCACAGTCTGACTTCTGGACACGATGGCAGCACCCCTTGCTTGTTCATGTTCATGGGGCAGTGCTGTCCCAAGCAGGTCTTTTTTGGGAGATGAGTGTCTCCTCCACAGCCTGGCCTTTTTCTCAGGTTCTCCTCCTCACTCAAGAGCTGGAGCTGGAAGAAGATGGATTATGGAGGACGGCCAAGCTGCCATGCCAATGTAGCACCAGGGACCGCATTTGGATCTTGTCGCAGGTCCTTCAAGGAAAAATTCATTTTAGGCTCAAGAAAAACATAAAAGTGCTGAAAGTTGAGTTGACCATCTTCTCATACCTTGGAGAGTGCCTGCTTCTGATGTCGTCACTGTGATGAGGTGCCTGAGTGACAGCCAGGCTATGAAATATGGCCAAGAGTTTTTGAGCTGACAGCTCATTCCATGTACAAGCAAAGCCTGAAAGACAGTCCAGAGCTGCTTAGCAAGAGCAGGCTAATAGCTCAGCACACAGCAGAGACCTAATGAGAACACCAGTATCTCCTAACTCCAGCTTCATTCAGAAAGCCAAGAATATGGAAGCTGTCACCTGGTGTCCAATAGCCATAACGAATGTGCCAGTGGAGATGCCCAGAAAGAATAATACCATAAATTGGCAAGGTGGCAGCTGCATTCATCATCTCAAACAAGAGCTGGTCATCCATAAAATCCAGCAGGATCAAAGACCATTTCTTCAACTCCAATGGTATTTCCACCCTTAGAGAGTGGACAGAAACATGCCTGCTATTTGCCAGCAGCCCCAACAGATGTGTCACTTCTGCTGAGAGCCAATGCTGGATGGTGATCCAGGCTATAAAATGCTATTAATTTATTACAGCAAATGCTGAGAATCATCAGGGCATTCAAAACTCCTCAACCCCCAAGTCCTCTGGAGAAGGCAGCGAGCGTGTGCCCGGGACGTGTATCAGTAACGATGACCGATGGCCTGGTGAAGCTGTGTGCCCCACACCTGGGCTGGAGCTGGGAAGCAGCCTGCCCTGGGCAGCGATTTGGAGACACCTCCAGCACACGCTGAAATGTGGTGCCTGCTGAGCTTGTGCTGCAGGGACAACACACAGGACCCCACTGTCCCCTCCTCGGTGACAGCGTTGGTCTCCAACCCGCAACACGAGCATGAAGCTGCAAGGCAGCCTGCCAGCTGACACCCTTCCCCTGGGAGCTGGGAAGGAGAGTGAGAAACGTGCTGCAAGTCCCCAGTAACTCGTGCCCCCCCTGGGCCGCCTGTCACCGCGATGGGGATCGCCACCACCGCGGCCATCCCGGGGGAGCGAGCGCGCTGTTATCTGCACCGCTGCTGCTGTGTTTGCCAGGCAGCGACTGGTGCAGGGAGGTAACTTCCCTCCAGGATCGCATCCTGCCTTCCCCTGGGCAAAGCGGTGGGACTCTGCTTTGATATCCTTGGCCAGGGGGAACTGCAGGGTGCAGTCGCTTGCTCCAGGGTGGCTTACAGTGCTGGGAGAGGAGCAGAGTCCCTGGTGAGGATTTTCTGGAGTTTCTTCCCCTTTGCAGGGAATACGGGTGATTTAAAGCCCCTGGGCCACCAAGAGTTGTGTGGTGTTATCCATGTGACAGCTAATGAAGATCACTCAACCCATAAAGATCTTAAGTCAAGGGTTTGATGTTAATTATGGACCAAAACATTTAATAGCCCGTTTCACTTCCACAAGGCATTTTTTTAATTAAAAAATGATATATTGCACAAAAGGGGGCGAAAAAAAAGGAGAGAAATAATTGAAGATTGTTTTATTCCAGAACAACCTGAGGCAGGGAAGGCAGTAAAGAGAAAACGTGTTGAGGAGTGTGATGGCAGCGCCACAAGCCATCACACTGGCGGAGGAAGCCAGGGAGGGAGCAGTGTCATCACACTCAGAGAAGGTGCCCAGGGAAGGGGAGAACAGCCAGAGGCAGCTAGGTAGAAATCCAGGTCAATCTTTTGGCCATCACATTGGCCTACCCTTACCCGTGGAATCTTCAGTTTGTGCTGCTGAGGACTTGGTTTCAAATCCCTCTTTCTGACTCTCTATCCGCTGTCTCTCAAGAAAAACAGCTAAACCCCCAGGGTGGAAATTAGTCTGGAATAGGTCAGGGATGAAGAAAATCTGACATGCCTGGCTCTGACGTTACTCTGTTTTTCATTCAATATTTAAAGATGCATTTGAACAGGGGGTTGGCCTGAGATGCATTCAAATAGTCTGTGCAAAGGAAAAGTCTTCAGCAGAGCAAACCAACACTTCCCTTGCCTTGGGCAGTGCCCATCAGCTGCTGGTGCACAGGGCAAAGGGGCAGCAGGAGGGAGCAGCTCCAGGTGGGAGGCTGGTATTGGACTAACTCAAGGAAGGAGGAAGAGAAGAGGGATGGAAATGTAGCCCGTGGCTGACATGGGAAAGTTAGTGTGACTGCTTAAAACTGGAAGTAGCAGGAGTATGACACCCCAGTCCCTGGCCATGGATGGACTCAAGTCCTCCTGTGTCTGCAGCTCTGAGCCTTGCTGTTCTCTTCCCTCAACTCTACAAGGGGAATAATATTATTCCCTCCTCACAGGGTTTTGAGATGCTCAGTTACTATGGTGATGGGGCCATAAAAGTACCAAAGATAGCAAGAACAATAATAATATCAGACATGGTAGGAGCCAAATAATTGCATTTAGGGCACACACACAACACAAAAGGGAGAGCCACCTCCATTCACCATGGCTCTCAAACCCTGAAGACAAAACTTTTGTTGTACCAATGGGCTCTCAGCCTACTTAAAGGGCTAATTCCCAATTCCTGCAATATCCCCTCAATGCTAGGAGTGGTCACCAAAGGCTGCAGCTCCAGGACTGGTCCTACCTCTCCACAACTCCAGCCAGGGAGAGGGGAGAGCAGCGGGGCCGGGCAGCCTTTGCCAGTGGAGAAATCAAATGTTCCTCGCACCACTTGTGTAACACGAAGTCCCCACAGGTGTTTGGCCACTGCACTGTGTGACCAGCTGAGCATTCTTTGCCCAGAGTGGCAAGTGTGCCCAGCACAATGCCACTGACAGCTTGTTCCTTTGTCTGTGCTGAGCACAGAGCCTGCCTCATTATTTTTTTTAATTTATGGGGTTTTAATTGAAAAAATTGTATAACATCTGTGGCTGCTTCATAACACCTGTGCGCGACAAGGCTGATTTTCAGCAGCGATTGTCACAGCGTTCTCATCTGGGCAATGCTGAGTCAGTGCTGTGTGGCCTCCTCTGAACTGCTCAGGCAAGAACGATCCTTGGAGAGCACGTAATTAACATGTGATGGAAAACAAGATTCCGAGGAAAAAAGGTGAAAGACATCCCTTTTAAAAGGGGAAAGCTTGGGATGAGCAGGTGATGAGTTTGCAATGGTTCACCTGAACAAATGCTGCTGACACTCAGATGGAGGCCTGGGCTGCCAACCCAGCTCTGGTGTTGGGTAAGAGGAGGTGGCAGAGGGGATTTGGCCTTTCCATCAGCATTTTGGGCAGCGTTTGCACCCCAGTTCTTGCTGAGCATCCACCTTGTGGCTGCCCCCAGCTCTAGCCCAGGAGCTGCCTGCTCCCTGAGGGGGGCACGGGCAAGGCTTGTCCTCCTCTTACAGCAGCACTTTACAGCAGCGTGTGCCACAGCAGGGACTTACTGCTGCGGGATTTGCTGAGCCCGAGGGGGCTGCTGGCAGCGGGAATACAAACTGCCCTTCCGCCACTTACACAGCCACCGTGGGACCTGCCCTGCTCATCGCTGCTCTGACAAACATGTGCACATTTGCAGCATCCCAGATGTGGCTGGGAAATGCCACCACCTGTGCTGTGGCACGAGGCACGAGGAGCTGCTGCAGCCCTGGCCTTGCCAGCTGTGGACAGTGAACCCAGAAGGCAACAAACACCCCCAGATGGCTGAAAGCCCAGAATCCTTCTCCTTCATCATTAGGTCTGGAGGCCCAGCACCACCCAGGTAGTTTTTATCAGGAGTAAAAGGATCCTGAAGCTCACTGCTGGTGTTGCCACCCAAATCCTCGTGGTTTTGACAGCCTTGAGTGCTCCCTACCGAAAGCTGCCTGCTTGCAGCATCTCCCAGGGCTTGCTGTGCAGGTGCTGGCTGTAACAGTCGGGCTGTTCAGGAAGCACAGAGCAGCCTGGGAAGCTTACAGGTGCCTCTCACATTTCTACATGCTCATGACAGAGCTGCTTGGTAGCACAAGTGAGCAAGGAGCAGCAGGGACACAGCTCCGGCTGTGCACAGGCTGAGGTTTCTTCCTTGCAGGAGCCTTCCTGTACAAAGCTGGAGGAGGTTTTATCCACTACTCACAGCTCTGGGAAGCTCAGGCTGCCCTGAAATCCCTCTTCCCACTGTGACTTGGTAAATAAATAAAACCCTGTTCCCTGCTGAGCTCGGTAATGGCAACAAGGCTGCCAGGGCTGCAGACAACCAGGGCCGGCAGGTAGAAAGCAGGGGCTGGCTGAGCGGTTTGGGCAGGGAATAAAGGAGCAGCAGTGCAAACATTTCCGTGCCCTTGCCCCTTGTCACTGCAGCTTGGCAACACCCCCGTGTAATATGGGCTTTTTGAGCAGATTCCCCCTTGCACATCCTCGGAGCAGCCCCCGCTGCTCTCCCCTTCAGCACAGCGTCAGCGTCACACCCCCTCCTCCCTCACATGTTCGGGCTAAGAATTCCCCTCGTCTCTCAGAGCACATTAAAAAAATCAATGTAATCACACAGGAAACATTAGCTATGTTCAGAAAATGCAACTGAGAGGGATTGATCTGGAGGAGGGTGGCAGCAAGCCACCAAATTACCAAACACCAAATCAGTGGGGCTGGTCCGGACAGTGAAGCATCCTTAGTGGCATGTGGCTTGACCATCTCAGTCTCTGGTTTCTTTTATTGGCTCTTCCAGTTTGTGGTGTAAGGCAACCAGAGAAGTGAATAAATGTATATATATATATTATACATATATATATGTATATATATCTAGGTGCCCCTGGTATGGCTGCTAAAAGGATATGAGACAAGAGAAAGCAAATTGTCTCAACCTGGTAATCCCAAGGACATGGCTGATCCTGCTTGGGGTGAAACTTCATCCCTGCTGTGGAGGTGACCTCCACGCAGATGCTTCCTCAGTTGGTTGTTGAAGCTCTCCTGGGTACAGGGCTCCTACAACACCCCATTTACAGCCTGTACAGGCTCTCAGCCAACCTTGTCCTTAGGAAGTTTTTCCTGAGCATCTAACCCAAGACCTCTTGGCTGCAGTTTAAGCCTGTTACAGCTTGTCCAACCCTTGACCAATTGGTCAGCATCATTTTTATAACTGCTTTTTTTCTGCACTGATGAATGTTACACATCCTACCTCCAGTTGTCTCAGTCCTGGAGCACAAGCCAGCTCTCTCAGTCCATCTTCCCTGGGGCATGTTTTCAAAACTATGTGAACTCACTCAATTTGTCTGAATCTTTCTTAGAGTTATGATGCCAAAGCCTGGAGATATGTGTCTCCAGCTGATGCATCACTAGCACTAAATAGAGCCAAATAAATTACCTCTCTGCCTTCTATCCGAAGCTATTAATACATCTGTGGGCAACATGAGTCTTTGCTCTCCTTTTCTCAAGCACCAGGTTATTGTCTGATGCTCAGTTTGAGGGCTACTCCACTGCTTGAGCCACTCTCCTGCTGGCTTACCAGTCCTTCCTCATCTTGTATCTGCGATTTTGGTATCACTTTCCTAAGTGCAACACTTTGCACTTGACTTTATTGAATTTCAGTGTATTGATTTCAGGCCATTTCTCCAATTTATCAAGATCATTTTGCTCTGAGGAATCTGGCAGCAGCTTGTCTTATATCTGCTCTGTCGACAAAAGGTCTTTAGACCTCAGGGCTATCAAGCCAGAGCTTTGCATTAGTCCTGAAAACAGTCAGAAAGAACCACATGGGAGGCATGGGGACAGTGGCAGGTGGAGGTGACAGCCTGCCTCACCCAGAAACACCCCCACGCTGCCATCTCAGCCAGGCAAGGAGCAGAAGCAAGAGGAGGAGACAGAAGGAGCGAGACGGAAATGCTAATGGGTCCCCACGGGTGAGAGCAGGGATACCTGCTGAGAGATGCTGGGACCCTGCTGCAGCCCTGGGGACAGCCCTGGAGCAGGAGGATGGAGGGGAGATGAGCACTGGGATTTAATGGTCCCGCTTTCAGGTCAGCGTGTGAAGAGCTGCCCTGTTCCCACCTGAGGGCTCGCCAGCAGACCAGGAGAAGCCCTGCAGCACCAGGCATTAATGGCATTATTTGGGGACAGCAAAACTGGAGTAAGATGGAGAAAGAAACCCACCCTGGTGCGCACAAACCAGGTCAGATGCTTTTATTGTTATTCCTATTATTGCTATTATTATTATTACTATTATTATTATTGTTACTATTATTACCCAGAGGTTGAGTTCTCCATTCTTTAAGGTAGAGAAACAGTCTTGGGAAGCTGCTGCTTGTCCTGGGGTGGAAGGAGCAGCTCCCAACCCTTCTGCTTGGGCACACTGCAGGAGCACGAGGCTTTGGACAAACATTATGGAACTACAACAGCATCCACCTTCCCACCACACTGTCCTCCCTCTGCTTCTCCCACCAGCTTGCCAACAGCCCCTTCCTCTGCCTCCTCTTCCTGCCCCTTAGGAGGGCTGAAGTTCGGTCAACAATTACCCACATGCTGGCAGGAATTTCCTAGAAAACTCTGCAAAAAAGTACCTCCTGCAGAGCTGCTTCCTGATAAGTCCCCATTCTCCTGTGGAGGGCAGGTGAAACAGCTGCTGGCACAGTGGGAAGGCTGGGAAAGCATCGGGAGAGAGCTGCCAACAACCCTGGGGAGGAGGCAAAGCAGAGGCGTAATGGAGGGACTGGAACAGCTTGGGAGAGGGCAGTGGAAATGGTTTCCTTGGGAAAAGGCTGGCAAGCCTCAACTGGAAAAAGGATAGCAAGGAAGAGATAGGAGAGCTCCTCTGAGTGCAGAGGTCATGAGGACAGAAGAGGAGCAAGGTTTGGGTGAAGCCCTGGCAGCCACAGGAGCTCACCTTGGCTCTTGCCATGGTAATGATGCAGACACAGATGTGTGATAAGCCCTACTCTGCACACACGTTAAAATCTAAGTAGCTTATGAATAAGTAATTATCCCTCATTTCCAGAGCCATAATCTATATTTAATTAAGAAAATAACTAAATGGTGGCAGTAAGAGGGGCAGTGTGGGGAAATGGAGAGAGGAACACTGTCAGATAAGCTGCAGTATGAAAGGGAACAAACAGCGGCCTCAGCATGGTGAAGGCAGCAGAGCCGTGGCCTCCAGCTTGGCTGCAAACCCAAGGTAACCTGGCCTTCAGAACATCTGTCTGCAGCAAAGTCTGCCTCAAGAGGCTTCTTGGCTCAACAGGTGAGCTGCAGTTGGCCAAGAGGGACTCAGTCATTCACATGCAGGGGTGAAATGTCCTGCTGTTCAGTGATGCTGGATTGTGCACAGAGAGCAGGGCACCAAAGCAGCCCTCACGTCCTGTACGGGAGCATTCAACAGACACCTTCAACACTGCCACAACAAACTGTCTTACAACAGTGTCCAATGTCCCCTAATGTCTGGCACTGGCAAACCCAAGCAAGCCCTGCAGCTGAGTAGCACGCAGGGCTGGCGAGCTGTTAGCCTGGAAGGGGCCATGCCAGCCCAATGCTGGGCCAATGCCCAAAGCACGTAGAGGTGCTCATATAATGTCTGCAGGAGCTTGTCAGCCCAGGTCAGAGCTCATGGCAGTGCTCTGCTGGATCCCTTAATGCACCCCTGGGACCACCATCCTTCTCAGTATCACCCCAGCACCCACAGGCATTGGCTACTTTTCAGGGGTCTCTGCCAACTTGGAGCCAGTGCCAGGCCAAGGCTGGAGCTTGGCTTTTCCCCCGGTCTCTGTGCTGCGAGCGCTGGGGATGGTGCTGATGTCAGCTTTGATCACTCCTGCTCTGGGCAAGAGAGATAAAGATGGACAGCAATGTGGCCGTAAGATAGTCCAAATACTCAGCACCTGTGTCCAGAGCTCTTCCAACCCCACCAAAAGCACATCCCAGCTACATCCCCAGACCTTTCCCTCCTGGCACCTGTCACCGGTTCCCCAAAGCATTGCCACAGCCTTGCTCTGTTAGCTATGTTTTACTTCTCATTCCACTCATGGGGTCTGCAGATACCCCTCTGCTTCCTTGGATTGTAGCAGTGGAAATGACAGCACGTTTTAAAGGCTGGGTTAAAGAGAAGAAAAAAATCTCAGTCCACATACTATGCATTATAAATAGACCGTCTGGTTTCTAAATTGAAAAACAACAATAATCACTGCTAAGAGCCTGCTGAACAAAACCAGCCTTATTACCACTGGGACAAATTCATATTTACTAAAAGAACACAAGTATTTTTTAAGCTACTCTTGAGCTCCTTATGTTGCTAATGTCCTGCTGCTTCCCCTCGCTGAGCTCCCTGGGAGTGGTAACAGAGAGCCACAGCAGGGACCCGTGGGCAGTGCAAAGTGGGGACAATCCTTTCAGCTGTGGGCAAGAGAGAGGAAGGTGATTTGAGGCAGGCTCAGCTATGCCAGGCTACAAAGAGAGATGCCATCAGGTTTTTTAGCTGCACTCTTTAACTGCTGTTTTATGGCAGGGAGACGGGAGGTCTGGAGAAACGTGGGCGGAAAAACCTGGTTACGCCTGGGTGGAGATGAGGCGCAGGCATGGGACAGGCTGCGTTTCAAGGGGCACAGCCATTCAGGCAAGCCTGTCTTTCTGTTCCTTTAAGGAACAGAGGAAAGCACAACTTTCAGAGGGCATGGTGTGCACAGAGCCTACCAGCACACAGTGGGCAGCTGTCCCTGTGAAGGCACTGCTGAAAGGTGAAGGAATGGTCCAGGGCAGCTGGGTGGGCAGGTGTATGAGCTGCAGGGACTCCTTGGATTTGGATTAGCAAGGGGGATAACAGAGATAACTACCTCACTTTTCCATCACAGCTGTCACACTGCTGATAGCAAGGTCAGGAGGAGGGCAATGAATGCACTGAGGGAAGTGACGGGATGGGATCCCCAAAACTTCCTGTCCTCCACTCCTTGACCAGAACTAGTGACCGGGGCAGGGAGGTGGGTCTGCAGAAACTGTGCCATCGGGAACAGGGTGCATCTCAGTGGGATGAAGGGCACTGCTGCCAGGCATCCCTGATGGGATGTCCTGAGGGTGCAGAGCAGGCTGAGTTCTCATACAGCACAGACACAGGAAAGGAAAACTAAAGCAGCCCCATGCCAAGGTCCTGAGATCTTCCCTTCCTCTCTTCCCAGGCCATAGTACAGTGAGATCATTAGAAGCTGGCTGCTAAATCTGACCTGTGCTGTACGTTGGGAACAGCATGGTACCACAGAAATCATCAATGAGCTGCAAAGGTGGCTGCCAACCCAGAGCCAGGAGCATGGCTCGAGCAAGTGGAGGAGTGGAACTGGTGGAGGCAACGCTCTTCCATCTGGGTTCTGGTCCCTGAATCAGAGGGCTGGACAGCATTAGCCATCACTGATCTGGAGCCAGCGTCTGAATGACTGCAGAAGAAACTGACCCTTGCTGGAGCCCTGCCTGGGCACTGTTTCAGGCACAGCTGCCAGCGGGCTCAGGCAGCTGGCCTGTCCTGTGTACTGATCAGCACAAGTGACGTGGGACTGACAGCGTTCCACAGCCCTGGCCACAGCAGCAGCTACCCTGAGCAGAGCTCTGGAGCAGCCATTCCCTGGGAGATGGGGCTAAGTGGGGCTCTCTGCTGGAGCCTGACTGTGGCCACTGGTGAGGAAGCACAGACTTGTAAGGCTGATCTACCAAGTGATGCCAACTGCTCCAAGTTGTCTTTCTGAGTGCAGAATGCAGGTTCAAATGTTACAGAGAAATAAGAAAGGTGTAGCCTTGGAGGTGGAGGAGAAAGGAAAGGAACAAAACCACTTTAATAATGAATATTATGTAGACATGTCATGCCTCTTGCCTGCTGGCATGGCTTAATATCCATAAAGCAAAGAGGAAGGAACTGCTTTTAATGCTGGAGATGGATGCTGGTCCTCAGAAAATTGCTAAGGGGGCATTAATGAGGAGAGATATCTGGGAAAGGCCCCAGGTGCATTGGCTGCATGCACAGGAAATGCTGCAGTACTGCTGTGAGCTAAATATTATTCCTGTGTTGTGGACACATGTGGTCCATGAGGACAAAAGCTTGGGAACCACGGGTCCCCATGTGGAGGCATCAGCCAATCTTAGGAGGAAGGTGGATGATCCCTTGGTTCTCTGCTCCACAAGGCAGCTCCTTCCCTCCTCTTGCACCCCAGGACAGTTGGCCCCATCCTTTGACTTTGCTCAGCAGCTCCACACAGTCTAAGGGATGGGACAGTCTTGGTCTGTGGAAGCCAGGAGCCAAAACTGCGGTGGGACGTGCCATTACATCCATCCTGCCTCTGCTGGGCATGCTGTCACCAGAGACAGGAGTCAGGGACAGTGTCACCTCACAGCCACCACCACTGCCATGACACAGATAGCACTTCTTCCTGCTGTTCTGTGAAGCATTGGATCAAGCAGAAATAAAGATTATCCTTTGGGGCTAGAAGGAGCCCTCCATTGTGAAAGAAGGAGCTCTGAGGTTACATGGAAAGGACAGAGGGCAGAGGCTCAAAGCATGGAGCATCTCTCTGCAGTGTTTCCCGAGCCCACCCTGAGGTGGCTGCTGGGTGTCTGGGCAGGAGGCACAAGCCCTAATGCATTGATCAGGGATGACCTCCTTGGGATGTTTCCCTTTCAGCAGCACAAGGCCCCTCCCAGGACTTCAGAGGGGTGTTAAACCCAGGGGGGATGGCACAGTGAGACCTTTCACATCCCCAGGAGGGCTCTGTGTGCTGGGGGCTGCTATTGGGAAAGGGGGGGGTCACTTCTGCTGTCACCACTTTTTCCTAAGGAGAGGGTATTGAGTGCCAGGATTTAGTTAATCACATTTTATGTGCATTTTAAAAACCCTTGAAATCTTCACTTTTTAAGAGCATCTGCTCCTCTCCCACCCGCCCTCTAATCTGTCAGGGGCTGCCTCTCATGTCTGCTCTCCCTCTGCCCTTCCCGGGACCACCTCCTTCCACTTGCACTGACCCACTTTAGGCGTCAGATTTGCAGCCCAGCAGCTCACCCGGGGGAAGAGGCTGAATTCACAGAATAAATTTGCAGAGCCAGGGAGCCAGCCAGGGCCAGGTGAGCAGGAACAGGCTCTCCAGGAGAGAGAGAGACACCCACAGCCACACACACGTGGCGAGGCGAGAAACCTGCCAGGGAGAAGGCTGGGAGCAAAGGATGCTAAGAAAGCATAAGTTCAGAGTATGAACAGATTAGAGGGGAAAAGGGGGAAGAAAAGGCAGGAAGGAGGTGAGTGAGGGGAAGGCAGGACAGAGAGGGGCACGGAGCAGTGGAAGGGAAGCTCACCAGGGGCAAAGCCCTGCACAGCACAGCTGCTACTTTCCAGGTTGCACTGCAAAGGAAAGGTGTGATGTGGGAGAAAGCCTGGTCCTAGCACAGGGGGAATCTGCCGCCCCAGAGGGGTAGGGCAGGATGGGGGGTAGGGAATTTGCTGGCTTGGTGGATCTTGAGGGCTGCCAGGACTGAGCTGTAGAGAGAGAAAGGAGGGATGGAGGAGGCTGAGTATTTGGAGATGCCTCAGCATTTCAGGGCTTATTTAAAATGAACAGTCGGCTCCTTCAAGGTTCACCTCATGTGATGGAGCAGCCCTAGCTCCTGACAGCACAGCAGAAGCAGCTGCTGTCCCAGGGTCCCGGCAGAGGGATGGAAACCCCGAGCATGAGATCCAGAGAGCTGCTACAAGCAAATCCATGTGGCAACATCAGAAAGCCATGCTGGGGCCGAGCTCACAGGCAGACAAGCTTAGCCCTCAGAGAGCAGGGAATTGCTATCTGTCTGTGTCTCCCTCTGTTTTCCCTGATTTTATTGTGTTTTCCTTAATTGAATCACACACACACATGCACACAAAGCCCCAACTCGTGGTGTAAAGTCTGTAAGGAAATGAGCAGCAAATTAACGTTCCAGGAGGAGCGATGCTGAGCAAACACATGACACCCAGCACGAGCTGCGAGCAGGAGCGAGGCAGCAGGAGGAGACAACACAAACTGGCAGAGAGGGAAGAGGGAGCTGCAAAAAGGGTTTTCCAAGGGGAAATGGGGCCCAAAGAAAGCAGAACAAAGGAAGGAGGAAAACCTGGGAGGAAGAGGGAGAGGACAGCGTGGATGATGCTTGTAAGATGGTTCCTATAAGGTCACTGTGCCCAAACTGTCAGTGATCCCTGTGTGGAGCAGTTCAGAGCACAGGGAGAGAAAGCTCACACAGCTTGTGGCCAGGGGATGTCTGGGCTGAAGGGACATGGTTCAAAGTCCAAGGGGTCCTTCACTGCTCCAGGGCTCTCCTGCCCAAATATGAACAAAACGCTCCTCTGGACCCAGTATCCAAGTCCACCAGGGCCACTGTCACGACCATCTCAGCCTCTCTCCTCTGGCCCGGCAATCACACCCCTCCCTCAGCTCTGAGCTCAGCCAGGACCCCCCCTCCCCTTCCTCTTGTACCATCTGGTGTACCTGCAGCTCCACACAAGATGCACATCCTCAGGAAAATATTGGATACTGAGGAATGATGGACACATGGGGTGAGACCATCATATGCTGGGGCATCTGCTCCAGCACTCCCCAGGCTCCTCATCCCCACAGAGCTGCACCCCAATGGCACCATCCAAACCCTGGGTGAGCAGTGCAACCCTCAGCAGTCTGTGACCACAGTGCAGAGGGCAGGGACACAGAGGGGAAGGAACATCTCCCAGACAGAGGGGTGTCTGTGCAGTCAGGCAGCACTCTGGCCCCTCCTCACCTCCCAGATCACCCCTGCTCATGAGGGGCTGGGAGGCAGCGCAGCACTGATCAGCCACTCCATAAGATGAGGTGCTCTTCAGAACTGGAGAAGTGCAGGGTTAAAGGATGTTGATTATCCTGCCCAGGCTCGCTGTGACAGGCCTCACATGTGTTCAGTCACATCCAGATATGAAGCCACTCTGGAAACCAAGACATTTATTCAAAGGAGCAGCAGCACTGCACACACATCTGCCTGTGTAAAGGAGAACTTCAAAAGGGCTGACAGTCAGAGAGCCCAGCAGTAACCTTTGGCTAATTAGCTGTCTTGATTTTCTTGCAGTTTATTTTTATACTTCTTGGGCTCTGAAATGCATTTACTGTAATGTCAGAAAGGCCATAGTAAATATAAAGCTTTCTAGCAATAAGTATATCCACCCCACTGAGCTTTTGGGACTGACAGCTCCAACTTGGCATGGGCCAGCTGGAGTGACAATGCTTTGCTGAGGTTTTTGTCTTGCACATGATTTACTGAGACCGTGCTGGTGGAAATGATAAAGGCACCTGGGGCAAAGCAGGTATGGGCATGGAGCACAATGAGCACAGAGCAGAGGGCACCTGTAACGGTGCTTTCCTGAGGTCAAATCACAAATGAGCAGAAAAGACAGAGGGGTGAGGAAGTCTGCAGGATGCAAAGCCATGAGCCAGATCAGCAAGGAGAGGTGAGGTCAAGAAAAGCAGGCAGCCAGAAAGCTGGGAGTGATGCTGAACCTGCAGAGAGAAGCAGGTGGGACCGATTCTAAGCATTAAGGATATCATCAATGGGAGCTGCACTGCTCAGAGAGCCTGTAGGAGCCACAGAGCCTTCCTGCTCCTGGGCAGAGGAGAAAGAAGCCTGGAGAGATGCTCTGGTTAGATCTCAGTCAAGAAGGGATTCTCAAGTCCCACTGGGCTGGAAGATGACAGTGCCTATTGAAGCAGGTCACTCTGCTCCCCACCCCAGCAGCGCTCCCCGTATCACTGCACGGTGCCACAGACACCCTGTGACCTTTGTCAGAGGGGCTGTGACTCTCACTGACACCCCAGGGCTTCCCTAACAAAGCCAACCTCTCCATTCCTGGCTGACACCCCCTCCATCCCAGCAGCTCCTGCACTCCACAGACTCTGCATGTCAGCGCTGCTGAATTCCACTTGGCCAAGGTGCTGGGGTTAAGGTGAGGGTGTGCACAGCCTGAGATGCTCCTGCTTCTCTCTGTAGGGACATGCAGCCCACTCTTGCAGGGCATCTGCCTCCTGCAGCCCTGGGGCTGGGCACAGAGATGGGACCGGGTTGAGCCGCGCTGTGAGGAAACATGAAGGGTAAGAAAACAGCTTCGTTATCTCCACGCTGTGATCTCCAGCACAAACCACTCAACGTGTGGCTCTCCCTGGAACTGTGCACAGAGAAGATCAGTGGGAAGAACACAGAAAAGAGACCAATGCATTAATGATCAGAAATGAAGCAGCGCTCCTCTTCCCCCAGATCTAGCAAGGAGACTTCTGAGTCCCTGCAGATGGGTGGCAGGCACCCAGGACTTCAAACAGCCTCCCCCCCTCGGCTGCTGCTCCTCCTGCCTGGCTGGGTGTCAGTCTCAGGACTGCCCTGTGTACCAGCTGGGGGAACTCGCTGCCAATTAAAAACCAGGCTCTTCTATCCTTTGAACTGCAGAGAAACAAAATGCGTGAATTCAACCTTTGCCTTTTTTTTTCCCAAATGATGTCAGGAGTCAAGGAGACAGGACAGTGCTGAGTGCAGTTGCTGTTGAAAGCTGCTGGCTGTTTCAGTGTGGTTCTTGAACTCCACCAGTGCAGCTGTGCTGGAGTTGGTAACTGCAAATCTTTAATTTTAAGGGTCAAATCATTATAGACTCTCTCAGGGAAGTTAATAGGAAGTTTACCTTTGACTCAGCTATGTAAAATCAACAAGAAATTCCCAACTGATCATAGTGACACATGGTTCCATCTCCAATCCCAAGCATCCCTTCCTACAAGTCAAACTCGTATTTTCATTTTTAAACCCATCCTTACAATTAGAGCTTGTGCTGCCTGATCAGAACCAAAATGTCTCAGATGGCTGGGCTGGATTTTGGGACTGACTTCAGCCAGCACTCTAATCTGAGTCTCCTCACTTCTGCTGAGGTCCAAGTGTTTCAGGACTGAGCTCTCAGCTGGGATAATGCATCTGCAAGGCACAGCACAGCTCTGTTCAGGCCCTTGGTATGCAGTTGGTTGGGCCCTGGCTGCTCCTGAAAATCCCTTTGGCCTCACCCAGGCACTTCAAAAGCCCTTAGTACCAACAACCTGCACCTGGGTTGCTTTAAATGATGAATTCCATAGGGGCAGTTTCAAAGCATCTTAATTAGCATCAGGTTTGTGAGCAGAGCAAGGCACTGTGGTACCCACAGTCCTAAAACCCCACACAGGGTGATGGTGAGCAGCAAGCACTGAAGGTTTCAATGACAAGGAAGGAGTTATTTCATTGCTCCAAGTGGAAAAGGAGAGACATGCAGCACCAAGCCCTCACCCCTATGAGCCCTTTTATTGCCCATTTACCTCGGACAGATCCCAGCCCTCTGGCATGGCCAGGGCATGGCACAGGGATCTTTTAAAGGAGTTGGTACCATTCAGGGAGGGAAGGTCCTGAGCTCGTGGGTCATGCATATATACCTGCATATACATTATTAATGCCCTCCACATGACAGCTGCTGGCTGCATCTACAGACTCTCTCCACTGATGCCTCTCTCTGAGTCACGGCTGCGTAAAGCTCCTTGACAGACCTGGAGGATGAGAGATGTGGTAAAATCCCAAACATGAGTATTGCATCAAAGGTTCTGTGGTTATCAGAGCACAAACAACATCTCCCTCACAATTTCAGGGGCAGGGTAGTGCTAGGGCTGTCTAACCATCCTCCCAGAGCACAGAGTCCATACTCAGGGGCACAGTGAGTCAGGGCCAGTCCGAGATGCTCCACGGGGGTGCAGTGAGGTGGTCTGTCCATGCTGCTGGCAGAGGAGCTGGGGAACTCAGTGAGCATCTGGTGGGTGGACTTGAGTGGGATTTCTCCTGCATGGAGAGCTCGGCAGTCCTCCACGCATGCCTGGCTGTGTCAGTCACTCTTGGTTTAGCTGACACACAGGA
Source organism: Corvus cornix cornix (assembly GCF_000738735.6). Taxonomy (NCBI): domain Eukaryota; kingdom Metazoa; phylum Chordata; class Aves; order Passeriformes; family Corvidae; genus Corvus; species Corvus cornix. The sequence goes on along the minus strand of NC_046344.1, from coordinate 4,238,214 downwards.
GAGAGCCTCATGTGAGACTTTCAGAGGATGCTGCACACTAATGGTGGGAGATTGCCCCACGTACCTTCAGGGGTGGGCAGAACCCGAGGCACTATGTAGTGCAAAATGAAGAGGGATGGCTGGGACAGTCTCCCCTCTCCCAAAGATCTTTCTTTTCTCATTACCATCTTTCTTATTCTCCCCAGGCCTTTCACCTGCTCTGAAGCTGCTGCTGCCTCAGCTACTCAAGATGAGTGAAGGACACGTGAGCATCCTGATGGACACAACAGCCACTTCCAGGTACCCTGCACTGCCACGGGCATTCATTTACAGACATTATTCCAACCAATCCTTGAGGCTGGGCAGGAGGTTTTCCACACATATCTTGCTGAAGCTCTGCTCTGGGGGATAGCTGTGGCACTGAGGAATCAGCACTGAGCTCCAAGGCAGGGGGACCTGCATGGGGAAAAGACCCCGTCCCACTCTGGGAACAGACAAGAAGCGAGACATCAGGGAGGATCACTACTTCTGTAGTGGGTTTATTAGCAGAGAACTCTGCTCCTTCCACCTCCATCTCTCTGCAGAGTCAGTGACTCCCCCACCATGTATTACATTTTATTCTATAAGTGCAAAGCAATTTCCATTGAGGGTAGGGACAGTGAAGCACAGAGAAAGAGGAGAATAATAACTCATCTTTCTTTAATCCCTACCATCCCAAAGGATCCTGGTGCCGTTTGCTTTACTTTCTATATGTATGCACAGTTAATTAGCATTACCACAGAACTGCAGGTATTCTCAGACTTAGTAGAGGGAATATCTTGTAATAGAAGGGTAAGCAAATTGTTTCTGCTGTTTCCATTACAGCCAACTTTGATTATCCAGGGTAATGGGATAACAGGGACAAAGCAAAAACATAGATAACATGAGACCGATGCAAATTAAGCTGGTGGGGGAAAAAAAGTGATGCTGAGAGTAATGCAGGAAGGAAAGGTCAGTGATACTGATTAAGGAGCATGGAGATCCCTGCGTTAGCACTGCCCTCAACTCACAGATCCATACACAGTGGTACCTGGGCACAGCAGTTATGGAGCAAATCTATAGGGCCTGTCACTGTGAGAGGGAAGCAGAGACATCCTCTGCACAGCAAAGCCAAGCTGCAGCAGAGGGAGGCAAATTGCATTAATGCCGAGCATTTCAAAGCCTCTCTGTGAGGGATTTGCCATTAAAAGGAATAAGATTTGGGCACTCAACCCACCTCCTCCCTACACGAGCAGGAAGAAGCCCAATTTAAAGGTCAGCATCTTAATGGTTTTCGCTGTGTATATACCAGGATAATTCCTCTCCAAACAGAAATCCAGCACCTCCTTGGTGAACCACAGCCTCTGTTTGAAGGAGCACAAGAGCATCCATAGCTGAGAAGGTACAGGAGTACAGACAGCTACATCTTCTATGTTAAAACAGGAGGGAAGAGGCTCCAACTTCATCTCCTTGCAACACAGCCCAAGATGAGGAAAGGGAACAGCGCTGGAGTTCCTCTGTAGTCCCTCATCTCAGCAAAGATCGGATTCACTCCACTCTGTCAAAGGGGATGTTCAAATCCTTGGCACCAACATCGTGGAGGCAGCTCTGAAAAATCTCTGGTGGTGGGTGGATAAAAAGGGCACCAGTGGAGATGAGAAAGAAAGAAGAGAGGGAGGAATCTTAGAGGAAGAAGAATCTTCTTAATAGGTTTTATTGATTTAACCCAAAGAGAGAACAGTAGGGGGAAATATATGCCATTTAAATGCAAACCAGTAATAAAAATAATCATTAGAGTCATAATCTCAATCTGTTAGCATTTTATGTAGAAATGATCTTAGTGGGAAATATTTTCTGAGTAAACTACTTGCATTTACTTAGTATGAAGGAGACTCTTAAATATAACTCAATCATTATCATGGGCTTTTTTTCAGGGGTTGTTTTCAGTACTCAGTTCTTGCAAGTGCTTGATGATTTCACAGCCCTGGCAGAGCCTGACTTGGAGAAGCTGCTGGCCCACCCCAGTTGGGATCTCCTGTCCATATCCCTGTGGATGTTCCTGTTTCCATACTGGAAATACCTGTGGATTTCAACGGCAGCTAGAATCATCACTCTCCACCCACACGATGATGAGACTTTGTGAATGGCCAAGGAGGCTGCATCACTTGCTCAGATCTTTTGAGCTGTAGCTGAGGAACAGTAACTTCAGAGCATGTCTCCAGGCCCTGCATATTCCAGAAGAAGCGAGAACCACCTGACCATCTCTTTTAGCTTTCTCTCTTGTAAAAGAAGAGGAAAATTAGGGATTTTCCCTTTGCGGAGGAGCTGCAGGGCTGGCAGTGAAGATCCAGGGCAGGGAGCCCTTTCCTGGTGCAGGAGGGGAGATTGGATGTGTCCACCCATATCTCAGAAGGAGCTTTTCCAGTCAGGGCCTTGTCCCCAAGATCAGTCCCCGTGGGGACACGGCGCTGCCCACGTGCAGCTGCTCCGGGGAGGTCACTGTCCCCATGACTCCCACGCCGTGCACATCTCAGCCACAAAGAAAGGAATAAATACCCTCTTCTGCCTGGGGACACCTTTTAATCTTCTTGCTAGATTTTCATACCCTAGTCCGGACTCCCAGCTGGGCCAGGCGTGATCTCATTTAGCATTCCCTGCACAGAGGCAGCTAAACCAAAGCTGCTGTTTTATCCCATGCACTGGTAGGGGCTGGGGATGCTCTCACTGATGGCACTGGGGGTTCTCACCACCCTGCAGCAGCCATACCTTGCCCCAGAAGGGAGAACATCCCATGGAGGTAGGCAACTGGGCCAGCATCCCCAGTGCTGAGAAGCTCATCAGCCCCTTGCAGACCTGCTGGTGGCAGGACACTTGTGGGTAGCAGGTGCCAGAGCAGCAGCTCTCCAGGGGCCAGACAACTGCCAGGGTGCCATGCCAGCAGCTGCCACTGGCAGAAGCCACTGCAGCTCCTCGAGTGGGTCTGGCCCTGTGTCCACAGCCTGTGGAGCTGGTCTGGCCTTGTGTCCACAGCCTGGGGAGCTGGTCTGGCCCCAGACCTCTCCAGGTCTCCAAATTCACAGTGGCCCTCACGCTGTGTGGGTAATTCAGGCTCGCAAGGGGGTTATTAAAATCCATTCAAAGCTAATGTCAGCCAGTTCAGTGTTAATGTCAGTGGCTGAGAGGCACAGCAGGAGTGGGTGGAGAAGGACTTTGATTTCCCCACTCTAATTTCCAAGTGGGGTGGGCTTGGCAGGCAGTGATGGGGAATGGGGACGGTGGCGGGTGGGAGCATGCGGTGCCGCGTGTCACACAGCAGACAGGTGGGACTCGCAGTTTAATCCCAGCAGCCAAACATTTCACTCCATGTTTTGCTTGACAGCATCTCTCCCTGGCTGGCCATTTCAGAGGCATGTTATCTGCCAGGATCCCAGCAGGTGAGTCTGCCTGAGCAATCAGCTCTGCACTGAGGCTGGGAAGGGGCTGTTGGTGCTGCTCCACACGGGGCTCCATCAGGTATTTCAGGACTGGGCATCACACCCAGGCACTTCCCATCTGGTGCATTTGGAGGTTGAAACTACATGACCCAACTTCTGCACTGACCCACCGCCCCTCAAACCTGCCAGGGCTGAAAGCAGGGCTGGAGTTTGCTCACGTCGCTCGGGTGAGTCCAAACCATCCCCTGGGTTTTGAAAAAATCAGGGTAATTTCAGGATGTGGCTAGCATCATGCAGGCTAAGATAAGAGTAATCGGAGCTCCAGGCCATAAGCTGATTCCTTGCATATGACAGGAAGGAATTAGCCCTGTGTCTTCACCTGGCAGCGTTTGTACACATGGGCACACACCTGGTGGGATCTGAGCCACGGGGACACGTGTGTCCTGATGCTTTCCAGGGACAGGGTGACAAGGATCCAGTGCAGAAGTCCCATGGGCAGAAGAAGGGGCATGGACAGCAGAGGAAATCTGCTCCAAGCATCGTTCACAGGCCAGGTATTGCCCCACCTCCTCGCACTGGCACAGCAGTGCTGGGAACCCCCAGGTCTCCTTCCCAAGAGGTCCTGCCCTGGTTCTCCCCCAGTTTCAGCATCTGTTTGCAGCGGGGATTCCTCCACGTTGGCTGGGAAATGCATTGCAGTCTCTTTAATAGCTCATCCTGGCTTTTCCTCGTATGTAAATACAAAGTGTAGAACAGTGGCCTCATTTCACACTATAGGAGTGCATCAGATGCAGATAAAGGTACTGAAGATGCCTTAAATGATCCAAATTTAACATTTGGTTATGTAGGCTGAATATTTCAGTGAGTTTTTAGGGTAGAAGGTGCTGTAAATGGAGCCTGACCTCCTAGACAGTGAATTTTACCCAGGGATTTAAATCAAGTCTGACCATTAAGCTTCATCCTTCTGACAAACAAAAATTAGTCTGGTTCATAAGCAAGGGGGGCAGCTGCTGGAGGCAGACTGGTCACAAGCCACAAGATCAAAGAGTCGAACAACATCTCTGAAGGTCAGCAGGTCCTGCCTGATGATATGGCCACAATCCAGGTTATTTTGCTTTAGCTTGTCTGATGTGTGAAATGAGGGTAACGAACAGTTCTGGGGTCAAAGCCAGGGTTCAAAAGCAGTATTTGGTGCTGCTGCTTTCACCTAGAAAATAGCTGCCATTCAGAAATCAACGGTATTAGAGAAAAGTGAAACTCTAGTGGTTGCCAGCAATCGGCCAGATGGGTCAATGAGGTGGTTTAGGGTGGCAGGACCATCGAGGAGATGTGTGGCACTAGCAGACCCAAGTCCCATCCCGTGTCCCTGGGGAGAGAGGCCAGGGAGGTGGGAAGGAGCTGCACCTCCCTGCAGCCGGCATCCCATGCCACATGGCAGGTTACCAAGCAGCTGAGAGATGATTTCTTTTGCCAGTTTTCTAATTTATCTAATGAGCAAGAAAATAAATCAAGCTGACAGTCACCCAGGTGGTTTTGAGCCTCAGCTCCTCACAGTCCCCTTGTTCTCCCAGCCCATTTTATAACAGGGGTACAACCCGAGGACACAGCACTAACTCCTGCTATAATCTTTTCTTTACCAACATCACTTAGCAGATGGAGTCATTTAGATGTGCTCACGTTTAAATGAGTGGCTTGCCCTGAAAGGGACAGAGCTGGGGCTGCTGGCAAGGTTTTCGGGATCGTTAGCCTAGAAAATGCTTAGCAGAGGAAGCAGTTGGCAGGCAGATTTCACGGACATGGCACCGCTGTCCTCTGCCAGCAAAATTACAAGGCTGAAATCCTGGAGCTGGATGGGGCCAAACCGTTCACAGCAAACAATTTAATTGATGAATGAAGTGAATTGCCCAGGAGACGGGTTTTAGTCATCTGCTCACCACATGAAGCTGCTTGGAGAAGGGTTTGCACAGTCGAGTGTCGCCTGGGATGGGCTGGCTGGGGCTCCCCATGGTGGGAACCTTCACCAGAGCCCCCTGGGCGCCTCCTCCCTGGCTGAGCAGCCCAGTGCTGCGAGCCTGGCTACCTCCAGGCTTGCCAATCCAAGGTGCTTACAGATGCTACTGCTCCTAAGCCTTCGTGGCTGGACCAGTGCTGGGACCACTCAGATCTCAGCACTCGGTGCTGGAAACAGAGCCAGCACAATGTAAGGAGGAACAGCACCAATCTAAACAGCAAAAGCTACTTTTCAGCTCCTGCAAGAAATTCCATAGCAGTCTCAGAGGTCTCTCCTCTCCAGCTCCCTGACCTCCTACACCAGGTTACCTCCATAAGCTCCTTTCATTTGGTCTAATAAAGTAAATTAGTTCTTGAGCTCTTCCAAGGAGAATAGGCATAAAAACGTACATTGAGATGAATGCTTACAACCCTTGAAAATACCTCTTGCTTGTGAAAAGGCTCCTGAAGAATGAATAGAAGGGACAATGATTACCAAAAAAGGAGGAAATATTGTTCATGCTGCCCGGGCAGCATTTGACCCAGCCCTTGCAAAGGCTGGAGAGAAAAAGGAGGAAGAAGGCAGGGAGCTGAGACACTAATGGCAATCATTGCTCTGTTGGGAGCAATATCTCACAGTGTCCATGGAGATCAATTGCAAATTATTCAGCCTAATAGTTCTCAAAACAAACTCTTATTCTGCTCCTTTGTGGCAGGCATGAAGCTTTCTCTGCAAAGGCCCATTTTACATCTTAGGTAACTCAGTGCTGGATGGTGTAACGCTCCATTGTGAAATCCCTGCAGGAGCCTTTGATGCCGGCATCTTCCAGACGAGACGCAGAGCTTATCAGCTCAAATAACAGAACTGTCTTTTATCCTTTGTGTCCCAAGCCTGCTGTTTTGGCACTTATATTTGTAATTCATTGCCTGGCTCTGGGTCTGGATTCATCTGGACAGGCAAACTGTCTATCTGTCTGCATTGCTGAGTTATTTGTGTCTGCCCCGAGGGACCTGAGCACCTAAGCTCTGCTTATCTTCATTGATGTTTAGGTTCCTAATTGGTTAAAAGTCATTTTGGAAAGGTGGTCTTAAGGGCTGTAGGCTTGAAGATGCTTTCAAAATGACTACCCCCAGGCCAGGCTGTCCATCTTTCCCTGGGACTGCAACCCTAGTCTGGTCTGGTCTGGCTTCCAGAGATGCCCGTGCACCTCCAGCTCTGCTATCCCTCCATTCCAGATCAGTGCCAGCCCATGGACCTGCCCGCCTTTCACCAGCACTACATTTTCTTCAAAAAAGGACAAATGAGGTGGAAGAAGAAAAGGTGAAAACATGATAATGGCTGTGGGAAAAGGCCGCCGCTAAAGATTTGACAATGCTGGAAATAGAGGCTCAGAGAAAAGTTTTTCTCCAAAAATTATTCTTTTCAATCTCAACAGCACACTGAAGAGAAGTTTAAGCACACTTTTTAGCACCTTTTGTACTCAAATTCGAAATTCACCTGTCTAACCAAGCAATAACAGAAATAATCTTTTTTTATCCAGCTGCACATTTTGCTACAGAAATTTGTTTCCATTAAGCTTTTCCCTTTTGTCCTCTTAGAAAGCATATTTTAAATAATAACAGTGTAAAAAAAAAAATTACATACTACCCAAAAAACTCAACCCTGTCAACCGTGCACTTTTATACAAAAGTTATCTCCTTCTTTCAATGGATTGATGAAAACCCTTTTCATAATGTCAAGGTGGAGATGAGGAAGAGGGAGAAAATTTCTAAGTGCCCAGCACAGCTAGTCATTTGAACAGGGAACACGAGGCAAAATCTGGTCTTAGAAAACTGAGCTACAGCTCCAACATGAACTCGATGTTCTTTTTCTGCTTTGTAAAACAGAATGTTGTAGAAGTTGGGGTGGACGCACACACTGCACTTCTCATCTGCGGGGAAGAAATAATGGCCTTTTTCCACACTCCTTAAATCTCAATAGAAGAATGTGAATTCAATCTTTAAAAAAATAAAAATTAAAGACGCAACCATGATAACTTTCATTGCTACCACACTTTCAGGAGTGCAGCAGCCGCAGCTCAGCCACTCAGGGATTCCCCAGGAAGGTCAGCACTCTGAGATGAGTGCCACCAGGAGCCATCCTAAGAACAGCAGCAGGAGAAACACAACCCTGGCTCGCTCTCCATGTCTGCACCAGACTCTTTCCTACTGGCAATGAATGCCATGAGGCTCCCCTTCACCATCCACTCCTGGGGAGGATTCCCAGCACTGGAGCCCTCTCCAGAAAAACTTGCCCTGTCCCTGCCAGCTCTCTCCCATGGGCAGCTGTTTCACACCAGCTGCTCCTCTCACTCCAGAGATGCCATGGACAAGGCCACCCCTCACCTCTGAGCCTGAGTGTCACTGCTGGTTCCAGCCACAGTCCTGAATGTCTCCTAGTTGTTGTCCTCAGGGGCTGGGAGGCACACTGGACACGGCATTCGGGATCCCACGAGGAGGTCACCAAGCCCAGTATTTGAACTGCAAGGATAAAAGAGAAAGCATAAGAGGGAGTTTCATCAGAGGGGATAAAAGCCTGACTGATGGCTTGATTAACACCAAGCCATCCCAGGGACAGAACAGCTGCTTAAGCCATGGATCAAACACAGAGACACAGTGACCAAAGGGGAAGGGGAAGAAGACCACAGGGAGGTCCAAATGACAGCAGCTGCTCAACAGAGTAACTAAAAGGGAAAAGAAATCCACTTGCCAGTGGAAGAGGGACTGTGAGAAATGCTGGAAGGGGACCTGGGACTGAAGTAGAAAGAATGGGACAAATGCCAGACAGGGATGGAAAAAGATGCAAGGAAGATGGACAGCTCTGGGCATGCCCAGGGCAGATGGTACAAAACATCAATGCAGAGCTCCTGGAGGAGTGAGGAGCCACTGCCACCAGCAGCACCAGCCACCCAGCACGTGCAGGTTTTAACTAGCTTAATAATCCTTTTTACACCTAAAGATTGGTCTCACAAACGTCTTTTTAAATCTTAGGTGCGATTTTATTGCTCTCAGTGGTCAGTTCCCACACCCTTGTTGTTTTTCTATTACTTTTGGATGCCTGGCTGGCCAAGGCTCTCTCTGCTTCCCACTGCTGTCAGTTCCTGCTCACCTGTGCTGCCAAACAACCAGTACAGCAAGAAGAAGTGACACTGAGTGTAACAGTGCTCATCTTTGTGATATTCAATGTCTTGTTTTATTATCATCTACACAGTAACAATAATAGCAATATTAGTGACAACCATTTTGTTACTCCTCCTGTTAGTAATATTCAGACATGACCTAAGAGGTATTTCAGAAAGACAGCACAAATCCAGTGCAAGATCCAGGAGAATGGGGCAGTTAATTAAATGTCAGAGTGATGGGCAGAGCTGGGACAAGCCTGGAACAATATCAGAGAGCTGGACAACCTCTGACAAGCACAGGGAGATGGATGGATCTGGGACATGTCCCAGACCTCTCCCTCAGCAGAGGCAGAACCCTCCTACCCACACACATCTTTAAACACAACATTGTTCCCTCTCTGTCACTGCTTCATTGACTTATGCAGGTGAGGAAATTTGCTGGGGAAAGCTGCCTTCCAAGCCATCACTGATCACAGCCTGATCTAGTGACATTTTAATACCTCCAAATGGTGCAAAGGGAATAAAGAGCCCCATTGAAAACGACAGTGTCTTAGAAGTGTGTTTTACCAGCATATGTGTGAACTCACAGCAGGTAGGGGTTTATTTTGCAAAAGATTTCTTCTCCTTTTTCCAAACTAGACATTCATAAGAGAGGCAGGTGGTGGCCAGGGAATATGGAGAGAGAATGGCAGCCGGAGGGTGTTCCAAAACTCCAAGAATATTAGAGAAAAAAAGGAAGCCTGTGACAGATACCGGGCAATCTGTAAGCCATCAGGAAGAGTGGAGAGCATAACAGACTAATCAATCAGGCAGACAAGGGTGAAGTGTCACAGGGAGGCAATAGGTAGTTGGAGGTCAGTTATGAAATATAATCTCTAAATTGGAAGGAGAAGGGCAGCAGCACAAGAACAGTGACAGGTGTTTGAACGCAGGTAGGTGAACGTTGGATTGGTGATTTCAAGGAGAGTGAATGTTGGATGGGAATATTATGGGAGTAAGGAAAAATAACCTGGTATTTTAGAGACAGGCACATATTCTGTGAAGTGAAAGGCTGAGCTGGCGAGACTTTAAAGTGTTGTTCGATTTCAGAAAATGCTGCTGGAAGACAGACGGTGGGGCTCCCTGGTGCTTGTTTCTCTGGGTTTCCAGACAAAGTTTGTCAGGTTAGAAGCAAAAAAAAAAAAAAAAAAAAAAGTAATGCTTTTCCTAAACCTAAGTCCTGCAAATAACAGCTGGGATCTGAAAGCCAGGCCAGATCCTTTCTAGTTGGTGCTTTCTCATCAGCATGCGTAATCTCTAATCTAGTTAGCAGAGATGCAGGGAAGTTGCACACTGCCACGCATGAGAAGACGGGGATTCTGCAGGTGAATTTAATTACTCCTTCCACAGAGAAAGTGGGAGTCAATAAGGCACCACTCACGCTCCATTAGCTACCTGGGCTGCACAGGCCCGACAGGAAACCAGACAGCATCATTTACTGCTCTTTCTAAGCAAAGCAGGAACAGCAGCATTACACCCAAACATGAAGTAATTTCTACCAACACTTTTCTGACATTACAAAGATGTCACGAAGTCCTTCTAAGAACAGTTAGACCCAAGCAATTAGAGCTAAATGAACAATTTCTAATGAATAATCGTTTGACAAACTTCACCTCATTTTATGCTCACAAAACATTCACACACAGATTGCAAAGTCCTCACATTTCTTTGTCAATGGATATAACTTGCTGGTTTTTTCCACTGAGCAAATAGCAACGTAACAGTTCATTCAAAAATCAACATTCAAGCACAGGCTGGGTGGATGGGTTATGCCAGACGTGTGGTGCCGTTCCTCCAGTTCTTCCACTGGGTGAGGGATTGGAGCAGCTCCAAAAAATGCAAATCAGGACTGTTCCCTCTCGTGTTTGAAATTCCCTTTTGTCAAATCTGTCAGTGCTGGAGCACATTGACTGGACTGAGCCATGGATATGGGCAGTGTGGGAAGGAAGCCAGCTGCGGTTCCTCTACAACTGATGGCGAGGGCCAGGTATCATCAAAGCCACTGGAGAGGTAGACACCAAGGACACACTGGAGAACCTGGAGACGTTAAGATGATGACCCCAACTCCCTTAAATCCTTAAAACCACCTGCTTAACTCTCCACGCCCAGTGCTGGCCAGGGCACAGGTGAGCAGCCCAGGAGGTGGAAGCACCAGTGAGGCTGGACCAAGGCTGGCAGCCGAGCTGCTGGTGGGCTGGAGAAGCTGAGAACAATGTGTGCTGTAACATGCAGGGGCATAAGAGAATGTAGGGCAATAAATCAGGCTCTCAAAGCAGAGCATATTAAGAGATCAATGGGACAGACATTAGACCAAAGGAGCAAACTCCAGAGAGACAGGAGCAATTCTTTTCCTCCTCCTTCTCCTCCATCGCTAAGGACTTTTTTCCCCATTTAATACCATTCTCATTGTTTTTAAATGAACAGCAAAGATGGTGGGTTCCACGTGGCATTAGCAATGTGTTTGTGAAAAGAAAAATGACTGGCTCCTAGCAGGATTTGATAAAAGCCTCTCCAAGTTCTGAGTGATTTACAGCTGGAGAAAACAAACACGGACTGATACAAATGCAGAGAGAGGCAGAGCCGGCACCGACATCCAGGTACACTCAATTACCAATTCATCAGCCCAAGTGAACTTGAAGGGCTTTTCAAACTCTACACGGCTCGAAATTAAAGGAAATCTTTAGATGGATAACGTTCTGCAGTGGGGGAGAAGAAGACTAATTTGTTGATCCTCAGCTCAAGAGCCCTGGCCTTTCATGGGCAAAGGGCCACGGGAAAGGGGTGCAGGTGGCAGCTCCCACTCCCCACATGGGACCAGGGAATGGTCCAAACATCAAGATGATCTTCACACACTGTTGCAAAGCTGTCAGCACACAGCTCTACCTCTCTCCTTACCGTGCCAGTCCCCAAACACCCTTTTTTTCCTTGTCTCTACTAAAAACTTTGCTTCCACCTGCCCTGGGGGGTAATCATGGCAAAGCTGTGAAAGAAACCAGTTTTTTGTTCACTGGCTGAACTAAAAAAAAAAAGGAAAAAAATCACAGTGGCCCCAAGTTGGAATTGTCCAGGCTTTCCACAGGAGAAAAAAAAAAATCTATATATAAAAAGATAAATATCTATGGTCAAACAATAGTTTAATTCAATCTGAAACTAAGTCATAGGGATTGTCAGTTTTCCCTCCATCCCCTGCCCAGAAACCCGTTTTTTCACAAGAAGAGATGATTTACAGCTTCCCAGCTCCATGCTCCAGCAGCACTGACACAGCCACAGTGTTTGATAACCTCCCCTGTTCCATGAAGCTCCTCCGTGCTGGGGCATGGGGCCCTTCAGTGCTATTCTGATACAAACTCCGAGGCAGCTGGGGGTAGGAACAGAGGGAGTCTGGCTGCTGAGAGACTGCAGGGATCTCTTTGTTAGTTGTTCATGCAGAAACTGTTTTGATTTCAGTGTCTAATTGATATCTTGGGGAAATCTTAGCAAAAGACAGTGCACCCTGCCCAGACCCCACCTGTGTGTGCTCAGTTGAGGGGCCCCGCACTGCCAGTGCTGATGGAGCCCCAAGGCTGTGGGGCTGTCCCTGTTCCCATGCTCCACATCCTTGTCCCACAGGTTTGGAGAGCTGAACCAGCATGGGAGCCCTGGGGCAGCTGGAAGGGTGGGTGCTGAGCTCCACTGCTGCTCAAATTTTTGGCAGAGAAGAGACTTTGGAGAGTTCTGTGCCGTGATATCTGCTCATCAGCAAGGAGAGCTGTGTCAGCCTCCAGTCTCACTGGGGAGTAGGGACTGCCTGCATCCCTGTGGAAGCTGCCAGCATCATGCCTCCTCCTGCCAGAAGCAGCATCAAGCCCTTAATTTTCCACTGGATATCAGCCCTCCTCTTTCCTCTGGCCTCCTCCAAAGACAGCAGCCATCGCTCACACACGCAGCTCCAAGGCTGGCTCTGCACTATTTAAAAGCACAGCAGGTATTTTAATTATTCACGTCAAGCGCGCCTTGCTTGCTAACGACTCTCTGAAGCTGTCATAGCTGCACGGGCTGGAGTAGAGCCCTGCCAGCAGCTTCCCATGGCCTGGCCTTGGGGCAAAGCCTGGGTCTGCAAAACAACCAGGATCCAGTGCTGTCACTGAGGGCAGAGGTGGCACGGGGACGCTTGGGTGAGGAGCACCCTGGCAGACCTGTCCGGTCCCATGGGCACTTGCCCACTCAGCCCATTGTCCAACCTCCTGCCCGGCACCTTGCATCCTCCAGACCAGGGGTATCGGCCAAATGCTTTGCTATTACTGTGAGCTGCTGTGCCCCACACTGATAGATTAGCTCTTGTCATATTTTAAGGGCACTGGAATTACCAAAATGCAAGGAAACTGAGGGGTACTTGTACAGCACAGCTGGGAGGCTTCAGATGAAGACACTGGAGGGGATGACACACTTCCTTGTTGCCTTGAGCTGCTCCCAGGGTTTGATGCAAGGAGCTGCTTTGGAAATCAAGCCCTTGCCACCCTGCAGCAATGTTTTTATTTGCTTCTTCCTTCCCAGTACCACCAAAATTATTTGCTGCAATAGCATCACTCTAATTCTTAGAGACATTAGGAAAAGGTTCTTTGCCTGGAGGGTGTTTGGGCACTGGAACAGGCTCCCCCAGGGAAGTGATTGCAGCTCCAAGCCTACCAGAGTTCAAGAAAAGTTTGGACGATGCACTCAGGTGCCTGGTGTGATTCTTGGGGTTGGTTGTCTTTAGCAGGGCCAGGAGCTGGACTCAATGACCCTTTTGGACCCCTGCCAACTCAGGATATTCTATGATTCTGTGATTCTGACCCACCTCCCTCCTTGGCAGAACAAGCTCAGCTTTTTCGAGGTAAATAGGTGCAGAAAGAAGGATGGTGTCCCACCCTCACAGCTGGAAGGAAGATAACTTGTGTTGAAGGAAGCCAGGTTCACCCCAGGCTCACAGAGGCTTTTCTCAGCTCTAGAGTGCAGGTGAGGGGCAGAGACAGGCATCCCACGTGCAGAAGCATCAGGGCTGTGGGTTCCTTCATTTCTACCCCACTGAGTCTCAATTAAATGTGAGCTTCCTTTAGGGACCTCAGGATTTCTATCTGAAGTTGATCTGTTTTCTTGGATGTTCCTCTCAGTTATTTCTCTTATTTCTGGTAATTAAGAGGCTTTTCTTCCCTGCCTTTGCTCACCATTACCTCAAGGCAAATTTGGAGGATTTCCAGGAATATTCAGGACCTGCTTTCCCCCACCTCAAGGTGAGCAAGAGCCTCATCATGGGTAACCCTGAGCTCCAGGACCCTTCTCTAGCAGGAACTCCCCATGGGCAAAGCCTGAGAGCAGAGAGGGCCCCACAAAAGCACATCCCCTGGCTGAAGAGCCAGGCTCTTCAAGCCTTCTGGACCATCAGAACCAGCCCCTCTCTTTTAAACTGTGTTTTTTAATGCTAATTTCCACCACATGCCCAATTCGAAGCTCTAATAATGAACAACTGCTTTCTTCCTTTCCTTCTGATTTCATATTCATGAGTCAGGGTTTCCTGGCACTAAACGTAAATGCTAAACGGAAATCGCAGCACAGTGACACGTCTGTGTAGCTTCACTGTCCATTTATTTGCCTTTTCAAAGAGCTGCTGTGTTAAGCAAACATCTCTGCCTGGATTCTATCTGGAGGAGTTTGTCTGGTACGGCATGGTGCCTGCCGGGGTGGGGGAAGTGACTCGGTGTGATGGTGTCTCACAGCTCTGTTTTTGCTTCAGGGTACTTCTCGTACAATGGTTTGAGCTCGGTGAATATCTCAACCTTTTCTGGAATATTTGCTTGAATCTTGGCAGGATGTGTTCAGCTCTGACACAGCGAGGGATGAAGCAGGGAACTCCCCGAGAGAAACACATCCATTGCTTTGGCTTGGACTCCACCGAGGGCTCCTGCAGGCAGCAGTGGGCAGATGTCTTGGCAGGGGAAGCAAAGAGGCACCTGTAACATCACTGGGCAAATTATTTTTTCTGGCAACTGGAAAATCCACATACAAATGAAAAAAAAAAAACCTAAAACCCAAACATTTCAGGATTCATCCAAACTTACTGCCGTCTTCCAAAAGACATCTTGAAAAAGGGAATGTTTCTATTAGCAATATTGGTCACTATGTTTTCCAAGAACTTTCCTTGAAGACTGTGCTTCCATGTTGAATTGAATTTTTAAAACAGCAAGGTCAAAAATAATCTAAAAAAAGTCAAAGGAATTGAATCTTTATCTATTTCAAGGCAAGCAGAGATGTCCTTCTCTGCAGAGATGCCAAAGGTGTGTCATTTCCAAACTTTTTAACCTGCTTGGGATGGAAGCTTTAGGCACACACATTGGCACCCTGAAGTCTCCTCTCCACCAGCTCACCCTGTCCGTGGAGTAACACATCTGCCCACCTCTGCCAGGGAACCATTTGTCCCCTTGGAGACATCATCATCCCCACATATCTGCTCTGCAATCAAATAGGAACAGGAATCACTGTCCCTGGAGCAAGGACAACCACTTGGGGCTGGAGCTGGGCTGTGCTGGCCACTGCTCACTGTCTGGTCTCTTCATGGGAACACCAGCTGAAAGTGGCTTTGCCCTAAGTTCCGGGCTGGGAAGTGGAGCAGCCAATATCCAAGTACTCTGGATTGTTCTGCCAGCTTTGCTCCTGCATTGGTCACCTCCATGGGGCAAGGTGGGCAGTGAGGAACTGCAGCAGTGGAGTGGGAACTGGCAACTCCAGCTCTTTGGTTGTCCAATGCTGGAAGCTTTCCCTCCTCTCAGCTGCCTCCACTGTGGTTTCCTTCTCCAAGACTCTGTGGATGCTCCTTATGGTCTTGGTGCTCTGTTGCCTTCTGCAGTCATCCATTGCCTTTCCATGTCTGCCTTTCCCCAAATGCTTTAACAAATGAGCTCACAGGAAGGCAAGGGAGATGAGAGATGAATTTCAGACCATGACAAATGAACTCACAAATGGGAGTGTTTGCAACCGCCATCTGAAGAGCTGTGCTCCTGCTCGTGGAGAATATCATGTGTGGCATATGTTCAATCAAAGTAATCAATGGGGACCACATTTTGAATATTATCTACATGCAACAGACTCCTTGGGAGGAAATTATGCAGCAATATTTAATGGTGCCAATGATTCAGCAAGTAATAGCAAGAAATATTCCTCAAAACACCATCAACTTCTCATGGATAACTCCCAGATGGGACTGAGGGTAAAAACCCTTTCATTAAAAAGCTATTCAGTTATGGTAAAACTGCCATATGTGGCTCACTGAGATTCTGATTGTCAGTGACTTCAGCTTGAAAGCTGCTGTGAAATCAGAAAACTACTTCCCATTTGAACAGGGGGGTGGAAATCGGTCCTTAGGGACCTGAAAGCACGGCTCGATCTCACGCAGCTGAAGGTGTCTTACAGCTGGATGTCTAGGTTAAGGTAATTGTCTAGACTTCTTTTATCATCAGTGAACAGAGAGACGTGCACCAACCCCCAGAGAGTGATTCATTCTTCCTGTCTTAAACATCTATTTTTGGATGGGATGAATTACACTCTGGAGGTGTTCAACTTTCTCCACTGACTGTGGAGTCCAGATGATGAACTTGGCCAGGACACTTCACCTTTCTAGTGCTAGAACAGGGAGTGCTCCACCAGAGAAGACAACTCAAGTTGTGCCAGTAGTGGTGGTAGGTTGGGAGCACTTGGCCAACACCTTGTGAACAGACACAAGAGAAGCAGTTCCCTCAGCAGACGGGAGATGGAGGAGGGGAAATCATCATAAGCACAGTTATGGTAGTGATCTCAGTATTTGAAAAAGACCTGAGGACATGAGGGTGCCTGATTATCTCATCTAGTTCTTTTATGTCATGCAAAAGGTACAGATTACATCCAATTGCTTTCTAAGTGTGACCTGAAAGTTGTAATTTTGCAGCCCTGGGAGGAAAGCAGGGACTGGTGTCTCAACTGAGAGCAGCCTTTCTAAAAGACCAAGCCTTTTAGTGATCTTGGGTTTTCCTGAGATTAGCAATTCCAAACTTCTACAAACCAACAATTTATTTCTGAGACATCAGCTGTATCCTTGTACCCACCTTCCCAGTTTTGAACAGCCATGTCTTGCAATTTTAAGTGTTTGGTTACAACCTTGAGAGCTATTTTGCAGACAGAAGGTTTCATGTCTCTGTTTTGCTGTAGTCCAGGGTCAACGCTAATAACCTGCACTGCAAAAATAATCCTACTGTGTTCTAGGAGGCTTCTTGCCATATGTCTTCCATAAATAAATGAGATTATTACCTTCTATGACTTCACTGGGAGCCAGTTTTGGTCCTCTCAGAAGACCAAGTTCTTAGTGCCATCTAAGCTTTTAGATTTTAGAGCCATCTAAGCCACCTCTTCGAGCCATCCTGCCAAAACCTCTCCAGATTCCACCTCTGCTATATAACATGGGGCAGGTTATCTGTGCAAAACCCAGGACTCGGGATCCAGCAACTCTACAGAAAAACCAGACACTGCCATTTCAAAGATCAACATGAGAAAACCAAACAGGGAACTAAATGGCAGGAGAAGTCACCAGAGGAAGGCCAGGCTGCCATCCGTAAACAGCTTTCCAAAGGAAATGTTTGCAACTGGTTCTGAGCGGGGCACACAAATTGCAAAAAGCATATCAGAACCCTACTCCAAAGCCATCCAGTGTGGGGGAAGAGTTGGGAGTGCTAATTCACCAGGAGAAAGAGATTTGTGCTCTTTCCTGGGGCGTGCTACTGCAGGAATAGGATGCAGCTGATGGCAAAAAGCCAATGGCCAGAAGCCAAAGGGTTCCTTGGGGGCCAGGGAAATGCCTTGGAGACTTAAGTTCCCTGCACCAATTGGCTTACACCTGTCAAAAAAAAATTCCCAGTATTTTTTCCTGACTCATCTGGAAAATCAAGATGGATCATCCATATTTAGCAGGCTATTCACTGTGCTCATGGGAACGTGTTCAAGGCAAGGTAGAGCAGGACCTTCAGTTCACAGTGTGATACCAAAAGTAACGCAGACATGTGAAGGGAGCATCCATCTGTCTATCCAGAAACATGGAACACACAGGATTCTTAGAGCCTAAGAGATATAAATTAGCCTCCTGTCAATTGAACAGATTCACTTAACAATATCAGTCCAGCACGACAGATACCAATGCTTGGTTTCTCCTTTTTGACTTGTTTTCTCTTTTCCTGCCTGCTTCAACCACTGAGTTTCCTGGGGCAAATCTCTACATCTCTGCCTCAATTTTCCTCTACTTAAGAACAGATTAATGTGACAGCAAAGTGTTGGAGATCTCTTAAGGAAAGCCACTGCATGAGAGATTTTTCTATTTTAAATTGTGAAAAGTGCTAGCCAAATGCTGGTTCTTAAATACAGCTGGTGAATATATAAGGAAAATTGATTTTTGCAGAAGACTACATCATTTAAGTGAAAAATCAATAATCATTTTCCATACTAGCATTTAAATATCTGAGCAAAAACACTCAAATAATGGCATCTTTTGGGTTCAGATTGTTCACTGGAAAGAAGGGAACACAAAATATTAGACTCAATATTATGTTGACAGAGAACACAAATGTCAGTTTGACCATCTTAGATAAGACATTTTAAAAGATATGAAATTAAATGACTCAGGATTACTCATGATGAAATCTTACATTAAGCAGTGAAAACTCGTATTTCAGGAGAATGTTTGGGATTGCTAACAATGCAAAGAAAATGCAGTTATAAAAAACCTGCCTCCCTTGATAAAGAAACACAGAGACAACAGGCTCCAAAGATGAACACTGTAACCCAAAAGCAGGACAGAATGCTAAAGAGTCTAACAGAAATCTCAATACATAATCAAGGGAAAAGGCAAAATCACAAATAAAAGTGGCCAAAGGAGACTTCCATGAAAGGGACAGCAACATAAAAGGGTTTGTCTTGCCTTATTACAAGGGAGTTTATACAAAGTACAAAAATATGGAAATTTTTCAGAACAAATGCAAAATTATTTTAATAAGAAGATGTAGCTCAGTTTGGAAAAAGACAAAAACAAAAAAGCCCAGCATTATAGTATCATACCAATGGTCAGTGGGTTAAAACCCATGTAATTTCTGACAAAGGAATTAAATCTGACAGCAGGCTCTATAGTCAGGCAGCCCTGGTCAGGTGTTGGTTCACTCTCCCAGCAGAAAATTAAATTTCAACAAAGCTGAAATTTCTCATTACATGAATTAGTTCTGGGAAAATCACATTTTAAAAGAATTAGGAAATGTTTTGATGAATCAAACATTTCATTTGCAAGACTTCAGGAGAATTTTTCATTTCTATTTTTGTCATATAACAAAATCTTTAAACATTCATATCTAAATGACATTTATATTAACCTGAATTATATTTTAATAATAACTTAATATTCTACCTCGAATGCAACCAAATGTCAAAATCTTGTATTTTCCTGCAAGGTACAAATTTTTCTATTACCTCATTGCTAAATTTTCAGCCTTTCCAGCTATTTATTCCAGAACTTGTACTGTAACATACCAAAAAGGCAGACTCTTGAAACCCTTAGGAAAGCTGTTGTTATTCTAATGTGAAACAAAAGGAAATCTGTAAGCAAACATATCTGCAGCCCACAGCATCAGACCAAAATATGAGCATCAGGACTGTAAGTCTGCTAAACACCCTCCGAGTGCAGTGAACTGCATTCACTCAGCTTAGGTGAAGAAACAGGAATTTAAAAATACTTTTGGGTACAGGGACAGCACCTGACTTTGTAGAGCAGCCATTCTTTGTGAACCTTCCTCCTTTTCACCTCAGTTTGGTTTATATTTAGAAATGCTATAAATATCAGCTGTTTAATCAAATGAAAAAAAGGTTTTGATAGATCATTCACTCATTTATTCTCCCCAAAAGAAAGGCTGCCGATAAGACTCTCTGTTTTCAGTGCATCTGTTCACTTGGCAGGAGAAAACAATTTCAATGGAAACATTGCAAAAACCTACCCTTTCTACCCAGATGCTCTATTTCCATATTTCTGATGCCATCCTGCCTGCAACCACTTCTTTAGATTTACATGAATTAACCAGCGTAGGACAGATAGCAGACTACAAAGTGTTCACGGAGTAACGATCGCTTTTGATGATGACTTTGGAAGTTCAATGGAAAAGCTGTAATCTCTTGTCCATATACAAAAATAAACATTATGGGATGGGTTTAATACACCTAAAAGTTTCATCCCATACGGCGCTTTTACATAAGTTTCAGAATGAAACTGCAATGTAGAACAAAGTACACAGGTTCCAGCCAGGCAGCATTTGTATGAACTTCTTTCTTCATCATTTCCACTCATCCTCTGGGTTACTTCTGCAGCTATCCAACATTATTTTGGCACTTTAAAAAAATAGTGCAACCATAGCTATACAGGCCTTTTTTAATAATAAAACTTAATGAGTCAAAAATCAACCTCTCAACTCTATTTTTAGAGAAAACCAATATTAAGATTCATGTGAAAGCATGGACCAGAAGAACAACAGATATCTGGGAGGTAAATTAGGAATAATTTGTATCTAATGCAAACTGGAGATTCTTTCAACTTCTTTAGGTCTTTCCACGACCAAGCTAAAGGAATAAACCCACAAGGAAAATCTGCAGTACAAGTCCTGTTCTGGTTCATCAGAGTTAATTGTACAGATTCAAAGTTTGTACAAAGCAAGGGAAATTAACCCTTTTGATCTCAGGGAACTGGCAAAAGATGCAACAAAATGCAATTTTCCACAATTATGATCCGTCTATTTTCTCCTAAAGCACAGTACTAGGAACACAGTCTTGAAGATTACACAAAGTACTTCGGATTTGTAAGATAATAATGATTATATGGTGCAGCCAGGGAGTAGGATTTTACCTATTATTACCGAGCTTAAAAGAGAGGTTCTAGCTCTGCAGATGTTTGATGGTAAATTCACAGTCTTCTGGAGCATAGTGGCAGGCAGGAGAGCAAAAAAAAAAATATTTGTCGTTGTTTCTAGCCTGTTTTATAGCATCAAGTTCTAACTGCTGTCAAGACTTTTATAGAATTCAAGGAATAGACGTAAAAGACAAAAAAAAAAAAAATCAGAAAAACAATGAAAATTAACTACAGTGAGAGTGTCCTTTTTGCCAATACCCCTTACCATGCAACTGTGCACTAACAGTCATACTGTACTAAACCATGTGACCAGGAGAATTCTGCAGTCACTAGATAAAAACTCCTGGTAAAATCCTTGCAAGATCTGAATTTAAAAATAAGCCATCAAGATAAAAGCAATTGCTTTCCAAATGGCCAGGCAAAAACGGATTGATACAACGTGATCAAGTAGCTATTGCATGTAATTTGATGGCAAGTCTGTATAAAACTTAATATAGCCTCTATTGTGCCTCCTCCAGATTGTGGTCTTGATGTAACTGGCTTGTGAGTAGTGCTGGAGAAACTGCAGTGGGGAAAGGAGCTCCCAACATGTAATTTGGTTTTGTCCTAAAATACAGACATATTGTCAGGAAATAGTAACTGTTACCAAAAATACTGCTGGAATGAAAAAGACTGTGTTTTTTCCAGTGGAAATAATCTTAGGAGAAGAAAATACCAAAATAGCCCACACTAAAGCACAAAGTCCCTGTAAGAAGAACGTGCCCTGATTCAGCAAAACAGGTAAGAATGTGTTCACGTCAAGGGAGTTCTGCCTTGAAATCACTCATCTGTTACAATTTGAAGTATGTTTATGTCCCCTTGAAGTCAGCACAATGCAAAATGCTCCACTAAATTGGGTTGTAGCAGGGAACCTTCCCCTTCCCATGGCAGTTTGGAAGCTATGGCACCAAGTATTGGGAAAACAAAGACCTGAAAACGTAGTTCATCTGCAAAAAAACCCAAACTGAAGAGCTGTAAAGCTCTGCAACACCTTTTCCCTGCATAATTCACAGCAAGAGAGGAGCAGAGGAATGGATCATTTAAGATGGATCTGCTCTCTTGCATATGTTGATAACCCAAAGGGATGTTTTGGGCTTTTCCTTGTCCTGGAGCCAGCAGGGGGGACCAGAACCTCTTTGGACCCTCCTAGACACGGAAAACTGAAGTGTAGGGGCAGAATTAAAGGAATCAATTCTACTCCAACTCATGATCTTGTGTAGCCTTGACGCAGTTTGGAGGTCCCATACACTTTGTGTCATTCAGGTCTGAACTTCCACCAGTGGCCTCAGTGTGAGTGACTCCCCTGCCTCAAGGCAGCAGTTTGTGACCCTTCCTCAAACAGAAGTAGAACTGCTCTCACTGCGAGTCTTTAAAGACAGGTCCTTAAATATTTACCTCAGAATCTGGATTTTCATTTTTGGCTCTTTGATCTTTTCGTTCTTTTTTTTTTTCCCCTCTTTACTCATTCTGGAGTATTTAGTCTCATCCCACAACTCCTGAGTGGATGTGTTAAGAATAAAATAACAACAAGGGGTGGGATTTTCCAAAGCACTCCGCATCGGCCTGACTCTATTCTCTTTGAAGTCAGCAGGAGTTTTATTACCAACTTCAGTGGGAGCAGTTAAGCCAATGCTACACATTGTGAACGTGCATATTCATGAAGCAAGTAGGATTTGCTAATGGGACATGGATTCAAAGGGCTGATAAGATTTTAGTGAAAAAGCTACTTGAAAAAGAAAACAAGTAGTTCCATGAGCACCAGAACTATGAAATCCTGCTTTCCTTGAGTTTGATTGACTTGGGCACCGAGAAGGGGCATGTGCTGATTGAAGTCCTTCCTGTGGGTGGGGTGCTGAGATTTGTGCTCTCTCCCAGATGGATTCACCGGCACCAAATAAAGGCTCAGCACAACATGGCAGCTTTTTCCTCAGTAGAAGTAGGGCATCTCTCTTCTACCTCTGCCTGCCTGCTCAAACCTTGAGGGAACTTGCTATTTTTGAGACTGCTACCCTCTATCAAATTCAGCTGGAGTTGGATAATGCACTTAAAAGTTGTGAGGCATATACACACAGGTATAAATACACTCCATGGGAGCATGAAATCCACGCTTTTGCAGGATCTGCAGGAAGGCACGTTAAGACTGCTCAGAATCAAGTTTTGAGGGAATGAAAAGATGGGTTCAGAGCAGCTGGTCAGCAAACAGCCTCAGATGGATGAACCACAACCCTCTGAGAATCTCAGCTATGGAGAAGGTGCTAAGAGAAGGGCAATCCTTGAGAAAAGAAGGAGAGAACAATATGGTCCTTCAGAGGAATTAGAAAAATGGTTGCTGAGATAAAAATACCTTCCAGATAAGAAACTGACATATAGAAATGTGACCAATTTGCTCAAAGTACTCAAAACGTCTCAAAAAAAACAGAACTTGAAAGGGTGTCGAGTTTTTGAGCAATGGAGGCACTGCACTTCTGGAATGCCAGGGCGTTTCCATTCTGGAAAGCCAAAGCAGCTCTGACTGCACAAAGAAAATGAAAGGAAGCGGCAACACTGACTGGTCCCTTTGGCATCTGGGCTAAAACAACCCAAGAGGAAGACAGGGAGAGTTGGATACAGTCCCCAAACTCCTTTCAAATGGGAATCCAGACTCCCAGGAACAAAGCCTGGCAATGGACCTTCCCTGCCAAGAGCAGCCCGTTGCCAGCCCAGGTGCTCACATGCACTGTCACTGCCTTTGGCACCAGGGATGTCCAAAGAAGAGGATCAATTCTCTCTCCACCCCACAATTTCCACACCGCTGACAACTCAGAAAACAATTCAAAAGGGAATTCAAAGGATCTGTTGAAATTCCAACGAGGAAATCTGAGTGAGTGAGCATATGTAAATAGAAAGAATGAGTAGCACATAATTACATCAAATTGTTACTTAGCAAGGGAAGTAAATAACCCAAAATATGCAGAGCAAAAAATGGCAATGAATTAGAACTAATTACTTAAGGCTAATTAAAATAAGAATGACTTGAATTGAAATATGGTAATAGCGTTGAACCTGCCTTCTACCAGGGAATTTCGATAAAAGTGATAATGTCACTTCAACCTTCACCTGATGGGGGGTGGAAATTTGGGATTTGGAGCTCATGGCTGCTTGGGGGTACTGACCACAGCAATGCATTATTTATGATGGAATGGGCTGGATTTTTCTGGCAGGTGCAGGTGTCCTGGTCATGGGAAGAAAGAGGTTTTCTTGGATAATGGATGTGAAGTGGAGAAA
Organism: Corvus cornix cornix; assembly: GCF_000738735.6. Classification (NCBI taxonomy): domain Eukaryota; kingdom Metazoa; phylum Chordata; class Aves; order Passeriformes; family Corvidae; genus Corvus; species Corvus cornix. The sequence goes on along the minus strand of NC_046344.1, from coordinate 4,214,380 downwards.
ATACTGTGACAGGCAAAAGCTAAATCCCTCAAAGACGAATAGATCCTGAGGTACCTCTCCATGCTGGGATATGCTACGGTTGAAGAGAGTAAAAGAGAAAGGCATGGAGATAATGAGATCACAAAGAAGGAAAGAGAAAGAGGGAACAAGAGAGACGGAGGGAGCGAGGAATGAAATAGATAGGGAAAGCTTAGAGCCATGACAAATCATCACCAGCTTCAATTACACGAGCCTGCTGGGCTATGAAATCTGCCGAAGGTCACTGGGTTCCTGTCTTTGCAACTAAAAACCAAGTGGCTTCGCTGGTTCCACCCCACGGCCCGACTGTCTGGTGGGAATGCCCAGGGACCAGCGGCCTTGCTGATGGCTGAAAATACCTGCACAGCCTGCAGGGCACTAACAAGCTGGTCCAGAGGGCACAGACAGCCCCAGTTAGGAGATTAACGTGTCAGAGCCATGCACCGAGTCCCAGCACTTTGCCAGCATGCCAAAGTGCTCCTGTGCCAGCAACTCAAGCCCTGCCAGAGAGCAAGGGGAAACCTCAAGCAGCAGCAAAGCCTGGTTCAGCATCTTCTTGCCACGCCACAGAGCCCAGTTTGTGCTCCACCACCACCTTGTGCAGGCTTATGCCCCAAGACCCCCTCAACCACAGCCACTGACCCCAGTAGGCTTGGATCCCTGCTGGGCACAGACACAACTGGTTCAGTGGCAGCATCTACACATGGAGAAATCCTGATCTTCTGCCACAAGCAGAGAGTGCCCTGGCTGTGCACCATGCTCTGGGCTCATCCCCTGGTGCTGAGCTGGGCACAAAGCTCCCCCTGCTCCTCCAGGAGCCAAGCTGTTAGCTGTGTTTACTGCCTCATTCTTTCCAGTCCCTCTGGTTCACACTGGAGATGAAAACCTCTTCACCCTCTCACGGCCCTGGGATTCCCATAAAAACCATGAGCTCCTCATCCCAGCACTCTGCATGAACAGGCATCACAGAGAGGATGGAGGATGGGATACAGCAGCAATGCAGCCTTTCCACTCTCATTCCATCTCCTGGGCCAGCTTTTGAGCCAACTGAAGGAAAAGCTGGTGCCAGGCTTGCTGCCAGCTGATGAATCCAACTGGATTCATCTTGGAGCTGTGCATCTGAGAAAACTCTAAAGCCAAAGCACGGCTGGGTTCTGCCCAGCAGGTATGGGATGCTGTGAAATATCAGAGAGGTGCTGCAGCTCCAGAGGGGCTGCTCCATCCGTGACAGCCTTCCCAGCATGGACCAGCTGCTGAGACTGGACAGCAAAGCCAGTCAGTACCAAGAGTACAGACTGACTCTGAGGTGATGGTAACAAGCCTTGGATTGACTGCCTGAACTACAGGCTGTCACCAACTGATGACCACCTCCTCAGAGCTCCATTTATACCGAATGCCAGCTGGGATGGGTGACAGTGAGACACACCCTCAGAAAATGTCACTGTACTGAGTACCAGGGCTCTACTTTAAGCATGCTGGTGGCTGAAATGTTATTTCTATTTCTCCAGTCTCCTTCAGAAGGAAAAACATCCCTTAGAAAACCAGAGTTCAGACTTGCTGCTCCTCCTGTGCATGGAGGAGCTGTGGCAGGCCAGGAACAGGTTCCCAGAGCCTGCTGCCAAGATCCTGGCATCACTGTCACTGCCCTGCCTGACCCTCTGCCTTCCAGGGAGGGAAACCCTGGCACTGGTGAGGATGCTGCCTCGGCAGACACAAGCAGTCGGCTGAAAGACATTTCCTCTTTGTTCCTCTGCTCGGTGTAATGAATCCTGCCTCCCACTCAGATCTGCTAAGTAAGAGGAGTTACTGTGAGTAATCCCCACTTCGGCATCTTCGGCTGTAATCGCAGAGAAATCACATTAGCTTTTTTTTCTAGGACAAGGAGAAATTCATCAAATTGCAATCCGGGAAGAGCACACACAGGAGAGAGAGAAAGCCAACAACACACACATACCCTGCAAAAAAATCCCAAAGTTGACATTTACATTTCAAACACTTATAACAGCTAAACAAATAACAGTAATTATACTATTTGCATACTTTGTTAAATAATTGTTTGTTAGGTAAAGGCAGTGTGTGCGGTGTGTGTGTGTGTGTGCAAGGAGCAGATGCCTGAAACCCCGGGAAGCAGAACAGCTGCTGCTTCCCTTCCCAGGTGACCTGTTTGCTTTACAAAACGGTGACAAGTGACCCAAAGCTCTGGCTGGGGGGGTTGGATGTGCTGATATATGGGGCACAGAGGCATGGGGCAGCAGAGGCTTGGCTGAAGAGGATGAGGACCATGAGCTGTAATCCTGCTGCTCAGCACCCACATCACCCTCCTGGGCACACAGACATGAGTGTCCCGGACATGAGCACCAGCACTTGACGAGGTGAAGCTCCCCTGCTCTGAGCACGAATCTAGGATTGCAGAAACACTGCCAAGAAGGAGAGCTGTGGAAGAAACCAGGGGAAGGCACAAAAGCTGGACAGAGAGAGGCTCCCCAGTTTGCAGCACCACATGCTGAACACCCCTCTGACGATGATGCCTGACTCAGAGCCCACAAATCATCTCCTGGCTGGCGATTTCCCATTGCTCCTGCAAAAGCATCTCAGCTTTCATCCCTTTCTGCTCAGCTCCTCGGGCAGACAGCTAATTGAAGGGTTTTTCTTTCATTTCTAGTACAGAAAACCCAGTAAATGCCTTTTAATCTACCCAGCTTTCCCCATGATTGGCTCTGTCTATCTGCTCACCATCCCTATCCTGTTTTGTTGTTTTGTTTTTTTTAAATAGACTTGAATGATGCAAACTGGTGGAGAGAGGAGAAGCCTTCTGCCTCTCCTCACATGGTCAGAAAAGGTGGAGCCGAGCCAGAGCCACTGCATCTTTTCACACCTGGCTGGAACCAGGTCAGGCAGCTAATGCATTTCTCAGGCTCAGTGGCTACTTGTTGGAGACACACAAATGCTGCTCGGCTGCTTGAGTGCTGGAGGCTGGGAGAAAAAATTCCAGCAAGAGACATATGTGTCGGAAGGCTGAGAGGGATGTGGTGCTGGGAAAGAGAAAAGTGATGCATCCACAGAGCTCGGCTCTGTGCAACAGAAAGAGATGCAAGTTGAATAAAAGGCTCCATGACTTTGAGACTGCCCCTCACAGCACCAGTTAAGAGTGGAGGGTTCATTAACCATAAGAGCGAGTGCTCGTGCCCTGTTCATGGGTGAAATCCCAGCTCCAGAGGTTAAAACCATCCATGCAGGTCCCCTAGTCTGGGAGCAAACCCGTGCTCACTCTGAGCCCCCCACCCAGCTTATCCCCCCAAGCAACAGCAGGAAAGTCACAGTCCCAAGAAGGAACCCAGGCATTCGCTGGCTCTGATGTGTGCAGCTCAGATTTTTAAGTGTAAAACTAAGGGCATCCCATGGGGCTGGGGAAGAGAAATGCTCCAAAATAACCATTCTCCCCTCAGAACATTTTCACTGGAAACGTTTATATTTACCCTTCAGAAAAAAACTTTTTCCTGATTTTTTTCTTTAAGTTGAAAGAACGTTTTCCAGTTCAACTCTTGTTCTTTCAAGTAGAAATGTTCAGTTTTCTTTAATGACTCCTTTCTCCCCCACTACTCTGCTTTTTACTTCGAGTTTAAAAAAAAAGGAGATGAGGAAAGGAAAACTAATAAAACCAGAGTGAAATTTTTTACATGAGTTTCAAATAACTTGAAAAAAATTACTTTTTTTTTAAGTTTTATGAGTGAATTTGAAGGATGCAAGAGCTTTAAGCAAACTTTTTTATGTAGGTCAAAAGAAATTTTTCCCAGGATTAAAAAAAAAAGCCTAAACAAAAACCCTTAATGTGGGTGAAACACTGTGGACCAGCTCTATATAAAACCTTTGCCCCAACTGCCTGTGCAAAAAGCCCATAGAATTATAAAATCATAGAAGACTTTGGGTTGCAAGGGACCTTTAAAGGTCACCTCATCCAAACCCCCTGTCACAGGCAGGGACACCTTCCACTGTCCCAGGTTGCTCAAAGCCCCTCCAGCCTGGCCTTGGACACTTCCAACAATGGGGCAGCCACAGCTGCTCTGGGCAACCTGTGCCAGGGCCTCACCACCCTCATTCTAAAAAACTTCCTTTTATCTAATCCAAATTGACCCTCTTTTAGTTTAAAACCATCACCCCTTGCCCTATCTCAACAGATCCTGCTAAAACATTTGTCCCCATCTTTCCCATAAAAAATACCAATGAGCCACTAAGGTAATTTTTTTTTTTTTTTTTAAGCTTTTTGCCTCGATGGACCTGCTGGGCAACGCTGCCCTCAGCATGAGACAAGGTCCCCGTGAAGGCAGCAGCAGGTGGAGAGGATTTGGGCTGCCAGGGACAGCGAGGCAGAGCTCAGAGCTGCTCGGGCGGCTGAGCGCGGTGCTGACCGAAGGCAGCCGGCTGCAGCCATGGTTTGACGGCAGGACCCTGTGTGTGCCTGCTGCTCTGGGATGCCACCACCCCAGCTGGGGGAAGCAAGGGAGCCCAAGCTGACAAAAACACAAGGAGCAGCGTTGGGAGCTGAGTGGGGACACGGCTGCAGGTCACTGATGCTGCAGAGAGCAGGGCTGGCCTCAAGCAGGGCTAGAAGTGTTGATCCTGATGCTTGGCCCCAACACCATCGCCTCGAGGGAGATTTGGCAAGGTGAGCTGGGTCAAGGCAAGAGTAAGAACCATTCCCACAGTGCACAGCATAAGGGGCACGTGTCAGCCAGGGCAGAGCAGGGAGCTTGGGGAAGTATGCTTGATTTAGGACAAAATGGCAAAAAATCAGAGAGAAAAGAAGCGCGATTCCTGTCTCCTTTTAAATAATAATTACAAAAAAGAGCTCATGGAAACGGACACATTTTCCCTCAAAAGATATTTAACACTTCATTTTGCTTTGTCCTTTTTTGAATACTTCTTACAAAACACAAAGGCTTTAAACAAAAGGTCATTAAGAGATAAAGAACTGAAGCTCTTCTTGCAAGAATGAAAGGAGAAGGCATCGTGACATTTTTAACGGGTTTTTTCCCCCCTCTTTTCCAAACTGAAAATTAATCAACATTGATTTGATTTCACACACATAAGCCTGTTTCGCGGAAGTGGCATTTGCTGATAGAGAGCTGTTTCGACAAGAAAATTCCAGCCAGAGGAGCACACAATATGCTGCACACCATTAGGGTACACAAGCTGCAAGGACACTGGTCTCCCAGGGTTCATAACAAATCCTATCCTTTTTCTGGGTCAAGAAACTCGTAGCTGTCTGGAGGTTATGCTAACACACCAGGGTCTGGGGACTGATGTTGAGATCTGAGGAATTCCTGTTGCCTGGAATAGAAACAATGAAATTGTTCCAAGGCACCATTTATTCCCAGGTGCCTGCAAGCTATCATTCCTGGGGAAGATGAACAATTTGAGAAGATCTAATGCCTTCAGAAATAATTCAGGGAGACAGAATTCATTCAGGTCCCCGGGTCAGTAATGAATGGGACTCGTGTGAGTCAGATGAGGACAGAGGGGACCTGACCAGCAGCTCTCCAAAACCAGGTGAGCTTGTGCAGAGACAAAGGCTTTGAGCAGCTGGGACTGGAGGCCACACGTGCTCCAGAGGGGCTGGGTGGGAGCAGTGAGTTCCAAGGGATGCAGTAGCCCTGGGGCTGGCAGGTACAGGCCAACAGTGCCATGCTGCTCTGCCAGCACATTAAGGACCAACACAGTCTTGAGCCTTGTGCTGCTCCAGCACCCCAGTTCCTCCCAGTAAATGCCTGGTTTATCTTGCCTCCTTTCACCTGTCAGTCAGTTCCAGTCTAAGGACTAGATGGGAATTCTCTAACTGGGAACAAACGAGCAATGCTATGAACAGCAGGGTATTGCCCCTGAGGGATTTGACAAAGAGCTGTGAGACATCCTGAATGTGCCACAGCCTCCACCTACAATGAAGGGTCAGAAGTGGGATGAGGAAGGTACAGCATGGAAAGAATCACAGGATTATTAAGGCTGGAAAAGACCACCAGGCCCACTAAGCAATATCCCAAAGAAGCTACCCACTTCCCCATATGACACAGTAAGCCTGCTTCCCTGCAGCACTGCCCTGCATCCTGTCCTGGCTGGCATTCACTTTCCTGCTGGCATTCCACCACTTTGGAATGCTGTGGGTCCCTGTGTCTGTGTCAGGGAGCAGAGAAAATGGCAAGGGAAAAGCAAACAAAGTGAATGAGAAAAGCATAACAAACCCAGCAGAAAAGTCTTCCCACGCCACTCTGTGCTTTCAAGTAAATGAGGCTAATTAACTAATTGCCTAAATTATTAGGGCTATTTTTACCCTTGTATGAAGGCTTGGCATTATTGCCAACTTCTTAAGACTCAGCACTCTCAACTTAACAGGAAGTTAATGAAGCAAAGCCCCTGGAGAGGGGACCCTCAGGGCAGAGCAGCTGCCAGGCCAGGGCTGGGTCTGGGCTCAGGTGGGCACCTCTGCAGCGGGGACGGAGCATCTGCAGCAAAAAATGGTGCTGTTTAACACAGAGGTTCAGAGCTATTTGCTGAAATCTCACCTGCACCTGAATCTGCCCCCAGTAAAGGATTTCTCTCCATCAGTTTCCCACTGCAACCAAGATGATAGAGGCTGATTTGGAAAGGGTTTCACAACTGGGCGAGAGAAGGGGAAGACTGATGGCTGCATGCCAGTCCTGGCTCCATGGAAGTCCATCAGATCTCCTGGGCAGACCCAGAGTAACCCTGGACAACTGGACCACCCTCCAAAAAACGAAAGGGCTGATCCACCTACTGTCATCTTGACTGACCACACTCATCACCCCAGACCTGCAGCCTCCAGGAAGGAATCCGATGTGGCAGGAGCTCCTTCCTTCTGCTTTGAGAAAATGCTATTTTCCTGGGGTTTGAGGGATTTTCTCCGCAAAGAAAACTAGATGTTTTCTCCTCTTCAGCTAAATGCCAACATCTTAGCTCCCTGGTGGCAGTCTCAGTTAACTCCATTACAACCCCCCAGCCATTCTGGCTGAAGGACTCATCCCCTCAGGAGCCAGGAGACGGATAGCCCTCCTTTTCTGTAACAAATCTCACCTATCAGCTCTAATGAGGTGACATTTCAAGCCTGGCTCTTCTCTCAGCACACAAGTACACAACAGTTTGGGGTGCCAAGTCTCTTCCAGGCATGTCACTGAGGAGAAGGGCAGGTGACATTCTGCTGTCCTTTGGATGCAGAAGTGAGCTCCCTTCTGAGTTATCTCCAAGATTATCTTCAATGCTGGATCAGCCACCGCTTGGTGTGGCTGAGACCTTCAAGGATGGAGAGCTCATGGCCTCTCTGGCCATCTGTTGTGGAGCTGTGCCACATTCTTAGCGCACATCTACTTCCAAGTGCCCAGCCTGAGCCTCCCAAGCTGCCTGTATGCCCTCTGTCCTCCTGTGAGGCTGCCTGCTGCTCTTGGGAAGAGTTTGGCTCTATCACCTTTGCAAGCTCTGCCCAAGCAGCTGTAGTTGTTTGATGCTGCCTTTCCAACCTGGATCCTGAGGTCTGGCAGGGTGAGGAGTCTTTGGATGCCCTGAAATGCTGGTCTGACAGTGCTGGTGAAGGGAGCCAGCAGTTCACACCAAACCATATCAAGTAAGCCACAGACTTCCTTGGGTCAGCTCCACCAGCACTTGTGCCTCCAAACAGGGCTCCTGGGCCCCTCACAACTGCTTTGGTCAGGGTCAGTAAGATGATGAAGGAGGACCAGATGGCAGCCACTGCTCTGCTCAGCAATGCACGAAGGGCACCTCACAACTCTGTTTTCAAGGAAAACTCGTCACAATTTTTTTTGTATCTGTCCTTCTACCTGCAGGCCCTCTCCCCAAACTCTGGTCACCTTTCTTGCTGAAAATCCCATTCTGGTTGGAGCTAGCCAGCTTTTGCTGTTGAAAAATACCATGTTTGCCTAGTCCAGAGTAGGACCTCTGTTAGATCAGGCTCTTTTCTCTTAGAAAAGATGAATACTTTCTCCTGTCTTGTCAGGGAAGCACAGAGAGCCATTGTCCCAATGTTTTGTAAATATAAAACAAAGATTGTGGCCCCTGGGGTGACTTGGCAGGAAACTTCACCATTTTCGAGGGCCTTCCTGCATGTGAAATGGAAAGAGCAGTGCTGCCCTGTAGCTCCCTGTTTGCAACGTACTTAGAAATTCTTGAATATCTGGCACAAGACACGCTGTATTATCTCCTACCTCATCTCCTGTGTACAAAGCTGGCAGCCTGGTCAGGGGAATTGTTCCAGGTTTGTGCTGTCCAGAAAACAGCCTGACAGGAAGATTTGCAAGTCACATCTCCCTGCTCAGTGCCATCTCCTGCCCCACTGCTCGGGAACCCACTAGGGATGATGAAATTTGGGCTCTCCACCCTGGGAGAGGGTTGGCAATCCCAAACCAGGAACTGGCAGGCAGCTCTCACTGCCTGCTGCCAGCTCCAAGGGCTGCTCACTGCCTGTTCCCATCACCCTCAATGTTCCCATCAAGACCTCAGCCACTACTGAAGAGAAACCAAATGCTGCCCATTCCACCCACACTTAGGGACCAGCAGGGAAACTGGGAGCCCAAGAGAGGTCAGTCCTGCTGCAATATTTACAATACAGGAGAATATCCTGGTATCTTCATTACCCCCAAGCCCATATAACAGTGCAGAGGATGTTAGGACACAGCTATTTCCCTACTCCTCTAATGCAGGTCCTGCTGGAGGTGTAGGGACAAAAGCAGTGAAAGTCCGATTTCAATTTACCAAGTGCCTCTTCCCAGCACATTTGTGAGTCAGATTAAATTTCCCAGGTTTGCCTTCTGCATATTTTATCCACTAACATATTTGCATCGATTTAAATACAATACAAAGCTGCAGGCACCATCAAAAGAGGCTAGAGAGGAAAGGGTAGGAGAAGCTTGTCCTTTTCCTTTAGGCTTATGAAAGATTCTGTTCTGAGAGGTTGGAGAAGGGGCACTGCCAGGCTGGAGCTGTGCCAGTCCTTCACTTGAGCAAGCACAGCCTGGAGGGAAAGGCAGGAGCCATGGGAGACTTCCACAGGTGGGTTCAGGGCAGGGATTGGCACTGGTGATGCTGGGACAGAGCATTCAGTGACCTCAACCCATGCCAGCAGCACCTGAGAGAGCAGGACGTCAGCTCCAAACTTGCTACCTGGCATCTCTCCACAAAGTGGAGAAATCCCTTGGAAAATGCAAAGGTTTCATGGGAATGCCCCACTGGTGAAAGAGGGCATTCCCCAGGAGGTCTCTGCACAGATACAGGTAAGGCACAGTTTAAACACACTCAGGACAAAGAGAAGCACCACGTTGGATGATTAAATCCCCCATGTACCCGCAGGAAGTGGAGAATAGATCCTGCTCACCAGAGCTGTGAAACATACTCACCTGTTGCAGGAATTAATCCTTTTTTTTTTTTTAATAACAGAGAGTGGCAGAGCTGTGCACACAGAAATCCCATCTGAAGTGAATCCCTGATAAAGAGGAAGCCAAGCTAAAAGGTGAGTTTTACTAGCTGCCAAGGCTTTAGGTTTCTAAAGGGTCTCTTGTGGAATTACTGTATTAGGAGGCTATTACAGGTATAGATACCAAACTGCTATGCACAGCAAGAAAAATCATGAAAGTTTTGAGATGGGAAGGAAACACACGGAAAAAATGAGGCAGAAGAGGGCAAGAGGGGGAGAGAGGAGAAGCAGTGACCTGCAGAGAGGAGGAAGGCTGGTAAATGATGGAGGAGATAGTGGAAAGGGGGTGAAGAAGACAGCAATGAGCAGTAGTGGTGGAAGAATAGAGCAAGATAAAAAGAGGAGGAGAAAGGAAAAAAGAGATAAATGAGGGCAAAGACCAACTCATCATTTTGCAATTCCACCCCGGTGGAGAGGAAAATTGATGTCTGGAGCTTTTTTATGGCCAACCTCCTGGGCATGGGACAAAAGACAAGTTATTACCCAGCCCCAGGTCAGGTCTGTAGCCTGCCAGCTGCCTGACACATTCAGAGAGCCCAGGAGAGCTGTAAATCAAGGGTGCCAAAGAGATCACAGGGAAGCTGGGACCAGGCACAGCAGTGAGCTCAATACAGCCACAGGAGAGGAGCAAACCCAGGAGCAACAGGGGCAGACAAGGAGTGCCCAGCTCAGAGGGCTTTGCTCATCTCTCCTTCATGCCATTCCTAAGGACAGCGCTCCCCCAGAGATGCAAGTCCCCCTGCACTTCCTCCTGAGTTCTCTTCCTATTGATTTCCAAGCCCTGAATACCATTTATTTTTGCTTGCTTGATTCACTCATTCATTGAATAAAGGCTTCATCACTATTATTATTATTATCCCCGTCATTGGGCTCCTCATCACACATTATATTATTTGCATTGCAGAGCTGGAAGATTTCAGGTTGAGGCAGGAAATTTGTGCGAGTTGTTATTACTGCAATCAGATGAAGTGAGAATTGGATCGGCGGAGGCTGCCAGAGCACAGCTCTCCCAGCAGGACACTGAGGCTCTGCCCAATCAGGGGAAGCTGCTGTCTCAATGTGCAGGTCCCACCAGCAATTTTGGACTTGCCTTTGGTGTCCCACCTCTCCCTCCCACCCCACCTCCCAGCCCCACCAGCTGCCAGCAGAGAACGGGGAAACGCATCGGTACAGGAGGGCGAGGAATCAGAAAGGACTTGGCGAGATTGCACATTTTCTGCCTTGCTGATGGTATTTATTAGACAACAGAAAATAGCTATTTTACCATCTGCCTCGTAAAAAAAAAAAAAAAAAAATTCCTCATTAAATTAATGGAATGTGCAGCTGCTGAACAGAGTGTTCCTCTCACGGCCGCCTCCCCATCAGCCCAGCACTTGCTGGAGCAGGGAATCGGGCTGCCAAACGGAGCTGTGGCTAACTCGGGCTCGTGTGGTGGGGGAGGATGGACAGACAGACAGCCCCCTGCTCCTCCCAGCCCTGAGGCTGTGCCAGGGGACCTACAAGTGCCCTGTTGCTGCAGACAAGGTGCAAGGGCTGCTTTGCTTGTCATGTTATGGAGCAGAGGGTCTATCCCCTTCCTGCACACACCCCTGCTGGGCCTCAGCCTGTGAAGGGAACTAAAGGGGTCTGCTCAGCAGGCTCAAAATGCCTCCTTTTGCCTAAACAGAGCATGATCCAGACTCCAGCTTGAGGAGGTCAGTGTTGCCCAATGCCATTTGTAGAGCATGGCAGGGTTTGCAGGCAAGTAAAGTCCCAATTTCCCGGCCTCTGCCACCTCAACATGACCTCGTCAATCCATCCCCATCATCCATCTCTACACCTCAGAGTTCCACTCAGCTGATGTTTGCCCTGTGGAGGTGTTCAGCTGGGTTCACCAAACCAAGGAAGCCTCAAGCCTGGCTGACTGCACAGCCCAGAGGAGCTCCTACACATAAGCCTTTGTTTTGGCCCAGAACAGACCAAAAATCATGAGCCCAGTCCCTTCCCAATCCCAGCAAGACAGGCGCACCATAAACCCAAGGTCCTGAATGATTTTAGTGATGCTGATGGAGAGAGAACAGCAGGCAGTGTTACCCATTCACTTCTACTGAACAGCAACTGCAGGGATTTACGTGAACCTTTTCTTCTGATACTTGGTGGAGCCTGGGCAGTGTTTGATAGCGAAGTGATTTCCAAAATCTGATATTACATGGCGCTTTGAGGAGCAGATCCACCAGTCTGCATTGCCAAAGTATCCCAGAGGTACCAGACACCAAAACTCGCTGCCTTGGCTCACCACTTCACCCCGAGTAACACCTGAAGAGTTTTATCTACGACTGCTTTGGGCCCAGCAGTTCTTCTCCTAGGGAAATCAAGTCCTTCGTTGGTTGCCTCAGCACTGACAATGTTTCAGGATCGCTGCAGCATAATCCACATTTAATCCTCAGCTGTGTTTTCTGCTGCTAACCCTTCTGCTAATGCCAGGGAGCTCCCGGTGCCTGCACTGCTCCTCTGAAGCTGCAATCCCTTCCCTGTTGCCCTCTTCTCCTCTTTCTAGGAGGATTTTCTATCTAGATTTTTCACCTAGGTGAGTTTTCACCTGTCTTTTGCAGGAAATTTGTTCTCTTAAACTTGCTCCTTCAGCATTTACAAAGCAACTGGGGGAAGGCTGACCTTGGGAGACAGGTCCAGCTGCAAAGAGGTTGCCCCCATTGTGTCTGTGGTGGGAGCAGGAGATGGCCCCCTGAATTTCAGCATGCAAAGGGAAGTTACAGGACTGCAGCATGTCGAATCACCTCACGCCAAAATAAATCCTGACATAATAAGCCCTAATGCTGCCAAAGAAACTATTACAGTCAGTTACAGAAATAATCCACATTGAAAATCAGTGAAAATACCTCTCCCTGGTGGAATAACATGGCTCTAGAGGATCAGTTCCAGTCAAAGATGATCATTTCATGTTTACCCAACAGATGAGGGCACCTCCAAAAGTCAAATGTTGCCGAAAAAGCTCTGCTTAAGTGAGATTTTGCCACCTCTCATCAGAGTTGCTTTTAAAAGTGATGAGCAAGTACAAAAGGGAAGACCATGAAAGGCAGAGATCAAATCAAAGTCCAGAAGGCTGCTGTGGCTCTCTCTTATATCTCTGCCTTCAGTCCTATCAATCCAATCAATTTGCAGCAGCAAGGGCAGAACAAACACCCACCTGATTGCTTCTCCGGCAAAAATTTTCAGATTTTCAGAGCCTAATGGCAAAATTTCCCCTAGCCTTTGCCTGTGTTGCTGCTGGTCTTGGGGATTTTAAGGCAGAACCATGTCTGCAAGTCACTGATTTTATCTACAGCATCAGTTGGTTGTGTTTTCAGGGCTGTAGGTGTCTTGGCACGTGTGGATCTGGCCAGTGGTGTGTGCACGCTGCCTCGGGCAATCATGGCAGTGCTACTCTCTAAGAGGAACCTCTGAGACAGGACTGCCAGGCTGCTGAGCTTCCTGCTGGAGAGGCTGGTTTAGAAAGCAGGTTAGCCAGAAAGACATGGCAGATTAGCAAAAAAACAGGGGCTGTCATTTTTTCCTTGGAAAAACATTAGCTTTCTTAGAAAAAAAACACACTAATTTCATGGAAACAAACAAACAAACAAACAAACATACACCCCCAAGTTCCTTTAATTAAAACTTGAAGCCTGTCACAGGGAATTTCGATAAAAACGTTGACATTTTGCAAAGTTGCCCTTGGACAAATCATGAGCACTGAAAGCTCTGAGACAGGGACACTGTGGGAAGTGACTCTGCGCATGCCAGAGCGTTTTGGGAAGGACATTCATCTTCCTGCAGTCAGGTGTGCTGGTAATTCCGTGATGTTCCTCATGTGTTTGTCCTTCCCGTATCCACGTGCAATCTGCATTGCATGGGGGCTGTGGCAGCACCATGAGAAGGCCAAGAGAAGGTCGTGTGGTTGCACACAGGGAAAATGCAGCGCGCCCCGGGCAGGGCTGCGCACGCACGGCTCTGCAGGCTCCGGGTGCTGTTCGGAAAGGAGGGACTTTGTGCCCGTGTGTCTCCTGCTGCTGGCACAGACACGGAGCTGCATCACTTCACAGAGCCCAGCACACATTTTTGCAGTGGCCCAGGGTCAGGGATGCTGGCTGGGACAGCGAGGGGTGAAGCACAGCTCCAAGATTTCGGGTTGCTGGTTTGTTCCATGGGAATTTGTGGAGCCGCAGGTTGATGCAGCGCCCACAGGTCTCCAGGACACCTCCAGTGCTCAGGGCCTCACACAGCAGGATGCTTCCACCTCGTGAGTCAGAAATGCGGGTGCTGAGGCTCTCTCCTGTGTATGAACATTTTGATACATCACCCCTGGCTCAGGTCTCAGCTGCAGACAGCAGCCCTTCCGCGGGCCCTGCTCATGCACACACGGACCCAGGGCCACCTCCATCATCCACGGAGGAAAACCTGAAGAGACAGATGGGGAGGAAGGACCTCACCCTCCAGGTCTGCCCTGGGGCTGATGCACGTGTGAGAGGAGTCGCTGCTTTTGAATACCATAGGTCTCATCTCAGCATCGTTTCCCGTTGCTCCGTCCCCCTGCTTCTCCCGGGCTTACGGGAGCACTCAGCTCACACTAACAGATCTGAGCATCCCCGGATGATTAAAGGAAGCGCTGCCTTTTAAATCGCTCTGATTGGGGTTGACGGCTGTATGGAATTGGACACTTGGCTCTAATGATGTGTGAAAATCTCCCTGCTGTGACCTGTCGTTCCAGCTGTGGAAAATAAGGAGAAAGGCGGAGGAGGGGCATTAAAAAACCCCTTCAGTGGGAGTTCAAGATCAGACAGAGGTTTGTCACTCAGGACAGTCCCTCTGGGGCTCTGCTCAATGCCTGTATGTGGCTGGGAGAGGTGGCCCTGCTTCACAGAACTGTGGGGATGTGTGTATATGTGGCACCAGTGGCAGCAGACAAACTGGGGACCTGCTCTGGTGCAGGCCAGCATGACCAAAGCATCTGAGCCACATCGGAAACTCACTCTCAGGCAAGGAATGCCTGCCAGTTTCATGGGTGGGCTCCATCCTGGCTCTGGCTGGTCCCCCAATATTCCCATGATGGCGCTGGGGGGTATTATCTGAGACTGAGGTGCTGCTGGTGTGTGCAGGCTGCCACAGCACAGCTGTGCTGCTGGAGCATTGCTCTGGGCTGTGACTCCTCTGGATGAGACTGTGGCGAGCTGGCTCCAGCCCCAGGGGCAGGCAGGCATGGCCCAGCCTGTAGCACAGCACGGTGGCTTCAGTTGAGTCCCACGAGCATGGTAAGAATAGCCTCAGCGAGCAAACCCCGCTGTCCCTGATGCACAGGGGACACCAGCTGACACCTCCTGGGGTTGGTCTCCAGCACTGCTGCTGCCAGGGGACCAGCCAGCAGATCTCTGCACCAAGGCAATGTCAGCCCAGCCCGTTCAATGCCTTCTGTCCCCACCACCTTCCCCCGTTATTAAATCCCTAATGACACCTGAATTCAAAGCAAATCTGGCCATACGCAGTGTAATCCTTCCTCTCCAGACAAATTGGCTTCTTAGAGGCCCTCCTCACTGAGATTCACTGTTCTGTGGCAGAGGGGAACGTCTAAGTGGGCTCTGAAACAAAGGATGAGTTTCCTCAGGCTCGGCTGGGGCTAAACAGAGGCACTGGGGGAGGCTGGGCACCGGCTGGAGGTGTCCTGCAGCGAGTGACCCTCAATGTGACATTGATGGCTCTTAATTCCTAAGCCTGCTTTGGAAGGATTTCAGTAGATCCTATTTAATCACTGCAGCCTCTTCATCTCCCCTGTTCTCAGCTCAGGGTAATGTTATGCATTCTCCTCCACCAGTTTCCTCCAAGAACTGGCCACCCTCCTCTCCCTCTGGGGATCCCCAGCACGGGGCCACCGAGCCCTTCACCTGCTGCACGGTGCGGGGCTGCCAAAGCCACAGCTGCCCTTGGCCTGTTTGCTGCCACACAGCTCAAGCAGCATTTGCTTCATTTCCTGTGTCCGTGGGAGGACTCGCTGTCGCGCTGACGAGGGGCACAGCTCCCTGCAGGTGCACTCACCACCTCCCCACAACTGGGCTGCGCCGTGCATAGCATTAAACATTTAAGCACTTGTCAAAATGTTGTAACTGTTTTTTTGTCTTGTTCCATTAGCTCCATTTCCAAAGGCCACCACCGGAACTACTGAACATTTATTTCTATTGAATCCAGCTTAGAAGTTATGATCTGAGAAAGCAGGAGACAGGACAGTATGTTCCGTGGCACCGGCTCTTCCCCACCAGCGCTCAGCTGAGACACACTGGCCTTTGAAATATCATCTTTATTCCTATCTTAGAAGAACTAAAATAAAGAGATTGACTCTTCCACCTGCTTGATTTGCTTTTGCTGTTTAAATAAGGTACATAAATATCAGTCAGGTGGCTGCCCTGTGTAAGTTTTGGGGCTGTGTGTTTAAACGCCCTGCACTGTTTGTGCTACCGGCTGTGGGAGCTGAATTTCCTCCCCAGGTGCAAAATAAAGTGCTGCTATTACATGATTTTCCTGTTGCTAGAGAGGCACACACATGAATCTTCCTCCCTCGCTGCCTGTGCATGAACACTGTCTTATTATGCAAATACTATGAGTATTAGACAAAAAGCACTGAAGAAAGCCAGTGGAGCCAGCAGTCTAGATGGAGTGAAGCATAGGCAGCAGGGGCTGTGGGGATTGATGGTCCCCAGGTTTGCTTTAGGTTCACTTTATCAGCAAGAAGTACCGAGCAAGAGGGAGTTGCATGGGGCTGGGGACAGCTGCAGCCCCCAGGGACATTGGAGAGATGCCCAACACACCAGCCCTTGGCCACAGAATCCTGCACCAGGGTCACTGCACAGCTGAGCTCCCCCAGGCAAACCCCAAGCTTGCACAAGGGAGCTGGGCTTGCTCCAGGACAGGGGACGGGACTGCTGGTGGCAGCCCTGCAGCCAACAGCCTCCCCTCCTTCAGGGTAAAAAAAGGGAAATCTAAAGCCTTCTTAAAAGACTTCCCTGCGTTTTAGTTCCTTGCTATTTAAAGACATGTGAAAGCCCAAGAGTTCCAGCCCGGCTGCCTGTGCCTGGATGCTTTGCAAAGTTGTAATCCCCGCTAGTGACATCACGGGCCGTTGCCATGGGGATGTCACAAACTCAGAGCTGTGACTTCACCACGGCAGAGATGGGCAGCAAGGGAGGCAGTGCTTCCCAGCCACCAGTGCCTCTGGTAATTAGCAAACTGGCACGGAAAATGAGGATGAAACACACAGGATAGGGACATAAAACCATTTTGCAAGTATGATCTATTGGAAAGCATTCCCTCATGAGAAAGCGCCTCCTTAATGTACCCTGCGCTCTTAAATAACCCGCAAAAGGCAGGGAATAAAATAGAAATTATAGTGATTTGTTTTATTGGGCATTTCATTGAGTAATTAAGAGGATAATTATGAGAAGGAACATTAAAAGGCATTACTCCTAGCCTTCATCCTGCTTTAGAGGAGCATCCTCATATTGAATGTGCAGCGTCATCCGACGTTGTCCTGTGCCAACGCGGGTTTCCCTGCAGGGAGGAAGGCGTGCATGGATGTGGGAAGGGGTGAAAAACATCTCCCCCGTGGCCTGACAGGACGCCAGAGTTCTGCCAAGGAATGCAGGGTGGGAACAGCTTGCAGGGAGCAAACCCCACCTTCATGGTGTCTCTTGGCACGTGGTGTCAGGCCCCTGTGCATGGCATGTCATGCAGAGGAGGCTAAAGCAAAAACTGAGGAGAGATCAGTGTGGTGCAAAGTACTGCTGGAGCACCACAGCCAAGGCAGAAGCTGGAAAACCAGCTGGAAGCTCAGCACAATGGTCACCCTGTGCTGGGAGGGCAGCTCTCACCCACCCCCCTTCTAACACCTATCCCCCATTTTGTCTCCTCACCTTTGCAAAGTCCATATGGAACTACCTGTTTAACTAATCCAGATGCAGACAGGACCCAGCACCATTCCAGGAGCCCTCCACAGTTACAACTCAGTCCAAGCTGCCTCTCTAAGATTGCCAGTATTTCCCACAGATGAGGAAGCCTTGGTGCTGGCCAACACATCCATGAAACACATCAGTGAAACAAAGACCTACTCAAGTCCCGAAATCTGCAGCTCCTTTCTGACCCCAGCACATCTCACTCCACCCCATTTACCCACTGGCATAGACACACTCCAACAGAAATGTCAGGACATCAGGTCCCACCACAGGCTTCCTCTGGAGCCCACATCACGTGCTGGGGACCCCAATGCTCACATACTGCCACCTCCTAAGAGGCCCCAGTCGAAAGCCAGCCCCAGTGATGGCAATTTGTCCACTGCAAGTCCCCAGTGGTCACTGCAGGGAGCAAACGTGGCTATAGGGAAATGCAAACAGGAGTGATGGACACGATGAAGAGAAAGAACTTTACTGGAAGCAACGAGTCCCACTGGACAAGCATCTATAAACACTAAGATGAGCTAATTCCCATTATTTCCTCAAACCACTTGCACAGGTGGCAAAACAAGCAACCAGCCCACCCAGAAAAAGGAGAAGCTCCAACCTGCAACGTGACAGTGCTGACCAGTTGCCAAGAATTAAGTAGCTCTTAGGTCCTTGTTTGCTGCAGAACATATATTTGGGGAAGCACACTGGAGAAGGCTGGCATGTTTTAAACTGGCCTCTGTGGCTGGAAACCCCTTTTGTCTCCCTAGGGAGATGGATGTGACAGCTATAATCCAGTTGCTATGCTGGATTTCAGGGACAGTGGCTCATCCATGTTGAGCTCAAAGCATCAGACAACTGCCAGAAAAACCCACGTTCAGAAAGTCACCAACCCTCCTTTTTCTTGTCCTGGGAACCACAACTCCCCTCCAAACTCCCCTGCTCAGGGGGAGCAATTTCCATCCTCTTCAAAAGAGACTAAAACTGGCTCTTTGGCTTCTGGCTGGCCCTTCTGGGCACGAGAGCAGCTTGCTGGGAGACTCGAGTGCTCAGCACAGTCCTAAAACAAGGCTCCTATTTGAAGTGCATGGATTGAGGCTGGATTAAGAAAACCCAGGAGGAGTGCTTAGCTCTGCTCCTGCTCTAAAAGGGCTGCTCGGCAGCAGCAGCCAGCGCAGCTTCATCCTCCTCAGCGCTTCGTGTGATCCCCACGAAGCGCCGGGGAAGCGGCGATTTCGTATGCGCTGTTCGAGATCCGGGAGCAAGGAATGGCAGGGCATGTGCTCTGCTTCCCGACGCTGCGGGAGCACCCAGAGGGGAGCTGATCCTCCCTGAACCGGGAGCAGGGAATGGCCGAGCCCGTGCTCTGCTTCCCAGTGCTGCAGGAGCACCCAGAGCGCAGCTGCTCCTGCCGGGGGCTGCGGGAGCACCCAGCGCCGTGCTGATCTGGTTCTCACCAAGAGCAGCAGGACCAGTAACCTCCACAGGGGCAGGAAAAGAACAACAGCAAACGCAGGACAAAACGCCACCCTTAACCCCCAGAAAAGCCTGGAGAGCCTTGCACTGCTCGGGTGCAGAGCGGGTCCCAGGCAGACACCTATCTGTGGCTGAGACAAGTTTAGAGAATCCCTTCTGAAGTTTGCCTCTTGCAAACGCCTTTATTTCCCCCCCCTCTAATCAATGCAGCGAGCAGGCTTAGTGCAACACAAATAGGGAACAGAGGATGAAACGATTTTCCAGCCCATACCTGAAGGTGCATCCTTCTTTTCTCACCAAGCAGCGGGGAGGATGTTGCTGTCTCTCGGTAATTTTCCAACATCCTGTGTTGCAGGTAGATTTATGCACTGATCATAGTTGAAGCTGTTAATAAAAAAGTGCAAAGAAAACGGATTTTACTGTGAAGTGTAGGGCTGCTTTTCTCCCGGCTTTGCATTATCATGACTTCCTCCTTTTTTAATCTTTTTTTCTATGATTGACCATGTTTGGGGTTCAAAGCTTTAAAAATAAATCGCGGATCGTCTTTCATCTACTATGCATGAGAGAGTCAGAATCATTACATGGTTTAAATGGATATTTTGGGAGCAACTCTGGACCAAGCAGTTCCTGCTTTAACTGGAAGCCAGAGGGATGAAGCTAATTTGCAAATAATGTTACATGCTGGCTTTGCTTGAACTCAGGGAAAAGCTGCAGTGGCTACTTGTCATGCTTTGTGAGAAATTGAACAAAATGGAAATCAGTTCACTAGTTAAAAAAAAAAAAATATATATATTAAAGAAAAAAGTCTGCAGCAGACCAATTTCTCCCACATCAGGGGAACATCCCAGGACTGCAATTAAGCTGTGGCTCAGCACGAGCCCTACTGCTGCCCGAGCACTGAGGACAAACACACCGGCCGTCCTTTTCCTGGGAGCAGATTTTTAACTCGGTGAGGTGCGAGCTTTTCCACAGCTCCACTTGAGCCACTTTTTCCTCACGCAGTTCAAAAGCCAACTTTCCCCTTTAGCATCACTCACGCCTTCCCCCAGGTGCAGCGAGCTCCGGATTCTGCAGCGCTGCACCTTCCCAGGGAATCGCCTATCGATGACTTTGTGGCTAATGTATACAACGGGAAGCAGAGGAGCTAATATAATGTAATTTTCCATGTTTACTGCCTTATTACAGTGGTTGAATCTGCTGATTAGTTCCTTTTTTTTTTTTTTTTTTGGCCATCTCGTCCTAAGCATCCCTTTTATTTTTGCCCTGCTTATCTGCATAGAGTCATTTATTCACACGGCTGCTGTAACAGCAAGCAAGGCCAAACCTATCATTTCTCCTCCCTTTCACATTTTAATCTTGCAGACCTCAATCTCTGCGATACCGCTATTACTTTGTCCATATCTGATCTAACGGGAACCTGCCATTTTTTTTTTTCCCTTAAAAAGAGAAAACTAATCTGAGCAAAAGATCGTGGTGGCTGTGGCACTAATGATCCCTGGCATATCTCCTTGCAATGAATCCGGTGCTAGAACAGAGAACGTTTGTTTCCCTTCTCTCTACAGAACTGCAGGACTGACCCCTCATGCACAGGCAGCTCCCACAAATAAACAACATTGCCCCGATCTCCCGGGGGATTCATTTCTCTGCCAACTATCTCAGCAGCTCTTCTTATTGTCTTATTTATCCAAACAGTGGAAAAACAACTCAAGTGGAGCCACTCTCCAACAACATGACTGTTACTGGTTTATTCAGATTTGCTCCCCTACAAGCTACGAAAGCCTCTTGCCCCAGTGGTTATTAACTGAAAAGGGAGTGGGGAAATTTCCTGTATTATGAACAATAACAGAAAAAATGCTCTTCCTTCCTGTTCTTTGAAAATCATGGCAAGACATTTTGCCCCCTGGGCTCCCTAACGCTCCCCAGCTCCCAGCTCTGAGCCATCACCCCAACTGGAGACCATCCACTGAAGCACCACGCCAAGATGCTCTGCATATGCCAACCACATCAGCCAGAAAGGATTTACTTGGGATAGGCAGGGAGACAAACTGAGGAATCCCTCTACTCCCTTCTCCTGCATCCCGAGGTTTTTCAAACAGCAGTTGCTCACTCAACATTCTCATTTCATGTCCACACTCTGCACCATCACCGTGGTTTCTACCTATGCCTTGCTCTTCACCTCTGCTCGCCATCCAGAGACCTCCCCGTGCCCCCCCTTCTGCCAGGAATATTATAAATAAATAAATCAGGGGCCATGTTCAGCTCTTGGTCTGTGATGCGAGCAGGGATGTGGAACTGCTTCAAAGACATAGGGCACTGGCAGGGCACAGGATCCTGCCTGTCCCCTGTCCAGAT
Source organism: Corvus cornix cornix (assembly GCF_000738735.6). NCBI lineage: Eukaryota > Metazoa > Chordata > Aves > Passeriformes > Corvidae > Corvus > Corvus cornix. The sequence goes on along the minus strand of NC_046344.1, from coordinate 4,193,092 downwards.
TTCACACAGATGAGACTTGTGAAAATCAGAACAAGCCCTTCCCTCTGCTGATTTGGAGAACCCCTTGCTCGCAGAGCTCCCAGCTGCCCAGGCTGTAGCACTGCGGGAACCTGAGTGTTTCTTGGTCTAGATGCACCCCAGTGTGTATTGTAGTCACTATTAATGAAAGATTAAATGTTCTAAAGAGCATTATTGATTTTAAAGCTACTAACAATCATCAGCTTTCCCTCACTTCACCCCACAAGCCTGAGAGCTGTAATGAAAGAGCAAATTCCAGCTCAGAGCATCTGTAAGCTGTGATCCACAGCCCAGCTCCGCAGCTCAGGGCCCACAGGCATTTTCTGCAGGAAGTGAGGACCCTCAAAGATCTTCTAATGTGAGCAACCATAAAAAGCCAGAAATGGAAAAAAAAACCCTCTCTGTTATCCTTGTCTTTGAAAGTAAGGACTCACACAAACCTCCCAGCTCTGCAACACCGATCTGACTTCTCTTGTGCCGGTCTGCACCCCTGTTATCATCCCAAGAGCCCAGGTTTGCTCAGCAGCAGTCATTAGATGGTGAGAACCCATTTTAGTTCCAAGGAAAAGTCTGCCTTTCCAAACGTGTTCCTTGCCCTCCTCCTCCTTGGGAAAATGCACCTCCTTGCAGGAGCAAGAGCCAAACAAGAGTCACAGCGGCCCCATCCCAAATGAGTTCTCATGGGACAGGACTGTCCACACAATCACATAACACCCACCTCGCCTCCCAAATGTACCATTTGCTCCCATCAGAGGTTCTCCATCAGCACCAGGAGCAGGGCCATTTCTGCCCTGAATCCTCCAGCTACTCAGTAGGACAAGCAGAGCAGGAAGCCACCAGCCCCAGCAGGGAATCCGTGTGTCAGAAGGGCACATGTGCAGGTACAAAGCATCCTTTGCACACCAGCAGCTTTCCTGCTGCCTTGGCACATCAGCACTGGTGGTGAATCACATCTCCTTTGTATTTCACTAGGAGGAACAGGGAGAAAGACGTATTTCACAGAAGAGAGTCACAAAGAGGCCCACCTTGGAAAATAGGCTATTTTTGGCGCTATAATCCCTTTCCTGTGAAGAAGAGAGGGAGGCCCAAGAGACTGAAGGAGCTGCTGAAACCCAGAGAGGAATCTGCTAGCAGAGCCTGGGGCATAATTCAGATATCAGGGACCAACAACCAGGACTAAGACCCATGTTTAAAGACTGTAGCAGCCTCAGGACTGAGATCTGTGCTTCACCACCTGCCTGCCCACCAATCCAGCCAAGCCAGTGTGGGATGCAGCAGAGCAAGAAGGTGAGCACTCTGTTTGCTTCCACAGACCTTTCCCAAGCATGCAAAGACCTGGCTCTTCATTTGAGTGCTAATTCTCACTCTCTTTCATCCCAGTTTTTTGCAGCTTTTCTACAAATCCAGAATACATTTGAGCGATCAGCACAATGTTTAGTGAGAAAATCGTATGCTACATTTCCGCTTGGCATGATTTTGAAATGGTTAAGCTGTTAAGCCCTGAAAGGGAAGTTTTAAGAATACCGTGAATAAAAGAAGCCAAAAACAAAAATAAACCAACAGCAGCAAAATTAGAGCATGACATAAAGGAACCGTTTGGATGGATCCTTTCTTCCAGTGAAATGGTGCATGCTGGCTGCTCCAATGTCAGGATCTCTGCAGTTGTGTAGCACTCGGACTTTCATTACAACGGCAGAGAAATAAATGGAGAGTCATCACTAGCACAGAGGAGAGGGAGAAAGTTTTTCTAAGCTGTGATCAAATCCCTTACAAACTTCTCTAAACCATGGCCACATCGCCCCTGAGGCTCCCTTTGCCCCACTCTGTCCCAGCAAGGGAGGTGCAATCAGAGCAGGAGGGGACTGCTCGACACACAGATAAGGACAGGCAACAGTCCAGGGTGGGCTACCCCAGGAGGTACCCTAGAAATGCTGGAATGCCCACATTTTGCAGATAAATTCTTCCAAGGAGAAGCAAATTCTGCCCCAATGTGTGTCTCACACAACACAACCCCAGTGATGCTGGTCTCTCTAAGGACAGCAGGTTCTGCCCAGAGTGTTCTGGCACAGGGGGGACTCCCCACTTTCACCCAGCCAACTTGATTCACACAACGAAGCGACAGCTGTGTGGCCCCTCTGTCCCCTGTGTCACTCTGAGGTGCCTCCTGAATTATGCATTGCTTTGCTGCTGCTGTGCACACTGACTCAGTGACTTACTTGTGCAGCCAGTTACTGGGCTGAAGGACACAGCTCCAACCACAACCATTTTACACTGATTTTTGCCATAAAATGTGATACAATGCTGGATCAAAAGGCCTCCCAGAATCCATACATGTGACAATGTCCCACTCCAGCTGTGACACAAAGCATTAAGGTAATGACAGTTGCATTCATACCTGCTACTTTTAGGTCCACCCAACCCCGAGCAGCTGAGAGGAACAAGGGCTCTCTTCCTCCCACTCCAGCCTCCCCTGAGCCACTGAAGTGTTTGCTAGTCAAAGAGTTCCTGCAAGAGAGCTCTCTCACCTGGGAGGGCCTGGATCAGAGACATCAGGTCAGGTCATCTACAAAGGTAATGGCAGGGAAAACATCATTCCCAAGCACATTCATGTCTGTGCACATCTCTGCAGAGGTCAGGCATGCTCTAGATGAGGGCATCTCCTGTCCAGTTCTGTACCCTGACCCACCTTCAGCTGGGAGTGATGAAGAGGATGAACAAACAGCCAAAACCAGCCTTTTCCTCCATCCCCTACAACTTCTCCAGGTCAGGTCCTCCCCTGTCTTTTTGAAGTGCCAAAAGGATCTCACACAGTCACAGGATGAACCCATGACCTGTACCCCTAAATACCTCTGCTCCCCCAGGGAGGCAGGGACCTGAGCAGTCAACCCACCACCTCTATCCACCCTGGGAGGAGTTCTAAGACTCGCCTAGACAAAGTCAACACCAACCTGAGTCACCGCTGGCAAAAGTCCTGCTTCAAAAGAGAAACTGGGCTGCAGAGTCCCAGAGGTCCCTTGTGCCAGCATTTCTGAGCCCCACTTGGGACCTCCCCTCCTGGTCCACCCTCCTCCACAATCTTGAAACTTCAGTTCCTCTGAAAAGCTCTCTGTCTCCACAAGCAGAGACTCTCATACCTAAAGCACGGACAAAACGCTGGGATTTCATTTTTATTGGGAAAACAAAGCCCCCTCTGCACATGCCCCTTCCCTGATGACAAACAGCATCTCTGCAGCTGTTGATTACCCCTGAAGCACAGCACACACAGGAATGGGCCACGAGATGGGGTAGAGCACATGGTGACCTGCAGAGGACTTGGGCTGAGAAAACAGCACAATAAATGCTTTCCTGCAAGTCAAGGGCCAGCACTTCCACAAGGAGGAGAATTTTACTCTGCACTGGTTTTTGTATAACAAACTGCTTCTATGGTGTGGTCTCAAGGAGCCCTTGCTTCTCCTCCCTCTGGGAGGGAGCCTGGCAGTCTCATTCCAGGATACTGCTTACACTTCAGGCAGGGGGAATAATTCCTCTGGATAAGGTGGGTAAGAGCACAGTGCTGCTCGTGCTCAGGGATGCACTCACCTCCCACCAACCACTAGTGCGTGTGGGCTCCAAGTTACCTTTTATTATTTCAAACTTCCTCCCATTTCCAAGTGAGCTAGTGGGATTCAGGGCAGGCTGGAGGTGGATCTTTAGATGTTGTATAGAATAATACCTAAACAAGTACACACCTCTTTCTTCCCCCACCTTAAGTGCCATGTTACCAAGTGCTAAAATTCTTTAAATAAATTATTGGGCAAGTGTCCCTACTACTGCAGCACCACAGAATAAACGAGCAGAGGGCAAAAGTAAACCTGTGTCTGTGGAAGAGGACTCCTGCCCATGGGTGTTTCTCCACACTGGCAGCCTGGTGACTCTCAGCACAGTACACAGCTTCAGGAAAAGATGCTGAGAAGGTGCTGGTGAAGAAGGGAAACCCTTTTTCCCTCCCTTTAGTTTTACAGGTGCTTCTGCTGGCACTGGCTCCTGGACATGCATTTCACCATGCCCAGCTGAGCAGGTTAACACAGCAGCACAGACCCAGGCACTGCTGCTGATGAGGACAAGGTTTGTTTGCATTGCTGGCATTTGGTATCTGCAGCATACCCAGAGCAGAGGATGGCCACGGGAGTTAACCTTCACACCACACACCTTCCTGAATGCAAAATCCTCCTACCAGCCCTCTGTGCCATCCCAGGATGGCTGGGCAACGTCACAGCACCCAGCTCTGCCCCCAAGGAGGCAAGGCTCCTGTGACACTGCTCAAGCCACCGGAGGCCGAAGGAGCCCTCAGGCTCCTCTCAAACACATCAAGTATTCAGTCCTCAGCTACGGAGCTGGGAAACACCAGGAGAGCCTGGAAGACAAGCAGTTGTGTTATCAGGCATTCATCATCAGGAATGAGAGCACACAACTCAACACGAGTGTCCTCCACTGGCTTCAAGGGCACACATGCATTGAAATTCCCAGCAGATTCAGGGCTCTTTTTTGCACTTCCATCACAGCCAGAAGCTCTGAAGGCTTTCCAGGCAAACCCAGGAGTTCCACCAGGACTGGTAGCCTTGTTTTGTACCTGTGCAGTGCTTTGTGGATGCTCCTGGGAGAGAGATGGAGGGATTTTAACTATTTATTAATTAGAAGAGTGGTTTACATATTTTAAATGAAAAGTTAGAGGAGATTTTGTTTTGGTTTTTTTCCTTCATTTATTTCTAAATTGTTCTAATCATCAGTGCTTCTTGCCACAATGAACAACTAGACAGTTGTGGTGTTACCTTAGACATATCATGTCAGGCAGCTAATCCTGTTGGTCATAAATCATGTCCCTTTCAATCTCCATTATATAGCAAGAGCAAATTTGTTATGATGCATGTGTCATTACACACCAATGCCTTTCCATTATCATATAACTGGATACCCCCAAGGTTTGTAATTTGCAGTATAATAGTAATTTTTAAAGAACCATTGGTAATCAATAGCTCTCAGCATCACTGTCAGGATCATTTGCAAAACAAATAACAACACTGATCTCAACCAACTTTACAGGAGGGATATTTAATCCCCGTGAACTGCATTATATGATGGATAAGCGAGGAATCCTAGACTATGTATCATGTATTTTCCTTGGATTAAATATCACTTCAATCAATGTTGCTCCCAGCTGTACAATGCCGTCTGTGTTTTCACTGGGTAATGCTGAAGTATTGTTTTACAAATTGACATTAGCTACGTGCTGGGCAACAAAACCCCAGGGTGGGGTGTGAGGAGGGGGCACGGCCGAGGGCAAGGCCAGTGTGATGCTCAGGGGAGCACCCAGCAGCAGCAAGGCTGGGGGCACAGCGGGCTGCAGGGACCCCACAAACAGGGCACCAAGGGGGCACAGCAGATGTTTGACCACGGCCACTGCTGCGCTGGGGTGAGCACAGATGGTTCTCAGCCCTGAGAGACCGAGCAGGGCAGAGGTGATGCTCCCTCCCAGCGTGGGTTTGCTCTGCACAGCTCTCCGAGGCACGGACCTGCCCTCCACGCCAGGATGCCCAGCAGAGCCTCAGTGCCAGGACGGAACGAGCGGCAGGAGGAGGTGCAGTTCTCAGCCCTGTGTCCATACAGAGCTGGGGTTTAACCAAGTTACCCTGTAACCCTACAGAAGTGCTGTGTAGTGTCATCTAAGAGGTTCAGCCATTGCCTCACCAGCTAACAAGGCAACAGAGGCTTGATTTTACTTACTGCTTTTCCTTTTCCTTCAGCATGCACAGGCAGAGGCCAGAATTAGGATGGCAACTGCACCCCAACTGCCCTGCCCTGGCTGTGGTCAGTCTGTCCATCTGCATCCCAGGCCCTTCAAATGCAGCTTTTCCATGTAAAAACGGAGACAGAAGCAGCTGATCCAGCAGGACCCTGTACAAGCAGTGCATGGAGAGCACTCACAGGGACAGCACCAGCCTTGGGCTGTGCTGCAGCCCTGAGACAGCTCAGGGCTCCCTAATGAACATCTCCCAAGTCAGATTAAAGCCACCAGACCTGTGCCTCAGCAGCCTCACAATCAGCCAGCCTGAGTGACCTGTTGCACGGTCAAGAGCCAGCCAGCACCTGCACCTTCCCTTACAGATGGCTTTCTGAGGCATTAAATCCACATTTAAATTTTCTACTCAGTTCTGCCTCTCTGGAGCTCTCCAGCAGAGCCGTATCTCGCTCCTTGCAGCTGGAGACACCTTTAGCAAAATCTCCAGCTCCTACTGATGTGGAAAAATTCATGCATTTCTCTCCTTGTGTAAGCACGGGTCTGGCATTCACGGCACTTCCCAGAGATAAGCCCCAAATCACTCATGGTTAGAAACCCCGCACTTTGGTAAGGATGGACAGAGTTGGGATAAAAAAAACCACCCTTGGACCCTAACTAAACACTTCAGCTGCTGGAGATTACAGAATCCGAATTAGTTATACCAGAGAGCATTTCCCACAGAGGAAACATCTTCAACCTGGCTCTAGGAAGCCAGTTGAATTAAAAATTTTGGAAGGAAGAAAAATCTGGAGTTTTGCTTGGTTTGGTTCATTTTTAGAGACAAATGTGGTTTACAAATGGGATTAACTGGGGTGTCCTGGCACCCCTTCCTGCTCAGCAGCACCTCAAATGGGCTGTGCACTCCTGCAAGCTCCTGGCTGCCCCAAGGAAAATGCCATTAAAGAAAATACAGCTATTTTTAAAGCTAGAAGGACAAATTCTCCTCCCAGTTACACCAGTGACCTCGTGACTCTCCACAAGGTTGGGCAGGCACAGCTCTGATTTGGGGCTATTTTGAGCATCCTCCAGAGTCACCAGGCACCCAGCAGGCAGAAAGCACCGAGGAGCAGGATGAGGCCCTTATCTCCAGATCCAACCCAACCTGTTAAGACAGCAACAACTTTCACCAACTAAAGGGTAAAATACACATTCCCTTTTAAAATGAAACACTTTAACCAACACAACCACTTCCCCCACATGCACATGGGCCTGAGCAGGGCTGGTGCTCGCCGCTGCTCCTGCTGCCATCCCCACTCATTCATCACACATGCACATGTAGTGCAAACTCATTCAGGGCCCTTCTGCAGATGAAATATTTAAATGGTTTATAATTTGCTATCCCTTTTAAATAAAATGGAACTGCCATAAACAGACTTGGGCTGACTTGCTCCCTCCACCACTCTTTTTTTCCTTTAATATTCTCCCTGCAGTTTCATCAGGCTGCATCCAGCATGATTCAAGAGCTTCATGGGCACAATCCATGCTGGTAAATGGATGGAGACCCCTTGGATGTTGCAGACATTGCAGAGGGATGAGGAAGCAGTTTTTGTTCTCTTGAGCAAGCACATGGGCTATGGCGTGACTGAGGGGATACCACACATGAGGAGAGATGCAGAGCCTGGGCTTTCCAGTCTGCATTTGACCAGCTGGGATGAACACAACCTGCCTTGCCATCTGACCCACCTGTTTGTGCTACCCTTTTCAGGAGCTGCTGCTCCCACCCCAAGGCAGCAGCCGCATTTTTGCTGCTGGTGACACCAGCAAAAGCAAGATCCTGGGCAAACTCTGGCAGACAAGACATGGCCAACATGTAATTCTCTGCTGATGTGCTGACACACCACCCAAAATCTCCAAAATCTCAGGCTTGGAGGAACTTCCCAGCTTGTGTGGTCCAAGGAAGATGTTACCACGACACAGAGGCTTTCCCTCCACTGCCATGGCCAGCTCCCAAGTGTCCCAGGAGGCTGCACACACGCACTGGCTTCACCAGGAAACTTGATAGACAATGACTGAGCCAAGCAACCCGCGATTCTACCCCAACTCACTCCCATGGTCCCCTGGTGCAAGGGGAGAGGGGACACATCCATGGGCAGGGAGGGAAGATCTCTCTCTTCCCTGCAGAAGCCTTGAGATGGAAAACGCTTACAGCTGTGTCCACATCCATATGCATAAGAGAACAGGCCCTGATCCAGCACAGGCTTACGTCAATCTGCCGTCACCAAGATTCAGGAGAACATTTAAAATTAAACAAAAATTTCCTTGCACTGCAAAACTAAGGACAAAGAAAGGAAGTAAGTCTTGTGGGTAGTGCAGAAGCAGGTGTCAAAGGACCTGGTCCCAGCAAGGCTCTGGTACTGGCATCCCAGATAACCCTGGACGTGTCACTTCACCTCCAGGTTTACCCACTGAATGCAGGTGCCAGCTCTCTGGATATCATTCTGATGACAGATAAGGGGCTCTCAGGTGGTCACAGAAAACCTGACCAGCTCAGAAGGTTATTTCCCATCTGGTCCCCATGCCTGGCTCCTTACACTCTGTGCGCAGAACAGGTTACCTGTAACTCAGCACCTCCAAGGACCCCACAAGCCCTGGCTCTGAGGAGCTGCTTGCAATCTAAACCACAGAAATAAGCCAGCAATTGCAACAACACTTCAGATTTTACCTGCTGAAAACAAAGACAACAGCTTTTCAAAATAAATGGGGAGAAAAAGCAAGATCAATAAGTGACACACACTTAATTCCCAAGCCAGCCTCATTAAAATGAAGTGTGTTACTCTGTTTACTCCCACACATAAAGAATTCCAGTGCGAAAGAGAGTGTGCTGTCCTAAGGCCTATATAAGCTGATGCTGTTTTATGGCTTTGTTAAGATTGGGACTGGAATGGACAAAAAAAAAAAATATACCATAACATGAATTATCCATTCTTTATTGACAGAGAGGCAGGAAAGCCATGCAGAAATTTTGGGGCTTTTTCTTAAAGCCAATGTGGTATTAGAGAACCTCCAAGCTAGTTCACAACTGGAAAGGATTTTAACATAGAAGAGGACTTTTCTGCAAAACTGTTGGAGAATCACAGAATCATTAATATTGGAAAATACCTCCAAGATCATCAAGTCCATTAGTGAAGCTCAAGATTAACAAACTGACCCACACAGTAAACAATGAGACTGAACTGGGATGGGGCAGTGATGTTCACTTTGCTTGTAAGCATTATGGCTGGACTTTGTCTTTTAGGGTATTTTCCAATCTAATGATTATATGGTTTCTAACAAAGCTGTAAGAATCTCATCCCACCGATTTATTTCCCCTTTTTTCTTTACACATGCAGCAGTTACACAAACTCCACAGCCTGATTCCTGCTCCTTTGTGAACTGGGACAGAGGCTGAAACGTGTTGATTTATTGAAGTTTTCCCCTTACTCCTCTGTGGCACATGTTCTCCAGAAGCAGTTGCATTATTCCTGAGCCCAGGCTTCAGCATTTCCCCGGAAAATGTAAAAATAGGAGCCAGGGCAGGTGAGGAACACCAGAGGGGCTCAGCGAGGTGTCCATCCCACATCCCTGTGTGCAGCCCTCATTCCTAGCCCCACCTGCCTGCTCAGCAGAGCTGGGCTGAGGCAGAGCTCCATTCCATTCCCCCTCAGAGTCCTGCTCTGCTGCACAGCTTGCAAAGCACAGCCTGTTCCTCACACAGGCCAGGTCCCTGCAGCCCCCACGGACAAAGGCTCAAACCCAGGCAGCATAGAAATTCAATGGTGCCAGAAAACACAAGAGACCGCCTTGAACTCCCAGATTTTAAGCACAGAGAGATTTCCAGCAGCTCTCCATCCCCCTTGGGCCACACACCAGACCTTGCAATTCATTGCTCAGCACCACCTTTCCCAAGAGACAGCGGCTGGAAGCGACATTACTGCCGTGCCTCTCTCCAGCCCCAGGAGACAATCACCTCGGTGCCACCAGCAGTGCCACCCCTCATCCCACTGGTCCCTGTGGATGCCATGTCTGTCACACTCCTGATGTCTGCCCCCATCAGCCTTTGTACCTGCCCCACTCTGAGAAGGTGCAGACCAGCATGAGGGTTACAGGGTTTGCTTTCCAGCCCCATCCTTTGGCAGGAGTAAAGCAAAACCAGGTATTTTTACACCACAAATCAGATATTCAATACCTTTTTTTAATCATTGCCTTTTTTTGCACTGCTTTAACAAATCTACCTTTTGGGGGGGGGGCACAGTGAGAGCTCAGAAGGGTAAGTGGAAAGTGCCCCTCCAGTGCTGCTCCACACACCCCTGCTTTTACTCTAGCCAGGCAAGGCACAAATTTCTCAGCACAATGATGAAAAGAAACTACTTCAACTTCTCAAGTGGCCTAGGCTTTTTCTGGGTAACCAGACTGACCAACTGTTTAGCCTGGAGAGGGAAGGGTTAATTAATAATGCCACAAGTTGAGCCCCTGGGCCACACAACTACCATCTCCTGCTTGGTGAACTGCCAGCATTAAAGGAACCAGCACCGAGCCAAAGTCAAGACATTTATCCTTTGACAATACTCTATTGCAACAACTTTATTTTGATGATACAGGATGATTAATGCTCACAGCCACTGTCATTTCCTTCGATAGATTTTGGGGCTGTGGAGTGACATTTGCTCAATGCACCGTTCCTGAAAAGCTGCACTCATCATAGCGTGGAGGAGACGGATGCTCCATGCATCAGCCATCAGTAACCTGCCTCCGCCAGCTGCAGGTGGCCAGGAGAGATACTGTGAGGAACTGGGGGATGTTTATGGGAAGCCTTGACTGGTAAAGGCTGTGGAGTGAGAGTAAGATATGTTAAACGGCCAGCATTGTAAGAAATGGTGAGAGTTTGTCTTTCCCAGTAGAAAGAAAAGAGACTGTTGGTTGCAAACCACAGCCAAGAGTTGCAGCAGACTTTGCTGTTTTGCCACGAACACGCTGGAAGATCAGATCCTGGGAGAGACTCTCCAGGGCTGAGTTGCAGTCACAGCAATGTCTCACAACTGCTCTTGAAGGCAAAACACATCCAAAAAATCAGACTGATCAATCAGTAAAACAAGACACAGACAAATGTCTCAGCTGTAGCCTTCACTAATGGCAAAAAAACCCAACCCAACTTGGAAACCTTAATCTTAACCTCTGCACCTCTGAGTTCCTCCCACCTGTAGCATGAGGACAAGAATCATTCCCCTCACCCGGCTGCTGCAAGGTTCTCCTAATCAATCAGCTCATTAATTCATGCAAAGCATTAGACAGGCAGCAGATGGATGGCTTTGCACAACAGTGTTTTCTACAGTGAAATATTTCTACTTAATTCTCCACCAGCAGCCGCCTGCCCACTCCCATCACACCAGCATGGAGTGGCCCAGGCTCACGCAGGGACACCCGTCAGGTCCAGAGCAGTGGAGTCTCCTCTGGATCCAAACAGCACCTGGTCCCACACAGAATTCCCTGGCTGGAGACACCCTTTTCACAAGGCTTCTTAACAGACTTGATTTTCCTCATACTTAAAAGCTGTCTCAGGAGCGTAATGATTTTAAATTCACTCCCCGCCGCAGTCAATCAATGGAGCGGCGGCTGCCGGTGCCTGGCGAGCAGGCGGTGATGAATGGGGCTTGGGAGGCTGCACTGCTCGCCTCCGAGCGAGAGCAGAGCATGGGCAGAGGGTGGGGAAGAGAAGCAAAGCCAGGAACAAAAATTAAAAGGGAGAAGTGGGGCAGGGGGTAGAAAAGCTCTCTGCAAAGCTGGGCCAAGTGTTGGTCTGGAAGGCACCGCTTGGAGGGAGCAGGGTGGGCTTGCATTCATCTCCCTGATCAGCTACCATCCTATAACTTGAATAAACCAGGTAATACGTTTGCTGCAAGCAAGTGCTAACCCCAAGCCTGGCTTGTGGCAAGGACCAGAGCCCTGGCACCAGCACCCACCCTGCACATGGGCCACTGACCCGGCTCTGCTTTCCAGGAGGTGCCAAAGAACAAATGCCTGAGAGCAGCTCTCAGGAGCACACCTTCCCTCTGGACAGAGCAGTGAAGGGCACAGCAGCAAAGGTGTTGTGCCTCAACCTTTCCCGTCCAGAAGCAGGCAGACAAGCCCCACAGGGTGACAGAGAGTACCCTGGGCCTCCCCATCCCTGTGCAGCTCCAGGTGCCGGAAGGAGCAGCCCTGTGTGTCGCAGTCACCCCAGAGGGACAGGGAGCACCCATCCCTGCAAGTACCATGAGTTGCCAGAGAGGAAAAAAATCAAATAACCCCATTTGGGGGAGCCCAAAGGGCCAGTTCCTGCCCCAGCATGCTGCAGATCGCCCTGCTCTACGGAGAACAGATGCTGCTCAGCATTCAAAAGGAGCTGCTTCAGATCTGGGCTCTTTTTCTCCCTCTTCCTCCTATTACGGGGTCAGGTCAGTGCTGTGCAGCCTGTCAGTGTAAAAAAAAAATAATAAAAAAAAAATCATAATACAGAAAACTGGTACTCCCAAAGAAGCTGCAGCTTGTGGCACGAGCATCACAGCTAAGTGTTACGAGCCTCACGAGTCTCACAAAGCAGAGAGGGGAAAGATTCAAAAATGAAACTCATCACACCAGCAAAATAAAAATATGACACAGTAAATTAATTATGTTGCTCCAAATTGAGAAAACACTAATTAAGAATGTGTAATTGAATTAATGTATTATTTAGAAACCCCAGCAAATCCTGAGGGTTCCTTTGACATCAAGTCTCTCTCATACCTCACTACCCACATTTTACTTTAATGTCACCAGAACCCCCAGATTTATTTATGTCCTTGTCATTGACCACTGCCTTACATTTATCCCACATATCAATATCCTCTCCCCTCAATTCCACCCACTCAAGTGCTTCATATGGGGTGGTGATGACCATTTGATAAGTCATATAAGTGTAATTAATTAGCTCAGCTCATCAACCACTTCCCCTCCCAATGCCCTGCAGCCACAGATCTGGGTCTAATTTGTTTAGAGCCTGGAAAAGCATCAAATACCTCATTAGAAAATAAATCCATCTCCTAGAAATACATTTTCTCTACAGCTTCAAGCGTCAGTTTGCTCCATGTTACACTGGGAAAGGCCCTGCACAAGCAGGATCTAAACCCAGCCTAGAGTAGGTCAAGAAACCGATATCATCACATCGTGAAAAGAAAAGAAAACAGAATCTCAGTAAGAAGGGGGAAAAAAGTCAGCCCCTCAAAGGTATCACAGCAGATGTTTGTACCTGTGAAAGGTCCTGAGATCATGCATTTGCAGCTGGGACAGTTTAGGAGTGCTTTGGGTATTTAGCAAGAGGCTTTATAAACATTATTCTTCCCTCGTTTTGAGCCCTTCATAGCAAAGGTTAGGGTTCTGACTACCATTTCTAGGAAGAGATAGAAATACACTAAAAAGAAATAAAGAAATCCAGTTAAATTGTTAAAAATTGCTAAAGACACTTTTAAGGAAAGCAGCACGAGAAAATAATGCAGGGAAATCCAAGTTCACATACATACACATAGCTCTGGGAGAGGGGAAAAAAGAAGCAGCTCTAAAGTGCCTTGTGTTAGGTATGAGCATGCACTGTAGCAAAATATGCATGCTGTTTATAAAACATATTGGAAGACTTTTCCCTAAAAGATGCCATGGAGAGTATAAAATTTTATGATCTCTGCCTGTCCATTTTACAAAGATATACACAAACAAGTAGCCAAATCTGCCTGCAGTTTAACTCCATTAAATCCAGTGAATGAGTTTGGCCCACGAAAAACTCCGCACTTACTGTAATAAAGTTAAAAGCTGATAGCAGCTGATACAGTAAAACACATACATTTCCATACACTTATTCCTGCAGATTTAAAAATACGAATGAGCTTCAGAGATTGCCCTTGTCCAGCTCATAAAGAAATGCTGGAATAGGAAAGAAAAAAACCCCAGATCTTGGAGATTTTCCCACCGGTTCCCTCTAAGCACCAAGGAGAGAGGGGTAGGGGAAGCCAGTGGAGTTGTGGTCATTTGGCTTTCCTGAGAGCCCTGAACACACAAATTTTGTGTGTTTGAACAAACACCTGACGGCTCAGTCCCCAAGTGGGGCAGGACCCCACCCAGCAGGAACAGGGAGTCACAGCTCTGGGACCCCACTTCTCCCTCATCAGCCCCTAGAGAGGACAACGAGCTCTGCTCTGAGGGCAGAGCTGTGGGATGCTCTGCTCCCTCAGGGAGCTGGCCACACTTCCATTAGCAGGAGGGCTTTCCTCATGAGCAGTGGTTCTACGGCCTGTGGGTCATCTTGAGTTGTGCCTTCAACCTCACACTGCACGGGAGACCAGACCAGATAGTGCAGAGGCCAAGCCCAAACAACAGATTTAAGCCTTCCCTGATTGACAGGCGTTTTGGGTTGGTCTGTTGAGGTGTTTTTTTACACACACGCAGCTTTCTCACGAGCTGCTGCCACAGCCACACCAACTCCCATCTCCGCCTCCCCAGCCTCCTGCTGGGTCCTCCCAGCTCCCTTACCCAGGCTCATACACCCCTTGCCCCCTCAGTGCCACCTCCCCCAGACCCTCCTGCCCCAGCTCCTCATGGTGCATGGAGGCTCTAGGCCCCCTCACCTGGAGCTGACTCTCACAGCTCCTTTCTTTCAGATTTATTATTATTTGTTCCTATTACAGGGATATCTCAGGGACCTAGATAACCCTTGTGCTGGGTACATACACTCCCCACTCCAGCAGCCAAACACCACCACACAAATAATTTCATGCTCTTTATCCTCTTTTTCCCCACCCAGCCCCTGGCACCACTCTGCTGGGGGTTTAGCACACATGGGACCAAGGCTCAGGGTCTGCCTTCACCCCAAGGTCCTCACAGACCTTCTGCCTCCCTCCTCACGCACAGTTCGGGCTCTGTCTGGCTCCATAGCTGTCCTATCAAGCTCCACACAGTTCCTCTCCTCCCCACCAGCCTCCTCTGGGCCCAGTTTACTGCTGACCATCACATCTCCATCTCCCCATACCCAGATACTCAGCCCCAATGCTGTCCTGCCATTGGGCTCACTCAAACCCTCCCCAAGCCCTGGGTTTGCAACACCAAGAAAATCCAGCAGCTGCACCAAATCATGCCAAACACTGCTCAAGGCTGTGCTCCCTGCTCATACCCCCTTTACAGCCTCCACAGTAGCTTCCCACCTCCTCAACCCTGCACCTCACAGCCTTGTTGGTGACTGCACAGCTGCCTCCCCACAGCCCAGAACAGCACAGCTTACCTGCAGCAAGCCTCCAGCCCCACATCCTCTCCTCCTGAGGCTCCTCACCATCCTGCAACAGCTCCTCCACAAGTCCCTCTGCTCCACCAGCCTTCCCAGTGCCCTTTGCTGAGAAACCACATAATCCCAAGTTTTTGCTTCACCTGGAGCTAACACCAATTCACAGCAAGGCCGGCAGCTGGGATGCTGCAGGCGATGCTGTGCTGCTGTGGCTTTTCTTGGCATGAAATCCTGGCCCTGGAGCAGCCAGACGGGAAGAGCACCCTAACCAGCGTGGCTGGGATGCTCCTGGGTGCTGCTTTCTGGGTCCCTCTGGAATGTAGGGCTTCACTGACATAACCCACTCACTTATCCCCAGCACACACATGGAGAAATAACTATTGGAAAAAATTGCCCAAGGATGGGGCTGAGACTTGACAAACAGGCTCTGGGCTCTCCAGGACACAGACCTCGTGTCCCGTCCCCATTGCAGTTCCTCCAACCCCAGCGTTACACCCAGAGCTCGACTCGTAAACCTCGGAAGCACTGACCACGTCCCTCTGTTTGCAGGCATCGGGCACTCCTGTGTTTAGCATACGACGGGAGAACAGGAATACATAAACCACAGCTCACAATAACAAACCTTGCACCTAGCACAAGCCAAAAGCCTGACCTTTCATAGTTAAGCATCCTGGTGAGAGGTTAGATCTTGTGTTTTCTGATCATCCAACAGGGAAGCATTAGCCAAGCGGGGAGAACAAGCTCTTATCTAGACTGATTTCTCTCCCCTCCAGGGGACCCTGTAGGATATTTCAGTTCTCTCTCGCTTGCTGTATGATTCTTCCCTCCCCCAGTATCTTGAAATCAGCCAAATTCACAATCTAATCTGGCCAGGAGTCAAAGGGGAGAAAAATCAAGTCTTAATGCAGTGACTACTTTGAATGGGGAATTGAAGCCAATCAGAAAAGCATTATTGATCCCTGCTCGGAGCACCTCGGTCAGGGAGGAGAAAGCTGCGGGCAGCCGCAGAGCTGCCCACCGCAGCCAGCCAGGGCTGCCCTGCCAGGCCTGCAGCGTTCCCAGCAGAGCTCCCAGCGCCCGCCTGGGCTGGGAGCCGGCCCCGTCCGGCACGGGAGAGCACCCACCGCCCCCGTGCCGGCACTGGCGAGCACCAGCCCGTGGCGAGCACCAGCCCGTGGCGAGCGCCAGCCCACGTGTGCGCGAGAGCGTGACCCGTGTGCTGCCTGCAGCGCTGTGTTTGTGTGCAAACACTTCCAGTGTGCATCGCCTTGGCGTGGGCCCGTCTGCGGGAGCCAGGCTGCTCCACGGGACGAGGTGTGCGTGCGGCTGTGCGCTCCAAGGGCTCCGCGCATTCCAGCGCCGCTAGTGCGGGCAGCTCTGCGGGAGAGCCAAGGGCAGCGGCAGGGCAGGGTGTGTGTGTAGGGGTGTGTAGGGGTGTGTAGGGGTGTGTAGGGGTGTACCTGTGCCGCACAGTCCCCGCAGCAGTCGGGGACAGGCAGTGGGTTGCTCAGCGCGGGCAGCGGGGCAGAGGATGGGGAGCAGCCGGACAAGGCTGAGCTCAGCTCTGGGCATCCCTGGGTGCGATCCCGATGATCCGGCCCGCGTCAGCGCTGGCTACGGGCTCCTCTGCCTTATGTAACCACAGCAGGGACGGAGCTCCGAAGGGGGATGGAGACCGGGGGGAGAGGAGCTCCCCACTGATCCCCCAAAGCAAAGGGGCCGCGGCAGAAGCTGGATACCCCCGGCAGGGTAACTCTAAACGCCCGGCCGAGTTGCGTTGCCGGGCAGGCTGGCCCGGCTCAGGGCTGCCCCGGTGCGGGGCAGATCCAGCCGCCGGGGCCGGTCCCCGCCGGGAGCTGCCGCCGGGCTCAGCCCGGAACCCTCCAAAGCCGGCAGGCGCAGGGCAGCAGTACCGGAGGAGGAAAGGAGTCCTGCGAAGTTTAGGGACTCCACATTTTGCAAGGAGTCAGGGGAAAAACATGCTCCCTGAAAAAAAAAACCCCAAACCCATGCAGGGTCCCGGTAGCTCCTGTCCCCCTTTGGCTGTGTCCCCCAACCTGCCATCCCGGGCACCGCGGGGCCGTGCGGCACCGGCACCCCCTTACCTGCCGGCGTCACGTCTGCTGCTGCCTGCCCTGCTCCGGCTCTTCCTCCTCCTCTCCTTCCTCCTCCTCTCTCCCTCTCCCTGCTGCTTGGGGCTCTTTATGGAGATTCATTCATTCATGCCTTCCCATCGGTCCCTCAGCCTTTCCCTGCCTCCCGGAGGCAGAGCGTGTGACGCCTCGCCCCTTTCCAGCCACTTTCTGTTGTCACAGAGCGGCGCTGCCCCAGCCCGGAGCGGCGGCCGGGCTGGGACACGCGTGGGCAGAGCCGGACCGGGGGAGCGTCCCCCAGCGCGGGGTGAGGGGCGTGGGCGGGCGTGGGCACGGCACCGACCCGCCCTGGGGGGTACAGACGGTCTCTGGAACCGGTAGCAGGGGCATCGGGTCGGCCCCAGGGCTTTCCGCTCTGCCCTCCGCTTTCCCCATCCCCACGCCAAGCCGCTGCCCATCGCCGCTGCAGAGCAGCGGCTCTGCGGAGAGGGCACGGGTGGGCCCGCACCCCCCGCCGCTCCCCGGGCAACCCTCGCCCTTTCTTTTCCTCTCTGCTCGCCCTTCCATCCTATCCCAGCTCGTCTTTCTTTCCCCTCTCCCGCTGCCTCCGCACCCCGCGCCAGGACCGCATCCCGCTCCGCCGAGCGCTGCCCCATCCCCGCCGCTGACAGAAGCGCTGACTCAAGCTCGGAGCGGGGCTGCGGAGCCCGGCGTGGCGAGCCAGGGCTCACCGGCCACCCGGTGTGTGTGTGTCCTTCCCCACTGCCCACCCTGGGAGGCCGCCCCCCTTCCGGGGCCGCTCGCTCCTCCAGGTCATCGGGCAAACTTCATCCCTGCCTTCCCCAGGACGGGGGTCCCCCCACTGCCCAGCGCTGCACTTCTTGGAGCTGGGGCCACGCTCCCGGTCCCTACTGGCCCCCGCTTCCCACTGGCCCCCGCTGCCATGGCAAACCCGGAGGGTCTGGGGGAGTGTGAGCCCTGCATGGTGTCAGGCAGCACGGCGGGAGGTGCTGACGGGGGATTTTAGGTGCTAAATTCGAGCGGACTGCCTCGTCTCTGAGAAGGTACGGGGTTATTCTTTCCAGGCAGGCAGGGCGGAAAAAACACGCTTTTTAAAGACATCATCCGAAATGTGAAGAGCAGCTCCCGGGTTTTGGCGCTGCCACAGCATTCGGAGTGATAAACCCTTAACTTGGGGTGAAACCCCTTAAAAACCCTCCCAGGAGAGCCCCGCCCGCTACCGCTGAGCCGCGCCGTTCCTGCCGCCGGTGCCACCCCCTTTGCATCGGTGCCATCAATTTCTATTAACGATCGCTTTATTCACCGCTGCAAACTTCTAAATATTTAATCCAGAGCGAACCGGCGGCAGAACGCGCGAAGCTGACGGGAGGAGGCGAGTCCCCGGCCGGAGAGGCGGGAGCGGCGGCTCTGCCCTGGGGGAACCTGGTGATGCCAGTCCCCCCATGTCCCCTCCCTCCGCGGGGCTTTCCCGAGGCTGCAAATCACAGCCTGGACGTGGGCAGCACCGCAGGTCCCTTGGGCTGCCCGGCCCGGAGGGCAGGGATGAGCGGGGGTGCGGAGGATGCTGTCCAGGGAGAGCTGGAGGAGGAAAGGACTGCGCGGGGGGCACCCCGGCAGGCCGGCATCTCCCCAGCACCGGGACGCCGCTGCCCGTCGGGTCCCGCCGCGCACGGGAGGAGTAGCCACGCTCCACATGGAACGGGACGAGGACTGGGGACCGGAGGGGTTTTGGGCTGGTTGGAGGGGTCCTGCCCAGGGAGCGGGGACTGTCCCCACCTCCTTGGCACCCCCGGGTTCCACGCACCGCCCCGCCGCCGCCCCGAGGACCCGCAGACCCGGCCGAGCCTCATTTATAACGCAACCAAGAAAATTCTTTGGCAACTCCGCTGCGCCGACGGGCGAGTGCCCGGTCCGACGGGCGAGTACCCCAAACCGACGGGAGAGTTTCCCGGTGCTCCGTGCTCTGCCTGCATTCAGGAACCGAGACGGAACTTTACGGCAACATTTGTCATTATAATTAAAACTGCAACACACCCTCCGGGAAGGAACACCTTCCCGCGTCGTCGTGTGTCCGTACCACCCCCCACCACCGCCCTTTTCTTAAAAAAAAAAAAAAAACAACCAAGCGAAAGCGGCTCAAACTCTCAGGCGGGCACTTGTCCCCCGCCTCCCCCGAGCCATCAGCGACGGCAGCGATCATCAGTCGCACCCGGTGAGGTCCCGGGGACCGTCCCCCTCCCCGGAGCACGGACACCCCCCCCCCTCCCTCCTCCACTAATTTTCTTTAATTAAAGCTCTATGTGCGGCGCGTTTGGCGAGGACAGAAATAGCCGCTGAAGGAGCGCGTGTGGGGGGAGGCAGGTCCCAACTGCCGGCGTGGGAATGCAGAAGGGATTGGGGGGGCGGGGGGAGCGGAGCCGGAGAGCGGCTCTTCCACAGCTCCCACCCCAAGGCTCGCAGGCTCCAGGGTTATTTGGGGTGAGGGCGGCAGCCTCCCCTGTCCGAGCACTCCGTGCGGCGCTGTGGCGAGCCGGGCGGGAGACCCCGGCCCCCGGGGCGACGCTACTGCCCGCGGCACCAGCTCTTCCCCCGGAGCACCGGAGCTTCCTGCAGGCAACAGTTGCAGGGGCTCCCCCGGGGATGCTCCGGCTCGGGCGCACCCGCCGGCGGAGGGAGACCCCGAAGCGGGGATCCCCCATGGGCGGGGGAGGGAGCACGGCCCGAGCGGCCGGAGGGGTTCCCGGCTCCGCGCCCCCGGCCCGGCCGTGGGGAGCTGCTCCGGTCCGATCTCCCGCTCGCCCTAGGGAGAGGGACAGCGGGAGCAGCCCCGGCCGAGCCCGGGGACCCCCGCCCGTGAAGGGGAGGGCGCCCCGCTCCCGCCGCCGCCGGCCCCGCGGTCCCCTCCCGCCGGAGCCCCAACCTGGGCTGCAGCCGCCAAAAGTTTGGCGACACGGAGCGGCCACCGGGGGCTGCGCGGGGCTCCCGGGGCTCCCGGGCAGCGCGGGGCGCCGCGGCGGGGCGACACCGGGAGCGGGGCCGGAGCGGAGCAGGGCGGGGGGCTCCGCTCGGGGCGGGGGCGGCGGGGGGGGCCCGGGCGGGCTGCGGCGGGGGCTGCGGGAGCACCTACCTGCTCCGGAGGCGGCTCCCGGCGCTCGGCGGCGCGCCCAGCCCCGAAGCGCGGTGATGGGCGGCGGACGCACCCGCGGCTGCGGCTCCCCGCGCCCTTCCAAGCGGGCGGGCCGGGGGCAGGAGGCGGGCAGGGAAACGCAGCCGGAGCCGAGCAAATCCCAGCGCTGGAGCCCGGCCTCCGAGAAGAGAAGGGCTGCAGCTCCTCACTGCGTCAGGCGGAGAGCCCTGCCCGTGCAGGCGGCGCCGGGCAGCGCTGCCAGGCCCGGGGGGCTCCACCGGCACCGCTCGACACGGCTCGGCTCGACGCGGCTCGGTGGGATGGGATGGGCACGGCGCAGCTCGGCTGGCTGCGGGCCGGGCAGAGGGGTGCGATGGGGCACGGCACGGTTTCGGCTCGGTACGGCCTAGCACGGTCCGGTACGGCTCGGCACGGCCGGTTCGGCTCGGTTCCGGCTCGGCATGGCACGGTTCGGTAGAGCTCTCCGGGGCTCGGTCACGGCCCGGAGCGATAAGCGGCTTGGCCGGCAGACTTGGGCTGGCACCGGGGAGATGGGGGCTGTGTGTGGGTGACACGGGGTGTGTGACACTGTGACACTGGGGGTGTGACACTGCATGACACTGTGCGGTACCGTATGTACATGAATGACACTGTATTTGTGCCACTTGCATGTGTGTGACACTGCGTGAGTGTGACACCTTTTGAGAGTGGGGTTGTGAGCGTGCAGGGCTTGTGAAGGTGTGAGTGTCCGTGTCGGGGACATCTGCTTTTGTGTGTGTGGGTGTGCCTCTGTGCTTGTGGTGTGCCTGTGGTGACACCCTGAGGGGGTGCGGGGATGATAGGGGTGTGTGTCTGTATGCTGGGGTGTATCTGTGCAGTGGCGGGGTGCAGGGTCCGGGGTGTGTCTGTGTGTTTGTATTTACACACTTGTCTGTCTCTGTGAGCCTGTGTGAACGTCTCTGTGTGTCCCCATGTGTGCATGACAGCCACCCTACCCCTCACACCAAATCTGGACCTCCATGGGACAAACTGGTCCCAGCTGGGCAGCGCCAGGTGATGCTGGGAGCACGGGGACTGGGATGAGCCATGACACGAATGGGGCTGGACCACGACCTCTGCCCACAGCTCCCAGGGGTCCCCATCCCCTGTGCTCAGCCCTTCCCAGGCATCCTCCTGCCTCAGACCACCCTTCACCTGTCCCAGAGACTGCTATCCTGCCTCCCCGTTTTGGGGAGGGTTTTTCTTTATGCTGTTTTAGCAACACAACACACCTTTAATCAGGATGATTAAAGTGTGGCTGGCACTGAGCCGGCCCTTGGAACAGAAGTGCTCTTCTCTCTCCCCAGGCACTGTCATTTGAGGTAAGGACTGGCCCGTGTGTTTTTTGTGATGGTTCGAGGTGTCTCAGACAATCTCCAAAACCACCTCCTAGCCAGCGATTTCCTTTTGCAGCCCTGCAAGAAGGTGGCAGGGAAGAGAGAGAAAAGGGTGGGTACAGGAGAGAAATTTTACTCCTTTCAATTTAATAGCAACAACACCAACACCACCACAGCCAAAAAACCTGAAGCGTGGAGTAATAGAGCTGGGAGACAGCCTGGGAAGAGGCAAGCAATGGCCCTTCTCCAAACGGCAGCTGGCAACCTGGCACGGCACTCAGCTGCATTAGACACACAGCCCAGGGAAAGTGCCCATGGGAATGCAGGAGATACCCTGCATGATGGAGAGGATGGGCATAGAGAATGGATCCGGCATCCTCTCTTCCACAGCTGTGACCCACCTCTCCAGGGTCTTGGTCTCTGGGTGAGCAGGTTGCTCTGAGGTTCTTCCATTCCTCTTCCCCATCACCACCTGTGCTCATGCCCTTGAAGCATGGAAGACCGCTTCCTCCCTGGAGCAGGGATATCCCATTCTCTCATGTCCCATGGGATGCCCTGAAGTCAAGGAATTCCCGTTGAAATTGCTTTGGACCATTTTGCATAGGCAATGATACGAAATAGCGGGGGACACCGTAAGGGTGGCCCTGGGGTCAAACGTCTTCCTGGGGAGATGAGGGATAAGAGGTCCCATCCCTCCCCTGTCTTTGCTGGAGGAGGAACAGACTGGTTTTCCTGGGCAGGGAACAGACACTGCCAGGTGCCTCCTGGTGCCAGGAGCAGGCTGTTCTAGGGTTCGGTCCCCACATCAATGCCACACAAACCCTGGGGCAGCCACAAACACTGCGGGTTCATGCCAGCCCTGGAGCTGCAGCTGATACCTGGCAGCTGGCAGAAGAGTCACCCAGAGGGGACATGGACGCCACTGGCACTCCATTAAAGATCTTCACCCATGGAGATCAGCAGTGAGGAGAGGGAAGATTAGCCAAAGGCTCTCTGCAAATTTTCTGCCGGCTGGCACACAGTGCCCCTGTTCCTCAGGGTTGCTTTTGGAGACGCAGCGCCAAAAACTTCAGGCCTCACCCATGGATCAAGGACAGGCTTTAAGCAGCATCATTTCTTCCAGCTGCCAGGTCAACGGGGGGTGGAAAGACTTGGTGCAATCAAACAACTTTGCAAACCAAGATAAATTAATAAAAGGAGTAAGTACTTCTGAGCAAGCTGTTCCAGTTCTTCTGGGAGGAAGTGACGCCAGTCCAGACTCTGGCCCCTATATTTAGTAAAAATCTAAACCAGACATTGATAATATTATTAAAGACAGGAAGGAGTAAAAGAAGACGTAGCCGTGCTGGGATGACTGATCTATTTATGCGAGATGGCGGGAGGAGTGCTGTGAGAAAGGTGTCTGGGGTCAGGAGAGCTTCTGTGAGCCCTTCCCCTCCACCAGCAGAAGATGTCTAACACAGCAGGCTCAAGCAGTCCTAACCCAGTTTAACAAGTGGTACAGGAGGGAGAGGTGGTTAATAAAAGCCTGGCTGCTTCCCACGATGTGGAGGGGGTATGGGAATGAGAGCTCTTCTGCTGCCTTTTTGAGAATCACCTGAAAAGAAATGCTGGCCAAGGGACAAAGTGTTGGCTGGGCACTGCTCCATTTGCCCATGCAGAACGGGGAGGTGTTGAGTAAGAGAAGGAAACAAAATGTGACCTTGGGTAGGCGATGTCTCTTCTGCCCTTGCTCAGGGCAGGGACTGAGTTGTTCCCCTGCAGTGCCCACAGCAGCAGGGCTTGACTCTGGATCCTCCTTGTGTCACAGTGAGTGTGACAACCTGGTGCCCTTGTAGGGAAGTGCTCACCAAAGTAGGGGAGTCTGGAGGGAAAGGTGGTGATGTGACAGCCGTGTGACTGCCTCTGTGCAGAGCCTAGGGGAGAGTCAGATGTCCCCACCAGGCCTTCATGGGACCCCATGTGGGCAAGGGATGGAGGTCTGGTGTACTTTGCTTGGTTATACTATTCATCCCCCCCAAAAAGCAGTGTCTTCCACTGTCTCAGAAATCCTAAGCACCTGAACCCCTACAGTGAGACCCTTAACAGCAACAACCCCCCTTATACAGAAGGTGAAAATCCAACCAGCCTTGCTCCACCTGGGACCCCTGTGAGGACTCTGCCTCCAGCTCCCCTCTCTGCTGTGGGCATCTGAAAAATGCACCACGACAGGGAGCTCTCACCAGAGAAAAGGGAGGAAGATCCTTGCAGGAAGGGTGTGATCTCCCCCTTCGCATCTCTACGAGACTGGCTGGTGTCCCCTGGCTTGGAGGGTGAGTAGATCTGCCCCACCATGAGTCACCATCCAGCAGGATGAGGGGATGCTGCTGTGCAGTTCCCAGCGATGCACCAGCATGGCTGTGGGTGACTTGACATCCAAGGGATATTTTTTTTCAGCCTTAAATGCTTTTTCACTGCTGTTGTCAAATCCTATCTAAAAATCATCAGATTAATTAGAAAACAAAAAATGACATTTTATGGGCTGTTAGTGCTGTAAGTGGACTAAGGCCTTATGGTATTTAGAGAATGTTTGGAAAACAACTGCAGTATTTACATCTGGGAAAGTTACCAGGCCCAGGCAGAAGCTGCATTTCAGAACATTTTTGTTTAACGTACTCAGCCTTGGTGATGACAAATATTACTGCACATCATTACTCCAATTTTTCAGGGCATTAATACCTCATCCATTGCAAATCACATCTGCTGTAGACTTGGCAGCTTGGACGTGTTTTTATAGGTCCCCATTTGTTCTGAGTTTCTTTTTCAGTTTTGACTTTGAAACTCTCAAGAAGTCAATGAAAGTCAGTGAAAGGTGACAGCACTGGGAACAGAGGACTCCTGCCAGCCCACAGCCCAGGTGCAGAGTGATTGTGCACCATGAGTTGCTCTGCTCACCACCTGGAGCTGCTGGGGACATCCAGGACTGGCTTGGTCTCAAGTTCTACCTTTACTTGCAGGGCCTGGCAGCTGAGGGGATGTCCATGAGGACAGTGCAGTTCCCATTACACATCCCTGCTCAAAGCAGAGACACTTCCCTATACTGTGTGCTGCTTGTATTGACCACTAAGTCTGAAAATGGGATTCATTTGCTCCTCTTCATCCTTGTTGATGCTGATCATTGCCTCCCTGCTGTGCTTGCATCCCTGTGGAGCCTACATCTGTAACTCTGGATTCAGTACGGCACAGTTGGATGTCCTTCACCAAGGCCCCAGGGGACTCATCCCATTGTTGATGGTTTCTTTTGGGCCTTCTGGATACCTTGACATGCTATTGTAATGCAGATTGCACAGTGCCTTCCTCCTCAGGACTCCAAGAAAGTAGACAGAGTAAATAATTCAAAATGAGCAAATTCTTTAAAGATTTTTGTCTTTTTTTTCTTTCTCTGTCACACACACATTGTCCATGGAGAGAATGAGGAATTCTCCAGTGCACTTGTTAGGTGCTATTCACAAGTTTCCTTGGAGAATAACTCTCAGCTTGTGGGTGCTTTCAAACCAAGGAGTCTGTCACCAAATCTTCAAGTTGCAATTTGGGTTATGGCCCAGCAAAACACACATTTCAAACCATACGTCCCAGGGCAGTATCCAACATCCACCCTGCATGCTTAGCCACGTCCAAACACCAGTGTATGGAGAGGAAAGTCTTGTCTCTGCCCTGCTGGCACTGCACAGATTCAAGCACAGACATCATGAACCCCATTTTTACAAGTGGTCACTGATTTGGGGGCTTCATTCAAGACATCGAAGTCATGCCGTGGGTACCCGAGGTTCAGTCTCCTTTGGGGTGGTGATGGAGGAAAGTCAGCCTGAGTGTGAAGCTCTTCACAGCAAAACCTTTCCTTTGTTGCTCTGCCTTTGGTTCTCCCACACTCCCACACTCCTGATGTCCATGAGGATATCTCCAGTGACCCTTTGCCTGAGGAGTCTCACCTTGTCATGTGTGAGGGGCATCATCTGTCCCTCAAAAGGCAGAGCCGGTTCAAGGCTTGTTGGTGGCACTGGCCAAACCAAGTGATGCTATTCCAGGGCTGTCATCAAAATGAAGCTGTTCAGTTTTGCCAAAGCCATCCCTGAAGCTGGTTCCAGCAAGAAAGGTTGACAGGGAGCACACGCCTGCCTTGGAGACATGTAGGTGCAGCATGACTTTCTTTTTATTTACAGAGCATCAGATTGCACATTCCCTAAGAGCTCTGATTCATCCCTCTCAAACCCTAGAACAAATATTCCAAAATCAGTCTACAGCATGGGGACAGGCTTTGTTCAGTGCTTTGAAAGAGAGCAGGTAAAGTCATTACCCTCACTTTGCATAGCAAAAAATGATATGCATAAAGCTGCATAGAACAGCCCTGCAAAGCTCAAAGGAAACAAATGGGCGACTTGCACCATGAATTTCAATGGGACTTTGTGCCGCCAGGATAATAGCCAGGGAGACAGTGAAATATTGCATGGAGAGACACTGGGCAGTAAAAACATGTTCGACTTGCTAATGCAGTGGAATATCCCGCAATATCACACGGGGGGAGATTGCAGAGCGATTGTGTGGGGACACGTGGATCAGCCTGGGAGATAATGGAGCACACACGGGCCCAGGACAGGAATCATTTGGGATGGTAACTGCAGGGGTCTTTTAAACACAGGGAATCGCCCTGTGGCTTCTCTCTGGAGCTGCCCCCGTGGCTTGGAGAGCTATTTAGCCAGCTTGCCTTGGAGGCAGAACCTGGTTTGCAGGGAGGTCTCCAGCCAATTTCTCACATGGGGTAACTACAGCCCTTGCAACGCCTGACCTGGAATGGAGATCTGTAGCCAAGATTCTTATTACTGTTCCCAGCAACTGCCTTCCCCCTGATCCCTGGCTGCCAAACACAGCCTGCCTCAGGTTCCCACAGACCTGTGGTCCCAAGCAGGAAAGAGAAAGCAGAGCTTTCAGAAGGGGCTGGCCCCAGGGAGCCCCAGCAAGGGCTACAGCATCCCAGAAACATCCCAGCTCCATTGGGATAGTTCCCCAAAGCATCTCTGCCTTCTGCAAGCTCCCTGCTCCTCCAGCTGTCCTTGTGGGATGCCCTGTGGGCCACGGGCTCAGCAAAGTCTCTAAATATAGACTGAAGAAAATCATCCTCCTATTTGACACCCGGAGAAAAGGAGGTTTGCACGTGGCTGGATAACTCACCCGAGGAGGGAGTGGAGTGAATTAGCATCCTTTAAATTAAAGAGCTTTAAACAGCATCTTCTCCCCAAATTGCCACTATATCCATTTCAATAGTTATAGCAAACACTTTGCAAGTACACCCAGAGGAAGAGGAAGGAGGAGGGAGAAAGCCAAGAAAGAGAGGGTGGGCGATGCTGCGATGTGGTGGGGAGGGGGCCGGGAGAAGCCCATTTGCACCAGGAGTAGCAGCACAGTTACCAAGGAAAAGATGCTAAAGCCAGGAATTCCCTAAGGCACCCTAAACTTCTACAGACAGCTGATGGTGAAAGCAGTAAGTGAAAGGACACCTCTGAGTGAGCACTCGTGTATGAAGCAGACTTGGAGGTTGTCCCCATGCAAAACAGAGTGTGCCTTTCAAAGCTGTGTAACTCCACAGCGGAGACAACAGGTGAGGGGTGAGAAATCCAGAGAGGGAAACCTCATCAGGACCTTCAAGCTGCATTTTGAAGATGTCCATGACAAGGGGAAATGGCAGTACCATGTCTGACTGCCACCATGGAGACTGGCTGCTGGTTCCTGTGCATGGCCACCGGCACTATTTAAGGCTATTTAAGGGTCATTTGTGTTTTGGGCCAAAACAAGATGGGGAGAAAGGAGTGAATAGCTGAGATGTGTAGGTGAAGCTACAAACAGGACCGGTTATGGCTCAGCTGTGGACATTTAAACTCTTTGGCTCTGAAAAGCAGAAAAAACCTAAGATGGGTGAAAGCAGTGAACTAATTAGAAATTCAGATGGGAATCCAGCTATTCAAGCCGCAAAATCTGGGATTAATGACACCATCTCAGCTTCTCCTCCTATTTTAAGGCTGACTGGAGATCCAGGAGAACATGAGCGCTTTTAGGAAGGGAAAGGAAATGGGCTCAGAATGAGTCGTGTGGTGCATCTCCTTTCTCCAGGACTCCAGGAGCAGAGACCTTCAAATCCATCACCTTCTTTAGCTGGTCCAGGCAGGCTGAAATAAGAGTGTGGGGAGCAATTTTCCTCCATCCACACCAACCCAGCACCAAGACTCCAAAGGCAGCGCTCTGGTAATGTCACTTTTATTGACATGACATTCAAAATAGGGCAGCACTGGGGCTGCTGACTCAGAGGTCCCCAGGTAAGGAAGGAGCTGCTGTGAGGGCTCCAAAGCTGTGAGCAGATCCTGTGAGCAGATCCCACGACGAGCCCCGGCCGTGCAGTGACTACAGCCATCCAAATAGCATTTGTCCCTGCTGAGAGTAACAAGCCCCTGGGAAGGGAAGGACCAGCTATTCAGCAGTGCCGTCAGATCCCAGGGGAATATTTTGCTCAGAGAATGGGAGTTTGGAGGTTTTCTGCAGCTTCCCCTCCCAGTCTCAATTTACCTCACCAAATTAAAGGCAGTGTGGGCTGGAAACGACGTTAAAAGGAAAACGACGACAGAAAAATCACACTGAGAGTATTGTTCTGGATAAATAAGACACAGGCATGTTGTGGAAGGTAGCTAAACCCAGCCCACAAATGGTCTTCTCCTGCCAGGAAGATGTGACAAAAATAATTACTTGGGCTATACATAATTATTGTGCTGCTTTGAGCAGCTGCCTGCCCTTGGCACAGTTAAGGGAGCCTTCCCCTGATATTGATTGGTGACATTAACCAGGAGCCCATTAAAGTCTCCTGATCTGCTGAAGGGGCTGGGATGTTCCCAGTGATGGTGCTGGGTACCCACCTGAGTGTCTGCCCATGCTGAGGCAGGAGCACCCTGTGCCTGTTGCAGGAGAAATGCTCCCAGTTGCCATTCCCAGTTGCACCAGTGCCTGGAGCTGGATGAACCCCAGTGCAATCCTGCATTAAGATCTCCACTCAGGAGATGCTGGTTGCCACTAGCAGGACCAGGATGGCACCACAGTTGCCAAAGATGGTTTGTGGTACTCATGGGAGGTAGGATCAATGCTGGAAAACACAGAATTGGTTTAATGATAAAAAAAAGCAAGGGAAAAGGTAATGAAATCACTTTTTTTTCTCCTTTGGGTGAAGAAAGATCCAAATCCCTCCAGATTTGGCCCAGCTGCCAGAAAGAGACCTGTTACATGGGTCACTTGGGGAAACCTCCATGGAATAAATTAAATGTTCTTCATTTAATTCTCTCAAAGGAGGAAATAAGAGTTTTACAACCAGCTGTCAAATGCTCGGCAGCTAAAATATCAACAAAGAATGACAGATGCAAGACTGAAAAAGCCTCTGAGGTTTCCTTTTATTGACTGGGAAGTCTCTGGTTTCTATCTTATTATCTTTCAAGCTAAACTGATATGAGCTGAACAATCAGGAAATTGAATAGCATCATTGGCAAAGACCATCCTCTCCCAAAATAGCTGACAGTGATGAATACCTGAGAAGATCCATTACTTCAGCATGGTGGGATCTAACAAAGCAATGCTTGATCTTATCCCATACAACCATTTGGCAAGAGGTGATGGAGAGCCAAACGTCCTGCATCTCCTTTATCTGGGAATAATCAAACATCTGGGTCACATGGAGCCAGGTTGCAGATTGATAATGGCATACTTGAAGATCACAGGCTATGAAAATTATTGCTGTGCTGGCTGGAATAAATTATGCAAAGCAATGCGTTATCTGGAAGGCTGCAACGCACAGGCACACGCGCACACGCACACTTCGGTGATCTATCGCTCTCCATGCAGATGTTCTGCTGCAAAGACATTTTAATTAATACATTGAAAATACGTTTCCTGCCTTGTCTGAGCCGGAGATGAGCAGGGAAATGACGCTGAGTGGGGTAAAGCCCCCACTGCAAAAGAAATGGAGAAGGGAAACGCAGTGATTTAAAACCAGTCAGAACTAAGAGGTGTCTGAACTGGGGCCCAGTCGTGCATTGAGCAGGTGTTGGCAGGAGGGTGAGCTGCAGGGACTGAAGATGCTCTCCTGAAGGCACTACAGGGCTGTAGCACAACTCAATCTTTACTTCTTTACTATCCCTGTTCCTTCTGCTTAGGACATCCCTTCAGCCACTCCTCATCCCTGGCATTCCCACTGCCTTCATGTGCATCACCAGGGATGACCCAGGTTAAGGCTCAGTGAGTCACTGTTCAAAGCAGACACCAAACCTAATGCATGAAAACGTCCAGAAGGGCCATGGAAATGAAAAGGCCCAGTCAAGACACCAACCACACCAGCACCATTTGGATACAAATATCTTTCCAGACTGAGAAATAATCTGAAAAAGCAATTTCCATCCCTCAGTACAAACTGAAAGGGTGGAACATCTGCCTTGATTATGAAAAGGATTTTTGCCTTTCATGCTCTTCTCCTTTTTTATTTTACTTTTACTGACTCTTCTGCCTCACCTCTGAGACTCTCCCACACAGACCAGCCAAGGACCATAGTGGCAGCAATAAAGAGAAAGGGGAAATTTGCCCAGCTGTCCCCAGTGCCCACCCTGGGCGGCACATTCATAGGGACACCACTCAGCAAGCATGTCCTGCCCAGCTCACAGCTGATTTGGCTTCAGTGGGGGTGATGCAACCATCTAACATGTTCTTCTCTATCATGTTCCATCAGAACTCAAGGAGAACAATAACCAAAACCCCTGACTCAATCTAGTCACTGTGGAGGCCTCCTGCCTCAAACAGGGAGAACCCCAAATATATTCCCTGGAGAAAAAAGACGTGAAATTAGCCTTGCCCGGCTAGGGAGTGCTTTTAAATTGCAGCAGAAGTGTTTGAGAGATAGCTCTGCTCTCCAGGAGCTTCTCCCCATCCTTGGGATTTAAGTGTGTTAATAGTGGAATATGATGATATTATCTGCTTGTATTGCACTTTTTATCATAAACAGTCCCCAAAGTGATTTGCTATCATGTCTTCTGAGAGCTGCTGAAACACAGGCCCTGGTGGGAAGCAGCAGCAAAGCAGCCACCACCTTGTTTATAGGGGAGAGGAAAGGGGAATTTGGACCACGAAAACCACATCCTTGATTCCTCAGACCTTCACAAACCAGCAAGGATGTGGGATTTTTGATCCTACCCAAGAGATCTGTGTACAAGAAAGTCCACTCTGTCTGTGTGATGATAAACAGGTGGGATGACAGAGCAAACTCTGACCTTGGCCAGGTTGGGACACAGCTCCTGGGAAAAGCAGTGGCTCCAGCCTCAAGCCCAACACATCCCTTGCTGCTCCACACTGGGCACACGTTCCCCTCAAGGAACACAGCCTGTGTTCACCTCAGCTGCCAGGCCTGAGCCACCATCCTGGGTCCTCAGTCAAGAACACATGGAAATGCATTTCTCTTGCCCTCCTTTTGGATAGACTTTCCCAGAGCAAAACCTGGGGTTGTTTCTGAAACCTCTGCTCAAAAACTGACCCACCAATATTAAAGCATGGACATAGGGAAGGCAGTGTTAGAGGAAAAGGTAGAGAAATGAAAGGTGGAGGGGCAGGGGAGTGGGAGGAGATAAGGAGTGCAACTGGGAGAGGAAAAGCAAAGGGAAGATTTATCCTCATGAGCAACAGCCAGGAAGGGTAGGAGAGACTTGCTGCAGCCATGCAGTCCCGGCCACTGTACAGTCCCACAGGATGCATGCCATGTCTCTCCCCAAGGATTTCTGTCTTTGCAGAAGCTGCAGATGAGATCCCAGCAGCTGAGAGCAGCCTCCGGGTCACAACCAAATAATCCACCCCACTCACTGAGGCCCAGAGACCCTGGCTGCAGAATTAACCTGGCTGCCCTGACCTCTGCCCTGGTCTTTGTGTGGGGATGCCAGGAGCCACTGGCAAACTGCACTCAAGGTCTGGCAGTCCTCCAGCTCCACATGCCACTGTCCCTGGCCACCGTGCATTTGTCACAGCAGGAGGAATGGAAAGAGATGTCCCAGACCCCCCTGTGCAAGCAGCATGCCACAGCCAGTGGTGCAGGCAGAGTGTCCTGGGAGCACCACCGAGGCTCTACCTGGGGCTGTGGTGAGGGTGGCTGCACGTACAGCTCAGTGCTTGCCAGGACCAGCAAAGGCAGGACCAGCTTCTACCCAAACCACTTGGCCATCCAGGTTGGAGACTGCAGTGCAGTGGCCTGTGAGCATCACCTGGGGATGCACAACATTAGAACCAGGACTTCTGTGTGCTTTCCTTTGACACAGGAAGCTGGACAGACACTTTGCAGAAGCATTTCCTTCCCCAAAGACCAAGCACAGTGGCTGTGCCCAGTTCTCCTTCCTGCAGCCACGTTTTAATGAGACATCCTGGGCACAGGCACGCAGAGCTCCAGAAGCATCGTGGAGCACACAGCTCCGTGCTGGGAATATCAGTGGAGACACAAAGAGATTTCACTCGCAGCTACATCATTGCTTGATTGACACCCTCTAATAAAGAGATTCGCCACATAATTACTGTGCATTTGGGATGCAGCACCAGGGATTATTTTAACCCAGTAACAGCCTTAAATGGTAGTTAAAGTATATGTTTATATTAATGCCACTAGTTATTTTTGTGTCTTTTACACAAAAGGCTTTTCCTTGAAATGGCAATACAGTAAACAACAGCTCAGGTGTCTTCCAGAGACATCTCTGCCTCTACTTTCTGATGAGCTGTTGAAGCAAGCAGGAGGGGAAGGATCTGAGCTGAGAGTCAACGAGCAGCACCTTGACTCGAGGACAGCAAGGGGTGCAGATCAGGCACTGCTGTCAGGAGCCTCTCACCTCTCACCACGGGCAAATGCAGGAGCCTGAAAACAAATCTCTTCCATACTCAGTGTTCCAGCTGTGGCAGCAAGGAACTGCCACGCGTGACACACTGCCAGTGGCTGAGACCTGACCTCTGTCACCTCTGCAACTGGGTGCAGCCAGGAAGGGGACACGACTGCAGTTATATTCAGGTATCTATTCCAGCCTTGCCACAAAAGATGTTAATCTAGACTTATAACAAATGGGAGAAGGAGCTGAGCATTTACTGGTAGGGAATAACAATAATAAATGATGGTTTTTATTAAGAAATATTACTTAGAAAACTCATTTCTTTTTAAGGGCCTCCAACAGCCAGCAATGTAATAAAAAGGAAAAACAATATGGGAAGGGGAAAATTAGAGAAACGAAGGTGATCAAATAAAAACACACGCCTATATATGCTCTAAGTCAATAATACCTAGACATCACAGTTGGGTTTGTGTTCTTCTGCAATGAAACTGATAAACATAAACTGATACAAATTATCCCGGAATCAAAATGAAAATGGGTACAAAAGAGGTGGTGATGTACTATCAGTCAGCAATGGGAACACAGGTCCTTCCATCACTGTCACCATGAAGTTGTGACACCAGCAGATGCACAGAGCCTGGCACAGCTCCTGGTGCTGCCCCTGTGTGCCATGGGGTCACACACCACCTGGGAATACTCCTCCTTTATTTGACTTACATCCACTTCTTGCTGTGATGCTGAGATGGACACATCAGGCCCGTCCTGGGGCTGGGTTGCATCTCTGCAGTGTGGTCACCCACCATTAACTACGTGACTCAGGCATTTTTCCCAAGCTGCTGCTCAGTTCCCAGCTGGTAGCAGAAGTTCTCCTCATCTGCCCTTATGTGAGCGACCTTGCACTGCTGGCACTCTTAGATTTAATCACTTCCACTCATGTCGAGATCACCCAGGTCTTCTGGTATGACATTATGTGCCTCTGTATTGAGGATATTTCACAGCATTGCATCTCTAGAGCATTTCATTAGCATAAGACTAATTTTTGTACCAAGGTCATTAATTAAAACATTAAATGATGAAAACATTGGCATTCCTGAAACCTGCCCTTGAGAAACTTGGTCAGCCCTTTGCTTAGTGCTTCCCTGCTCCCTACCGCCCCCACATTTTATCCCACTAATTCCCACCTCCTCTGGTTTAAGTAATAGGACATGAGACAGGTGAGGCAGCCAGGCTGTGAAACTGCCAAAGAAGTGAGTTTTGGGGTAATGATGAAAAAAAGGACACAGCTCAGGGAGGAGACTGGTCTGCACACACACAGCTTGCAAAGGTGACCCAACCCTGAAGTGTGCACCTCAGCAGCCTCGTCTCTGAGGGAGGAGGGGACCACACAGGTGCTCTTAGGGACAGACTGAGTCCCTCTGCGGTCACAGTGACAGCCTGCTGCTGTCACTGCCTTCTCAGAAGGTGGAAGCAATGTGGGGATTTAAAGGTCTGCATTTGAATTTAGTTAGACAACACCCCAAAACATTCCTCTTTGCATACATCCTTCCACAGTGACGCCTGCACTCCTTAGCAGGAGCCTCAGCCCGCTCCTGGAGCACCACAAACCTGTCTCAGCAGACCTTGCCATGGAAAAGAGCAGCCTTACAGCATTGCCACATCACAGAGGGATGTCACTGTTAGCAGTCACTGCATGTGCATCACCAAAGTTACTCTGTGTGTGTGTGTAAAAAAACAGGAGACCTGCAGAGAGGACACTGAAGTGCAAGGGACAAGAAAGAGAAGGTCCCCAATGGATGGAGGAAGCCACAGTATCCACAAGGAGCCATTCCAGAGCTCAGCCAATGGGAAGGTCAGTGCACACATCCTCATGGCCCAAAGCCGTCTTAACTCTTCTCTCCAGCTGACTGTCAGGCAAGAAGTAACCTCAGTGATTGCGTTTCTTTGTATGACCCCATCTAAAACTTTCTGCATCAGATAAACAACTCCCAAGGGTCAATTAACATGTCTTGAGATGATTAGAGTCTGACACTGATGAAACCCAGCAGTAATTAGCAAATTAAAAAAAAAAACAACCCTTTTGATTAGTACTCAGCATAATTCCCTCCAATTATTCAAAGTTCATGACTACAGGGGGTGGAATATCTCCAGGAATATTTATTTATATCCCTATTTTTTTCCAATCAACTTTGTGAATCTAGTTAATCATCAGCACTTGAACTTGTTAACTTGGAGAGTTTCAGAGCTGTCACTCTGTCTGATTGCTGGAGACAGCCCGGGGAAGAGTTTGGGGAGCACAGAGAATCCAAATACCTGTCTCAGGCAAAGAAAAAAAAAACAAAAACAAGAAGAAAGAAAAAACTCCAACTGAGTGCAGCAGCAGAGAAAATAAAAATACAGTGTTTTCCCTCTCTTTGTTTCAAGTCACAGCTTGGTGCTGGCATGTTTTGCATTAGCCTGTCAGGCGGTGCTTTGCAAAGGCATTACATCTCCTTCTGCACATGGACAAAATCCTCTCCGAAGGGATGCTCCCGCCTGCAAAGCCCAAATATCTGGGCAGGAGCAGCCCAGGCAGCCAAGCTTCCCTGAAAATGTGCTCCATGGTAATGCAGGCAAAGAATGGCCTTAAGCCATGAAGCTCCTTGTCTGCAGGTGCAGTAAATCAGCTCCCCAGCCAGCCCCCCGCTGCGGCTGGGGCAGGGCTGACCTGCCCACCACTCACGGGAAGGGCAAGCCACAAAAAAGCTGGAATTGCTCTTGAAGTCGCTGTTGCCTGCAGGGAAGCTTTGCTAAAGCATTTCATGCCTGTCTTCAGATGGTATGAGAACAGTTTTCCTGCCCTAAATCCTCCCACGTCCTTTCCAGCAGGAGGGAAGGGACTGGGAACCATGAAACCACTCCTTCACTGTCCCTCCCCAAAGGGAGGTCACTGCTCCAGTGACCAGTGCTCCTGGCTGGCTGAGCATGGGACCAGCATCCCCACACTGCTGTCAGAGGGGGGTGTGTGACCCCATCTGCTCCAGAACTAGTTCTGTGTCCTTGCTCTCAGAGATGGCTCCAGACCTATGGGAGAGGTAGGTGGAGAGCAAGTTAGAGATTACAGCACTTCAAAGGGTCACAGTGGTCAGAGCACCAGGAGGCTTTATTGGGAAACTGCTCCAGTGGAGTCAGATAAAAGCTACACTTTACAGAGAGGACAGGCACTCTCTCATCTCCTGGCACAGGCTCTCAGCACGCCCATCTCTGCTGGCCCTTGCCTCCCACCAGCCACATTGTTTGGGCAGAGACACTGTCCACCCCGGTGGCCTGCAGGGACTGCCCTTGTTGATCTACATGGGGAAGTGCCAGGGGCATGGGGAAGGGGCCACATCCAAAGTAGGCTTGTCAGGCTCTGAGCTGCAGCTCCTCCACCCTCTGCTTCATTAAAAACTTCTTCCCTGCCTGACTGAGCCCTGAGGGATGGAGAAGTCTAGTCCTAGATAGGAAGACATACACTTAAACCTTTCAAAGCCATTTTTCATTGGACTTTTCTATATTCATCACTGCAGACTAACAGAGATTTTCTGTCTAGTTTAGATGATTTTTTTTTTTAATTTAATCCTATCCAGTGAGAGCCCTCTAGGGAGCTCCTAACCCTGCTTTAATAACATGCTCATTAGCAAGGTTATTCAGGGAGTGGTTTCTATTTGACACTCCAGCATCTTTCCAATTAATGTTGCTTTAAAACAAGCAAACCTTAAAAAAGGGAGAATATCAAACAGCTCAGAGTCAGCACTGCGGGAAGCCAGCAATTTCCTCTGGATTTTCATCTCCCTCCTCTCCAAAACTTGGTTCTTAGCATTGCAGCCATTTGACGAGACAGAAGTAAATTGAAAGACTACAAGGCTCTGCCATCTCCGTAGCTCAGGGATGTCAAACGAGGAGCCACAACTCCGAGTGGGACAATAAGGGTGGTTTTGTTGAGCTGCATTAGGTCCTGCATGATGCATTCTCTGGGTCATGCCAGGTTCTACCAACGCACACGGGCACTCCCATGGGCCAAGGGACAACCGAGTGACATTTCCTGACATCTCTGCAACTGGAAATCCCTCCCAGCACAGGAGGTCTTTCCCTTGGTCCCTCACTTGAGGCTCCCAAAGGGAGGTTGCTGCTGCAGTGACCAGTGCTCCTGGCTGAACGTGGGACCAGCATCCCCTCACTGCTGGGATGAGGGTGGGTGTGCGACCCCATCCCACAGCTCTGTCTGCTCCAGGTGCTGCAGAAGGTGAAGCATTGCACTACCAGGACATTTCAAAACATGTTCAATTTGCTCAAGATAAGCAGGACCGAAGCACTTCCTCCACTGCCCACCACTTCCCCTGCTGCAGTAACAGGACCTTTTAATTTCATTTTAGGTGTAGAAAATTGAAATCTGGGTCGGAAGCGTGGAAAGCAGAGGCACACAAGGTACACAGCCACTGCAAAGAAATACCACCCCTGGCAAGTCAGCAGCTACAAAGGGAGCAGAACAGGGACAAATTCTGCACTGTTGGAGGGTCAGCACCAGTCCAGTGGCCAAAGGGAACTGAAGCAATTTGTAGCCAGCTGAGCTTGGCCCCAGAGGGCTGAGGGCAAGTACTGCTTGAGCCAGGAATGAAATCAAAGAGGTGAAACAGCAAGAGAAAAGAGTGTTCAGAGCCTGTGAGTTCCTAGCTAGAGCTGGTTACAACACCAAGAAGGGACTTGTTACCCTTTGTGTTGTCTTCAAGTCATTCCCCACAACTTGGACTGAAGGAAGTGCACAACCGTGTTGCCTACCACAGCTCGCCTTGCACACCTTGCTGCCTGTGATGCAGGGAATGTCAGCGTTACCTGGTTGTGGGAACAGATAAACTCTCAGTAAGTCTGCTGGCATCCTCCGCTCTCTATTATCACAGGTCCCCCTCAGGCTCTTCTCTTTGCCTTCCCCAGTCTTACACAGAATTTTGGCTCTTTCCATGTTAATTAAATGACAGCCGTCTGCAGCCAGAGCTTGAATTACACCTGCCTAAAGCGATCAGCAGTGATTGGAATTGTATCATTTTGATGGCAAAGATTCCCACACAAGTCAAAACAGGCAGGGAGTGCAGGCAGTATGAGAGCTCTTAAGAGGCTGAGACAAGTTCCCTTCTGCTGACACACACCCAAGGCCTATCCCAAGCTCTTCTCTGCAAGAGTTTAAGAGCAAGGCTGAGTAGAGTGGTTTCTTTTCCCTTGGGTTGCAACTCCTTGCAATGGTTTGCAGTGGGAGCAGATGATGCTGCTGCTGGCCAGAGCTGTTTGTGGGACCCGAGGTAGTGCTAGAGATGAGGCACAGCCCACAAACATCCTGCTCTGCTGTTTCAGGATTATTTCTTCACATCAGGCTTGCAGCAGTTGATGTTTCCCTGGCTTGTTTTACAGCTGTGGTGGAAGGAGAAAAGCCAATGAAAAGGATATAACTGAATCAGGGCAACTTAGAAGCAGGCACATAAAGATGAAAGAGTACAGATCAGTGAGGCTCTATGGAAGCTCTCCCCAGCAAGCCAGGATTTCCCCAGGGATCGCCCACTCCTCTCTGTGCAAACACCAGCCCTCCCCTGCAGTTGTCCTCCACTCCCCCATAAAGACCATGCACACAACAAATGGGATGCCCAAGACTTCCCAGTACATCAGAAAAAGTCTGTCCCAGAGCTCATGGGAGGCTGTGATGGCACAGAAATGCTGGAAGTGCTGGGAGGGGACCTGTGAGTAGCTTGGGGAGAGGAGGGTCAGGCTGAACGCCTGATCCCCTACTTCCATCAGCTCTCACATTGAACCACGCCCATGTAAAACGTTTTCAGTAAATATCAAACCAGCCAGGAAACGGACAATCCAAGAATTCAAACTCGTTGGTGAAATCAGGCTGAATTTGGGAAAATTGCAATGAAAATCCTTGGGGGAAGGAGGCAGTGGAAAGACATTGCCCTCTGTAAATGAAACTTCTAACTGTGGTTTCAAAGGACAGTTTTCTTTAAGACCAGACCTCATTTTTAAAGTGAAGCAGGGAGAAGGCAGGAAAAGAGCATGTCAGGTCAAATAACCTAAAGCAAAATATTTCAGTTCAGGTCTAGTGAGACAGCTGGGGTCCCCAGCTGAAAGACAAAGCGGGGGGAAAATGAACCAAATGTTTCCCCCTGATTTATTGGATCAGATACCAGCCAAAAGCCCTCTGACTTGCCAGCTCTGCTCTCCAGCCCAGGGGCACCCACAGGACACTGCTGGGGAAATGTCTCCCTCCTGCTCAATCCCGCTCAGGAATTGCGGTGCCCCTTTTCTGTTGCTACAGAAACAGCCATGATGTCATCCCCGCAGATGAGGAGGTAGCGCAGGAGCACCTGGGAAGGGCAGAGAGGTCACACAGGATTGTGTTCCCCCTGTGCCAAACGCCAGGCACTCCGTCCCCGGGCATGCAAAGGTGTGCCGGGGAACACAAGAGCTGCAGGAGAAGAGGTGAACAGATTTGTGTCCTCAGGAAGCACATTTTAAGCATTTTAAGTACTGAAAACTCACATTTTTTGGAGACCTGGAATAGATTTTTCAATGTATTCGTTTGGAGCAATAATGACATCCAGTGGCGGGTTAGCTTAGCTCTCAAGGGGAATTGTGCATGAGCATCCCCCATCCTGTTGCTGCTCAAGGGTGTTAGAGAGGCACAGGATGGAGCGGTTTGCAGGTCACTCCACACTCCTCTTGCACTGGAAGGAGCAGCACTAGGACGAGTGCTCCAGCAGCTAAAGAACCTGCTCCCAGGACATGCTGCTCCTGCATCCTCCCCAGCAAACCCCAAGCCTGCTTCTTTTGAAGTTAAAAGTCTCTTGATTTCAGGGAGAGAGCAGAAGGAGAGCCAAGAACTCTGCTGCTTCCGGCAGCCCCAGGCTTGCTGGAGAAGCACGTACAGTGAACACCAACCTACAGCAGCCAGTCAGCAGCGTGGGCACCGAACGCTGACAGCGTTTGTGGCATTGAGTGACAAGAGCCGAGACACCTGAGGCCAGGCTGAGCAATTTCTGTGCCCAGGGAAACCAGGAAACCCTGAAACACTGGGACACCACATAAGGTACATGGGCCACAGGATGCCAACACAGAGCAACTCCACGGGATGTCACTGTGCCCATGCCAAGGGTGACACTGACTGCTGTGCCCCACTGCTTTCTCAGCAGTTGCCCTGAAAGGGGTCCCCAGGCACCATGGGGGAGGGGCCAAGGCCTGGGGCACATCGCAACCTGTGCATATAAGAAACACTTTTGTCTGCATGGTGGGCAGGAGCACATTTCCTTGGTGTCAGGCAGATGGTCTGGAGTCAGTATCTCCTCCCAGCCGTGCTGTCCCTCCCTCAGTCCCAGCCAGGCTGCGTGTGTGGCATTTGGAGAGGCAGTGGCTGGAGATCCTCTTGGCAGACCTCCCCCTGCAAGGTCAGGCTCCCAGGCAGGCACAAAGCCAACCCAAAAAAGCCAAGCAGCATCTCAGGGCCTTCAGCAAGATGTAGAGTTGTGTCCCTGTTGCCCCAACCAGGGACTGGGACAGCAGCATTTGGGAATCTGAGGTGCAGAATATCAGCAGATTTACATGGGATGAAATGAGACTCAGCATCTGGGAGGATGGCTTCATCACATCCCCTAATGACAGCAAAGGCAGGAGAATGATTTATTTGAAGCCAGAGCCCAGTCGCTGGGTTTTTAAGGTCTCTGAATGCATCCCTTGCAAAAAGCCAGGTTGGCAAAGCCTGTCAGGAGTGGTTTCTCTGCTCATCCCTGCCAATGATTACTGGGTCAGGCAGAGGTTTCACTCCGGAGCTGATGGCTTTACATGCATGGATGTTCCCTGTTCCCCTCAAGGCTCCAGCAGCAAACACAGCTCGGCTCACGTGCGCCTGCCCAGACCCCGACCAAGCCACTGAGACGTGAAGGATGCAGTTATGCAAGCAGAGAGTGAGCTCCAGTGCCTCTGCCCCTGAAGCTCAAAAGTGGGCTGAGCTGGCAGAGGGGCTGGCACAGCATGCCCCCACTGGGATCATCCCTCATAGGGATCAATGTGGGTGCAGACCATGGCCATGGCACCGTCCCAGGAGCCTCTCACTCCTTGATGAAAGCCTTAAAGCTCGCCCTCACCTGTGCTAGGAGAGTGAGGTTTGCCCCACGTCTGCTTCTCATTTGTAACCGCATCTCAGGGAGAGCCACCTTTGTCCTGGATGAGCAGATGGAGACATTCATCTCTGAGGAACCTGGCAGAATGCTGAAGTCAATTAAGCCAGGGTACTAATTGCAGAGGGTCAACAGGCATCTCTCACTGCCCTGGAAAAGGTGCAAAGACCCATGAACAATCAGGGACACAGAAGATTCATTGGTTTGGGGAATCATCTCTTTACAAAGCCACTTTAACTGCAAGACCACCACCTTATAGAATGATCTGTGCTCTCTGCAGTGACATTTTCCCAGCAGGGATTGCACCGGTTTCTATCACAGCCTGCAAGCTCACAAACACCTTCATTTCAGTGCTGTGAGAGCCTTGCTCACACTTCCCACTTCTTGGGGAGGCTTACTGTGTGTACCCAGCACCCAAACACAACTGCAGGAGGAAAGTGCCTCCTGGCACTGCTGTTAGCAGGAAAAGTGCTTGCTTTAACAGATGTATGGGCCTCAAAACTGCCTGTCTCCAGCTCCCAGGGGAAAGGGACTCTGCCAACACGATGCTTCTCCATGGGATGTTTCACCCAGGCAATGAATGAACAGGCTTCTTGTTCTTTTCTCCTTTTAAAATTAAAAGCAAATGCTCAGAGTCACATCTGCATGGGAGATGCACTCCAGAGTCCACCGTGTCCCTCTCCTACTGTTTGTGACAGGCCACCAGAGTCTCAGCAGTGCCAGGAGACGAGAAGCCCTGAGGCTCTTCCCTTGAAGTGCCATGTGCTACTGTGACAGGAAACCTCTGCTGAAGTGAGGGAGAGATCAGCCACAGCTGGTCCAGGTGTTACCTTGGCCAACAGTGTCTGGATGGGATGTCTTTGTCTTTGCAGAGCCTGGGCTCAGGAGCCTGGTGCTCTCAGCCAGCTCTTCTTGGCCAGCTGCTGGCGCACAGAGAGCAGGAAGCAATCCAGGAGAGGCCTGCTGTAGAGGTCTCTCAAGCAAGGAGCAGAAGAAAGAGATCATTGCACAAATGCAGGAAAACTCTTCAAATGTTTGGTAGGGAGTTTTTCTGAGGGAGACATGAGGGACAGCCAGCCTTTGAGAGGGCAGGGAAACAGAACACAGGTCTGTCTTCCCTGCCTTCATTTCAGAATCACAGAAATTATGGAGTTGGAAGGAGCTCACAAGGATCATCAAGTCCAGCTCCTAAGTGAACAGCCCATATAGGGATCAAATCCACCACCTTGGCATTATTAGCACCATGACCTAACCAATGGAGCTAATCTCATTGCTGTTGCTCATTTCTGGTCTGAGGTGAAAGGAAAAAGAGGAAAGAAATGGAAAGGAAGGGTGAAAAGGGAGAAAAAAAGAAAAGAAAGAAAAATGAAAGGGAAAGAGAAAAAGGAAAGGGAAACAAAAAAAGAAAGAAAAAGAGAAGCTATTCCAGACCCAAAGGACCCTTCCAGGCCAACACCTAATAGGTTTTCTCCTGTTATATTAGCACTAGACAATCAAACTGTTCAGCACAAGGTTATTTCCCTCTAGGATAGACCAGTGACCTGGTGAATGCATAAGAAGATCTAACAAACATGTTATTGTGTTCCTGAAGGCTGCAGGATCACCAACAGCTCGTGCTGGTC
Organism: Corvus cornix cornix; assembly: GCF_000738735.6. Taxonomy (NCBI): domain Eukaryota; kingdom Metazoa; phylum Chordata; class Aves; order Passeriformes; family Corvidae; genus Corvus; species Corvus cornix. The sequence continues at coordinate 4,150,680 of NC_046344.1, read as the reverse complement.
TCTGATGGCCTCGTGCTGCTGGGCATGATGGGTTTGGAATGAGACAAACTGGATGTCTCAGCTGAGGGAAGTCATCCCAAGCTCTGTCTTTTGTCCCAGGGAGGAAGGGTCCCCATTCCCGGGCCAGCCTCAGCCGTGTGGCAGTTCTCTCCCAGCTCACCTGGGCAGACACGTGGCTTTGCTGGGCTTCCCAATGCGCTGTTGCCAGCTGCCATGGAACAGCTGCCACTTGGCCCCCTGAGAGGTTTCCTCATGCCGGCATCCAATCCTCCACCACCTCGCAAAACGTTGTGGAAACAAACACACATCCTACCCACAGCATCCACCAGTCACTGCCACAGCCCCTCCTGCCTGCACTGGGGACACGTGTGCTGTGCACTGAGTGATCTGCTGCCCAGCTGCACTGCGGGGCCCAAACCCCAGCCAGTGTCACGGCCAAAAAGTGGCTTTCAGTTATGTAAATGGAATTGTTTTTTCTCTCGCAGCTCATGCCCACCAGGTACAGTTTCGTCAGTCACTAATTAAGCAAAATCATGTATTTCCTTCCTTCAGGCAGGGCTCCTTACATCCTTATACCTTTGCCTGAATATCCCCTACTTTCCTCTACAGATTTAATTTCCTTAACCTTTTGTCCTGTAACTCCTCCCTGCAACTTCCCATGCTGGTGCCTTATTGCCATGCCCCAGTCTAGGTGGGATTCCTCTGTAGCATCCCCTGTGCTGGACAATGCAAAACGGATCCTGGGTCTTATGCACAGAACCACCAAGTGGTACAACACCTGCCACAGGATCTTCCCTTCCCTTCCCTTCCCTTCCCTTCCCTTCCCTTCCCTTCCCTTCCCTTCCCTTCCCTTCCCTTCCCTTCCCTTCCTTCCCTTCCCTTCCCTTCCCTTCCCTTCCCTTCCCTTCCCTTCCCTTCCCTTCCCTTCCCTTCCCTTCCCTTCCCTTCTCTCTCACACCTCATTTCCTTTGAGAGCTCTGATTTCATCCCACATTCACCATTTCTGTCGTATTCCCGCTCATTACATCTCATTTTAGGCCTCTAGTTTATGAGGATCAAATTATATTACAAAGACTAGAAATGTCCATGTAGTTAAAGCTCTGGGGCTGAGACAGGGGTTTAACTCCCATCCCTGCCACACTCTATTTGTACAGTAAGGTGCTTAGATATGACAGCAATGAGATCCATACCAAATCCCTCTGAGGCTTATTTATGGAGAATGGTAAAGTGCATTTGAACATCTAGTCCCTACAGGTGCAGAGTTGCTCAATCCCACTTTTCCTAGTCCATGTGACTCTTCTGTGGAGTTTAGAAACCTCAGTATCTCCCCAGCCTAGCACTGCTCTGTTGCTAGCATAAATCCCAGCTCCCCTCTACAGCAGCAAGCCTTTTACAGCTCTCTTAAATGACATTACCTTTTCTTTGTATATTTTTGATCCAAAGCACAGGAGAAAGTTAACAGAGGGAAATCAGCATTTTAACTTGGTGATGTGGCAGTTCATAAGCAAGTCAGATTATACATGGGTTTAGATGGTACAGAAATTGGCTAGTGGGAAGAATATTTGCAGGAGTCTTTTCCCAGCTTTGGAATTAGAGAAAATAATCCTACTAAATTAAACAAAAGTGATAATAATATAAGAGAGTGCTTCTTAAACACAACAGCATCCTTCCTTGCCAGCAACATAGAACTCAATGTTTTCAACACACGTATAATGCATTTTTAATGTAAACAGCATGAGGCAAGATTCCAGCATAGGATGTGAAATAGAAATTGTTCAGGAAGGGAGCTGGGGAAATTGCTAACACAGAATGAAACTTTCTCTAAATCCCAAGTTCTGTCTGGGCATTACAGCATTAATACCATTATTGCTGCACACCATGGGTCGCTTATTGCTTTTAATTATGTTAGCAAAATAAGGGATCCTTTCTGGCTGGACTGGATGGACAATATTAAGCCATGCTGGCAAAGCTGGATCAACCTCATTAAGGAGAATTTGGCAAAGGGAGAGATAAGGCTGCACGCTCACCAAGTTGAGGATACTTCAAAGAGAAAAAAGGCTTTTGATAATGGATTTCTCGGGAGTCACAACATGACTGGGCACCTTACTCATCCTGCAGCCAACAGCTACAGAGGGGAAGTCCTCCTGGGAAAAGGCCCTCTGCTTGCCTTGCCACCTCCGCAGCCACGTGATGTAATGGTGCTGCATCATAACCAAATTGTGGGGTGACAAGACTCTGCCCCGTTGTTTTAGCACCCCTGAAACCACAGAGCATGCAGTGAAAGGGCTGTGGCCCCAGGCATGCACAAAAGGGGATGGCAGATCCCTGCAGATCTGCTGCATCCAGTGGTTCCCAGGCTGTATGGACAGCTGGGCTGCACGTTCTCCTGTCTTTGCTCCATTTTGTTTGCATGGAAGACACGGTGAGGGATGAAGGAGCAGGGTTATTATGCATGCAGACAAGAGTGATTAGGGAGAAATGGCAAGGACACTTTGGGGACAACATTAGAATTCAAAATTATTTAGACAAGTTGGATGAAACGGCCCCAAATACTGAGGTGAAATGTGAATGGGAGACAACAGCAAGGCACTGCATTTCAGCAGGAGGCACAGACTGCTCACATCCAGGGTGAGAATGAACTTTTCTTCCAGAAAAGAACTCAGATAATGGCAGTTACAGGGTAATGGTCTGTCCCGCAGCTCTCCTCCACCAGAGGAATGGTTCCTCTCCTTGCATAGCTTAACAAGTGGCAGAGAAGAGATGTTTACCTTGTCTCCCCCTCAGCTTAACTATTCAGTTCTTAAGGCCTTTAAAAGATAACCTTCTGAGGAAGGAAACAGTCTGTGCTCCACAGCTGCAGCAGACAGGACAAGATGACACGGGTTTAAATTGCAGTGAGAGTAAATCAGGTTAGACACGGAGGACTGTTTACAGGGTCTGGAGCAGACAACTTTGGGATGCTGGGGAGTCTCCATGTCGAGAGTTATAAACTTTTCTTTCCTGTTAGTCTACAGGTTTTTCTCCCTTCTGTGATGTCTAAAATGCCATCTGTGTGGCAAAGGAATTTGGGAATTTTACCCATCCTTGAGGAGTGATGCTTGTCTGGGTTTCCCTGAAGCATTTTCCCTAGCACAAGGGAGGCAAGGCCACCTCATCATCCTATGTACTAGCACTGCCCTGAATATTGGGAAAAGATAGAAGTGATGCTATTTTTGAAGGCAGTATTGAATATAAATAGACATGGCAAGGTGCCAGCTTCAAAACAGAACTGTCTGCAATAGAGCTGGGCAAGGCACTCAAAGAGTCTTTTGAAAAATCCATTAAGGCTCCATCAAAACAAGGAGCTTTTCAGGATGACAGACACATAGGTGCCTCCTTCAGCTCATTCATTGAAATAGAAAAATCAGGCATGTTTTCTCCTTATTTCCTTTCATTCAGATTCAGCCCCTTCAGAGGAAAAAAAAAAAGTAAATTAAAGTTTCTGTTGCGGAGAAGAAGGCAGCAGTGTTTCAAGTTTTAACAGATCTTCTACTGATCAGGCTTAAATCAGATCTTCTACTGATCAGGCTTAAATCAGCTGCACACTGCCTGCAGTCAAACTCTCGGCTCCGCTGCACTGCTGCTGACATGGAAAGGACTTAGCAGGCAAGCAGAGAGCTCCTGAGTCTGCAACCCTCATCCGGTGCTCAAAGCTTCAATATGCAGAAACTTTCAAGACTGAAAAGCCCAGGCTTTTGCCTTTCCACTGGTAGGTCTTTGAACACCTCTGGGTCTTTGTAATAGGAGCATCTGCTTCATCATTTCAATTTCTGCATGAGTCACAGTTCCCCTCATGTACTACTTTTCCTTTCCCACTCTGCCTCAGAGATAAGAATTCAGTGTCCCAGAGCAGAGATTTGAGAAACGTCAGGCAGTGGATGCATGTCCAGAAAAAAATGAATCTTATCTATGACAAAGAGGGAAAAGGAAGGGGGCGAAATGTGTTTGTAGTAAAATTGTTAAGAGACCAAATCTGTGCTTCCTTAGGAAGTTCCTGGGTTGTAAAGCACCAATTAACGTGCACATGATGTGAAATATGAATAGGCCAGGGCTTTGAGTCATCCCCCAGAGCAAACCAAGTGAAGAGCTTGAGTCGGCAACACAAGCAGCAATTTGAAGAGGGAAGAGGGAAGAGGGAAGAGGGAAGAGGGAAGAGGGAAGAGGGAAGAGGGAAGAGGGAAGCCTTTCATTTGAACTGGATGTGCCTCCAGCCACAGCAGAGGGACAGAGGAAGTAATACAAGTTAGGAAGTGCCAAGACACAGAGATGTGAGAAAAGGGCGCCTGGAGTCTGCCCTGGCCATATGCCAGGTGACAGCCCCAGGTCCTCACAATTATTTCCATCATGAATCCAACAACCACTGCAAATTTGCACACATAAGCAAGAACCTCAAATTCCAAAGGAACAATACACACTTCAGCTGTGGATCCCCGAGCACTGGGTCACACTAATCAACCAACTCACGCAGTGCCTCTGGCAGCAGAGTATTTTTAAAATATTTTAGGAGACAGGACAAGGATCAAGTTGTTGAGAAAGCCACCAGAACTGATAATTTGATTCTTTAGAAGATGCTTGTTCTACATTACTTCAGCTGAATGCTGGGGACGTGAGGAGACAGATGGGTGAAACGTCCTTGGTTGTGACCTCCAACTGTCCCAGGCAAGACAGCCCTCGTGCCCCTTGATTGATATTTGGGACCCAGCAGAGTTGGTGCTCAGATGCTGAGGACAAATCAAAGCCATTTTTGGTGCACTCTCTATTTACAGCTGCAGCAGAACCAAATCCATCAAACGGGAAGAGGAGTTCAGTTGTCATTGTCACATCCTGGAGGAAGACTGGGCCAACTCAATTAGAAGACATACATGAGTATTGATTATTGCCAAGTACAAATTATCTCTTCCTCTCAACTATGAGGTATACTGTTAGTTTATTTTCCCCCTCCAGGTTATTCTTAATTTCAAAATAACGTGATTGTTGTTGTTCCCAATGTACAATACAAATTGACAATATAATATAGCTTGTATTACCACAATCCCTACTGGCCTCTGATGAGTTAGTAACTCAGACATTTGATTTTCTCATATTTTTTTTCCCTTTTTTGCTTGTGGATTCCAAGTACTCTGAAAATACATTTCTTGTTTACGTTCAAAGCAAAGCCACCTCACAGCCATAGGATGTCTGAAAGATCTTTCTTGCCCTTCGACTCTACTATAGAGGGGGCTTGCTCTGTTCCAAAGATCTCACCTTGTAATTGCAGCCATCAGTCACTTATTCCCAGTGAAACTTACATCCAGGGCATCAGTGTGGGGTGAGGGCAGGTTCCTGGGAGACAACCCTCTCTGTATTCTGGGACAACTATTTTGGAGGGGACAGTAGAGGCTGTGAGCTCACTACCTCAGCTTACAGGCTGGGACTGAGCAAGGAATGGATGTAGCAAGCTATGGTCTCCCAGGATAAATGAAGCGTGAGATCCCACCAAACACATCTCCTACAGACCTGTTTCTTCAAGTGTGAGTCCATCATCCCTGCCTCTGGAAATAAAGCCATTGGAGCGCTTTGCTATAAATTCATGAGCCTAAAAAAGAGTCTCCCTCATCTGAAAGTGGAGATCTCATGGTCCTGTACAAACCAAACAGAAAAGTCCAACTTTCTGCACAAGCATCATCACTCTCCTGCCCTTACAGGGGAGTCTGGGAGCCCAGCATCTCCCAAACCTGCAGTTTCCTGCATGGAACTGGCAAAATGCACTGACTGCATTGAATAAGCCTAGGGACTCAGAGGTCCCATGATCTCACCAGGAGATATTAAAATTCTTCATCTTCCTCTCGCCTGATGAAAGAGGGATGAACTGTGCTTGGGCCAGTTAGAAATTAAACTATTTCCAGTGTATAACATCTATTGCTCTCCTTGGGGATGACTCAGGATGTGAGCTACACATTTCTGGTGGAATGGTACTGGAGAGGAGAGCAGGGCCAGCACTTCAACTCTGGATTTATGGATATCATCAGAAAAGTTTTATTGGATACATATTTTGCATCCCTCTCTCTGGAGGATCTTGCTTACTTTCATAGTAGTTTTGTTCTCCTGCTTTCAGTAACTGATTTTATACATGTATGTATACACAGGGGATTCGGGTAAGAATTCCTCAAAGTATGGAGAAACACTGGGTGTTTCCTACTTTATATAAGGAAGCAACATGGAACTCCAGCCTTGACTGAAAGTCCAAAGGGGCTGGAGTGTGTCTGGTCCTTCCACCTGTTACCACATCACATCTTCCTCCTCTAAAGGAGAACTGCCCTGCACTTGCCTTGAGCAAAGGCCATCTGCCTTTTTCTTCTGGCTCCCCAACAAGATGCGCTGCTTTCTCCATTTAAGTCACCTGTCAAGGGCACCGGAGTGCCCCCCTTGAGGGCTAATCCCACTGGTGACCCCCCCCAAGGAGCACTGGGTTGTATTTCAGAGAGTGTAAGTCTTCAGCACGTGGCCTCAAAAGCCTTCCTGCCAAGCCCTGAGCCCAGCTTTCCCCAGGGACAGTGTGCACATGGTGGCATGACTGATACATGGGATCACTGTGTAGCTAAAGACAAAACCCGTGAGCATTCAGATGCACCAGAGAGTAAGTCAGTACCAGTCCTGGTTTAGCACCTTGGCCGAGGTACCACATGCCCTCATTGGAGTGTGTTGTCCTTTCTCCAAAAGGTGAGACATCCTAAGATTTTCACCCAAATAGGGAAAAAGGAAGAAATATTTTAAAGGTTTTCACAAAACCAGCATGTCCTGCAGCTAGTTTGGGTTAATCGAATGTTTTCTTTTGCTTACTTTTCCCATGTAAGATAAAATGTGGATAAAAAATCGACATGAAATTACTGCAATTTTGTTTGAAAAACCATCAAAGCAGAACACTGTAACCTAAAAGTTACTTTCGAAAAGGGAATGATCAAACAATATGGCCTGATGTGTCAAAATAACATTTCCAACAAAAATTCCTTTAACAACATTTTCTCAAAAGCTCTTCATTGCACCATTCCTAAAAGGACCATTCCTAGTAATAGCATGAAGAGATCACCCAGGAATTTTCTCCTCTTACGCTCCCTTTTAAGGCAGTGACAACATGCATTGGTCTCTCCTTCTCTCTTCATGTGCTGTCTTTGAGACTTTTAGTCTTTTGTACCAAGTCTTGTTATTAATGTTGGCCAGGGAGAGCAGGTGCGTGAGATGCACAGCACCACAGACCCTGCACAGCTGTATCGTATTTGCCTGCAATAATGGGGTATTACCCCAGCCCTATGCCCTAGGGTATATCACCGTGTCCCACAGCAGTAGGGAGGAGGAGGAGAGAAGATACAGCAGGCAGGAATTGTGCAGCAAGATTGATTTATTTAATTATTTTACAAACTCTTTCATAGACTTTTTTTCTTCATAGTCTAATTGGACAAAGAATTAGCCACCCCTTGGGGGTGATTGGCTAAAATCCTAAAACATCCATTGTCAAAATATTTTCCTACTGCACTATTAACAAGACTTTTCAAGGCTGCAGGTGTTTGGTTGTTTACTGAACTCTGCTACCTCTTCTGTGAGAGAGAAAAGTCTCTCACGGGCTTAGAAAATAGCAAGAAAATCCTCGCTAGCAGCATTTTTGTATCTACAACGGGGGACTGGCTGGACTGACACTGATGTCCCCAAGACAGCGGTGATCTTTCAGAAGGAAAGCCAGCCCCACATGAAGGTCACACCCCATGTTTTGCCCCATTCATATTGGTCCAACATGCTTCTGTTTGCTGCTGTGAATGTACAGAGCAGATATGTAGATAAGAGGGTGTGTGCTCATACACTTGCCAGCAGAGCATTGAGATGTCCAGCACGTAGTAGAAATATATATAGGAGATGATCGTTGGAGCATGATTGTGTGATCCCTCAGCCCAAGATAGTACATGCTGAACTCTGTCCACACGAGTGGGCTGGTGCAGACCTGAACAGAGCATAATGAATTCTCTTCTTCATCATGCAGGTGTCACTTCTCCTGACTCAGATTCAATTACACTCGTGGAGCTGATTGCAGATTTCAGCCTACTCTTGCATATCAAGCACATATTCAATGTTCCAGGGACTCAATGAAACAAAAATTCAGCACGTGGTCTTCCTTACAGCCCCTGAGGCTTGTTCATCCCTTGTGGAGCCACGTAAAGAATGAGTTTGGCCTATTTTGTCAGATGCAGGGATTTCTGTGGGATAGTATGTTCAATCCTTTATGTCAGGTCATCTATCTCTTCTCAGCAAAATGTATCTGTGAATACTTCTCTGTTTGCTGTTTTTTTTAAAATGCAGAATTATATAATAACTCTCAAACTGTAGGAGAGGGCAATAAAAATGTTTAATTTAAAAGTTTAACTAGTCAAAGCAAGGTTAGGGAAGGCACTGAGCATCTCAGGCACTGGTCAACCTATAAATGAAAAATTATGAAGACGGGAAAAAGGAATATTAAATGAAGTATATTCTTAGAGGAATCATATCTTGGCTCATATACAAGTCCTCAGTGCTGCAGGAAGGGAATGGGAAGACTGAGCTGGAGGAAAAGGGACAATCTGTGTCTTTTCATAGAAAACAAGGGAAAACATCAGTGGAGCTTGGTAAATGGAAAATAGCTCCACTTACAAAACAGCTTAAGTCACATTCATACCACATAACAGCAGTAATGTGTTTTGCCCTCAAAAAAAAATAGCAAAGCAAGTCTCAAGCTCACATACAGCTTATCCATGCATGGAGCTGACACACAGCCCTGTAAGGATTGTTCCCATTGCATGGAGCTCCTGCCTCATCGTAAAGAAGGAGTTGTAGTGTCAGGAGAGCACCCAGAGATGGAGCTGCACACTACTCTTTCTCCTCCAGGCAGGGATACACATGTATCCCAAGGGATACATTCCCTTGGGAACACACACTGGCTGTTCGTAGCGCCCTTCATAATTCATGGCAAGTTGCCTCAACATCCTCCCTGGCTGCCTTCCTTTCCCCCGTGCAGGCATGTGGGACCCGGGATCCGAGCAAGAGCCATCACCTCCTGCCGCAGGCTGGGGACAAGGATGGCTACAGACACACCAGTCCTGCTGTCTCCAGCTTCTCTGTGGGAGCTGATGCTGTAAGATCCATGTTGCATTGCTGTGTAGAAAAGCAGAAACTCCTCTCCAAAGCTCTACCATGTCTTCCAAGTCAACAGCAAATAAACTTCTGTAAAGAATGCTGAGTTGTAATGCTGGTCCCAGCTGGTTTGGGGAACACTGTTCTGTTGGAAACCATATTTCATGGTCTGTAACTGCGACAGGGTTTTCTGAAGATGGCCAAGCATGTGGGAACATTTCTCACTCCCTTGAAGCTAATGGTTGCTCCTCAGCACAGATTTACAATTTAATAGAAAAAGAATGAGAGAAAGAGAAAAAAATTTTGATTAAAGCTACTCTTAATCATCAAAGCTTTAGCTGGAAACCATCTGGTTTTGCCAGCCCAAGCCATAACATGTATTGGAGGACTGACAGTAGAAACATCCAGGAAGGAGAAAAAAACAAGAATGGGGCAAATGATGGTCTCACTTGCTCAGGAACAACTCCATGACATAAATAACTACTCCACATTTATGTGGCTGCAGAAGCTCAGCTTGTCCCAGTACCTTCTTGACATTCAACATTTGTCCTGCCTTCTAATCTTCAGGAACTTTCCCCCAGCAAGTCTCCCATCACGCTCCTATTTGTACTGTTTGTATGATATATCAGGAAACATCTCTAAAAAGAGATATCAGTCTGTGGCATGGAATTCTCTCTGGGAAGTAATCTGTGCTGTAGGCTGCGTAGGGGAGATCTGTTACCACTCATGAGCTGTCCCATTCAAAAACTGCTGAAGCAAAGAGCAAAAATTCTCTGAGTCAACCCTGAATCAAAGTCCCAGCCAACATCAGGAAGCCCTTTTCTGTTAGAAGAGCCTCTTTTCAATTAAGACTTTCATCCAAGGTTATCCGAACACTTGCAATCAAATGGCATTTTGTGCTAACATTAATCCTGGTATCCTGGCCACATTCCAGTTCGAGTAACAACATTCTGCCTACCTAAATTCCTCCAGAGGTTTCAGTAGGATGGAATTTTCTTCTTCCTTTTTGTCTTCCATTTCTGGGTAGTTAATTCTGGACAGTGCAAAAGACTGACCATGTTCCAACCCAGCACTGGCAGCACCTCCATCAGGAGGAAAGTAGATCTTGAAGTGAGAAGGACCAAAATCCTGCACGAAAATACGTAATTAATAATAAATGGCTTTTAAAACACTTCTGTGCTTTTCTTTTAAATTCTGGTATCAGCGAAAATGTAGAGCTGGAATACTACTGACATCTCTGAGAAAGTTTATCAGCAATCCCAGCAACCAGAACAGAGAAGTGCCTTTTAAGTTGTAATCAATATACCTGTGACACAAATGAAAGGGAGATGTTACATAAGGACTTTTTTCCACTGGAGAGAGCCCTGACAGCCAGTTATTGCACTGAGGAAAGGAAGTCACCCAGATGGACTCTCCGTCACACTAATGAAGCCATCTCATAACTGAAACAGAGACCTCATGTATCTGCTGTGACACTCAGCAAATCTGGGCATGAATAAATAACCGAAGTCCAATTGAATTAACCTCCAGCTGATCAGCCCTACTAAACAAATTATCCTAAACTCTGAACAAGATTAGAAGGACTGGCACAGGCCAGAATCATGTGGCAGGAGTGTTAATTCAGTTTAACAAGTTTAAACCTAATCCTCCAGTGTTCTCAGATCTCAGGGTTTCAGGGCAAACTAGTTCCAAAATGCTCTTGGAAGGGTTAGAAAAGGAGGCTCACGTGAAGTTCAGAACAAAAACATGAGCTCAGCCTAGAGTCACCTAAAGATACAGAAGAAGAATTGTAAATGCTGAGCAAAGAAGGATTTAGGCAGAGCATTTCTTACAGAGACAGAAGAGAACAGGAAAAAGACATTGATTTCCTCATGGAATATTCCAATCTCATTTCCAGGATGAAACTTAAAAAGTTGATAGCATATCTGCCTTTCTTAATTATCATGTTTCTTGTGCAGAAACAGGAGATAAGCACCTATGAAATAAGGGACAATACCTCATTTTAATGCCATTTTCCCCAGTATATAATTGTATTTTCTTCTAAGAGTACATTTGTACAGTCCATCAAAAGCACAATTAAATTATCACAAACTTCAGCTCATTACTTAGAATGGCACTAACAAACAATTTCAGTACTTGTTTCTTTTTATGTTGATTCATAAAAGAATTTATGTGGTCAGTTAAAATTAACTTTGAACTTCAACTTTAACAGACTCAATATTTTTCAGGGCTTTGAAATATTAAATCTGCTTCCAAGAGGAAATATTTATTTGATTACTCTCTAGGCACAGGGGGGGATGTAGTAAACTCTACAAGTTTTCTGAAATGGAGATAACCAGGATTTGAAACACTTCTAAAAACAAATTCCTGCAGTATATGGACATGCCTCACAAAATCTTTCAAAAAGCAATATTCTTCACAAATATATTTCCAATCTTCTGTCATAGGTAAGTCCTTCAATACAGCTCCCAGTTTCCTAAAATCTCACACCTTTTCAGTGAGTCTGCTTAGTACAAGCAGATGAAGACAGAAAGCTGAGAGTCTCTACAGCCCACGAAAGGACACCTGCCTGCACTCTCCTGCCTTCTCATGAAACGTCATTTATACAGGTCTGACTTGGATTCTTTACTGAGACTTACAGCATAAGTTTGGTTCTATGTGCTAAACTTAAGCACCAGAGAGGATGATAATTTTGACTAGATGGCAAAAAAATTTAATGTATCAAAAAAGAGACATTCAGACACCAGGCATCTCCACCATCTTCAACATCTTCAACACCTATAAAGAACTTAAAAATCAGATGAGGCCAATCTTCACCTAATATTCAGAAGTAATTCATAATATCCAGAAATCATTTTGGTATTGTTTCATTGACAAGGCGTTGTTGCCCATTTTGTTGAGAACTGCCTGAATGCTTCCACATATTTGAGTGTTGCAAAATTAATACCTCCTGTAATTCTGAAACTTTTGTTACACAACACTCAAAATGGAATCATGACTTGTCTACTGTGTACTTTGCTGTTATTTATGCAGCATAAAAATGTATTACTGCAGCCCTAAGCCCTAGGGTATATCACCGTGTCCCACAGCAGTAGGGAGGAGGACGAGAGAAGATCCAGCAGGCAGGAATTGTGCAGCAAGATTGATTTATTTAATTATTTTACAAACTCTTTTATAGACTTTTTTCTTCATAGTCTAATTGGACAAAGAATCAGCCACCCCTTGGGGGTGATTGGCTAAAATCCTAAAACATCCATTGTCAAAATATTTTCTTACTGCACTATTAACAAGACTTTTCAAGGCTGCAGGTGTTTGGTTGTTTACTGAACTCTGCTACCTCTTCTGTGAGAGAGAAAAGTCTCTCACGGGCTTAGAAAATAGCAAGAAAATCCTCGCTAGCAGCATTTTTGTATCCAAATAAATGCAAGGTAAATATTTATTCTCATTTTCCACTGTGTGCATTGACTGATATCTCCAAAAGTTAACAGCAGCATTATGAACTGCAAATGATGACACATTGTCAAAGTTGAAACCATTTGGTTAGATGCCTCTTACATTTTCAAATATTCCCAATGCAATTTCATAACTGTCTTGAACATAATGAGGCAATGGATTTTCCCTCTTTCAACTATGTAACAATGAACAACTATTAGAACCACTTTATTATTTCCAGAGTTTGAGGGATCAGTGGCCACAGAGAAAGTACGCCCTTTTCAACCAAGTTTTTAATTGTTTTCTCACTTGAAAGAGGAGCTAATTTATTACTGGCAGCACAGAAGGCATTTGTCTCATCAAGATGTATCATTTTAACTGTGGGTGAATCTAGACAACAACACTACTTAATTTGCTGTCACAATTAAGTGATTTACAGGACTGACTATACTATTAGCATCATACTAATACTCTGACATTCTCGTTACTTCTGCAAGAGCCATGGCGTTATTTTCTGTGTTTCACACTTCTCAGGAACAGAGAGGTATGAGCTTTACTCTTAGAAGCTATACCACAATAATTTTTACAATCCATTTGCATGTTGTCTTTCATCTGACAGACCACCACAAGCACCTGAAAATCTCCTGCATGAACTATAGTGAGCTTTAAGGCAATTACTGCTGTCTTTACTGATCCATGGAAATAATTCCTTCAGCCACTGCAGCAATACAAAGCCTCTGCTGCTCACAGGGTAGATCTGCTGATGGATGATACCATCCACAGGCGCTGTCATGGTTGTGATCTATGTAGGGCTGTTATTTGACAAATGAAAATTATGTAAACAGTACTCAAACTCAATCTTGCCTCATGATGACTCTGTCTGTTCCATACCCCCTGCCTACAGTGCCCAGAACAGCCAGCTGTTATCTCATGATAAATATCGAGGATAAAATTATCATCAGACAGCACCAGGTTGACTGCATGATGTAATCCTGACTCTTTTAGGTAGCTGGAGCTCTTTTAGCTCTCTTAGGTAGTCTGGAGTGTTTCTGGATGAGTATCTCACACATTTCCAGAATGTCGTTTTCATTTCAATGGTTGTTGAAATAATTTCTGGAGAAATTTTTGCAAAGAAATTTAAGATGTGCTGGTTTAAAGGATACTGAATATATGAAAACTATTGCTGTTTGAAATCAAGCACCCCAGAAACTGTTTTCAGCAAAGTCTTTCTTCAGATATGACTTGCTTCACTCTTGCCAGGCTCTGCAATCTCAGAAGGAGCCCCTTCCCAAAATTCGCCCCCAGCACCAAGGTTGCTCCTTTCTCCTCTCAGCCCCATGGATCTGTAATCCTCCTCCCCCAGCCTGCACAGCAGCTCAGAAAACACCAATGACACAGCACAAAAAAGTCCTACAAGGGCTGGAGTACTCCTCTATTTATAGGTCGCTAAATCTGACTAAAAAAACTTCCACAGAGCGCCAGTCAAATTGCTACCTAGATGTTTCCAGACCCAGCCAGGGCATGCTGGCTTACTGCCATGTTTTTAAATCCTACCCTGTGCATTGAGCTTTCTCAGGAAAATCTGCTAGTGCTCATATGTGGGCAGTTACTATTGACACAAACATTAATGAACATTCCCATATTGCTTCCTTCTAAGCTGCAAGTGCAAGAAACCAAAACAACAGCGTGACCTGACAGTCTCAGGCATGTAAAGACATCCAGCACTTCTAGTTCAGATGTGCAGCTGGGTGCAGCTCACACAGAAAGGGAACAATTTGGGTTTAAGTGTTATGTTTGTTTTTTCTTGTAAGACTGTGGTTTTTGCTGGCTGAATTCAACACTGGGAAAAAAAAAACATTTCATCAACAACAAAATAGGTTGGAGTGGTTCTGCAATGCCTAATGGATTGGCTGAGCCCTCCTCTTACACAATCAATGGAGTAAGAGATGTTCCATACAATAAGAGCCACGGGGACAACTTCAGAACAAAGCAAACCTCTTAGAATTGTCTCTCAGAATAAGAACTGATAATCTTGTTATCCTAAGGAACACAGAAAAGGGACCAACACACAACAGAGCCAGAATCCCCTCATCTTCCTTCAAGATACAAGCACATAAACTGAGAGCCTCAGAGCTTTAACTCTCATATGCTATTCAGGTATCACCTAATCCTGGACACATCTGAACTCCTCAGCAGCTCACACTCCAGCCTCAGGCTCCTCTGCACACCTGATGTCCCATTTCTGCTCATGTGCAGAAGGGGCTGCGCTGTGGTCATGTTAAGCAGGCTCATTCTAGAGGAACTCTAGAAACCCAGAGATAAATCAGCCAACTTCAGGTGCAGCAGGGGTGACTCCTGACTGCAGACAGCTGGGTTCAAAGCCATGTTTCCACTCTGCACCGAAGGCCAAGGCCTCTCTCCACTGACTGCAGAGAGCCAGCCAGGGAGACCCAACTGCTGGGGCTAAACAACCCTAGGTGTGCTCCTCTCCCTGCCTCCCCCAGGGCCTCAACTCACATTTTCTGAACACCGTATCTGACAGACTCTAATTAATTGCAGTGGGGATGGCTTGAAAGGAGAAATCCAGGAGGTGAATTTCTGCCATTCCTCCTACTACTTTTACAATGGCCCCATAGAGAAAGCCCTCACACAGCCCCACACCACCCACACCCCCGACCTTGCTGTGACAGTAATAAGGGGAAGAGGAGCACTCTGATATTGTCTGGCCCAAGGAATGTACTCACAGGCAGCTCCACTTCATGTACCTGATTTATAACAAGGGTCAAAATAATTCCCAAGCAGCTCCTGCATCAGGGAGCAAACTAATTCCTTTCCTCTCTCCTTGGCTGCGCAGCCCAGAGCCCAGGTGCACCTGAGGTTCCAGCTCACAGTCTATATTCTGCATCATAAAAGATACAAGAGAGAAATCTAAACTAGAGAAGTAATAACCTGTAAACTAATAAACCAACCCAGCACTTTGACAGTGAGGCACTCCCCAGAGCAGGGATTATTAATGGATGTCCTGAAAAACTGTGTGTCTGTGTTTGAGAGAAGTGGGAAACATTTCTGATGCTCTGTGGATCTCACGCATTTGTTCTTATGAAATCAGTTCAGATAAATGCAAAGACTAGTATTAAAGCAGCCCCTTTCCAATCTACACACACAGAGGCACTTAAGCAGTTTTAAAAAAAAAAGCAGTACAAAACTGCTCGAATAAATAATAATAAAGGTACAAAGCTGCAATATTAGGAGTAGTTTTGCTTGTCAAAGTATGGGGCTGCACAGTCATTGATTTTCTCTTATAATTGAGATAGTGACATGCACGACTTATGTTTCTTCAGCAGTGAGTGCATGGGAATGGAAGAAGGGATCGCGAAATCCTGCAGAATCTCCAGCTGAGGATTTGATGGCTCTGAACCGCTGTCAGTCTCGATTCTTTATTTCCCTCGAACCATAAAATGGGTTATATTAACAATCTGTTATGTTGAAAGACAGTTTATGAAGCTAAATGCAATAACGTTTGTGATGTGATTAAGGATCTGTGGAGGAAAAGTGTTACAGAAACCAGGAGTGAGTATGGATACAGATCCTTCTCAGCCAGAAAATGCTGGGAAGCAGATGACAGGCAGACAGACCCCCTCAGGAAGGGTCCCATCACCTGTCAGGTGTGTATTCTCAAACCCCCATTCCCTGCCTCAGTCACACAGACAACAGGAGTCCTCTCCTTAGTTCATTTCTTTAATGTATACACTTTCAGTGATGAAGATTCCGTGCTCAGTTACCTCAGTTTGCTGCATCCCACCTCAGCTAAATGCCAAAATGAGAAATCCAATTGACTGAAACTATGAAAGACAACATTTTTTTGTCCCAAAAGAATGCAAAACAGCAAAGAATGGTGTTTCCATGTAAATCTGAACTACAGTGGACTCTCTCTGTCCTCCTGTCCTGTAAAAAATAAAATGAAGTCTGGCAAGGATGGCAGGAAGAATCCAGTCCTTTGTGTCCTGAAGTAAAGTTACTCTCTGGAGAAGGCAGAGCAGGAATAAACTTCTCTATGAGTCAGGAGGTTTTACTGACAATAGCTGCTATTATCTCTGTCAAACAGGCAAAGCCTCGAGTGATTGTGGTAAGCAAGAAAAAGGAATGCTGTTTATTCAGTGCTGGAAAACAGACTATTTGCCAGACTGCAAAGAGTACCGAAAAGGTATCAAGTCTCTCTGTTTGAATTAACCACAAAAATAACCTGCTGAATTAAGAAGCTTTTCCACGGACCTCTGCTGCTCTCTAACGGTGCCTTTAAGAATTCTCAGCACAAAGTCTATGTTCTCTTCCTGTAATCAAGATTTGGTAAAACTTTTCATGCAAAACAAACTAAAGAAGTATTCATGAGGTCCTTAAGAGATGTCACCAGAACAGATAACCCACAGGTCAGGTAGCTATTGCTGCACCCGTGGTCAAGATATTTGCAGTGTGATGAGAATGCCAATAAAGGACAGCTAAAATATGGGAATGAAGGTTTTGATTATAATTTAGATGCAGCAATTGCAGGAGCCTGGGAGGTTGCAAACCTCTGAGAAATGCCAATTTTCAGGTCTTTGTATAAATTAGAATACAAAATTTTTATTCATGAGTACCAGTATTTCCAAGAAAAAAAAATAGCACTGTATTAAATAGAAACTAATGTTTGCATCTGGGACAGACACGTTTGGTTTCATGCTCCTCACACAGATGTCTTTATTTTATCCCCCAGTACAGCTCCTTCGGGCATCTGCCAATGCTTCCTCAGGCAGTGGCAAGGCTGCTTCCACGACCAAAACCAGCCTCGTTTTCATGGAATCACAGAATGGTTTGGGTTGGAGAAGACCTTAAAGCTCATCTCGTTTCACCCTGTGCGGGCAGGGACACCTTCCACTATCCCAGGCTGCTCCAAGCCCTGTCCAGCCTGGCCTTGGACACTTCCAGGGATGGGGCAAACGCAGTTTCTCTGCACAACCTGTGCCAGGGCCTCACCACCCTCACAGGAAAGTTCTTCCTAATATCCAATATAAACTTCCTCTCTTTTATTTTAAAATCATTCACCTTGTCCTAGCTCTGTCTGCCTAAGTAAAACGTTGCTCTCCCTGTTTTACACAAGCCCCCTTTATAAACCGCTTTTATTTAGACGGGCAAGTATGCTCGGGAGCTTACAGCGTGGCCTAACAACACCCAGTAGTGGGAGCGACCGCATCCCATGGGGAAACGGAGGGGAAAAGAAAAACAACAATATTCACATCCCTTCTCGGGCCCCCAGGGTCACCTGTCCCCTCACGGCGCCGGGGGGTTCTGCCCTGTGACTCCTCCCCACCTCACGGTGTGAAACGGGGAGAAACCAGGCGTGGAGACCGGATAGGGGGAAGGGGTTCATTCCCGGGAGAAGGGGATCATCCCCGGGACAAGGGAATCATCCCCGGGACACGGGAATCATCCCCGGGACACGGGAATCATCCCCGGGAGAAGGGACCGGGTGCGGCAGCACTGCCTGGGGCCGGCGAGGGACCACGGCCGTGAGGAGAGCGGCGCGGGGGGGGCTGGAGATGGCGCCTTCCCGCGCCCGAGCGCGGCGGGTAATGGCGGCGGCGCTGAGGGAAGGGGAGGGGACGGGCTCGTGAGGGCAGCGGCTGCCCTGCGCCATCGCCCCCCGCCGGCTGCCGGAGGGAGGGAGGGAGGGAAGGGAAGGGAAAGGAAAAGAAAGGAGCCGCTTCCGCCACGGCGGGGCGGGCCTGGGCAGAGAGCGGCGGCGCGGCGGGCCGGCAAGGGTAGGGGCGGTGAGGGCGGCTGGACGGGGGGGTGGCTGTCTCCTTGTCTCCCTCAGGAAAAGCCTGGTGGAGCTGGGGTGGAAATCAGGGCTCGGGGTTTCCCCTTCGGTACCAGCTACCCTCGTTAGCGGGGACCCTATCGGGGGGGCATTGATGCCATCGCTGCGGGGCTGCGAAATCCTCCCCACTCAGGGATTCGGGTGTGCACCGCTGGCCTGCGGACACCCACCTCCGGATGCTCCTGTGCGCTGAAATTAACTTAACCGTGGGTATTTCAAATTATGGGAAGGATTCGGTCTTTGTGTAGCCCGTAGCGCATGTTTTTAATGTTGTTTTACTGTTGTTGTCGTTTTTGTTCTTTTTCGGAAGCGATGGAGGCGAGTCCCATCGTGACGTCCAAGCAGCGAGAGGAGGTGGTGCACGGGGTGCCGACGGAGGTGGTGTGCACGGCCTTCTCCAATTCGGTCCTCGTGGTGGTCACACAGTACGGCAAGATGGGGACCATCGTCTACGTGGACCCCAACACCATCGGCGACAACGTGGGCAGGCCCTCGCTCACCACGAAGGTGCTGCTGGGGAAGGATGAGGTGAGAGCGGATGCGAAGCGCAGAGGCAGCAAGGATAAGGGGGAAATGTGGTAGGTGGGGCTGTGCAAGTTGCCAGGGAGTTGATGAATCACAGCAGTTAAGCAGTGTTTGAACAGTGATAAGATTAATTTTAAAATGAGGAAAGAGGGGCTCATCAGAAAAATATGCGCGCTCATCTGCTCTTGGGCATAAAAGTTTAACTAACCGTGAGTGGTTTGGGGATCTGTTACTTTGTGTCCTACAGGATATGGATTGCTTCTGCGTGTTTATGGAAAGTTAGATAAAGCTCTGTTGATTTAAGGGTTGCAAGATTAAATATGCAGCCATTGATAACCTTTTTGGGTTTCTGTTCCAGTGAGTTTGTTTTCCTTTTCAGGTCTGTTTTCCCACCCCCATCCTCCTCAGTCTATGCCAGCCCCATAATGGACTTTAGTTGCCCACTCCCAAGTGTGCCTGCCAGCACCTTCCCTTGATAAAGTTTAATTTGTTTTGCTTCAACAAAATGAGGTTTTTATCGACCATTTCACAAAGCTAGAGAGAAAGCAGAAGAAAATGTGTTTCTCAAAGCGCCAACTGGTCAAACATTAAAACAGAAACTTACAGAGCTACAAGATTATGAGGCTTTCCATCAGGGTTGAAGCTATCAAATATTACTTGCTAGAAAAGCTGTAGCAACACAAGTTCCTGATTCTATCCATGACTTCCCCTTGTGGAGTTCTTTCTCTTGAGCAATAGCCTTCCCTTTCTGGATGGGAGATATTTTGCTTTATCTACTGTGATATCTGCTAAGTCTGACAACCTCCACACCCAAGCTGATTTTATGTTATATTTGGAAATGGGAAGTGCTATGTTTACTTCGTTACAATCTATTTTAAAATAATTTTAACTAAGTTAACCAATCTAAACTTCAAGAAAAGGCTTTCACTAGTTTGCTGTTTTCCTACTTGTCACTGCTAACATCCTTCTTTGGGATGGTGCACACTTCCAAACAGCAGTGGCAGCTAAAATCAAGCAAACTCATCCTTCTGACAGATACACAGCTGTGGGTATAAATAAAACCTCAACAAGCTGGATGGTTCAAAGCTGTGCTGGGTGAGACTGCACATTAGGAAACTTTTCTGTACCAAGAGGGTGGTCAGACACTGGAACAAGCTTGAGGTGGTCGATGCTCTGAGCCTGTCAGTGTATAAGAGCCATCTGGACAATGCCCTGAATAATGTTTTAACCTGGGGCTCTGAGTTGGTCAGGCAGTTGGACTAGATGTTGTTGTAGGTCCCTTCCAAGTGAAATTGTCAATGCTGTTCTAATCTATCCTTGTTAAAGAAACCTCATGGGAAGGGCTATATCCCTTTTCTTGCCTCCTTCAGCCTCACTACTTATTTCTGATTTTCATTATTCTATTAAAATGAAAAACAATGTCTGTTACACCAGGCATACAAAAATTGTGTACATAACACCATTTGGGGGTCTCTAGGAATGGCAAAAATAACAGCTTTTTTCCAGAGTTTGTCAGTGGAACATCCCCTCTTCAGAACAAGTTTTTAAACAAAAAAACTGTACTTGCAAACTTCTTCAGAAACCTGGCTGTGAAGGAAATAAAGGCATTTTCATCCACAGCATTTCATGTAATTCAATTCTGGTGCCATAGTTCAGGTGGGAGGATTATGGAAGGAAAGATTCTCTGTACTGAGTTTCCAAGTTTTCCAGACAGTGCTGAACTCAATTCAAGTGCAGCTCCAGTAAGGTTGTTTCAGGGTGGTGTGGGTGGCTGTCACACTCACGGCACAAAACTCTTCCCTTTTAAGCTGGTTGAGAAAGTGCTTTCTAAAGTTCCCTGTCCCATGGCTTGGCTTTGCTGACCACGTTGGAACTGCTCAGCAAACAGCAAGTTCAGTCTGAGTCCAGGATCAACAAGTCCTGCACATCGTTCTGGGACTCTTCCTCCCGTAACTCCTGTGGGAGGGCTCTCCCATCTGTAGGAATGTACATCTGTATCCCTTTTCTTTTCAGCCACTCGTTCACGTTTGTGCCAAAAACCTGGTGGCATTTGTGTCGCAGGAAGCTGGGAACAAACCTGTTCTCCTCGCCATGGCTTTAAAGGACAAGACCATGGAAGGAATACAGGCTCTACGAGAAGTGATCCGGAGTTGCCAAGTATGGTGAAGTTGTGCCATCTGGATTCAAGGAAATGATCTTGAGTCCATGACTCATCACCACCTATTTAAAAGGACTAGAAATGAAAATGATGGAATGTCTTTGTGGTGGTTTTGGACGTACTGAGGAATTTCATGAATTTTTCTCTACTGTGTAGAACATTTGTGGGTTTTGTTACTGAGACAGGTTTGCAAGTCCGTATAGACAGTGGTGAGACAAGAGCAATTGTCTCAACATACGAGAGAAGTGTTACTTTTATCCCATTGGGTGGGTCATTTATTTGGGAAAGGGCTCGGCTCTGCACATGTGTCCTGGGGAGCAGCAGATGCCAAGCTCCGTAGCTGCACCGTACCGCAAAGGGGGAACACCCAGTGCAGGGAGAATAAAAGAAACATTGTCAAATCCAATTTTACCTGCTTGCTTTTTTTGCTCTGTGAGAATCACTTCAATTGAAATACAAGCCTTGGTAAAAAAATCAACAATTGTATAATGGGAAAGATTTTCTTGCCTTTTTTAAGGAAATGAGTCCTAGACAGCTGCTTTTGTCCTTATGTCCATTCCTTTCTGGATGTAGTCTGAATTAACTTCCCACTTTCACTCTGATTTTAAAGAGAGGCAGATAATTATGCTCTGCAAATTTCATGAAAGCTGATGTCAGGGTGAAAAACAGGAACCCAAAATAGTGGTAAGAAAAAGACAAAATAACCTCTGCCACTGGATTACATGGTACCAAGACATCGGAGAGACAGAACATCCAAATGCTGATCACCTGCAATGAGCATGTGTCTTAGGAGATGTGGGGACAGGGTTACACAGGGTTGTTTCTACCAAGTCATTGACAAAAAGTTCAGATGAAGTTGTATGAGCCAATGCAAAGCTTAATAGCCAAACTTTTGCCTTTTGCTTGGAAAGCACACTTGTTTTTACCTCTTCTTGTAATAAACAACAACAAGTAGTAAATTTTTAAGTGAGCTGTTCCACACTTTTGTCACTTATGAACTTGACAGCACAGACAGAGGCCAGGTCTTAGATTCTGGGCAGGGAGGAGCTGTGCTAAGACCAGTTAGTGCAGCAGAATCAGCACAGAGCCTGTGCCTTGCCCCATGGTGATCTAGCTGCCAGGTCATTTCTGTTGCTAAAAAATCCCCTAGAAGTAGAAAAGCAGAAAATGGATTTCGAAAGGACTCTTTTCTCTGAAGTAAGGGTTATTTACAGCATTTAAAGGGATTATGAGAAATGAAACTTTTAAAAATACATTCAAGCACTGCAGGCTTCCAGCTGCCCTTGACAAGAAATTTCATCTAAAAATAATTTTCCAAACTGTGCTTCCAAGAATCAAAGATTCGCATCTGTCAGAACTATAAATTTTTCCTCTTTTACACTTCCCTTTTTTTTGTCTAGGAAGGCTGAGAGAGGCGTGTGGAATTAGTTATTGTCAGTCTTGGTTTGCTAGTAGGGATTCTCTCCTGACACAAAACTGGTGCTTACTGTGTCCATAGCTCCAGCAGCTTGTGGAGAACGTACATGAATTAGCAAATTGGATGGAATTTGCATCTTCCTCTGTGGTGATACAGAGGCATACCACTGCTGTGCGCCAAAGACCTGAGTGTTACTACATAAAAGCCAGGCACAAGTTAAGCACCTTCATTCCCTGGCTATGTATATGCCACCAGGTCTGCACAGGGCAGTGGGTGAGGAAAGGATGTGGAAACCTCTCTGATTTGACGCTCGGAGCCAGGACGGACTTACCTTGCTGCCTTTCCACGTGCGATAAAAAAGAGCACGAACAATTGGTCCTTCGACTTTGCTCCTCTCTGCTCCGCAGTAAACCAAGGGGAAGGCCTGCCCTAGCAACAGGCACGAGGTGCCACCAGCTGCCTGCCGTTTAGTCAGCGGTCTCCTCCAGCTAGGGATTAATTCCCAATTGCAGGGAAAGTTTCGTTTGCCACCCAGGCAGAGCTCTTGCCCTCGGCCGCAGGACGTGTGCTGGGTGGGGGGGCAGCGGCGTCCGGCCACACCGCGGCTGTTCCATCCGTGTTTGCTTTCCGGGCGTGGGTGCCGAGCGCGACGGACTGGAAAGGTAAGTTGGGTAGCTTTTCTGCGAGAGACAAAGCCCGACCTGCTGCTCCAGCTCCCGCGGGGCCCGGGGCGCAGGGAGGGCGCTGGCAGGGTGAGCCGGGCACAGCGAGGGGGTGCTGGTAAGATAAGCGGGGCGCCGGTGGGGCCCGGGGCACAGCAAGGGAGAATGAGGCGCTGGTGGGACCCGGGCAGCAGCGAGGGCGAGTGAGGTGATGGCAGGGAGAGTGGGACCCCTGACGGGGCCCAGGTGAGTGGGGCACTGGTGTGACCCGGGGAGCAGCGAGGGTGACTGGGGCGGTGGCAGGGCCCGTGGCCAGCAGGCAGGCAGGGCTGGGAGGGTGTCCGGAGGAGGAGTCTCTAGCGGGGGCAGGTGGAGGAGGGCACGGGGGATGCAGAGGCAGGTGCACGGCAGCCAGACTCCCTCCCGGAGGAGCCCCAAAGGGTGAGTGGGGCCCTGGGGGGTGCACAGCAGCTGGGAGAAACCCCACAGATCGGGGGCTGACCCAGCCATTGGTTCTGAGCACCTGTGGGAGCCGCTGGGAGGGCAGAGCCTCCTCTAAGAGCCCTGTGCCTGCGTCATCCACTCCTCCAGATGGGCTTCAAGGAGGACTCGATGCTGCCCTGCTGCGATTTGTAGCTGTGTGCTGTAGGTCCTTCCTCCTGAGTGGCCTGATGGTGGTGTGGAGAGGCTGGTCCCGTAAATAACCCGAGTGTCCTGGCTTTATCTGAAAGCAATCCGGAGGAAAGGCATGTCTCCTGCGCTGGTGAGGCTAAGCCTGGATGCTCCCCTCCCCGGGATGTGGGTCAGGGATGTCAGAGGCACTGTTGGGGGGCTGTGAGAGCTCACCTTTCCCTGCTGATTCGCTTCACCGCACAGGGGGCTGCCGCTGAGATGGGGATTTGTCCTAGGTCCTTCAGGACACAGGGAGGGATGTGAGCTGGGAGTCTTGGCTCTGGCAGCCTGCAGATGAGGGAGAATCCCTGGCAAGGTGAAAAGCCCCATTTGCAGGTGGCCTGCCTGAACACAAGCTTCACTGCTCAGTTTATCTTCTCAGTTCTCACTTAGCATCTCTAATATCCCAGGGAGTGTGTGTAACAGGTAGATACTGTATGGCAGGTACCTGCAAGGTGTCTGAAAACAGACAGATTGGATATGGCTCAGTCCCATCGAGGAGCTGAGTTTTGCAGCTGATATTATTCCCGGTGTCTCCTTGATGCCTTTGTTTTGGAAGCAAATGGCTCTCTAACTGCATTGAATTGCCTGACTACCTTGCACGGCCGGGATCTAATTACCTGTGGAGCTGGGAGCTCTGTCTCCGAGCGGCACCGAGGCTTTTGCTTTTAATGACTTGCTCTGCCATGTTCAGAGTGTGACAATGTCGGGGAGGCTGCCAGGACTGGCTGTTGGTGCCACCGTGCTCACACTTCGATGCCTGGGAAAGTTAATAGGAGATGGGGTATCTTGGGCCAAGCATCTGCGGCACAGCACTGGCTTGAAAACAGAATAAATGGGTCTAGTGAAGAGCACAGCTCTCTGCCATGTCTTGGGGAGTGAGCTGGATCACTAGAAAATTAACTAGAAAAACACAGGTAGAAAGAATGAGCTTTCATCCTGCTCTGTTATGATGCTCTGGCAGAGGGGAGAGCGTGGCCAAATCCAGCCAGTTTAGCCCCAGCCAGCAGCAGGGCAGCCCCCAGAGAGAGTGAGGAGTGATTGGGGAAGGGGGCACAGCCGGGCTCTCATCTCCCTCCCTGTGCCACGAGCTATCTCCGTCCTCCTGTTAATGTTTACAAGGCAGGTCCGGCCGCATCGAAGTCCATCCAAAGACCAGATCCCGCCCCGGCTTTCCCGGGATCCTTCTTCCTGCTGGCCGGGGCAAGGCCACAGGACGGTGGCAGTGGGGAAGAAGGCGGCTCCCTGCCGCCTGTGTAACACTATCGGCCCCGCTGTGCCCGCAGCCAGCCCCAGCTCCGCTTCCCCGCTCGCCGCGCAGGTACTGCGGGGTGAGCTCCTGGGGCCCCGCCAGCTGCCGCCCCGGCATCTCCGCTTACAGGCGACTCCTGCCAGGCGGAGCCGGGGAAAGGTATTTTTAGGGCTGTTGATCTGACAGCAGCTGAGTTTCCTCTCCTGTGAGGTTGGGGTTCGGAGAGAGGGCAGGACAGGGAGTCGCAGTGTGAGCTCTTGCTTTGGTTTGTTTTCAGTGTCTAATTTGACCGAGGTCATTCCCTACCACTCTTATCTATGGCAGATATTTTCACGCTTCTCTCCAGTTCATGCTTACAGTTTTAACCCAGGCAATAGTTACCCAGCAGCTAAAATATTTGTTTATTAATGCACTGAGAAACATCTATATTGTTAGAGTTCAGCTTGCAGGTTGTTGGTTTTCTTCAACCGCTATTGTTATACTTGGGAAAAAGCAGCTTTCCATAGATTAGCAGAAAGAGAACCCAAACATGGCAGTTTATGCATCTGGTGGCCTTGAGATATGAAGCTGGCCTATAAATAATTGCTTATTATTAGGTTGGTCCTTGCTGTCTGGAGCCGCAGGGTACACGGTGTCCGTATGCCCAGCCACCCTCTGCACCAGCAGTGCTCAGTGCCTTGGGGCAGCCAGCTTCGAGGAGCACACACTGACCAGGGAGATGCCATAGCACTCCAGCATCCCCAAAGGGCAGCAGCTCTGCCTCTGGCATGGCAGGCTTGCTCTCTTGTGCTTAATTTGGGTGTAGGAGGGACCGCTGGCTGCCCTTCAGGTCTTGGGGTTGGCACTGCTGGCACACTGACACCCCCACAATCCCAAAATAGCTGGGTGAAGAACCTGGGTGACACCAAAAGTCTGGTTTCTTGGGGAGCCTCAGGCTTTGCCCCCAGCAAGGCACACATGATGAAAGGAGACAAACTGTGGGGGGACCCAGTGTTTTCTGGGCTCCCAAGCAAGAGGACACAAGTGTCCTAATGGCTTGTTGGTAAGGGATTCTTATTATCCTGGGTGAGGGATGGGTTTAACCCTTAAGTCTCTGCTTTCTGATGGAAAAGTGTCCTGAGCCACAAGTGTGAACTCACAGGGGCACAAATATACCCAGATCATTCCTTTTCAAGTGGGAGTGATTCCTGAGAAAGCAAGGAGCAAAGCTGTGAAGGAGAAGTGTGTGTTTTGGGACACATGGGAACTGCGTAGACCTCCTCAGGGAAAAGAGAGTCTGCTCTTGAAGGACATTTGCATTTTCCCGCTGGGAGAAGCAGACCCAACATGGCAAATGGGCTGGTTTGGGTGGGGGACACCCTGGAAAAACCCTGGGGAAGAGATAAACCTTACATGGTACAAACCTCACAGGAGGTTTGCACATGCTGTGTGGGCTGGGAAATCTGCTGAGACCTTCCCTGTCACCAGCCTACCTCACTCCTGCCTTCCTGCACCACTCCCCTTCCCTCTCTCTCCCTGCAGATGAGTAATGCCACACGTGCTGTGCCCTCTCCCGTGGCACCTGGCACGCCGGGGCCTGGCACAGCAGCCAGGCTGGCTTCAGCCCCCCCATTCTCAGCTGTTGCCCTGCTTACGGCTGCCCACAACAACTCCCAGGACGGCCAGCAGCTTTTCCTGACCACGATAGCGGCGCAGGCCATCTCTGGCATCTTCGTGTGGTCAGCACTCATCGTCACCTTCCACCAGGTATGGGCTGGAGCAGAGATGGGGCTCAGCACAGGGGTTGACATGAGAGCAAAACGATTGATTGCCCCCAGGTCCACTGCAAATCACTCAGCTCCGGATAAGTATTTCTTCCTGTTGCTGCTCCTGTCAGGAGCCTGGTGCTGGCAGCTCGTAAGGATGGACTTTGCCCACACTCTCCCCAGGTGGTTGCCAGAGCCAGGAGAGGCTGCAGGGCATTGGCACTGCCCAGAGGCAACACCCAGCAGGGCATTTGGGATGTTTGGAGTGCACAGCACCAGCTGCCTTGAGGCATACCCTGAGTGGGCATGGTTTAGGGGCTGTGCAGGTCCATGCTGCTGAAGGCAGCCCTGGGGCAAGCTGCTGTCTCCAAGCACTGGGATGGAGCTGCACAGGGGAGGGCACGTTCCTCACACAGCCCACAGAAGAAACCTGATTTCCACATGTTTTCATGCAAGGGATTGGCCCCGGGAGTGGGACGGAGGTGGTCTTGTGTGCGTTCACTGTGATGGGTCTGTGGTGGAAAGCTGGCAGAGCTCTCACCCCCGAGACAAGGGTTAACACAACACCCCTGTGGGCTTGGGGGTACCTCTGTTTCCCATCATGACCTGTGGCAGCCACAACTCTGCATGCTGGGCACTTTGCAGATCTACACACACCTGAGGAATTACACCATCCCCAAGGAGCAGCGCTACATCATCCGCATCCTCTTCATTGTGCCCGTCTATGCCTTCGACTCCTGGCTCAGCCTCCTCCTCCTTGGCAGCCACCAGTACTATGTCTACTTCGACTCAGTGCGTGACTGCTACGAAGGTGAGCACAGCATCTGCTCAGCAGGGAGGCTGAAGGCAAAGCAAGGCTCTCATCCTGCTGACCTGTCTCTGGAGCGTCTTGGATTGCAAAGTGGCAAATCTCCATTGCTTTCACTTCCCACTCTCTCTTGCTCCATGCAGAAGTTTTCCTGCTCCTTCTCCACTGGCAGCAGAGAGGGGATGCCCCACAGAAAAACATGAGCTGGTGCCTTTCAGACACAGGCTTGGAGGGACCCCAGCACCACAGTCCTGGGGAAAGAGGTTTTCTGGCTGCCTGGGGGGGGGGGGGTGGGGAGAAGTGCAGCTTCTCTAAAACATGAGGCAGATGTACCCAAGAAATTGGGGAGTCGGGGTGTTTTGAAGTGCAAGGGAAACTTGTCAGGATTGAGGCTGCTTCTCTACCTTGTTCCTCTCTTCCTCAGGAACTAAGTTGTGTGGGCATTTGCATTACTTCAGGTTTGGAGTAAATGAAAAATAAGTGGTGGAGATGTCCAAGAAAACTGTTCAGGACCTGCTCCTTGGTGGCCACCAGCCATTCGTGCTGCCCATTAGCAATTTTGAGGTCCCTCCATGCAGATGGTCCCTGGATGGACTGTGTGTGCCCAGAGGAGCTGCTGTGTCTGTAATGAACTCTGTGCACATAGTGCGATGTATCTGACTCCACTTGGAAGTCGGATGGATTTGACCTGCTGCTCCTCTCCCTGGGCTCCCACCCACCAGCATCCCAAATCTTGATGCAGTGCCAGATTGGATGAGGAAACAACTGAGCAGGAAGGAATGTGAGATGAAAACCCCCACCAGGACTTCCATCAGTCCTGCTGATCATGTCTGCCCTTGCCTTGGCAGCTTTTGTGATTTACAGCTTCCTGAGCCTGTGCTTTGAGTACCTGGGAGGGGAGAGCACCATCATGACAGAGATCCGAGGGAAGCCCATTGCGTAAGTCCCAGCATCCTGAGAGTTCCTTCTCCACCCACTTTTCCCATCCAGCACCCCCAATGGCATCCCCTCGCCTTCTGCTTCCAGGTCCAGCTGCTTTTATGGGACCTGCTGCCTTCAGGGTATGTCCTACTCCATCGGGTTCCTGCGCTTCTGCAAGCAGGTGGGTACCCGATGGGGAGCATTGACTCCACTTCCCTCAGAGGAGGGCTCTCTGGGTGGCAGGTCCCTTCCCCACTGCCCTGCCAAGGGGGCTTCACTTTGTCACTCTCCTAAGATGCTGGGTTTGGAGGTTTTTTTCCTCTGAGGGAGGCAGGTCACCAGTTCACCGGCACTTGGCCAGCAGCAGGGCTGCTCGATGTCCTTGCCTCTGACTCACTGCTGAGTCAGGGTCTCCTCCCACTGCAGAGCTCAGATTGCCATCTCTGTCCAGTCCCAGGTTAGCCTGGATGCTCTGTCACTCTCCAGCACTGCACTGTGGGCTGAATCCTGACACCCCAAGCTACCCGGTCCCCCACCTTGGAGTGGCTGTGCTGCCTTTCGGGAGCTGCCTTCTGGAAGCCCCACTCCCTCCCGTCTGCAGACCTTGCGCTGTTCACATTTCACCCCTCAGCACTGCTCTCTCCCCTGTGTGTCTATCCTGGGAGCAGAGGGGTGTGATGTGGGGAGTGGGATGTCCCTGCTGCCCGTGGTACACCATGTCTCTCCCCTGTGCAGGCCACACTGCAGTTCTGCATCGTGAAACCCCTCATGGCAATCGTCACCATCATCCTGCAGGCATTCGGCAAGTACCACGATGGAGACTTCAAGTGAGGATGCTGGGTCAGGCTGGGGAGGGTGAATGGGAGAGGATGGATCCCTGCTCCATCACCAGTGTGTCCTGCCAGTCTCCCCAGGAAGCTGCTCCATGGACAGTGAGAGCCCAAAGTGCCAGGGAACAGAGACTCACTGCCCCCAAACAATAAAGGGACAAAACTCCTGTGAGCCATAATAAATAAAATAATAAATAAAAAGAGGTCCCACCAACAGAGGAAAAGCTGCTACCTCTGCCCTCCTCCCCCTCCTGGGCTGTGTTCTCCCCCATAGCAAAGCTATGCGCTCTCCCCTTCCCCGTTTGATCCCTCCTTACCTACCCCCAGTTGCACTTGCTTTGCTCCCCACAGCCCAGGGTAGCAGCTCTCTCTCGCTCTCTTTTCTCTCCACAGCATCCACAGTGGATACCTCTACATCACCATCATCTACAACTTCTCAGTCAGCCTGGCCCTTTATGCCCTTTTCCTCTTCTACTTTGCCACCATGGACCTGCTGCGCCCGTTTGAGCCGGTCCTCAAGTTCATCACCATCAAGGCCGTCATCTTCCTCTCCTTCTGGCAAGGTGGGTCCCACCATGGATGCCCAATGCTTCTCCTCCCATAGCCCCACCTGGCTCAGGGATGCAGGAGCAGAACTGATCCCTCTCCCTTCCCCCACACAGGGACATTGCTGGCAATCCTGGAGAAATGTGGGGTGATCCCTGAAGTTCAGATCATTGATGGGAAGGAGGTGGGAGCTGGGACAGTGGCTGCTGGCTACCAGAACTTCATCATCTGCATTGAAATGCTCTTTGCTTCCATTGCCCTGCGTTACGCATTCACCTGCCAGGTGTACAGGGAGAAGAAAGAAAACTCAACAGGTAACTCTTACTCACTTCTTTTTTTCTTCAATGACTAAGGAAAGGGGAAACCTCCCTTATTCTATTAGCATCCCATTACCAATGGAATGCTAAAAGCTGTAAGAGGAATTTCTTTGTCCTGTGCTCCATGCATGCCTTGTCCCTCTTCCCTCATGACACCCACAAGCTATAGCAAATAGACAGGAAGAGAGACCTTGGTGTGGATGGGCAGGATTAGGGGATTGTGGTATTACCCACATGCTGTTGGAGAGGATCCATCCTCTTTGGAACATGGAGCTGGGGTTGCCTTCCTTCTCCTTGGACCACAAGCTGATGTGGCCCACAATGAGCCCCTGATCTTGAATTTCTAAGGAAAAGTATCTTGGATCACTTGGGCTCATTGATTGTCTGCTGTCCCATCACCTTCCTGCTCTCCCTGTTTTGCAGCAAACCTTGCCCCGATGCAGAGCATCTCGAGTGGGCTGAAGGAGACCATCAGCCCCCAGGACATTGTGCAGGATGCCATCCACAACTTCTCACCTGCATACCAGCAGTACACCCAGCAGTCGATGCAGGAGGCAGAGCACAAAGCACCAGGGGACAACGGGCACGTGGCCTCCAAGATGGATGGACAGAGCAGCAGAAAGAGCAAAAACATTGAGAAGAGAATGCTAATCCTGTCAGATGAGGAGCTGTAGATGTCAGAAGAGACTCTGACACTGGAGAGGTTTTAACCCATGCAAAAGGGAGATGTCTTGAGGCTGAGACAGCCTGGGCTAATCAAGAGTACTGAGAAGCCAGGAACTCCACTCAAAAAGCCAGTCTCTCAAAGGGAAGATGCAACAACCCAGAAAAGGTTAAGGTTAAGTCAAATAGTGCCAGCTTCTGCTGTCATGGATGAAGCTGTGTTGGACCCTGTGTTGCAGCCTGGGCTTTGCTGCCCCACTGCTGGCATCTCTCTGCCAGCCCTGTGCCAATGCTGGGGGATGCCAGGAAGGGAGGGGAGCTGGGGTGCAGGACAGACCAGTCACCCTCACCCTCCTCTTAGCTCCAAGCAGTGCTGAGGCCTGAGAGAAATGCTTTTCTCAGCACAGTTCTGCTCTAGTTTCTCCCAATTTGAGTAAAAAATGATCTCCAAGGGCTCTGTGGAGAAAACCAGCCCAGGAAGGTGACTTCACTTCACCTCAAAACCCGGTAAAGGTTGAAAGACGTCATTCCTTATTTTTACATCGTTCCCCCTCTCCTTCTCACAGCAAAGCTGGTAGAGATGTGCAAAAAACCTTTACCATGGAGAAAGAGTAAGTCATCCTCTTCTCCCTCCAGATGTGGATGCAGCTGTCCAAGTAACTCCCCCAGGAGCGTGGCAGGACCTCACTGGGACTAACCAGAGGTCTGCAGCTGCATTTCTGGGAGCTGCCGGTGACAGAAGCGCTTGTTTACGTCTAAACCAGCTTATCTCTGAACGGATCAGAAGTTAAAAGGGATTCCAGCTTCCTTATCAGGATCTTTATTACGGAACCAGACTGTGACTGGTGGTGGTAGGAATTCACTTACTGGAAACTGTCTGTTCCTCCTAACCCTTCACTATTCCCCATCCCTGGGCTTTGCCTGACCTGTGGGAAGGCAAGCAGGAGCTGAGCCCATCCAGGTGACCATGGTGAGGATAGAAAGGTGCTGAGGGATGCTGCCACTTGGGGCAAGACCACAGGCAAGGGAAGACTGTGTATGGAGAGATGCTCCTCACAGCAGTGAGCACATATATGGAGAGCGCACATCCTTCTATTAAGACTTCTCCTTTCTTCCCCAATTTCTAGTCCAGTTTCTATTCTTCTGTTAATGAGATGATCCCTGGGGACTTACTTAGGCACCGATTGGGCTGTTGTCAGGGGTGGTAGCTGGTGGCAGGATGAAGGTAAATCTACAGCCTCAGATTTGCAGTCATATGGCAAACAGAACTGATGGATAAGGCTTGGAGCCCTTTTAAACGCAACTAGTAGAATTTGGATCTTTTTTTTCCCCTGCTCTTAAGCTGCAAAATGTAAATCACAACACGAAATTATTTATTTTTTTTCTAATAAACAGCAATTTCTAGCACAGAGCAAGCAAGCGTTTTCACTGAGCTCAGCAAGCAAAGCCCACGATCTGCCTGTTCCTGCTATAATGCTGATGCTCTTAAGCTTAACGTCCTCCCTGCCCCTCAATGCTGGCCCAGCAGAAATACCTGCACACGCAGCATCCTGCACATTTTGGCATTCCTACAGGATTTGTGCTCATCTTTTTCACTCCACAAAGAACGTGCGTGTCTCCCGCTTCCTCTCCTTGCACAGCACCTCTTCCAACCCTCGCCTAAGCTGTGGATGCAGCGGTTCAGAGGTGCTGGATGTGGTTTAGCTAAGCTAAGCCCAGACTCCAGCACCAACAAGACAAGCTCTGTTTATTATTATTGGAGAAATCTTACCATGCTGAAGCCCAGACTCCACACGAGCAGCCTATAGTTCAGCCAGTCCTGCAAGTCCCTCTGGTCCAAAGGAGCACTGCTCATACCTGCTCAGCTGCTGAGACTGCTGCCACTTCTGCAATAAGGTCCATAAACAAGAGCCAGATGCTCTGCACATCCAGGCATTCATCCAGGATCTTGCACATCTTGGGAGCAAGATGGAAAGTGCACGGAAAGTGCAGCCTCAGTACTCAGGGACAAGGCTGCCTGGCTTTGTAACGCAGCCAACACCAAAGCAGGGACATCTCAGCTGAACATCTTGGTCTTCACCCCTCTGGGAGAGGACGGCCACAGCTGCAGGAACAGAGGCTGCTCTGGCTCCTGGGGCGAGGACAGACTGCAAAGGTGATGATGGCACATCTGCCAGTGCACTCACAGCCGCTGAGATAAAGACTTGCACAAGAACACAGCAAGAACCGTGGTTGTACTTCATTGCACAAATGATCGACTCCAGTGCATAATGGGCTGCCTCCATTGCTCTGCCAGCAGGTGCAATTCCCACCGCAGACAATAACATTTGCCTATTTATGTCAAGCCCTGATTACTGTAGTATATGTAAAACAGATCTTTCTTGCAAGCCAAACGGGGAGAGGGGGGGAGAAGAAAAAAAGTCAGCTGTGACTCATGCAAGTCAGCAGTGTGATACCAGCCTGAAGGAGCCGTGCTGGGCTGGACACCAGCTGGCTGCCGCGACGGCAGCAGCAGGCACCCTCCCTGCTCCAGCCGGCGTGAGCTGGGCCTCCTGCTCATCCTTTTTCTTGCACAGCGGAGAGAGGCAAGAGCTGACGGCTCAGGCTGGGTGCTGTCACAGCCCTCAAACCCTTAGGCTGTCAAAAGGCACCCATGGGGAATAGAACTGCCAGCGGTGCTGTAGGCTGGACGTGATCTCCTCTGCTAACGCGTCTCCTCCACCTCCTCAACAAGGACACAGGAAAGCTGGCAGCGAGCACACGGGTGACCTACACAGGAGCCTGCTGTGCCTGGAGCCATGCCAGCAGGCAGCCCAGGAGGAACAGGCGTCTCTCACTGCCAGCAGCAGGCTCCGGTGGTCGGCAGATTTGTTTTCCCGTTGTTGCTTGTCCTAAGGCTTTCCCCAAGGACAAGGCTGAGCTGCAGCTATCGGATCTCCTGGTGCTTTTTGGGTTTGGATCAGGCAGGTTTGCACCCTGCTCATGTCAGGGATGATCATCACAGGGCACACCCTGCCGCTCCACCTGCAGGAGCTCGGGCTGACCTCCCTAAAAGCAGAGGGGAAGGAAGGCGGCTGCTGGCACCACAGCAGAGGCAGCTTTCATGCACGGCTGCTCTCTGTACAGCACCCAGAGACACTTCTTTTTTTGGGTGCTAGCACCCACTGAGTCCCTGGGCCCAGCTGCTGACAGGCACCAGACTGCCAGACCCGTGCCAGAGAGCAGGATTCACGCTTTTACTGCTCTGTTCACAGAGACCTTCTATGCTCCTCCCCTATGCACGGTGAAGGTTGTTTCCTTTCACTGCTGGGCCTCCACCTGGCCCATTTCTGATGCCCTTTTCCTCCTGAACTAATGCTCCTCCCTCCCTCCAACAGTCACAACTGGCCCACCTCCCTGTCCTTTCCATTGTCACCAGCTCCTTGCTGCAGTCTCTCCAGGCAGGAGCCAAAGCAGCTGATGATGCTTCTTTTGCTCAGCACAGAGACTGCCATCACCCCCAGGCTTCACCCAGTGCCTGCTCAGCCAAGCCTGCCTGGCCCTACCTAATGACCATCCATTACCTGCTGACACACAAAGCCTTTCAGCCCTGCTTCTCTCCACTTTGCCCTACCTCGTAATTCCAGCTTTGGCCAACACACCCATCTGTCTCCAACCTACTGCCTCAACACAAGTGTTTTACCCCCTTCAGCTGTTCCCTCATGGAACTCGACCACTTGGAACAGGGAATTAAAGCCAACACAGCCCCTGGGAGCTCACTGGCACAAGGTACTGCCTTTTTAAAGCCCCAACAGGGAAAAGCAAAAAGATGAAGGATTGATGTAAGGGGTTAAAGCAGTTTATTCACAAGCAGGCACACAGGAAAACCGTGAAGGGATATCTCACAACCCAAAGGAAGAGAGAGGAGTGTCTGTCTCCAGCACTTCAAGACAGGTCACAGTGTCTCCAAGCCACAAGTGGCCTTGCTCAGCATCACAACTGCAGGCAGGTGCCTGCTGAGCTGTCAGTCCTGGTTGTGCTAACACAGACACCCACTGACTGTGCACAAAGACAGAGCCCCTGGGTTAGGAACACACACACGCGGTCTGAGCCTGGGATGGACCTGACAAACAGCTCGGACAAGAGCTATCCCTGGAGCACATTCCAAGCGTCCCAAGAAAGCACCACAGCAAGGCTGAGATGTGCTTCAGCAGGCTGGATCAGATGATTGCAAAAGATCCCACTCGCCTTAGCCCAGCCTGCCTCCAAAAAACACATCACTCAGCGCATTGCCACAGCCAGCCGTGTGCTGCACTGGGGACAGGCAGCAAAAAACCTGAGGAAAACACTCCACTGAAGATCAATTCAGGCTCCAAAACGCTGACCATAGACCAGGGCAAGTCTGAAACCAGAAAATGCTTTATTGGAAAGGTACAAAAAAACCAGTCACTGCAGCTAAATTTACAGCAATAAATTACGTTGTGGCTGTCAAGAGAAGTAATGGACACATACACAGGGCTATTCGCCTTACAAACAGGAATCCACATTGCTTGGTATATCAATAATTTATTTTATAATAAAAAAGCAGCACAAAAATAAATATTGAAATGAAATTACTGAGTAACCACAGAGGATAGAATGAGCTGGTGATAAAAAACAACTTAAAACAGAAGACTTCTATCATTAAAAAAATGAAAGCAAGTATCCACCATCTACAGAAACACCCCAGCAGACTGAAATACAGACGAAGGAAAACAAATCCACATTACAAAAGTTTTTCGGTTGTGTTTTGTTTCTTTTTTTTTTTTTTTCTCCTTTTTTTTTTTCCCCTTTTTTTTTCTTTTTTTCCTTTTTTTTTTTTTTTTTTTTAAATAAAAACAATCATGACAATGAAGTTTAAATGATTCGAGAGAGAAAAAACTGCCACCTTCTCCTCCTCCCCGGGTCTGAGCCATCCCGTGGCCTGACCGCTGTGGCACAGCTCGCCTCCGCCCCAGCCCAGTGCCAGCGCCTCGTCCCTCCCCGCCGTCCCGGAGCTGCCGTGGCACCCAGGTCTCTGCATTTTGCGGTCTCCTCCCAGCAGACGGTAGGGTTGGGCGAGAGCAGAGACTCTGCCTTGTTTCAAAGCGATCTGGAGCTGCCCTGGAGGGAAAGGTTCCCCACTCCCGACAGAGAGCACAGCAAACACGTCTACGAGAACAGAGGTGTCCCTTCCCGGTCCCTGCACGACGACGCTTTCGTCTTCTCCTGCCTCCCGCCCAGCCCTCGCTTCCCACGTCACGCTGCGGATGGGGAGCAACCAAAGAAAGGCCAGGCCCAGGGGAGAGGGATCCCAGCAACAGCCCCCGTGCCTCAGCGGGGTCGGGGGGACAAGCTAAGAGGAGCAGAGAAGGGAGCCCCGGCATCCAAAGTACTGCAGCAAAGAAACGCGCAGGAGGTGCGGCCGCGAGCACGCGTCCCACGCCACCGGCTCCCCACGCCGCGCTCGCCCTGGGTGTCAGGCTGGCAAGTGCAGGACGGAGAGAAAAAAAAAAAAACCCAACAAACAAACAAAACAAAACGAACAAAAAAAAAAAATAAAACACAACAGAAACGAACCGAACCCCAGAGGAATGCAACGCGACAACCCCAAGCTGGAGGGCCCTCCAGGGAGGAGGGTGGAGGAGCTGGGTCTCCAACGCGATCAACAGCTTTCGGGTCATTCCTCCCTCCACGTTACCTTGCAATTCTGATCCCTCTGTGGAAGTTTAGCCAGGACATTTCATTCCCCTCCAGGTCACCACCCAGGGAGCCCTGGACTGGCAATTTCTTTTAATAAAGATTTACAGTATCAAACTTGGAAAAAAAATTATTTTTTTTCTTTTTTACGAAAAATCTGTACGATAAAATGTATATAATTATATATTTATATATATATTTCTCTCTCTTTAAATATTTCCACGTGGTCCTTATGGATATCCAATATGGATTACCTACCATGGCTATGGTATCAACAGCTTTAACAACACCCAGGCCTCTTGTTCTTTATTGAGTGACCAGAGATTTAAGTGCCTACCAGCACCAAACTAGCAATCACTAGGACAAGCCTTTGGCACCCTTCCAAGAACTGGAAAAAAAAGAAATACTTGGCCACAAGGGAAGTGCCACATAAAGATATGTTTCTCAACTCATTCCAACAGCAAGAAGACCCCACGGAACAAAGTTCGACCTCCGTCCCCTTTGGTGAGACAGGTCTGATTTCCCCGGAGGGGTGTCAAGGGCAGCCAGAGGGTGTTCCTATCTAGCCAGGAATGTTATGGAGCTCTGGAGCTGTTTTAAAGACTGGAAGCATTTGGGCATTTTCAAGTCAACTGGCCTTTTTCATTAAAGTTTTCATTTAAAGCCCCAACAGTGCCAGGAGTCTCCATTTTGCCTGTTTTTGGAGGCACCTGTAAGGTCTGGGAAAGTGTCCAATGTCTGTGAGCTGGAGAACATGAGAGGACCAGGAAATGACCGTAACATCTTTCTCTTCCTCAGCTTCTGCTGTGGGAGTCAATAACTGATACACAGGACATCGATCTGCCTGTTTGGAGATAGGGAGGGAATGGAGGAGAAATGAGGTAACACTAAGTGTCATCCAAACTCTACATGTTGGAAAATCACTTGAAGGAAACTCCCTGCTCCCCTCCAAAACACATGGATCTGGCAGGGGGAACGAGCCTTCAGGAAGCATTTCACTGACACCCTTTCTGGCTCAGTAAGGTCACGGATGTCGATGTTGGGGACTGAATGAGAACCAAGTCTGAGGTTTCTCTTTTCATTAACCTATTTCACAAAGGATCCTCCTGGGAAATCCAGAGACTCCGATGACAAGGTGAAAAAAAAAAAAAAAGAAAAAGCAAGCTAACAACTTCTTCCAAAGACAAGTAGGGCTTCACTGAATGTCTACCAACTTACTGCCATTCAAGGCAAGACAAAGCCTCAAACAACAAATTATACTGGGTGTCAGATGCCAGTTCACTGTCCTCTTTCCAACAACGGTAGCACTTGATTATTCTCTTTCAGTCCAAACCACTTATGAATTCTCCGTGATCTTTGTTTTCTGTTCTGGAGCCCAAGTTCTCTAAGCTCTTCTCCTCATCTTAAACCTCAGCAATCTCATTCTCTTCTCACCTGCATGACAACAGGCATCGTCCATTCCACAAGTCTCTGACCTGCCCTACAAAACTCACAGTCCCTTTTCTTTCCTACTTCAAGAAGAAAAAAAACAACAAGAAAACACACGAACACCAACATAGCTATTTTTTTTTTTTTTACAGTGACCTGGAAACATTCAACATTTCATCACTGCTGTGAGACAGCAGAATCTCTCCTTTCAGCTTCCCAAATCCTGCCCACTGCCAAGCCAGAAATCCCTCTCCCAAACCACTGCTCAGAGCCAAACAAACGACTTCTCAATCCCAATTCTTCTGTCCCCTACACACGCACTGATTTTCCATCCTGCCCTCCGTGTGCCTCTCGGGATAACTCACCCCTTTGCAAGAGAAAGCATCAAGTTTCAGGGTCACATTCACACAGGTTGTCTGAACACTGAGGGTTGTTCACTGTACTCTTTGGATCCCAAATTCAGCATCTGATGTGCTATGGAGAGGGAAAGACTCTTCCAAGCTCCCATCTGACCTCCCCATAGCCCTCCTCTGATCACCAAGGACTGGCGAGCGCAGCTCCCCAGCTAAGGATGCTCATTGCTAACCTACCAATGCTTTTGTCAAAGAGGAGACTCTAAACGTCTCTCCTCCTGGCTGAATGCTATTGCCCTCTAGTTACACTTCAGTGCTTTAAAAACATCCTTCCAAAATTCTCTGCACAAACCCCTTCTCATAGTGCTGATCCCAGCAGAACTGTCCCACCTTCTCTCACAGCCAATTCTGCCTCCACCAATAATACGTGCAGCATTTTTCCTCCTCATCTCCCCTTCTCCTCCCCATCACACTGCTCTTCACAGTATTTACTGTGCCTCCCTCCCTTCAGCTTCAGGTAATCCAGGAAATGAAAGCTGCTACTTCAAGACTGTGGATCATTTGGAAGAAATAAACTGCATAAATATACCCAATTCACAGGCACACCTTTGGGAAGGAGCTATTGGGGAACTTGGGCTTGGAATAAAGGAGGCTGCAATGTAGTTTTTTTACAGGCCACACAGGTAATGGGGCATATTAAAATATGTAAAATATATATTTTTCCATATTTTAACAGCATGGATTGAAAACAAAAGGTTATTCTTAATGGGTGTGGTCAGACCCAAGCATTTATCTCCATCATCCTCCCACTCCCATCCACTCTTAGCAGGATGAAATCAAATCCAAAAAGCCTATATTCCTGCCCTCGTTAATAGTATCAGATGGAAGTGGGGAAGGTAGGGGAGACCCTTCTTACAAGGAGTAGGAGGCCACTGAAGGAAACTCTTTTTCCCATACATTCATCTCACATGATGATTTCTACGGTCCATCTGTTTCCTGGCTCTTGAGCATCATTCACGAAGACTCCGGAGGCTCCTCAGGTATCTTCTCCCAGCTGGAAAGCTGCCCACAGCTGAGAGGGGTTTGTGGAGGCGGGGGGGAAGGAGGAAGCAGATCTTGCAATTTGTACTGCATACAGAGCTCAAATCCTGGACACGAGAGGTTGATGGAGCCACTGAGTCCAGACAGAAGCAGCCAGTTAAGTTCCCTTTGTAGGAACCCTTTGGGTTTGTTTGTTTTTCTCTTTTCTTTTTTTTTTTCTTCTGTTTTTTGCACTTTTGGAAGAGACTTCTTAAAATGCCAATTCTTGACGTGACCAAGGACTCCGGAACAATGCATAAGAGCCTTATCCCCTCCCCTCTGAAAGGCTGCTAGTTCCCCCCACCGAGGGCACTAGGACGCTGCTGAAAACGGCACAGAACTGGATGAGATTTCGGCTGATTTCACGATGGTGATGACACTGGTGGTGGCAACTTTGGTCGGGGTAATAGGCCCTCGCGCCACAGTACGAGCAAAGGTCTGGAGTGCTTCGTACTTGGAGCGCAAGGCATCCAGCTCTAGCTTCATGCTGCTGTTTTCTCTGGCCAGCTTCTCCACCTCTTGCTGCAGCTCAACCCGCTGCCTCTCGAGCTCCTCTTTCTGAGTCACACGCTTGATGCGGCAGCTGGCAGCGTAGCCCCGGTTCTTCAGCGTGCGCCTCCGCTGCTTCAGACGGATGACCTCCTCTTTGGTGAGACCCCTCAGGTGCTGGTTCAGCTCCCGTACGGACATTGACACGAGTTCATCATCACTCAGCACCGGGGCATTCTCTCCTGACTCCTCCTTTACCTGCAAACACCAACAGCACAGGGGTAGCAGCAACCCGATGTGAGGGGATGCTCTGGGCAGCAGAAAGAGAAAAGGCCACCACCCCTCAGCAATGTCACAGCCCTACCTGGAAAACACCCCCGATGTGCTGTGGAGAGCACAAGCTCCACTAAAACATCTGGGTTAAGCATGGCAGAGATCTGAGCACTGCAGCTGTCTGCATTTGGGTCTCCCTCTTAGGTCAGAGAAAGCAGTGAGCTTTACACACCCAATGTGAACCCAACAGCAAGATTTTCAAGGGGATAAATGTAAAGTTGGCTGAAGCCTTTTTTTGTGAAGTCCTTTGTCAGGACCTGGAATTCGTACTCAACGCTAAGATGACACCTTTTCCCAGCATTACGCTGGGACACCAGTGCAGCATCTCAAAAG
Organism: Corvus cornix cornix; assembly: GCF_000738735.6. Lineage (NCBI taxonomy): Eukaryota > Metazoa > Chordata > Aves > Passeriformes > Corvidae > Corvus > Corvus cornix. The sequence goes on along the minus strand of NC_046344.1, from coordinate 4,109,994 downwards.
CAAAATAGCTGCTTCTATGCAGGGCTTAATTCAGAATTTTGTGGCTTTTCGTTGAAGACTGTGGATTTGAGTAGTGAACAAAACCAACCATGCTTGGCTTCAAGGACAGAGCCTGATTTGGTTTTGCTGGGGCACAGGCCAGACTGAAGTTACATGAGAAAACCACCAAGGCCTTGTCCTTTTCTCAAGCACATTTGCCACCACCATTATTTTCAGAATCACAAAATTGTTTAGGCTGAAAAAGACCTTCAGTATCCCTGAACCCAGAACTTTTAAGACACTATCCTTTTGTCTTTTCAGAGACTGCAGGACATATGGAATGAAGAGCCAAAGCACTGGAAACCAATGTTCAATAATGCATTAACACCATCAAGCCGGTATGTCCGAGGCATTTACTGTCTCACGGATCTGGGAGACACCAGCTGAACAACTCCCTTCCCCAGTGCCTCCCAGTCCTGAGAGTAAAAGAATTTCATTTCCAAGCCTGGGAGCACTGGTTTCAGGATGCTGCCAATACTTCCTATAGTCAGAAGACTCTTGGGTAGCTGCTGGGATATGCCAACCTCCATGCCATCCCAGAGACTTCAGGCCTCTTTCTGGGTAATACCAGTGTTTTTCTACCCTAACTTTTCCTGTAGACAGTGGGAAATTGTATCAGCACCCATTTGTAAGAGTCTCTTGGAATGAAAAAGAACAGTCACGTACGAACAACATCGCACAGTTCTGTGACAGCCTCCCCAGCCACCCAGCACCACCCACTCAGCTTCTTCCCTACCTTTAATGCCTTGTTCGGTTTGGGATTAGTCGTCATAACCTGAGCACAGTCTTCCGGACAAAACTGCTCAGAAATTGCAACTGGAAAAACAAAACAAGGTTTCCAGGTTAATCTCAGAGATGAGGGCAGGAAGAAGATACCCAACACACAGTCCAAACCCCCAACTCAACCACCATTTGAAGAAATAACCACACAGTTGTTTGAAGCGCTGGGATGGATTCAGATATCACTTACCCTATTCAGATAAGAGAAAGAGAAATTTGTGTTGACAAGTGCATTGCTTTTTAACACCAAGACCTTGTATTTTGCTATTAACCACACTAAGATCCAGCAGAGAAGACAGGGCAGGGAGGAAAGAAGGACACCTACACTCATCTGTAAACAAGAGTCACACTAAGCACCACGCACCACCTTGCCATGTGCCACCCCTTCCCAAGGGGAGAATGGAGCGTGGCCTCCAAGGCCCTGTCACTGTCTCACCTCCCTCTGGAGGAATCCCAGACGCTCCAAATGGCCTATTAGGGACTGAATTACGAGTTACCTCTGCTCATAAAAGGCACTGAAAAGCCACAAGACAACAACTCCCTTCATTCTCATTTTGATGATTATTAACCCGGCTCAAAATTGAGCCAGCAACCCAGAGAGAAGCTGCCTGGTTTGTAACCTGCTTCCAGCGCTGTCCCCACCCAAAGGAGACGCGACCAGAAAACCCAAACAACAGAAACAAAAGCCCCCGACAACAAAGCCAGGAAGGAGTTCACCTCTCCCAACACACCAAGACTGTTGCTTCCCAATCCTCCAGCCCCAGACCAAGAGAGCAAACCTGCTCGATATTTCTAGTGACATGGAGGCATGTCCATCGGCAGCCAGCCCGTCCCCTGCCGCGACACTGCCCTTCACTCTCACCTCAGCCAGAGACTACACCCCTCTGACCAGCGCCTTGCAGAAAATCCACCTGCCTGCACCTCCACCCAACCCCTTCACCCCATGGTGACGGCAGCACGGCGGCCCGATGGTACCTACCCCGGGAGAGGCACCGGCAGCCGTGCCACCATCACAGCCTCTGCTACGGCTCCCCAGCGGGGAGGGGGTGAGGCACCGGTGCCCCCGACGCAGGGCAGCTTCGAGGGCTGCACACCCGCGGCACCGCAGAGCGCTGCCTGTCTGGCGGGAGTCCTCTCTCTCCCCCCACCTTCTCCAGCCCAGCCCAAACCCTCCCCATTTCCACGTCTGCATCGTGTCACACATCCTAATCATTCATGAAAAATCCAGCCAAAGCATCCCAAGCATGATTCCCTTCTGATAGTTGCCATGGTGACCTTGGGAAAGTAGCCAACCCGGAGACAGTCACCATGGAAACAGAGAAGCCCAAAAGCAATAATGACTTCAGGTCATGTCTGTGCAAAGACATCACGAGGTCGTCGGAGAGTAAACAAACTCATTCATATCTGCAAACAGGGGTGGCGGGATTTGGGGGGGTGCAAAGGTGGGGCGTGGGGACCAGGGGGAGCCGGGTGGGTGAAGGTGCTGGCTCAGCCCGTGCTGCTGTCACTTGAATTTTATCAGTCAAGACACCTCATCAGCACACGACTTACGTAAAAATCAAGATGAAGAGCAGGAGGGGAAAAAAATAATCCTGTAATTGCAGAGCTGCAAGATACTATCCTAGATATTAGGGAGTGTATTTAGGCGCCTCCTCTATTTTTAAGCCCGAGACAGCACAGCTCTCCATGTCTGGAGGAGGGACAAGGACAGCCGCACAGCACACAAGCCAAGATGCTCCGTGATGAATGGACCACTTACAGCAACTGGTGTGCGCTGCATTTTCTAGGGCATCACCGAGTCCTTCCCTGCTCTCCTCCAGCACTGAGCCCCACCCCGGGCACACCTCCAGCCACAGCCCCTGTCTCGACAGGACAGCAGGAATGGGCAGGGCACAGGGCAGGGGGGGCAAGTCCCAGCCCCCCGCAGCTGCCTCCGACAGACAGACGGGGATGTGCCCAACCTCTGTCTGCGTGCTCTTCAGGGCAGCATCTCCTGCGAGCACAGGCACCTCTTCAGACCCCAGCACTGCCCTTTCACCGTCCATCGCTTCCCCTCCGCACCAGGCATTTGCTGCCCACCCCTACCTCCCGGCCGGAGGCGCAGACGTAGGCACTGGCAGCTGGGAGGAAGGAAAAAGCTCCTTGTCTTGGCCAACCGGTCTCGGAGTTGAGGAGCGCAGAGGCGCTGCCAGTGCGTAGAGGAAAGGGCCGGCAGCCCCCTCCCTGCAGAGGCGCAGCCGGGCCGCAGGCAGTTGGTGCCATAGTTATGCAGTGAGTCACCAGCTGTTTACAGAGTTTGAGCGCTCACATTCCCACAGCATCAGAAACTCTTCCTTCCCTCGGCGGCATCCCCCCTCCCTCGCCGCCCCCATCCCTACAAGGGAAGGGGCGCGCTGGGCGCGCTGGCCGCTCGCCGCGCTGCGAACGCCGGAAAAGGAAAGGCAAAAAGGAGGGGGAGGCCAACGACAGCCCCGTCACACCCACCAACTGCACAAAAAGCCTTTTGATCCTCACCCAGCGCGTCTTCAAAGCGTTTTCTGCGCCAGCCGATGGAAAAACTGAACGCGGCCACTTGGCTGCGCGGAGATGGAAAGAAATGTAAAATATCATGGAAAACAAGAGCCCAGGGGTGAGGTTACCTCCAGTGGGGGTCAGCGTGAGGGCTCACCTGCCACCCCGAGCAATGCTCCGGCTCTGAGTGATGAAACCCTTCTGGTCACCTGTTGCTCCATGTCACCAAAGCAACAGCTCCTTACCCTGCACATTCCTCAGCGGACAGCACAGGCGCTCGGCACAGCGTCTTCTGCTGCACACCTGTCTCCCCCCCACACACCAAGGCACTCTGGATGGGCCAGCATCCCTCCCAGATAGGCTGGGATCCACCCTACTGCACCAGGGGCCATGGGCTGACTGACTGACATGGCCATGGCTGCTGCTGACACAGAGATTAATGAGGAGGTTCAAGGCACCAACAGGAATTGTGATGCCAGACCCTCTTAAAACAAGGATGGGAGACTGTGGGCTGGCCTGACCCGAAGGGCAAGATTTCATAGAGCAAGTAGAAACACTCAAACAGGCTCAAGTCTCACAGTCAGATATGAGTGCCAGGGAGAGTCTTATCTCTGCACTAGGTGAAGGCACAGGTGTGGCCCAGGCTCCACTCGAAACCGATACAACACCACTCGCAATCCTCATCAGCAGTCCTCCAGGGCCTTGGGTGCCATCTCCTCATCTACCAAATCCTTCCCATCAGGACTATTTGAGACTATTCAGCTACCAGCAAGAAGACACTAAAAATCAGCATGGCATCTCCCACAGTTACAAAGCAAAACCCCACAACAGAATCATAAACCACTCTGCAAACAAGCCATACCCAGCAGCGTTCCCCAAACATGCTGCACAGGGGTCTTCTGGGACCCTGCCTGCAATTTGATTATTAGAACCCTTTTAGTCTTTACCCTACTCCTGCCCTTCTTTCCTTAATTGCGTTTGCTGCATCACATCTAAAATTAGGAGCTCAGCTTTTTGGAACGAGGACCGCGTTACATCCCTGCTCTGTAAGCAGTACGACACATTTCGAACGCCACATCAATAAAGCAGCAAGTAGTATTACACCAACTGTGAGGGGAAAAAGCTTTTCCAGAGCAGCTCCACGCTCGTATTTACAGCAAGTGTTTTGACTGTGGGTTACATAAAGAGCCCTTGTAATTCTGCAATAGTTACCCATTGACAGCCTTGCCAACGCCCTCTCCCTCTCTCAGACAGCTCCTATGCCTCATCCCAAAAACCTGGAGGTCTCCAGCTGACATCCTAAGCCTGACAGTCTCAGCTTCGAGCATCTAGAGATCGCAGTTCCTTCACTTTGAAAGGGAAAGGCAGCAGAAAGCCTGACTCAGGCAAAGGTCGGACAGAGCTTTCCACACAAGGCTTGCAATTAAGAAAGAAAACATGCCAGAGTGAGATTTCAGACTTTCCATGCTACAGGGCTTTCCAAGCGCGTTACACATTAAGGAATTACTATAAAGTCACTGCCGACACCCGACAACTGCGGATGGACTTGAATTTTAAAAACTCTTTCTACACTGAAAGACAACCCCGGCCAGAACATGAGTGCCTGGCAGACAGCCCTGCTGGTGTTTAGCTTCCATCCTCACACACATACAGCAAACTGAAAACACGCAACCCTCACCTTCCGCTGGGCCAGCGACAACTTCCCGAGGGCAGAAAAACAGCGCAAGGTTCAAGCGGCGACGGGGATCTCTGCCATCACGTCTCAGTTCGGCACCGACAGCTATGCAGGGAATACTCTACTCTCTCCCAAATGCAGCCATTTAATTCCTAGGCAGCTGTTTAAATTTCTCGTTTATCCGCAAGTTATTCCCCGCTCCAGAGCGCTAGCCAAACGAATGTGCCTACCACGGGTAACATCTGAGCTGACAGGTGAAGGCAACTACAGATGCTTAAATCTTTGTCGCCGTGCCTCTGCCGCTCGGAGGCACGACATGGATTTCCAGCACATTGCAGCATGGTAGGCAGAGCACCATCCCTCTCCCCATCATTCAAAAAGCCATTCTCCTGCTCTGACAACCTTCACACATCCTGTAAGGCAGACTGACGCTTGTCACTCATTTGTAATGAGAGCGGGGAGGGACAGGCTGGTGGTGTGAATCAGAGAGTAGAGAAGCATATGCGAGGCAATATATTTGACATGAAGAGAGAGAAGACACAAGGAGGGGGTGAGTCACTGTTTACTGTTCTAGAGGAGCTCCACGCAGCCCTCGCCCAGCTGGCCAGCTTTCCATTTCCCTTATGGATCGGAACCAGCATCCAGCAGCAAAGACGAGATTCAGGAACCTTCAGAGCACATTTGAGAGCTGCCAGGACACAGCTTTCAGAGGCGCTCTCTGGGGAAGTCTGGACACAGATCAGACAGTCTTCAGTGGTTTGGTAAACAACCTAGTCAGAAGCTGCACAGAGCCTGTGGTTAGGGAGCAGGGATACGGAGTACCAGGCGGGTACGCCTGTGTGACACCTCTGAAACTTCATGGAGGAGGAGGCTGAAGGGGAAAGGTATGCGACAGCCAGCCCTGGTACTGACAAGCTTACAGCACTTTTTCCATCACGTGCTTGTAAAACGCGGTGACAGAGATATTCTGGAATTACACCTCAGCATCACCAGCCCAGAGATGCATCTTGCCAGCCAGACAAGCTGAGCCATCAAGCAACAAATAACTTGCTCGGACGCACAGCTGGACCCCGGGGCAGAGCTGGGATTAGGATTCCTAACTTTGCTGCTCCTGACCCCAAATGCCAGCCATTAAGTCAGAGATCTTCACTAACTGCTAATAATGGAACATAGCAGCTTCGCTATTTGGCGTCCCGCAATATTGCAAAGCAGTGGGATCCACTATGCAGCCTGTCCCTCCACTCGGGAGCGCAGTGCCAGGGTAATTGCTCTCATTACTGCCTTCCCCCAGCTCTTGTGCTGATGGTCACAGAGCACTGCATCACTTGTGCTTGCTTCATGCTTGGAAGACTCTCTCCCCAAGTTTGAAGATAGCCTCAAACAATAGCTGAGACAGAAGTGGAAACTGCCTGTTCATCTCTACAGGGTGCTGAGCCTGAAACTTCCTGATAATTGAAAGTGCTAGCACTGCTCAAGTATTTCACAGCTGGATGTTTACAAAAATGATCAGCGAGCAAGCTTATCCCACAAACCCCGACTGCCGCAGGGGCCAGCGCTCCCAGCTGTCCTTTCTTCACTTCCCAAACATCTCACACAGCTAGAGATTTTCAATACCAAGTCCTGCAGCACATTCCATGCCATTAATCATCTTCCAATGTTGATGGAAATCAGAGGGTATCAAGCTGATCTGTATTTTTCCCTTTCAGGAGGCACACAGCAGTACTGAACTCCATGCTGCAACAGATTGCTGAGACGGGCGACGGCGCAGAAATGACATAAAACATGACAAAGCACGCTGTCCTTGACAGGCAAGCAGGGAGAAAAAAAAAAAAAAAAAAAAGCCAACACATTTCTGCCTCTGGTTCAGAAACAGTTGTTGAAGCAAGGCAAGAACCTGGCGTAATACAGCCGGGAACATTTAACAGGGCTCAAAGCCCTGTCAAGCTCAGAGCCTGCAGAAGCGGGCAGGGTGTCCTGACGGCGAGAGCCACCGTGTGCCCAACCTTGCGGCAAGATCCCCGTCGCTGCTCGCTGCCAGCCCCAGGTCCGGCAGCTCGGCCGGGCGGGAGCGGAGTTAACTCCGGGGCCGCGCAGCCCTGCGCGCTGCCATTGGGCAGCCGCGGCGTCCATCAGCCCGAGGAAGTGACTGCACGAGGAAGGCTCGAGGAAGGGCTCTCCGCAGGCAGCACCGCGGACGCACACGGAAGGACAGGGGGGGAAAAAGCGGAGGGACGCACGCTCCTTTCATCAGTGGGGAAAAAATCACCAGGTAAACTCATTCGCTGCTAAAACCCCGACAGCACCCACGGCACGGCGCGCCGGGCTGGGGCATAGGGCTGCGCCCGCCACGGGGCTTACAAAAACTGTAAGTGCAAGAAAAAGGCGTGCAGCTTTTCAGGGAAACACTTTCCTCTCACTGGCTCCCTCCACCTTCCGCAGTCCCAGCTCAGCTTTAGGCACGCTGGCAAAGGAGGGGGCGGCCAGGTGAAAGCGAAAATGGAGGCCTTTCCCTTTTCTGTAACAACTTTGCCCAAAGGGGGCTCGTTCCTAATTTGAGACCTCATGGCCTGCTTTCAGCAGAATCTATAAAATAAATCCTCCACGGAACAACCCACGAGGGAGGGGAGCGGGCTCTCAGCCCGAGGAAGAGGAGGAGGAAGGAAACAGACCCTGACACACTGTGAGAGTTCGGAGATCTCAGTTCCCGTCGCTCGTGGCCTGGATGTTTCCCCACCTCATGCCGCTGCCGTCACGGGAAGCTTGAAGAGGTTCCCCCCACCCACCTCCTCACTTCTGATTAAATCCCCAAACCGTCCCGCGCCCACCAGGCAGTCACGCGGCAGTGCCCGCTCCCGGAATGTCACCGTCCCCTTTCCTCCCACCGCCAGTCCCTGGGCGGCCGCGGAGCACCCCGTTTCCAAGGCGGCCCCATGCACACGCATCCCTCCCTCCCCACAGACTCCGGGACCAGCCCGAACACACCACGCACCGCTCCCTCCTTCGACCCAACCAGCATCTGTGCTCAGCAGAGATAAGCCCCCCACCAGCCGCATCCCTGACCCCGAGCCCATCCGACGGGCAGCAACGCGCCCGCCTGGCGTTTCCCGGTGGCGGCTGCTCCTGCCCGATAACCCTGGGCGGAGAGCGGATCACGAAGCCGCCACCACGCCCGGCCACCGCCGCGGCCACGCTGCCCGGCCCCGGCTGCGCCCCGGCTCCCTCCGTACTACAAAAGCTGCTATTTTTAGTCGGCGGAGCGCGCGGCGTCACAACAGGTTTCCTCACATGTATTTTAAGAGCCATTCAAAGGCAGAGGCAGGCAGCGCGCTCATCCTCGGGGGGAAGAAAAATAACAACAAGAGACAGGGACGCATCGCCCCGGCAAACGCCCAGGGGACCCCCAGCCCCATGTCCTCGACGGCGCGGAGGTGCTGCCAGCTCCGTCCCACGGGGGTTGAGCGGTGCCGGCTCCGCGCTGGTGCGAGGTGACAGGGAAGATGTGATCGCGGGGCCGTCGCGCCCCCACCCCCCGGGGGCTTCGGGGACCGCTCGGCGGGGGCGGGCGGCACTCCCCGAGCCCCCTCCCGCTCCCTCACGGCGGGGCCGCCGCCGCCCGCCCTCGCCCCCCGCCCGGCCCCACGTGCGCGCCCGGCCCGGCCCGGCCCGGTGCGAGGGGCGGCGGCACCACGTGCCCGGCGCGGTGGTGACTCAGCACTTTTACCTCCGCCGCCCCGCCCGCCCGCGCCCAACCGGACCCGACCGGACCGAGCGGGACCGAGGCCGGACCGGGCCGAGCCGAGCCGCCCCTTCCCCCGCCATCGAGCGGCAACGCGCGGCCACCCCCCCTTCCCGGCTCCGACCCACCCCCCCGCCCCCGCCCCTCCGCGCCGCGCCCGGGCGGCTCCTCACCTGCGTGCCGTCGGGAGCGCCCCGTGGCGGGGGCGGCAGCGGCGGCGGCGGGGGCGCGGGGGCGGCGGCGGGGGCGCTGCGCGGCTCCCTCCTCCCTCCCTGCCAGCGAGTCCCGCGGACAACAACAAGCGCGGGGCGGCCGCCTCCCCCCCGCCGCGCCGCCGACCAACCAGCGCCCCCGCCGCTTCCGGCATGGCGCGTCACCGCGCGCGTCACCGCCCGGCCCGCCCGCCCGCCGCGTCACCGCCCGGGACCGCCCGCGCGTTCATTCATGGGGAAGGGCGCGGGACGGGCGCGGCGCCGCTGCCGGCACGTAGTCGCCCCCCTTCGTCCTCGTCCCCATCCCCTTCCTCATCCCCATCCTTGTTCTCATCCTGATCCTCAAGCCTATCTTCATCCCCGTCTTTCTCCTCATCCTCACCCTGATCTTCGTTCCTGTTTTATGCCCCTTTCATCCCTATCCTCATCCCCGTCGCCTCTACACCAGTCCCCGTGCCCCCACCCCGCTGCGAGGCTCACCCCTTTCCGACAGCTGCCGCCCACCCGGATCAGCCCCGATGGATGGCCGGGGGTTTTGCACCCTCACACGCGGGTGCGTTTTATAGAATCATAGAATGGTTGGTTAGGGAGGGACCTTAAAGCTCAACGCGTTTCAACCTCCCTGCCACGGGCAGGGACACCTTCCACTAGACGAGGTTGTTCCAAACCCCATCCAAATTGGCCTTGAACACCTCCAAGGATGTGGCATCCATAACTTCTCTGGGCAACCCGTGCCAGTGCCTCACCCCCCTCATGGAAAAGAATTTCTTCCTCACATCTGATCTAAACCTGTTCTCTGTCAGTTTAAAGCCATTACTCCTTGTCCTGTCACCACATGCCCTGGCCAAAAGTCCAGGCTTTCTTGCAGGCTCCCTTCAGATAGGGAAAGACAGCAGTAAGATCTCCCTGGAGCCCTCTCTGGTCTGGGCTGAGCAATCCCAGTTCTCTCCACCTTTCCTCATAGGAGAGGTGCTCCATCCCTCTAATCAACTTTGTGGCCTCCTCTGGACTCACTCCAACAGCTCCATGTCCTTCCTGTGCTGAGGACCCCAGAGCTGGACACAGCACAGCAGATGGGGCCTCATCAGAGCAGAGGGGTAGAATCACTTCCCTTGACCTGCTGGCCACTCTGCTTTTGATGAAGCCCAGGACATATTTGGCTTTCTGGGTTTCAAGAGGCTCATATCCAGCCTCTCATCCACCAGCACCCCCAAGTCCTTGGAAGGGCTGCTCTTGATCTGTTCATCACCCAGTCTGGATTGGTACCAGGGACTAGCTACCCAGACTCAGGTGCAGCACCAGTACCTGGCCTTGTTGCAGGGCAAACAATGGTGGGAAAATGTGTCCTGGGCATCCCAAGACTTTTGAGAGGACTCAGTTGTTCCCTGGGCTCCTTCAGGTGGCCACTGGCCAGCCTTGTCCTCCTCCACCAGCTGCGGACCAGTCTTTGCCCAGCACTGCCTATCCTGGAGCCCCCTGCACACTGAAGCAGGGCCAAATCTTGCCCAGGGCTGGATCTTCAACTCAATCTTTGCGTTTTCCTCATGCACTTGTGTGAGCTGCTAAACACATCACCCTGACCCCAATGGTCCAATTTTGGACCCCAGGATCACCAACAATGTTGATAGTGCATCAAAAAATGTAGTAACACGGGCAGTTGACTAAACCCAACTGCCTTCATCTCAACTGGGCTCCTTTTGATTTCTTTGTGTCCGTAATGATATTAGAAAGTCTGTGTAAGCCCAGTGCAATTTGTGCTTTCTAGCCTTGGAGCCAAATATTGGAGCATCTCTAAGGGCCATAGCTGAGGCTTTGAGTAAGATCCCATCTTTCCCTGCTCCCTTTGAACAACATGAGCTGCAAAACATGGGGAGTCTCATGTCTGGCATAACCCCCTGGATCCGGGCAGCCAGAGCAAGGTTTAGGCAAATGCACCTCCCTGATGTTAAGAAATCCCTGTTTATCGTTGGAACTGAGCTAATGAGGTTGGCTAAAGCTCCCAAGTGGTGGCATGAAGCTGCTGCCCAGTGTAGCTGCAACAGCTTTGGCCTTCACCTCTCCCAGATTTGCAGACACTGGTTGAAATCCTGCACTGGGTGCTGGGACACGGTGAGCCAAGGGTTGGAGGACAGATTTCAGCCGTCCTTGTGGTCTTCACTGATACCTCTGAGGTTTGTCTCCAGGTCTCCTTTCCACCCAGGAAGGTTCTGCTGGCTCAGAGAGCTAAGCCAAGCAAGGAGAGGGATGCTGGTTGTGGGAGCCTTTGGGGCCACTGGTGTCCCCAACACAGCCACCTGCCCCTGTGCTCTCTCTGAGTGGTGATAACCAAGATGGCCAGAGCCATCCTAAATCATCCAAGGTTTATCCCTGAGACATCAATGAGATGGTGGTCCTCAAGGGCAGGAGGGATGGGCTGGCTGCATCCTGGATGGGGGTTTTGCCCTCTGTGGTGATAGCCCCACACCAGAACTGAGGTATTTCCCCCTATTTTTGCAAGAACATGGGGTCTGAGAGATCACATATGGCAGTAGGGGAGTGGCTGTCTCACCTGGAATTCTGTTTCTGGGTGAATTGCCCTGTTCACAACAGGTTAGTTTTCGTTTTCATTCCCCAGGGGAAGTATCTCTGCTCCAAAGGTCTGTTTTCGTTCACTGCTGAACTTTAGACTACGGTGGCCTTCAACAGTAAACAAGGAGCAACTCTCCAGTCCCTTAAAAAGTGGGAAAGCCTGTGCAGTACACACACTTGTTAAGCAAATCAAGAGGAGTGCATGGGAGACAGGACCTCTGGTGAGAACTTGGATGGATGAAGGGCGGTGTTCTGGGATGTGTGGGTTTTTGTGAGTCTGGCCCACCTGCTGTGTGCTCAAAACACGCCCAGCATCACGATTCCCTGAAACCTGTGCGGGGATAAAGTGCTCTCACCCTACAAGGGGGCACAGAGGCGCTCGTTCTCTGCATTTTAACACCCCGCGTGCATCAGCTGGGGAAAAACCTAAAAAGCCGCTGACCTCCCATGCTCTCCACCCTTGAACAGCACTGAGCGTAGACACAAATACTAAAAACAAAATTGAAAAAGCACACACAACGCGGACGGGCGAGCGGAGGAGGGGATGCGTGTGGGGATGCGCTGCTACTAGAGAGGTGCGGTAGGAGCCGGCCGGGCGGCTCGTCGGGTGTTTACGGCGGAGCTGCAGCGCCGGGAGCGCTGCCCGCCCGCTGCCGCTGCCCGCCCGCTGCCGCTGCCCGCCCGCTGCCCGCCCGCTGCCCGCAGCCACAATGTCAAGAGGAGACACGTGTATGTAAGCGCCGGCACGGCCGGAGCGGGGCCCGCAGGCGGGCAGGGGCTGCCGGGGCGCGCCGCCCCCGTGCCCGCCCGGGTTCGCCCCGGCTGTGTGTCCCCCCCCGCCCCGGCCGGCCCCGAGCCCCCCGTGCGTGTGCCGGTGGCGCGCCCCGGTCCCCGGGTTCGCGGGGACACGGCGGGTGGGCGCTGCCTCCCCGGAGCCGCCCCGGCGTGGGGAAGCGGCGGGCGGGTTGCATAAGGCGGAGGCGCTGCCGCTCGGGGAGGTTCGCGGCCAGGCCCCGGCGGGTTGAGCCGTCGTGGTGGTCGAGCTGGGGGAGCGCTGCTGGGGGATAAACCTGTTTGTGGGGGATTAGAGCCGTTTTCTGAGTCTTTGCAGGGAGCAGGGTGAGGGGAGGAGGGTCTGAGTGAGAGTGAGGAGACGGAGAGAAGAAAGTTGTGTCGCTTTTTTAAGGTGCTGAGATTGCTCCCTGCAAACTCATCAGGAACATGAGGGTCCTCCTTTGCTTAGAGTCGAGGAGGTGTTTGCTTGAGAGGTTATTAGAATCAGCTTTTATCAGTGGAAAGCAAAGACTAATGGCATATTCCCAGCCATCCCCGGGTCTAAAACCTCTGAGTCAGGGCTTTGGATGATGATGACAGAGGATGCTCGAAGAGGACGCTCGGAGCAGAAGATGCTCAGAGCAGAGACCGCTCCACACCTTGGAGCCGCAGCTCTCAGCACCCCAGCTCTGTTCCTACAGGCAGAGCAAGCTCGGTTTTGGTTGCACCTTCCCCAGAAACACTGCAGCCCATGGATTCAGACCTGAGAAAAACTCCTTGAGAGGCCACTCTGGCACCTCCCAAAAGCAGATGGTGCTTTGTTCCCTGGGTCCGGTGGACAGTCGGGTGTCAGCATCTCCCCACACTTAGCAGGGTCAGGACCACCTGACTTTGGCAAAGCCTTCCTTTGCTGAGTTTGCCGGGCGCATCTTGGCCAAAGATGCAGATGTGATGCTGCAGGGTGCTGAGGCAGGCAGGCTCTGCCCGAGCCACAGGCATCAGGAGAGGGGGAAGCTGTCCTTGAGACCTGGGCAAGCTCTCCCCCTCTGTCTCCTTCACACCTGCCACCATCTCCCCTTCCATCCAGCCCCAGGACAATGAAGTCATACCAGAAGCTGACAACAACACAGCCAGCAGCATGCCGGGTAGAAGAGGAAGGGGCTGCCCCGCTGCCCACTGGCCGAGGGAAGCTGGCCCGGTGGTGGGTGGGCAGCGGGCTGCTGGTGGTCGCTGTGCTGCTGAGCACCATCACTGTCTGGGTGCTGCGCCAAGTATCGGGGAGCTGGCTCGGACCCACGCCACCCCCGATATGTCTCCTGGTTCCTGAGAGCCATCGCTTTGACTGCTACCCCGAGCGGCAGGTGGTGGTGACCCAGGAGCTCTGTGAAAACCGAGGGTGCTGCTTTATCCAGACTCCCCCACCAGCAGAGGGCAAGCGGGGGGTGCCCTGGTGCTTCTATCCCCCTGACTTCCCCAGCTACACCCTGGAGAGCCTCAATCAGACAGCGCTGGGCATGGCGGGGTTGCTGGTGCGAAGGGAGAAGGCCTATTACCCCCGGGACATCGAGAGGCTGAGGCTGGATGTGGAGTTTGAGACAGACACGCGGCTGCACATCAAGGTGAGTTTCCTGCTGGCTGCTCTCAAGAGCCTGTGACTGTGCTCCTGACCCCTGCACCTGTCATCCCATAGGTGACCATCCCTTGCTTGGACCAAGCCTGGAATCCGTTGTGCTTCAGGCATGGCTGTGTGGGGCGAAATGAGCATCTCCAGCCCTTTGCCCTCTTGCTTTGCTGGTCTTTAAAGCACTTTTTCTCCCTTTTGCAGATAACAGATGCAGCCAACCCACGCTATGAGGTTCCCCTCGATGTTCCCCGGGTGATGAAGAGAGCGGAAAACCCCATCTACAGTCTGAACTTCTCCTGGGACCCCTTTGGGGTGCTGCTGCAGCGCAAGGCAACAGGGACAGTGCTGTAAGAACACACCTCCTGCTCACGCTGTGGCAGGTGGGGAGAAGCTTATCCCACCCTAGGCAGGCTCCAGCATGCTTCCCAAAGGTTTTTCATTAGGAAAACCCATGCTGTGAGATCTCCAGCCAATTATTACTCTTTGTCTTGCGTCTTTTGAGCGGTGCTCACATGGGGATGTGGCAGCTATGGCCATGGCAGAGCTGTGTGGGATCAGCACCTCTCCAAAAACTTCCCAGTACGCTGATTCCTCCCCAGGTCCTACAGAAGCCAAACATTGTGTAGGTCCCGGCACATCACTGATAAGTGACCTGGTGGCTCAGGAAAATGGCCAGAGAACAGTTGTGGCTTTCTCCTCTCCCTGCTTTTGGGTTTCCTCAGCTGTCCAAGTTATAGGGACACCCACAGCTCCAGGCTTTATGTGGAAAAGGACTGTGGGTGACTTTGCTGTGCAGCTTCTGTCACCTCCACAGCTTTGCCCACACTAAGTTGGTGGTGAGCACCAACAGCTGGGCAATGTCTGGCCAGTGTGTTTTGGGATCCCATCCTTTCCTCCTCCTTCCCATTTGCTGGTGGCTGTGGTCCATCCTGTACTTGGGAGCTGCTTACCAGTGACAGCAGGCTGAGAAACCCCATGGCCATATCACCTTGGTGGTTAGTAATAACGTGGGTGGAAACTTCTGTGTCAAAGGGAAGGCTGTGCTGTGCTGGGACAGGCTGGGTTGGGCTAAGGCTATGCCTTGTGTCCAGCCAGACCCGACTTTGCTCCTGGACCAAGGTGTTGGGGCTGGATGCAGGGTGGGATGTGCTGCTGGACTGCCCCTTGAGATGCTTTGAGGGCCAAGAGATCAATTATTGATGGATAAATGGATCCTAATGAGTCCCAGAATCCTCTCTTGACTCTCTCTTCCTTGGTGTCACCCTGGCAGGCTCAACACCACCGTGGCCCCCTTGATCTTTGCTGACCAGTTTCTCCAGATATCCACATCACTCCCATCCAAGTTCCTCTATGGGCTGGGGGAGCACCGTGGCAGCTTCCTGCACAGCCTGGACTGGAACACCCTCACACTGTGGGCCCGCGATGTCTCTCCCACGGTACATCTGCCCTCTCCCCGTGGGGGTGCAGGGGGTGAGGACAGGGGTGTCACTCTCCTGTGCTTTGGACAAACCCTGGGAAAACACGTCAGGGGAGGGCAGCAGCACTGGGAGAGGCTGGGGATGGTCGAGGCTGAGGGGCAGGTATGTGCCAGGGAGGATTTCAAAGCAATTGCAAAATGCTCTTGGCACTCCAAGGGCACTGGGTGTTTCCGCTCCACCCTACTCCTCGTGCAATGTGTTGTGGTGAGGCAGGAGGTTTCCCCCTCACCCAGCCCAGCTCAGTAGCAACCCCTGAGCTGAAGGAAGAAGCAGCTTCCCATAGCCTTAAGCAGCAGCCCCAAACCTATCCTCATTCCCTGCCTTATGCTCTGGAGGAGTGACAGATGCCTGGTTAGGTGGTGACAGCATATGCAGCTCAGGGTCGTTTATTCACCTTCAGTGACATGGGGCTCTCCTGCTTTGCCCTCTCTGCTGTCTTACCTGGCACCTTCTCCTTGCAGGAATCATTCAACCTGTACGGCGCTCACCCCTTCTACCTGCTGATGGAGGAGGGTGGAGATGCTCATGGAGTTTTCCTCCTCAACAGCAACGCCATGGGTAGGTGTCTAGGGGACCCCCGGGCCAGCTTGTCTCTGGTGAAGGACCTGGCAGATTGGGACAGATGAGAGCTGCTCGAGTGGCCAGTTTGGGAACTTGGGGCGAGAGGAAGCCATAAAAGGGAAAGATGTGGTTTGATGGCTCCGTTATTGAGCGCAGCCATCTGTTTCCTGGCTACGGCGAGGCTCTTTAGCAACTGCCGAGCAGTTTAACCACACGCCCAGCTGCCGAGTTGCCGTCAGGAAAGCAAGTCCCTTGCATGCAGGTCCATGCCCATTCCCCCTCCACCGAGATATCCTCGCCCCCAGGCCTGGTGGTGGGGCACGGCTCGGGTGCAGCTGGGGAATGCCGTCTGTCGCCCGCGCTCTTCCCAGCTGTGCTGCGCCAGCTGCGGCCATGGGATCTGCCCGTGTGTGCCAGCTGATAACACAGCAGCTCCTGCGGGCTCCTGCCGTGTTGGGGGCGGCACCAGGACCACCCGTCCCTCCCTGCAGCTGCTGCTTGCAGCCAGCTGGGACGATGCTGCTCACACCATGGCTCCGGCAGCTCCAGCTGTGCTCGGCTCTGTTGCAGTGATGCTGCCGAGGAGGAGCTCCTGTGAGATGCAGCCACCTGAGCTGAGGTGCAAAAGCTCCTCCATGTGAAAAGCCCTTCCTAGGAAAGGCCTTGCTCCCCCATGCTTGCTTGTACGAGTAGCTCTAGATTCACTTAGGAGGGGATTTTGGAGGAGGACATGAAGGAAAGCACTGCACTTAAGTGCTTAGTCTTCGTCCAGCAGTGGAAGCTGGCACAGATTTGAGCTTAAAGAGCAGATTTTCAAGATAGCATAAATGAATGATCTCTCTGGGCTGTGATGATTTAAGCTTCCAGACACCCATTTGGCATCTGCTGAGTGCAAGGCAGGGATTTCTCTATTCCCCTGAGCTTTGCCTGTGGTGCTGCCTGGGCCCCATCATGGGGGCTGAGGTCTAGGGGTTGCTCCCCAGTTGTCACTAGCTTTTTCTCTTCTCCTTCCCACTCAAAGAGGTGGCCCTGCAGCCTGCTCCAGGCCTGACCTGGAGGACCATTGGAGGGGTGCTGGATTTTTACATCTTTCTGGGGCCCAATCCCAACATGGTCATCCAGCAGTACCAGCAGGTGATAGGTGAGTGCCCACACCCCAACACAGCTATCTGTAGGCACCTTCCCCATGCCCACACCCTGTCTCACCCCAGCTTCACCACCATCCCCAACCCTCCCAGCTGGGGAGGGATCAGCAGCCCCCAGCCATCCCATCCCCAGCCCTTCCAGCACACTGTGGTCAGTGATTACCTTTTATCCTCCCTCTCCCCTTACCTTCTAATCCTTTTGAGATGCTGCTGTCATCTTGGGAAACCCCATCCATGCTCCCACTGTCCCCCTGCAGGTTTCCCAGCCATGCCACCCCTCTGGGCCCTCGGCTTCCACCTCTGCCGCTGGGGCTACGGATCCAGCAATGAGACCTGGCAGACCGTGAGAGCCATGAGGAACTACCAGATCCCCCAGGTAACCCCTCGGGCCTGTGGGGCAGGGGATCCAGTCTCCATCACCCATTCCTGAGTCTCCTTCCCGCAGGATGCGCAGTGGAATGACATCGATTACATGGACGGGTACCGGGACTTCACCTTGGATTCCCAGAAGTTTGCCTCCCTCCCCTCACTGGTGCAAGACCTCCACAAACATGGGCAGCACTACGTTATGATCTTGGTATTCCCCCTCCTCTCCCACTGTGCTGTCTTTGCTGCAGAGCTGGGATGTGAGACAGGGATGTAAGGGATGCTCATGGTCCCAGCTGGTCATCCCCAGCCCTGGGGATTTTTGCAGAAGGCCAGTTCCCAGTGCTGGTCAGGCAGCTGGAAACTGCCACTGGAAATGCCCCTAGTGCAGGGACCGTGGAAACGCGGGCCAGGTTCTTGTGCTGTGCTCCTGCCTTTCTGTGGGTGAAAGGATGACCCTGACCCCTGTGAGAGAAGGAATGGAGGAACTGTGGGTCAGGCAGTTTAACTTGTGGGTGCTCAGCTCAGGTGCCCTCACATCCCCAGAAGTGCTGGGATCTTGTGACCAGGCTGTGATGCTCCTTCTTCCATCTACAAGAAGTGAGGGCACGGGTTCTGCTTGCTGGGGGCAGTGGGGACCAGCAGGTCCTTGCAGGGGAAAGTTGGATTTCCTCCTCATTGAACTCTCTGTGGCAGCCCAAGCCTGTCCATGACCTGACATTTCTTGCATGAGCACAAGATTTCTTGTATTTGTCCCCCCCTCCCCAAAATGCTGTAACAGGTCCTGGGGACTTGCAGAAGTGGCATTTTAGAAAACATGCCTGGAAGTGTTGAAGCAAGTTTCTCTTCCCCTTGGGGGGAAACAGCCGCTGTGTGTGGGCTCTGGCTGACCCTGTCTGGGTTCTCTGTGAATCACACCGGTCTGGCCAGGGTAAGGAGCCACAGCCTGCCTGGCGTGGCACTAACCCTCTGCTCTGTCCCCAGGATCCTGGCATCAGCAGCACCAGCCCTCACGGCTCCTATTGGCCTTTTGATGAAGGCTTGAGACGGGGCTTGTTCCTCAACACCACACAAGGGCAGCCACTCATCGGGCAGGTGAGGAGCTCCAGGGGGAAATCCCAGCCCCGTGGGTTGTGCAGTACCAGGGTTGGGATTTCATCACAATGGAGGGAAAGTCGAGTGGCCAAGGGACTTCTCTGGGATAATTGCCAGAGCCTGGCTCAGCCCTTATCCTCATGTGTCACCTCCTGGTGTCTTCACCAGCCCTGGGAGCCAGCCCCTGCTCAGCAGATGAGCCTGTGGAAGTCATATGAGCTTAACGGAGTCAGCAGTGCTGCCTAAGGCTGGTCATCTGATTTCTCTCCCTTCCTGTTTCTGGGGTGAGGGGAGGTTGTCTGTGATGGACGACATGCCTCCAGATCTGCTCTGCAGCTGTTCCCTCCCACTTTGACCCCCCTGGCTGTTTCCTCCCACTTGCTGTCCCTCACCATCTCCAAGGAGGGGTATTTTGATATAGCCTAAAAACATGGGGGAAAATGAATCGGCTAAAATTCCTGGAATGAGGCAAAGCACAGAAAAATCCTTTCTTTTCCCTGACGTGTTCTTGGTGAGGTGATATCAGGCCTTGTGCAAGTGGGGGCAGAGCAGCTGCTCCATCAGCTGCCACTGCCCATGGACTATGGGGGCTCCGCAGCACCTGGTCCTCCTGGTACCGTGGAGGTAGGAGGGATGCTGTGTGTGTGTAGCATCCAGGACTCGAAGCATTGGCTGGGTTTCTGTCTCATTGCCTGTTTCACCCCCAGAAGAAATCCCTGGCATGCTGTGGTACCCTGTTCCCCATGGCAGCTCCCCACAAATCCCCTGCTTGCTGAACCCGTGCATTTGTGCTGTCCCCACAGGTCTGGCCTGGTTTCACTGCCTTCGCAGACTTTTCCAACCCAGACACACACCAGTGGTGGCTGGAGAACCTGCAGCACTTCTATGCCCACGTGCCCTTTGACGGCCTCTGGATCGTAAGTCCCTCCTTGCCCTTGGGTTGCTCCCTGCCCAGCTCATGCCCAGTGTGTGTCCTGGCAGGACTGTCCCTCAAATACAGCTTTTCCAGGTCTATCCACTAATCCCCAAAACCACACCCTTGAAATTGCTCCACAATTTTCTTTGCTTAGGACATGAATGAGCCATCCAACTTCATGGATGGGTCTGAGGATGGCTGCCCCCCGGGAGACTTCGACAGCCCACCCTACACTCCGGGTAAGGAGGCTGTGCTGGTAGGTACTGTGTGCTTTGAGAGCGCTGCCAACTGAGTGTGGTGGGGAAAACAATTTCTAAGAGACACTGTGTCTCTTTTACACCCTGAATGTCTCCATCCCTACTTGCATGTGCCAGTATCTGTGCTTAAGCCATGCACATTTGTTAGCGCCATGCCAGGGTGCAGGATGGGGCCATCTGCATGAGCTCTCAGCACTGGGTTGGCACTGACAGCTGGTTCCTGTGGGAGGGTTGACCCAGAGCCAGCAAGTCTGGGGAGTCCACGTCCCCTGCATCCCATCACCACTGGGTCCACCTGAGCTCTCCCTCCTGGCAGCCGTGCTGGGCGATTCCCTCTCTGCAAAGACGGTGTGTGCCTCAGCAAAGCAGAAAGCCTCGGTGCACTACAACCTCCACAACCTCTACGGGCTGATGGAAGCCAAAGCCACAGCAAGGTACCTGAGCATCCTGCTTCCTGGCAGCCTGGGGATGGGTTGGGACAAAATCCTTCTCAGAGCTGAGTAGGAAAAAGATGCGGATTTGAGTGCCTGATCTGAAGGGGAGGAGCTCTGGCTGCTCACAGCCTCCAGGATGGGAATAACCCAGGAGAAGAGGGGAGATGACACTGCCCTGGGAGGGATGGGTGGATGCGGCTGGTCCTGGAGCCATGCCTTTCCCATACTGCTCGGGCTGACCCTCCGCCCCTCTGCCAGGGGGGAATTCTTCCTTGATTGCTGTGGGATAAAGCAAACACCTGGCGGGCTGCTCTTACCTTCTGCCCCCAACTCTCCCTGTTGCTTTCCAGCGCTTTAGTCCAGATCCGGGCGAAGCGCCCCTTCGTCATCTCCCGCTCCACCTTCCCCAGCCAGGGCCGGTACTCAGGGCACTGGCTGGGTGACAACCGGAGCCAGTGGAAGGACATGTATTACTCCATTCCAGGTGGGTGGCACAGACCCCCTATCAGCACGCCGAGAGCTTTCTGCTTGTTTGGAGATGTCTCTAAAACTGTGCCCTGCTGACTGTCCCTGCCCTCAGGGCTGCTGAGCTTCAGCCTCTTTGGCATCCCGCTGGTCGGGGCGGACATCTGCGGCTTCTCCGGCAGCACCTCGGAGGAGCTGTGCACCCGCTGGATGCAGCTCGGTGCCTTCTACCCCTTCGCTCGCAACCACAACACCCAGAACGAGAAGGTCCAGGACAGTGTGGCTGGTGGGAGGTGTCCTAGGGGTGGGATGCAGGATATGGGATGTGGAATGGGGGATGCAGGAGGTGGGGTTGGGGGTGGGACAGCTGCTGACTCCCTGCATCTCCCGCAGGCCCAGGACCCAACGGTGTTCAGCCCCGCAGCCAGGACGGCCATGAAGGACGTGCTGCTGACACGCTACTCCCTCCTGCCCTTCCTCTACACCCTTTTCCACCATGCCCACCTGCAAGGGGACACTGTTGCCCGGCCCTTGTTCTTTGAGTAAGACCATCCCCACCGGGAGCTGGGGAGACGCGTGGGCTGAATCACGGAGAAGCGGCCGATCGAGCGGCATCTCCGTCCTGCCACAGGTTCCCTTGGGATGTGGCCACATGGGAGCTGGACAGGCAGTTCCTGTGGGGCCGGAGCCTGCTGGTAACACCGGTGCTGGAGCCTGGGGTGGACTCAGTCACAGGTTATGTCCCCCAAGGCATGTGGTATGACTTCTACACGGTGAGGAGCATCACAGCATTTGGCTGGGGGCCGGGTGATCCCTGCTTGACCCTCTTGGGGCTGTGGGTGGGAGGCCCTGGCTGAGCCCAGCAAGCCCTGATGGAGGAAGGGGCCGGGATGGCTGCTCCGCAGACCCGTGTCTGAGCCCTGGTCCCTCACACCCACGTCTCTCGCCGCCTGCCCAGGGCTCCTCAGTGAACAGCAGTGGGGAGATGTTGAAGATGTCAGCCCCTCTGGAGCACCTCAACCTGCACATCCGGGAAGGTTCCGTCCTGCCCACCCAGGTGAGTGTCACCTCCCTGGGTGCTGTCCACAGCGCATATGTGTCCCCCAGCACCTCAAGTCCTGGACCCCCATGCAAATGGCCCTACAGAATCCATGTCTTTGAACCCCAGAAACCAGGAACCACCACGGAGGTGACCCGAGGGAACCCCCTGCGTCTCATCGTGGCCTTGTCCTCACATGCCACTGCATGGGGGGACCTTTTCTGGGATGATGGCGAGAGCTTGGACACCTTCGAGCAAGGCAACTACTCCTACGTGGTGTTCAATGTCACACAGGTGGGATTTGGTAGGGAGGGCAGGAGTGGGGGGTCCCGTGGCACCTGATCACCTTGAGCTCATGCTGTCCTTTCCTACAGAATATCTTCACCTCCACCGTCCTCCATGCCAGCACTGAGGCCACCAAGGTCACCATTGGCACACTGAGCATCTTTGGGGTGCAGAAGCCACCCAGCAAGGTCCTCCTGAACGGCCAGGAGAAGCCCTTTTCCTACCTGGACAACCAGGTATGGCCCCATTTCAGGGTGCCCTTTCCTGGGTGGGGGTTCCCATCCTGAGGGTCTCCACCTCTCCTCCTCCAGGGTCACAGTGTGGCCAAAGAGGGGGGTGAGGACTCTGTGTGGCTCTCCTGCCATAACAGGGTTTAGGGGAAAGCGTTCTCCAGTTCCCTCCTGCCAAGGCTGTACCTCAGAATGTCTCCTCTCCTCCCACAGGTTCTCACCGTGAGTGACCTTGGCATCAGCCTCAGCCAGGGCTTCTCCCTGCAGTGGCTGTGAGCAGGGGGCCGTGGGGTGACCCCCACCTCACCAGGACCACCCACCCGGGAGATGCTGGATGCTCCAGCCCCTGAAGCCAGGATGCTGCCATGGAGGGGGCATTGGGGACTGTCACCTGCTGCTGTGTGTCCCCCTCCAGCACAGCTGGGGACAGGGGGTGTGGGATGGGGGCTTGGCTGACGCGTGCCCCGTGCACGGTCCTGGGTGGGTGGTGTGGGTGGAGGTGGGGGTACCTGCGGTCCCTGCTGCAATAAAGGCATGTGGAGAGCTTGTCCTGGGAGCACGATATGGGGACAGAAGGGGTGGCATGGGGGAGAGGGGTGGGCAGCCAGTTGCTGTGGGGCCCCCAGTTTTAGTTCCTGACCTCGGTTCTCCTCTGACTCCCTCCCCCTGATTTCAGCTGCTCAATTTCAGCCCCAATCCAACCCCCCCCAATTCCAGCCCCACATCCCAGACCCCCAGTTTCAGACACTACTTTCAGCTCCTCTGTTTCAGCCCCTGACTCCAGCTCCCAATCCCACCTCCTTGATTCCCCTCTTTGATTCCAGATCCCGCAATCACAGAATCGTTTAGGTTGGAAAAGACCTCTAAGATCAAGTCCAGCCTTGGACCAATCACTTTTTTAACTAGACCATGCCACCGAGTGCCACGTCCAGTCATTTCTTGAACACCTCCAGGGACGGTGACTCCATCACCCCCTTGGGCAGCCCATTCCAATATCTAATCACCCTTTCTGTGGGGAAATTCCTCCTGATGTCTGACATAACATCCCCTGGTGCTGCTTGACCCTATGTCCCCTTGTCCTGTTGCTAGTTGCCTGGGAGAAGAGGCGGATCAAACACCAAAGAACATCCTTTCTTAAGAAAAATTTCACATATTCCGCATCTTGCAGCAGTCCCAGCCCCTCTCTGACCTCGGGCTCGCCAGAGCCCCCCGAGACCCCCGGGGGTGAAGTTCTCCCTCCCGCCCGCCAGACGGCGCTGCCCGGCGGGGCGGGGCGGGCGGTGCTGCCGTGGCGGCGGTTCCGGTTCCGCGTGGCCGCGGCTGTCGCACGGTCCCGGCTGTCGGTCCCGCCTGTCTGTCTGTCTGTCTGTCTGTCTGTCTGTCTGTCTGTCTGTGTGTCCCGGGTGTCGCTCGGTCCGTCCCGGGGCCGGTGCTCGGCGGCGCCATGAACCGGCCGAAGGCGGCGGCCGTGCGGCGGCCCAGCGCCGTGCCCAAGCCCTCCGGTGAGTCCCGCGGGGCCGGGCGGGCGGGCTGCGGGCGCTATCGCTCACTATCGCTCGCTGTCGCTCGCTATCGCTCACTATCGCTCACTGTCGCTGTGTCTCCCCTCGCAGCGCACCCGCCGCCCGGAGACTTCATCGCGCTGGGCTCCAAGGGCAGAGCGGCGAGGGCAAGGCCGCCGTCACGCTGCTGAAGCCGGCGCCGCCCGGGCTGCCCTCGGAGCGCAAGCGGGACGCGGCCGCCGCCTTGGCCGGCCCGGCGGGGCTGCCCGGGCTGACCAAGCGCCCCAAGCTCTCCTCCACGCCGCCCCTCAGCGCCCTGGGACGCCTGGCAGAGGCGGCCGTGGCGGAGAAAAGAGCCATCTCGCCCTCCATCAAGGAGCCGTCTGTCATCCCCATTGAAGGTGAGGCCTTTGCTCCTGCCATCACATGGAAGCCAGGGGGAAACTTCTCGTTTCGCTGGAGTCTCATCCCAGGAGGCTTTCTTGAAGCCCACACAGTAATTACGTGCTGTCCTTGAGGGTTTCCTTCCCTGGATATAGGGCTGAAGTCACGGTTTTCTCTTCTGTTGGCATTGGGTTGTGTTTGATGTGTCTGAGAGCTGTTTAGTAGCCGTATGTGAAATACTTCCTTGGGGAAATCTAAAAGTCTGGATTGTATGTGAAAAGATTCACATACTTTTTTGGCAAACTCTGGGTGTGGATTTGGCCTTCTGAATTGTCATTCCATTTCTGATGTTGGGTGCATTTGCAGAGGAGTGTGCTAGCATGGCAAAACAATTAAGGGGCATTGTCAGTTGTGAAACAGAACTTTTAATGGCAATTGAGTAGGGAGATTGCAGGCGCTAAAAGTGAGCTGGTCCATGCTTTGCTGTCCCTTGGTCCTGCAGCACCTCAGGGTAGTTATTTGGCACGAGGGTCAATGCTGATGCCTGTGTGTTGCTGGTTGCAGTCGTCCCCACAGTGCTGCTGGATGAGATTGAGGCAGCAGAGGCAGAAGGAAACGATGACCGTATTGAGGGGGTGCTGTGTGGAGCTGTGAAGCAGCTGAAGATGAACAGAGCCAAACCTGACACCACGCTCTACCTCAGCCTTATGTACCTGGCGAAAATCAAACCCAACATATTTGCCACCGAAGGGGTTATCGAGGTGAGGGTTCGGGGGCTTACTGATGTATCATTGTTGCCAAACTATGAGCAGAGTTGCAGTTTGTCTCAGGCCAGAGCATGATCTGCATGGCTTTGGAAATGCCAGAGCCCTGTGGCAAGCTGCTGTCATTTGTATTTCTCTTTCTGCAGCTTCTTTGCATGCTTTCTCAATAGGTATCTTGTTTATTATTTAACTTTTTGTGGCTGTTATTCCAGGCGCTGTGCAGCCTACTCCGAAGAGATGCCTCCATCAATTTCAAAGCCAAAGGGAACAGCCTTGTGTCTGTCCTGGCATGCAACCTTCTCATGGCAGCTTACGAAGAGGATGAGAACTGGCCAGAGATCTTTGTCAAGGTTGGTGAACTGAGGGGGCTTCTGCTGGACTGAGGCAGTGGTGGACAGATTGGGTTGGGAAGCGTGGATGTGTTGGAGTAGGAGAGCAGCAGAGGATTTATTACAGCTGTAGGTAAGGGAGTGGCCAGTGTCCTCTTGTCCACTGTGGAATGCAGCTGGAGGAGACAGAAATTGGAGTCTGGGCCCATCCTTTTAAAGAAAAATCTCCGTGGGTTTCTGGAATGCTGTGGCCTCCTTTGTTGTTTGTTGCCTTATCTCTGCTGTTTTCTGAGATGTCTTTGAGAGTCTGTATTGATGTAAGTGTTGCAGAGACTCCTTGCTTTCTATTCTATATGGGATTAAAACAGCCCATTAATTTAAAAAGGCTGAGCTGACCAGCTTCTTTATTTTGGTGCTAGAAATTGTTGTAAAGTCTTTGCTAAAGCTGGTCAGCTTTCTTGCTTGGGAAGGGTTGATGCTCACTAGAGCTTGGGATGTAATGGTTTGTGGTTTTGCTCTTGTGTGACTTGCTTGGTCTGGTTTTCATCCATGCAATGGTTATGTTAGTTTCCTACTTTGTATATTGGAAATCCATAAAAACTCACAAATGCTCCTTTAATTAACCCCATGAATATGGCCTGTGCCACCTTCTGCAGGTGTACATTGAAGACTCCCTTGGGGAGCGCATCTGGGTGGACAGCCCTCACTGCAAGACGTTTGTGGATAACATCCAGACAGCTTTTAACACAAAGATGCCTCCTAAGACCATGCTCTTGCATGGAGAAGTTGGACGTAGCGGAGGGGACCTTAGTGCTGGTAAGAAGATCTTTGGGAACCAGGAACAAAGGTTTAGGGAGAGGATGGAGCCTGCAGTGCTTATTGACTTGTGAGAATAGTTTGTTCCTGGATGGAGTCACATAGACCAGGCTTTGAGTTCCAGGCATTGCTTTTCTTCTTTTTGGGGCTCTTTCATGTCCAGGGGATGTTTGAGGGTAGTGCAAAATGGGCCTGTGTGGGATGCAGTGTGAGAGGCTGTGGTCTTGCTGAAAGGGATCCTTGAAAGAAGCTGAACAAACCAGAGCACACGTGATTGGTCTCTAGGGAGAGGAGTTGCCTCATGGAGTGTGCTGTTCTGTGTCCTGGTCTCTCGTAGGGAGTAGCCCACACCCTTCCATGACAGAGGAGGAGGACAGCCAGAGTGAGCTGCTGATTGCAGAGGAGAAAATGAGCCCGGAGCAGGCGGGTCAGCTCATGCCCAGGTACAGTGCCTCTTCCTCTCCTAACACAGCTGTGTGGCAGATGTGTCTGTAGATGTGTCTGTGCTCACCCACCCTGCAGAGCTGTGGCAGAGAGCTCCTGTGGCACCTGCTGGGGGATGTTGAGCATCAGATAAAACTGGTTCCAGGAGAAAAGAGTGGATTTTGTTGGTTTGAAATGCAAACCGCAAACAGGAAAGAGTGCTGATCTCTGGACTGGCTTTTGTGGAAATGAGTCAAGTTCAATTTGTGTGGCCCAGGTATGAAGACCTTGCAGAGAGTGTGGAGGAATATGTCCTGGACATGCTTCGGGACCAGCTCAACCGGCGCCAGCCCATGGACAATGTCTCCCGGAACCTGCTCCGGCTGCTGACAGCAACCTGTGGCTACAAAGAGGTGCGTCAGATGGCTGTGCAGAGGCTGGAGATGTGGCTGCAGAATCCAAAGGTAAGGAGAGGAGCTGCTGAAGCACAACCCTGGTCTGGAATCCAGCCAGGAGGGCTGCATACTGCCAGTTACGTTTCTGGTCTGTAATGGCAAGTGGCTGGAGTCTTTCTGCTCTCCCTCTGCAGTTGACCAAGCCAGCTCAGGACTTGCTGATGTCAGTCTGTATGAACTGTAACACCCACAGCTCAGAGGACATGGAAGTTATCTCTAACCTGATCAAAATTCGTCTCAAGCCAAAAGTCCTTCTCAACCACTACATGCTGTGTATCAGGTGAGTGGCTGGGTCTGTGATGGGAAGAGAAAGCACTGTGGGAGATGTGCCCAGGTACTTGACAGTCTCATTGTCTCTGCACAGTGGTTTCAAGTACCATCTTGGAGCATGGAGTGTCTTGTGTTCATTTAAATGAATTTCTTTGTCCTGGAAGTCTTTCAGTAGTCCTTTGATGTTGTCCTTTGACTTGTGCTGTTCCATCCTTTTCACTTTTGTGTGCTAAGTACTTCAAGCAGAAATCAAAACAATGTGTCCAGCTGCACTGAAATGTCAGTTCAGGTATCTCTGGTCTTCCCTTGCAGAGAGCTGCTGAATGCACACAGGGATAACCTGGGCACCACCATTAAATTTGTGATTTTCAATGAACTATCAAATGCAAGAAACCCCAACAACATGCAGATCCTGTATACTGTGCTTCAGCACAGCTCAGAGCAAGCTCCAAAGGTAGGTGCAGTGTCTTGGATGACTGATGGTGATCCTGGAACCCCACCCAACAGATTTAGTTGTTTTGAGGCTCAGATGAATCTTTTCACAGGCAGAATCATACTATTTTGAAGTTATATTATTATTCTTGGTAGGAATAAACATAAATGGGCATTTTCTGACTCCCACATTCTGAATGATAATGCAGTTTCATGGGAGAAACGTTATTACAGCTCCCCAGGGGTCTGAAGGACAGGATACCAGCAGCATGGTTTCCTTGTGTCTCTTCATTCTGTGGATGCAGACCCATTACAGCACACTGAAAGTTTTCTCTCTGTGTGGCCCCAGTACCTGGCAATGGTGTTCCAGGACCTGTTGACCACCAAGGACGATTACCTGCGAGCTTCACGGGCTCTGCTGCGGGAGATCATCAAACAGACAAAACATGAGATCAACTTCCAGGCCTTCTGTCTGGGTCTTATGCAGGAACGGAAGGAGGCCCTGTATGCAGAGATGGAATTCAAGGTACCATTTTTGACCTTTGTGCTGCTGGATGTGCCAGTGATGCACTGAGCTCTTTGTCTGCTTTTCTGGCCATTCTTTCTTTTGCTCTTTGGTGTCTGAGTGAGTCACTATTTGTGTGTCTCTTAGCAGCACTCCCATATCTCGTTTCCAAACATCCGTGTTCGTCATTTTTGATGACAAAACACTTCCAGAAGGCAGCTCTGGGTATTGCTGTTCAACTCACTTTTTTTTCTTCTCTATTTTAAGGAGCGGTTTGTCATCCACATAACCGACCTGCTAGCTGTCTCCATGATGCTTGGTATCACAGCCCAGGTGAAGGAGGCTGGAATTGCTTGGGACAAAGGAGAGAAAAAGAGTAAGCAGAAGAACCTAGGTTCTCCCTGAGGATGGGCATCTTGGTAGATATCTGTCCCTGATTTTGGGGGAGTATTGCCCCTAGGGTTGGGAGCCTGCTGTCATCCTGGGACTGACAGAGATAGGAGGTGTGGCATTTGCATGGCTGGGTGCTTCTTTTATCTATGGAAGCAGTGGCTGAGAGGCTGGGGAAAAGGAGCTGTGGATGGAGGGGCCTCAAGCCTGAAGGGGCAGCTGTAAGGATTATTAAGGGGCTGGGAAGACGGGCCTTTGGTGTGGCACTGGCATGACTGCCCCCATGCCTCCTTCTCACAAAACTAATCCATGTGTGCTTCATGTTGGGGGTTTTGCTGCAGCACGTGTCAGAAAGCAAAGCACATGTGTTGTCAGAGCTGGGGGGCTCAAGGCTTTCTCATATACTCCTCTTCTCTGGTTCCCCTTCTCTAGTGGAAGGCGTCCCTGCCTGTGGTGCAGGAATTGGAACAAGATGATCTTTAAGGTTCCTTCCAACCCAAACCATTCTGTGATTCGATGATTTACTGTTGATGCCTCAGAGTCCTGGTTACTGTCTTGAAACCACCACGCTTCTGATGGGGCCCGTGTGTGTACTTTGTGACCTGACTGTTTTTCAGACCTGGAAGTGCTGCGCTCGTTCCAGAACCAAATTGCTGCTATCCAACGGGATGCTGTCTGGTGGCTGCACACAGTTGTTCCATCTATCAGCAAGCTGGCTCCAAAGGACTATGTGCACTGGTGAGAGTCAGCCTGGTCATCTCTGTGCATAACCAGTCCCTTCCCCAGCACTGTGATGTGTTATGAAAAACCAGGTGTACGCCAGGGTTTGGTTAGATTTCTCTCCCATTTTCAGACTGGGAGCAGAAACAGTTTTAGCAGGGTTCAGGCTGGGACTGTATCTCTCTCTGAAATTCATTCAGATGCCTCCTCTTACCGGAAACGTATGATAATGGAAAATATTTCTCATTTATATTGTTTGGATCCACTCAGTAGGGGATTTCTAGTTACCTGACCAAACACAATCCCTGTGGACCCCTTGTTTTTCTGTCTGAAATAGTTTTTCAGTCTCTGTGGCTGAGGACTCCACAGATAATTCTGTCTTCTGGAGGTCAGGTGGTATCCTGGAGTCTTGGCACAAGGCATTACTGAGGCCGTTCAAGCCAGAATTAATAGTAAGCAAGATAAGTTACTGAAAGTCTAAAAGCCCAGAGCCCATATTGTACAGTCCTCCCTGTTCTGAATCATGTGGTTACTGTTGCTAGACTCACTTATCTGAGGAGGCTCCTTCATGTGTAGGATGGGAAGCTTTAGCAGGATTTTGGGGAGACTGGATTTAAGCCTCACAGATGATGTTTACTGTCCTCTTCATCTCTACAGCCTCCACAAGGTGCTCTTCACAGAACAGCCAGAAACCTACTACAAATGGGACAACTGGCCCCCTGAGAGTGACCGCAAGTGAGTGCGTGCCCCTCCCGTGGTGGGTGCAGGTGGGGAGCTGCTCTAGCTGAAGGCAGAGGAATGGGTGTTTTCTGGTGATCCTTTTATAGCTCAGTGTTGGAAAGGCTTGGAACTGTGCTCAGATTTTCTTCATCTGTTACACTGCCATAAAATTGAGGGGTGTTGTTCCACTCTCCATCTGTTCCTCTTCCTCCTTCATTCCAGTTCCCTGTGCCAAGCTGTTCTGTATCTTGACGCTGTAGTTGTAAGGAGGGCAGCCCCGCAGTGTGTGGGTAACTGGGGTGTAACCTTGGGGAGCTCAGATTCAAGGAGGCTGAAGCATCGAGGTACAAGGCACTGAGAGTGATACTCCAATAATAATTTGTTTCATATTGTTGCATTTGGAGCTGGAGATCAGGGAAGGTGCTGTAAACTAAGCTGTGATGTATCTTCTGCTCAGATGAGTTGTAGGGTCTGTGGAGGGTTCTGGGAGGCCTCACGCTGCTGTCCAAAGAAGTGTGATTGATGTCTCGTGTCTCCTGCAGCTTCTTCCTTCGCCTGTGCTCCGAGGTGCCCATCCTGGAGGACACCCTGATGCGCATCCTTGTGATTGGTTTGTCGCGAGACCTGCCCCTGGGCCCCGCCGATGCCATGGAGCTCGCCGACCACTTGGTGAAGAGGGCTGCAGCTGTGCAAGCAGATGGTGAGGCTGCACAGAGCTCCCACCAGCAAGTGCTTGCTTCTGTCTCCACATCCTCCTATTGCCACCCAGCGCTGAGACAGCTCCTACCACCTACCACAGAGCCTTTGCATCACTTAAAGTATATTTTAGTCATGATGGCTAAGCATTTGGCTCAGGGCCAGACATGTACTGCTGTTGCTTTCTCACTAGAAAAGCTTCTTATTTTCTCTTACTGTTTCCCTCTGTTACTAATTTTGTATCATGGAGTGTTTGGGAAATTATTGGTTGTGTAGAGAATGAAGGGCTGTGAACCACTACCCAGAGTTTTGAGTCAGCGTTTTTAAATTCAATTTAGTCCTTCGTACATACTGTAAAATGAAATTTATAGGCTATGCAAAAATGGAAGGTTTGGAAGTTTAATTAATTAACCAATTGTGCACTCTTCCCAAGTCCATTATTGGGACACTTACAGAATAGCAGTTACAAAAGCAGTCTTTACTTTTACTCCTTTTATGAATTCATTTAGCATTTGTCTAAATTCCTGCATTGCTGTGAAATATGTCCGTTCAGCTGAGCTGTATGTGTTTGTGGCAGAATTGAGGGTGTTGTCCGAGTTTGATTCTAAAGCATCTGACATGCTCTTAGTGCTGAGTGGCCAATGGCAAAGAGTAATCCTGAACTGCTCAGTGCTTGTGGAATGGTCTTGCTGTTCAGTATCCTCTCAAAATGTGTCCAGCCTCTCATATAGGATTCTAAATCCTGCACCATTTTGTTTTCAGACTCAGAATTAGAGTGAGTCTGAAAACTTGCAACGACGTTGAAATGCATTTTTAGTTCCTCTGAGCCCCGGAAGTTCTGAGCAGATTTGTTGCTTACCTGAAGGAGTGTATCCAAGTTCTGAAAAAGTTACAAGTATCATATTGCATGCATTGGGGGAAAAAAGTACCCTTAAGAATTTAAACCAGATTGCAGCTGAAAAGCTCCATATCCTTATAGATTGACTTACAGGATTTTTAAAGTGTTTTTGCTTTTTAAATGTTGGGTTTTTTGTTTCTGTAATACCATGACAGCAAGCCCACAATAACATAGTTGCTTGAAGTAAAATTTTTCTTACACTGTGATGCTTTTCTTGAAGGACTTTCAGGCAGGTAGACAGGTCAATAACTTGTTCAGTCTTTTCTTCTCCTCCAGATGTCGAGGTCCTGAGGGTAGAAAGAATCCAGCTGATCGATGCAGTCTTGAATCTGTGCACTTATCACCATCCAGAGAATATCCAGCTACCCCCAGGGTAAGACTTATCACAGAGATAATCTTGTTGTGATCCAGCTCACTTTCACCTTGTGACTAACATTTCCAGCTCACAGATTTTAACATGTTTTCTCTATTACACTTTGTAATCACAAAATGGTGAGGAAGCCTTTTCAGGGTCGTGTTCAGATGGGTGTTTCTCTAGAGCAATCAAGACCTGAGTCATGGAATGTACTTTGCTCTGCAAGCACTGACCTTTCTGCCCTAGAAATCCTCAGCTAAATCCTGCTGTCCCTCCTGAAAGGTTATTTGTGTATGTGTGTGTGTTTGTTGAGAAAACCACTGAATGGCATGACTGAATCTAAACAGTACTTGATTAAGGAGAAAAGCAAGACTTGAGGTCGACTTACGGAACCCAACTTGACCGCTTCTCTCTGTTGATGACTTTTGCAGGTACCAGCCTCCAAATCTAGCTATTTCTACTCTCTACTGGAAAGCTTGGCCTCTCCTGCTTGTAGTGGCAGCATTCAATCCTGAAAACATTGGTGAGTGTGGACATTTCCCAGGACACCAGTTCTGCTGCAAAAATTGGCCAGGGTGCTTTCTGCAGAGGTCTGCTTGCTTGTGTGCAAGGCCTATGCTGGGCTGGTGAGGTAACTGCAGTTAAATAACTGTGTGTCCCCTGTGGGTGAAAAATGTGTGGAAGTGGGATTTGGACCAGCATGTGGCTGGAATCACCTTGTTTGTGCTCTGAGTGTTATGAGCTATTCTCAAGTGAGTTTGTGTCTCCCCACCTTGCAATGTGTTAGAGTATATATAAAGGCTCTATTTTTTCCCTGTATTCCTGATTGTCCTTCTCTTCTCTGCTGCAGGTCTGGCTGCATGGGAGGAGTACCCCTCTCTAAAGATGCTCATGGAAATGGTCATGACCAAGTTAGTATGGTTAAATCTCTACATAAATCAGATAGACCACTGAAAACACACATTTCTGAATTAAGTTTGTGCCATGCGACTCCTTCCTTTCCAGTGGGACTAGTGTAAAATAAACTGGCATCAACGCTGCAGCTGGAGTGGGAAAAGTGCCTTCCCTTGACAAAAATATTATAAGCAAGGGAATAAAGCTGAGAAGAAGGGGGAGGGGGATGACTGCTGTGCCTTGCTGAGAAGGTCTCAGTCTCCTGGCTCCACTGAGAAACTACTTGTTTTTTTCTACATTGTCTATCAGAGCTGAGGTCCTGTGTTCTTCCTGACTGTGATTCATTAATTCTGAATAGAACAAGATAACCATTTCCTTTTTTTAAACTTATTTTCTCAGTAATTATTCCTATCCTCAATGTACCTTGACGGATGAGGAGACACGCACAGAGATGATTAATCGTGAACTTCAAATCTCCCAGAGAGAAAAACAAGAGATTCTTGCATTTGAGGGTCATCTGGCTGCTGCATCCACAAAACAAACCATTACAGAAAGCAGCAGCCTCTTGCTGTCCCAGCTGACAAGTCTGGACCCTCAGTAAGTAGCCTTCTGCATTCGGGTGCCATAATGAAATCCCAGTTAACACTAGTCAGGAAACCCTGCTCCTCCACAGGGTGGTTGATGTGGGAAGAAGAGCCCTGTGGTGTGGTAGCCCATGGGATCACAGAATCATAAAATGGTTTGGTTTGGAAGATCATCTGTTTCCAACCTGCCTGCCACCTTCCTATAGACCCCCTCATGCACTACTGAACTGACTGATCCTCATCACACCAAAGTCTGTCAGCCTGTGAATAACTTGTTTCTGTGACAGGGGCCCCCCTCGCAGACCTCCACCACATGTCCTGGAGCAGGTGAAAAGCCTGAACCAGTCACTTCGCTTGGGCCACCTTCTGTGTCGCAGTCGCCATCCTGACTTTCTTCTCAACATCATTCAAAGACAGGTGGGCTGTGGTGGGACTGGATCCCTCACCTCTGAAACTTGAGCAGAGTGAGGGGCAAAAGGAAGCTAAGTGAGATTCAGGGGAAGGTGGTTTGCTGCTCAGGAATTAAATGATCAGTGTGCTGCATCTGTGTTCTGCTGAACTTGTTACTCTCATCCTTCCCAGGCCTCATCACAGTCAATGCCATGGCTGGCAGATCTGGTTCAGTCCAGCGAGGGCTCCTTGGATGTCCTGCCCGTGCAGTGCCTTTGTGAGTTCCTGCTTCATGATGCTGCTGATGAATCGACCTCAGGTGAAGAAGAAGAGGAGGGTGAGAGTAAGGACCAGCGTGCCAAGAAACGCCAGGTGAGCAATCTCTTGAGGAACCCTTCTGTTACCTACTTCCTGTGCATCCCAGATTTGATTTCACTGGACAGGCCAACTTCTCACTCCGCAGAGACAACAGAAACAAAGGCAGTTGCTTGGACGCTTGCAAGACTTGCTGTTGGGACCCAAAGCAGATGAACAGACAACATGTGAGGTGCTTGACTATTTCCTGCGGCGCCTGAGTTCCTCCCAGGTGGCTTCCCGGGTCCTGGCCATGAAGGTGGGCAGAATGCAAATCATCTTGGCTAGGGTCTGTCTGAAGCCCAGGGCAGAGCCCTAGGTTATCTTGAGTCCAGAGCCAACACAGTGAAATTGTTTCATGTCATCCTCCTTCAGTGACTCGTCTCAATCTCCAACCCCATCAAATGCACTTCTGCTCCCTGCTGCTCAGAAGTTATTGTTCAACAGCCAAATTGTACTTTTTCTTAAGATAGAGCTGGGTTTTGCTTTGTTTCCTGTGAAGTTCAGGTGTAGACTCAGGAGATTGTGTGCCGTGTAGAGTAATTGGCAGAGGCTGTTTTCTGTGGGGAGAGGGAGTGAGTGAGTGCCTGGTGCTCTGGAGCATAGTCAAGGCAAAGACAATTGCAGGGAGCTCAGAAAGATCATGCTCAGACTGAAACTTCAAGCAGGGTATCTGTCAAGAAAACATATTAAATGAGATGAAAGCTGTTGTGCTGCATTTGGATCGTTCTGTGGTGTTTGAAGCAGGTTTCTGTTATATTCACTGGTTTGAAACTCACAGTCCAGCTGTGGCTGTGGCTTCAAATGCAGCAGCCATATCCGTGTGACTTGTGCAGGGCCTGTCCTTGGTGCTGTCGGAAGGAGGAATGCGTGATGGGGAGGAGAAGGATCACCCCATGGAAGAAGACTCGGGCGATTCTGAGCTGCTGCAGGGATATCAGTGGCTGCTGAGAGACCTCCCGAGGCTGCCGCTGTTTGACAGTGTGAGAGCCACGACAGCTCTGGCCTTGCAGCAGGTGGGTGTAGCAGCTGAAGGAAGGAGTGTCCAGCTTGTTCTTTTTCTACTCCTGCTGAAACAGATCGAAACAAATTGGATCTGGCTGCGATACTGACATGTTTATATGCTTGCAGAAGAATTTCGCTTATGCTGGTGCTTGTTTTCACTAAGTCTTGATTTCTAATGAAAGGAATTCTCATTCTAGGCCATCCACATGGAGACAGATCCCCAGACCATCAGTGCTTACCTGGTGTACCTCTCCCAGCACGCCCCAGTGGAGGAGCAGGGACAGCACAATGACCTTGCTCTGGTGAGGGGAGGGATCACATGGGGGACACGTGGCATGTCCCAGGACAGTGGTAGGCAAGGGACTTGCTGTACCACCAGGATGAGTTTTGGGGAGCATGTTACTCTGATAACTGCATGTTTGTGTCTTTCTGTATGGGTTTAAAGGCAAGCTGTGTCTTTGGTTCATATAACGAAATGGTATCAGAGCAATAACTTCCAGTCCAACAGCCCATCAGCTCGAATGGGGAATGCAAGAGTGGATAGTGGTTTGATGGAAATCCCATCACCTGACAGTGTTTCATAATTAAGCAGGTGCTAAACCTGCAGTCATACGTGCTTGGGGAGAGAATGGGAAATCAGGAACTTTAGTGGTAGATATGTACTCTCCTATAACCAAAACTAGATTTCTGGGTTTATTTGTTTATGGGGGTTTTTTTCTTTCTAGAAAAGCTTTTGGTGGATTTTTTTTTAATAATGATTTTTTTTTTCATTTTTCTCCGTGGGTGCTTTTTTCATTGCTTTTAAGACTCATGTGCTGATAGTGCCTCCATAGATCTGTTTAGATATGTGGAGGAGGTTAAATGGTAAGCGTCAGTAGATCTTTTTCTTCAGAGAAATGCTATGTAAATGCTTACTTTAATGGGCTGCATCAGAAGGCACCTGTGCTCCACTGGGGACACTGTAAGATGCATGCAAAGCACTGGCCTTGTCCCTCTTGTGTCGGTTCTACTCTTGACTCCACAAGCTGATCTCCAGAGTGGCGTTTACTGGGCTGATGATAGAACCTGGAGAACAGTGCAGTGAAACCAGGGCACCTGGCTGTGTTTTGCAGTAAAGACCTCCTGGATGTTTTTCCCTTGCAGGATGTTGCCCGATTGATCGTGGAGCGCTCCACCATCATGTCCCACCTGTTCTCCAAGCTCTCCTACAGTGCTGAGTCAGACGCGGTGCTCGTGGCTCTGCTCTCCATCTTCTCCCGCTACATCAAGCGCATGCGGCAGAGCAAGGAGGGTGAGGAGGTGTACAGCTGGGTGAGTGCCTCCTGCCTTGCCTCAGCAGCTCACAGAGACTGGACAGGTTAACAAAACAGAAGCCCTTTATGTGTTACTCAATTTGAATAAACCAAATCCAGCTCAAGAATTCCCTGATCTGAAAATAATTGGATCGTGGCACAGTATCAGAGCCAAGCCTATGTGTTTGTAAAAAGCCTTTTTAACTTTTCCCCAAGTATCTTTTGTGGCCATTGCTGGTGATATTGGGAACTATGGTCTGGCTAAAGTTGTCCGTTCTCATGTTCTCCTTTCTCTCCCCACCTTTGCTCATCCTGTCTTTTCCTGGCTTTTTCCAGTCAGAGTCCCAGGATCAGGTGTTCCTTCGTTGGACTAGTGGGGAAACAGCCACCATGCACATCCTTGTGGTCCATGCCATGGTTATTCTCCTGACACTGGGGCCACCTCAAGGTTAGTGAAATATGCTCAGATTTTTTCAGGGGGTAATGGAGAATACAGGGAGGCTTTTCTCTATCTGCTGTCTCCTAACAGGTCAGGCTGGTGTTAATCCTTCTACTCGCAGGCTCAGCCCTTGCAGTACTTGTTTGTAGCTGTAAGATTTATCAGAATATTGCTGCAGAGTGTGAAGGATTTGCAGGCTGATTTCTTTTTTTTTGCTTTCTGCAGACAGCAGGAAATACTAAAACAATGGTGTGTTCTGGTGTACTGATCGAGAAGGGCAGGGTGTTCTAGGTGCTTGTGAACATGGGAAATAATTTTGTATCCACTCTTAAGCAGGAGATGGTGATTTTTACACCTTACTGGATATATGGTTCCCGGAGAAAAAGCCCCTTCCTACTGCTTTTCTGGTTGACACCTCCGAGGAGGCTCTGCTGCTCCCTGACTGGCTGAAGCTGCGGATGATCCGCTCCGAGGTCCCGCGTCTCGTGGATGCAGGTGAGCCTGTGGCACGTTCATTGGTGTTTCAGACCCTGCTGAAAGGAAAGGGAGAGGTTTCCCTGCTCAAGTGTGCCCAGCCATCCTACTGGGATGCCTTTGGATGGAGCCATCTGTCACTATTACTTTTAAAGTAGGGGAGTGAGTCTGAATGGATATTG
The DNA here is from genome assembly GCF_000738735.6 of Corvus cornix cornix. Lineage (NCBI taxonomy): Eukaryota > Metazoa > Chordata > Aves > Passeriformes > Corvidae > Corvus > Corvus cornix. The sequence goes on along the minus strand of NC_046344.1, from coordinate 4,072,531 downwards.
TGCTTTCTGTGTATTTTAAAGGAATGGGGGGCTCTGAATTGAGGTCCCATCTTTTGTACAACTATGCAGTCACCAGACAACAGGCACAGCACTGTGGGAAGCTGTGCCTGAAGGATATAAGCTAAACCTCTGGTTACTCTGGTCCTCATACCACTTGTCAGTGCTCTCTTTCTTCTTGGTATTCAGTGCTTTCATCCCATTTTACTAATTAAATGACAGCTGTCTATAGCCAGTGATTGAATTATTCAATAATTCCTGCCTGCAGCCATCAAGAGATAGAGTGGAAGTTATTTTTTAATACAAATGATTGCGTTACTGAGGTTCTAATAAAATTAAACAGAAGATCAAATTAGCCAGTGAGTGAATTAACTGGAAGATGCAATAAGGCGGCAATGATTTGCAGAGGAAAGAAAATATAGTAGGCAGCTGTCAGACTTCTGGCTTTAGGCTCTCTGCAGCCCTGTCATTAATGTGTCACTGTTGGTCCAGACAAAAGCATAAAGATCAGGTAATAAAGATGACACTCCGTGGGCAGTTCAGAGGTCTGAGGACTCAGTGTTTGTTTATTTCAGCCCTGCAGGACCTGGAGCCACAGCAGCTGCTTCTCTTTGTTCAGTCCTTTGGAATCCCAGTTTCCAGCATGAGCAAACTTCTGCAGTACCTGGATCAGGCAGTATCTCATGACCCACAGACGCTGGAGCAGAACATCATGGACAAGAGTAAGAGCTACAGATGAGGCTGACTAGGCATTTCACTTTTTCTTGAACAGTTTCCATGAGTATCTCCTGTGACTTCCTTGGAAAAATCCAAGCTAGCTCAGCAAACTTTGTGCACAGGCTGCTTTGGCAGCTTGTTGTCACTGTAGACACCTGGGTGGCCCTTGGTTGTATTCCTCAAAATAGAGAGGGATTTTTTGGATTGGAGCGGACAGAGTCAAAAAGTAGTTTGGGAGGTACTTTGTAAAAGAAACAAAGTTTTCAAGGCATCATGTTATGAAGTTTATGGGAACAGCAGATTCTCTTGCCTGTGGGAGCTGTACAAACACCCAATTCTGTCCTGCTTTACTGAAGAGGGCAAGATGATGATGTGCTGTTATTTCCTCCTTTTTTCAGACTACATGGCTCATCTTGTGGAGGTTCAACATGAGAGAGGAGCAACAGGAGGCCAGACTTTCCACTCCTTGCTTACTGCCTCCTTACCAGCCCGCCGAGGTACTGCCTGGGATAGCCTAAATGTCAAAGTCATCTTCCAAACTTCCCTCCTTTGTTGCTGTTCAGAAGAACAGGCAGTGCTGTCTTCAAAAGCAGTTATGTTGCAATATACCAGCAAGTTAGACACCAGCCCTTTTTAGAGGTTTTTTGCTTCTGACAAAGGGAGAAATTCCAATATTTTTGGAGTTTATTACAGTGAGTTTTTCTGAGTGATATGGAAAAATAGGTCTTGCTTGGACTCAAGAGAAAAGCTGCTGAATTCCTCAGTAGTTAGAGACTGTAAAGCTGAAAGTGATCTGGTGTTGGGGCTCCAGATGCTTTCTACCATAACAGCATTTTCCTTTCTTTCCTTTTATTCCTCTTGCAGACAGTGCTGAGACTGCAAGGTCAAAATCTAGTCCTGAAAACTCTCAAAGTCAGAGCCGGATCCGGGCCTTGAGCCAGGTCCGTGTTCTGGGCCCAGAAGATGATCTGGCAGGCATCTTTCTGCAGGTACTGTTACAACGTCCAGCTGAGTAGCTGCTTCCCTGCAGCAGCTTTACAGAATCCATCTCTCTTATACTTGCATCTTGTGACCCCTTATCCTGCAGTGTTTGCTGGCAATAAATATGAAAGCCCTGATGCAACGAGGCCATGCCATTACAGCCTGGTGGAGTTAATACTGGCAGGAATTTTTTCTTGCAGTTGGAACGTGATGTGGCTTTTGATCATGCCTAGTACTGTCAGTACCTAGTAGCATGTTGCTGTCTCTGCACCTTGTTTGTTCTGTGTATAGTTCCTTTCCTCTCAGCAGTGGATGCAGGATTTGTGAAATGCTCACAGGGCCCCAGCAGAAAAGCTGTGTGCAAACAGCATTTGTACTCTGGCTTGCCTACTTACAGAGCTTCCCACCCTCCACTGACTCCAGAAGGAGCCTACAGGGAATTAATTGGCCAAGTTAGTTGTTGGTATTTGGGTAGTCATGTTGGGGTTGCAGAGATGCTGCTTATGTTCATGTGCCAGGCACTAGAATGTACAAGAAGCTGTATCAGAAGGTTCCTGTTAGCCCACAGTCAGTGTAACTGTACGAGGTAAATCGCTCCTCTGCCTTGGGACGTTCATGGTACAGCAAGCCCTTTTCACTGGCTGTCCTAAATGTACTCCGTGTTGTATCCCCCCAGCTTTTCCCACTGACCCCGGACCCACGGTGGCAGAACTCCAGCCTGCGGCCACTGGCCCTGGCACTGCAGCAGGCGCTGGGGCAGGAGCTGGCTCACATCCGCCAAGGGGCCGCGCCGGCGAGCGGGATGGCGGCAAGCGGGATGGCGGCGAGCGGGGTCACGGCGAGCAGGATGGCGGCGAGCGGGATCACGGCGAGCGGGGTCACGGCGAGCGGGATGGCGGCGAGCGGGATGGCGGCGAGCGGGATCACGGCGAGCGGGGTCACGGCGAGCGGGATGGCGGCGAGCGGGATGGCGGCGAGCGGGATGGCGGCGAGCGGGATGGCGGCGAGCGGGATCACGGCGAGCGGGATCACAGCGAGCGGGATGGCGGCGAACGGGATCGCAGCGAACGGGATCGCAGCGAGCGGGATGGCGGCACGGCTGCTGCAGGCGGTGGCTGCCCTGCTCAACTCGGCGCACAGCGGTGCCCTGGTCATGGCCATGCACCGCCACCACTTCATCTCCTGCCCGCTCATGCGCCAGCTCTACCAGTACCACGTGAGTGGCTTCGGGAGCGCTTCATGAAGAGGCGTGAGGTGGGGAGAAATGGGAAATCTGCAGTGCATCTGCTCTGCTGTGGGCATACCTGTGTAATGCTCAGCTCAGGTTGCCTGGCCATTACCTGCAGAATTAGGTGTACCTTACCTAGCCTGGTAACTCTTTTTTGGATTTACAGCTGTAGGTCTCTGCTGGTTTTGGGATCTCTAGTCTGTGTTGTATTGTGGTGTTGGACATGTCGTACGAGCCAAGGCGTTTGCAGACAGTTTGAGAGATAAAGTCTAATTCACTGAGTCATAGAATGGTTTTGGTTGGAAGGCACCTTAAAGATTGTCTAGTTCCAATTCCCCTGCCACGGGCAGGGGCACCTTGCACTAGATCAGGTTGCTCCAAGCCCATCCAACCTGGCCTTGAACACCTTTAGGGATGGGGAGTCCAGAACCTCTGGGCAACCTATGCCAGTGCCTCACCACCCTCACTGTAAAGCATTTCTTCCCAGCGCTCCATGCCACGGGACACTGCCTTCTCCTCGCTCTTCTTCAAAGTGCTCATGCAGATGCTGCAGTGGCTGGAGAACCCTGCGGTGGAAGATGGTCCCCTGCGAGCTCAGCTGAAGGCCTTTGCTGTGCAATACTCCTCGAGGCACAGGATCAGTGATGGTACTGGCAGTGGGCAGCTTATGGGACTCAGAGGGGACAAAGTGGGACAAGAAAGAGACAAACAAAACTGTACCTGGAGCAGGAAGTGTGGTGGGCAGCCTTTTAGACACGTGTTGTAAGGAGTAGCAAAAGTAGTACACTGTGCTGCAGAAACTCCTTGAGGGTTTGAACAAGTGCCTTAGCTCTGGGGGCTTGCAGTAGACACCCGGTATCATCTCACCAAGCACAGCAGATCTCTCAGGGAAAACTTCCTGTTTCTCAGGCCAGGAATTCTGTGTGAGCTGTAGTTTTGGTAGATGAGCATGCAGGAATGCCTCTGGAACAAGGTCACATCATGACTTGTAGAGTTGTTTATCATCTGCCATCCCTTGGGAGCAGGAGTCTAACCAAGAGCTTGGGCATGGAAATGGGTTTGTGGTTACAGAGCTTTCTCTTGCCCACGTGTAACATGCAGGAGAGCTGTCAAGGGTTGTGGTGGCCGTAAATGGCATTAGAATGTGTATTTGTATGTTTGAGTAGATGTGCCCTGGAGCCACACGGGGAATCTGTAGGAGGGAGGTCTGATGTGGGGCTGGCTTGTCCCTGTGTGATGCCAGTGCTGTGATTTCATTGCAGTTCGAGGTGGCTTCTTGCACCTCACAGAAGCTCTTTCTTTCCGTCGTGACCCGGACTTGATCAGCTCCACAGTCTGTGCCATCATTGCAACTCTGAAATCAGGAGAGAAGTGTAATGTGGAGCCAGAGCTTATCAGCAAAGGTATGGATGTCCTTCTGCTCTCCTCCTTTGCAACAGCAGCTTGAACTTCCAGCCCAGCAAGGGAGTGCCTACTGTGCAGGCTGTGGGAATCTGCCTTCTCCCTGAATCAGAAAATGTGAACTGATCTAAGCTTGGCCCTGTCTTTTATCACCTCCTTTGTCCCACTGTATGTGGGTTTATAAACTCTGATCTGGGGCTGGGATTAAGTCTCTGAGCACACTGTTGGTTTCCACTAGCAAAAAGAGAAATGGAAGCCTACTATCCCAGGTAAAAAATGGCTTCCCTCTGCCTCAGTGAGCCTGGCTATCAGGAATAATACTTGCAAGGTTCCATACCTTTTACCACATCCTGAAGTTAATGAGTGGCATCTTTCTCCCCCTGCTAGTCCTTCAAGGTCTGATTGAAACCCACTCTCCATACCTGGAGGAGCTTCTGACTGTCCTCTTCTCAGCTACTGTTGAGACCACTGCCAGGTGTCCTGCTATGAAACCAATTGCTGTGGTGTGCTCCTTGTTGCTCCAGGACAAAGAAGAAACACCAGTAAAGAAGGAGGTGGAGAGTTGCAGGTGAGCCAAGGCCATGATGGGGATTCATGGGTAGGTCTGGGTGCATGGTATCACCGGTGACACTGGCGTTGCTTTGTCCACAGTGCTGAATCAGCTTGGCCAGGGCCTGCCTCTGGCCTTCTCAATGACTGGCTGGAGATGTTGGACCCGGAGGTCATCAGCAGCTGCCCTGATCTCCAGCAGAAGCTACTGTTCTCCTGGAACAAAGTAAGAGTTGCTGGGCCGAGGGACTGCGGTGCTGAAACGACTTTCTGGGGTACTGACCTGCACCTGGAAACAGGGCAAGGGGTAGTTCATGTTGTGCCACAGGTTACTGTATGAGTTCCAAAGCAGTACAGTCTGACTAGGAGGACAGTTCTGTGCAAGGCTCACATTTGCCAGTGCAAGGCTTATGTTTCCTCTTATCTTTATATTTCCTCAGCTGTGTTCTTTTAAGGACTTCAGAGTGCCTTACAGACCCAACACGGTCCCGTAACAACTCAGCCAGCTGTGTTTTCGTTGGTATTTTTGCAGGCAGATCAATAGCTTGCCCAAAGTGCCATGCCAAAGGCTGAAACTGAATTTCACATCTGATGCCATGTTCTGTTAGAAAGTGCTGCCCTAAATCCTCGTGCTGTGTGTGCTGTCTGCCCATCTGGATTGTCATCCTTGTGCAGTACACATGGCATCTCCTACATCCACCTCGCTACCAGGATCTGTTCATTAATCTCTTCCTCTTTTGGTGCTTCCAGGCAGGGTCCCAGGTGCCCTCCTTCTGCCCATACCTCTTGGCTCTTCTGACTCACCAGTCTAGCTGGACCACGCTGCACCAGTGCATCAGGCTTCTGCTTGGCAGGAACAGGGAGCAAAGGTGAGTCTTGTCAGGCCTAGCCAAGGGATTGAGCAGGGCAACTCTGTCTGAGAGAGAACAAGACCTGCCATGTTCATGATGTGTCTGCCAGGAGATGTAAATCAGCCAAAAATAGACTTTGTGAGAAGGATGCTGATTTCAGTCCTGCTGATTTGTGTACCTTGATATAAACATTACCTACTGTTTGATGGACGCAGCTCATAAAGATTTGGCTGTGTTCTAAACAGGAAGTGCTAATTGTGGGTAATCCATCTTGCACTGCCCTTGGTGATAATCTTTATGAGCATGGGGTTGCAGAACGTCTCGGATAGTGAACTGAGGGCTGTCTCTGTACCTGGGCAGGCTCGGATGGATCTTTTGGTTGTACTAAACTCCATTTCCAGTCTTTCTCTACTCCTTTTGTGACATCAGGCTCCCAGTTCTGATCTCTGCAGCAGCCCTAGCTCTCAGCTTCTCTACACAGCTCTCAAATACTGAAATGCCACTGTAGTAGTATTGTGCTTAAACTTGTTTTTACACTTATGCACCAGGAAATACTGACACCTAATAACAGCAATACTTCTAAAACTGGTAGTATTTCAGTTTATTATTTTATTCTTGATTTCTTGCTCAAAATTACATGCACTGCTCAGTTCAAGGTAACAGCCGCGATAGGATATTCCACACACTGGGACAGTAAGGTCATTGGTCTGATTGTGCCAACTGTTCGTGTTGATGACCAACTCCTGGCCTTGGTGCAAGGCTCCACGTAGCCCCCACACTTGCTGAATGTCATTTGTTCTGCTCTGCACCCTGTGCTGTGCTTATTGCAACAAATATTTAGTCATAATCTGGGAACAGAACCAACCCCCTTCTCGGGACTTAATAGATCCTATTTTTACATTTGCAGATGTTTCTTTCTTCACAGCACTCATCATGTTTAGTGATGCTTCCATGTGTTTGTGTGCTGCCCGAGGGCTGTGTTGATTCCAATTGCAAATCTATCTTCTTCTGTCTTCTGGCAGGTTTGACCCAACTGCATCCCTGGATTTCTTGTGGGCTTGTATTCACATTCCTCGGATCTGGCAGGGGAGGGACCAGAGAACTCCTCAGGTATCGGTTCAGTTCTTCCAAGATTCCTCTCTGGATGGAGCAAGAGGCAATGTTTTCACAGTACCTGATTTTTCTGTGGCCAAGAGGTGGCTGGAGTGATTCAGGTGGAGTGTGCCAAGTTTGCTGCCGGTACCTCAGCTGGTTATTTAGCTGCTCTGCTATGTTACATATTACAGTGGCAATTTAGAGTCCAAAAAGCTGATAGGAATGCACAAAGTTTGCCCACTTGGCATTTCACCTGCAGCAATTGCCACAATATCTGGTAAAGGCACAAGGCTAGAGTGGCAAGCAGGCTAAAACCCAGCATGGGATAATGGCCATTTTACAAAGAAAAGGAGGCTGTGTCTCTTCTCCACGGAATTTCATTGGTTTGGTGACTGAATTATGATTTCTGACCCATCACATGTGCTGAGATGGAAGTAAATGAAGTAGAGGAGGGGTAAGGAGGTTTTACTTGGGGCTGTGATGCTTTCAGAGCTCTAATATGGGGCCATTCTTAAGTCTGGTTCTGAGATGCTCCATCCCATTTGGGGAAGGTGTGACTAGAAGGAACTAAGGGTCTTGGGATTTGGTGTGGAATTACTTGGGGTGTTCTCTTGCACTACAGAAGCGCCGTGAGGAATTCGTGCTCCACTTGAAGGCGTCAGAATTGATCAGCATGGTGGAGCTGATCCTGGCTGAAGCAGAGACCAGATACCAGAACACTGACGAGGCCTCCTGCACACTCATCCAGTCTCGACTGCCGTTGTTGCTCAGTTGTTCCCATGGAGACCTTGAGAACATCAAAAAAGTAACAGAGTATTTGACCAGCTGCATCCAGCAGTGGGGAAGCAGGTGAGGCTGCAAATGAGGAGCTTTGTCTGCTGGAATTGTAGTTCTTGGGCACAGGCAGGCAGGTAATGATGAGACTTGCAAGTATGTCTTCATTAAGAATATCATGTTCCAGAGCCTGTATGAAAAGTGCACACTACCCTCCCTGAGGTCTGGGGGAATAACAAGTGATTTTAAGTGGTACTCAGACCAGGAAGGTGACTTCAAAAGTGAAGTTTAAGGGTGCTTTTGCTTTTAGAACTTCAGAATGAAATTCTTGACATGCTTGGTTTTTTTTTTTCCTTTCTTTAAGGCAATGGTTATTTTTAATTACTAGTTCCTAATGTGGGATTTCTTGTCTACTCATCCCTTGAGTCACTGCTTATAATACATCCTGCTTCTGACTTGCTTTCAAAGCTGAATGGAGACCAGATTGTTTCTAAAAGCTATTTTAGGACTGTGGAAAGAACAGGAAGATGATGTTTTCAAGGCAGTGAAAGGAACTGACCTAATTCCAACGTTGCTTATGGTGATATTAGGAGAGATTCTGAGTAACCTCAGTTGCTGTTGCTTTCTACTTCCTCCCAGTGCAGACTGTGCCAGGCATCTACAGGGCTTTCAGGTGTGTAGAGAACATGGTGGCCAGTCTGAATAGTTGTGGTTCTGATTTCTTTTCCAGTTGAGATGGGGCTGACCATGAGTACCACATGCAGGAACTCTGCACTAGAGATGTAAGCAGAGCTTTCTTGTCCTTTGCCCTTTGGAATTGCAGTTTTCTAGCTGCAAGTGGATCCCCATAGACTGCGGATGGATCCCTGCAGAAAGTGAATGACCTGAGTTGTCCAAAAGAAGCAAAGACTTAAAAAACACTGGTTGAGATTAGTGATGTCTGTGTTTTCACATGCTCTGTTTGCCGTGTGCAGGAAGGCTGTTAGTAATCTGATGGGTCTGGGATGTAGCCAGTGGCTGACATCACCCTTTTTCCTTTAGCTCTGTGGGGAAATGCTGCCAGGACCTTCTGCTGCAGATATACCTGCAACTACCTGAGCTCCTTGTGCCTATGCCTGAGATGCTTCTTACCAGCGAAGGAGCCAGAGACAGCAGCACTTGCAAGGTAAAGTTAGAGGCATAGGAAAGCCCCTTTCTAGTTATGTATGCAGAATGGATGCTACCCTGATGCCCAGTTTAGAAGGCAAGGATTGGCAAAAGCTTCCTGGATGACTTTGGTTTCTTTATTTTGCTCTTTTGTTACCCCTTCCCTCCTTGCACTCTCCAGAGCAGAGAGTTCTGGTGTGGTTTATTTTGCAGTGTCCTTCTATAAAATAGTGTAAGCTCCACAAGCTTCTGTGTGCCAAAGGCTTCTGTAAAGCACAAGTGTAAAGGCATCTGATCCTGCTTTGATGTCTGCAGGGACTGTGGACTTCAGATCCCATGCCAGCTGGAATCCTGCATCTACTCACAGATTCTACCTGAAAATAATTTCTGTCAACCCCCCTGTGTAGCTGGAAAGGAATTGGGAAACACTGCTGGAGAGCCAGGGGCTGGTTTGTACATTAAACTACTTAACAGTTTGCTCATTATTTTTCTTCCAGCTTGATGCCCTGGTTCACAGATTCATTAACCTCCTCGCAGACACCAGTGACTCCAAGTCATCCGAAAGCCGCGTGTGGGATGCCAATATGGCCTGCAGGAAGTTGGCTGTGGCCCATCCCATCCTCCTCCTTAGGTACCTCTCTCTCCCTGTGTGTGGCTGGGGTTCAGTGAAAAGCATCCACCCTTGTCCTAGAAAGGGAACAAACTTGCAGCCATCACAATGATGGTGAGAGAATTCACCTTCATGTACAGAAGTCAAGTGAAAAGGCAGCAAAGTTGCATCTCTTACAATGAGGCAATACCTTGTGTCTGTCAGGAAATAATGTTGGAATTAAAGACTAGAGAACAGAATATGGGTGAGAAATGGGGCTTGCTGAGTCTATGGGTATAGGGATCAAGTCCGGAACTCTGAGAGAGGATAAGGGATTTTGCCTTCCGGGAACTGAGGTGAAATGTAAGTTTCTTGAAAGATCTAGACCTGGATTTTCTTATTTGTTGTTTCAGGCACTTGCCAATGATTGCAGCACTGCTGCACGGCCGCGTTCACCTCAATTTCCAGGAGTTCAGGCAGCAGAACCACTTGACCTTCTTCATCCACGTCCTGGGGATCCTGGAACTGCTCCAGCCGCAGGTCTTCCAGAACGAGCACCAGGCGGCACTCTGGGACTGTCTCCTGTCCTTCATCCGTCTGCTGCTGGTAGGAAAATCCCTGCTTCCCTCCGTGTGCCGGCTGCTGGCCACTAGATGGGGAAGCTCGTGTAACACAGGGCCAACCTCAGCTCTTCTCATTCGAAGGGAAAGCCTTCCTAAATGCCTAAGAACAAAAAAGTGCATTAAGTACCTTGGAGGGCTTGAAGAGGAGGCAGGAGATGAAGAAACCACTCTGTGGTACCCAGAGGTGCAGGATAGGGCAGTGCATTGCTGCTTTTTTTGTTGTTAACTCTCACCTTCTTGATCCTTTCCCAGAACTACAGAAAATCCTCGCGGCACCTGGCTGCCTTCATCAGCAAGTTTGTCCAGTTCATCCACAAGTACATCACATGCAATGCCCAGGCAGCTGTCTCCTTCTTGCAGAAGCACTCGGATCCACTCCAGTAAGCTTCCTTATGCCTGTCAGCCCATGCACAGTCAGATTGCCAGGAGCTAATGAGACAGAAGACAGCAAGAAGATGTGACAGAGTAGCTGCTAATATGGCACTTTTTCACCCTTGGCTCCCTTAAGTCTCTATTGAGATGAGCAGCATATCTCTTTTCTTATAGGTGAAAACTGAGCCCAAGGAAGTCACATAATGACTTCAACTCACATAATGGCCTAAACAGCATATTGAGGTATTATAGTGCCCTGCAACTTCTCCAGAGGGGCAGCTGGAGGGTCTTTCCCCAGAGCAGTGGCTGCCGGGTCCCACCTGCAGATATGTGGGGAAACTGCATTTGTGTTCCAGTTACGAAGAAAGGAAAAATCTTGTTTCTGCTTCTGAGCAGCTCTTTGTTTCAGTGTACATATCTGTGCTGTTACTTGTGCTCATGCCCTTATTGCTATTGAAAGCCAAACACAACACCTCTTTTTCCCAGTGACCTGTCATCAGACAACAGTGACCTAGCAATGCTGAAGTCCCTCCTGGCTGGGCTGAGTCTGCCTAGTAAGAGTGGCATCTTGGACAGGGGCTCTGATGAAGAGAAGGATGGTGAGTCTGGGTGGGGAAAGAGTTATTCCAGCTGGTGAGCCTGTAATCTGTTTTGGAGAACAGATGTTTTTGTGGGGTGTATGCTGTGCTTGTTCTTGTAACAGCTCAATGTGTTTAGAGTGGAGAATGGCACTTGTATGCTCAGCAGTTGGGAACCAGATCTGGGATGGGTTAATTTGTTTTGCTGCCAGTGATATCACTACTGGAGCAGAACAACAGCCCTTAACAGGGGTGAGTTTCCTGGTTGTGGATTTCGCCCTTTTAATCCACACTTAAGGATTGACCTGTTGGGGGGACTCTAAGGGCACATCCACTCTTCCACTGTTTACAGCTTGCATGGGAACATTAGTCAGTATTTAAAGAGCTTGCAAAGCTTCCTCCTCAGTGTCAGCTGAGGGGGTGACAGGAGGTGCAGTGAGATTAGAGACAGTGTGAGAGCCAGGAATTGGATCACAGCATTGCTGGTGGTTCATGATACACCACTGCACTGGGAGGGAATATTGGCTGTCAGGAGTGCCCTGCTCTCTCTCTCTCCCCCCAGATGAAGCAGCTGCTGGTTCTCTCCCCCTCGTCAGCGTGTCCCTCTTCACTCCCCTCACGCCAGCTGAAATGGCCCCGTATATGAAGAGGCTCTCCAGAGGCCAGACAGTGGAGGGTGAGTGAGGACCTGCAGAGCTGTGCAAAGACACAGGGCAAATGCAGGCATTTGTTAACCTTGTTACTTATCTGTCAGCAGCAGCCTGGTTTCCTGTGTCAGTCTTGTGTTTGGAAGTCACCAGCAGTTCGGATATTGTTCCATTTTTGGATTAACTTGTCCGTAACCTCCTGTGATTCTGTGACAGAGGCTTCCTATGATTCTGTTATCACTTAGCAGTAATTCAATGGCCTCTGCTTTGGGGCTCTTCAAGGATCTTTAAGCATTTTGGGAGATAGTATGAGTAAATCAAGGAATGCTACAGTCTGAGCCAAGTCTGAAGTGCTGATAGGAGTGAAATACCAAATTGATGAGAAGCAGGGTTTGTTAGAAATCCCCAAATGGCCTTCATGGAAGAAAATCATGTTAACCTGGCATATGGGAACAATGATCTTCTCCAAAAGCCTCCTGAAATTACAGGTGTCCAGTGTTAAACCTAAGTTGTGATGGTTTTCCTTCCAAGGTAGAATAGGACAAAAATGTCCTGCCTGGACCCTGTTTTTTAAAGAGACACGCTGTGAAGGTCTTTAGTTACAGAAGAAAGTGTTCTGGAACTGAAACCTCTCACCCCATTGCATTCCTTCCTCTGCCTGGGCAGGTTGGGATGTGCTGATCTGGCACATCCCTGGGCTCCTCCTTTTTGAAGAACTGCCTTTATTACACTACCTCTGTGTGCAAGTGGGAAACCTTGACAGCTTGGGAGATTGGTTTTGTGGGGAAAAAAGAAAAGATTCTTTGCTGGATCAGTCACCCTTTCAACCTGTGTCTTCTGGCAGACATCCTGGAGGTGCTGACAGACATCGATGAGATGTCCAGACGGAGGCCAGAAATTCTTGCCTTTTTTGCTGTGAGTATTGGTGTCTCAAACTGCCGCTGGAAGGAAGAGATTCTTTTCACCAGCGTCTGTGTTGCACAGCCAGCTTAAGCACGTCCCTTCCTCTGCTTTTTGGGTGGTTGTTGCAGCACCTTAGGAGAAATGTGTCCTCAGTTAGCCCTGCTGAGAGCAGGCGCTATTTCCCTCCATTGCATGCTGGGTCAACCACCATCTACTTTATATCAGAGGAAGAATTAACCCTCTGTCCTCTTCCCAGGGCAAGGAGAGAACAGAGCAGCTCTGTTGAAAAAGCTGTAAACTAGGAAAAACTCAGCTGTCCCACATGAAATAAGATTACAGAAGGGTACTTTAAAGTATTCAAAACCAGGATAATCTCTTACAGGGAGGGATTTCTGGGGTCAGCTAGTACCTGCTGGATTTGTGTTGGGCTGGATTGGTGTGGAGGGGGAGTAATGCCAGTCTGAGGAGTTTGTGCTCCCTGAATGGCCCCATGATCCACATTTGTCCATCTTTCAGACAAACCTACAGAAGCTGATGAGTTCATCAGAGGATTCCTGCCGAAACCTGGCCTTCAGCCTGGCTTTGCGCTCCATTCAGAACAACCCCAGGTGAGCAGCCCTGGAACTGAGGCTGTGCTGGCTCGAGATCTGGGCTGTACTGACACTGTCATGTTTCACTCCCAGCATTGCTGCAGATTTCCTGCCCACCTACATGTACTGCCTGGGCAGCCGAGACTTCGAGGTGGTGCAGACAGCACTGAGGAACCTGCCTGAATACACCCTCCTTTGCCAAGGTAAGTGGAGATGTGCCACCTTTGGGGCACAGTTGGCTTCACAAGGGTCGAAGCTGGGGTTCTGTGCTGGGCACAGCTCCCCTGGGAAGCTGCCCAGGATCGCTATTGCTTAGACCAGGCCATCAATACCAATTGGGCTGAGCTTCGCAAGGGGAGCTGTCATAGAGACAAGGGGGGCTTCCTTGAAGTAGATTTGTCTCCCTTACAGTTTTCTCTGAGTTGTGACCTCTCACATGATCACAAACCCACGGAGCTGTTAGAGGGTGGATTGTGCCGTGTTCTTATGGAAGGAGAGATTTCTCACGTAGCTGCAAATGCTCACCCAGTGGTTGTTGGTGGGTTGCTCTTCTTGCACACGGAGCCCTCGGGCCAGTCCTCACTCTGCCTTTCCCTCCCCCAGAGCACGCAGCGGTGTTGCTGCACAGGGCCTTCCTGGTGGGCATGTACGGCCAGATCGACACCAGCTCTCAGATCTCAGAGGCTTTGAAGATCCTGCACATGGAGGCCATGATATGAACGTGTGCTTCTGGGAGTTTCACTTCCACAGGAATTAATTTAATGGATTCATCAGCTGCATTACAGCCCTGCAAGAAGAACAGTGTATTGCAACCCATGTTTGCTGGAGGATCAAAGGGGATGTGGCAGGCCAGACTGTTCTGGAAAAGGAGAGGGTGCTGACTGAAGATCAGCAAGGGGCAAGGATCAATCTGGCTGGCTAAAATGCCATTATTGTGGGAGACAAATCTCCTGAACATTGTGCCAAACAGGGACCACTTCCTTCATGGGGTCTTGGGGCAGTGGCTGTTGGTTTGTTGTTTGGGGGTTTTTGTCTCTCCAGGAAGGCAGAGCTGCTGGGAGAGCAGAAGGGAGTGAGCGATGGCCCTTGCACTTGAAATATCTGCACTCTCTGTGTTGGAGAGAACATGCAGATTTGTGCAGGGGGAGAGACCACTTTGGTTTCTGGGGGTGGGTGTTTTATTTTTTTTTATTTTATAATTAAAATTCTCTTTGTTTCCATTGTGCCTTTCTCTGCTCCCTTGGGCATAGCTTGACATCCCTCTCCCCCTGTACTTCATTCTCTCATTATTCTATACAAAGCATCTCTGGAAGACCTGTCTCCATGGCCAAGTGCTCACAGAGCTGCCTTGGCCTTTTACAGGATGTGCAAGAAATGGAGCAGGTTTGGAAGGGTCAGTGGGGTACCATGGATGAGTTTGGTCAGCACCAGCTGCTGACAGGACAACTTTTAAGAGGTTCCTTAGAAAACTTTTGTTTAAAAACAAATAAAACAAACTTCTTGGTACATCTGCAAACATCCCAGCAGCTGGCCACTGTCACAGTGAAGTCTTTGAATGAGCAGCTGGGTTTCCTCTTTGGGATCTGCCAGTTCCTCCCTGTGACTCTTCTGACCGCTGCTCTCTGGTCCTTGCCTGTGGGTAGGGGTGATGGCTTATTTGCCAGCTGTCATTTGAGGACAGAAGGCTGGCGCCAAAACTTTCCCCTGCTCCAGAGAAATTGCTGCTCTGTGTGCATGTTCTCCAGCCTCACTTGATTCTAATCACCAGTTTGTTCTCATGTCATTTGTAGAGAAACTCTGCAATTTACTAAAGACAAACATCCTGGAGGAATTTTATCTATACCTCCTTGCTGGTGGCAGGGACAGTTGTGACCTCGTAGGTGGCTGGGTGGAGAAATATTGTCTATTCTTGCACATGAGGAATACCACAGCTGAGCACTTTAGCTGCTGTGTCAAAATATGAATGAATGTCCAGCTGGCTTTGCAGAGAGATGGAGAAGAAAACGGGGAGAACTGAACCTCCCATCAACTCCTGGTAGCCTTGTCTTTAAATAGAGATTAGAGCCATCAGTTACGAATGCTACACGCTCTTTTCTTCAGCAGCATCTGCTTTGCATCTGGAGCCACTACTGTGGCAATTAGCTCCATATAAATGATGTGGAGGAACAGCTGAAGGAGATCAAGTCAGTGGAATGGGTTTCCTGAGGGGCTCAGTGACAGCAGGATTAACGCCTGTCCAAGGGGAGCTGCTAATCTCACTGGGAACCCTTACCTTAGTCCCTTATCACACATCATTAAGGCACTGTGCAGTTTGTCAGAGCAGGGAGGTAGTTCTGTTGGTGCTGCTGTGGGCCTAGAGCAGCTGGGAACTTGTGGAACTTCCTGGAAAAGGGCTTTTAACAGGACTTTAAGTCAAGGCGTAAGGAAAATGCCTCAAGACCGTTATTGCGCAAAGACAGTGAGTCAGACACAATAGTGGTGCTTTAGTGAAGATCCTCTCTGCAGCTGGGGCTTTCCAGAAATCCCACTCTTGGGCTGCAACTAGAAACATTTACAGGCAAAACCAAACAATGTGGTTGGTCCCAAATTGTCCAGTGTCTGTTTGGCAATGCTTGTGATGAGCAGACCTGCTCCAGGCTGCCTGGGTCATGGGAGCAGGGCATGCTTGGGTGTTGGCAGAACTACTTTGTGACCCCTCAGTCCAGAACAGACAGATTTTTGCAGAGCTGTGTGGAAAGAGATATGTTGGGAAAGGTGGACGGAGCATCTCAGCAGCAGCAGCAGCAGTAAACATCTTTTGGGAGATCAGGAAATGAAGTCAAATGGAGATGATTTGGGTGGAGGTTACTCCGCAGAACTGAGACTTCCCATAGATGTCCCAGTACAAAAGTCATCATCTGTGGTTTGTTGATCTCTCCTTTTTGTTGTGTTGAAGGTTCCCACAATGCATTTTCTCTGCTGCCATCCTCTGCCTGGACCCGGTGGAGCTAAGCAGGTTGCCTTGGCTTGAAGCACATCATCAAAACCAGATCAGTACTGAAAACAGGCCTGTCAGGGGGTGCCTGGCTGTGTGGAGACAGCTCAGGGCAGGAGCCCCTCTCTGCTGACGGGGAAGGCAGCCGTGACAGCTCTCAGAGGGTTGGTGACAGTGGTACTGACACTTGCCTGCCTGTAATCTGTGCTCTGTAGCTTCCATCTCTGCCTGGCTGAGCACCTCCTCTCCTCCCATCCCAGCTGTGCTGACAGTGTCACCCCTCACGGCTCTCCCAGCCTCCTCCTGGAGCTGGGGCCATCTTCAGTGTCTTCAAGAGCTTGTGCCTTGATCAGAAGAGGAGTGGTGAGGAGGTTTGCAGGGTCTTTCCTGGCCAAGCCCATGGGGCTCCATTACTCGCCCAGGGCACGTCACTGCTCCCATCTGCCTTAGAGGCAGCACATCCCAAACTGGTGCAAAATCCCTGCTTAGACACTTTTCTACCATGATCCCCTGTAGTTAAGAGCTTTCTTAAGAGAACTGGGCTGCCAGAGCTGGTATCTGAGGCTGGGAAATGTGCTTAACACTGGCTCAGGGGGAGGCTTTTTGTCTTCTCAGATACACTGGGAATCCCATTCCAGCTGTAGAGGCAGGCATGATGGGGAAGAGAACACTGGCCAGAAGTTTGTTTCTCATCCTGTGGCTGCACCCAGCTCAGGACAAGGCTGGTTTTTGTCCAGCATGCACATGATGGACCTTCACTGCTTGGCTGGGCACAAGTGGGCATCTCTAACCCGGCCATACCATGCACCTGCCAGGCTCTGTGTGGCTGGAATTGTGGCCCCTCACGTGCCAGTGTCCTGGAGGTTTGTGGCTTTTTGACACAGCTCTGCGTAAGATTGTGCATCCCAGGAACCACGAGGATATCTTGGAGCACCATGTGAATTTGGCTATGAGCAGGGCATGACTAACCAGGGAGGTGCCTGCCTGTTCCTGACTCAGTGGCTGCTGCCTCTGGGACATGCTTGACATTGGGGAGCTGGACGAGTCCCAACACTGAGCTCAGAGGCAAATCTGCCTGACCTGCTATGCCAACAGCAGAGGCACAGGGAGAGGTGCACAGGTAACAGCCACCAACTGGGATTTCATGGCAAAGGTTGATGTTGTGCCAGCCATGAGAAATGAGAAAGGGTAAAGAGAA
Organism: Corvus cornix cornix; assembly: GCF_000738735.6. Taxonomy (NCBI): domain Eukaryota; kingdom Metazoa; phylum Chordata; class Aves; order Passeriformes; family Corvidae; genus Corvus; species Corvus cornix. The sequence continues at coordinate 4,055,318 of NC_046344.1, read as the reverse complement.
GCCTCACTTTGTGAGGAGCAGCAGGCAAGAAGTCTTGTGCAGAATAAAAAAAGGAGAGGAAAACTCCATTACCTCGTGCCTGTGAGTGGAGTCTATTCCCAGGACTGCTCCCTGGGGCCCTGCCATTCCCTTCCTCCAGCCAACCTCATCTGTGACCTCCATCAGTGACAAATGCAATCCTGGCCCTGCCTGCCCTCAATTAACTTCCTTCTGGCCATACCACAATTCAGGACAGTACAGTTCACACTTAACTCGAGGACTTATTTGCTAAAAACTAAAATTGGTAAGACTTTTGTTAACTTTAGGAGTATCAAAGCCAGCCCCATGCCAGCTAAGTAGCCTGGCTGCTCTAGGGGTAGCATTTGCCTAAGGTGGACTGATCTCTGTATTGCCTCTCCTTGTATTTAGATAATTTGCTCCTAAAGTAGCAGAATACAGACCTTGACATTTCCCATCCTTTTAAAATCAGGAGACCTCTATAATAACATATCTGCCTCTCCTGTGTTGCTGGTGGTGTTTTGGTATCAGCCTGTTTTCAGGAACACCATCTCTAATACAAGAAGATACTGGCAAAAAATGTCAAGACCCCCAGTAAGAATTAAAAAATTAATTAAGCTAGGGTAGCCCAGTCATTGCTGGGTAATTATTAAGCTGTAAGAATTGCTAATTGACTTATTAGCATTAAGCAATTATGCAAATAATGGAAAACATACCATAAGAGTAATAAAATTACCTCCCCCTCTCTCTCTCTCTCTTTTTTTTTTTTAACCAATGATGATATTCAAAATCTAAAGTGATGCATATGGTTTTATTGTGAGTATCTCTGGAGAGGAGTGAGACTTCTAAGGGTGCTCAGCCCTTTTGGAGCATCCTAAAACACATCTACCCTGAGTTCTCTTGCAGAGCTTGTAGTGCCCCACACCAGGCCCCTCCCCTGGTACTGCACCCACCAAGGCACCAACACAGGGACACAGGGTGCCAGTGGCTGTGGAGGACACAGAGTGACCACACTGGTATGCCAGGACTGGAGAGTCCAAATTTTGTACTGTTACAGATGGTCTAGGGGAGTCCCTGTTCTCCCCCCCAATAAAGCACATAGTGCTTCAGGTTTGGTGTGAGTGAAAACAAGGCAATTTGTAGATTTTCCCATCAATTCAGTGCAAAGGTGGAAAGTTCCGGCCTTTAGAGTTACTCTGTCTCAAGGATTTTATTGCTATTAAGTTCATAACCTGAGGTAAGAGCTGGCTTCTTTTCCAGGTGAGGTTCCAGCTGGAATTCAGGGTTCAGCAATAAGCTGAGTGATGAGCAAGTCTCTTTGTGTTCCTGAAAACAAGAACAAGACCTTGCTTATCCTCACTACCGGGAAAAGGAAACTTCACTTAGTCATGTCTACAATGGGCCTGGAAAAAAACACAAAGTGCTTTTTTGCTTCAGCACGTTCACACTGTTAATCACTAACAAATTTTATTGGTTTTACAGGCTTTAAACTCTGCTCTACTGATAAGACACAGCATTTCAAAGTGCCCAAGCCAGTTCCTGCTCCAGGGTGTGTCCTGCTCCCGTGGTGGTGCCTTGATAAACCTGGGATCACTTCACCAAGTTGCATGATCCAAAGAGGTTTTGATCTGCAAAACACACCTTTGCTTTCACTTTCTGATAAGAACGGGGATGTTTGCAGCTCCTGGAGGACCAGGGAATGTGTTCTGCCATGCAGTGCAAAGACTGGGGATCACCATCATCTGTTTCACCACCTTGGAAGACAAGGGGAGACCACCTTAGGAAATAAATACCACCCCCAACCCTCTCAGAGAGCTGCTTTTAGCTCCTTGGGACTGGTGATCCACCAAGCTGCTATTTATGGACATTTCATTTTTCCTCTCACCTGGTGTGCAGGATGCAGGATGTGAGCAATCTCTTATCTTTGTTGCCTGGAAAAAACTTTCTGAAATCACCCTCTAGCCCATCCCTCACCCCACTGCAGTGGGGGACAGGAAAGCCAGCAGGACATCTGGCTGGTGGGCAGGAGGGACAAGGGAGAGTGACTTCTTTCTGTTTTGATGTGACATTGTGTTATAGCTGGGTGATAGGACACTCTTTGCTCTGATGCTTACTGGTTTTGATCTTTTGAGATTTTAGGATAATGGGTTTACCATGTATAAGCTTCTCAGGGGGATGTGTTGCAGAGAGCTTTACCCAAGTGCCTTTTCCTGTAACTTCAGGTTTCTCTTTCATCTTCTTGGAAGAATGGAAGTGGAAACTCTTGTTCAGACTTGAATTTCGTAATAACTTTTTTTCTGCTACTTTTGCAGGTCAAACTAGTCAGACTCTGAGGGGAGGCAGGTATCATGTGGAAGCATTTCTGCGTGAGTAGCTGTGAAATTGTTGGGGCTTTCTTTTCCCTGTTTGGGGCCTTTCCATCTCTGTGGAGTCAGCCTGGCTGCCTTCTGGGAAGAGAGAGCTGATGAGGCATGTTACTGATGAGACAAATACTTTTTCCTTCTTGTTTTAAATCCCTCAATTTAATTCAAGCCATTGGCACAGGAATATATGAGAGCTCTTGGCTAAGACACACACTTCCTATTGTTGGGAGTGAACAGCCCTGCACACAGCCTGTGGCAAAATTATGAAGTAGCTCAAGCTGATCAGCTGATTTCTCACAAAAGTTAAAAGATGTGATTTTTTTCTATGATGTTACACTCTCTTATGAGAAAAAAAAATGCATCACTTGATTCTCAGCTTCATGAGGCCCTACATTTTCTGCTACAAGAAATCAACCTTTCCCCATCTTGAGTCTTCAAGCTGACAAATGTTGGTTGGGGTTTTTTGGGCTTTAGGGTGACCTAGTCGCATATTTAAGGTTTTTCTCTACTAATGGTAAAATCCATTGGTTGCTGCATATGGGAACCAGGATAAATTTAAGAGGTGATGGTAGAGCAATCCCCACTAGTCATAGTCATAGCAACTGTCAGGAAGCACTCAGCATTTCTCCAGTGCAGTCTGGTATCTAAGAAGAGAAAAGGACTGAGGAAGAAGAGTGTCTGTAAGTAGAGAAGAATAAATCAGTCCATGTCTGTGGATTGCTGCTCCAACAAGCTTCCAAACACACCTTGGGAAGGGAGCTAGGGGAGCAGGCACTGTGCTCCAGGACACGCTTTGCTCCATGAGCCAGCTGTGCATCTCAGGTAGGAAACCTCACCCAGCAGCTCTGGGAAGAGCTCAGTGAGCAGGGGCAAGGTCTGCAAAACAGGATAAGGACCTATAAGGCTCCCTCGAAGGAAAAGATGTAGAAAGGAAAGGTACAATCCACAGTAAGGATTTGTAAGCATCATCCCCTGAGAAACATCCTGGGAGAACAGTGGTTGTGGGTAATAGGCAGCTGCACAGGCAGCTCTGCTCCCTTCCTGCCCCATTCCTCTCTCAGTGTGTGTTAGTTTACCTGTTGGTGCATTAAAGACTCATCATAGCTGCAAAATCCCACAGAGCTCTCCTTAATCACCAACTAACAGTGCACAAGTCTCTGCTGCCTGTACTTTGGAAAGCCATTATTGGGCCAGCAGTAATACTCTTACTGCATTAGCAAACTCCTTCAGCAATGTCATTTTAATCACCTTAGTGGATAAAGTGGACCCAATTCTTCTGGTGTACCAAGGGCTGTACCTCCAGACTAACCCTCTCTTGGGATGCACAGCTTGGAGCCAGCAACTAATAGTTTCTTCTTCTGGTGTCTGCAAGCCTGGATTTGTGGTACAACTATCCCAGGGAAAAACAGGGAGCAGTGCAGGGAGGGTCGAGGTGAAACATGGTGGCCTGTGATACACAAGAAACCACAGCTGCTCTGAGGCCAGCCTGGCTTTCCACTGCCACTGGCTGTGTCCCCTGCCACCAGCCCCAGCTGCCCCTTCCTGAAGCACGAGGTAATGAGAGGGGACTAACTGCATCGACTCATTAAGCTGGGTTTGTTAGAAGACAGATTGTCATGTTAAACAAATATATTTTTTAAAAACTAGGTCTAGTTCCCTGGGCTGTGCCCCATCTGGGCCATTAAATCTGAAAGGGGTAAGTACAGCTGTGTCAAAGCTGCGCTCAGGAGCTGATTTTCACTGTTTGTACGACTGGCAACTGGCAACCACTCCATTTCCAACCCTCATTTCCTTCTCCTCGTTTCCCAGTGCTGCACTGTGTCAATTGGAGGCACAGCAGGGGATGCACACTGCTAAACAGAAACTCCACAGACACATTTCCGAAATCCAGAGCTTCCTCTTTATTTCTCGCCAAGCCCTATGTTACCTGAGGATGGGAAGGGCTGCTCATCGTCAGCCAGGCTTTTTGTAAATTACGGAATTTTGTCAAAGGTGTGGAAATGTGGGACAGCTCATCTTTCGGGGTTCCAGCAAGTGTCTTTTTTGAGGGAAGCAGGGGGTAAAAACCCAACTTTGAGTTAATCCAGCATTTCTTTTGATTGGTCCCTTGGTACTTAGATGAATTTTGAGTGCAGATGTTTCTGTTTTCCATCAGAGAATACACCCAGGACTTGGGAGCAGGCTCACAGTGCCATATTTCCTCCTCACCACACCACTCTTGTTACGGTTGTGCAGCAACATATGCTAAGGCCTTATTACAAGGGATTCCTATAAATGGCATAAAGGAGTAATAATGTATTTATAACACAACTTTGTTTTAGTATAAAGTGATCTATAAATTTGTAATAAATGTTTTATAATGTTTTTGTAGCCTGTTATAAATGATAAATGGGAGACTATAGATGCCACATCAAATATTCATGCTGCATTGTGTGCATTATTATGCCATTACTGTTCAGGAAACCATTAATAATAAAGTGAATGGAGATGTAAAAGTTGCTGACATGCCCAGCAAGCCATTTATAATGAAGTGTATAATCCTTACCATAAAGTAAATACATTGGCCAGTGATTGTTGATGAAATGGAAACACTCTGAATTATTTGTGAGGTATTTATATATTAATGTATATTATCCATATCATGTCACAGAAATGCCGTTAATATATTATATGTATTATTGATTATTTTTACCTAATTTATAGGCAGCTGTTTAAGTGTTACCTTGTCTCTTCTCATGTTTTGTCAGCTGCATGAGGTCTGGTGAGTTATTTTACGGGATGTCTGTGCTGCGGGGCAGCTGCTGCGAGCAGGCCATCACAGCGCTGGAGTGAGCCCAGCGGGGCAGGACGGCAGCGGGGGCCGCCTTCACCCAGACACCCCACGCGTCTCTGTGGGGCCGGGGCGGGGAGGAAACTGCGGGTCTTTTCCAGCCTGAACGATTCCATGGTTCCGTGACACTGCCGATGCCTGATGCGCTGCCCCAGCACGGACAGACCCCCCGCTCCCGGCTGGCCTCCCTCCCTCGCCACAGCGAGACCCCTGGGCAGGTTCTGGGCAGGTTCTCAGCAGGTTCTGAGCAGGTTCTGGGCAGCCGAGCTTCGTCCTCCCTCCTCCTCCTCCTCGTTCCTTGCCCCTCGGTCTCTCGCTGCGGTGGGAGAGGGGCTCTGGCGGCCGCGGCACTGCTCGCACTTGGTGTCAGTGGGTGATGCTGGGGATGTATCCGCCCACCCAGCGCGGCAGTATCCAGCGGACGGTTACATTTCGGTGATCTTTGCTGCTTTTTAACTTTTTCTCCTCCACATGGGGAGAAAACATCCTTCCCAGTGACTAAATACGATTCACGCCTCCCCTGGAGGCCGCCCCTTCGGGCAGGCCGTTTCGCCGCTTTGGTGTGGGAGCAAAGGAAACTGCCCCTGCCCTTTGCAGCAGCGCGACGTGCGGGGCCCCGCGGGTGCCCGAGGTGCCGCTGCCCGGTTCCCGAGCCGAGGCGGCCCCGCAGCCGCGCGTTCGCCGCCACTTCCCCGCCCCTCGCCCGCCCCTTTCCCCGCCTCCCGGCCGCCGGTCCGGCCGCCCCCCGCCGGCTGCTCGGCCCGCGGTGGGCACGGCGCGGTGCGGAGGGTGCCCGGCCCTGCCCGGCCCTTCCCGGCCTCGCCGAGCCCCGGGGCGCGGTGCCCGGCGGCTCCGCGCGGGTCGCGGGCCATGGCGGCCATCCAGAACCTGCAGCTGTGGTGCCGGCAGCAGTGCGAGGGCTACCGCGATGTCAGCATCACCAACATGACCACCTCGTTCCGCGACGGCCTCGCCTTCTGCGCCATCCTGCACCGACACCGCCCCGACCTCATGTGAGTACCGTGCCGGGCGTCGAGGGCCGCGCTGCCGCTCCGGCGGGGTGGGAGCCCCGCTTCGCGGCCCGGGACCCTCGCTGGGCTGTGGCCATCCCGCCGTCCATCGAGCTGCGGACCCCGTGCCCTCCATCCCCGCAGAGCCTCGCTGGGCTGCAGCCACCCCACCGTCCATCGAGCTGCAGATCCCGGGTTCTCCATCTGCCCAGGACCCCTCGCCAGGCTGTGGCCATCCCGCCTTACATCGAATTGTGGATGGGCTGTGGCCATCCCGCCGTCCATCGAACTGTGGACCCCCGGCCTTCCACCTTCCTTGGGCTCTTGCCCTCCCTGCGGGCACATCACCAGCAGCATTCTGCTCACACCCACGCTCAGAATCTCCAAGAGAAAAGCTCCACTCTCCCAGCCTACGTGCTGGTTTTTTTCCATATATTTTTCCTTTTTCCCTTTTCTTCCCTCAGTAGCTGGATTATAAATGTTCTAAATGTGTCCTTTCCATTGCAAAACAAGTTCAGGCACTGATCTTTGGGGCAGTGTTTCCTTCTTTGCTCTTGTGTTTGCTCTGGCTGGGCTCTCCTCGCTCAGCCCGACAGCAGCGCAGCGCTCACAGGTCGCAAGGCGAGGGCTATTTAAATAAAATGCAGTGAAAGGGCAGGGCCCCACAGCCACTGGATTCCTGCACATCCTTTTTCTTCCCATCTAGAGCTCTGTCTGTGGGAGGTTAAGTGCTTTCCACACCTTGGTGGTGCCGTTGCTGGTGCCCTGTGGGTTTTGAACTGTCCTTGCCCAAATGTTAACATCTGGGAAGGTGGATCACCAAAGGGAGTCAAAGATCCTGCTTTATCGGCTGGGTTTTTTGGTTGGTTTTTTTTCCCTTCTGGGCTCTTTGGACTTTGAGATGGGGGGATTGAGGGGGAAGATTCAGGCAAGGGAGCACTGGAAATAGTGCCCAGGAATATTGATTTAAGTGTTAGGTCTCTCCTGGTCAGATGTGCCCAGCTGGGTGAGGAACAGGTTGGGTGGTCTGTACTGCAGTTTTCCTCCTGTACCATGTATTCTGCCATTTTCCTCATGCTCCAAGGACATCCTGCCACATGGGTTTGTGTGCAGACATCCCTCTTGCAGGTGTCTTGCTTCTGGTTGAACCGAAGAGAAGATCTCCTGTTTTTTCTCCTCTGTTGTCTTGAAACTTGACAGAAACTGGAGCAGACTTGGGCAGCGGGAGGTTAGTACAGGAGCTCCAGGCACTCTTTGTTGTCCCAGTGCATGGGCAGTCACCATGGTGTTGCCGTTTATGACTTCCTGACATGTTGTCACATCCACGTGACTCCAAATATTCCTTTCCTTCCTTTGATTCACGGTCCCAAAAATATAAAACGCCAGGGCAGAAAGGTTGAGGTGTTCCTTGTGGAGGGGCTGTGGCTGCTTCCTGCAGCTGGCCCATCCGGCGCACGGCTGTACACGGGCTCAGCGACGTGAGAGCTGGAATAATCCTGTTGCCCAGTTTAGTGGGTTGTTTATAGTCCTTGAACTGTGCAACAAGGGTAGTGGATAGACATCCCTTAAATAAATTCTGTGCTGAAGAGGGGAGATGTTCCTTGAGGCATCTCTCTGTTCCCATTCATTTTCTTTTATGGTGGACATTCTGCCTGACTTTATTTGGGACATCACAGAAGCTCTTTCTCACTTGGACCAGCTCAGCAAGGGCTGCCTGAAGGTTAAAGTAAGCCTTTATTTGTGACCTCCTTCATCAGCGTCAGTGCTGTAATACAGGAAAGCACCACATGTACCATTGACTGGGCAAAGTCCTGCTGGAAGGAAATGGTTTCAGGTCATTGGTGGCCAGGGTTGCCAGGTGCCATGTGTCAGATCCTGGGGCGGAATACTTGTGCAGATTCTCCATGTATCCTTAAAAGCTTCTCTCAGTGTTCTTGGTGCAGGGGACAGCAGTGGAGAAGTGCAGCTGGGTGCAAGTGTGGCTGTGACTCCTGCTTCCCAGGGGTTCATCCTGGGCCCCTGTCCTTGCTTCTACCAAAGATCCTAGTTAAAGATTAAAAACTTCAGACTGAAAGTAAAACTAGAAAGGTGCAGTTGGTGTTTGGAGCACTTGGTGTGTTTGCAGGAGCTCTGGTTTTGCAATAGTGTGTTTTCTGTCTTGGTTTTCACAAATGACATTCTTGGGCTGAGTGCAGGGGATTTCTCCTGCAGGAGCCTGAAAAATTACCAGGAAAACTTCAAGCTCAAAACATGGACATAATCATGGGCTTCTCTTGTGGGGTATGTGGCTCAGAGGACAGGCTGGTGTGGGTCTCTCCTTCCTTCCTGTTTTCTTGCTGGAAAACATATGGAAAATATGATAACTTCTCTTGAACTTAGCTGATGTTGGCTTGTGTGCTACCAGTGAACAGGGCAGGCTGTGTAAAATTAGAAATGCATTTCCCACTCACTTCCCACTCATGCAAAGATGCTCAGGGGGAGTGGAGATCCATGCTGAATTACCATGGAAATCTACTTCTTTTTTGTCCCAGATGAAGAGTGCTTCAGAGTCAGTCCCAGCTGGGCATACATTCTGTGTCAGGCAGGCTCCAGCCCATTTTCTGGGATGATTGTAGAGCCCAGGGACATCTTCTGTTGGAGGGACATGAAGCCTCGTGGCAGCATGGTAGGAGGCTGAGGTCAGCAGCTGCCACGTATGGTGGTGAAAGTTGTGCAAGCTTCAGCCACGATTTTAGTGGCCCTATCCTGATGAATGAGTTAGAGCAGGCAGGGGAGCTGTGCACGCTCACTCAGATATTAATGCCAGATGTCAAGGAAAGGTTTTGATTAAGATCCTTCTCTTCGTCCAGGATCTTGCTCTTTCCCAGACTGCAGGCTGGTGTTCTGGGAATGGGCTGGTGGTGAAATCCCCCTTGGCAGCTGAGCAGCAGCGGTGCCCTTTCCTCCAGCAGCATTTCAGGTCATTGTCAGCTCAGTGGTGGAAGATGAGGTCACCCTGGCCCCGCTGGGCATGGGTTGTGTGCAGTCTCTCTCCTCAGCAAGAGGCTGGGGTGAAGCAGAGGCGCCTGGCTTGGTGGGTTTGTGGTTTGTGTGACAGGCGTAGGCAGGGGGAGGATGGCTCGGGGCTCACCCCAGCAGCACTCTGTCACTTGCCAGCCAGAACAGGGCAGTGTGGAACAGGCATTCCTGAGAGGAGGATCAGCACATGGGGGACATCTCCTGCCTGGAGTTCCCAGACCCACGTCCCCAGGTTTGCACCTCCAGAAAGAGCGCAGCTGAAGAGTCCCGTTCCCAGCAGAGCATGCTGGATTTGAGCCCCTGTCCAAAGACTGGGAGCTGGCAAAGGGCTCCTCTCTGTTTTTTGGTGATCCTTTTGACTGCGCAAAATGGCAAAAAGCAGAAACTTTTTTGGTGCCATGAAGGCTCTGGGATTTTTTTTTTCTCTCAGTCTGCTCCAAGGTCAAGTTTCCAATCAAGTTAGTGCTTGCAAGCAGCAGAGATTCCTCCTATGGAAGCACATGTGCTTGCAGAGGACTGTGGCATATTTGTGAGTGCTGGGTCTGAGCAGCTGGAGCACGGGGTGGTCACAGAGATTTGTGGGCATGAGAAATGCTCAGCCACTTATTTGCTAAGGAAAGGGGTTTTTTGGGAGCTAAAAACTTCTCTGCTATTCGTGCGCTAGTGAACTCCACTCTGATTTGTTTCCAACACTGGAGGCCTCTCTTGGGTCACATTTGTTTTTTTCACCTCTTCCAATTAATTCAGTTGCCTGTGTTTTCTCAGTGGAGAACTCCTACTTCTCTGTTTGTATTACCTTCACTGTCTTAGGATTGCATTGGTCCAGAGAGCTTTGATATTCCAAGATAGGAGATGCACCAGCAAGATCAATTTCCAAAAGAAATACTATATGTAAGCAGTTCACCTGACTAGCCAGGGAAAGAGTAATGCTGAGAGGTCAGGAGACTCTTGAAATGACCAAATAACCTGGTTGTTTGCACTCTGTTTTGAGGAAGAGAAGGGAATTTGAGACACTCTCCATCAAAAGATTGGGGTTTTTAGGTCTCTGCTGCATGCCAGGGAGTGTACACATCACCACAGCAAACAGCACTGAGTGTGGCTGAAGGCCACTGACCGACAACAAATAGTATTTCCAGTGTCTTACATGTCAGAATGACCAAGGAAGCAGGAGCTCCTTTTTGCTCTTGCAGTGTTCTGCTGCATTTCCATGCTACAGAGACTATTCGGGAGCAGAACTGGGAGTGAGGCAGAGAGCTGAAGTCACCTCCTTCAGCTGGCTCTTAAAAAAAGCCAATTTTCTGGCCTGACTTAACCCAAGGATGGTTGTATCTATTGTTTCTCTGAGTGTTTTCTGATGCATGATTATTTTTGTTGCTCTTTTTAATCCATTGTTTCAGGGAAGGGAAATCTTTGGGCAGGAGCGCTGCTTGAAGTAAAATCTCTGCAATTCCCTTTGATTTTGCACAGGAAAGAGTCTATGATTTAGAGGTGGGATGTGCCTTGTCTTTACGTGCTCTTTGGGGGAGTTTAACCTCTGGGTCTTATCTGTCATTCTTTCTCTCCTTATCCCACATAGCAATACCAGATGTGGGAAGCAGGGAGGAGGCACAGGCTGTGGCATGATGAGCCAGCCTGTTTAAGGTGCCTCTCTTATTTATGATGTAATGCTCCACTTTCTGTGCTGAGTAGATAAAGGACCTGGCTTGCTCCTTGCTGTTACAAGCAGTGGAAAAAGTTCCCCTGCTGCGATACAGATCATGTGTTTGTCTCATGAATAGGTCGCTGTGAGCCAGCCTTGCCCTGCCTCTCAGGGTTACCCTGGCTCATCCCAGAGGCGTGGGATGGGCTAACAGGGTGGGTCCACACAGGATGTAAAGGTGCTACACACAAGAAATGCAAACGTTGGTGCTGTTTTCGGTGTATCAGTGAGAATTCCCTCTCAGATGTCAGCCTCTCGCTCAGCTCTGTGCCAGCAGACACAAGGATTGTAAAGTGAAACGGGGTTATTGGAAGGGAATTGACCCTGCCCGCTTGCCTGGGCAGAAGGAAGCAGTGTTGGAGAGCAGGGCTGCCAGCCAGCAGCCAGTTTTGTATTCCCTGTTTAGCAAGTGCCAGTCAGTTTGAAACAAAGCTGATGATGGCTGTTTCCTAAGCAAGGGACACGCTCCGCTGTGGCTCAGGGAGCGTGCTGTGCTGTGGCTCTACTTCCAGTAGCACAAACTCTCCCCTCTGCTTTCATCCCTGTCCCAGCATGTCCCAGGTCCTCAGTTCCCAGCACGGTGCAGAGATGGTGGCATCTGGGTTGGACCAGCGAGTGAGAAAGCAAATCTGGGGGGAGGTGAAGAGGGAGAGCGATGTCTGGGGACAGCAGAAAGGAATTGTTGACTTTGGCTTGAATTTGCAAACAGTAATTGTCACTTCCTTTTCAGTTACTGATTATGATCACAAATGAAAAGTTACAGCCCAAGGGAAAGCAGAGTTACAGCCCTAGGGAAAGCAGAGTAAGATTTCTGCTGGCAACTTTGGTGTTATCAGATGCAGTATGGTGTGGGCAGAGGTTTTCCCAGGCAGATTCCTGGTGCTGGTTTTGTGGAGTTCTGCCAGAGGAAAAAAAGAGGATTTGAAGCCAGAACTCATGTGCTGCTGGACCCAGGAGCTTCTGGGATCAGAGGATATGGGTGTGCTGGAGAAGCATGTGATAAGTGCAGTGTGTGGGGGATGCGTGAGAGACCTCCTTGGAGCTGAGCTCTCTCTGTGTGGAGATAACTTTCAAGACAGGAGAAGAACATGGATGTGACTGGAAAGCACTTTCAGAGAGAGAGTGTTAACACCTGGCCAGCAGGCATTGGTGTATCTTTTTGAGGTGGGAGAGGAGCAAGGCTTTTCTGGGGAACAAAAACCCACCCCATGAGTTAGAGGTTGCTCCTGGCTGTCTCAACAGAACCCCTCATTCTGCCTGGGGTGTTTTTGTATCAACACGTCCTGTCCACAGGCAGCTGTGGGAGTCAGCCCTTGCAAGGGTAGAGGTGCCAAAATTGCCTTCTGCTGCCTGTGGGCAGATGCTGTGCCTGCTGCACATCTCTGTCCTGGGTACAGCAGGTCTGTGACTCTCGGGTGGGATCTGCCACGCTGCTCTCTCTGGAGCTGTCTGAGGGTGGGATGGAGTGCTCTGTCCCCTGAGCCAGTGAGGCTCTGAGAGGCTTGAGAGCTGGAAGTGAAGCATCACATCTCTACATCACCAACCTGAGATTTTTCTCTTCTTTCTGTATTTCAGAAACTTTGACTCCCTCAAAAAAGAAAATGTGTACGAGAACAACAAGTTGGTAAGTGACTTTTAATGTTTACTTTTGGTCTAGTCTGTGACCTGGCACTTTGCTCATGTGATTTAGCAACAGAAATCCTGCAGACACAGTGTGCTGAGTGTGCTGTGTTCCAATCCTTTGCCTTAATCTGCACCTTCCAGCCTTCTCCCTTGAACAGCAATGTCCAGGCTGGCTGGCTGCTTGAAAGCACCTTCAGACTGTTCATACTTCTTAGTTGGCCACACAGTGATGCCTGTTTCCAGCGTGTCCTGTGGCAGCAGGAGCTCAGACAGAGGTGCTAGAGGTCAAAACATGGACATGTTGAGTATGTGATGCTCCTGAGGGATGGAGCAGGAGCTGGGAAGTAGCTGCTGTGAGAGGGGAAGCACAGGGAGTGTCCTTCCACTTCTGTTCCTTCCTGGTGCAGGGGGTCAAGGGGAATACGTCCTAAAACCTGATCCTGCCTGGACACTTCACTCCAGCCTGGCACTGGAGTTTCTCATGTTCTTTCCACAAAGAAAATAGAAGTTAGGCAGGCCAACCCCCTCCTGCGCTGGATTCAAGCATGGTCTTAGTGATCCAAGGAAGGATTTTCCTCTCCCTCTCCCCATCACAAAAGGAGAGGCAGTGAATTATAAAATTTCTCTTCCCTTGGCATTGCTCCACACAGTTTAATGGCTGCTTGGCAGGAGCTTGGGATATGAACAAACCATGGCAGCTTACCCTTGTCTGGGCTGGAGGAGTGACATGCTCTCAGGCAGTGAGCTGACTGAAGTGCTTCTTGCCTCTGGGAGAGCTGAACTTGTCCCCCCATGGCTCCTTAGCTTCTGCTCCCCCTCACCCCTGGCTGTGTCCACAGCTCCTATGAGAGACCATCTGTCCCCAGGCTGGCGCTGCAGCCTGTGAGCAGTCAGTGCCACTCTGGGGTTCAGCCCTGTGTGTTCCTCTCCTCGAGGGGAGATTCAGACCATGCGTTTTGCCCTGGAGGTTTGGTATTTGCCAGGAGTCGGGGCCTCTTTGCCATGGAAGCGTATCTTGGCTGAAGTGCTGAGGATCCCTGAGTGTTGCTCCTTCTCCAGCTGGGCTGGTGGTGTCTGCTTCTGTCTGGGAAACGAGCTCTGCGAGCTGTCTCCGCGGCTTTTATTAATGAAAAGCTTCTTTGTGCTTCTCATAAAGAGTTGCTCCCCTCCTTTGTTGCAGTCTGTGTGTCCCCTCCTCCCCCTTTCTTAGTTTCTTTTATGTCCTTTGTTTTGCTCTCTCTTCCTTACTCCACTTGCTGTGGGATGACTTGTCTGTGTTGTCCTTTCACTGCTGGTGTCCTGGTGCCTTGGCCGTGCTGTCAGTGGGATTGACCCTCCACGTCTCTGTGGGCTCCTGGGCTGGCCTCCCCCTTGGACTGCTCTCCATCCTAGCTCCAACCCTTCCTTGCTCCGGTTGTTCCTTGGGATACAAGTGGGTCTGACTTCTCCCAGCATTATTCCTCTGCTTTATTCCAGACCCTCCTTGATGCCTTACTCATCAGAGACTTCTTTTCAAGGGCTGTATTGTGCACGTAAAAAAGCCTTGTTTGAACTGCACTTTGCCATATAAGGTCATCTGTCAAAGAAGAATGTGTCACTTCTCAAGTGCCACAAAACCAACCCCAAACTCTAGAAAAATTTCAGTTGGTGGCATTTTTTTTCTAGAGATTTCAAAAATATGTAACGAGGAGAAAAGTTTCTAGAGGCCTTGGATTCGGTGCTGGTGGATGGTGGTGTGGTGTAGCAGGTAGAGCCTGTGCCAGAGGGAAGCTGTGCCCGGCCAGCTCGGGTGGCCTCGAGCATATCACTTTCCCATTTTGCATAGACATGGCAGCAGTGGCACTTTCTTCCCCTGGAAGGCACTTGGAGCTGCACTGATGAAAAACATAATGCAGAAACAACATATTGGTCCTCTAAAGGCCAGCCTGGGCAGGCAGGTAGAGGACAAGGGTGACTGGGTCCTGTTAGGTGGTGATTCTGTTGGGTCTCCAGACAAAAGCAGTTCCCAGGAACATGAGGATGCTGCAGGCACAGGGAACACCATATCCTAATGCTGCTCTCTGCGTTGCTCACCTGGCCCTGGCCAAACCAGGTGGGTGCACAGAGCATCCTCCTCTTTGTGGTCCAGGCAGCCCCTCGCACTTGTTCTGTGCCCATTGCCCTCGTGTCACCCGTGGCACAGGGTGGCAGGAGGTGGCATGACCTATGTTCCCACTAAACCTCACACTGGGAATGTCCGGCAAGAAAACTCGACTGGTCAGACCAGTTGTGCAGCCAGTGCAGTGGGGAATGCTCCAAAGAATGTATTAAGTACCAGTTTACAAGACAGGAAAGTGCCAGGCTGGGCTGGCAGCTGGGATGACACAGCCGGTGGTAACTGGCTGAAAGCATTTTTAATGTCAGCTCTGTTACATTTTTACTGGGATACCCAATGGAAAAAAATGGTAATTATCTTGCTGAAAAATAGTGGCTGTTTGTTTCTTCTAAGCAGGAATGGTTGGCTTGTACACCAACACTGTGTGTGTCCATGCCAGAGGTCAGATGCGGAGGGGTTTAATATATTCAAGTTTTTTTTTTTAACCCTTTCACTGTGGACTTCAGCAGTAGCCTTCCTTGTGCCTCTGGTCCTGCAAGTGCTGTTTTTCTTTGCTTTATTGGCATTTCAACAGGGATGCTTCAAAGGGGGAGGGAAAGGATTTTTTCCCATAAGCTGGGAAAGAACAGGGCTGGAGAAGGTCCTTAGTGAAAGCCCTAAACTGAGCTGAGCAAGGGTGAAGTTTGGATGTTGCAATTTTTTTTGTATTCTATTAAAGGCTTTTGTTCAGAGATAAGAGAAAATAGTTTTTGCCTCCTTTACCTGCAGTTTCAAAGCAGAGGACACCACAAAGAGGAATATTTACCCCAAATACATGTTAGGCAGCATGGAAACAGTTAAGCTGGAAGCGAGCTATGTATCAGGAGTTCTTCTGCATTACACTTCTCTTCCCCCTTTCTGGTCTGGGAGAGAGGGGTCCCTCCTGCAGCCCAAGATTTCCCATTTTCAGATGGAGGAGAGCAGGCAGTAGGATGCAGGAAGCTTGAACATGTGCACAGCACTCAGAGATGAAAGCTGCCTGCGAGCACCTAGCAGCCCACCGTTAATTGGGGAGCGCTCCAGGTTGGGCTGGGAGCCTGGAAACGAGTCTGCCAGCCTGGACTGACACATCCCCTTCTGCCAGGCCTGGCTCTCTGCAGCTGTGCACTCACAGACATGGGCAGGCTGGAGAAAGAGCAGGGGAAGCCCAGGTGAGTTACTGTGCAGTGAGCTATGGCCAGCTTGCCAGGCCAGATTTTTGGCTCCTTGCCTGGATTTCTCAAGGCAGTGGCTGGAAGCCATGACTCCGTTGGTTCCTACAATGTAGGAGTTAAACTGGTGCAGCTGTTCCCCAGTAGAGTTATTATTTGAGTGGGGCTGTTTGCAGTGCACTTTCTTACTAATGATGAGGAGCAGCTCTGCTGCCTGGCATGGACAAGACCCCTCTATTTTTATTTTTTTTTCCCTTCTCCAGGCATTTCGAGTGGCAGAGGAGGAGCTGGGGATCCCAGCCTTGCTGGATGCAGAGGATATGGTTGCTCTGAAGGTACCAGACAGGCTGAGCATCCTCACCTATGTTTCCCAGTATTATAACTACTTCCATGGACGGTCTCCTAGTAAGTGCCATATTCCCTGGAGGGGTGGGAAGGTTCAAGGCTTCATTTCATGCTTTCCCTTGCCTCCTAACAAGCTTGGAAAAGAAAATAGACTGCACAGAGGCCTTTTTGGTACCAGCACTATTTCACTGGGGGATCTGAACTCTTTGCACACCAGCCTACAGTTGCACCAGTGCTTTTGTACAGTCTAAAATTTCTTATGGTCCAGCCAGACAGGAGCACTGAAGGTTCCTCTCCATGGTCCCTACTTCAGCTTTCCATTCTTGAGCACCTCCACCCTTGTTCCAGTCTTTGCCATGCCTGAGGGTTGGTGAGAACATGGAACAGAACAAGGCTGAGCTTGTTTGTGAGGCTGTGCCAGTGGAACAGTATTGATGGTAGGGCTTGTACAGCACAGCAGTACTGATAGAAGGGAGGAGAAGAAAATTATCACCCTAACGGACATAATTGTAATAGAAATTCTGTCAAACATAAAACAGGCCACAGAGCTGCCAAGGCATTATATTCACGTACTGGAGAGTTTATCTGGGCTCACAGGAGCATTATTGTAGTCTTGGTTTATATTTGGCTTTAAGCTCACACAAAATGAAATAATATGATAAACCAATTTTACAGGTTCCTCCAGAGGAAACTTTAGAAAGTGGGACATGAATGACTTAACTGGTTAAGGTGAATCTAAATGTATGATATGTATTAAAAATGTCCTACATCTTGGAAAGAAAGCACAATTCACTCAGAGTTGCCTTTAATGTTTAAACTTGTCCCACTTCTCCACCTCTTTACACATTTAAGCATGATTTTTCTCTCCCTCCACAACTTCTTCCCTCCCTCTCTTCATTTTTTATTTCTTGTTTTAAAACCGTTCTGATTGAAATCAAACGAATTCCATCGTGTTTGTGCCAAGTGGTGAGAATCTGGGTCAGGTTGGGGTCTTTGTCCCCTCCCCCCTGCATCTTGTCTACCACGTCATCGAGCACAGCGCATTTTTATACTCTCTAGTGTCCCACAAAACACTTTGGTTGCATTCCTGTTGCTGGGGTGAACATGAATGTCTGAAAATGAGCCCAGCCTGGAATGTGCCCTCTGACACCAAGCAGAATCATGGGATCACAGTCATGCCCTTCAGATGGCTTCCAGCAGGACCATGGAATAAGCAGGACACGGGAGGACAGAGAGGGTGAGCAGACAATGCTTTAGTGAGGTCATGCTTTTAGGGAAGAGTAGAGTTGAAGCCACCCATCCTTGTGCTGGGCTTTAGGAATTCAGTAAATGGCACAAGTGGGAAGTGAGGGGGCAGCTCGAGCCTGAACTGTTTACTGGGTCAGCTGTCCCCTGGTCCCTGCAGTAGGAGCCCTGGGTGTTTATTTGGATAGTTGGCTTTCTTGAGGGCAGACTGCTGGGAACTGGGCTCCCTCTCTGCTTCCTGCCCTTTCTGTGTTTACTGAGCAGGGTATAATCTCTTTTCAGATGAGTGGCCATTTAAGTGGTCACTTGGAAAGTGAAGCTTTGGCTCAAATATCCCACAAGGAACACAGAGACATCTCATTCAGAATAGGAAGTGATGCAGAAATAGCATCCTCGTGAGACACTTGGGGGTCTTGTCTGTAAAAACTTTGCACAAAGCCTTGTTTCCCAGGGAAGTCTCACTTCCCAGGGCACAGGGCACCATTCCCTGCTTGACTGAAGTGTGTTGGAGATTCTCTTTTCTCCACTTACAGTGAATTTTGAGAGGTTCTATTCCATCTGCAAAGAAAAGAGAATTGGGCATTTGCAGGCTGCTTATGGCAAGTCTTGGTTTCCCCATCAGCACCGCTATGGCACCTCCAAATCTTTCTAGATTTACCTATTTTTAGTGGTAATTTCTGCATTCAGCAAGGCTGTTTGCTCCATGGGGATCCCGGCTGGGATGTGGGGTGGACACTTGCAGCAGTGAATATTCAGGGTGTGTAGCAAGTCTGGAGCACAGCAACTTGAATGAAGCAAACCCTCTGTGCTTCAGCTCCTTAGCCATAACACCTCTGCCTGTTCCAGCAGGGCCTGTTCCAGCCAAACCATGGACTGGAATTGAAAACCCAAGGTCTTGTTCTTACCATCTATAGATGGCGATTTGCATTTCTTCACTTTTGTATTTCCCTTCATGAAACTCCCTGAGAAGAGAAAAATCAGCAGTTTCAGCTGAATGTTGTTGCAATTCACTTGTTGCCTCTTGCCCCTCAGTCCAGTACAGAACTGCTCACGAAGGAAGTCTGTGTCTGCTTGTGTGCTTTGCATGTTACCCATCAGGCACCTCTGGATACTCTTACTTTGTAATTTACTCCTAAACCTGTGAGTTTTCCTTGTGTTTCCTTAAAAATACTCCCTTCTTCCATTCTTCCAGTTGGAGGCATGGCTGGAATCAAGCGTCCTTCCTCTGAATCTCCAGAGCAACATCCTGGGAAAAAGCCTGCTTCAGAGCCTCCTAAGCCAGTGCCACCAAAACTGCCTCCTGCCCACCCACCAGCCAGAGCTAAGCCAAAGGAAACCTCCCCAGTAACCACGGTAGGAAATGTGGGTGTGGGAGTTCCTTGTACCTTAAATCTGTTCCGTGGGGTAGAGAGTACTGGGCTAGTTCAAGGCTCCTGGTGGTAAGGACTTAGTCTCTAAATTTTCTGCTCACGATGAGGGGTTTAATCCAGAGGACTGGTTCCAGCACAGATTGAGATGAGAGTCACTGGGAAACCATCAGTCAGCCTGGATACATCGTGAACAGGACATGGGTGTCTTAGGACATGGGTATGCTGCCCCTAGATATTGGGGATGGAGATTTTTACAGGATGTAGTATTATTTTTGTTAGGAAACAGTGATCCAGTTCTTGGAAATGGTTTCAAAGCAGAGTAGGGATGAAAATAGGGTAGAAGCCCTTTCCCAGCTAATTTAAATCAGAGACCTTTGCCTACAGGCAGACAGGGCACCCCGGTCCTCTGGCTTTGTGGGAACATATTCCCCATACTCTGTCCTTCCAAGGGCTGTTCCACTTCCATGACAAAGGGATTAGAGGGAGAGGGGATTTCCTGGATGTCACTTCTCTGTCCTAGCTGTGCATGCCAGCTGCTCACCTGCCTGGGAGATTTGTAGCTGTGTCCAGGGCCATGGTCTTGCCTGCTCACCCACTGCTTCTCCCCGCAGAAACGGGTCCTGGCAGAGAGTGGGAACGTCCCCAGCAGCAGCTGTGGGGTCTGTGGCAAACACGTGCACCTGGTGCAGCGCTACTTGGTCGATGGGAAGCTCTATCACAGGAACTGCTTCAGGTACAGCAGCTCTTCAAAGCAGGGGCACAGCCCTGGGGGTCACAGGGGGCCAGCCTGGTTCCTTTGGGATGGAGACAGAGTGGCGTGGCACATTTTTTTTTAAAGTGGAGGCAACCTGGGCTTGCTCTTGAGCTGTGTGTAAGGGAAACTCTCTGCACAGGTCTGTTTTCATCTACACCTTTTCTGCTTTAGGCTGTGCTATCAACAGCTCCTGTTCTGGTGCCTGAGGAATGTGCACACAGAATGTGCTCACTGCCAGTGTGGTACCTTCACCCTCCTGTGGATGGTGGAGTTGTGCCTGCACTCCCAGCTGTGTGTCTCCCAGTGCTCTGGAGGATGTTTCCTGAGACTTTTGTCTCCACAGGTGCAGACAGTGTTGGAACTTGCTTCTTCCTGGAAGCTACAAAGCTGGGCCTGAGCCTGGTACGTTCATCTGTACCAGCCACCAGCAGCCAGACAATGTCCAGCTCTCCGGTCTCCACAGTACTGGGAAAAAACCTGACAGTACCCCAGCCCCTACTGCTGCCAGGGCATTCCAGAAAGCAGCAGAACCCAAGAAACCAGAGCAGGTGTTGAAGAAACCCAGCCAGGAAGGCTTCACTAATTCAACCAAGCCATCTGTTTCATCCTCTGGAAGCTCTGGCTTCAAAAGTGTGAATACTCCATGGTCCTCCTCAGCTGTAAATAAATCAGATGACTGCAAAGGTGCCTCGTTGGGGAATAAGGCAGATCACCATGAAGGCACCCCATCAAAGCCTCCTTGGACATCTTCCACAGCAAAAACACAGCAAGCCCGAGAAAATTTTTTTCGGTCATTGGAGTCCTCCAGCAGTAAATCTCCTGACACTCAAAAACAAACCCAGCCTCCTCACAGCCCTGATAAAACTGCCCCTGCCAGAACCACTGCTGAGGTCAGCCGAGTGAACGCTGGGAAGGATCAGGCACGTAACCATATTATACAGGCTCTGTCTGGATCAAACACTTCTCCACACAGGCCAGGAGGACTGAGTTCCACTGGCTCCTCAGCACCTAGCAGGTAAGCACTATTTCTCTTTCCCTTTTTTCTGCCAAGATGTTCCTTGGGATAATTTGGAGAAGTCCCTGCATCTTTCTTTACTTTGTCCTGACTGCTCTTGTGGCTCAATATTAAAGACATGTAGAGGGACACATACAAATCATTTGAACAGAAGCCAATAAAAAGGCCCATCCTTTCAAAAACACTCACTAAGTTGTTCTTTTTTGCAGTGGCAAGTTTTTTCCCACCAGTTCTCAGAGTCCAGCTCCAAAAACACAGTCCAGCAAAACAGGGTACACAGCACCAAAGCAGGAAAAGATTCCAGGCCCTGTGCCCCAGAGCCAGGCTGCCAGCAAACCTGTTGACCCTTTGCACAAGCCAGAGTCAAAAGGCATCAAAGGTGAGGATGAGTGATTCACACAGCTCTGGCTGGACACAGCACTCCAGCTTTATGCCTTCCCCTTGGACCAGTACAGCAGATGTATCCATGACTCCTCTCCTTTCTGTCTGTACCACCACATAAGGGTTTTCTGAGCAGTGGGGCTCAACCTCTGTTTATCCCTGTGCAATTGCTCCCTCTACCATGGCGAGTTTTATTGCTCTGAGGATCGCCAGGTATTTGTAGTTGTGCTTGCTGTCATCAAACATTGGGATCATGGTGGCTTTCAAAGGCTTAGGTTTTCCCAGATGGGAGACCTTGCCAGAAGTTTGGGATGATTTTTTGGCTGCAGTTGAGGCTCATGCAGCCTCTTGGTCTGTTTTGAACCAAACTTCCATCATGGTGACTTAGCAGTGGGCCAACGGATGATACTCTGGGGCTTCCCAGTGTCCCAGGCACTTCCAGATGGCCTGTATGTTTTGGGCCAGAAGATGTGTCTGTCTGCAGTTTGCTGAGACTTTGTGGGGTTTTTTGGACTCTCCCTCTTCCTGCCCCAGCCTTTGTTCTCTGAGATCTGAGGTGGTTGTGTTGTATTGCTGTTGAATGTGCCTGTTCATGTACTCTGTGGCTGTATTTCTGTAGCTGCGTAGGTGTTAAAGAATTTGATCTGAAAGGGACAAAATGCCACTGAGATGATTTACTGTCTGTTGTATCTGAATCTGTCCGTGTTAAACTTGTTGAGCTGGTGCTGGTTTGCTGCAATAACATCATAGTATCTGCCCCAGTGCATGGCTTATCTCCTAGGATTCTCCCGAGACTCAAATCTGGCTTGTTTCTTTTTATTGGATATTTTTGTTCTTGTTTATTTTTATTTACCTTCCTATATTCCTTTCTTCAGGAAGCACAAATGTTGCTGAAGACAAGTCTGAGAGCCCAGAAGGGTGGAGATCTCGGTTGAAGCCTGTAGCCAACAAGTGAGTGTCTTTGGAGCTGGTGGATGGATTTCCATGACAAGTGTGACCATCCCAGATGGAGATCCAGACCAGGATGTCCAGAACTTTTCCTGTGGACCATTCTGCAAGAGGGATGGTTTCCTACCTTTGTCTTTTTTCTTCACAGGGACCAAGATGGCTCTAAGAAACCTACTGGTAACTTCCAGGTGGGAACAGGGAGCCCAGCACACAAGGAGGCAGAGCCAAGCACATTAGTTGTCCCATCAGCAAAGCCAGACTCTGGTATGAAGGATAAAAGCTTTGCCTTCATTTTGCTCATCAGGAAGGGGATAGGCATTGCTGCTGCAAGGCACCTGTGAGGAATGTGCTGGTGGAGACTGTGCCTTGCTTTCAGGGGTCTTTTCTCTGCACTTGCTTTGGCCCTATGGTTCCTTTATTTTGTGCCTTTGATGGGTGGCCTCCCATCCTTCCCCAAGGAGAGGGATTCAGTTTCCATAGGGTTCCCTTCTTCTGCAAGACATTTCACTTATTCTCTCTTGCATGATTGTGTAATGTTGAGAAATCTTGGTGATGATTCCCAACTGTTTATTCTCCTCCTGAATGTTTATTCTCCTCTTACTCTGGCCTTGCAATTAGTGCTTCTTCCATGTTTACTTTGGTCTTATGCCCTTTATTATCATCAAGAGAGGAGGACTAGGACTAGAAGTGGAGTTGGGTAGTGATGAGTGCCAGAAACATTGGGCAATAAAGGGATTTCTATGAGATGAGGGTTGAAATTTCTTACCCAAAACCTGTCTGTGCTTCTTAATCCAGCTTCATCTGGTGGATTCACAAAGAAGTTGTTGATTCCCAGCTCAGATCTTATCAGGAGCTGTCAGAATTCAAAGCAAGACTGGAAAGATCCTGGAGCCTCTGCCAAGAAGGAGGAAGACGGCAAACAGCTGAAAACAAACACTGCTACGTGTAAGATCTCTTCTGCCTACCAAAGTCACTCTCTCCTCTGCACTGTCAGGGAACAGCATGAGTGGTCAGTATGGGATATGGATCCTCGAGTTTTCCGTGGCTAACCCTGTGGCTGTTGTCATGGGGAGAAAATCTGTGTAATTGATTTTTATTAGCCAGCTTGGCCTAAGCAGGAAGAAGCAAGGCCAGAGAATTCAGTGGGAAAGGAAGAAACTGAAATAGGAATTTTTCAGGGTCATTGCCCTGTCATTCTTCAGACTTAGTGCTGTGAAGAGGACCATCTCCTAATTTGGGGAACTGGGATCTAGTTGATGTCTCTGTTCCTCTTCAGTTGAGTGGCTTTAGGAAATAAAAGGAATGCAGAGAACTGTCATCCAGAGACTCCAGCTGGTGGGACCCACAGGAGCAGGAGCCAAGGCTGCTGTTTCTTGGATTTTCAAAGATGTCCTGAGCAGTTTGTCCCTACTCTTAATCCAGTTTCTTACTCCTGTTTGTTCAGCCACAGCTTTACTGTGCACCTCTCCTCCATTGCCCCTCTATCCTTGCTCTGACATATCCCACCACAGAGCTAATGGAATTTTCTGGAACTAACCTGATGTTTGCTGCTGTCCTGTTTGCTCAGCTTCTTTGTCTCCCCTTTCCTTACCCCATCTAGCTGTGTCTTACCTGTCTGGAGTAGAAGATTGTCTCAGCAGGGCTCAGTCCTGCCCCCTGTGTTTGTCTTGGAGCAGGATGGGCCCTGATGGCTCAATGGCATCATGCTTTATTTTTTGTCAGCTGGTTCCAGCATTGTCCTTAGCCAGCATCTTTGACAGCTACCAAACATTGAAACTCCAGTTGTGTTGTCTTTTTAAAAAGTTTGATGTGCCTTCTTTGCCAGCATTTTCCCAAAACTTTCCACCTCCTCTCTCCTCAGAGTCAGCCCCAGGGTTCAGCGTTAGTCTCTCCCAGGAAGTGAGCAGTTATGATAAGGGAGGCTGGGTTTGTATCTGTCATCCTAAAGCTTAATGATTGCCGTGGGGGAGGGCCATTGGGAAACCTTCCCAGCAGTCTCCCCCCACTTTTCCCGTGTGCCCAAGTCTGCCACCTGAGAGGCTGGTTCCTGCTGCTGTCACTGGGCAGGCTGTGGGTTAGACCTGTTGCTCCTCTGTGTAGATTTTTACCTCAGCACTCAGACAGACCTGTGAACAGTCACCTGCTGTTCCTGCCCTCAGTCCTGGGGTTGTGGTGAGCTATGGAAGGTGAGCATTTCTGTAGATCCCTCATTTCTTTGGTGGTAGGTGGTAGTTTCTGTTGAGAAAGGAGGCTCCAGGGCTTTCCTGCCAGCTGTCCTACTTCCAGCTTGCTGGCAAGCAGCCAAGCCATGCTGTGTCTGTCAAGCCAGAACCTGGGGGTATCAGGGGATATCAGATCCTGAGCTGGTCACAGGGTGTCATTTTACATTCTCTTCCCCTCCAGTGACCGTGGCCTTCTCACCATCAGTGCTGCAGCTTTCTGCCTTGGTTGGAGGTGCTGCAGAGCCCACTCAGAAGGAGCCCAGAGATTCAGGACTGAGCTGGGAGAGGGAAGTGTTGTTTAGGCAGAGAGCTCCAGGCAGGCCAAGTCCCTCTTGGAGGAACCCTTAAGAGAAGTGTGAGTTGCAGGCAGTGCACAGAGCAGCAAACCAGCAGCATCCAGAGGGAGGAGATCCCTGACGGAGGCCAGCAGTGCGGGAGCAGCACAGCCACATCCAGCATCTTCTCCTTTTGTGCTCTTCCTAGAAAGCACAACAGAGCAAGGGCTGGGAAACTGGAGAGCTGCCCTTGAGCTCTTCCTCAGTTTCCAGAGACTCTCAAGAGGCTCCCCTAGTCCGTCTGTCCTGTCTTTCTCCTTGTGTGTGCTGAGCCTGCATCGCTGCTGCCTTTGTTACAGCCGTGCTCTTTTGATAGTAGAGTTTTCCTTCCTTATCACATCATCCACGTACGCCTCTGTTCTCTCTCTGTGGTAATTATCCAGCCCAGCCCCTCGGGTATCCAAATACCTCACACTCTTCTGTAGTTATCCTTGCAGCACAGTTGGGCAGAGGAAGCTGAGGCACAGTGGAACAAATACACATTGCTTAAGGATTGATTTTAATAGGTGTCCAGGGCTTAAATAATGCTGTGTAGTGGGGCCTAAGGGACTTCTCACCTAGGAAGTGTTTTGTGGGAGGAAATGAACCTTAGTTTCTTGAGATTTACACTGAGGTCCCCTAGACCATCTTTGTTTCATCAGTATTTACTGATACTCCTTTGTAAAAGAGCACTAGAGGGACATTTTTAGTATATCTTGGTGTTTCCTGTGGCAGTAACCCAGTCTTTCTGTGCTATCCTTTGGAAGCTTAATAAGGGACGGGTTTTGCCACAATAAATATCTTTGGGTTTTAACAAGATAGTGAATGAACATGAAAGTGAATATTCTTGGGTGGAAGTTCCAAAGTCACACCTGAATCAGGTGACTGTCTGTACCCTGGGGATGAAAGCAGCAACCTGTGGCCTGAATGACAAGCCACAAGGAGTAAATCAGGCTGTGAGGATACATCTCTTACTTTGGTGAGGCATGTGGATGCACGTGTCTCATCTGTGACCTCTGTTGGGTAGCTGGGACCTGTTGTGCTCTGGTGATGTAGGCACTGTCCCACACCATAAAATTATTTAAAGGTCGTTGTGACATTCTTTTATTTTTTTTTCTCCCTTCTAGTTAAACTCCCTGTCCCAAAAAGCAAAGACAAGCTTCAAGTGATGTCCCCAAACAAGGTATGGCTGGAAACCAGGTGTAAGGGGATCAGGCTGGGGTTGTTGGATATCCTTCTGGAGTGCTTGTCCAGACATATCTAAGTTTATCTTACTGGGAGGATTTATTTGGATGCCCAGGGAAAGGGTGAAAAGCTCTGAGGCAGCGACAAGGTGGAGAGGCTGCTCGTTATCTTCCATGCAGGGAGACAGTCAGAGCTGGAATGAGACAGAGCCAAACAAAACCGTGGTAGACATTGCATTCCCCAATGAAGGAGGGGGAATGTCTGTGGACTGACAAGTGTGGGTGGGTTACCACTGGCAGCACACGTGTCACAGCCTTGCAGTGGCCACCGCTCTGTTGTGAGCAGCCAGCTCTGCACCTCTGCTGGCCTGGCCCTCCAAGGCTGTGGCTCTGTAGCTGGGCTCATTATGCCCTTTCCCATCTCTCTTGTGACCTCAGCAGGCAGTCTGAGGGTGCTGAGCTGTGTTTTGTCCTACATTTTCTTTCCTAGCTGCACCCAGACTACCTCCCTGAGGAGAAAATCCAGGAGAAAGTCCGTGACATCGAGAAGCAGCTGGACGAACTGGAATTGAAAGGAGTGGATCTGGAGAAGCAGCTGCGTGCCTGCGAGGGAGGTAAAGGAGACCTGGTGCCAGCTCTGCTGTGGTGGGGACGTGTGAGGCTCATGTCCTACTCCTGGGCACTCGTGGCTCCATTTTTTAGGAACTCAGGCTACATGTGAGACTCCAGGTTGCCCAGGGTATACAAAGATTAAGCCCGGGGAATTTTGAACCTTCTCTGGCTGTTTCATAATGTATTTTATGAGCAAGGTCTTGTGTTAGTTTGGTTGAGGATCAGAGAGTTTTGGGAATGGAAGGCCACTGTTGATCTGGCTTTTGGATCCCAAGCCAGGCTGGCCATCATGGCTGGCTGCAGTTTCTCAGGGCTTAGTGGGGTCATGCAGAGGGGCAGAGTTGAGGCAGCCGTGTGGAAGATGAGCTGGGTGTCCTGTAGCAGAGTATCCATGAGCAGCTTCCTTGAATCCAGAGGGAGTGACCTGCATCCCTTGTACCCAGGAGTTCCGAAGATCTCCTGTTTTCACTTGAGGTTGCCTGGGGCTCATACAAGTCATCCTAAGCTCTCCCTCAAGAGATTTTGTGTTTGAGCCAGGAGGGCTGAACTGATGCCACTTCTTGCCCTTTGTCTCCTCTGCAGATGAGTCTGAGGATGCCCTTATGGTGGATTGGTTCAAACTGATCCATGAGAAACAGCTGCTGCTCAGACAGGAATCAGAGCTGATGTACAAGTGAGTACAACCAGAAATTCACCTGTCTGCTGGTGCACTTCACCTGTGAGCAGTGAAGGAGAGGGAGTGTTACAGCCCAAAAAAATGATGTGCCAGTTGGTGGGATGAGAAGGGTGGAGGATGTCTCTGGGAGAACTGCCAGCATCATGATGTATTAGCTGGTGGGCCTTTGAGCACCCAGGGTCTGTGAGGAGCTTGTGAGGAGGGAAACTTCAGAAATGTGGAGGAAGAGGTGGCGGGCAACACAGAGATGAGGCTTTAGCATGACAGGAGAAAGATCCAACCCTGGGGCATAGCAGGGCAGTAACTCATCACTTCTGTCATTCCTTCCAGGATGAAGCAGCAGAACCTGGAGGAGCAGCAGTGGAATATTGAGATGGAGCTGCGACGCCTCATGAGCAAACCAGGTAAGGACTGGCCACACTGGGAGTCCTGCTGGCCCCAGGAGCCTCCGCTTTGTGTGCCAGCCCTGGGGTGTCCTTCAGATCTGAAGGCACTGCCAGGGGTTGTGGGTGCACTGTGAGTGTCCCCTGACTGTGGCTGTCCCCTGTCAGGTGGGATGTTACTCCCTGTAACATCCAACCCACCTCAGCTTTGTCAGGGAGGCAGGATGTGCCCCTGAGTGTGAGGATAATAAAATCAGGCTTGCTGGAGCAGGGTGGAGGCAGGAGCCACAGTGGGAAGGTACTGCCTGTAGCTGTGAGATGGGCTTGCTTTGTCTTGTGCAGAGGATCTGAAGACGCCCAGGGAGAAGGAGCAAGAGAAGGAGCTGCTGGAGTCGTACCTAAACACAGTCAACGATCGGAACAATATTGTGGATTGCCTGGATGAGGACAGACTCAGGTGAGGGTCCTCAGATGGTGGGAAATGAGCCAACACTATTGTATTTCCACTGCTGTCCAGGCTGTAGGTGTGGATGAGTGGCTGTAGTCCAGACTTCTGCTCCATGAGAGATGGGTGGTCACCTGTCATCAACCATCTTGTCCTAAATGCTGCTGTCTTTGCATCCTTGGCAGCTGTTGGAAAGAGATCAGGACCACAGCCCTGTTCACTGCACTCTCAAGCTCAAGCTGCTGTGGGAACAAGGGCTGTGGAAATGTGGAATGCGGGGGAAGAGAGGGAGAGGCTGGAGATGGGGAGGCTGGAGGCAGTATGGGAGATGCAGGAGAAATTTGGGAACATGAAGTCAGGAATGTGCTCGTCTGCTGCAGCAAGTGAAAGAACAGCTGTAGCCATGAACTGGATCCTTCCCAAGTTCAAAGGAAGACTGCTGTGTCAAGTAGCTGGATTTGTGCCCCCTGATGCTGAGAACAGCCTCCATTTCTTGACCTCAGAGCACCAACTCCTGCTTGTGGATTCTAGGACAAGCCCAGGACAAGGCAGTGACAGCAGTGTGCTTGTCCCTGATGGCAGTGAGCACCTCTGTAGCACCCCGGGCTACTGTTTCTCAGCTTCATTCATCTCCTTGGGTGTGGTGGTGTCTCACCGCTCCATGAACTCGGATGATTCATCAGCCAGCTGGGAGAAGGTCTGGAAATCCCCGCACAGGTCCTTGCTTTCAAGGGAACCAGATGGAATTTACTAATGTCTAAGACTCTTAACTGTAGGGTTTTTTTCCTGCAGCCTTCTCAGGGTATGCTGTGGAGGTTGGTCATTTCTTACTGGGGGAATAAGAGCACTATTTGCATGGGTTTTGGTGTCTACCAGCTTGTCATGAACACAGCAAAGTTTTCTAATACTATGCTGTTCCTTACAGAGAGAAAGAGGAAGACCAGATGTTGGCAGACATGATACAGAGGTTGGGTAAGGGCCCTTTCTTCTCTTACAGAGCAGCACTGGGGGGCACCTGGCCTGTGGGTCTCAACCTGCTCTGTGTCTGCTCCTTCTCCTGCAGATGGATCTCTTGAGAGCCAGGAGCCAGAGAGGAAGAAGAACAAGTTCCGCTTGTCCAAAATATGGAAGCAGAAAAAATAAGAGTAAAGCTCAGGAGCTTGATGTTCCTTTTCCCAGTGGCCCAGAGGGACCCATCAAAGGTGTGGTCCTTCCTGAGTGCTGCTTTCCTGGAGCTGCTGGACTGTGAGAGGCTCCTCTGCTCCCTGACGTGGAGACTGCAGGTTTGCTGACCAAAAGGACAGTATGAATTCCCTGTAGCACCAGTATGGGGCCCAAGGATACCTTTCCCAGCACGTGGACTTCTGTTTTCCTCCTTTGGCTCTGGGTCAGAGCTGGTTCAGCCTTGTTGGCAGCTCAGGAGGGCAGAGCTCAGTTTGCCCACCCAGTGCCCGGGTCACTGCAGTCCTGAATGCAGGAGCATGGCCCTGCAAGACACCCCATGGTGTCCCATACCTGTCACCAGGGCTGCAGCCAGGACACTGCACGGGGCTGTGGAAGGGCCTTTGTCCCTCCTTTCCCCCCTCTCTGCTTGTGCTGTGGCTCTTTGGCCAGGATCAGAGATGGAGTTACGGGGCAAGAGGGATTGATGGTTTCCCTCTTGTCACACCAGTGCAAACTGGAGGCTCCGTGTTTGGGGGGAGCAGAGAGCAGAGCCACCTCTGTGTCTGTGGCGTGGGATGTTCTCAACCCACAGCAGTTTCAGCAATAGCGATTTGTTTCCAGCCTCTTCTGGAAGTTGCTGTAGGCTGATTTCTCAAAGCCATGAGAGGCTGCTCACTGCTTCATTCCCTCTGTGGGGGAGATTTGTAGCCTCCTTATTTCTCTGTCTGCTCAGTGAAGCAGGGTTTTCATTGTCTCTGGCCTATCCTGATGAAAATGAACAGAACTCTTGTTTCAATAACCGGGTGCTAACTGGGAGCACAAGGGAATTCATGGCTTTGCCTCACCCCTGAGTCTTCTGCATGGGACCAATATTTCAGTTCCTGAGCTCTGTCCCTGGACAGCCAGTGCCCTCAAGTGGTGCTGTGGCTCACCTTGGTGAGACCAGGAGTGTAGGAGCAGGTCCTGTTGCAGGGAGCCTTTCCACTCTCCCCTCACCTGCCCTGGGAGCAGCCTCTCTTCCCAGTCAGCCTGGGAAGCAGGCGTGGAGACAGCCACGGAAAGATCAGAATAATTCATGATGCCTCTGATCTGTGTGGACCCTCTCCCTCCATGCCAGGTACTCGAGGTTTCTCCGGGTGCTGTGGCCCAGCAGGAGCAGGGGTTTTGCTGGAGGAGGTTTGCTCTCGCTGTGCCAGCGGCGGAGCAGAGGCGATGCGTCCCTTTCCCACGAGGTGGCAGTGGGACTCTCCAGCCGGGGCAGGGATGTGCTCGGGTGGGACCCAGTGCCCGAGGGACTTCCCGGTGCCCACAGTGGATGCACAAGTGGTGGAGCACTCCATACCTGCGTATGCTTTTGCCCAATAAAAAATTGCTGGAGTAAATATCAGCATCCCAGTGTGATTTGGGGATACGGGGGGTATGGCTGTCCTGGTCACTGTGAGCACTGACAGTCCCTCTCTGGAGCTTGGTGTACCTGTGATGGAGCAACTTCCTTGCCCAGAGCCTGCAGGACAGCTGCACGTCCTGGGGGAGCAATGGCACCAAGGGGTTTTTCACTGATTCTGTTTAGGTGTCAAACTCGCCCCTGCTGTCAGGTAAATGCAATTTCCCCCCTTGCTGCTTTAGCATCACGCACATCCCAAAGCCTGTGAGGTCCCGGCCTGACCAGCAGATGTGGGAGAGACAAGAGGCAGAGCTTGTTCTGCCAGAGCTGAACCGTGGCATTGGTGACCAGAGTGGCAGAGCTGCGGTGTCGCCGGGTAAAAGGCTGGCAGAGGCTCTGCCACCACACTCTGCTCTGTGTTGGCCTGTGCTCACCCAGAGAGCAAGACAAACTGGTTTGTGGGGACATGCTGACCACAGGGGCTGGCATGCTGTGCATTGCCATCCTGGTCTGCTTGTCAGGAAGCTCTTTCTTTCCTGGGGCTGTGTGTAAACATGAGGGGAGGGAGGAGGGCCCCTCTTCTGGACCTGGGCAGTAGCAGCAAATCCCCAGAGCTAAACCTGCCTTCGTGGGCTGCCAAAGGAAGGGCTTTGAGGGGAAGGGAGGGGAAACCACTGCTGCTGAAGGACAGAAACACCTTTCCTCATGAGCTATCCCAGGCTGTCATTATTGCTGGGCTTTCATCTTTTCAGGCTCTGATTCTCCAGCCTCAGGAAGTTTAGTCTGCATGGATTTAGAGGATGGTGGCAGCATCATCCAAACTCATCCAATCCTTCCCTCTCCAACCTTCACCCACCTTGAAAACAGGCAGGGAATGGGCCTGTGCAAGAATGTGATAGCAAAGTGCTTAAACAACAACCCCAGCTCCCTGTGGTGGCAGTGGTTGGACCTGCTGTAGGGTTTGCTTTTGTGAGAAGGCCAACTGCTGCCAGACAGCAGCAGTGTACACCTGCTAGCTACATGCTCCAAGAACAGGTTTTGAAGGGAAAACTGCTCCTTCTCCCATCTGGAGTCTGTCTGAGATGGCAGCCATGCTGTAGGGGATATGAGGCTCACGTGGAAATGCTGTGTGGGTTTAAAAAGTTTTAAGTGGTCTCTAGGTAGAAAAATACCCAGCCTGCCTCACCGTGCCGCTGGGAATGGGAGGCAATGGGCTGGTGTGAGGCTGACTGCAAGACTGACCTCAGTTACTTCTCCACCAGAGATGAGAGGGTAAATAGTGGAGTAGTAATCCAAACACATCCTGCTCAGAGTCCCAAACTCTTGTCTGTACTGATGGAATGCTGCCTTGCCTGTGCCCGGGGTATACCAAAACCAAACTCTGTACAGCCTGTCCCACAGCTCCTGCACACCCTGACAAATGCTGATGGTGACCATGAGGGTGACCCAGCTTGTTCCTCCTTCCTCTGCCTTGAATTTGGGACTCACAGGATTTGCAATTCCACCATTCTCTTAATCCAATGCTTGAAACGAGCCCTAGAAGAACTAAGCTGTTGGCTAAGGTGGAGAAAGGGAATGGCTTTTCTCCAGCTGGCTGCTTTTAGCTGAGCTGATTCCCCTGCCTGACCCCTGTTTGCTCTCCTGGCACAAGCAGCTTTGCTCACCCCGTGGAAGTGCTCCAGAAGGCAAAGCAAGAGGATTTGGCCTTTGGACTGAGCAGGAAGGGAGGTGTTGGGAAACCAGCTCTCGACTGCCTCTCCACAGTGGTCACCCCTGAGTAATTAGGCAATCCAGGCACCCTCCTGTAACCGAACAGGAATCAAATTCCTCTCCCTTCTCCATGAGAAAGGGCTGTTTGTGCTCTGCTCCAGCCCCACCAGACGCGAGCCCTGAGGTCAGGCTGGCAGGGGGTTGACAGATACATTGCTGTGTGCATGTGGGTGTCTGCATTTCGGTGATGACTGAGAGCTTAATTACTCTTCTAGGTCAGCTGCTCCACTTCCAAAATGGTTCTAAGGGGGCTGAGCTTCCTGCTCATTTCCTGACAGCCTCCAGTCGGGTTTGTGGCCTCACCAGCTCCTGGATACCTGGAGTGCCACCAACTGCTTTCTTTGTAGCTGAAGAGGAGCGTGGGGGCTGTACAGGGCCTGGGGGCTGCACCCCTAAGCCTCTGCCATTTAGGAGGCTCTTGGGGATCATTCTGCAGGTTTGGGGTGATGGGGAAACTGCTGTTGGCTCCATCACTTCCAGACTCACAGATGAAGCTGTGACTAGGCTGTGTGTGTGTGTCTCTGTGTGTGTGTCTGTGTCTCTCTCTTCTGCCGTTTTCTTTAATTACAATCTCCGAGGTAATTTCTGACGCATCATTAACAGTTCTGAGTAAACAAGGGGAATTCTCCAAATTATTTGCCATGAGCACAAAGGGAAATCGACTTTCATCGTCTCCCTCTTCATTCAAGTAAGAAGCTGATCTGCAGTGAGCATGGGGAAGAGAGTGTTGTGGCTGCCCTCTGATGCTTTGAGTCTATTTGAGACAGTGCAGCACCACATCCAGCTTTTCCAGCTGACTGAGGCCAGTTCTGCCCACAGCTTTTTGTCCTCACTGCCGAGTGAAGTGGCTGGAACTTGTCACCATTGCAACTGTACGTGCAAAGTGCTTCTTGCTCATGAGAGCTCTGGGTGCTGCCTTTGAGTGTTCCCCTCCTGTTTCCAGCTGGATGAACCGCAATGTGAGCTGCTCAGGAGATGGGACAGTCCAAAAGCTTCCTCAAGGCTGTGTCTCAGCTTGGAAGGTAACACCCTTGTCTTGGCTGTTGGGTTGAAAGGTAATACATGAGACCAGCATGGATTTAGGGAGGGAAAGAAGGAGCACTGATACGGAGAGAGTGAAGGGTTGGCAAAGGAAGGAAGGAGCACTGACACAGAGGAACTTGGAGCCCAGGAAAGTAGGTCTGGTCCAAAGCAAGAACTCACAGGGATGCTGGTGTGCCCTGTGAGAGCCACAAGCACGCCTGGCAGCCGGGGTGGGAGGAGGTGGCTGGAGAGGACTGCCTTGCTGGGAGTGCACGGGAGAGCATTCCAACCTAGTGCAGAGCCCAAGGGAAAGGGGCCTCGTTAGAGGGGCAGCACATGGAGCTCAGAGGAGGCAGTGCCTCCACGGGGGCATCCCTACCCCTGCACTGCTCTGACAGCCCCTTCACCCACGCTCTGGCATGGTGGCAAAGCGGCTGCAGCAGCAGCCCAGGGAGCGAAGGTTATTTATATTCATGCTGCAGCTCTGCCAGCCGTGACTCTGTTATCTGCCATGCATGAATATTATTTGAATACGGAGTTTGTCGTGACTATTCTTCTGCGTGAAACGAGGGATTTGCTGTGGGATGGGAGCCCTCCCTCTGGCTGTCAGTCAGGAGGGGTTTCCTTTTCCTGTCTCGTTGGAAGCTGCGTCCCCAGCAAGGTGAGACAGTGGACACTTTTTCTCTTGTTAATATCCATGTCTAATCTCCTCTCAGAGGGGGCCTTTGTCCTAGACTGTAGCCAAGATGAGTAATTCAGGGATAGATGAGACGCTATAATTGGTTTGTGACAAATTAAAACATTTTTCCTTCGGAGCTGAGAGCAGGACTGTGGTCTGGAGCTGTCAAGCGTCACAGGGGAGGGCGATTTTCGGAGTAAGCGCATTGCAAATTGGCTCCAGATATGCCTTGGAGTCTGAAATTAAACTCCAGCTGGTGACTCTTCTCAGTTGGGGTTTTATTTTAGGGGGGACAAAGGGAACATGTGTGTGGAGGGACAGCCTGATCAATACAGAGAACGTGACTGGTTTTTACATCATGCAGTGAGCTGGGAGCTAGAATGACCCGTGGTGGGGATGCTGGGGAGCACCCAGAGGCGTGGTGGGACTGAGCAGGCCAAGCACCAGGGCTCATCTTTGCCCATCTTTCCTTCACACTGCTCTCAGTGGTTCCTCCGTCACATCCCAGCGAGGAAGAACCAGGATGGAAAGTTGCAGGTCACACCATCTCCTCTCTTGGTCACAAGTGGGTGCCAGGTGCAGAACCTCCTTAGGAGATGCAGGCTGGTCCTTGCCCTGTAATAGTTGTTTTACTGAGCCAAAAAGAGTCCCTCACCTCCACTCAGGGGACTAGCTAAGATTCAGGAACACAGAGATGATCAGGACAGACAGTTGGATGAAATACTTGGTTTTACCCTAAGATGTTTATGAGCTGGTCTAGGACAGAGGGGTGGAGATGGGAGGAAAAGGACTTCCTGATGCAACTGCTCAGCACAGCTGCGCGGAGAGAGCTACAGCAGCAGCATCTCCACCTCGCAGAGATGATGGGTGGAGAGTGAAGGAGTGCTTGGAAAGGACGTGGGGTTTAAAAGACACAAGAGGAATCACCACGTGGGCTGGTTTGTGTGTAAATGGTGGTGGGGAGGAAAGCCTCGAGATCTTGTGTCTGATACAGAAGAGAAAGGAGGCCCAGGGAAGGGGTGCTGAGAGTTTTCCAGGAAGGCTGTATCTCAAAGTGAAGGAAACAGTCTGGAAGAGAGAATTGTAGGTATGAAAACAGGGAAAGTGCAAAGGCTGTCAGCGAGTTGGGAGAGTTCAGACTCTGGAGGTGCTGGGTGAGGAAGGGAGGAGATCTGGGCATCTCTTAGATATGAGGAGTAAAACGAGCAGGCCACGACGGCAGCGTGGTGGTGACGGGGAGTTGGGGGACTTGGAAAAGATCAGAGGACCTGGTTTAGCAATGGAAAGTGCATAGATGCAGCAAATCCTGAAAGGCAGGATCAGATGGTGAGCTGTGACTGGTGTCACTGGCATTAAGACGTTAGCTAATCCGGTTTAAGGGGATAAGACCAAGAAAAACTGTGGAGACCTAAATTGGAGCTTGTCACTCTCCCGTGGAAAGCAGAAGAGTGGAGGAGGAGGAGGATTTGCTGAAAGAGCCCCTGGATTGGTTGGTCAGAAACAGAGGGTGAATGGAAGATGGCTATGAAGACAAAGGGTCAGGAGGTATCAGGTGGGAAGGAATGACAGGAGTCACCAAAAGTAGAGAAACCCAGGAGCCTTCTGGGGTGCACAGTCTCTCTATTAATAACTGACCTGTAGCCCATCCTATTGGTGAAGCTGGCAAGGTAGCAGGGAATCTACAGAAACCCGGTGATTTTGGTCTGGGAAGCTTAAATGATGTATATCAAAGCCAGGATGTAAATTGCATAAGTGTGATGTAGGTCTGGCACTAAAGTGATAAGAGTTATATCAAGGGAATAACTTAATTAACTGGTCTTGATCAAAGAACTATATGAATTCAATAGCCCAGTTTTCAGCGCTAAATGATGAAGTTTAGAAAAACTGTACTTGACACAATTATCAATTTTCCTGTCCGAGGAGCTTTGAAGTGTCATTAAGAAGGGACAGTCTGTTGTTCTGTTTAGGACAACCTTCTCCTTCCCTCCAGTGATCAGGAGGCAGAGGGGCTCCCTCTCCTTTTCAAGTGCTCATTTGAAATGGTCTGAAGCATAATAAACACTGGATGTCAAGGGGAATGGTACTGTGGCTTTCACAAATTAATTGTTTCAGATGATGTAAATCAGGAACAAAGAGCTGCCCTTTCTCTGCCAGCTAGAAGAAAAAACCAGAACCACAAAACCTCTTTATTTCCCTACAGCTTTCATTTTGTGCAGATTTTTGGAGGGGAAGTGGTCCTGGACCATCCAGTCCCTCTGACAGATCATGCTGTTCAAACAAAATGCTGGGTATGAGCAAGGAATGAGTTAGGCTGTATAAAGTCTTCTGGAAGTCTTTGAAATACGAAATGTCATGTCTGTTTATCCAGTTTGGATGTGTCTATATCTACCACAGTGTTGGTGTCTATCTCACAACTTGGGTTCCTGTGCTGGATGACACTTTGGGCCAAAGGGAGAGGGAAGTGTCTGGCCACCAGACAGTGGTCCAGATTCGGGTGCTTTGTCCAGCTGAGCATCATCCTGGTGATGGGTTCCTCAGCTGCTGCCTCGCCCAGGCGCTGCACGTGGATTAACCTGCACAACGTCACAGTTATTTTGTGGGAGAAGGGATGTGGGCAGCCCTGCACTGCACCCACATCATTCCACATGACCTCCTCTATTTGCTGGTGCTTTCTCTCCCCTCCCTCAAGTCCACCTGGTGTCCTGGAAACTCACCCTTCTGCTTAGGTGTAGTGCAGGAGATGGGTCTTTTCTCTGCTGTTACCTTGGCAGACCTCAGCCATGGATTCCAGAGCGGCATCTGCACATCTGGATGTGCCTCCTGGAAAAGCATGCCTTAACCTCGTCAGCGACAGTGATGGGAGTAAAGCCCTACTGCTTCCAGCTGCTTCTACCTGTGAACAGACTTCCCATATCTTCATTCTCTGGGCACTGTGTCCTTTCCACTGGTGTCTCATTCCCAAGGCAGGGAAAATTGGGAGTGTGTCTTTTCTGTCCAGTGCAGTGTGAGGCTGCTGCGAAAAGCTGAGAAGCCTCACAAAGTCCCTTGGGAAATTGAGGATTAATTCAATTTCTTTACAACTCCAGGACTTCCCTCTGCAGAACGCAGATGGACTCTGAAATGAGGTGGCTCCTCCTCCTGGGCAGAGAGAGGGAATGATTTCCAAATGCAGCAAGCCCAAGGTCCTCTTGCTTGGGTCTTCCCCAGAATAAGATGAGCAATGGCAGTGGGATGATTCCCTCTCTGAGCCACACCACTGGTTTTTCTCCAGGAAATGGAAGGAAGCTGGGTGCCGGTAGCCAGGAGGCAAAGCTGCAGCTGGCCATGCCAGCTCCGAACAGCGAGGGCAATTAGAGATCAGAAGAGCTGGGGTGGCTTCGTCACATTTCCCTGCTGCTGTTCTGGAGGTGATAATATAATTCATATCAGAAGAGTTAGTGGGCTGAAAATGAATTGGAGAAATCAATCCAGAGGGTATAAATGAATTAGCATGTAAATGAGGACACTTGCTCTACATAGTTTAATATTGCCTGCAGCTGTAAATAATTCCAGGGATGGAATCAAAAGCCGCAAACAACTTCATTTTTGTGCTCCTCCCCCGTCCGGGAGCACCTGCAGCTACGACCGACCCACCCTTGCAGAATCATTGCATTGCAAGGGAATTAAAGGAGATGAGATGTATAAACTTTCCTATTTTTTTTCTCCCCTGATTGGCCATTATTTACAAGACTGCTGCTCCCGGTTCCGTGCACCGAGTCCCTGTTTGTGCATGCACGTGGCAGTGTGAGTGGTGGGGAAGGGGAGGTGGGGAACCAGCCAGCGGTGAGATCTCACGCAGCGCATCACGAGCCGTCCCGGTCACCCTGTGGTGGGCTGGTGTGTGTGTGTGTGAAATAGTAATTTCTCACCAAACAGCTGCACTATGAAAGGTCTCGATTGGGGTGGAGGACTTAACCCTCCTGGGGTGCTTGTGGGTAGGAGAGGTGGGTGCTTGGAGAGCAGGAGCTGGCTGAGGTAGCACCTTGGTTCTTGGAGCTGTCTGGAGAGATGGCATTTCCAAGGGATGGGAAAGCATTTGCACGGGGGGACTTTCAGTGGTGTGTGCAGTCTGGAAAGCTGGAGGAGGTGCAGAGCCAGGTTATCAGAGTGGGGAAGGTGTTGGGAAGCCCCTTTATGAGAGATGACTAAACGAGCACAGCTTATTTGGCCTAATGAAAGGAAGGCTGAGAGATGTGATTGCACAGGCAGATAACCACAAGGGAGGGAGAGGAGCTAGTTAAGCTAAAGGCCAATGTTGATACCAGAACATGCAGATACAGACTAGTCATGAATAAATTTCAGAGGGAAATGAGATGGAAGTGTCTGAGCACCAGAGCAGAGACTATGGACAAGCGCTGGAGAGTCCACACAACCAGGCTGCTCTTGCACTGGTGTTTGACTGTGAAACAGGATTACAGGAGCAGGTCCCTCGAGATCAGGCAACTACGTTTTGTGATCTGGGAAGTTCTGCCTGTTGCCAAAAGCCCCTTTATTATTCTGGCAGGAGAAGGATGCAGATCTGAGGAAGGGCATAGGTCTCATTGAGTGACTCCAAGAGCGGTTGTTGAGAGCTTTTGGAGTGGTACTGATGACATGAGGTTAAAGATGATCCTCAACAGTCTTTTATCAGTACTTCCCTCTTGTTTTTTGACACTGACGGATCACTGAGTTCCCTCTTTCATCAGGTTGGAGTTTCAGGTTCTGCACTAACTAGATCTCCCAGGTGGACTGGAAACACTGATTAAGATGGATAGAGTGAAAGCAGGTCCATTAAATTGTTAATAAAGAATATTACACACATACCTTAATCTGCAGCTAGCCTGACACTTTATAAAAGTACATTAGGATATAATCCAATTGAAGCCACAATATCGAGAACATCTTATCTCATCACAAATTGAAATTATATCATATTCCTCATTTCTTAAATTAAAAAGCTAAAACCTTTTAGTTTGCTCTCATATGCTTGTGTAAAACTTAATCAGTGGTTTTAACAACATTATTTTTCAATATGGGCCATTTCTGCTCTCATTTATTTACAAGAGAGAACTTCCTGGTAGAAGAAGTGATTCAATTTGCAGGAGGATACATCAAGCACTTAAGGATTTTGTAGGGATTGATTGATTATTTATCGTGTTATCTTGCCTGGAGACGTCTGATATGCCTGTGCTTTTGCTATCTCTCTTTCCACCTAATGCTCCCCCTTTGCGCCTCGCTCCCCTCCGGTGCTAAGGGCGCTCTTCCCGCGCACATGTGTCTGCACGAGCGTGTCGGGGGGAAAGGGGGTCAGGGGAGGCAAGGCTGAGGCTGTCTCTGCTGGGATGAAGATGCTGGACTGGGCAGATAGCAGAGATTCATTTCACCAGGAGATAGCACGGAGGGGAGGGAGGTGAAAGGGTGGTTTGGAGTTCTGCTGGGTTTTAACCGCAGGCTGCGGCATTGCTCAGCCGCGCTTCTCCGAGTGCAGCAAACGTGTCCTTCCTCGCAGGGGAAGGGGGTGGGACACAGAGAGACTGGATGGTTTGCTGGAAGTGCCCCCAGGAGCAGAAAACAGCCTTGAAAGGCCATCAGCTCTGGTTTGTAGCTGGTCACCTGGGGCCATAATCACCTTCAAGTTGCCCAGTGAAGCACTGGATGACATCCTGGCACGTCCATGGGACAATGCTTCCCGCTCAGCTGAGCTGTCCCGGTGATGCACTGGCAGTGGCTTCTCCAGGGATCTTTGCAAAAGCATCTGTGCACTTATGAGGAATCTGGTGACCTGGTAAGGCCAGGACTGGGGTGTAGAGAGGAAGAGGCCACCTCTTCATGCTTAAAGGAAACTGCTCTCACAGCAATGGCTGATTATCTCCCACTGCTTCACTGTGGCAGAGGGGCTCATTAGCAGTGACAATTAGCATGTCCTTCATGGAGGTGTCAATCCAAGGCCTAAGGGGTGACGTGCAAGGTCTCCATTTGAGGGGGGATGACCCCCAGGAGCCCTGCAAGGGCTGTGGCTTGAGCTTTGTCTTGAATGTTGGCCACTCTTTGGCACTGGAGCATGAGTGGGAGATGAAGGGATGTTGTCTGTGGGAGCTCTTGGCCTCCCATCCCTGGTGGAGCTTTGGGGCATTGGATATAGCAAGAAAGAAAAGTTTTTTTGATTTTATGCAAGAAAACAATGACAGTAGAAACTCCAACCAAACCCTCAAGTGTTTGGACTGTGGTTGTCTCTCTGGCAGGGGAGGCACTGGGAACAAGGACATTTGAGGTTTATGCTTTTCACTGCTGCAGATTTTGGCATATCACTCTCCCTGCCATATTTTTCCCTGAGCAGTTTGAGATCAGCTGGGTTTATTCTTTTATGAGTATTGGAGTGCAGGAATTGCTGTCTTCTGGTGAAAATAAATACAGAAATCCTGAAGCACGACTCCAAAGAGAGATGAGCCTGCAAAAAAAGCATTGCGCTGGAAAGGGAGTATGTTTGGTTTGTCTTAATTTTCTTTTGCTTTCTGGGATTTTAGGGTTCCTGTTGCAGGGATTGCACCAAGATGACAAACTAGAGAGTTTTCAAAATGGAAACACAATCCCCTGACTCCAGGAGCTCAGACTTAAATATCAACAAATAACTCAGGATGCAGTGTGAGTGCTGATGGAGC
This sequence comes from Corvus cornix cornix, assembly GCF_000738735.6. Lineage (NCBI taxonomy): Eukaryota > Metazoa > Chordata > Aves > Passeriformes > Corvidae > Corvus > Corvus cornix. Next base: position 4,014,902 of record NC_046344.1, on the reverse strand, counting down.
AGCTGACTCGGTGAGCGTGGAGGTGAGCAACTCCAGAGCCCCACAGAGCCCCACAGTCCTGATTTGCTGAACCCAGTGGAATGAATTCCTATACTGGATGATCCATGTGCATGGGCCTCCGTGGGATCAGGGCCAACATTTGCGAAGTGCTGTGAGATGCTTGGATGGAAGGGACCACAGAAGCGCAGAGTATTACTTTTTCATGATTGCTGCAATTGCTATCCTTGGGGCTGTCCAAATATTTTTGTTCCAAATGAAAATATAAAATCCTTTTGGCACATTTCTGTTTTGCGTTGTGATAAATAGAAATGCATGAGGGGGGAAAAAAAATCTCCTCCTAACAGTGAGAGAAGGAAAAGCAGCCCCTGTGCAATTTGTTACACATCTCATATGTCTCTGACTGCTAGCTGTAGACATATTTAGAGGGAGTATTTAGCCAACCCAGTGCACAGCCTCTGGAGTCCCGGCTTCTGCTTTGGTCCATGCTTGGTTGAACCTTTACAGCAGCTTTATGGTTTTTCTGCACAGCATTTCAGGAGAGGCTTTGATTCTGGAGGATGCCAACTGCGCTGAGTGGAGCTAAGATGATTAATCAAATTATTTGAAGGGCGTTCACTGCCAGAACTGGGCAGTGACCAGTCTCTGTCCTAATCTCTGGATTGAGATGTCAAGCCGGCCTCCAGCTCGGAGCACTGAGCTCGCCAGGAGGCAGAGGGTGGAAAGAAATCTCCGGCAGCAAACAGCCTGGCAGTGCTGCCCGTGGTGGGGAGGGAAACTGGCCATCAGGGGCCATGGGCTGGTGCTCCCCAGTGGGCTGGGGGAGGCTGGGGAGCTTTGCATGTCAGGAAGGCTGGACAAAGCTTCTCTAGCTGTCATGGAGCAGGAATAAGCCGATGGCTGTGCCTCAAGATGCCTTCCTCCCACCAGGCTGCAGGGAAGAAGGGGGAATGCTTGGGATGTGCAGAGCACCTGCACCTCCCAGCTGGCCACAGGATGAGGGCTTCTCTGCTCCCATGGGGTTTTAGGTTGTTGCCGAGCAGGATGGAAGAACAAGGGGCCTGGTGTGGAAGAGATGCAGGCACTGACCAAGTCATTTTGAACTTTGTGCCTGTGTCAGGTGCCGTGGGGAGCTGGCGCTTTGGTTGGAGTCTTGCAGGGAATGGTGCAGGGTGGGTGGCGTGGGATGAGGCTGGCAGAGGGCTCCAGGAGATGAGGAACACAGTGGGAAGCAGGGACTTCGGCTTGGTGATGCGCTTTTGTCTTCAGGGACCAGCTGGGTTTGTCGCCCACTGCTTTTGTGTGCAGTAAGAGTTTGGTTATATTCACAGTTAAAGATGGAGCCAAAGCACCTGAGAGGGAGAAGGCACATGCTGCAGCAGCACAGCCCAGGGCAGCTGGGGTGGGGTTAAGGGGAAAGCCACTCACATGGGGATGAGGGACCCTCCTCTGCCCTCCTTCCCCTCCTGCTCTGGGGATTGCAGGCAGATGGGCTTTCCCCAGTGCCAGGGAGAGCACTTGGCACTGCTGCACAGGGAATTGCAGGTCTCACTCTCCTCTCCAGCTGGCTGGGTGGGCAGGATCTCTGCTTCTACGTGAGCCCCAAAGTGTGGGCTCCTGAGGCGTTTCAGGGACCACTGGCCTGAGCATCCTCCCTCTCTGCCCTCCCCGGAGGCTGATTCCTGTCCACCACTTAACTCTTCCTCCGCAAAACCCTCTTTGCATCTCTCCACATCTCTTCCAGCCCCAAACCGGAGGCTCCCACCCCGGGCCGGAGCAGCGCTGGGGCCGCGCGTTCGCGGGACCCCGCTCGCCATCTGCGCGGCTCCGGCCGCTGGCTCCGGGCCAGCCCACGGAGGGCCGAGCTGCCGGCAGCCCTCAGCCGCTTCACCGGGCACCCGGTGCCCACGGCACCGCTGTCACGTGTGGCCATCAGCTGATGGGGAGGATGACTCAGCCGGCAGCTGTCGGGCCCCTAAAATAATGACAAAAACAATTAGCAGTCCAAGCAGTAGCCTCTCCTTAATTATCTCCTCCGAGTTTAATTAACTAGCTAAATTATCAGCAGTAATGTAGGCATTAATTATGTCAAATTACAGTGTAAAAATCACAAAGTGTGGAAAATGTCAATTCAGCTGCGCTCACCTGCCGGGCTGAGACAGCGCCGGTGACAGAGGCTCAGCCTGGCGCAGGGGAAGGACTGCTCCCCCTCCCCGGGGCACCAGGATCCTGCCACGACAGCCTCAGCGACACCGGGGGGACGCCGACACCGATGCCGACAGGAGCCGGTGGCACAGTTTTAGTTGGGAGCCGGTGGGGGCTGCCTGGATGGGTGCTGGAGTGGGGAGGGGGGAGCATTTTGGCTCTGGCAGAGGGAGGGGAAGGAGCGTGGCTCCCCAAACCAGATGGCTTGGATGCTGAATTATTAAATTATGAATATTAATACAAATCAGACACGGAAGAGGTAATAATTTTGCTGCCCTACAGAAATAATTAACATAATTTTGATAAATTACATGATAAGAGAATCTCAAAATTGAGGTAGATCTATCTTAATTAATATCTTGGACTTGCTCCGAAAGGTAAATTGTTCCACTGGGGACTGGGGAAGGGTGAAGAAGGGGCCCCTGGCCCTGTGAGCCAGACCTTTCCCGGGGTTAGCATGGGGAGGAGGATGGAGCACGCCCTCCAGGCTGCACCCCAGCCCCGGCTCAGAGGGTGCAATGTCAGGGTTATTCCCACCCCCATGGGGACACCGAGTGACTCATTTCAGGTTGCATGGGTTGGTCAGAGAGCAGAAGTCTGAGCTGGTGTCTCCGAACTCCTTTGGACCCAGAGCCACCCTCCCCTGGGCCTTGACAGGCATTTCCCCACAACACAGTGCTGGGCAGGCACTGAGGGCTGAGCCCGCAGGATAAATGGCTTCACCAAAAACGGCTGCCCAAGTGTCCCTTGACCTTGCTTCAGGTGTCCCTGCTTGGGCACATGTGCACTGCAAACCTTGTGCCTGTTCTGTTCATCCATCCTCATGGGCACACAGGGCAGGCACAGCAGGTACAGGGGTTTGCTTTTTGCTGGTGAGCTATCACAAGCTGAACCAGTGTTGGTGGGGACATCCCAGCTTGGAAGTTAGCCTAGAAGGGAACGTTCAGTTACTGAGTGATTTGCTTCACCCTTACTCATTGTGGTGTTGCCACTGTCCTACGTGGTTTTCCTTTGGCTTGCATGACCCCAGGTAAGTCCACGTCCCTCTCCAAGCGTGTGTGTGATGGTGGGCAGTGCCCTTCCCTTTGACAAGCTGTGGTTTTCCCTAGGTCTTTGCCTTGGTGCTGCTGCTCATCAGCTCAGCCTGCAAAGGGTGCAAATCTGCTCAAAAAAGAACGCACAGACAGGGTGTGCAGATTGCTTTATGTGGCATAAAATGTTGTGCTTAAATCCCAGAGTCATCCAGGAGGGTGTAACCTCCCAGCAGTGAGTTAACCCCCAGAACATCCCCCGGCCACAGACAGTGCTGGTACAGATGTGTGCGTGGAGGTCATCCATAGCTCATGGCATCAAAGCTGCAACTCGAATTACAGGGCTAATTGCAAAATTAAAGTCAATTATTCCTTACTATGATGTTTTTGTAATGTCAGGTCAGGCAATGTAGGAGAAGATGTTATCTGCACATCCACATTGTCCATTTTAAATGTCCAGAGTGGTGGCCCCACCACAGTTCTACCTGTAGCCTGCTTATGTTTCAAGTCTGTGTCTGCTGAAAGGGCTTAGAGCTTGGTTACTTGATATATTTCTGACATGGGTGACCAGGAGGAGAGCGAGGAGCAGCCAGGAGAGGCTGTTCTCAGGAGGTTTCAGTCTTGGTCTTGAGCTCGAGAGGTTTTTAGATTCACATCCATGCATTTGCCAGCTTAATTGGCAAAAGCTTTAATTTTTCAGAAGGGTTAGAAATCTTGTTGATCTGTTCCCACTGGCAGGATTTAAAGCCTCAAACACTTTACTTTTTCAAAGAGCTGTACAAATGTTAACTAATACGGCCCCAGTTAAGCATAATCTCTAGATGGGGAAACAGAGTCACACTGCAGGAGTCCCTTAGCCTGGATGGGGAGTTGCTGGGTCCCTGTCCCGTGTTTCATCCAGAAGGCATTGTGATCTCTTCCAAGCCTTCCCCACTCTCCCTGATCCCCTTGCCTTGCTGCTGTAAAACCAAGCCGTATTTAATTGTTTTTGGCTGTGCAGAAAATAACAAAAAGGGAATACCCAAAGCCACTGATTGCCACGATGCCAAGGCAGAGGCTGGAAGCAGAGACTTGTCACCATGTGGCAGCATTGGTGCATCCAGGTGAGACCAGGGATGGTGCCTGGCATAATAAGGGATATTCCTGGGGCACAGTGAGCAGTAGGAACCAGTACTGGGAATATCATTCATGGAAAATGCACAGCAGGAGATCCTTTGCCCTGCTGGGGGCTTCCAACTCTGGACTGATTGCTATAGCCATAAATTTAGGGGTTTTTTAAGGAAAGTCAGTGTTGTTCTGGAGCATGTGGGCCAGCACCCCACAGGGTCACTCCGACAGCCCTGCTGCTCCCCACCCAGCTTGTGGGGTGGCAGAAGGGGGAGGTTTACCTTGGGGTCCCCTCTTGTGCAGACCCCATCAAACAGTCCCCGTGGCTGGAGCTGTCGGCAGCCCCAGCAGCAAAGCGGGATGTGAAGCCACGTGTCTGCTCAGAGCTGGAAATCCTGTTCAAACAAGGGCACCCTGCTGAGGGACACTGAACGTGGCTCTGTGCCACCCATCACCTGGGCTGGGTCCTGCCAGGGCTCGGCAGGGTCAGTGAGCCAGCCCGGCAGCCCTTCCTCACATGCAGGCTGATGGCACCCAGCTCCAGAGCAGGGCAGGGGCACCTTTGGGCTCCTGCTTCCATCCATCTGTGTATTTTCCTTGCAGAACAGGTAGAGCCTGGGCTCTGGAGTTGCAGGAGTGCCCCGTGTGCATCCCCAGGGGAGTTGGTGGCCAGCGAGGCTCACGCTGTGTGTAGATACAGGCACACACACACACACACAGGGATAGCCTGGCACAAACACCCGCTGCATCCAACGATTCAATTTGAGCCCAGCCTTAGCCCCTTCGCTGCTGCAGGAGGCCAGTCCTGGGGCTCAGGGCTGTCAGAAGTGGGGGACATGCTGCTGGTGGCACTTGGAGCCACTGAGATGGGAAGAATGTGGCCGGCCCTTGGGGGGACCAGGTTGTTCAGCTGTGTCTGAAGTAGAGGATGGCAAAAGGAAATTGAAGCCCAGTGCAATGTAAGGCACAAAGGAGGGATTTTAGGAGGTCTGGGTAGAAGGAGGGTTGGATGGAGAGTGGGACTGGAAGAAGCCACCCTTCCAGGCACCAACCCTGAGCTGTAGGAGGAAGGTGTGGAAGGGGGGGGGAAACTGAGGCAGGGAAATAGATGAGCACCTACGGAGGGGGGCAGTTGTTGGTGTGACTGCCCTGCTTCTGCATGACAAGGACTTTTGTACAGGGAGAAGGAATCCAGGCTGAGACAGCAGGGGAGCCACCCCTCCACATGCACATCTGGGAGCAAGAAAGGTGTTCCCACCTGGGAGAGCACATCTGTGAAGCGGAGCTGATGGAAACCTCATCATCCCCCTCCTCTTGCAAACTCCCCTCTGCTGGGGCTGAATGGGGGGAGACTGGCACTGCTTCTGCCTTTTGTGGTTGCTGTTTCCACTTTGTTTCAGGTTTCTCCTCTGTTGGGACTTTGGGCCTTCCCGTTCCCCAGTAATTATATAATTACTTCACAACATGCTGCAGGAATAGTCAGGGAGACGGCTACAGCTAGCACAACAATGGTGACAAGTAAAACATTAATTTCTGGAGTTCTTTTAATTAATTCATCAGGAATCGTGCTGTGCGGGATGATTACGTTAAAGTGTTTAATTACAAATTTATATGTAATGATGCACTTTAATTACTTTGGACTGGTACAATATTATTGGGCCCTTTTCCCAAGATTCCTGGCACTGGGTTTGGGCTGCACATAAGCAGTGCCATGGATGCTTGTGCCTCTAAATTATTTACATGGCATGGGAGAAATCCGGTCCTGATTGATGAGAGTAAATTCTCCCCTTAGCTGAACGGGAGCGAGGGCCTTGGGGAATCCGGAGGAGGAAGGTCAGTGTGGCGTGTGTGTGTGTCAGGCAGAACACCAGGGCATTTTTTGTTGGAAGAATCGAGGTTAATCTGGTGGAAACTGAAGTGATAGAGAGCCAGGCACGATAAATATTTATCAAAGGGACCGGTGTCAGAATTCTGGTTCACCGATGCAGATATGTCCTGGATGGATCTCACGAAGCAGCACGAGATGCTGCTGCAAGCAGCCCTCGCCAAGCACGTCGGGTGGTTTCTCCAGCTCCCCTCCTTTTGCTTGTCCCCCTTGCCTTTGTCTTGCCTGTCTTTGTGTGCATGTGCGTGTGTGTGTGTGCATGCACACTCATTTTCTTTCGCTTTAGGCTCCCGTTTTCCCCTCATCCCGTCTTTATTTGCCTCCGTGCACAGGGAGCATCTGTCATTCTTCTTTCTCCTTTGTCAGCATCCTCCCAGGCTAGACGGATCCCAGAGGGATGGCCACACTGTTAGAGAGGCCTGGGAGCTAAAGGGCTTCAAGTAAGTTTGGGGTCAGCCTGTCTTTAAGCTGCTCTACATGCAAAATAGCCAGTTGTGTAGTACATTTATATATATAAATATAGATTATATAGGTACAGATACATCTGTGCTACACAAAGTAGTCTGCAGGACAGGCAGCGCCTTGCTGTTTGGGGTTCACAGCCTCTGGCACACAAGGGTCTGGCAAAATTTGGGTTTTGTTTGCATTTGGAGATGAGGATCTGGCAAGGAAGAAACGAGATCATTTCCTCCACAGGAGCAAGGGAAAGAGAGGTCAGCTTTGGGTTTGTTACACTCATGGGTCCTGGCAGGTGAGCTGGTGAGGTTTGGTGTAGTGTCACTGACACTTGTCTGCAGTGGGTTTGTGTCAGCGCAATTGCAACCAGAATTTGCTGGCAAATAGCAGCAAATGGACCCTGCGAGATGCTCTGCTCCACTGCAGCCGTGACTTTGCATGCTTATTTTCTGTGCAGTTGCACAGATGATGCACAGCTTTGCCCAGGGCAGCAGGGTCCTGGGGTCCAAGCCACTTAGCTGTGTTCTCTGGCTTTGGACACACACAAAAGAAGTCACTTGCAGGTGCTGATATCACACTGCCACTTTCTGTGGGTGCAAGTTTCTTTTATGGGTGTTCCAGTTTCTGGTGGAGCTGCCTGGGAAGATAAGAGAGTTTTCTTGTGAGCTGGGAGAGGTGCCTGAAGAGAGGTAGGTGAGGATTGCCCTCATGGCCAGCACCCCTTGCCTGCTCTCCGGAGCACCAGAGCTCAGGGACTGCTTTGCTGCGGTGAGGCCACTCACGTGGGCGAGCAGGTTGGAAAGAATCCCCATGCGAGCCAAAATACACATCGCCCTGGTGATTCACCGCTGCTGCTGCTGTAGCTGAGGAGAGGTGGGGAAAACCCTTTTTCCTAGGGGAAGATAGGATGTTTGCAAGCACAGCTCACTCATTCCAGGAAGTTTTGTGTCCTGCATTTCCCCCCCAGGAAATGCAGGAGAGACACTTAGCAGAGGCTGTGCCAGCCTGTGGGAATGGCCCCTCACTGCACATGGAAGGGAGCGAAGCACTTCTCCCTGCAGGCTTCCAGTGCCCTTTTCCTTTGCAAATGTGTTCGTAAATTGTGACCACATGTTGGCAGAGAGCTGGGAGCGCTGGACAGCTCAGTGAGAGCAGAAGCACCTCTTGCCACAGCTCAGGTATTTCCAGGCTAGAGCTGGTCCCAGAGTTGTGCACTGCACATGCGAGGTCATGCCACCCTTTTCCTGGCAGTCCTCAGTGCGAGGGGACTGGGGAGTGATGGCAGGAGCAGGGCTTTCCTGGACGGTGGGTGGGACACAGGGGGCTGTGATCAAGGTGCAGACAAAATGTGTGAGCACCATGAAAAGCAAACTGAATGGATTTACATTTATCCTAAAATCCCCGAGTGGGACATATCCTGCACAGATTTGTAGTAGCCATAGACTCTGCCCTCATGGACTTCGTTAGGATGCCATGCAGGCTTCACGTCTCCTTTTCTCATTTTTCTCTTTTTTCTCTTTTCTCTTCTCTTTTCTCTTCTCTCTTCTCTTTTCTCTTTTCTCTTTTCTCTTTTCTTTTCTGTTCTGTTCTGTTCTGTTCTTTTTTCTGTTCTTTTTTCCCTTTGACCTTACTCCAGACACCCAGCAGTGGTTTTAGTGCTGGTACTTAGGGAGAAGATGGGGCACTGTACACGTTCCCACCTGTCCCAGGTGTGCTGTGCCATTCAGAGGCACAGGGCAGCTTTCCAGGGCAGACCCACCAGGCAGAGAGATTCATTTTGCCCCATTTGTGGCTCTTGTCCTGCCTGAGCAGGTCCAGGTGCTGGAAGCAGAGGCTGCTGCCTCCTGTGATGCGCTGCAGCCCCAGGGAGGGCTCCCCGCCACGTGCCACCTCCCCATCGCCTGCTGCTGGAGGGCCCCGGCGGCTCCCGTGGCGACAGGAGATGATGCCTGAGCTTCTCTAACGCACCTGGGAGCTGCCAAAGCCTCCCCGCTCTCATGGGGCCGGGAGGGGCGGACCCCCCCTTGGAGCCCGGTCCCTTCTCGGCGCGCTGTCCCCAGCGGCGCGGCGGCCCCGTGGCCGTGCCGAGCGCGGCTGGCACCGGGCTGGCGGTGCCGGGGAAGGCTCCTCGGGCCTGCCAAGGCCAGATGGTGTTTGCGAGCGGCGCCAGGTCCCAGCTGAGCGCTGCCCGGCGAGACGCGCGGGAGCTGCCGCCGCAGCCGGCGCTGCCAAAGCCGCGGCATATGCTGCGCTCTGCCCTACACCTGCCCACGGGCAGCGCCGCGTGGCACCGCGAGGAGGAGGAGCGGCAGCCCCATCTGGAAGGAATTGAGCGGATAAAGAAGGGCGTAGAACCCGAAAAATGGGAATAATAAATAAAGCGGTGGTGCAAGGCGGGAGATGCAGCCGTGCCCGGTAAGGTCGTGGGGAGCAGCGGGCGAGGGCTGAGCAGCGCCCAGGGGGTGGCTGGACATGTCCCCTTTCACACAGAGCTCATCCCCACCAGGATCCCCCTGTCCTGTGCACAGCCCGGGGCCATCTGCCCAGCCGTGTCCCCACTAGCCCCAGCAAGAGCTTCTGGGAAACTGCTGAGGGATATTTAACTTCTCAGGAGCAAACCTCAAATGGTCGTGAGCACAATTGATGGGAGAATAGACTTTCTGCCTATTTTGAATTTACTTTGGTCAACTGTACTCACTCGGGGCTCAGTCTATAATTTATTGAAAAGAACCAGACTGGAAACCAGCTTCATACTGTGAGTAATTTCTAGCATCATGTAATCTATCACCACGAGACAGGGCACTTTGTTTCTCTGAAAAATTATTTTTATAGTTGGCTTAGGAACAACAACAATTATTATTATTATTAATATTAATAACTACTTGTGTAAGGCCTTTCATGCGTGGTTTAGGAAGTGTTTTGCACATGAGTCAATAGGTGTTGGTTGTATCTCATGGGAGGGGAAACTGAGGCACACATTTGGCCCCTGCCTTGCTCAGGCTGACCCTGGTGTGCAGCATCCTCACTCCCAAAATGCAGCTTGGACCACTGGCTGCTGCTGCCCTTTGTGTATTTAAAAAAATAATTGAAGGTTTCCTTATGAAGGAGATAAGGAAATTACTTTCTTTAAAATTTGGGTCTACTTAGGTTGAAAAAATTATTGAGATTAGTCCAGAAAGAAATAGCCCCTGCCACATCCTGGTGGCTGGAGCTCATCCCCAGGGAGAGTGCAGAAACAAGCACAACATCTCAGCTCGGAAATAGTGACTCAAATGTTCCCTCCACATAGTATTAGTGTAGAAAATGTTAGGAGCCTTAGATTTCTCTCAGGCTGGCTCCCTGGTGTCTGGCCTGTGGCCACCAAAGCCCCACAGCTGTCGTCTTGAGTGCAAGGACATCTGCCTGGATGTGAAATCCAGGACCCTTCCTCACTGCAGTTGGTGCCAGGGCTGGGATCTGCAGGATGCCCATCCTTCACTCCGTGCTGCCAAGCTCACCATCCTGGATTATTAAATAACACGGTGACACTTTGCAGGGATCTCCCCAGTCTCACTTTCCAGAGTGGAAAAATGCCATTTCTGGGTAGAGAGCAGCAAAGAGCTGCTGCTGCAAACACACTGCACACTGAGGATGGGGAGAGAGCCCCCAGCTCAGCTCCTGGGGTGGACAGATGTGGATGGGAACACTTCAGCCTCTCTTGTCCCCTCTGCTGCTTAGGCCACCTCCAAACCAAACATGGTTGGTCTGGATACGAGTGCACTTAGAAAGTGAAACTACTCTAGGTGACAATTGCATTCTTCTGTGGAAATGATGTAAACTTTCTATCCATACACCACTCAGGACACTGTTTCATCAGTAACAAGAGAGCTCTTCAGCTGACCTTTATCCCTGTCTCTTTCCACTTCTCGCTCTGTAGCAAGAATAATAATATTTAACATTTATGGAACGGTTTACATCTTCAAATTCCATTTCCAGGTATTACTAATGAAGGCTTGGGTTGCTCCTGTGAGGTGGTGGGGTATGGCACTGTTGACTTCTGCATTTGCCAGTGGAAAATTCAAGGCAGGAGAGGAAGCTGGGCAGGATCAGCACTGGATCCTGAATTTCCTGCCTGGCCCCAGGCAGCACCCCTTAGTGCCTCTCTGGAGACACCGTCTCTGGGCTTACTTACAAAAATCTTCTCCTCTAGCAAGAAAAGGGGTTAAAAAATATTAGAAAAAAATCCTCCCCCTCCCCCCCCCCCCCTTTAGGAATTTTAGCTTTCTTTTGGTGTTTTTTTTCTTTATTTCTTTAATAAAATGAAAAATGTTTGGAGCAGAGACATGTTCCTTAATCCTGTACAGTGGTAATATAATCTTCATTTGTTCAGAGTCATCCAACCTGATTCATCCCCAAGCACTGAAGCTGATGTGCGAGCCATGCACAGTGATAAATCCACCCACCACATCAGTGTAGGTGCTCCCATTTAAAACACAGCAAGACAGCCCAGGGATGGCAGGAGGATACTCATTCCTACACCCAGGAGCATGCTGGACTGAAGCCTTTTCAGGAAATGGCCATTTCTGCTCAGTTTGCTGTGCCAAAGTCAGATTTTTAGGATTTCCCATGCAGGTACATGAGCCCCAGACACAGGTTGCCTGTGCTGTCCCTCTGTCCAGGATTTCTGGACATCAACAGTTACAGCAGGGTCATATGGCATCTCTGATAAATTCTTCGTTTCCACATGGAAAAGAACTCTGGGAAGCTGTGCTGGAGGAGCCCTGGTGGGTGGTGGTGGTGGTAGTAGTTAATTATCCAGGATCCCAGTGGGACTGAGCTGTCACCAGCCCCACTAAGGCTGGAGGAGCAGGGCCCCGAGGAGGGCAGCGCCACAGCCCCGCTCACACACAACGCCAGCCATCAGATGGAAAAGCAAAGTGTTTCCACTGCCAGACCCATCATCTCTGCTTGCAGAGTTAGTGAGAAGGACAGGCAGAAGCATGGGGAAAGCCAGGGTGCACATAACTTTTTTCCCCTCATTTTTCTCTGATTTCCCAGGACTTTCGAGGGTTCTGATCCATCGCGGGGTGAGGAAGCCAACAGATGGCACTGTGCTGTTTCTGGAGGAGCCCAGCCTTTTTGGAGGCCAGAGATGGGATGCCTGAATCAGCTGGAAAAGCCTTGAACTTCAGGGAAGTTTCTCCCCACGCAGAAGCACAAGCAAAGCCTCACCATGGAGAAAGCCCCATGGCCCTTCATCTGCCCTTGGCCCAAAGCGCTGTGCAAAGCAGGTATGTCTGCACAGAGCCATGGGACATTATCTGCTAACAGGAAAGAGGAGGCAGAACCACCCAGCAGACCAGGTCAGTGTTACTAAAGTTCAGATTCCCATCAGGGAACGCTTTTCTCCCTGCAGCCTCTGTGGCAGGCTCAGGCAGACCGGACCCCTCGGGGCTGTGCCAGTGCCCAGCTGAGGAAATCAGTTGTGGGGAGATGACGATTTTGGCAGGAGCTGCAGGGCTCCCCAGGAGGGCAGCTGGGTCAGCTGGTGGCCCTTATCTGGAGTAAGACTTTAGCCCTGGGGCCTCTGGCTGTTCAGCACCAGCAGAACAGAGGTGGGTGATCGGAGGGTTGGTTTCTGGCAATAAACCCCTGCCTGATTTTCCATCAGACCTCCCCTGTGCAAGAGTGCTCTTTATTTCATACATCCTGAGGTTTGTGCTTGCTGCTCCAGGAGCAGAGACATGTTCATGGCTCCAGCCATAGGTTTGTGCCATGCAGCAGCATTGGGCAGGTGGTTTAGGGTGAGTTATCCCCACCACTCAAAATGTGCCTGTCTTCCAAGCTGAATCTCTAATTTGTTTCCAGGCCAGTGTTGTGGAGTCCTGTGGAGCCATTCTGCAGTGTTCCCAGTCCCACCTGGTAGGTACCACTGGTATCACTGATACCTTGGTCTTCCTTGATTCCAGCTCCCTGAAGAGCTCTAAGCAATGAGATAAGGCCCCTGTACTGGCATCGTTTCCTGCACTGAACAGCAAATACCAGGGATGGGGATGGGGAAGTCGGGTCCCAAACCCAGGACTGGGAGCTGCTCTTACCTGGGAGCTCCATCTGAGCAGGTGTCAAGGTGGCATAAGCTCAGAATGGCCTGATTTTCGTGCCCTAAGCCACCAGACCTGTCCCAGTGAGCAGGGCCAGCACTGAGCGTGACCACAGCTCCTCACCCTGCTGAGCCATCTCTCTGCCTCTCATTGCTACAATTTGCTGTTCTCTTTTTCCCTCCCTCCCTCCCTCTTTTGAAACCCCTCTCCAGGTCCAATCCAGCAGAGGTATGCAGCGTTTGCTACCAGGTCCTGAGCATCTCCCAGAGCCACTGTGCACCCTCTGAGGACATGCTCGGTGTCATAGCTGCTCCCGCCTGGCCCTGCACCCCTGACCCCGCTGCCATTCAGTGCCACCTTTCAAATCACTCGAGTCAAATCAGGGTAAGTAGTTATATCAGGCTGACCCCTGCCTTGTCAATCTTTACATCATTCAAAGGCAATTTAGCCTATTCGTTTATAACGAGAAGCTATTGATTGAATAATCTCTGTTATTAGTGTATGGGTAGAACTTGTTCTTTGTTGTATTTTAATATTGGGTGTGTTGGTAGCTTAAACCTGCTTCTGCTGTGCCCTGCTGTAACTGCCACTGCAATTACAGTAAAGAGCACGAGCAGATACTTGATTAAGCCTTGCAGAGATTATTACAAGGCAAGGCCTCGTTCTGAATGCACATATATCAGAAGAAATAGCATAAAGAAGCGTGCACGTGTGAATTCCGAGAATCTGCAAGCACAATTTATCCTTGCAGGTCAATAGCTCATATTGTCTGCTCTGCCAAATTGTTCAAACATATACAATGCTCTCAAAACATTGCTTAATTAGATTCTAGAGAACATTGACACACAAACAAAAGATATTAATATCAAGGATTTCAGCATCAAATGTAGTTTACACAGATCAAAGAACATTTTTGTTGCAAAGAGGTTATGGATGTGACAGGTTGTTACTCCACAAGTGCAGAATATGACAAGAGGGGGAAGCAGTGATCAGAGAGCAGAGCACAAAGAGGAACGAGTACAGACTCGTGAGGGACATGGGCAAGATAAAGCTGCAGAAACAGAGGAAAAAGGAAGATTATTGGAGAGGCAGGGGAAACATCTTACAGAAAAGAGTGACAATACACCCTAAAATGGACATGGAGCTTTTGGAGGGTGTAGGGTTGTGAATTGCTGGGGTAGAATGAGACTTGTGCCCTTTCACAGGGGTGACATCTTAAGAGCAAGATCCAAAACTTGAAAACATTTGTGGGAAAAATCTGCTGTGAAATTAATGGCTAAGGTCTGAATGGAGACTTGGTCCTTGGCTGGGAGCCTTTTGTGGCTTGGTTGTTTGATGTGGTCTGTGTTGCTGAAACTGGGATGCAGCGGTGAAGGGGTGAAGGAAGGGGGTGTGGAGATGAGCTAGAAGAGTAGGGACAGGTCAGAGCCAGAGGTGGGCTGTCAAATGTGCAGTCCTAGCCAGGACTTGAATCTTGGGGGCAATGAGATTGGAAAGGGGACAAATATAGCTAACAATTGTCTGTCCTGAGTTTCACAAATGCTGCTTAGAACAAGTGACATATCTGCATATGGGGGAGACAGATGGTTTACTCGGGATGTGGATGTCCTGATGCCACCACCTTGGAACAGCTACATGGGCTGGGAGCATCTTGCTGGAGCCTCAGTGATCCTGGGATAAGCAGGACTGAGCTGGGGAAATATTCAGTCTGGTCAACAGGTCTGAATTCAGGTCATCCACAGAAAATTACTCTCTGGCGGCTACCTGGAACAGAAGCAAGAAGCTGGAAAGAAAATATTGGAAATGGATGTAAGGGTAGGCACAAAGTAGCAGGCCAGGAAAACAAGCAAACAGCTAAAAGAGCAAGCCAAGGGAAGTCAATAAAATTGACTTAAAATACATATGAATGAAAAAAATTAATAAGCCGAAGCTGTATTTAATGTCAATATTGTTGTAGTAGTCTGAGGAATCATGAATAAATAAAAGCAGATGGTGGATTGATCATCCAACACCAAGAAAGGCACTTGTGAAGAATATTTTCTTCTCAAGGCAGACAGACTCATATGTGTGTGTCTCGTTTGCTTTAATGGGAGTCATGTTTGCAAACTCCTGTGTATTAGGAAACAGGTAAACCCCAGTGGTTAAGGCTTGTTTTGACACAATTATTTCCCTTTTCTCCTGGAAAGTATTAACTTCTGCTTCGAAAGAGTTCCACATGCATATTACTCTGTATATCACAGCAACCTGCCAAATCCACTGTAAATTATTCAAAAATAGGCTGACAAATCAAGGACTGGCATTTTAAAGTGAGGGTAGTTTGCAGCATTATTGAAGAGCACCCTCTCCCTTCAGCTTTTCCCAAGGAGCACTAAAACCAAACTGTCCCTGCTCGTTCTGACATGGGAAGGATTGCCCTTATTTCAAATTCTGGCTGAAAGGCTGGGACCTGCGCCTCATTCCTGAGAGATGCTGAGGGCTCTCAGAGCCAAGCACACCAAAGAAGCTCAGCTCCCTGCCTAGCTTTTCATCTGTTGATTTTTCCCCGTGGATAGTGCATTGCAATATCCTATTTCAAAAATTGGGAAGAGGGGGAACTGCATCACATTGAGCTCCTGGCACGGAGGGCTTGCTATTAGGCTCTATTGCAGGAGATTGTTTAAGCATGCACTTCCTGAAAAACCTTTTTTTTATTGGGCTGTTTCATTAGAAAGGTCCTTAGTTACACTGCAGATGCAGAGAGCAAGGAATTTGTCTGTCTCTCTATCACTAGTCCTCAGTGCCATGGCATGTAGCCCGCAGAGACTGAAATAACATCCTTAATGTCCCTGTGAAAATGCATTATTTGTCTTAAAAATGTAACTCCTGCATGAGAGTAAGAAAGAAGTGGCCAGGTACAAAGTAGTCAGTACGCTCAACGATGCAGATTTTTATTCCAACTTTATTTCTACTCATCAACAGGGAACACAACAACTTTATATTTTTTCTCATAGTTCTGAACTTACTGCTGTGCCCAAGCGTGGCATGGACGAGGAGCAGTGGTGGAGTCACCATCCCTGGAGATAATTAAAACGTGTAGATGTGGCACTTGGAGATGTGGTTTACTGGTGGCCTTGGCAGTGCTAAATTAATGGTTGGATTTGATGATCTTAAAGGTCCTTTCCCACCCAAATTATTCTTTGATTCTATGAAATAAAATGCTGCTAAGTGTTGGCTGCTCATGGATGTGAGCACCCTGAGCACCAGCAGTGTAGGGACAGGAGACTCTTGTGTTGAATTCACAGGTAAGGCGATCCAGTCTTCCAGTGGAAAAGATGGACCAGACCCTTGTGACAAGATGCAAACACACAAGGCAGGTAAGGAATGGTGCTGACTGCCAGGCAGAGGTGGAAAAGGCTGAAGGGAGATTTGGCTTAGGTTTAGGAAATCCTGAAGGCAGTGGATAATCTGGACACAGAGCGGTCGTTCACCAAATCCTGTAAATACAAGAACAAGAGGCACTCAATTGAAAACAGTAAGAGATTAGGTTTGAGATAGATAAAAGAGCTCTTCTGGACACGGCAGGTAGTGAACTTTGGGAACTTACTGCCACAGGAGGAAAAGGGGATTAGACAAACTCATGGAAACAGCTTTATAAGTAGCAGCTAAAATCCCTGGCCTGGGATGCGCCCTCCAGCATCTCTGCCAAGACAGCTCAGGGAGCACGAGGGAAGTGCAAAGCAGCACGGGTAGCACACTTTTCTGAAACACCATCTCCTGCTGTGCCCATCAGAGACAGTGTGCCAGGCTGGACATCCCTCTGGATGGAGCCAGCCAGGGCATCCCATGCACCGAGCTCTCTGGCACAAGCATTTCTGCTGCAGCGCGTGCGCGGTGGCGGCACGGGGCTGGCGCGCTCCCCATGGCACGCGTGCAAGGCCATCGCCCTGCAGCTTCTTCTGCACCCAGGGGTGAGTGGCACAGCTGCTGGGGTGGTGCTTGCCCCCCATGCTCGGTGCAGGGGCTCTGCTGCTTCCCTGCTTCCCATCCTTGCCGTGCTGTTCTGAGCCCCAGCCACGGCAGCTGCCCAGAGAGCACCTCGCCGCTACAGCGTAAGACGCATGGATCAATTAACTCAGTTGCTGGGTTTCGCTTTTGAATCAATTAACTGGAACTGAAATTAACTAAAAATATCCTTGGCTTATTAACAGACTGAACTAATTGCAATAAAAGGTGGAGGAAAAAAAGGGGAAACACGGAGACGTTATTTGTCACAGCGAATCTCAGCCTTCATCTTGATTGCAAATATTCCTCATTTACTGGGCGGACTAATGACTCCGCAACCTCCAAATGGGTTGTGTCATCCCACGATGAGGCAGCTGTGTTTCCCACCATCTCCAGCACATCCCAGCTGTGCAGGGCTGGGATGGGGCCTGTCCAAGACCCACTCTTGTATCCACCAAGCCTCCTGTCCCAGCTGTTTCGTGGGGCCTGGAAGTGTGCAGCCCTCTTTGTCTTGCCTTCCTTCCCTTTGTTTCTGCCTTCAGTTCTTTGTTTGCCTGTTTTATCCTCTTTTTTTTTAATTTGCATCCATCATTTCTCTGTTGGATGCACCGTTCTCTTTCCTTCTTCACACGTGCATCCAGAGATTTCCATCCATTCCCCCCCGCCCTTCCTTTCTCCCCATTTCCACCATCCTCTTCCCCTTTCCTCTGTCCACAGCACTATCCTGCTCCTTCCCTCTGTCTTCCCAGCTGCAATTAGAGCTAATCAGATACCTGAGCAGCTCTGCAAAGCTATTAGTGGCTCCTCGCTCATCCCAGGGGGAGGTGAGCAGAGCTGGACAATTAGGCTTTTCCACGCAGCCCCCAGTCTGATAAACACAATAACCAACGTGGGGCCATGGGCACATCTCTGCCACTGGCCCAGCGAACACCCCTGGCCACGCTGGGAGTCCCATGGTGGGATCCAGCAGGGAGGGTCCTCCTGGGGACCACACCTGGCCACCCTCCTCCTTCCCCTGTGCATGCCCTTGCTCCGGATCACCCCATCTGAGGAGCTTGGGGGGTGCTTTTGGTGGGAGCAGAGCCTCTGTGGCAGGGTCGATGTGCGGGGTTTGTTGCAGAGAATTTCCCCGCTCGCTCCGCAGCCCAGCGCACCCCTCCTGCTGCTGGATCTATGAGCTGTGTGTGTGTTTTGTAATTAAGCAGTTAATTGCACTGGAGTTCTTGATTAGCTTTGGGGGATGGTAATGCTCTAGCAGGATGAGATGTTGTGTACAGTTCAGAATCATTTACAGAAATTGGAGCTAATTTTGCTGTCTGTGCTTATTACTGCATTAATTTAATTTGGGTTGCTTTTAGCTCATTAACACATCTAATTAATTCGTTGACATCACTATTAAGATGTCTCTTTGAAATTGGCGTCTCCAGATAATCAGGATGGAAGAGGCTGACAGATCAGGCGCGAAGCTGACTGGGAAAATGGGGAAGAAAAAAAAAAAAAGGACGACTAATGAATTTTCCATCAGAATCGCACGGTTTGTCAGAGTTGGTAGCAGGGAGGCAGAGACAGAGCTGGTGAGACAGAGAAAGAGCATGAGAGAGACAGCAGTGGTAAAGAGAGACTTTCTTTCAAAAATACTATATTTGTTAGGAGAGCAAGCAAGACGTGGGAGAGGACAATAAATATTCTTTAGTGAATCGACATCAAGGCTGAATATTTCTTAGTTAATTTTCCTCTCTCGCTGGTTTTCCATTGCAGCCTTTTGGCTGTTTTCATTTTTTTTCTGCACCATAAATGACTTTGTTCTCCCAGTGCTGGGGGCTTTGATGGCCCAGTTGGGCTGGGGACTGTGGGTTGTCCCTCCTGCCACCACAGGTCCTGCTCTGCCAGGGACAGGGTGAGGCTGCAGGGATGGGAGACCCTCTGTGCCCTGCACTGCGGAGAGTGCAGGGGTCAGGGGATGGATGGACAATTGCAAGCAATTAAATTACAGTGGTTTAATGAGTTTGCACATATCAGCAAAGCCTCCCTGTCTGGCTGTGTGCTGGCCTGGCTGCATTTGTGAAATAAAACAGCTTAGCTTAAGCCTGCCCTCACAGCGTTTGTAGCAGAAGAGAAATGTGGGATTGGAGGAGTGCTTGTGGCTTGCTGGATTGGGAGGGAAGTCCCAGGAAGACTTTCCCAGGAGCTGCTGGTCCCAGACGTGGGCAGGAGCCCCACGGCAGAGGTGGCTGTGGGGCACCCAGACAGCCCACCTGCCACCCTGCTAAAAACACCCTTTGTGACATTCGCAGGTGACATTGAACTGGGAGCCTGGGACACCACTGGAGCCTGGGAAATCAGCTGCACATGGGCAAATGTGAGTAAATCCAGCGAGAGGAGGCTGGTAGCAAGGAGGCAATTAACACCTTCCCCGGGCAAGAGCTGATGCCCCTGTCCAGGGCATAAACTCATGGCCCCTTTTTGGGTACAGCTGTGAAGATGGTGAAGGTGCCCTGAAACTGGATGGTGGCAGAGCTCAGGGAATGTCACTGGCAGGGTTGGAGTTAGGTGGGCTGCAACAGAGCAGGGAGAGAAGAGCTGACACTGATCTTGCTCCCTGACAAAGGCTGATAAAGATGTGCTTAAAATGACCCAGAAGAGCTGCTTTTCTAGGTCCAGGACATTAATTTGGAGGGTTGATGTGCAAGGGAAGCATTTGCAGGGCACAGCTGGCTAAAGGCACACAAGGAGGAAGGTGGGCATTGTACAGAGGGCAGAAATAAAACCAGAAAGGAACAGGGGGCTTTGGGGCAAGAGACTTGGGGAGTCCTGGTATTAGAAATATTTATTCAGAGGTGAGGCAACACTTGAGGAGCAGATGAGGAAACACCACACAGGGACCTTTTCCTTTCTCTTTAGCCCCTCTGATGTCCAACTCTGCAAGGCACTGAGCCTGCAGGCACATCCCTCAGCACACAGCCAAGCTCTTCAGCCTAATGGGTTTTCACTGTTCTCATGTTATTTCCCTCTTTCCCTCAGATTTGCCCAGAAGAGCCTGGTCAATGTGGTGGAGAACTGGAAGCCTGAGTGTGGCCATGCTGCCTTAGCAGGAAACTCTCCTCTCCTCCAGCTCCAGACACACTGTCCCAAAACCATGAGGTCCTGGACACAAAGGGAGGAGGAAACAGACACAGATTTGTCCTGAGGTAGATTGTGGTTTTCTCCCGCAGATAATCCCCATCCAACTGCAGAATTCACAACCTCTTTCTGTTCCACATTCCTTCTGACAGGTGGGATAGAAACAGCTGAAAAAGCCCCAAACCCACTTCACCCATGATTTCAGCCTTTTTGGGTTCACAGAACCCACAGGTTTTCACAGTGCATGTGCAGACCTTTCCACATAATTACAGTTTGTGCTGACTGACAGCAAACCAGCTTTCCTCAGTTACCTTCCACAACTCCTGATGGTTCCCTCTGGAGTCTGTGGGCAAACACATTGAAACCACCAATCCAGTTAACCCAGCACACGCCAGTCAGCGTGCTTGTTTCTGGAAGCATTTTCAGTGGAGTTGGTAACATTATCTGGGCTACAAACATTATGTTTCCTTCCCACCATCTCTGTGGCTCTCCCGAGGGAGGTGCAATGTGGATGGAGGCAATAGAAGGAGCATTTTCACTGGGAATAGCCGTCCTGCAGAAAGACTTTTGAAAAATGGCTTCAAACTAATTGATTTTAAAAGAGAAGAAAATCTCAAGTTGCAGTAGAAAGGCTGTTGTGGAGGGAGAGGATGATTGTAAGGGGTCTGTGCACGGCACCTGATTCCATGGGAGGACCTTGAAGGCTCTGAGGTCAATGTGCTGCCCAGTTTGCTGAACCCAGGCAGAGCAGCCCCGTGCCCCTCACTCCAGGGACAGCCCTGTCCTCATCAGATTCATTGTCTGTGTGCCCTCTCAGGCTGGAAAAGCCAAATGGAGGAAGCAATTTCTGCCTTGCAGCAATTACCATCCTTGCTCAGAGTGAGAGGCTGGGGAATATCACAGGCAGGATGGATGGGCCCTGGGAGAGGAGGCTTCAAGGTCCCTTCAGGCAGGGTCTAGGTGACGGTGAGGGGTTGCAGAGATGAAATCTCCTTCATTTCTTGCTTTGATTTGCCAGACCTCACTCGGGAGAAGCTGGTGGTATAAGGAAGTGAAGAGGAGCCAAGACCTTCCCGTTGCAGAGACAAAGGCAGCTGAGCTCTGTGCTGTGCACTTGAGAATGGGTACAGGGAGGCTGTGCCCTTTGACCAGGGATGTCAGCCTAGGAAACACACGCTGTGCAGGCATCTACCTGGTTTTCAAAGGTACCAAACCAGACTGGGGCAAATTATAAATCAAGGAGACTGGTTTTAAGAGCCTCTTTTCTGGCAGTTGTGCTTTGCCCCCTCTGCCATCGAGCTGAAACACCCGGGCCAGTGATATCACAGCTGCTGTTATCTGTTCTCCTTCCCAAATGAAAATCAAATCCTCTTTCAGCCCACCCCAAAAGAAAGAAGCCCAGTATCACACTGAAAAGCCACAGGAGTGGCATTGGCTTCCTCGGATTGTCCAACAGCAGTGCTAAAACAGAGCATGTTTGTAAGTCTCTTCCTTATGTGATTTGGGAGGGAAAAACCCCACAAGTATCCCCACACTCCCGGTCTAAAAATGAACCTGAGCAGGTCTGGTCTTTCCCCCCTGCATCACAAGGCTCCCTGTGAGCAGCACAGGGTGATTTACTCCAATGCCAAGCTGCAGCTCCCACCTGGGGAGGAGAAGTTTGCTCCAATTCCTATTCAATTTCATTCAAGGGAAGAGAATATTAGAAACTCCACTCTTTAGCACTTCATTAAACACTTTAGTTTAATAGCATCCTCCAGGGAATCCCAATCTGGACCACGTGAGCCAGGAGTAAACAGCTGCATCAATTAACCCCATAATCTCAAGGGTGCTATTAGAAGGTGAGATACCCTTAGAAAGTGCATATGCCTGCAATTAGGCTTAAAATACTTAAGTGTCGATAGCCTTAGTTATTTGTGCTCTCTGCTATTGATCTTGCTTATGTTTTCCCCACTAAACAGTCTTTCTTACTTCATCAATAAATTAAGTGCTGTTTAGATTTATCCACTTTTTCTATTAAGTGATGCAAACTCCTGAGCTCCTGGCCAGGCTCTGTCTGAGAGGAGGGTCTCCAACCCTTTTCACTGGCAGCTCCATCTTGCTTTTGTTTCAGCAGCTGGGGAAAGCAGCAGTGGGAAAAGAAATGCAGGAGCTTTTGGCTTGGCTTGACCATTAACAAAGCTCAGGCAAGGAAAAGGAGGCATTTTGTCTGGGTTTGCTATTTTATGTGTTTGTTAGACCAGATTTGGAGGAGACCTTAGAGAAGGCCATCTTTCCACACTATGAATATAACATAAATGTTTGAGTTTCTACCACACAGGGATTTGGGGAAGGGACAGTGTCTACAAGACCACGCAGAAGATGCTTTTCCTGGCTTTTCTTCACAGTAAAAAGCTTTGGGAAGGGCTTTAAATCATCTAAAATGGCAACCAACCAGACAGGGAGCCTGTTCTTTTCCCTCATACTTTCCATCAGCTTCATAACTGATTGCAGCCTCTTCCTTCAGATCATTTGGCCCCAAAACAGGTGCATGCATAGAATGTGACTGTGCTGCATTGCTGGCTGGAAGCTGGGACCACTCTGGGATATTCAGGTGTTCCAGAAAGGTGTGAAACAGCGGAGAGACCTTTCTGCAGAGCGGGTTGAGAAGGGGGCTTGAGGAAGAGGAAAGTTTTATGATTGTTTCTTTTTGTAGCTTGACTGTTTAAGTCCTAATTCTTACTCATCTGGGTGTGGACCAAGGCTGGGGTCCTGCTGCAGGGGAAGTGCTGTGCTGAGGCTTGAGCATACGGAATGAAGCAGCAGCTTTTGCCAAAGGCTGGTGGCATCATGTCCTGAAAATATCTACTGTCCTTTTCATTCTGTAAGTTCTTCAAGTGACTTTTCTCGTTTTCAACATATCCCTTGAAGGCCTGGTGTCTTTCTGTAAGGAAATTGTGACACTCAGGGACATGGTTTATTCATGACGTTGGAATTGCTGGGTTAACGGTTGGACTCTGTGATTTTTTCCAACCTAAATGATTCTATGATTATTTTCATGGTCAATTTTTTTTCCTTTGGTCATCCTGACTTTTTTGTGCTATGCTTAATGAATGTTGTGCTGTTTCACGAGGAGCATGCCTGAAAAAAGGGAAAACTCAGGGCATTTAAAAGAACAGTCATTCAGATAGTTCACATTGTTTAGTTTGCTGTTCCCTGCCCATCTGGTGTGTACCAGTGCATGCAGAATTTTATTTTTACCCAGGCATTCCTGACTGGAGGGAGGCCGGTAGGCCCTTGTTGTTGCAATTAAACCGTGTGCTACTTTCCATAACTCATTAGCCCTTTAGTTTCTGGATTAATTCAATGTGCAAATAATGTCACAAATTGAATATTAGTAGACTTCTATTGAGGATTAAGAGGCAGTAAAAGCATATCACTGTGTCTTCATTGTGCCTTGCGTGACTGTGGTTTGTCCAGCGTAGCCAGGGGTTTGTTAGCCACCCAATAGCTCACTGCCTCCTCTCCTTAGCTGGTTTGGCAGGTATAGCCCAGGAGTTAGATGAGAAAAACAACAACTGTGCATGTGAATATGGAGGTGTGACAAAGGAATCACTGCACAGTGTCCAAACCCTTTTTTCAAAGGAGAGCTTTTCCTGAGGATGGCCCCAGCTCTTGTAGAGATGCTCCCACATGCCCCCAGCAGCACTTGGTTGATAGCAGCCCATGGTCAGCTAATGGGCTGTGCTTGCTCTGAGTTAGACACTTCACCCGTGCCACGGCATGGATTTGACAATGGATTTACCACCTCCAATTATTTTCAGATGAACAGTTGAGGTGGGATTGCTAAAACCAGCCTGAGCATCCCTATTATTGCTCAGAGACGAAGCAGAAAAAGCAGGGTTTGGAAGGATGCAATGGGGACCCCAGCACCCGCCCCCAAGGCTCTGGTTGTGGGTTTGGGACCCATGGTGGGCAGTGCCAAGCCAACACGAGCCCAAAGCTTTTAACCTCAGATGTGTTGATGGTGTCAGTGTGGGCAGGATGGCTCCCTGCCACGAGAACTTTCAGGGCACTGTGGAGCAAAATGGGTGCAGCTTTCTTTTAATGCACTGAAGTGGAGGCAAATTTCAATCTAATAATGTAAAGCAGCAATAACCATTATAATTAATTTATATAAAAGACATTATAAAATTACACTTGATGCATTTAAATCCCATCCAGGAGCAGTGCTCGTTTTCCAGTTAAGCTATGGGCTGTGCTAAGGCAGACGGGGAAAGAGGTATTTCAATATGTCTTATAATTTTATATTCTTTCTAATATCTCTCATGCTAATTTCATTATGCAACACAGTCAGCACAGTGATGTAATTATTGAAAAGTAATTTTGCAATAAATGGATTTAAATGTGTTCAAGTCCATTGTAAATTCAATCTCTTGGTAAAGGTGGATTGAACAGGCAGGAAAAAGGGAGCAGGGAAGTTGCTGGGTGAAAACTGAGAAGTCCTGAGCATCCCACATCGAGCATCTGCTTACACCAACTAATAACATCCACTTCAGATGGAGACCACTCTCAGAGCCAGCCTCCCTCCCTTGGAGCCCCCAAAGCTGCTCCTTGCAGAGGGCACTTCCAACCTTCATGGTGGGGGAAATTTTGGATCAGTCAAGTCTCCTCCCAGAGCAAGGCACTGCCATTTCTGGGTGTCTGTGCTGCTCTCAGCAAAGTGGGTCCTGTGTGGGTGTCTTAGTCTGGATTAAGGGCTCAGTTACTGGGCAGGGACATAAAGATATTCTTCTGCATAAGACATGGGAGATGCGATTTCTATTCCTGGCTCTGTCAGAAACTTCCTGTGCTTCCTGGGCAAGCAGTATATCATCTCTGTGCTTCCATTTCCTCATGTGCACAATAGGGATAAGGAGTGCTTCCCCAGCTCATCGGTGAAATTAATGTAACATATGTAAAGTGCATGTATATCCCCAGATGAAAGGTGCCATTGTAATAATATTCAAATTATTATGGAAAATAGATAAAGCGACCAACCCCTGCTAAATGATCGTCTAGCTTTTCACCAGATTCATGAGATCCGTGTTAAATGTGATAAGAAAACTTCAGATGTCAAGTGGTTTAGAGTCAGGCTCTGCTCATGAAATGGAGCTGGCTGTGCCTTTTAAGTGGAGGATGAGATAGCAAAGAATTTGGGGCTGGGAAAGTTGTTGCCGTGGTTAAGCTGCCCTGGTTTATTGGATACCGCCATTTATCCTGAGGGGAAGGCTGGGGGATGCATGGCCTAATGGCCAAATCAGGACCAGGAACCTTTCTGTGACATCGAAATCAAAGTGATAAAGCAGGGGCTGTTTGGTCTTTCTGACCTCAGTGACTGCATACAAATTTGGGATATCCCAGAAAGGTCATGTGTGGATGGCAGTGACAAAGGGGAGACTGGATGAATTGGCTTAGTAGGAATCCTTCATCCACAAGGATTATATTAGACCTTCACCTAGAAGTAAAGGAAAGAGCTCTGCTGTCACTTGTAGAGCAGTAGCAGATACTGCAGTGGATGTTCAGGTCTTAGCACCGAGGTGATGATACCTCTCTGATGTCCTTTGTGCATCTCCCCTTCCCCTCAGCATCACTGCAAGGGCAGTGTTTGGGCAGGACCAAGGCTTCCAGATAAGCATCACCCATATTCTTGGCACTAGAGGTGTATGTGAGCAGGACCGGTAGCATGCAGACATTTGTGTGTTTCGTCTGAACAAATCTACCTCCTGGAGTTCCCTTCCATTGGGAAGGGGATGCTGGCTTGGCCTCCAGAAGAGCCATGCTGGGGATCACTGAAAACCTGAGCTCAGGGGAGATTTGACTCCAAAAGTGCTGTGCTGGTCTCTCCTGGCACCACTGTACAGTTGCCCAGCACCAAATGCTCAATTATAGACAAAATTGAACTTACAATTTGCTTTTGGGCAATGTGTAAATTGGCCCTTCATTGATTATTAATGAAGTGCTAATTGCTCTTTGCAACCAATTTTTATGCAAATGCTATTAGTGCTATTTGCACAGTCCTGCAATTTACAGTTTTACATTTGCAATGGCCTGGTGAAAAGATGTGAAAAGATGACAGCTTGTCCTAAAAGAAAACAAGAAGGGGAGGAGGGAGGCAATTGCAAAACTTGCAAAACTTGGAGTAGCAAAATAACACAATTAGGAATGAGAAAACATAAAAAACCCCAAACCAACAAAACATGAACAAACAAACTCTCTCTCTTTATTGATTGTTACAGATTCAGCGTTGACAGGGGTTGTTCTGAATGTAACAGGATCCCATGGCAGATGTAAACCAGACTCCAGGCATTTGCTGCGTGTTTCACCGAGGAGGTCAGTGTATGAATTTGCCTGTGAAAACATTGATGCGAGGGCTGCCAGCATTACCCATTCAAGAGCCGGGTGCTTTTCTTGGTGACAAATGACGTGGTGTTAGTTTGCGAATCGAGTGTGGGCAGCTGCTGAGCTGTTTTGCCACGGAGCTCCTCTCCGCGGTAAAACCTCTCCCTGCGTGGGGCCGGGAGCTGAGCACTCCCCATTGTCTGCCCAGGCTGCTGGGAACCCACAGAGCTCCTGCCCTGCTCACACTGGCTGTCTTTAGACTCCCCTTTACTTCTGCATCAGAGCAACACCTTGTAGACTCTGCAAGGAGTTATGTTTTGGCTGGGTCCTACAAAATGGGAGTGTTGTAGGTCTCACTTTGCTCGTGGGCAGTGAGGGTTTCCAGTAAGGACTTGTTGGCAGCTCCAGTTTCCTTAGAGGCTCTTGGTGTTCCTCTCTTCTCTGAGGCTTCACAGGAAGCCTGTGGTGGAGTACAAAATCAGATTCATCTCCAAGCTGTTCCCTGATTGATTCACCTATATCAGACAAACTTCACAGTGAGCTTCACTGCAGGCGTTTGGGGCAGCAGAGCGGCCTCATCTGCTGCTGGGGGATGGATGTTGCTGGTGGCACAGGGTTTGCTGAGTCCCTAACAGACATGGGTTTTAGTTTGGGTAGGGGCAGGCAGTCATCATTAGGACCCAGAGGAGGAGAAAGCAAGTGAATCACTGCCCAAGTGTGTTACCCCCATTCAGATGTCATTAAGGGCATAGAATCATAAAATGGTTTGGATTGGAAGGTACTTTAAATACCAGCTGGTTTCAACCCTTCTGCCATGGGCAGGGGCACCTTTCACTCTCCCTGGTTGCTCCAAGCTCCATCCAACTTCACACTGAACACTTCCAGGGATGGGGCAGCCACAGCTTCTTTGGGCAACGTGTGCCAGGGCCTCTCCACCCTCACAGGGAAGAATTTATTCCCCATATGTAATCTAAACCCGTCAGTGTGAACCCATTCCTCCTTGTCTCGTCACTCCCTTCCCTTGTCCGAAGCCCATCTGTGGCTCTCCTGCAGACCCCCTCTGGGTGCTGGGGGGCAGCAGCAGTTGGTCCATACCCGGGTTCACGGCAGAGCATCTGATGCAAGCCAAGGTCTCTCTGCTGCCGCATTGCCACGAGCAGCTGCCCCTCGCAGGGCTTTGCCGTGGTTCTACCCAGAACCACTCCCTTTTTGCTCCCTTTCCTCGGGCAGCAGCGCAGGAATTCTGCTGCAGCCGCAGGGATCGCTGCCGGCTGCCTCGCTCTTGCCGGCAGCACAGGAGATTTCCCCGGCTTTGACTGCCGCACGCATTGTTTCCCAGTGGGATGCTCCTGGCTGCTCCTGGCGTGGCTGCTGGTGGTGCAGGGACCCGGGGTGCTGGGGATGCTGCGGGTACGGAGGACAGCTGGAGCCAGCAGCTGCTCCCCGTGGAGCACCGTGCTGTGAGGCCTCGCACAGACACAGCGTGGCACTCTTTTCCACAGCACCGTGCCTGCTGCCCGTGGGAGCCTGCCCCCACACCAGATCCCGTTCCTGACCTCGCCAGCAGCCTCAGGGGCTCCGGTGCTTTCTCTGCCCTACTCGCCCCTTGCACACCCTGCTCCGGTCCCCCTGTACACCCTGCTCTGGCCACTCTGGCCGCCGTCCCTCCAGCCTGAGGCTGGTGCTGGGCTGGGCATCACAGAGACCTGCAGCCACCTGAGCCACTGCAGGGCTCAGCCCCAGGACTGTGTTCAGGGGATGCTTTATGGCTGCTCAGAGCCTAACAAGTGTGCCTGTGTATCATGAATGTTTTGTGGAAAGACCAGCTGGAAAATAGTTTAGAGGGGAGTAGAAACTTTGTTTTCAATCCTGGCAGAACAGTTTGGATGAGACTTGGAGTTACTGTTGGTTTCCCTTGGTTTTGGGGGATATAATCTGCTTTTTCACGGTGGATGTCCTAGTCTGAGTGAGGATCCAGATGTGACAGCTGAGGCTCCAGAAGATGGGAATGCAACCAAATCAACCCAGAGGTAAGAGACACCCAGCCGCCTTCCCCCAGAAAATCCCTGTTTGATGCCTGGGTTAAAATATGCATTGTGCCCAGGAAAGAGCTTTTTCAGCCTAGAAAAACCCAAGGAGCTGAACTTGGCCTTGACCCGAGATGGCTGGTGACACTGGACAGGTCTCCTGGTACTTTCAGGTGTGTGCAACAACACTCACAGCCTGCCGGGAGCAATGCCCCAGGGGCAAACAGCCTGCAGGCAGCCCAGCAGGAACTCCAAAAGACAGGGACCAGCACCACTCTCCCCATCCAGGAGAAAGAGGACTGCAGCTTCAATTTAAATAATTGTTGCCAGGCTTTCAGCAGTGACTCTTTGGTCTCTGAGACAGGATCCCTTGTTAGCAGGGCACTATCTGGGGACACCCCCTGCCCCGTGTTGCCAAGGCACCTTGACCAGAGGGACTCTCTGCCCCTCCTTCTGCTCCTCCCTCTCGCCTTTTGTTTTCCAAAGCAGCCCTGGCTCAGCAGAGCATCTCAGCTCTGTGGGCACAGAAACATGCACAAGGCTGACTGCACCCCAAAAGAACTCTGCTCTGCCATGGACCCTCGGGTCTTTGCTCTTTGTTTAGGCAGAGATGGGGGAGAGACTATTTTGCTGGACCACTGAGCATCTTGTGGGCCAGTCCATTCAGCTTTGTGACCAGGATGCCATCTGCACCTGGGGTCCCAGCTTGGCAGATCAGTGTTGGGCTTCTCTAGGCCAGGTGGGCACCTTGAGGAAGGGCACACATGGGATGGTGAGATAGGAAGAGAATAAACTTGTTTAAGCTGTTTTAACTTTCAGATTCCCTCCAGGATTAAATCATGCTTTCCTTTTCAGCATTTTCTTCTGTTTTCTTTCCAACATCTGGTTTGGAAGGCTGTTCTACCGATGAAATAGGAACAAAGTTGTGTTTTCCCCCACTCCTTGGCAGGGACTGCCTGCCATCAGCAGTGGCAGTGTGGGCTGGGCTTGTTCAGCTCATCCTTAGTCTCCAGGCAGCACAGGGAGGTTCAGAAGATGGAGGAGGAAACCTCTTCTTCCATATGAGAACACTTCTCTGCAGGATTTTCTTGTCCATAAAAAAGTCCCTGCTCCACACGGCAAATAAAACCCAAGAAGAAATCTTGGACCTTATTTTTTGTGACCAGCACCCTGGCAGGACCTCATTTCAAATCCCCCAAATTTGAGGAATATGTATTTTAAATACGATGCTATGAAAAAAATGTAGTAAATATTTAATTTTATTTTTATTAAATACTAAATTGATGATGGCTGACACTTTATTAAAGTGTCAGAGTGAGTGTTTCTACATTCTAATTACTTATTCTAACAAGGAGGCAGCCTCGTCAGGAGCTGTGCGTGCTGGCGTGTGCAGGCGAGGGGCGCTCCTGGTAACTAACACCTATTAAACTATCATTTGCACCTAGAGGCATCTCATTAATATCTCAACTGGTGAGACTGCACTGCCAGTGCCTACCTGACCCAGGGTGTTGACAGGAGAAATGGCTCCGGGAGGCCTTTCCTCGCTCCAGGCTTTCCTGTACAAATAATTCCTATAAAATTAATAAGGACTATTCCACTTAATTGAATTTCTGATAAACGAAGATTCTTCCAGGCGCCTGTTAAAAGCATCCAAGAGATGCAGGAAGGGTGCTGCTCCTCATTCTGGGGCCAGCTTTGTTCCTTCCCTCTCTCCCATTCTTGCTTCCTTTGTCTCTCCAAGCCTCTTCCACCCCATTCATCTCTCCTGCTGCTTCCTCCTTGTCTCTCTATTCCTTCCTTTCTTGATCATGCCTTCTCTTTTCTGCAGCAGTTTCCTTTCTGATCTCCCACTTGACTACCTTCCACTTCCCTGGCTCTGTCTGGATCCACCTTTATGGCTACCCTTCTCACAGACTCATTTTCCTTCTGGAGCCTTCCTCTTGTTTCCTCTCTTCTCCTTCCATCTTTATTTCCCTTTCATCCATCTTCCATCTGGCTCTTCATCTCAGCAATATGACCCATTTCTCTCAGGTTTCCTTCCAGGCCCTGAAAAGGTTTTCTCAGAGGAATCTCCTCACTGACATGAGCTCTCTGTTGGATGAGGTTGTGGAATTTCATCTTCAGAGCCATCCAGTTATCAAGAAGATATGTCCTGCCCCAAAGTGAAGTTTGTCCCCTTCAAAAACTGATGGAACGTGCATTCATCCCACCTTCCCCATGGATGGAGACATACCTGTGTGTGGAGATGGGATTGTCCTCAAGCCAGAGTTTATATGACCATCACTTGGATGCCAAATCATTACAAGAGAGGTAATGGGCCTCTAGGAGGGACACATTGGAGTTTCAGGGCTTTTTGTTGCCTTGTCGCTCTTATCTTGTGCAGCTGCATTACTGGCATTTGGGTTTGGTCACCAGCTGTTGAGGTTGGCTTTTGTCATTCCTTTAATAAATATAAAAATAACCACTAAAAGATTTTATTATATTTTTATTCTATTCCCATTAGAAAAACAAACTAGAAACTAGACTTAGTATTACAAACACCAACTCGAGATTCAAAGCAAGTAACTTAAAAATAAATAAATACATAATGTAAAAAATATCATTAAATAACACATGAATAACAAGTAATAGGATTTTAATCTTCTTGCTAGGAGAGGCTACTTCTTCAGCACTAAAGGTGACTCGCAAGCAGCATAATTCTGGGAAAGTTAAAAGTGGTAATTCGACAAGACTCAAGGATTGTGTGGGACTCAAAGGGATAAAACAGCCTTGCAGGGGCTCTCCTTCCTCTGTCTCCTAGTGATGAACAAAACTGGAAAGCCAGAACAGTTCAGAGCTGCTGAAAAATAAAAGATGATCACGTCTTCATGAACACCCAGGTAGGATGGAAATCTCTGCCCCGTGAGGGCGTGATGCTGAAAGCTGAACAGAGTTCAAAAGGAGGTTCAGCTTTTTTATGGATAGCTATATCTAGACTTGCATGAAGAAATTACTATTATTATTATTGTTATTATTATTATTATTATTGTTACTAGTGGTGGTGGTGGTCTGGAGAGCATCTCTGCGTGCCTGTACCAGGACTCCGTGAACCAGCGAAGTTCATTACTCTCTAAACAGGGTTTCTTCCACCAACTTCTGCTGCCTCCAGTGGCGGAGCTGAGACGAACCCTGAGACCTCTGGGGCACCTGGAAATGGGACTGTTGTAATCAGAACTTGCACTCCAGTTTCGTGTTTCTGTTCACATACTTCTGTGGAGACATCCAGAATAGAGATGAAGATGAGAAAGGAAGAGGATAAGTCAGGGAAGGAAAAGATTGGGTTTATGGTGGTCATGGGAAAGCCAGAAGGGAGGAAGGAGAATATCTGAAAGAAAGGAGAAACAGGTGGAGAAGGAAAAGAATTAATTTCGACAGGCAGTAGGAGGATGACAGGGGCCAATTCCAGCAGATGAGAACCTCCCACTGAAACCCAAAAGTATTTACTTGGGGCAAGTCTTTTACAATGTCTCAAACAAAGCAGAAAAGTTGATTCTTTTGATTAGAGTAACTTGGCCTTTGGTACTGGGCCAGTGGGTGAGCTAAGAAAGCTGAAACAGGCAAACAGGAGCTGGGGAGAAGGGTGCAGGAAATAAAAATTTTATGTAAGCAAAGAGTGTAGAGAGCACTTGGAGGGACTGATCAAACTATGTGTGTAGGATGGGTTAATGTCTTAATCTGAAGGAGGTGACAACCCAAAGTAGTGAAGGCTTGAAGAGGAGGTAGCTAACGCTGTGTTTGCTGTGAAGAGAGGACGGGCAGACATGGCAGGGGCTGTGCTGCCTTCCCCGCCTCACAGCTGGCCATTGCTATGGGTGTAATTTAAGGCAGAACTTGGCCTTTCTTACATATTTCACTTACTCCCTTGATTTTAATTGACTCTGTTATGGGCATTTCAAGAGTTTCATGAGCCTGTGGTGCCTGGTTTCCCAGGTCAGAGGGAGGGGAGCGCTGTTCCTCTGCCAGAGGGGAAGGGAGTGCTGTGCAGAAGCTTTGGGATGGAGAGAGGGCTGTGAGTCGGTGTTGAACATGGGTGCCCTTGTAATATTTCTATAGTGGCTTTGCCTCTTTTTCCCTCCACCATCCCTCTTTCCTCTCCCTGCTTAGGGAGTCTATTTGTTTATACTCATGGCTTTTGCAGGAGCACATTTAATTCTGACACCATCTCAGCCAGGAGGCCAGTGGGGGATTCCATGTGTCCCTTGGCCAGAGGGCTGGGTTTGGGGTGGCTCAGGGTGCTGGGTCTCCCTGTTCCCATCGTGCAGTGGGGGGTCCCCAGGGCTGGCACACGTGGTTTGGGCAGCAGCAGCACTGCAGCAGGGCAGGAGAGGGTGAAGGACAGAGGTGCCATGCCCCAGGGGTGGGCAGCCAGGTGTGTGCCCCACTCGTTCCGTGGCAGTGGATGGGGCAGGCTGCTCGGAGGTACAGCTGCCCGGCCTCAGATCAGTGTTTATTTTCCAGGCTGAAAGGAAGCTTGTGATCCCAAAGCCCTCTGTGTTTAGCCAGACCTCTCATTCACTTGCAGAGGAAACCCATGTCAGCCGCTCCCCTTTGTCTCCCCTGAGCTATTGCTTTGAATCTGAAAGGATTGGGTGCAGATTTCAAGGGATGTTCAGACAAAGGCTGTTTGAACAGCACTTGTGTAAATAATCCATGAAAAACTCTTTGAATAACGTCAATGAAATTTTCTCTGAATTTGCTATTCTTTTTCTCCAGCGGCAGAAAGAAGTGGAAGTCAGGAACGGGAGGAGAGTCGGAGGAAGGGAGGGAGAGGGGGAGGAAAGGGGTGGGAGAAGCACTGACACTTTTTTCTCTCTCTGCCAACTTCTCTCAATGCCAAGAAGTAGCCTGGCTTAGAAAAAAAAAAAAACCAAAAAACAAACCTCTTTGTTATTTTCACAGCTTTAAGAATAATCCCATACGGGACCTCCGTGTCCTCAAACTTCTCCGTACATTAAATGTAAGGGGACACCCTCGCATTTCGCACAGCAAGGGTAATGTCGAGCCAGTTAATTATTAGCCGTGTGGTTTAATGTTCACTTGCTGTACATATGTACGAAACAATTCCCCTTCAGCATGTCGTTTAGTTTGCATTAAAATGGAGATAATTGTTTCGATGCCAAATGTTCCCGTCCCGCCTCCCCCATCCCTCTTCATACAGTTTATACAAATTACAGCCTCAAACAAGAGGGACAAAAAGTCTTTGATTTGATTCCTTTTGAAGACATCCAGATTGAATCCTGTGCTGTGCTTGGGGACACCTCAGCCCGGGCTGGCCGAGGAGGGGGACAGGGGGGAACTCCGGTGTCTCCTCTGGAGCGACACGGGATGGGTGCGGGAGGCTGCGCCCGCACCGGGAAGGGGCTGCGGGGCTCTCGGCTTCTTCGGGAGCCGGTTCAGTGGATGTCCAGGAGATGGAGCAGTGCTTCTGTGGCCTCTGCCGCCGGTGCCCCTAACGAGCCAGTCTGTCTGAACTCGGAATGAATTTTGTTCCCTTTTCATCACTCCCTGATGTCCAGCTGCTCCTGTCAACACCTTCTTATAGCATGTAATTCATCGCTCAGAGTGACAGCTGGGGCCGTGGGGCTGGGACCAGCTCCTCCTGCCATCGGCTGCACCCAGAGAGAGTCCCTGGCCAGAGCAGGGGCTTCCCTCGCCCCCTCCCCGCACCTGGGGCTCACAACTCTCCAAAGGATTCCCCAGACAAACCCAGCGGCAGCTCGGCTCGCCCCTGTCCCCCTCCTGCTCTCACTGGGGAACCTCTGCTGGGGGTTTTGTGGGGAGCATCTCCCTTCCAGACCCAGTCCCCAGGAGGTGCTGCGGGGCTGGGAGAGGCTGGTGAGACGGGAACAAGGCACTGCTGCCAGGAGGGAGGATGGCCGTGGCTATGCCGGCAGCTCCTGCAGGATGCAACACCACCTGAGCAGCGACCACCCAGTCCTTTTATTCCTGACGTTTGGTTTATTTTGACTGCAGGTCAAAGCAGGAGCAACCTTGTCCCCAGATTTATGGGTTTGCACCCAAATAATGAATAGTGACTGTCGCCCCTTGCATCCCCAAGGCACATCTAACAGGGAGATGCTTTGCTAATGCCACCGTGCACAAAAATGTGCAGCTTCCTTTTGTACCAATCCCCAACCCAAATGCCCTCTTCCCTTCAGTCTATCCATCAGTTTCTAATAATTATTCTTTAACTCAGCACTTCTGCCTTCAATTCTTCCCCCATACCTTCCTGCTTTCCCATAATTTATTCTATATTTCACCCATTTCTTGTCCTCATTTATAATTCTTCTTTATTTTATTACTTTGCATAATTTCCTTTTAGGATTTGTCATAAAATAAATTCTGCCACCTCTGTCTTCTCATTTCTGCTCTCAAGTGTCAGTGAGTTCTCTCCTGAAGCCGTTTCCAATGACTCCCAAACCCCTGTGCTGGAGCTACCCCAATCTTGGAGGATCTGGGAGGTCTTTCCAAATGAATCAGAGCCCTGAGTGACATCTGGAAAGAAGACCCTGTGTGTAAATCCAGGGAGAATCTCCAGCCAGGTTCTTTTCCTGTGGTGAAATGCTGACATGGGCAGAATCATCATCTCACGATTGACCAAATCTGAGCTAAAAATACTGATGACTGAGAGAATGAGGAAGCTGAAGAGAAAAACCACTGACATGTTGATGTCCAATCTGTCCTGGAAGGCAGCAAAGCACATAGGGAAACTGAGGCACAGAGCTCTAATCCACACCCTTCTGTGCATGAGATGCTTGGCTCTCTTTGAATCCCAAAGACAGAGACATCTGACATTTTTGAGAGTTTGTGTCTGATTCACCTGTTCAAGGTCACACAGGATACTTGTAGGATAGTGATAAAGAAAACAGAATGCAAATTTTCTGTGCTTCATCTCAGAATCTGAATCTTTTAGCTCAAATGTGGCCCAGCATGAGGAAGAGCAGAGGATTTGGATGAGCTGCTCTACATTTCAGTGTGCTCCATCTCCATGAAAAATAGAAACTATTCATGTGTAGTTGGAGTCCAAATGCTGTTGTCTACTGGAGAAGAAGGTGGACCAACCACATCCATTGAGCAGCTCCAGAGCTACAAATTTCCAGTTACCTCCACAGAGTGGAAATTTGGAATTTGCTCAACAACTTCTATGCAGGGTGAAGGATTTGGGTAAACTATGGGAATACTGATTGATGAATGGTCCTTGCTGCCCAGATACAGGGAGATGCCAGAACAATAGCTTGTGATGAGGCTCTCTTGCCCTTGGAAATTCCTTTTCAAGAGGTGAGCACCCAGGAAGGATCATTTCTATGAAAGGCAGTAGAGCCTTAATGCACACATGAGATCTGCAAGGGGAGGAGGTTGCATTCAACAGAGGTAAGAAACAATCAACCCCCAACCCTGGTAATGTGGGCCCCTCCTCGAAAGCTCCTTTTTCCCTGCAGATACAAAGAGCTCCCTTCCCAGCACAGTCTTGCAGCAAAGTTCAGGGCCATTCCTGGAGGTGGCAATGCAGGAATCTGTGGTTCACTTCATTTTCTAGAGGGTCCTGATAAGAGATTATCGAAACAAATGAAAGGACTTGCTCTGTGCCCAAAATCTGTAGCAGTTCCTCCACTGCAGGCATCCTACCTGCCTTGAAAACTCCCAAGTTGTGGCATCATGCGCTAAGGTTCATGAACCCTTTTGAAGGCTCTTTTTGAATGAGCCCAGACCCAAAGATGGCTTTGTGTGCAAGAACCACGTGGTGTCATTTGCCGTCCCCTTGATTTTTAAGATTCTTGGATCTGAAGCTCAAAGTAAAACACACGAGAACAAAACCTCAGAGGAACAAGATAAAAAACATCCTCCTGGTTCTCTGTGCTGGATGAAAACCTCCAGCTTCATCTTCCTAACGCGTTTTGTTTTGTTTGGTTTTTTTTTTTTCCCCTAGTATGGAGAAATCCCTGTGTGGTTTGGGTTTGCGAGAAGGATTTTCCCTTCATGCGCTGCCACAACCACTGAGATCAGCTGAGGCACTCGAGTGAACGGATCCTGGATGTAATTGTCTGAGGGCTGGTGCCAGGTTTTTCAGAGGAGGGACCGACTGGCTGTGTTTCAGTTCCACCTCTGCCTTGACAGAGCCTGTCTCCTTTAATCATTAGAGTTCAGTGCACGGCTCTCGCCTGGCACAAGTTGGAATCTCATTTGTTTTGGAGGGAGATTGCTTCTTTTGTTAGTTTAGGTCTTTTGGTTCCAGTTGTGTAAACTGGGACAAGCTGATCCCATTGGCTCTGAGGAGCTGACAGCCAGGGGAAGGCTGGTCTGCCATTCAGTTTTGGGGTTTGGTTTTAAATCTTTAATATGTTCTGGTTTCTGTAATGAGGCACGTTGTACGAACCACGAGCTGTATGAGTGTGTGTTTTTCCCAAACTCAGGGCAGTCAACACAAATTTGGCGCCATAAACTGAGTTTCCTGAGCAAATTGAGTTCTGAATTTATTCAAATGGAAGTGAATGTTGCATTATTACAGCCTTGAAAAACTCTAGTTAATTTATGGTAGTATAAAATCCATTTTTTTAATGACAGTGACACTGCCAAAATCTTTGCAGATGCAGAAACAGCTTCACAGGAGAATTTCAATCTAACATCAACAGGAGATTTGGAAGATGAATTGTGCAAGGATCTCCTTCCTCCAAAGATGCTGCTTTGTTTTGCTTTTTAGCATTTGGTTTGCCTCTAATATTGTCTGGTTTATGATGTTTTAATTATTGCTGTTTATTTATTATAATCATATTTTAATTGTTTGTGTAGTGCCTTGAGTGCCTTGGCAGGGGGGCGTGTTATAAATTAAATTATTATTAAAATGTTATTATTATGTGTACCTACTCCAAACTAAGCTAGAGCAGGGAACACACTCAACTGCCTGGAATTAATTTCTCCCTTCTCTTTTCCTTTGTCTCTACTCTGCAGCATAGTTCAAAGGGTTGGAGACAGAAAAGGATCTTCCACTGACTTCTCCTGGGGCAAGGCAAGTGAGGGGAGCTTTGCTCTGGGCTCCCTTGGGAACCCTGTGCTGCCTCCCTTGGGTCCCAGAGATGAAATTAGGGGAAAAGTGTGCTCTGTGAGTTAGGCAGAGGTTGGAGTTATTTTTTAAGGGGGCTGGTTGATGTTCACTGCAGTACAACTGCATTTCCCTGTTCTTCAATTAAAAGGGAGAGTGTCACGTGTGCTTGTGGTGTGCTTGGAGGGCTTGGCCCTGTCTGAATCCCACTTTCCATCTCCTGACCTTTCTGGTTTGCTGCAGACATCACTGTGGGTCCCAGCAGGGTCCCTGGCAGCCCAGAGAAACCCCACCTGGGGAGCCCACAGCTCTTGAAATCACAGCCAAGGTTTCAGCCTCTGGCCCCACTCCTGGTGCACGGGGTTGATGCTGTGGCTCCTCCACTTTTGCTTTGGCCTCTTCGGAGTTCCCATGGGCTGTGAGGCAGAGACCAGTGCCCATCTCAAGACCAAAACACCCTCACCCCCAGCTCATCCCAAGACCAAATAGGACGACTAGGAAAAACCTGAAGAAGAGACACATTCTCTTAATTTCGTTTTCACTTATCTCCCCCCAGGTTTTCTCAGACCCCTCTGTCCCAACACAGGCTGGCTGTTGGTGTTGCAGCATGAGTACAGCTAACCCTCCCCTGGAACAACCACGTCCTGTGGGATTGGGATCCAGCTTGAAGGTCACCAGGCCCTCAGACCAACAGATGTCATCACGACTCTTTGCCCAGCATGGAAGAGGATTTCCCCCCCTCCTTCAGACCTCCTCATCACTTGTTCAGAGCTTCAGGTATGAATTATTTGGGTTCTCTGTGGATAATCATCTGCTGCAGGGATGCTGGAGGTACTCGGGTGCTATGGTGGTGGGAGCCCCACAGGTACCACTGATGGATTAGTGATAACATGAAGGGTTTTCTTACATTAGCCATCAGTTTGCTAATGAATGTTAAGAGAGAGTTGTCATGAGAGCATCTCTGCACTTTGGCGCTGGTGGCAAACTTCACACCTTCAGCTCTCCTAATAAGACAGTATTTCATCCTGCTCAAATGCTTATTATAGCTGGCCTGATAGGTACTGTAAGATCTCATTATTTATCTATATGCTTTATTTTGGATAGATAATAGAAAAAAATTGTCTAGAAGGGCAGCAATTTATTCCTACCATTTAGGAACAAAACTGTGATTTTAACTTATTCCAGTCTGTGGACTCCTGAATGGAGGTTTCCAGTGGAAGTACAGATCTCTTTGTTTCGTGGCCTGTTGAGGACCTCAGTTCACAACCTGGGGCTAGACTGGAGGCCACGAGGACAGGAGAGGGAATTGGGTTTGGTGTTTCTGTAGGATTCCCAATGCCTCAATAAGCCCACAGGGTTTCACTAACTGCTGCCCCATGGTGGAACCAGAGAGGGTCAGCAAAAATAGCTGTTCCTGCAGACACTTGGTGTCAGCCTGAAGAGAAGCCATCTTTTCTGTCTCCTCTGGTCCTTCTGTTTAACCAAAGCCACATGCCAGGCACCTTCTCCTTCCCCGAGATGCATCCATTTATCGCTCCTGCTTTGGACACTGCAGTTCATCCTCTGCTTTTCCCACCCCTCTCTGGCACATCCCCAGGGATCTCCAGATGGGGCTCAGCTGCTGCCCTTCTCCATATGCACAGCCTCTTCCTCAGGCCCTTTCTGCCTGGCTGTGATGGGAAGGGAGCTGCAATTCCCTGTGCTGCTCCATCCTCCAGCAAAGCCGTGGTAATCCTGCATCCAGGGGCCGTTTAGTCCTGTCTGCCTGGTTTGTGGCTCTGCCACTGAAGGGTCCTAATTTGGTGTCAAGTTGAGAGAGGACCAGAAGGCAGGGCAGGGCTCCCGAGGGCTGGGGTCTGCTCCTGATTTTACAACCATGCAAAGTGTGAGCTTGGGAAAGGGTATTAGTTAAAACCAAGCACCCACCGGCCCTGTTGTTGCTCTACATCTGCTTTCCTCCTCCCGATATCCTGGCTTAAGGTTTCCATTTTATTGTGTTTGTTGATGATCATTAAAAAACTGAAGCTATTTTGGAGTAAAGACTTCGAGCTCCTCTGGCTTTCTGAGACTGTAATAGAGCAAGTAACTCTTTGCTTGGAAAAAAACCCATCTTTAGACCCTCTGTACCTGTGTTTCTTCTGCCTGAGCTTCTGATAATGGAGTAACATGTCCCAAATCTCACTCTTCCCAGGAAAACTTTGGTGGTGTTACCAAAAGCAGATACCAGAATGGCTGTTTTCTTTACTTCTTCCTCTAAGGAGCTTACACAAGAAATCTCAGGCTGGGAAAAATAGGTCCCACACCGTACCATATCCACCATACTCTTGCTGGGGTAAGAAAAAAGGAAAAACCCACTCTTTTCCAGGGATTTTTCTCTTGGATTGGGAGGGCATAAGGAGGCAAACAGACATGCCTCCTGCTCATGCTGGTGATAGTGGATGTAGCCATGGGATATGTGTAATATAATTACACTGCCCTGTGATAAACCATGCTTAACTCAGCTCCGTTCTTCCCACTAATCCACCTCCAGTGGGATTTCTCCTGGCGCCGCAGACTCCACAGGCTTCAAGAGTGGCCTTTTTGACAGCAACACCAAACCAACAACCTGCCACTGTCTGGGGGTTGTGCTTCCCCCCACAAACAAGCACTTGCCACCCTGGTCCATTCCTCTGCCCACAGCACAGCACACGTTACACTCCTGCCTCTCTGAGCCCTGACGCTCTGGGGAGTGCAGCTCCCACGTGCCATCAGGGCTCAGACCTGCAGATTTACACCCTCAGCCTTTTCCACAGAGTTCTCTGGATTTGTAAGAGGGCAGGATGTGACCTGCAGAATTTAACAATGGGTGCTAACCTCGACTGTAATCAAATTAGGCTGGAGCACTGGCTGTTGTACCGGGAACTAAGTTGCAACCCACCTAGAAAATAACATTCATTTCTTTTTTGGCATGAACACATTTTTTTCCAATGATTCAGGATGTGTTCTGGCTGTGCCTGTGCTGGAGAGGGATCTGCAGGACAACAGGGGTTTCTGGCCCAGATGGCCTCCATCCTTTTCTACTACCTAGCTGAAGCTAGAGCAGCTTTTAACTGAGAGCAAATGGTTTTAGGCCCTCTTCATGCTGCCACTCTTCAACTATGTTTGCAAATGTTACCCCCAATGCCTGATGTGCCCGTAACGTGTTTTAACTTCCATGTGACTAAAAGCTGGGCTCTTGCAGGTCTGCAGCACAGCTCCTGGTTTGCCTGGCTGAAAATCAAACCTGCATGTGCATTTGCATACCAGAGCTGGGCTAGGATCCCACCAGCCAGCCAGTTCATTCCCTGTGCAGACAGGTTCTTACTGTATCTCTTTCCAGACAAGAAAGCCCTTGTGACTGAGATGCTAAAAATAACAAATGTGTCTTCATGCCTTGAGTAAGATGGGCCGTGGGTGGGCACAGCCTGGCTTTTAAAGGGTTAAGGAGGCTGTGTCCTTGGTGACATGCAATTTATGATCTTGTGAATCCTTTTTTAATTATTTTGCTGTGACAGAGGTGGAAATATCCAACTTCAAACGACTGGCTTTATTGATATGCTGCTATTTGTGCCTCTGTGGAGGAACAATCCCATAAAAGCAATAAATTAGAAAAACCCCTTTTCTCATCAGAGAGAGAGATACTTTCTGGCTGGGAGCGAGAGACCTGGTGCAAAGGCATTTCAGCTCCACGAAGGGGCTCCCTGTGATCTGTGGTGAAAAGCCCTTTCTTACTAACCAGGCACATTTACAGTGCACCCAATTACTCAGCTGCACATCGCCCTCCAAGCTGGGCCAGGCTCATTGCACATGGCTGGAGTTTGGAATTTTTGTCTGCATTCATGGACATTGGCTGAACATCTGTAAAATGTTTACGGCTTTGTGGCTGCTCACACTGGTTAGTTATTTTGCCATATTTGCTCTGAGAGGATGATCAGAAAACACGTTTTAGGAGAGAAAAAAGGGATTTCAAAGTACAATTAACTGATGCTGTTGGAGATGAGCTGATTGAGGCCAAAATGGTTTATTTGCAGACATGAATGACCGGTTTTTCACAACGAAATCCATCTCATCAATCCAGATGAGAGCAAATATGACGCTGTATTTTATTTTTTTTTTTTTTTTTAGTGTAAATAGTTGCCCGTAACAGAGATGTACAGGCCTGGCCACAGGAGTACCCGGGCGCAGCCATACAAACACCAGCAGTTATGAAATTATTTGTGCTTCCAGCTGCATTTGGCAGGTGCTAGAGCTGAGCTGGGCTCTGCCAGCCTGTGTGGAGTGAGCATTGCCTTGGGTCTGACCAGTCAGTGGCATGTGAGCAAGCCTGTTCCCCTCTCTTTGGACAGGCACAGTCTGATGTGGAGCAAAAAACACATGGAGACTGACCCTGGGCCCCAGGAATGATCACCAACCCGACCCCTCCTAGCACAAAGGAATTGCAAAGTTTGGGGAAATTGATTCCATGCTCGTCCTGGGAAAATCCCCTGTCTGTAACTATGGTCTCCTCAGTACCAGCCCTAGAAGGAGAGGGAGACTTCACCAGGGCTGAGCTCACACATTTCTAACAAAAGTCAAGCATCTGCCCCAAGTCTTGTGTTTACCAAAGGGGAGACAGCAGTGTACCTTGAGCTCTAGTCTCTAAACTGTTTTTGTTAGGAGGATCTGTGAAATATCTGCTCTTCTTGGACCAGTGGAATATTTTATCATACTTCAGAGCCCCACTCATTTCAGAAGCTGGCCTTTGGTAACAACTTTTTCTGGCACCCAGCCTGGCCCAGGTCTAAATTGATGATCTCAAGTAAAATTGCTCCAAATGCCATCATTATTCCCTGGAAGCGCCCAAGAAGCAGAAGTTAAGGCCTGATCCTTTTTTGCACCCTGGCATAAATCAGGAGTGCCTTTACTGAAGTCCCAGGCACTTCACAC
This sequence comes from Corvus cornix cornix, assembly GCF_000738735.6. NCBI lineage: Eukaryota > Metazoa > Chordata > Aves > Passeriformes > Corvidae > Corvus > Corvus cornix. The sequence continues at coordinate 3,972,633 of NC_046344.1, read as the reverse complement.
ACTCTAGAAGCGGTACAAGAGAAAGAGATGATTTGGTCTCCGAGTTTCTACCTGCTGTTGATCTAATCCTGAGATGCTGCAGTAAATGGGATATTGCTTTTGACTCACACAGATGCTGGATCAAGCCTACAGTGATTAACATTCAACACTTGTGCTTCAATCAAGGTACTTTTCTGTAGTAACATCATTTATGTTGAAACTTCTTCTCTTTCAGTCGCTGATCTGCAGGCTTATCTGCCTTAGCCTGGTGTAAATCCAGGGTAACGCTGTTCTTATTGGAGTTATTCCTGATCAGCACTGGTTAAATGAAATCGGAATGTGACCCACAGATGACATGGTTTCAGGGCCCTGTAGAGACCAGAGCTATAACCCAAGTTCCCTGGTACCAGCTCCCTCATCCACGCTGACCAGGACAAAGCAACATGGATGAGACACTATTGCATTTGTCATTCTTTGACATGGTAAAATTTACTGTGCTGTGGGGTCTTCCCCATTCCCTGTTTACAGACAGTGTTTTCATGGGTATGGAACCACCTGCCTCTGCGCTGGCCCATCCTCAGGGCTCGTCCTCCAAATCCATAAAACTTCCAGGCTTGACACACGCTGCACTGTGAGAGGCTGAACGGAGCCAGTCTGAGGGATGGAGAACATTTCCCACCCAGGAAGAAAGCAGGAAAACAATCCTGGCTTCAGAGAACCCTATCTGCTGGCAGATGGAGCTGATCATCCGTGTGGGCAGCCCACCCTCTATAAAAAGGGATTTTCCCACGGCTCTCATAAAATCCCATTCATGATCTACAGCCCAACTTCATCCTTTGTTCACACCTCATCAGAACCAGTGCTTTCAGGTTGGACTGGGCACCCAACAATGGGGTGTCTGCCAGCTCAGAGCCCACCCGGGCTGGATTTTCAGAGCCCATTTCCAAGAGCACCTTGCCATGCCCGTGGGAGAGATGAAGCACCACCAGTGATGAACAGCAATTCTGTGGGACTAAGCCCCCTGCACTGCTGCAGAGCTGGAGCAAACTGGACCCTCATCCAAAATGATCTTTTGCCGCTGCTTCGTCACATCTTGAAGGTCACTGGTGAGGCCGGGCAAGGAGAAACCCACGTCTGCCACCTCACTGGGCCTCCTGGGCATGTTCACACCTCCAACCTTGCGACCCCTCAGGAAATCATCCCACTAGAGGGCACTGGGAGTCGATTTTCCATTCCCTTCTCTTAGTTTCTGCTCTTTATTTGAGTTTCTCCTTGCTTAGCGTTCTCCCCACCTCTCCCTCCTCTTTGCTGGCCAGCTCAGACTGTTTAAATTGGAAATTATTTGTATTACTGTCTGTAAATAATAGATGAGGGAGTGAAGTGGAGTTGGTGTCCCTTCCATAAACTCCTCCTCACTTTAATTAGTGCGAAACAGCCTGGTGAGAATGCGAGCTGCCTTGATGCTGGTAATTAAAATTGAAACCACTGAAAAGCTGCTCTATTTTTTATCGGAGCTGCTGTTCGGAGCCGGGAGCCTGCGGACGGCTCTGCAGTAAAGAGTGATAATGAAGGTGTGAATTCCCGGAGGGAGGAGGGGCAGCTGTAGCGATGGCTGAACTTACACCAGATGAAAATGCAGGAGCAATTAGAGGTGGCTGTGTACAAGCTGGGCATCGGAGATTAGCTGGCACCTTGGGAACATGGCAGGGAGGGACAGGGAAGGGGGAGATATATTTTTTTTTCCATTTTGAAAAAATTTAATAACAAAAAAAAGGGTGGTAACTTTAAAAATAAAGACAAACATGTGCAATGTCCCCACCTGAGCAAGGGATGGGAGGGATGGCAGAAGATGGGGCTGCACTACAGAGCATGTGGGGTTGGAGATGGGGGTATCTTGCATTGGGAAACAGCAGCATTAGTCACGTTGGCTTTTTCAGGAGCTCCCCAGCTGCCCTTGCAGGAAAGGCATGGCCTTGCTGCCTTTCCCAGGTGTGCTGCTCCTGAACGCCCATCTGAATCTCTCTGCATGTCTTCTGTGTGCCCGTGAACTGAACCAAAGCCAAGTGGTGACCACTGAAGACTTCTCATCTTCTGTTAGGCTTTGGAAAACCTCTGAAAAATAGCAGCTGTTAACTTGGGTATCCAAGAGTGGTGGAAGATGGAAGAGCACAGAGAGCTTTGTTATTACGAGCCAAAGAGGAGTTTGGGAAGAGTTGCTCTGAGTAATCAGATGTTATTATTAATTGCTTCCTGCTCTGACATGTTCATCTTAGTGTGTGCCCCACCAAACAGCTGACAGCCTCCACTGGGCAGCAGAAAACATGTCAGATAATATAAGGTTCACATGTCAGATAATTTCATGTATATACATTCTTTGCCTATGGTGAGAGCTGTAAACCTGCAGAATCTTCTTCTGGCTGCAGCCACGCTGCAAGTAAAACACTCTCTGAACAAAACCACATGAGATAGAGGTGCTCTGGGGGTAGAGAAGCTCCTCCATCCTCCAAGAGCTGATGGGAGCCTCCACCCAAAGGACACCTCATTCCACCCTGGCTCGTTAGCTGCCTAGACACTGGGGAGCACCCAAAGGAGTCAAATTGTCTTAATTTAGACTGAAGAGAAATTTTGTGGAAAGGAAGTTAAAGAGGCTGTAAATTGCCTGCCCCAATCAGTTGTGGTTTCAGAGGGTTGGCTCTTGGGTGCTTCTTGGATCAGGAGCTGCTTACAGAGGCTGCAGCTCCATGGCTGTAATGCCATTCCCAACGTGAATTTAGGCTCCAAAGTAGGAAAAGCTCAGACTTTCTGTAGGAAGTTTCAATATTGGAGTGAAAAGCCAAAATTTAAAAATTGACTATGAAAGGAGCAAACTTTAATACTTCCTGTAATACCACGATCTTGGAAGAGATCTGTGAAATAAATAATGGCCTGTGCATTAGTGTCCTTATGCACCAAGAAAGAGGAAAACAATTGCTTAATTTGAAACATACACTTGGACTTCACCTGCATGAAGGATTCTGCTAAATTTTCATTGAAATGTTCAGCACACTTGGTTCTCTAACAAACCCCATGGCTTTGCAGAATAAGCATGTTCTGGTGAAAAGCTGCTCAGCTTTTTTTCTTTGTCGTTGAGTCGCAGTAACAAAATATTTTTACACTTGAAATTTATCACTTGATCTCCTGAAGGAAGAATCTGAGAGAGCATCGAGGGCAAAGGAAGGAGAGCTGAGATGCCCATGGCTGGTGATTTGTTTGTTTTCAGTTAATGTGATATTCTCAGGAATATGCTGATCCAGGTATAATGGACTGTCCACAAGGCTGATTAGTGCCTTAGCATATTAGTGAGATCTCCATGAATCATATTTATCTCCCACATCTTCTCTGCCTATGAGTTTCTAAGGTTTCTCTCTGATTTCATCTGTGAGGTGCAAGCATCCCTCAGAGAGACTTTGCTAAACTCTCCAGAGCTTGGAAACTGGCAGTTTATAAACCCTGGAGGTGGGCAAGTTTAGAATCATTTGAGGCTTAGAGACTCTGAACAATTGTGTTTTCACTTGTTTCTGTTTTGTTGTAATGAGGCTGTATTATTTTATTATAAACCAGGCAGGCCTTGCAGTTGAATTAAACCTTTGTTCACTATTGTATACTGTGCTTAACATTGTTTTCTCAGTTAATAGGTTGTATTCTCTCACCTGTCAGGCATGATACAAAAATGTGATTGAGCAGATTTCAAAACGGAGAGGGCGTTTTCTCAAGCCTATGGGACATGTTTGTTTGTTTATCAACTGGTTTCACATGCTGGTCAGTGGCTTTTGTTATTTAAACCAAAGAGAAGGTAGAACAGATTTGTATCTGAGCCACCCTGTGTACAAACACTTGGGACTCTGTGTCTTTTTTGCTTTGCCAAATAACTTTTTCAAGACAACTGAGCTGTCAATTTGTTAGAAGGAAAAAACTATCTTCAGAAATGCTTATTTCCTTTACTGAATGCTAGGAAATTTCCAGGGAAAAAAACTTATTAGGATAGAACGAAGAAGATAAATTGAAATTCTTTGATTGAAAGTAATGTTATTAAAAAGTTTTAATTATTGAGAAGAAAATGTAGGAAAGGCACTCAGAGCTAACATAAAAATGATTGGAAACTGGTAATTAAAATAAAATGCTTGAAAATTAAACATCACAAAAATATGAAACTGCAAACACGGCTCTGATTCATCGCAGCACTTAAAATTTGGGATTGCTATTAAGTTGTAGATGGTTGGTTTGAATTCTGTGTGTCTATGTTAATGCTGAAAGTTGGGCAAATGCTGCAGGGCTTTCCTGGTTGAGGCCACCAGATTCCAGATCCTGTCCTTGTTCTTCCCTTTCCCAGCTCTCGCCATTCTCCATTTAGATTTCTACTCTAAAGCAAAACTTGTTGCTCTTTCTGAGAGTATCTGGATGCCACCTTCCCTAGGTGTTTTTAAAGCTCATCAGTTTCACCCTTCCAAACACTTAAAGCTTTATTTTGCAATCCCAATACCATTACTTAAGCAGAGAGCTGTGTCTCTCTGCAGAGCATCCATTTCTGCTCAGCAAAGGTTGCTTTCCTCGAGTGGCAGCCTCTAGATTTCTACACAAACATCTCCAGAACATCCCTGGGATCTTGCAGAACTGGGTCTGTGTTTCCTCAGGAACACTTCATGAGGGAGCTGGCATTAGATGGTTGTTCCCCTGGTCACTGGGCTGGTTTGGGAGTCTGCCTCACCAAAACACTGTAAGGAGCACTCATATAAGCAAGGGGTAGGAAGTACCAACATGCTTCTGCTGGCATTTTTTGCACCAGAAAAGCCACCACTCCTCTGGCAATCACAGCCAGACAAGACCCATCCAGTCATCCTCTCTATTAACCAGACTGGCTTTTTCTACATGGTCAGAGCAGTGAATTGTTGCCATCCCCCGATGGACAGACAGCCTCACCCCCCTCCTCCAGGACATCTAGGAGCAACATCCTAGCCCTACACGGGACTTGACTCATGCCACCTTCTTTGCCCACAGTGCTCCTTCCCAGGAGAGACCGAGAGAGAGCAATCTTAGACTTGGAAGAAGGTAATTTGAATTGGATGTGCAGTTGTTACTAATTTAATGTTTATCCAATAACAAGGACTTTGCAAAACCCCTTACCTTTTCATGAGCCTCAGGTAACACTGTCAATTCATAATTGCTATGATTCCTTTATCCTGTGGTTTAATAAATAATTTACCTAAATTATTAAAATGAAAATTTCAACATTATTAAAAATTAACCAGGTTAAATGAGCAAACAGTAAATAGTGCTGGGATTGTCCTGCGTGACAAGAGTCTGCAGCTTTTATTGTCTTTTTCCCAGGCACAGAGGGGACATTCCTCCCTCCCCTTCTCCTTCCTCCCTCCCTCCACTTCCACTGCTCTACTCTTGTCTTTCACAAACTCCTCTCCTTGATATTAGTTTTCTTCACAACCTGTTCCTTCGTCTCCATGTCCTATTCTCCACTGCTGGTTTACTCTTCCTTCCCATGAACCCTCTCCCTGCCTGCTGTAGCACCAGGCATCCATCTCCTCTCTGCACACTCTATTCTGCACACATATGTAGCACAAGATGCCTGGTGGGCCTTTTTGTGCTTTTTTTCTTTGATCTGTGGCTGGCAGTGCCATCTGATGCCAGGAAGACATAGATCCAGGAGAACATATGATCTCCAAAGAGCAGAGAGTTTGTCAGGTCTTCAGGATACGGACTACTCCCATTCATGAAAAATTTATTAAATTCTGACTGCTCTTAAAGGATTGCAGCTCTGTCATTTTTAATTGAAACATTCAGTTTGCCCAAAATGAAGTGCTCCATCTTCCAGGCCGTATCTCTTGCCAGATTTTTTTTCTTCTCTGTAATTCCTGCTGAACTGCTCCTTCTGCTGTTTTCTGGCAGAATTCCTCACTGACTTAAAAGGGTTTCCCCCCTCCAGGCTTCATCCCATCCATTTTCCCTTTCAGCACATGGGAGTCCTGGAAATGGCCTTTCCTCCCGCCTGGCATTTTTTCACACAGAAAACTTGCAGCAGCACAGACCTCAGGGCACACAGCTGATCTTCTCCTGCAGACCTGGGAGAATGAGGCACCCAGCTCCTGCTGAGTTTCAGTAAGAGCTTGGTGCCTGCAGGCCCGTCCATCCCTTCTCCAGGGTGTCCATAACCCCACTGCACATCCCCTGCAGTCACCTGGGCTCTGAAAGGCAGGTGCAGATTTCTCAATGCGCTCTAATCATGCTCTTCTCTTTCTTCTGACGCTAAGAGACAACGGGGGGAGTCAGGCAATGTTTGCCACTGAAATTTCTCTTTGTAGACAGGCCCCTCCCTACCCCTTCCTGAGCAGCCCTTGTGTAGTTCCCAGCCTTGTTACAGTCCTGTTTAGGATGGAAAATGAAGGAAAAAATCCCACCTGCATGCAGAAGCAGTGATGGTGTGAGCCACAAGGATAACTCAGCTGGAATGTGTCCAGGAGACCTGGAGTGCCTGCTCCTACAACACGCTCCTGAGAGGTAAAGCCCCAAGGGTATGGTCAAAGTGGAGGCAACTGGATGCACTCTGAAAGTGGTGAGACCCAGAGCCCATAAAACAGGGGAGCTGTGTCCGTGGGGAACGTGGCAGATATTGACTGCACTGTCTCGTGGCATGGCCCTTTCCTTCCACAGTCAGGGCTGATATCTGAATTACTTTGGATTTTAACCACAATTAAAGAGCTAATCAAGGTCAACAGCTCCTTTCAAATACAGTTTAGTACAAAATCCTAATGCAGGAATTACACAAATTGATATTGTCAATATAATGGATTCAAACCAATTGTGCTAAACAAGGTTGTATCAAGTCTGCACTCTGTATTAGGTGAGGGCTAATTCTGTCTAGCAGCAGTGGAGACGAACAGAAAAACAGATACATCAAGCCTTCACAGTCTGGATTTATTACTGAGGTGGTTTTTACTCCCCTCAAAGAATTCATTAGTCTAAGAAAACAGTGCAGTTCCGAGGATTCAGTTCCATTCAGAAGGCAGAACGCACAAAATTGAATGCATGCGACCTCTCGGTCTAATCCATAGGAGGTAGAAGGAAGGGACAGTCAAGAGAAATGATGAGCCTGGAGAATAAATCTGAACAGCAGCCCTTGGTGAAAAAGGAGGTGACAAAAGACTCTGCTCAGGTACCCAAATGGATTGCACTACTCGAGACATCTTAAAGTATCCAAGACACCAGGCATGGCTGGAAGATGTGACGAGACCTGTACAAAACCCATATTCTCCCAGCAGGGCAAATGCTCTAGAGCAGCTCAAATGAACCCTAAGAGATCTAAACCTCTCACATCATCACATCATCACATCCCAGCCTTGTTTTGCTTTTCCTCTGAGACTCTTAAAGGTTTCACCAATGAGTTTCTTCCCAGCTTTGTAGACATGACGTAACTCTTTCCCTTCATCTCAGCATCCACCTTTTGATTCCTCTCCTCAGAGCAAGTGTGTGGAGTGACCCCAGCCCTTGCTCCCACCCTCCAAACTGCTTTGGAATGGTGGGAGACAGCCAACTCTTCCGGGGTCTGTGAGAAAGAGGCTAAATGGGAACACGAAGGTGGTAATGGAGTGGAAGCAGAACAAGGAAAGACTCACTGATGGATTATTAGGCACTGTCAAAGTTTCAGCAGAGTGGAAAACTTGGAGGCAGGAGTAGTAACCCATGAAAAATCACCTCTTCCTTTTCCTGTTCATGGCAGGGCAGCGTGTCCAGATCAAAGCCACCCGTCCCTGCTCGGCCACAGTCGCACGATTTACGAGGCACTGGGGCACCAGCCCATTAACAGCCCTGGTAATTCATTGCAAGGGCAACAGGAGGTGTAAATCCCCTCCCCTCAGAACTTATACATTTACCCAACTGTCCCCACAGTCACTGGACCTGGACATCAGAGGGGCTGATGTTATGAATGAGAAGGGCCACAAGAGGAGCAACAGGGAAAGAGAGGGGACTCAGGAGAGTCTGGGGTGGTTGGAGAGGGTGGGAGAGGCACGACCCGAGAGGCAGAGCCATTTTCTTATGCACCCATTAAGTAGCAGAAAATCTCATGGGTTTTAATTGCATCCTGACCTTCCGGAGCTCCTCCTGGCTGTTCCCTTGGGATCGGCGTTGGAGAAGGAGCATGCTTCATGCACACGGGCAGCTGGGAGGCCTCTGCACTTTTTCAAGGTTTGTGAGCCATTGTGCTCCACACACAGGGCAGTCCCCACTGCCAGCAGCTGGTTCAGAGGCTCAACAACACCAAAGTCAGTGATGGCAGCAGGTGATACCAGCTACAGTGAGATAGATACAAGGTCCCAACACGATTTGGAACCTGAAGACCTAGAAATTCCTAGGTGGAGAACATTCACCTAGCATACCATCCCTTTACTGGCAGCACTCAGACATACTGTCTTCTTGTACATCTTCTCTTACTCTTCTGCAACATGCCTACATCCAAAAATAGCTTTGCAGAAAGCAAATTCTTTGTTGCTTTCCAAAGACAACAAATACCAGATTTTCTCTCTGTTTTCTTGTGCCTGGCTACTCCATCCATTTGCTCTCACTCTTTCTCTCTGTCTTTACCTTCCCCATAGTCTGCCAGGTCCCATTTCTTATTTCCAATCACCATTTCTCATGTCATACTCCATTTTCCTTGCACTACTATCTTTCTGCTCCTCCACGCTTGGCTCCAGCTGTTTCTGGCTTTCAAAAAGTCTCCTTCTGTTTGGTCTTCCCTGACTTTTTTCATTCTTCTGCTGTTGCCTGTACATGCTCAACTCTTTAACACTAGCTAATATTTGATATCAGAAAACTTGTCTCAGCTATATGACCAGGTTTAAAACATCTATATATTCACAAGAAAGCCTTGAATGTGAGTTCCTCTTCAACAATCTGTATGCTAGAACTAAATCCTCATCAGAGGTGCTTGCCTTTAAGGGCAGCAGTGGAGATAAATAGGCTCTGAAGCAGAAATGGAAGGCTCACCAGTCATATTCAGCAAGTGAGATAAGATGGCCAGATCAGTGGAGTGTTTTCTTGCAAAAATCTTTCAAATTTCTCTTAAAAAGGGGCCTTTTAAAAATTAATTCCACTGCAGTTTCTTTTGTGTCATTTTTAAGTTACTACTTATCATTTCTTTTTGAAGCAAAACTACTAACAGATTTCCATCAATTTCCCTCAGAAACTCATTTTCTATTTCATACTACGAAGTTCACAAGAAATATGGCTAATTTCCCAACCAGTGGTTGCTGTGCACTTGACCCCATGGTCACAGGGCCAGGCAGATGTGCCTGCAAGACAGGAGAGCACTGGTTTACTGGTTTGGCTCAGCATGGGACAGGGAAGTGACCAGCTAAAAGGGGATGGAAATGGTCAGAGTGTTTCCTGTTTCTCCTCACAGAGCAAAAGCTGGCCCTTAAAGCATGACCAAGAATGAGAATCAGGCAATGATCTTTGGTTAAAAGATAACCAGAAGGGGGGTAAATGGAGAGAAAGTGCAAATGAGAAGATACTGGTCTAGCTGGGAGAAAAAGGCTTTGTTAGGGTAACAGTTTGGAAGGAAAATCTGTGAGATTTGGGTTTAGACATGCCTGACTATTGAAAATGTGATTTAGGCACTTCAGTGCTTTTTAGGTGGAAGAAATTCAACTCTGGTTAAGTGGAAGGAACAATTCCATGAACAACTTGTAATAAAGTTAGGACACTTTTTCGGTCTTGACTTTCTGGAAGCAGATCTCAGCCTCACACACAGCTTCTTCAGGGTCTACAGCGCTGGGAAGACACAAGAAGGAGACAAAGCAAGGTTTTGATGGCTCTTCTGTGTTACTTTCTCAGAAAGGAGCCTCATAAATGTTCATAGATGTCGTCATGGGATTTACAGCCTGTTTAGATCTCTGGGTTGTGGTACATTCCCACCTCTAAAGGCAGATGGATCATCTTCACCAATGAGAAGAGGAGGGATGAGATGAAGCCCTTCAGCAGAGGGAGGAATGAAGCAGGGCCTTGAGAGGACAAACCTTTGATACTGCACAGAAGGGAAGCCCAGCATGGGAAAGGGCAGAGTCTCCACCAGGTCTCACAACACATGTGAAACCCATCAGGGTCACCATTCCCATGGCATTCTGTTGTCTGAGCCATAACGTGACACCCTACAGGGAGGGAAAGGCATCCTGTGGGAAGGGGGAAGAGCTATCTATGCTTTTAAGAGGTTGGCTGGGAATTAAGGGAATACTTTATGGTGGTTACACTCTGAATTTATAGTTTCCTCCTCTTGCTTTTTAATGTTCTCCTGCCAAATTACCTATGATTTGTCCCATAACTTCCAGCTGCCCTGCTGTCTGACATGTCCCAGCACCACCTGGGACACATGAAAGAATACAAAACAATCTGTCAAAGAAGAGAAGGGCTACTCTGCAGAATGTGGATTCTTTTCTGGACCTAAACCCTAATTGTCAGATTCCTGGATCAAGATTTAATAGATTTGCTCTCATGTGATAGAGCAATGGTGACATTAAGACACAGATCAGAACTTTCTTATTCCAAAAATGTGACTTGAGCACCCTGTTTTCAACAAGGCTTTTGGCTGTGAAGTTCAGAAAACATCTGCCTATTAACTAACCTTTCTGTCTTACTGCTTAGAGGTCTGAGCTACTCTGCACACATCTATTCTCAAGAGATAGAAGAAGGTTCATCATCAGTGTCTCTCAGAGCTTCAGAGCACAGTAGGACACATACTCAGAAAAGCCCTTCTGGTACTTCCCATTGCTTTCCTGGAGAAGCTAAATTCAGGTCACACATAGCTGTTAATAAAAAAAAATAACTCTGTTCTGAGAACCTGCTGGCCATTCATTACTTGAAGGTGATCTGCTGCCCCAGAGTTAAGGGTTTGGGAATCCCTGTAAAATATTTTTGGAAACCTGGCCACATTGGATGTCTGGTCTTCAAAGCAGACCCTCAAAATAAGGCTGTGTAGTCCCAAAGGAGAAAGTCTACTGGTAGTAGAGAAGTGAAAATAAAGTCTTCTCCACAGGTGGCCCTGTTAACATGACCCTTGTTTCAGAGAGTTACTCCGGGCTTACAGCTGCTTGTCTGTGTGTCCTGGAGTCTGCCTATGCCTTTATCTTCATTAAGGTCTTTTCTTGTCTCACAGGCTGTGTCCCCCAGTGTCCCTCTGCAGCTGACCCATTTCTCCTTCAACCCCTATCTCTTCCTAGTGGGGAGCACAGGAGCTGAGGCTGCCATGTGTGGGCTTCTGGCAGAGCAGTTCCCTGCCACGTGTGCCCCCACCAGGAGCAGAAATGCCAGCCCAGCAGTGGGAATGAGCTGCCTTTTCTCATAACTGCCCTGTCCAAAGCCATGTTCCAGCAGTTCCCCTCAGTGGCTCTAAAATAATTAGGAGGTTTGAAGTTTCACACGCCCCAGCAGAGAGAGACAGGACAACTCATCTGTTATTGCAGCCCCAGTGAACAACGCTTTGTAATGCTGTGGGGAATCCTGAACTTGGCAACCCCTCCATGACCTCTGCCTGAGAGCAGGGTCATCCCCAATATCCGGGGTGGGTGCTGGTTGAGCTCATGTCCCAGCCCCTTTCAGAGCAGAGCAGGGAACCCAAGCGTCCCGACACGGGGCATCACCTGCCAACTCAAGCATTAAACATTAATCCCGGTAGAACTCTCACTCCTCTGTCTCTGAGGTGAAAGCAGATTAGGAATTTGATCTCCCAAGATTACTGCGTGAAAGTTGCCCTTGAATAGGCTCCCTGTAGCCTGCCCATCTCTGTGGGGTTTTGCCTTTCATTAGATGTTGCTGCCCTTTGAGCTCTATTTATTTTTTTAATTTTTTTTTTTTTAGGTTTTCTTCTATGACCTCCTGGGGGATTGCATGGGGACCTGGAGCACTTTCAAGTATTTTACAAATTTGGGGAAATCCCAGTAGTTGTGAGACCTCCCTCAAAAGCAAGGTGCCTTTGCTACGGAGCTCCACAGCCAAAGGAGAGCTCAAGGGTTTTGCTGGCACTTTGAGGAAGCCACAGCTGCATGAGAGAAAAAAATCCTCTGTGTGCAGGAGTGGCTGTTTTGCCCAGTGGGTAGGGTGAAGGAATAACCACGAGTGTGGTTTAACAGGGCTCATCTGAGGAGGGTGGGTGGTACCAAGACGTGGAGAGCAAGATTTTCTCTCAGCCCTGTAGCCATGGGGACTCTCTGCTGGTAGGTGAGGTGATGCCTCCTCAAAGGGGAGCCCATGGTGTGGGAAGAGAGAGAGTCTGTCCTTGGGGCTGCTCATCCCTGCCTGGTGCCTGCCAGGGCGGGGCAAAGGCAGCCACAGCATCTGAGGTTTGGGAAAGGCAACGAGCTCAGCCTGTGTTGAAATGAAAAAGGGGGAAAAGAGAAAAGGGAAATTCTTTCCAAGGTCTGTTTTCCTTGGGATGAGCAGATTGATGATTTAGCAAGACTGCCTGGTTATTTTTCCATGTCGCTGCCTTTGGCCCCTTGTTTGGAGCAGCTGAGCCAGAGAGACAGGAAGGCAAAGTCTGGGGAGCAGAGCCAGGGCTGGGGCTGGCACTTGCAGGGCAGGATTGTATCTGCAAAACACACCAGCAAAAGCAGAAGATCACAGGAGCCTCCTCCAGCAGATTTTTTGTCCCCTGACCCTTGGAGTGAGCATCCACCAGTCTCACCATCAATATGCACAGCATCCTACAGCACCTTCTGCTCTATCCCAAAGTGCAGAAGGAACAAGCAGCTCAGGGGAACGGTGTCCCAGCCAGAGCCCTTCTCTCATCCAAATTCCTGTCTTTGCAAGCTCTCTGCAATCCCTGTCACCATGCCCTTCACCCCACAGAGGTGCTGCAGAAGGAAGGAAATTCCTTCCCTACCTGCCCACCATTTCAAGCTCAGCACTATCACATCACATCATGTCAAAGCAGGTAGGCATAAACCCTCAGCTGCCTCCAGCACCTTGGTTTGGTCCTGCCACACTGGAAGGAATCAGCCCCTACCTGAAAAGCTCTAACAAAGGCAGGTCAGGTCCTCTGTGGGTGCCCAGCTCCCCCTGTAGCAATGGGTTCTTGGATGTGTGGAGAAGCCCCTTGGTGCCCTTCCCACTGGGCCTGGCAGGGAGGTGGCACTGCCAGGCGTGATGCTGTTTAATTCGCAATGCTCTCTCCTCCACCGACAGCACCTCTCACAGGGATTGCAGAGTAGCCAGCATGCCGTGGTTGGATTGAGCCGGCAGATTTAATTAAGTTGCGATTTAATTACCTATCAGCATCCCTATTTAATAAAGCTCAGGAGGATTTTAATTTTGAAAAAATAATAATAATAAATGATACGGCCTGTCACCGAACGGCAGTAAGGGCACCCGGTCCAGGCAGGAGGGCTCTGCAGGCAGTCCCTGTCCCTGTCCTTGCCTTGGGGGATGAGGTAGGACATGGCCAGGCTTGGACAGAGCTTGGGAGAGCTGGCACAGATTGCAGGGAGGGAAGCATGACCCTTGGCAGCCTGTGTGATGCCACACGCCCAGGGCTCACCTCCAGGCACTCCTGCCTCTGCTCGCTCATTTTGCCTCTTCATACAGAGACTGAAGGGGACTCAGGAGTCCCTCCCTGCCCACTGCCAACAGCCCCATATTGTCCTGATCATGGTTTGTAATTTTCGCTGTCTGCTGAAGCCCCTCTGAGGGGAGGTTGGCTCTTGTGGTGGTTGGCATTTCTCTGGTGTCCTTGCTAGACAGCAAATCCAGGGTGTGGATGCTGCTGGGTTTTCTGGTGAGGTTTTGAATATGCTGAGAGAGACCCAGTGGGTTACTTTAACCTGAGGTTTAGTTTTGGTTCACCAGATCAAAGTCGAAGCTGTGTGTGATGATCAGGGTCATGAGGATTTGGGGAGGTTTGGAGAAGACACTTTGGCTCCTCTCTGAGCAGTAAGTGAAGATGTCAGGCTGTGGCCATGCCCAGCACCTGGGAGAATTCCCACCAAAGATATTCACCCACTTTAGCACTTCAGCCATTATCTCCTTCCAAGCCCCTCCCAGCCTCACTAACCTGTACACAACATTAATGCAACTGTTTTGCTGAGGATGTTTCCTATGGGTTTAATTGTGCTTGAGGTTTTATTTCTTTTGGGCCAGACCCAGACCTCATGGCAAGCAGACGTGGTCGTTATCCCGGGGTGGGACTCACCAGCTTTATGTGAGCTCAGACGTCGGACGGGGACCTTCTGGTCTTCGCTGCTGGTGGGGACGGGTTTCTTGTTCTGCCATCTGTGTTCATCCTGTTTTCTGTCTTAGAGCTTTTCTTTAATGGAGACTCACCCGAGGCCTCTGTGTCGTGCAGTGCCCGACTGCATCTCCCCACTGATGAGGATGTGTCAACACCAAGTTTAGCACTTCTTAAACTATGATAACTGTAAACACAGTATAAAGGAAGCAGTGCTTTAAGCAAGAAAAATGAAGGAAAGCCCAAACCTTTCCCTAGTCACCAGCATCACACCGGATGAGATCTAGCCTGAGTTCTAAAATACCTCCAAGGGGATAATATATCCATATGTGCTTCCCACCTGCACCTGGGACAGCACATATGGCTTCCTTAGCTCTTGCTCTGGCCTCTAAAAGACACCTAGATTTGTGACACTCACTTTTAGACACCCCTCAGTTAGGCACAGTGAGTTCCCTCCCTCTGCTCCCCCCAAAAAGCCATTTTCCAACAGGGAAAACAGCCGAGATGGAGAGAAACAGACCTCGATATTTCTATTGTTTCATGGTAACAGTGCCTGTCCTGAGACCCCAGGCCTGACAGATTGACATAACAGGTTAATAAGTGCTTTCCACTTCTCCTAAAGGCTAATTAAATATTAATCCACTTGGTGAGGTCAGCAAAAATAACAAACAATTGGCAGAGTGAAATTCGTTTAATTAATTCTCCTGTGGAGGTTTTTTAAGCATCTTCATCCCCTGACAGACGACTGCCTCGGCTGCAGTAACCTACAGTGAAATCAGAACTTATTGGTTCTGGGCCTGCTTTTCTCAGATATTTAATTTTGTTGCTTTTGGTTTGCTTGTTTTTTAGTTTCTGAATGCTTGTTGGGTATTGCCCAAGGCTCCAAGCAGAGATGAGAGAAGAGAAAGAAGGGAATGCAGAAGTGGGGTGTGAAGATGAGGAAGAAGATGTAGGACAAAGTCTTCTTAGAAGGCTCCAACCTTCAGCTGCCAAAGACGTGAGGTGCAGAATCACTGCAGAAATCACACAGAAGGTGTCTCTCAGCCTTGGTGGGGTGGGTGTGGGGTACAAGGGGTGAAAGTCTTCTCAGCCAGACTTTAGGCAAGCCTTTAGGTGCTTTTCTCACCGCTGTAATCTTGGGAATGGGAGAGAAAGGGGAGATGCAGAAGACAGCGCAACTGGGGATCAACAAACAACTCCAAGAAGGAAACTGGAGCCTCCTTGCCTCTTAGAAACAAATAGTAGAAACTTCCAGAGGAAAGGGATTAAGAAAAAAAAGTCTTCATATGCAGAAGCTGCACTGAACTCTGTCCCCAGGTATTTCTCCAAGCATCTGCATGTCTGGAGTAGGGTGTCCCCATGGACACTCCATGGCTGATTTCCCGTGAGCTGCAACCCACGCTCACCTTACAGCATAACAGGGGAAAACATCCCTGGGCATGGAGCCTTCCAGGCATCAGCCCAGACTTGGAGAGAACTGAGAGAAGTGGAGAAACTTTCTCTCGGTTACTGCTTTAGTTCCATGTTAATTTTTTATTTATCTGAAAGTGTCACTGGAAGGGTTTTCAAAGTGAGTCTAAAGTAATTAGGCACTCCTGCTGATGGATTGCACTGGAGAGACATGTGGATTATTTATTACAAAGTCACTTGCTGGAAAGGTTAGAGGCTGAGAAGTAATTATTTTTTCCTTTTCTTCCTTTTTTTTTTTTTTTTTAGTGGTGGAATCAGCAGGGGAGACCAGCTGAAGTTCCTCTGTGAAATATTCCATCCTGCCCAAGTGCCCCTTTTGCCCCTTCTCCCATGGTAGCCAATGGGACAGGTCCCTCAGGAGGATGTTGAACTGGACCTCATGAAGCCTTCAGTGCTGGGAGCATGTTTTGGGTTGAAATCCCTGCCCAGCAGCCACACTTTACACCTGGGAATCTTAGGGGTCCCCTCTCTCTGATCTCAGCACATCACACCTTCAGGCAGGCTCAGTTTTGAGGCTGCCCAGCTCACCTAAGGAAGCCCAGGAAGCCTGGGGGGGCGGCTGGCTCACATGGCAAGCCTGGCACGCGACTGGTGAGTGTTCTGAGCAATACCAGGAGGATTCAACGCTTCCAGCAACCTCAGCTGCCTCCTCCTCTCCTGCCTTGTAATCTATGTCTAGGATGGGAATTGAATCCAAAGAAATGCAATCCTCGACCTTGAAAAACAAAGCCAGGCTTGGCTGCAGTCTACCGATGAATATGCAACAGCCCTAATCAGGAATCCTTTGTCAGAAAGGGGATAATTGTGGCTAACAACATGTTAGTGTAGTGCTGGATCTTCAGGCTTCTAATAGCTTATAAAATCAGGATCGGTTTTTGGAGGGAAAAGCTGAGTGAACAAAGACATGCTCAAGCAATGAGTCACTGGAGGGTTCAGTTCCTTCTGGACAGTGCTAAAGTCGCATAAACCGAACCAAGTCCCGTGACGTTCAGAGCAAGAGCCTGGGGTGGAGTCAGGAATTAGAGGATGGTCTCGGGGGAGTGGTGTTGACACAGGGAAGTTGGGAGGATGGAGCATTAACAGCTCTGCTCTGTGTTGTTTAAACAGTGCCCATGCCATAGCGTCTGGGCAGGTATTATCTCAGCTTTACAGGGGATGGCTACTTGAGGTCCTTGCGAAAATAAAAAAGAAACACTTAAAAATGCTGAATAAACCTTGTCCCTTTGCAGGGGTCAGTTTAGTTTTAGGTGAAAAATGATATGAACGGCTCAAGGCGAGTGAGGAGCAGGTATCTGCGCTGGAGCTGGTGCTGAGGACCCCCAGCCCTGTGCTCCCACTGCCCGGCTGCATTCCCAGCTGTCTCTGGCTATGCATCAGCACATCCCAGGGAAGACCCTGCCAGTGGTGTCACCACCTTGTGTTAGTCCTTCCAGACTTCCCCGAGGTGCCTGGCTAGGGACACAGCCTGCATTCCCGGGCCTGTTGTGTGCGGCTGGCCTCCAGGCCACCCAGGCAGAGCTCTCCTCTGACAGCAGCAACCCCTGGCTCGTGGTATTTATAGATCCTGTCCATGTCCTCGGCGAGGAAGGCATCCGTAATCTCTTACAGATGTTGGTGAGAACAAAGCCAGCCAGTGACTCAAAAGGACCGCCCAGCAGAGTAATGGATGCAGACCTATTTCTTAGTCACTTCTGACATTCCTCCCCCTGCATGCTCTTCCTCTTCCCCAGGAGACTCATTGGGGCATGGTGCTCCCCAGTGCCCAAAAACCTTCCCTTGGGCAGGCACTCATCCCCATTCCCAGCAGAGGGAGGCTCTAGGAACTGTCGTACATCATCCCCAAAAGGGATGGGATGTTCTCCTGAAAATCCCAAAAGATACATGAACAAAGGAGAAAGGGCACAGGAGGAAGATGCCCCTGATGCAGATGAAGCACAGGGCTCCTGCCTGGTGGGCTGGTTGCTCCAACAGGTACAGCCACACCAAAGTGCTCCTTGCCAGCTCTCCTGGGGTTTGGGGTCAGGTAACATTCATGCCACCCTCTGTACATGCACATCTCCTGGATTTACTGCACAGCAGGGTGTTTTGCCTTCCCCTAAATCCTTACATTACCATCTCAAGTTTTCTCCTCCAGCTGTCAATATCTCTTGCACAGAAACAAAAAGCTTCTCTGATCTCTTCAGCATCCTTTCCCTTTTAACTTACCATCTCAAATTTCCTCTTCACCCCTGGGTCAAAGCTCACACCCAAATTCTCCCTTCTTTACCTTTTTATTTCCCCTTTCACTTTCTGGATCTTTTCTGTGCCTTCCTCCAATTTCCCTCTTGCCCTGCCCCAAATCCCGCCCTGCCTTCTGTGCAGGGAGGTTGGTACTTGGCAGTGTTGGCACAGGGCCACTCGGCTGCCCTGGGGTCTGGTGGAGCGTGTCCTGTCCTCGTTTTCAGGTCAGTGTCCTGTCTGCCAGGAACCCAACTGTTGGCCTGGCAAAAGCCAAGGTGAGAGATCTGATTAGGAATTTACATGCCTGGATGTTGTCATCTTCCCCTCTGCCACTGCCCAGGACTTCAGTCCCTTCTTTGAGTTGCCCTGCACAGGGTTTTTGGGGAGTGTCAGGAGTTGGTAGGGAGCAATAAACTCATGGGCTCAGACCCTAAACAGGTGACCTCAAGCACTGGAAAGGGGGATGAGCCAGCTCAGTGGGAAATGAAGCACGTGGAGCTGCTGGACACAGGCTTCTGGCAAGACCAAGGGAAGGAAGGGGGTGTTGGCTGGAGAGGTTGGGCTGGGAAAGCAGAGCCAGCTCCCATCCCCTCTGCACTTAATTGCACAAGGATCTGCAGCCAAGTAACCTTTTAACGAGGGAGAGATTCGTAACACATGCATTTGCCTTGAATCATTGCTAGAAATAACTTCGAGGTCATATATCCCTGCCGACCACCTGCTGAGCTGGGCACAGTGTTCAGAGCTCACTGTTCCATGGGTTTCGGAGCCATTTGGGAGCGCTCTGAGCAGTTCCCTCACTGGCAGCCCTGTCCAGCCACACCAGGCTACAACTGCATCTTGCTTGCTTTTAATCACAACTACTGTGGACTCTATGCTGCCCAATCAACCCACTACAAGGACCAGGCAGGTAGAGGGAGGCTGGTTCCTCCTCATTATTTGCTTGAGTCTCAAATCCTTTGCCTCCAGAGCCAGACGCGTTGATGCCTTTCTCCTTACTGCAGCGCAGCCTCTTGGATGGTCATGCAGGAATTTGCATCTGGAATTTCCTATAATCTGAAGTTGCTGCTAGACCCTGACTGAAGCTCGGCTGTGGGGAAGGGGAGCCCTTTGGAGACCACCTTCAAGGCTTCAGCTCCTTACCAGTGCCAACCCCATCCACCGAGAGGGACAGATCAACGGGCGGGCAGGCAGTGGGTTGGCAGCACTTGGCAGAACGGTGACTTTGTCCTGAGCCAGAGCACGACTGGCCAGGGCCCTTTTAATGAGTTACTCTGGTCAGGGCAGCCTGCTGAGACAATATTCAGCAAAACCAGCTTCCAAACCTGCGGTGGCCAAGGGAGGGAGAGGGGCAGCTGCCCACACGCAGAGGGGACTGAAGCCAACAGCACGGGAAAGGGAGGCTGGAGCAAGAGGTCAAGCAGAGAAAAGGAGGCACCTCTCCCATTGCCAATGTCCCCTGCACAGGGGACGGATCTCCCACTTTGCCCTTTGCACTTACTGGGGTTTTCCCTTCCAGCAGCCCCAGCCCCTCTGGCAGCAGGCGTGGCTGGAGCAGCTTTCCCTGGAAGCGGGGTGTCCCCGGTGTCCCCCACGCTGGGAGGGCAGCCCCGCAGCCAGCGCAGCCCTTGGCGGGGCTTTGTCGGGAACCAAACACAGTAACTGTTTAACGATTTAACTGCACTAATGAATATTGGGCCAGATATTTTCAAGGCCTGTTCAGACTGATTACTTGGAGAGCTGAGTATGTCTACCAATTACCCAGGCAATTAGGCAACTAATTAAACACTTACCCTCAGCTTCATAAACAGAAGAGAGAGAGGGAAAAAAAGGAGGGAGGGAGAGAGCTGGCTCTGGTTTCTGTGAAATATTAGCTGTCAGAAATTGCCGCTTGCAAGGGAAGGTGCACAAAGGCAGACGGATCTGGGCGGACAGAAAGACTGACAGCACGCGCAGGGGAGTGCAGCCATCAGACCCCTTCGCTTTGGCAGTGCCAACAGCATGGAAAAGTGTGGAGCCACTGGGTCTGCCCTGCCCAGGCGGGCAGAGAGCTTCAGGACATGTCCAAGCCATCATTCCCTGCCCCTTTCCTGCTTGCCTGTGACCATGGAGGCTGCAGAGCCAGAACTCATCAACACGCTGTCATCTGGCACGGTGCTGGAAGAGAGGTGCCAGGGAGGATGCTCAAGCCCAAGCACCCAGCAGCTCCTGCTCCATGCAAAAACACATGTGGTTAAAGGAGACAGCAGCAAGCTGCAAGCCAGACCCCTGGGAGAATTGCTTTGCAGTGGAGAATAAGCAGAAATGGCCCCAGAGGGCATGTGCAATAGGGTTTATGCCAGTTTAGCACACCATGGTTTCATCCTTCTAGATATTTAGGACCAATGCCGGTCTCCAGCTCAACATCTTGCCAAGGGTCAGAGGGTCGAGGCCATGCACAGATTAAATCCCACATCTGGCATTTGCTCAGGCCTCTGTTACAAAGGAGATTTATGTTAAACCCAAAGCTTGTGTGAGAAAGTGAAGCAGCGTGGTTTCCTCCAGGTAAGGCCCAGAGGGTTTCACATTGTGCTCCCCACTTCTTGCCAGCTCAGCACTGGTCCTGCTATTCACCTAAACCTCTGGAAACATGTATTTTCCAAGAAATAATGGAAAGAATGTTGCTGGAGGGTATTCAGAAACAGTCTAGGCTTTTGGGAAAATTTTGAAAAATAGCTCTTTCCTGGAAAAAAGGTTGAAAACATTGGGGAAAGGCAGAAATACTTTTATTAATTTTTAATTATTTTGCTATAAATTTTTCCTTTTTAAAATATGCTTGCCCCTTCCCTTTTCAGAGACAGATTTTGGAGAATTTGAAGGCTGCATGGATGCTCCTGCCTGATGCAGGGTCAGCCCCATGGTAGTGATAACCTGCTTGTAGTCTTAACAAGCACCAGCCATACTCCTTTTAACAAGTTTTGGAGATATCTATCAACTTTGTCTTCATAACATCTATTTGTCCATCCAGGTGCAAACCCAAAACCAGAGCAGGATCAGAGAGATGCTCAGTGATAGAGTATTTCCACATCACAGCCACTGGATTCTCTTTCTGGCTAGATGGGATCTTGCAAGAGGTACATTTTGTGTAGTTTTGGGATATTCTAAGAGCTGAAAGGACAGGAGGAAAATCCTGAAGTCTCTCTGCACTGAGATACTCTGACAGCATAGAGCTGTCTACTCTCTTTTGGTACTGTTTATCTTGATCCTGCCTTCTGGAGACCATAACAAGGTGGATTGGATTGCTGACGGGGTAATTCCAAAAATTTCAGAAAATAAAAATCAGCCTCATGAGTGTGGGATACTACAGAAGACACCCTGACAAGCTACATATTGGTAGTGTGGGCAGATGGACTTCATCTCACTCGTGAATATTCAGATAGAGACGCACCTTTGCTGAGCGCAGTGATGGAGCTGGGAGGAATAACTGGATGTGACACGTGGCTGATAACGCACAGATGGCACTTAACAAGGTAAATGAGTGAGCTGATAGGCTTCACTGGAGCCTTCAGACGAGGCAGAGATGGAGTTTGCTTAGCCCTGGAGTTTGAGTGACCTGGAGGTTATTCACAGAAGAGCTCTCACTGTACCTGCTCAAATGACACAGCTGGGTTCAGGGCAGCTGTAGCTGCCTATTTCCTCTTTCCAAGCCCTCCAAGACTTTTTCACTCTGGCATTGTGGCCCTTCAAAAATATCTTCTCTATTAACACATTCCCCAGGAGAGCTGGATAATCACTCACGAAGACATGTTTCATTTCTGGACTCTTGTCTCTTTGTTCAAGTCCCTGCACAATCTCCTTTCCCTGAGCTCACTTCTCCACGTCACTGAACTTCCCAGCTGTACATCCCTTACCACGCTGGGAGAAACAGCCCAACTTTGTATAACACCCACTCTGAATATAACAATTACTGACTGGCTGGTCGTATTCAGATCTCATCTACTAAATCCACTTTTTTTCTTTTGGTTGGTCATTAATTTCCAAACCTTAACACTTTCCAATCTCTTTCTGACTCCTGCCCTCTCCAGCTTCCTGAGATGTGGCCTTTCAGAGCCGAGATTTCCAAGGCCTTAGGGATTGTGGTGCTGCACTCTGGCTTGCAGATGTCCGAGTGACAAGGACAAAAGGTCACTCAGCTGTAGGACACGGTGAAGCCCTGGTGGCCTGCTGTCACAGATGCGCCTACAGCAGCACCATTTGGTGATGCCAGCTTCTGCCTTGCATCTCATTGGGAAGCCACGATGTCTCCACCCTTGTGTAGGTGGAGCCATGGCAGAACTTGCTTGAGCTGGTTTTGTTTCCATAACGAAAGACAAAAATATCCTCCTGGTAACAGCAGTGTCTCTAATGTACCGTGGGGCTCCCTTGGATTCAGGCCCACTGGGAGCAAGGAAAGTTTTCTCACTGGCTCCAGGGATGCAGGATTGGACCCTTAACTATTACTCCAAACAAAACAAGCTGTCCTGGTAATTGGGGTAGGTCTGCTCTCGAGCCAGAGAGTTGAAATGTTTATTGTGTAAGACATCAGAAAAAGGAAAGGAATCTGCTGGGAGCACTTGGATCGTTCCCGTAGAACATGCCCCGAGTCTCTGTTTGAATGCTGGGTCTGTGGCATGGAGACAGGAGCTTGTTTTGATAGTTTCTCTGCATTCAGAGGCATGAACACTTTACAGTTTTCTGTTTAAATGACCCATTTCTGAGAGCGGAAAGCACCAGCCAATAAGCGCCCGGGCCCCTCCATATGTATCCGGAGTTTACAAACCGTCCCCACCGATCCGTGGTAGTTAATGGACACTCCTGCTGCTTAGGGGGGGCTGGAAAACTGTTCCAGGTGACTACCGGCCTCAGCTAGAGACAAGTCAGTCCCCAGAGGTCTGGGGAGACACATGAGAATGAACTCAGCGTTTCTCCCGAAGCGTGGTGTTGATTAATGGGGGTGCACAGCTCTGTCCTGCTGGCTGGCAGCGCGGCTGATGCCATCCATGGGGAATAGCTGCGTCTAAAGGAACTGAGCACCAGTGTTCACAACGAGCCGGTGCTGACTGTCCATGAGAGGCTTCCAGACACAAAACTGGCGAGCAGCTTGCAGGAGCTTCAAAGCCACACCTCATCTCTGCCTGCTTTTGTCACCTGCTCACCCATTGTCACCCGGTGTTTTGCCTTCAGCTTCCTGAGCACATTCCTCCTTGGGGACCAACCTTGTTTTGAGCTGGGTCTGGTTTCAGACTGAGCAGTATGCTGGCTCTCAGGAATCTGAAGCAGTGCTTCTGCCAGGAAAGCTGATCTTCCTTCTTCTCTTTGTTTTCTCAGCTCCTCCCTGAGCTTCCACAGGTGATGGCTGAGGCTACAAAAGACCATGAGTTGATCTAGTCCATCTTTCTGCATAATACCAACTGCAGGAGCAAAAAGGTGGGCAAGAAGGTAGAGAAGAGGTTGTAGAACTTAATTCTTTTAGGAGTCTAACTGTTCATATCTGTCATCCTAAAGAAATTTAAACATGGCCTGAGGACTTGAGCTCCACCTAAAACCTTGTCCCTCCTCAGTGGACAATGATAGGCACATCTGAGATGTGGCTCCAGGTCACCCTCCTTGGGGGTCTAGCTGAGCTAGGCATGACAAATGCTCAGCACAGCAGCTGAATTGGAGCTGAGGCTGCCTGGATGTGGTCCTTCAGCCTTCCTCACCCTCTCCAGGAGGAGTCAGTTTTCCCACACACCAGTGTGTGATGAAGATCTACACACCACGCTGTGCTGCTGCTGAGGGAGACTCCTGCTTTCTCTCTTCTGCTGGCAATCCCAGGGAAGACTGGAATTATCCTGAGGTATACATCCTTGGACACCAGTTTTGCATGAAACAGTAGTTTGGTGTCTAGGAAGAGCTGAAAACCCCTTCTCTTCTACTATGGTAAGAGAGCAGTTTCTTCCAGACCTCTTTCCCTGCTCATCCCAGAAGTGCTGAACATCCTTCTGTGGTCCTTCAGGCAGGCAGAGCAGGCAGACCCTCCTAACATCTTTGCCATTCCAGCACAGTGCAAGCATTGAGAGAATTGTGGGCGTCTCAGCATCTTTCTTCCCATGTGCTCTGCATCTGAGACTTCCTGGGAGCTCCTTGTGCAAAGCTGAAAACATCTGCAAAAGCAAAGGTTAAGAAAGCTGCTGGGGATTCGTGTTACCTCTCTCCCATGAGGACTCTGTGACTTCCATTCACACCACTTCCCGCATAATCAAAAAACAAACCTCGAATGCCCGAGAATGTAACTTTTCTCAGAGGAAGGAGCCACTGGTTGTAAACCCTTTGTAAAACAGCAGGTTTCCTGGTAAAATGCACTGGCTGTTTCCCAAGGGGGGTGATGCTATCTCTACAAACCCAAGCAAGATTCACAGCAGGCAGCTCATGCAAACAGATACCAAGGCAGGAGTGGTTTGGGGTGAGGAGATGTTTGAAGCAGGCTCTGCTTTTGCTTTGGAGGGTAGGTGAGAGCTGATCAGCTACATTTTCATCTCCTGCCATCCTTGGAGGCTGGCAGGACAGCAGTGACTCAGCAATGGCTAAGCCAGAAACAAACTGGAAATGAAAAGGGAAACACAATATAAATTGCAATACTAGAGATAAGAAGCTCCCAATCAGGCCATCAAACCATGCAAGTGCCACCAGGATGCTCATGGGTTTTCTTTCACAAAGATTGCCTTTGCTGGAGGCATCTGGATTAAGCTCCCAGTGCAGGACATACGCAGGAGGCAAAATACCAGGGCTTAGAGGATGCTCTTTTAAAAGCTGCATACCCTTTGGTGTCTCTGCCATCATTTGGAGAGTTAGAAATGAAACAGGAACCCTTATCTGTCTCTTTAACACAGGCCAAGCTGTGTCTGCATGTATATTTATATCCAATGCACATAATACACACTCCAATTTCCATAAGCTACTCTCTGATGGTGCAGCTGAAGATGCTGTGTCCCTTTTACCCTCAGTTCAGACAATGCCAGGAGATGTCTGTAGCTTTCTGTGACATGCAGAAGGAAAATGTCTGTTTATTTCTGCGTGAGCAGCGGGTTTCCTCTGGGATGCCTTGATTGATACCCTGCTATTGATTCCAGCAGCAGCTGGGATGGACGCAGGGCGCCCAAATATGAAACCAAGGGGAAGCATGTGCACACACCGCAGCTGTCCTGCTTCCCCATCCTGCCTGCAGCCTCCTGACCCCTCTCCTATTAACCACAACCCCCAAGCAGGGTGCTGGCAGGGTGGTTGACACCTCCAGAATTTTTAGCAAACCTCCCTGCCAGCCTTGGCCCTGGAGCTGCAGCCACAGCCGCTCTGAGCCTGCCCAGAGAGGGTATCCAGATGGGCTGGTGGAGCAGCTCCAGGGCACCTCTGGAGCCAGGGGGCTGTAGGCATGTGGGTCAGGATGATTTCTGGATGTAACACTCCTCGTTCCTCTGCTGTAGGCTGACACAGTCATAGGGCAGCAGCAAATAGGCAGGACAGGGAAGAAACCACCAAAATTCAAAATGGACAAGTGTAGGATTTTTGTGACGGGAGATGCAGGAAACTTTGTTTTTTTTTAACACTTCTGCCTATGTTTATTCCTGTGATATTTTTGATAAAGACCTTGATGAAATACTAGTCAAGAGAGAGGGGAGAAGCCAGTTTGAATGTTGTCTTCTGGAAAAAACTGGAGTAAAATAATAAATGAGGAAACAAGGCAACATGCAAAAACAGGTGGGAAAAAGAGTGAACATGGAAAAACTTCTGGGCAGGTATTTTTAGTTCCCTCTCTCCAAGAGAAGCCAACTGGGGAAGTTTGGAATCCAGCTCCCAAATTCTCTGCAGTTTTGTAGAAGGGGAGGTCTCTGCTCTCTGTTTCTAGCACGTGTCCATGACCAAAAGCCAGAGCAGTCGTGCCCAGATTTTATTTTCATCACTCCAGTCTCATACCTGCATCAAGGTGTTTCCATTCCTGTGTTTTCCTGGTGCCTTGGAGGTGAAGTATGGCAAAGTTTATGGAGAGCAGGAAACAAATTCCCCCTGGAGTCTGGAAAGACCCTATCATTTAAATTAAATGTTAGCCTTTGAGAAGACAAAAAGAGCACTGTCTCCAACAGAGCTGCCTGGCGACATGGCGAATATTTATTACAGTGCAGGTAGTTTAAGAAAACAGAAGCATTTCACTGGAGATTTGGATCTTCAGCCTAAATAGGAGCTTGGACTGCAAAGGTTCAGTTGCTAATTAAATCTAAGTTGGACACTGTTCCATAGAGGGCAGATTGTAACTATAAGAGGATGTTAATGTGGATTTTAAATATTTATTATAACTGAGGTAGGTTATAAAAACAGACATTCTTCCTTTCAACACTCTATAATGTCAGATTTAGAGGTTTGTCTCGGGCTGTGAGTGATTTCCCAGCAGCTGTCAGGGGCTGGAGGGCAATTTATCACCCTCCCAGTGAGAGATCTCGCCGGACAGTGAAAGATTAGCACTCTGATTTATGGCACGCAAGCAAAAAACAACGTTGGTCGAGCGGGTGCCTGGGTGCTGCTTTTCACACACCTGTTCCCAGCCCAGCCACACGAGGTGATGATTTCACTTCTCCGGCGGTGCCTGGTAGAGTTGAGAATCCCCCTGGTGCCACTCCAGGGGTGCTGGGCTGAGAGGGCAGGAGCCCACGTGGGCAACAGGGCTTGGTTCTGAAGGGCTTCACAGAGCCAGGCGTGGCTTGAAGATTGTGGTTCCTGGTGGAGTTGGGATTTTTCTTGGCCAGGGCGTCATGGAGATGAGCTCCATCCAAGTTGAAGTGGTGGGGCGAGAGCTGGCAGAGGTGCACAATTCTGCAGGAAGGGAAAAGTTTATGAAGGACCAAACAGGGAGTATTTTGTCCCTGAAAGCTGCCTAGGCCCCTGGCACTGCCCCTTAAGGGCATTAAGTACCACTCCTAGCAGATAAGTAAAGTATCTCTTGCTTCTGAAGAGCACAACCCCACAAGGTTAAAGCCCTTTTCTCAGCCCTGCAGGGTAAATCTGCTCTGAACCATGACTTCCGTGGCAAAGTGGGAGAGACCACTGGCATTTGCTGCTGAAATGTCCCATCCCATATGTCAGCTGTGGACACTGCAGGTCTCATCTGCCTGAGGTGACCAGGAAAATCACCACAATCTCTATGTCACCTGCACAAGTGGTGGGGAGTGAAGAGGTGAGAGGGATGCCCCAGTGACCACATCGCGGGAGCCTGGGATAAGCCTGGTGTGGAAATGTCCCTGGTTTGTCCACCTTGGAAACAACGTGACAATAGGGACATGGAATGCAAGCACTGAGGAGAGAGGGGTGTGCACCCAAAGGGAGACAAATGGAGGTGCGTTCACTAACCCCAACAGAATTGGGCTGAATATTTTGTTTAGCGAAAAAATAATGAAAACTGTGGCTTTGTGGTAAGAAAACCTTGTAAAACCAGATGAATCCCGAAGTTTTCAGGGAAACAGATGCAACCAAAATGCAAGAAGACCTGTCCTGCACATGGTTTCAAATCCACATGTGTCGAGTCACGCTCTGATGGATCATCTCTCCACAAACCAGACTTGATCTTTCGTGAAGGACACACCCAACTTCCACGTGCCTCAACTTCCCTGCTCCTGACAAACTGCAGTTCTCCTGTTGAAATCCCCAGCCTTGTGAGTGCTGGACCTGGGTCCAGTCCTGCTTCCTCCCTCCCTCAGCCTGGGGTTTATCAATATCTTGACATACTTTTTGTCCCACATCCCGCGATGTGGCTACGCTTGTGCAGCTCAGTCAATTAGAGGAGACCATGCCATCATCTGATTTGGTTTGTTACTTAGGAAAGCGGCAGTGGAGACAGGATTGATTCACTAGTCCAAGATGAAGCTTAGATGAGGAAGGATGCTCGAACAAGGGACTGTGTGTAAGTGTTAGTGATTGGTTTTAAATCAGTTTTCCTTCGCTCTGGATTTCACGTGGGGGGAGGGCTGGTACTGAAAATCCTCTTGCCAGAGAAAACGTGCTAAAAGGGCAATTTACTCACTCCCTGCGTTGCCATCCAGCTCAGCAGGGCTCTGGAGCTGTAGGAGGCCTTCCAGTTAAACACTTGGAGTGGAAAAAATAACTTTCAGGTGTGGTTTATGACGTAACAAAAACAGATCCTGCGGGTCTGCCTGGTGCACAGCCATTGCCAAGAGCCTCAGCAGAGCTGAGGTGGCAGTGGCTCTGCTTCGTGGTCGTCATTCATGGGAAGGAAAAGTCTGGGATGGTCCAAGATTTTGCAGCCATTAGTGGGAATGTGTGTGCAGGGGAGGAAGGGTACACAGAAGGGCTGCTCCTTGGGGTTTTCTCCTAAAAAGAGTGGCAAAGGGTTTTGGTGTGGGACAAGGATGGGAGGAGGACGCAGTTTCTTGCTGAGATTTGTCTCCACTGGAGCCAAAACAACCAGATTAAAAACCTTCATGAAAACATGCATTTAAAGAAGTGAATCTTGCTGACCAAAATATGACTCAGAAATCCAGGAAACAATCTGATTCCCCCTCGCAGAAGTGGCCTGGTCACTAAACCAAAATGGTTTTAAATCAAAGCTACCAAAGAATTCCATTAAATGGGCTGAGCAGGAGAAAAGCGGCTGTGTGCAGCAAATAACTGCATTAGCCACATGACAAAACAAATATAACAAAAGCCCCCAAACAAAATTACATTTCACAATTGGGAAATTAATAACTCTTTAGACAAAAGCAAGGCAATGGAAAAAAAATTAGCATAGACCGACGCTTCTAATTGTCTTTCTTTTAGCTCCTCTGTTCACTGATCCATCGAGCAATGATAAAGGCATTAAATTTGGTGATTATGTTCAGTGTTTCTAATGACAGTGAGCTGCCTGGGACTTAACTGGCAGTGCTCAGGTGTGTGCTGGAGGGAGCTGTGTCTCTGCACCACACTGCAGTGTGCAGTTGGCTGCACGGAGGAGGTGAATCGAGGTAAAGCATCTCAACCACCTCCATCCTTAGCAGCTCTGGCAAGAGTCTTCCTCCCGAGCTAGGGCAACAATCCGGAGCGCCAGCAGAGAGGAAAACTCCTGCTGCAGTTGATTCTGGGTGCAGTCATCTCTTGTGGTGGCCGTGATACCCTGGAGCTGGAAGCCCCTCGCTGTGGGAGCTCAGGGCCAGGCTCTGTCCCGGAGGTGCTGAGCACTCTTGGGCTGGGCTGGCTCACACACAGCAAGGACGCTCTAGCATCACAATTATGACTCCCCTTCTTATTTGTTTTCTTATCTGTCAGAGCATGTTTCCCAAAAGCACATCCCCAGCTCCTGTCAGCTTGGGCTTGCTTCTGATTCTGATCAAGTTGGTACTTCTGGCTTTGATTGAAGCAGGCATGTGATCTGATTATCCATATGTCCACCGGGGCGCGTGTCACAGCTTGCCTAGCACATGGCAGTGCTTATAATATCATTAACAATGTCTGAATAACAACTGTTAGTTAGAGTCAGCCTTTATTATCACATGGGGCTTCACTGGGTTTCCTTTGATTATTATTTTTTTCCATCTTGTTGTGAGTGCCTCCCAATCCTGCAGTAATGAAAGGCAGTTGCCTGCAAAGGGATGCAGCAACACCTTTCAAAGATGCTCCTGGTGGCCTCGGTGCAGGCAAGAGGGGGGTTGTTTTAAACAACTTCTCTTGTCCAGGGCATGCCTGAGTTCTGTGAGCCAGGCCCTTGGCATCGCCACTCCTTCCAGGTGAGGTTAATGCAGAGCAAGGCCTGGTGACCAAAAAGGGGCTAGAACTCCTCCCTGATTGAATTTAAATCTTTACCACCCTGCTATTTTGTCACAGAGAGAAACTTCTCTCTGCCTCTTTGCAAGGTGCTCAAGTCCTGGCTTGGGCTTTGTGACCACTGCCAGTGTCTCTGCTCCTGAGAGAATGATGGGGATGCTGCAGCCCATGGGAACATCACGTGCAGTATCACAGCCAACACTGGACACGACTCCTCCTGAGTCCAGTGGTCATAAACATCACTCTGCATGGGGATTTCCTTCACCTTTCTCCAAGCTTTAGCAAGTGCCTGAGCTCTCAGTACCATCCTCACATCAGGAAAGGACACTCCCAGCCCTGGGAATGTCCTGAGGATCAGGGGAAGGGGAGCAGGGTTTGCCCGGCATCACTGACATGAGTTTTATGCCTCTTGCCTTTCAAGTGTGTGCTCTGTGATGTATTGACCCGCTTTGTTTTTTCAGTTGTGTTGTGGTTTGGAGAAAAACAGTTCTGCTCCTGCGAGAGAGGCAGCTCTGATCTGGGTCAGCCTGGGCAGGGTGAGCTCATAAAACTCTGCTGTGAGCCACGATAGGTGAAGGGGAGGAAGAAACTCTCCATGGTGCAGGACGATTGTGGAGCTGGTTCCCATCACTGCCAGCTTGAACATGCAAAAGTCTCAAAGCAGACCCTGGCCTGGCTTAAAGCCCCTTCTCTCTCTCTGCAGTGCTTCCCAAGGGCTGGGTTTGCCCCCAGCCTGGGCTGAAGGAGAGGCAGGACAGAGGCTGACATGAATATCCTCACTCAAACACTGCCTGCATTGCCCCTACTCTGGGAAACTCATCTGTTTCCTGAAAAGGCTATTTTCACATGGTTGCTGTGATGGGAGGGGATGCATCCTCATCCTCACACATGTTCCCTGCCCTGCAGTTGTCTGCTCAGAGATAGAACTGCGAGACATCAGCCATGGGCTGCCCTGTGCACTTTGTTGTCCCCTTTCCCTGTGAGAAGCCCTATGAATTCCCTGCTCTCAGAAAACAGCCTCAACACTGGTATTCCCCCTCCAGCTGCCCTGGCTTAGAGCATTTCCCTTGCCAAACTGGCCTTGCTGGCTTCAGATGGAGCCAGGACAGTGTGACACGCTCCACCCAC
Organism: Corvus cornix cornix; assembly: GCF_000738735.6. Taxonomy (NCBI): domain Eukaryota; kingdom Metazoa; phylum Chordata; class Aves; order Passeriformes; family Corvidae; genus Corvus; species Corvus cornix. Next base: position 3,941,774 of record NC_046344.1, on the reverse strand, counting down.
CCTGTTCAGCATCCTTGGCTTCTCACCTCCAGTCAGACTTATCCCACGATGGAGAGACTGACCCATCCACAAGCCTGAGAAGGCTTCAAGTGCTTTTCACCCAAATTTTCTACCCTTCTCCTGCTGTGCTGCCCTCTTATAGACCAATCTTCCCAAACTCCCCTTGCAACTACTTAATTTTGACATGAGCTTTTGAGAGAAAGGGCAGTAGTGGGAGTGAAGCGGGAAATGTGAGACCAGAGGGTCTGGAGAGCTGGTGGCACCGGCCCAGGCACAGTGAACGTGACCACACATGGATTTGTACGTGCGTGCCTTGACTGCAGCCGTCCCAGCCTCTCCAGCGAGCAGAATGTGCTGTGTACTTAACTAATGAATTAAACAACTATAATTAATTCTATTTATAAGATGCCTCTAGGTGTATTTACAACAAGAACAATAAAAACAATAACGTATTACATGATGCCAAGCAGCATTAGTTAATGCAAACGAGAACACGGCACAGCCAAGCCCCAGCACTGGCTGCCCTGTGCCTCCAGCCTGGCTGAGCAGCACTGCCTGGGCCCCTTCTCAGTTTTGTTTTGCTCCCCTCAGCTCTGATTTCAAGCACTCATTGCCTTTTCAACAATGTCCTTTCTATTTTTTCTGTTGGAGAGGTCACTTAAACTTAAGAATCTTCAGTTAAAAATGGGTCTTCCCATCTCGTCACATCCACACTTCACTGGACCAGTGTGTCCATCTCAAATAGCAAAATTTTCCTCCCATTTGCACCCAACCCCAACCAGTGCCCCAAAAGCGCCAGGAGAAACTAACGAAGTGGGGCTGGATTTGCCAGAGGGCAGCAGGGTTGAGCAGCCATCGCAGCAAGCCCTGCCCCATCAGCAGCCCCACGGCAGCATCCCAGTGCAGGGACTTGCCCACAACAGGTGGAGATGCAGCAGGAGCACTGCGGGAGGAAGGCAGAGACGGCTGTCTCCTGGGAGAGACCTCACAGGCCAGCAGGGTTTGCAGGAGGGATTTCCTCACGTTCAGTTTTACCACCACATTCTCCTTCTGGCGGGATTTTGGGCCGGTGGCTGTTGTTGGCTTGGCTTTGATCATTTGATGGCAAGGTTGGGGTGAAATATTCTTGCCGGCCCTGCATAGTGACTCTCCAGGTGAGAGCACATGTCTAAACCTTCTGATGGCTGTTAGACTTGGTTAAACCAATACTCTTTTTACTATTTTTCTGGCAATAAACATATGGGCTGTAACTCTTTTTGTCAGCACTCCAAGAAGGATTTAACACCTTCCCTGTAGAGGACAGCCTACTGATTACCTTCTGCTCTGCTGGGATGTCTGCAGCCTGCCTTCCCTCACTCCAAACTCATTTACAAATCGAGCATGCCTGATTTCTGGGGCAGCTGCATCATTTTCCTTAGAGCAGGCACACAGTGGTCTGTACTCCAGGAGAACATGCACAGAGTCAGAGCCTGAGCTTTGAGGTTGCTCACTCTCCACTTGCTGGGGAAGGGACTTGGGTGCAGCAGAGGGTCTGTCCCTTCACAGTGGTCCCTGCAGGATCCTCTGTGCGTTATGCAAGGGATTGTGAGTGTGACCAGGGAGGGTTTGACTGTCAAAATCCACCTTCATGCAGTCCTGGGATGCCCCAGACTACTCACATGGCATTTTCCTCTCCTTCAGTTTCTGGGGCTGCCAGTTATTGATCTGTTGAATGATGGGGACGAGCCATTCATGATAGGAGACTCTAAAGACTTGTTGTTCTACTTTCAGCTATCAGGTGTGATACCTGCCTGCAGTGGTGCTCCTGAGAGCAAATTTCCTCTCTGAGATGAGCACCATGGAGAGCTGAGCTCCACTCTGCACTGGCTCTTTCTTGCCCTCGTGTTGTATGGACTGAGCTGATGCCCAAGACATTTTGAGGGGCCGAGGCTGCAATATGCCAAGGTAAACCCACTCAACCCATCTCCATGTTCTGGTTCCCTCTGGTAACCACCAGCAGCAATGATGGGATGTTCTTCCCTGCAAGCAGACCATCCCCAAATGTTGTGAGCTCCCCACCACCCTCCTCTGCAACCCCTGTGCAAGGGAAGGCTGTGCAAGGCTCCCATCCCTGCTTTCTTTGGCAGGGATTTCCTTGAGCCTTTCAGTTTTGATAGCTCCTCCTGGCACATGGCCAGCCAGTTCCATGCTCCTTTTTGCTCATCAATCTTTTCACCAAAACATGGTGATATATACTGTGATATACACTGAGAATCATCCCCATGGGCTCCCAAGACAGCAGACAAATTACCAGATTATTTGTGAATTTTAGCCACCCGATGGGATTTCAATGCTTCAGCTGTAAACGTGAAATCAGCTACTTCCTACAACTTCAAAACAGGGAGCTGTTAACAAGTCAGGTAAATTAAACAGCAGACTCTCTGCACTAACAGGCAGAGCTGTCAGGAGAAGACAGATGCCTGCAATCAGCATGGAGCTCAGCCCAGCTCCCCACCCCTGGCTTGAGGAAGAAAGCAGTGACTTATTCTGGAGCAGCTGCTTGGGAAGTTCCTCCAGGAGCAGCTCTCCCCCCTGCCTTTGCTGCCCTTCACTGGGATGCTCTTGCACAAACCCAGACTGGGCAGTGGTACCAATCCATGGTGGGCACCTCACTCCAGCATCCTGCTCCATTATGGTGTTGGCCCCTGAAAATCCTTCCAAACCGAGCATGAAAGAGCTGCAGGAGAAGAACCTTCAGAAACTGTGCTGTGAGCACAAAATGGCTTTAAAACCTCACCTTGCCAGAGATCAGATAGAGGAGGAACAGTGCTCAATCAGGGATCAGGCTGAAGGTATCTCTCAGCTGAACAAAGCCACTTTCCCTGCAAAAAGCCATCAAAACCAGGGTCACAGGGGCTCATCCTCTCCCACTGCACAGGGATCTGCTAAGCTGGAGTGTAACTCTGAGTGCTCCCACACAGAGAAACTCTTGACAAGGGGAAAATGCAGCTACACTCGAATTTGTTAGGTAAATTTATTATGGATAATTTAAATACACTACAGAACTTAGTGTGCCGTATGCACCCTTTGATAGGGCTCCACAGTGCTGTAATCAACTAGTGCTGACAATAGGAAATGCAGATTTATTAATTCTCATTTATATATTGGCTTAAATACCTTACAGTTAAATAAGCAGATTTTTTTTTGTCTAATTCCCCCTTCTTACTGCATGGCAGATCAGGTTAAATTTCTTAAGAATTGTCACTGGCATGAACCAATTTATATAGCACTCTTTTGAAATGTGAAAAGTACTCGCAAAAGATAGTATTTTGGGGGGTGAAACTAAAAGGCATCAGGGTGTGAGATTACTTTTTTCCTTGTCTTACCTCTTGGAACAAAGTTGGTAAAGAGAAGCATATGCCATCCTTGCACCTCCCTTGGAAGGTTCTTTGACGGCTTGTTTAAAATATTTATGTGGGTACAGAAGGAATTACTCTCAGCTTTGTGTCTGCAAACAATTCCCAGCAGTATAGTGCAGGAGGCTTTCAAGGTTTGGGCCTTTTTTAAAGTAGTTAGGAACCCTTTGCATAAATGTCATCTGATTTTATTGTTTTGACACTTCTGCAATGATAAATATTGTTACTGGAAGTCAGCAAAACAGATGGATGGCTGCCTTGGCGGATTTTGTGAAATCTCATGCTAATTAAGGGACTGTCAGGCAAAAAAAAAAAAAAAAAAAAAAATTGAGATTGAGATACTGCATTTGCTTGTCTGACTTGACACACAGGGAATAGTGCTGCTGGGGAGGTGCTGCTGGGGCTTGAGGAGCGTGTGCCTTGAGCGTCACCTCCTTGCCCTCTTGCTCTCTATTCAGAAGCCTCACAAGGTTTTGGAGTAATGTTGCCTTTCTCTGGGCTTTAAAAGGAGTGGATGATCTCATGGTGGAGGGTGAAAGGTGTTGGGAGCTCAGTGATGAAACAGGAGGATGGAAAAGCACTCCATGTGCATCTTCCTTGGCTGTGCACCTACAATATCAGGACTTTCATAGACCTGGGGATGAAAAAGCATCCGGGGATGCCTCTGGGTCTGAGAGAACAGGCACAGGAGAGGTCCCAGCACTGGGTGGGGGGGAAGGATGCAGCACCTGGTTGTCTTTAACTGAAACAGCCACAACATCAGTAAAAAGTTACAGGCTGGCACAAAATTGATTGGTTCTAGGAGGTAAAGATTGAAAAACACCGGTGGACTCAAAGGGCTGGTGGGAATGAGGAGGACCTGCCCAGGGTTTTGTTTACACTTCCAGGTTCCCACCATTAAGCAGAGGAGCTGACAGTGTTGTTTTCCTTCCAGCAGCTTGAACTCATCTGTTTGTCTTCATCTCTATTTGCAAACAGCAGCCCAGGGCCAGCTTTGCTTTCACTTTATCCTTGGCGGCAGAGAGAGCTGCAGAAACTGGAGCTGCAGCCCATCCACTGCATGAAGGATGGGAAACAGCTGAGTAGGGAGAGCCCTGATTCCCTGAGGATTCCAGGTTAAACAAGCCTGGTGTGGGACCCACAGCCATTCACAAGCCTCCTGCCAGCTTGGGAAAAGGGTTTAAACATGGTCAAAAATGTTCCATCTCTGTGGGCTCCACACTTCGCCAGCCTTCTTCATGTGAATGGGCAAAAGGATCCTGATTACAATCTTGAGGAACCTGATTATCCTTGATAATCCTTGATTAGCATCCTTGATGATGTTCTGAACATGATTTTTTTTTCCTGAGCTATGCAGTGTGGGACAGCAGAGTGCAATGGACCAGTTGCTGGTCTGGGATCAGAGAGTAGTTGAGTTACAGCACCAGGTCTGTCACTAAACATTGACTCTGTTAGAGATAGTTCATCAAGGATATTAATGGTCTTTTTCATCATTTCAGCCTTCAGTTGGCTTCTCCCACAGCAACTTTATATATATTTATATTTATACATCACCAGGGCACGCAGTGTTGACAACAAAAATCCAACCTTCCCCAAAGGGAAGGGACTGTTCATCACCAGGTGCCACTGCTGTTCTGGGGACATACATGGGTGGCTGCAAGCAGGTCGTGGTTCATCTCTCTCATTCCTCCCAAAATATTCCTAAGAAGGTTTTAAAGAGAGTGATCACAGGCCTGGATTTTTCTCACCACTCTCAAAGCCTGGAGAGCTTTGGTGGGAGTCTCAATCCTCTGGGTGTCTTCTCCAACCAGGGCAGCGAGTGGAGAGTTCAGAGTGAAATTTCTCCAACCCAGGAGGGAATTGCTCACCAGGATGTCCCTGCACAGGTTCCAGCCTGCTGTCCCATGGTGAACAAACCCCACCATGTTCTCCACAGTGGCAGAGTCCACTCCCCCCCTCCAGCTTCCTCTCCTGCAGCAGCACCTCTCCTTCCCACATCCACAAGCGCCAACTGTTTCTCCGCTTCCGTGGGATTGTCCCAAATAGCCCCCTCCTTTACTTCCTCAACTCTAGAAAGACCTTCCCACTGACATCCAGGCTCCCTGCCCTGTACATGGTTAGAATCCTATCGCTGTTTGCTCAGCAGCATCACCCAAACACCCCCAAAATGGGCACCGAGATAAGAAAGCCCAACCATTGCCCCTTCATTTGTCTGTAAGCATCTCCCAACCCTCCCAATCTCCAAAGTACTTGGCTTTGTAAGCTTGGCCAAATCTTCCTTGGCTTTCATACTGATCCTGTTGTTGCGTTTTAGGCTTCCTTTTAATTTAAAAAATCTCATGGATATTTTGCATCTTTTTTCTTTTTTTTTTTTTTTTTTATTTCCCAGGTTGCTAATATTCCTTTCAATGGGCCTTGATTAATGGCTGAAAGCTCAGGAATATTCCTGGTATTCACTTAGCCAGAGCAATTACACTGCAAAAAGCAGCATGAGGACACTGGCTTGACATGCAAATAGCCGTGTTACACAATTAGTTGATGCACAATTAATTGGAATAATGACAAATATAGTCAGATAAGGCTGGATTTAGGCTGTGTAAATCTGAGGCATACCTTAGGGTTATACAATTAAGAGACATAAGGAGACAACAGCAGAATCCTTCAAGGACAAAAAGCCTATTCCTGAGAAAAATGCTTTTCTCTTTAGATCCAACCTGGGAAAAACTGGCAAAACAAAAGGCAAAGTGACCTGAATGTGACAAAGACTAGACAGGCACATGTCCCTTACCTGTGTGGGCTTGCACTGGGAATTGCCAATGCCAGTCAGCACCTCACCCTGCCCCTGTCCAGCAGCACCCAGGACCCTGCACAGGGCTCCTCCACCCCAGTCTCAAAGGCTTGGAAAAGGCCAATTACCCCCAAACCTGCTCAAGCCTCACAGGACACCTTTACTTCTGCTTCTCATCTTTTTTATAACCCAAGAACCACAAAACTTTCTTGGAAGAAGAAGGGGAAAAAAAATCCCACTACCATCTTGCACAGCATTGCCACAATGGTCTCCACTACGACCCACTAAAAAGGAGGATAAACTTTGAATGTTCATCTGTCAATTTTATTTCCCTCCCATCTGTTTCTCCCTGGTTTGCAAACCCAGAAATGGAGAGAGAAGGTGGGATGCAGACACTTTTTTTCTGCAGCTGCTTCAGAGCTTGTCATCCGGGCCGACAATCCACACAATGACCAAACCTGCACAGTCCCATGGTAACAAAATAATTACCCAGCAGGCTGGGAGCACTGAGGGCTTCCTGCAGCCAGAGAAACAGGGCACGCTCGTCACTGGAATGTGCAGAGGACAATCATGCCTCAGGGTGCTTGCAACGTTCATTTTATTTTATTACTACTTTATTTTCCTGTCCTTTAGAAAACTGCTACATTAACCCCCAGATCTTAGATATTGAGCCTAGCCGGTGTTAAAAGTTTAATTACTCTTATTGTTAATTATGGTGCTTACAGAGAGCGCTTGCCATCCAGTCCTGGCAAGCTTTGATTCCCTGCACGGTTTTAATGGTGGGATGTATTTTGGGGGTAGTTTTATGTCCTCTGATGATAGAAGCCCCTGATGGATTCTGGGTCTAGGGACACTGAGATGTCTGAGAGCATCCCAGGATCCCAGGCAAGCTCCTTCAAACGTGCAGGTAAGGCAAGATACCCTGGAGGTGTTCTGATCCAGTCTGCACTTGTTTCCCTAGTTCCTGTACCTTGGTCTCTGGGTCTGGATGACCACCTCAGTTTTTTTCCTGGTCTCTTTTATTCCTGCTGTTCTTGCACATCGTCCCAAACACTTCTATTCTCTGAGTTCTCAGTGGATGGGCCTGCAGAATGGACCTCAGCATAGCTGAAGCAAATTCATTTAAAAATTGATTTGATTTACAGAAAACTTTCCTGTGTGTTTCACCAGCTTGTGATATTCTGTACATTTTCAAGGCTTTAGACATCCACTTCCTCTCCTGTCTTGATCAGTAGCCTTACTCCATTGGTTGAAGAGGGAATTAATCAAGCTCTATAAAACATTCTCCATGCTCAGTCTCTTACTGGGGTTCTATTGAGAAACAAATGATCCTTTAGGACTTAAATCAATGTTCCTTGAGCCAAAACCCTTCACGTGATTTCAGTGGGGTTTGGGTTTGAGCACACACGTTATTACAGTAACCATTCTTTATCTAGAGACGATATTTAGCCTTGAAAAACGATCAGGAACATTTTAAACAGCCAAAGACAAATTCTGCTTGATCACACATACAATAATGATTGATGGTAATGGAAAAAAACAAATGCTATAATGATGATTTACTCGCCTGTCAAAAAAAATTAGTCATCCTAGAATTGTGCCAAGCTCGTGTGCATGTGGGGCTATGTGCACAAACACACGTGTGTAGGTACCCAGGCCTTGTTGCATCTGTGACAGCAGCGCGTGCACATGCTCTGGGGCTGGGCAACACAGTGACAAAGAGTCTCTTGCACAGCAGAAAATATAATTCACAAGGGTGGCAGCAGTGCTTTGCTGAGGGATGACGAGAGGAAGCATCTAATTACCAACGTGTGCCACGTGAACTGCTGCTGGTGTGTAGGAAAACACACAAAACACGTGTGCTGAGGCCTCATTCCACACTGCAAGTTAAACCAATCTGGTTTTAAGCATGGACAGTTTGAACATACTTCATCCTAGGGATTTTTGGTGATATGGAATGGAGGTGACTTTGCAGGACCCCAGTGCCATGTATATACTGTCACGTATTTGAAATAGATGTGCCCTGTATTTCATCCAGTATTTATTTTTGCCAGCTGAGCGGTGGGGGTTGCTGCTAGCAAACACTTGGGTTCCTTGCTGCTGATCAGGGAGCAGGGCTCTTTGTGGGGTTTTATTTGTTGGGGTTTTTTCCCTCCCCCCCAACAATTTCAGGTAGTTTCATGTCATTAATACTGGTCACGAGCCTCCCCTCACATCTGAAACTAGCATGAGGGCGCAAGGGTGGATGAGACCATCCCAAGATCTCTGTTTCTTTACATAAATCAAATTCTTTTACAATCCTTCAACATAATGCATTAAAATATGCCTGTCTCGCCCGCTCTCTCCCGGCAGCTCTCCTGGATTGCCTGCGAGAGGAGTGGAGACCCCTGGGAATTGTTTAGCAGCGATTCACTGGGTCAGTGTATTAGAACAGACTCAAGTCTATCAGCCAGATGGTGACTTCAGAAAAAAATTGACACACCATTTCAAACTGATTTCACGCAAACCCTCCTGAGGGGAGCCAGTGGGAATCCAGCAAGCAGATCTGTTGTGAATAAATATTACAAAATTGTCAATTACAAAAGGGATGTTTAAAATGTTTGACTGATTTAGAATCTGTTCATTCCTTGCCTTATACTTTGATGATGGATCTTTCAATATCACTGACTGATTGCTTCCCTTGGCCAGAGAAATCTCAGATTTTAATTTTTTTATTGGAAGAAGTTACTGTGCTGCCTTTTCAGGCTTTTATGGTAAGCAGGCATCTGAGATAAGAGCTAAGCCAGGTACAATTTGGAGCATGATGTCTTCTACAGATAGTGGCTTAAAAACGAGCATTGGACTTAATAAGGCAATCAGGTCTGAATGCTTTCAAAGCTACACAGGACCAAGATCTCTCACAGGTAAATTTAATCAATGTACGTGCAAATGTCTGCCTTCACAGAGAGAAGTTGGAATATTCTTCCAAGCACCAGTTATGCATGCTCATCAAGTTACGTGTTCAGCTGAAAAAGTCATTTGCCTCGTGTTGAAACTCACAGTGGAGGCAATTTTTGCACTTCTGCTCCTGTGTGACTGCTCTTGATCCATCACTTTCTCTGGCCTCGTTTCTTTGTCTCAAACTGCACATCCAGGCAGGCCATCCCCATCTTGGCAGGGCTCGCTGAGCCTTCCCCATCCCTGGCCACCCTCTCCCTCCAGCAGACCAGAGCACACTGGTGCTCCTGGGTCCATTCCAGAACAGTTCAGCCTCCCCATCGCAGGCACTTCTGTTTCCAAGAGATCTTTGACTTTACCAGCACTATTGGACCACTCTCTGCTTCCCTCTGATGGAGACCAGATCCCTGATGTGGCCACTGTTCACTCCTCTTTTTTTTTTTTTTTTTCTATCTCTGAGGTGGTTTAATTTATTGTCCCAGGGTGGTATCACCAGTTGTCTCTCTCTGTTTAGATCTTCATATAGTAAACAATAAAGCTCACCTCTGAGTGAAACTCTTGTTCCCACAGGACTTTTAGATGGTATGTGCAGGTCAATCTTACCAGTCCTTCACTCCCACCAGATGGAGATATGATCTCTAGAAAGGACAATGAGGCATAAATCGAAGTTATTCCACAAACAGAATTTCAAAAGGTTCCTAAGGATGAAAGTGAAATTTATAAAGCTTCATTAGTGCAGTATTATTTAATTATATCCAGATTGTAGTAAATTTATGAATTTATAGAAGTTAATATACTATGTTTTCATCCTGAATTTGTCTCAATTTCTGAGGGATTACAGCACTTTCTAGTAGTCCTAAAATTTCTTCAACAAGCAGATAAATCTCTCTTCTAAATAATACAGATTCCAGACCTTGTGTCTCCAGATTATATCTACAACTCAGCCATCAACCCAAACCTGATCAGGGCCTGGAAGAACCTTTCTCAGCAAATATTTGTCCACCTTTTTAGAGACTTGGTTTGCCCTTTTCGGAGGTACTCTGGATGCCAACAGTGATGTGCAGTATTTATATGGCCTTTCCTTGCGCCCTTGCTCCCTGGGCAGTGGTCATAGGCATCTCCAAAGAGGGAGGAGCCATAAAAGCTGATGTCTCTGCCCAGAAGGGATGGAAGATGGTCTCACATCTGGGTGACACCTGTGGTCTCTGTGCCTCTTGCTCTAAATACCTGCTGTTTATCAGCACAGCTGCCCTGCCTCTTGCTGGAGTGGCCCATGCTGTTGGGGTCAGGAAAAACCCTCACTGCATCCCCTCTTGCCTTGGGCACACACCAGCCTCCCAAGGACGGCTGCAATCCAGAGGTCTCCTCTTTTCTCTGCAGCCCAGAGACAGCCTCACTGACCCACCAGTACCCCCAGTCCTGGCTTCGCCTCTCCTGGAAATTGTATCCAGCTGCCCCTCCAGCAAAGCCTTGGGACAATCTCATGCCTTGCAATGGCAATGTCGGGGAGTGACAGCCCCAGGCAGCCCTGGGAAGCTGAGATGGGCCCCAAGTCCCTCCAACACTGGGTGACATCTCCTTCCCAGTCCCTTCTCAATTCTTTGTCCCTGTCCCTGTTGTCCCCCTAGCACCTGCCAATGATGGTTCCTCGGGGTAGAGCAACAAACCAAAGACAAAAGTGCACATGATCCACATGGCTGTGGCCAGAGTTTCCTTGCTGAGGTCTGAGACTCCTCCAGCCTGTCCTGGCTGCCAAGTCCCTGCTCTCCCTTAACGCCCTTCCCAGGCGCGGGAGAAACACTTCGGTGGCACCAGGACTCTGACATCAATCTTCTGCAGAGCTCCTCCTTGCCAGACCTCTTGGTGGTTTCCCGAACTCCAGGCCCCCCCTGTGGCCCTCGAGCTCTGTCCCCACACCCTGCTGCCATCCCAGCACACAGCACTTCAGTCAGCATCCAGCCTGCCTGCCTGGGAAACTGCCTGCTGGGGGGAACTGCTGCAAACAGAGACCCAGGGACAGCAGATAGAGTTGCATGGTCATTATTTCCAGGAGCCTCTTGATCAGTGGTATGAAAGGCAACAACAAAGGTCATCCTGAACTTTAAACTCAACACCGTGCCCCATCCCCCCAGCAGAGCACTTTCCACCCAGGCAGTAAATCTTTGTGTGATGAAGGAGAGAGCCCCATTTCCAAGGAGCAGGTCCTTCCCAGACGTTGGCTTCAGCAGCTGAGCTTGTGTTCATCCAAGGCAGAGACACAAAGGTTTGGTTCTGAAACTTTTAGCTCAGCCTCTACCTCCAGTTTCTACACCACCACAAGATGTTGGGTGACCTGGTCTTGCACTGGGCTGTCCCTGCAGCACAGCAGGGCTCGGGAATGGGGCTGACAAGCTTTGATGGGGTGTGCTAGAGACACCCCAGACAGAGGAAAGGGACCTGGGTCTACCTGCCGCCTCAAAAGCGGGGAGATGTGGATGCTGTATCAGTTTTATCCACCTCCGGGCTCAAGGTGATTTTCCATCCCAGGGAGCATTGAAGGCTTGTTGGGGCTTCAGTGTTCCCAAAACACTGTCATGCTTTCAAAGAAGTGTGTCCCCCTGTGGTGAGATTTTTGCAATAACTACTCATTATACACTGAGAGGTATCACTTGAAACAAAGAAAAACACGGAGAGAACAAGAAAATAAGTCCCGGCTCCAGAAACAGTTCCACACAAAACATTCCTATTTGAGTCAATATTATTGAGAATTTTTAATAAAATTGCTCAGAAATTTCCCTCTGAATGACAATCTGAAACCACTTCTGTCAGCCACTGAAACTGCCTCACACCCTCTTAGGTCATCTCTGAGGTTCCACACTCTTCCATGCTCTGGCTTTTTTTTTTTTTTTCCCCTTCCTTCACTATAATAAGATTTATTATTGGGTTATTCTTCATGGTATATTAGCCCTTAGCCAGAGTCGGTGCTGACAGAAATGTTAGTCATTTGGGCTCTGCTTAACCTGCTAAGAAGAACTGAATTTACAGAATGGGACGAGGCTTTTTATGATTTCATTCCAGAGCCAAATCAGATAAGAATAATTATCCTCTCTTGGGATATTAGGCAGCACCTCCCCAGGACCGGCAGCTGACAGCTGTTTTATTGGTTGAGTCACTTGGGTCTGGAGTCGAGGATTAATTGTTCATGTGTCCGGGTGGCTCCAGGAACAACAGTGAAAGGTTCTTTCTGGAGATGGGAGATAATTTATTTTCAATTGTTTTCATGCACACGATTTCAGTGGACAAGGTGAATTAAAAATAAAATCGCATAAATAACCCTGCTCCCACCACTCTCTGCATTTGTTGTTAAACACTGGCTTGTGCATTTCAGATCTGGGCGTCTCTAGCAGAAAAAAATGTAACATCAGAGGGGAAATACAGTCCTTCCAAAGCAAGTTCAAGTCCACTTTGTCACCAAATGTCCTCTCTGACCAACCCATGAAGGCAGTGCCCAATGCCCACCCCTGCCCTTCCTTGGCACCCACCCCCAAATGCTTTTATTCAGAATTAATTTACTCCTGCCTATCACCTGCTTGAGATTATTCTAATGATAATGGCCTCGATCCAAAGCAAATTAAAAACCAGTGGTGAGGCTTTCCCTGACTTGAGCAGCCTCGCACTCGGCTGAGCGCGGCTTTGCTGCAGCCACCGTCTCTCCTGGGTGGCAGGGTCCGGCTGTCCCCTCGCTGGGACACACGCTGTGCCTCTGTGACGGGCAGAAGGGGCCCAGGAACGGGCAGGGAAGGCAGTTGCCTCGAGCAGCAGGGGCTTGGGCAGCACAGCGCCCACCGCCCAGCTTGTCTGCACGGCTCTGCCAGCACCGGGGAAGCCAGGGAGCATTCGTCACCCACCCATCCCTGGGATGCAAGTGGCAGCAGGAATAAAAGCCCTCGTTCTCCAAGGGTGTGCTGTCAGCTTTCTGCCCAGCATCGCTTCTCCTCTGGCTCATGCAAGCTGCCTGTCCATGGGTTGCGTTTTGCCTGTGTGCTGAGGAGGGGGAGCAACTCCAAGGCGGTTTTTGCTCTGGGGTTTGCAGTTTGAGTGGAAAGGGGCAAGTCCCCAAGTCCTCTTGCAGAGCTCACCTCAGTGCTCCCACAGTTGCAGCTCATGCTGCCATCGCTGTGCCTCAAAACAGGGAAGGTGTTCTGGCAGAAACAGCCTGGCTGTGGGGGGGAAGTAATTTACAACAACCGCTTCCCGGCCTTCCCGCTCTTGACATCTTCATGTTGTGTCCAAATCTGCGGTACAATTGCTCTGGGTTGCAAGGTGAGTTCTAAGTTCCTCTCAAAGAGTCAGGGCAAACCATTGCTGGGACTGGCAGTGCTGCACCTCAAGCCCAGGGAGCAGAGCCTTCCAGCAGATAAAGGACGAGGTCTTTGTGTGCATGGAAGAGGCGTTGGACAGTTTTCAGGCTTGGCACAAAGTGAGCAAAAGTCTCGCTGAAGCCAACAAGCGTCTTTGCCCACTTCTGCCAGGGCTAACTTTGTCCCTGAGGCCATTACCCGGGGGCTTTCAGGCGCTTCGGGTGCACAGTGCTGATCTGTCAGATGAGGAAGTTATGAGGAAGCAATGGAGTGTCACGAAGGGATTGAAGAGAATTGATACGTGAGCCTGGATAATTATGAGGTTGCCAGTCCAGTGTCATTTCACGGCTGGGCTGGCTCTTTGTGGTGTATGATACCCATCAATGCAAAAATGGAAATGAAGATAAATGGGGCAATGGCAGAAGCAGTTAGATCTGTCTTGCAGGCTGACTGCTGAAGTTCCCTGTTGATTTGGGAACAGCATCCTCCATCAGCAGCAAGAGGTGAATTTGGAAAGTGTGACTTGCTACAACCAGCTATGGGTTCCAGGGCAAGCCATTGAGTACTACCAGGTCACCAGGCTGAGCAATTTTAAGAAAGTAGTTGGCCACTCTGTACTTTTCCAGGGTTAAATTGTTGCTCTGCTGTCTGCTTTGCCTGTTAAGGTGAGCATCACAGGCAAGGTTGAAGTAGGACAATGATGCAGCTGGGCTGAGAGGACACTGGGGAGTGACAAAGCCATGGGGTGGAAATTTTAAGTTAGATGAGAAATAACAGGAACTAAGACAGAGGGCCTTAAAATATGTCCATGAAATAGAATAATGTAGGAGAAGCAAAGGCTTAACTTCAGAAGAAGAGAAGAAAAATTGTTTCCATGCAGGAGAGAGCTGTCTGTGATGTACCTGATCAGAGTTCCAGTAGACAGGACACTGAGGCTCATCTGGGCAGTGTGACTTTCTCAAGGTCACATCCCTCCTTGGGGGAGAAGTGTGGACTACGGGAAAATGGGATCTTGTGATTTGCATCAGCACGTGTTGCATCATCCTGAAGCTGACCCAGGCTCACTCAATCTGGTCCCACAGTAGTCACAGACAGAAATCCCTGAAAAGCCAGAGGTGCAATATTTTAAGAGGCAAGATGCTTTCTGCAGAAAGAGAGATGTAGGAGTTACAAGAAGAGGAGGAGCAGCAGAAGACGCTGCACATTAAAAAAAACCTATGCTGGCTATAAATGGATTTAGGTAGGGAAATTTTTGTTCCATACAGCAGCTACTCATGGCCTGACTGTCTCCAGAGAGGTGCCAGAAGCCCTAAGGCAGTGGTGGAGGGTGGGGAGGAGGAAGCTCTAAGGATGGTTTTGAGAAACCAAGTGTTTGGATTGTGATCTCCAGCCCTCCGCAATGAAGAGCGATGCCAAACAGATGATGACACGATTTATTTGCAGAAGGTGGTGCCCTCACCATGGATGAGATGTCCAGGAAATAAAGGCTCTCAGACCTCAATTAGCAATGAGATCCCAGTGATAACGAAGCACTGATTGCTGCCTGGGATGGAGGAGAGCGAGACCTGATTAGGGGAGTAGTGGAGGGTGTCTCTGTAAACATGGCCAAATCCGGGGCTAAAGTGCTGGGCTGACATCACCTGCCACCCTCCCTATTTCCCCCCACTTCCATGAGCTGAGAACATGTGGGAGCTTCAGCCCATACTTGCTGCATGGTCTCCACAGAGAGGACACCTTTCCTGACTCAGGAGATGGAGATTTGGGCAACAAGCACCCGCAGCGAGTGTGCACAGTGTTTTACAGACCAGTGGGGATGCTGCTCTGCATCCATTTCAGCCAGGAGAGAGGAGGGCTTGGGTCAGGTAGAGGAGCACTGCATGAAATACAATGGCACTGAAATCACCAGTTCACCCCACATCCTGCTCAGGAGGAAGGGGAATTTGAACGTCCTCTGAGTTTAGGACACTGAAGTAAGTGAGGAGCATTTGGGATCCCGTCTCACCCCTGCAAAGAGGAGAATTATTGAGAACAGAAGACAGAGTGTCCATATTACCAGCCTAGCAAACATTTAATACAAAGTCCAGCAGCTCTAGATAGTTCCTTCGTGAAGCATAACTAAGACGTTGACAAGAGATTTAAAAACTTTGTCGCATCAATGCAAGAAATTGGAACTGGATGCAGTTTTATTGGAAATGTAAGGGATTTTTCCATTTCTCTGTTCAATAGAAAACTTAAATATTGAAAGGAAAGCTCTCTGGGGATGGAAAATCTCCTCCAGTTCACCCCACGGCGGACAAGAGGGATGATGGCTTTTCAAACCAAGGCTGAGACCTCTCCTGGGAGGAAAAACAGCAGGAAAAAGGTCAAAAGGTTAAAGCTTAAATTTGAGGGACTTGTTTTCTTCATTACTTTTAAATTTCGCCCTTTAAGATAAGAATTTAATAGCACAAGTTTGGGAGATATTTCCATTTTCCCCATTAGGAGGTAGTTGCACGCAGCAGATGCAGTTGGGGCCACAGAGTTTCTCTCTCTTCCTGGCAGAGGGGTGGTGGAAGGTTGGTGGGTTGAGGATGAAGAGACCTCATCCTCAGCAGTGAAGAGACCTCCAACTCACCCCATGACCTGGGAGCAGGTTATTCACCCTTTTCTGGTTTTTCTCCCATATAAGAAAGGGTGCAAAACAAGCAACTGGGTCTGAAAAGGGACGGCAAGTTCTTGGCATGGTGCTCATCAGCAGAACTCAGACATCCCCGGGAGGTGATAGGACAGTGGTGCCTGTGCCTCAGTTTCTTTGGCTGTGGCAAAGCTGTGCTGTCCCCCTAAACAGGCTGGAGCTGTACTTACAAATCATCCAGCTAACAGGACTTAGAGCTGCTGTAACAAAATCAAGACGGAGAAAGTTGATATCTTCCCCCCCTCCAAATCAGATGCAAACCTACTCCGCTCAAATCCTCTGCTCTTAATGTGGGACTCTGCCAGTTTAAGAGGGGGGCAAAGCAGGGATTTCCAATGCAAAATTCAGGACAGTCGAGAGGCAATGTAATAATTGTCAGTCCAGAGAGCATCCCGGTGCACATGTTCGGAGGATAAGAGTGTCACCAGAGTCTATTGTCTGTCCCCTCTCTGTTAAAGTAGAGATAAGGCTGGGATAAATCTCACTGGGACATTCTGCCCTATGATGTTATTTCATGCCACATCACCTAATAGGTGTATTTTCACACTGCTTGCTACTGCTGTGAGGCTCTGCAGCTCCTAGCCAGGCTGACAATCTCACTATATGGAGAATGGAATAGTGACGGCTAATTGATTTTACAGCAGTACCGAAGGACAGACAATGAAAGTACCATCAATTTAATCCACTATTTAATGGTTCCAATTTAGCCTCTGTAAATGCTCACTAAACTAATTTCTCTGGGTTCAGCAATCTGAAAAGCTATCATATCTCTAATCTCCTTCAATATATTCATCTGGAAAAGGGAATTTAGCCAATTCTGATGTGCGGAGATGATCTGTTAGCACAGTGTAAATGTTTATAACACGGCAATCTAGTTCGTTTATAAGGATATGAAAAGTTTTATTGGGGAGGGCACTGAAGTGGAACCACGGGATAATAGGCAGTTACCCAGCAGTCTCTGGGAGCCAGGGAGCGGGCAGGCATGCAGAAAAATACTAGGATTTACTTTAATCCCAAATTGTAAGCTAAAGTTCTGCCCAGTACATGATGCACCTGGGACTACTGGAACAAAGGATTGTCTCCCGTCCCCCCGTGACCCAGGCTTTCACGGTACACCATGATAGCAACAGTCATTTTATTTCCTCCAAGAGGCTGAAAATTAGTTTAGTTTTACCACATATATATCTCCTTGTCCAACCAAGTTGCTAGAGGGGAGCTGGACTTGAGGGAACTTTCTCTCCTCTAAGGTTTGGGGGATTTGGGGTTTGACTTTTGGGGTTTTTTTACAGAGGTTGGGTTTTTCATGATGGAGTCTGGTTGCCCCCAAGTCCTGGACCCACCCCTGATCGTCTCCAGCTGCCAGGATGCCTCTGCTATTCACTCAGCTTCCAGGCAGCCCTGAGAGTCTCCTGAAGCCAAGGTGGAGTTTTTTCCTCCAGTGCAGTAGGAACAAGAGTCAGTGACCTGTCTGTAGAGGGGAAAGTTCCCTTGAGGCTTAAAGTTCTTCTCCAGCAATTCACCCTTACTTCCCCTGTCTTGGAGGAGGGCCTATCCTTGGTCCAAATACAAAAGCCAAAATCTGCCCCCAATCCAGGTTTAGGTTTTGGACCCCATGCAAGTCTCATCCCTCCCTCTTTGCTGCCTGTATCCTGAGGAGAGCAGAGACTGGTATGTCCTGGTTCTGCTCCCAGAACTGGGGGCTGTTCCTAAAGCTGCTGTGGACACTGGGGACATGCAACAGACTATTTCTTGTATTTAGAAATTTTAAAACTCCTCTCAAGATTACACTTGCAGAGGGACTTTCAGTTTCAGGAGCAGCTCACAGCCTCAGAGTGTTGATGGTAAGGAGGAAGAGATAAAGCCTTTCAACCCATCACGAGAGAGGGGGACTGTGTGTAGTTTTTTGTTTTAAATATAATGCATATTTCTATTCCTCCCTCTAATCGCTGCCGCATGCCAACACACCTGCAGGAGAGAATCTACCCATGTAGACACAGACCTGCCTCTGTGCACGGGACATGTGGGAGTCCATTCCAAAACTCTTCATCCCCAGTTGTCACCACCATGCCTGGTTTGTCACTTCCTGCCATTTCGACAGGACCTGGCAAACCCATCCAGGCACCCAGGAGTGGAGCTGGCATTAACTGGCCTGGGCTGGCGAATGTCTTTCATGGAAAGAGCACTGCTGGACTGCAGTGGCTTTGTAGTCCAACCATCTTTTTTCCCTTTTAAATTCAAAGACAATTCCACAAATGAGCTTCTGCTTGATTAGTGTTTTAATGAATATATCTGGATACACCACAAGTCCACCAGCCGTGACTCCAGAGCCACAGGCGATGCTATCCAGATGCTGCCTTTGTGCTGTCAGTTCGGGGTGTTAATGTCAGCTACGCCAGGGGAGCGAGAAGGGCAATAGTCAAGGAATAAGTGTCATGTGAGACCGTGATTTTCCCTGGACCAGACTCTCCAGCTTCAGCACAGGCACTGCGAAGTCCAGATGGGCGATGAAAGGCGCTGGGCCGTGCTCCTGCCTGCCTGGGACCCTGTACTGGGGCAGCTGGGACCCCGTACTGGGGCAGCTGGGACCCCGAGCCGATGCTCCCACTCCGGGCAGCCCCTTTGCTGGAGCTGCAGCACAGATTACTTGGCTCCCGTTTTTTGGCTGCGCTGCAGATGGAGAAAGGGCTGCTCGCTCACCGAGTGTGCTCATGATCACTTTGGATAGGGAAATCCAGAGCAAGGGCAGGTTTCCTTCTGCTCCCTGGACTGATCCCTGGAAAGGGACACCGCACAAGATGCTTTATGGCAGCAGGGCACATTTTTTCCCTTGTAAATTATATTTAACATTCCAGAGAACTTTATTGCATTTGGTGTTAGGGTTTATGAAAAAATCTGTATTTAACTTCAAGCCCTGGTAAACATCTTTGCTTATGTTGTTATGTGATTCTTTATTTGAGTATTTCGATTTAATTTCACAGTTCATATACCTTAAAGTTTTGATTTTTTTTTCCCCTCCCCTCTCATTCAGGGAGAGCCAGGGCTGGCCCAGGGCTTGTTGGTCTCTGGTGAGCTCTACTCTCCCACAGGGTGGGTGATCCTAGGCTGCCACCTCCATCCCTCATCCCTAGAGAGGTGCCTGGGCATGGGGAGCAGGCAGAAGACCCTCTGAGGACGGGGAAACGCTGCATCTAAGCCCACTGCCATCCTCAGCTCAGCAGCTTTCAAGAAGCCAGTCTTCTGAAATCAGTCATCCCTGGGAGCTCCCAGGGCTTTTCCAAACGGGAAATGCATAGGCTGAATGTAGGTCAGCACAATGGGGCTGTCCCTAGGACCACGTCTGAGCCAGGTGTCAGGAGTCCATCCCAAAATCTGTTGGAATCTAGGGAAGGTTTTTTCTGCTGGCACCAGGGGACTCTGAATCAAGCCAACAATTGCACCTGTCACAGCTTCAACCTCCACAGAGGGAGGAAGGGGAGGACGAAGAACCAAAAGGTTGGCAGCCATAAAGACTGCAGGAAAATGTAACTATGGAGCTCACTGGCAAATCTTGTTGGCCTCCAGGTGCCAGGGGTTGGCTGCCAAGTGTACAGATTATTTTGATAGCATGACACAGCTCAGTACCTTGGGTTTGTGCTGCTTCCACCAGCTCCATCCTCCTGGTCTCATCAGGGAGGTTGCATGTTCACAACATAGGAGTCACGTGCCCAAATTCCCCTGCAGCTCTGTGGCAAAGGGAAGAGATGTGCTGAGGTTTGTCCCACCTGGATAATTCATTAGAAGCTGGTGAGGCTGCTGCCCAGAAGACAAGAAATGGTGAACTTGGATAACGATGGGGATTATTTAAAAGATCTATGTGTAAGATCTTGCTTCCCTATTTATGCACTCTTCCTGTGGGACTGTCTCCCTCCAGACCCAAATGCAGCAGCACATTGGCAGCTCAAATGGCCACAGCTGTATGTCCACTTCCCACTGCTATTTACAGAACACCATTTTTAACCTGAGCCTATGGTTAAGTTGTCTGATTGATGATATTGGAGAAAAAAACCAACACGATGCAGAGATTTTTGGAAAGGTTTCCTTTTCACAGTTAGATTTATGCTCCAATTTTTGCTTAGACAAAATCCAATGCAATGTTGCTGAATAAACATCTATTTTAGGAAGACCTTGTGGAGGAGAAGTGACCTTGTGGGCAACCCCCACACACAGGCCACACCAACACTCTGGTATTTTTGAAAAGATGGGCTTTTCCTTTTCCAATCCTGTATGTGAATGCTGTGTACTGTAGATTTCCTATTTACTTCAGCCTGCCTGGCTCACCAAATAATCACTATTTGCATTTTGAAGGACTTTCCCACAAATGCGTGTGTCATACTGATACACAGCTTCATTTCCTTTGGACGCTCTAGGCCGTATGTTCCAGTCTTGAATATGAAAATCCTGTCTTGGAATGCCAAAGGTCTCAATAAATCCACCAAAAGGAAAACATTTTTTATTATTCTTGAGTAAAATCAAAACAGACATAACTCTTGGTCAGGAAATGCACCTCTCCAACGAGGGGGGAGGTTAAACTACATCCAGAAAGGGTGAAATAAATTGTATCTTTGCCTTTTTAAATGAAGAGTCATACTCTACTGCACATCTTTGTACAAAATTCCCATTGACACCAATTCCACTTATTTATTGATTGTTTTTTTATGTGCTCAATGCCATAGCAACGGGCTACATTCCATAAATTAAATGCAACATTGCATTAAGTTAAACTTCTCGCAATGGAGAGCACACACAGCACCCAACCCTGTGCTGCTCCCGAGCACTGATAAATAAACCAGCAATTATCCCAGGCTGAGCAAACGCTGGCAAAGAGCTGTGAAAGGCAGTCAGCTTGCACTTCTCCTGGTGGATGGGCACAGGCACCTCCACATGCACACAAAATCACACGGAGTGTGACACATCACGGAGCAGGGCCCTCGGTCTGCAGTCAGCAGGAACATTGCTTGGCTTGCTGCTGGTGTGATACTATTTAGCTCCAAGCTACTCCTCACATGTGTAAAATTAAGCAAATGAGCAAAGAGAGAAGTCCTGGATCATCAGAATAACTACAGCTCGTCTGCATTTATGGGTGTCATTCATTTTAGTGACATCATTGCTCCATGGTAACGAGTATCTTTTAGATTGGAGAAATAGATGGCATGAAAAATAGATTAGTTTTATTTAGATAGATTATATCATTATATAAATAGATAGACCACTCTATTTCTACTCATCTTCCACCCCCTGGTTAATAGGACACAGTTTTATTTATAGATAGAGATGCAGGAAATGTTTCTGTGTAAATGTTTCATAATTCTGTTGTATTCCTGTGTTTTATTTTAATGGGTCACCCCGATTGTACCAATCTGAGCTAGGTAATATGTTTGTGCAAAGAGGAGAGTACTTCAGGGTTGTCCAGATGGACTCAAAACTGGGAATGCTCAGAGAGCAGATCTACCTCACGCCTTGAATGTGGGACAGTAAGGACTAAAGCCGGGTCCTGGAGGGACACCAAGGGGACTTCAAGCAGGGAATTACTCATTTGGGTTATACTGAAAAAAAACAGGAATTGGGAAGGGAGGGGGTGAGGGAGTACACACAGTTGTCTGTCCAATCTGGGGCCACTAAGCAGCCAGGAAATGCCATGCTGTCCCCCCTGCATGGTTAGAAATGGAGAGAGACCCCAGGTGCTGTTGGAGGAAGGGTCCTGCCCTACCAGCAGGTCATCTCTGGGAACTCCCCAGGCTTCATCTGGTGGCAACACCCCAACAGATTCCTGGTTTCCAGCTGGCATTTTGGGTGCCATGTAAACACGCCCGTCTCGTTTTCCCCGGGATGGCACAGGCAACCCAAACCCCTTTCCCACGCAGCCTCCCACCCCAAACCCTCCCTCGCAAAGAAACACAACAGCGCCTCATCCACAACAACCCCACAGAGACTGAAACCACCATGCAAGTGGGGCAGAGCCTTCACTGCACTGCATAAAGGAGCAAACCCCAGCACCCAAGCAGCCCAGGCTCATCCTGCTCCTTGCAGGGTGCGGGGAGCGGGTGGGTGACGCGCGGCTGTCGCGGCGCCTTCCCCACGCAGCTCAATTACAAGCAGACAAGGCAGTGTCACATGTGATTCACAATGTCGATTTCATGCTCGCGGTAACCATTTACGAAAGAGCTGCGGAGGTTTTACATTTGATAAGAAATCAACAGTGTTTGTGTTTGTAAAAGACCGATCACGGAGTGTGACAGCTCTGAGAGATTGCTGCGGAGCATTGACTGCACGTCTGTAGTCTGTCATGGACCCATAAGTATTTATTTCAAATGTTGGTGGGTTGTGTTGTGATGGTGGTGTGTGGTTTGTTGGTTTTTTGGTTTTTTTTTAAACCAGGATGTTTGAAAATAAACTGTCAGTCTCTATTTACAGCTGAACAAGTAGAAAATACGAGAGATTTTAGGTTAGATTGTCAGTTAACAGAATTCAAAATAGAAAAAAATATGTACAGCGCTTGCTGGTTTATTACCTGCTGGAAAGAGAGTATCGTTTCTAAATTTAGAGATACAGATGTCTCTCTCTCAGGAAACACAGATTGACTGTAGAGCATATTTCAGGTGCATTTATCTTCCTGAGCCCCCCACCTTGCCTGCCTCAGCACATTTGCATTCAATTACTAGAGCATTAACTGGTAGGGGCCTGGTGCCATTGTAGCTATGCTGCTGTAAATCTCAGCATTTTGATAGAAATGTTCTGGATTTACCAGCAGAGTTGAGTTTGCAGTCTAACCTCTACATCCAAGGTCTGGCAGAGTTTTGGAGCCAGGTGACCAGGGCCAGATCCTCATTTTGGAGACATCTGGGTTCCTTGAGAGAGCCCAGATACGAAGGCAACCCTCACTTTTATGCTGAGTAGCAGCCTCTTGCACACTTACTAAATGACTTGTCCCTGCCTGAATTTCCAAACCTCTTCTTCAAAGGCAGGAAGATCCTACATCAGTTCTTGGTGACTTTTCTTGGCAGCTTCATGATGCAAACTCAGGCACCTGAAGCAGACAGATGGGTTTCGGTGCAAATTCTCCTGCATCCATATCTGGCTCCCCTTATTTCTAAATTCAGGCTTGCTGAACCTTAGCTAAATGAGTCCAAAAAACTTCCCAGTCTCTGCAAGTAGCCAGAATAGGAAGTACTAATATACACTGGGACTCAGGCATTTCACAACAGTGTAAATAAGATTAGCCAGGAGCTTTCCCCGCTGTGAGTGTCCAGCTCTTAAACACAATTAGGAGCCAGCTTTGAACTCCTAACAGTCAGGCATTGCCTCTAACTCAACCTCTGGCTGCATTTCAAGCATGAGCTTTCTCAAAAACACAAGAGGACAGATGCTATCCTACACTAATAAATGCTTCATTTCTTGACGGATGCTCTGGGTAGTGAACAGCATCTGAGGAAATAGGAGAAGAAAAAAAAAAGAAATAGAACATATATATTGGGTGAGGACTTGGCTGGAATAAATGTGAGCATCTCACAGTTCAGTGGAGTGATATTGGTGCGCCTTTACCAAGGATGTCTCTCTTTTAACACAGGTAACAGTCTGCAACTGTGTGGGGAGAAAGCCAATAGACCCAGAAGGAAATAACTCTGTGCTCTGTCAAGTCATGGAGGTCTTGGATACCACTCTGGAAAGCCTTGGCTTTGTCTGAATTCCTCCAGTTTTCCACCCAAAATGCTGCCTGTAAAGTCTAGCCCAATATCTCTGTTTCAGCTTCCATGTCCATGGTAGAAAGCAGAGACAGCCAGGATGCAGTCCCATGGTCAGATCCATTCCATGGATGGAAAATTAATTCAGATGGGTCAAAGGCTCATTTGTGATGGAACAAAACTGCAACAAACTCCTTCACTGGGCTTCTTTTGGGATAGCTGGTATCCAGTGCTTGCTCTGCTGCAGGGTGGTGGATTTTTCTGCACAGCTCTGGGAGCCCGTGCCGTGGTGCTGCTCAGCTGTGCTTCTGGTGTGGTGGCTCCTGGGACTCTACCATGAGTGCTGTAATGACAGAGATGGGGTTTTTCCCCCCAAAAGCTCCAGATCTTGAAATCTTGTGAATAAGAGAACAATTTGGATTTCTTCCAAGCAAATTTCTAGTTCATGGTTACGGAGAAAAACTTGAAGATCTAAAGCCTGCAGGCTAAGCAAAAAATAAATATATATATTTAGGGGGAAAAAGGAGGAAAGAAAGCATTTTAAATTAATTTCTCAACATCTCACACATCACAGGGCCATGTCATGAGTTTCTGAATACAGCTGTTGGCTGCTGAAGGTTCGCAACCTGGTGAATGTCTCTATAAGCTAAGATGCCTCTGCCTTTCTGCATGGGATGTTGCTGAGCCACTGCTGAGAGCAGCTTCATGCATTTCCTGCTGAGTTTTGCCTCAGGCATGCTCCCAGCTTACCTGGGGCATCCCTCCCTGCCTGGATACTGCTCCTCCTTTCCATTCCCCACAGGAGTGCCAAAGCCAGCAGCGCTCAATGTGCCACTCCAGGAAGGGAGGTTAGCCTGAGTTACCGTGCTCATCCTCCTCACAGGGTGCTCCCAAGACCCTTCCCCTCTTCTCTGTGGCTTCCAAGTGCACAGCTCCAGGCTGCAGCCCCATGGCCAGCCCACTCCCAACAGACCTGTCCCTCGCCGAGCTCCCTGTGACCAAGACAGACCGGCACATTTATTGTGACCACCTTGTCAAAGGCCAGCATTGGAGCCTGTTTGCAAGCTGTGAATTTTCTCCATGTTTATCCCCTGGAGGGGTTGTTTTGTGGGTTTATTGACTAAATAAGGGTATTGATTTGTTAAGAGCCTTTCTTCCTCCTTTCAGTGGGAAATATTGTTATCTCTTTCGTCTTCTCTGTACTCCAGGTGAGAAGTTCTTTTAGTGACACCGTAAATTTCCATCTCTGCTTTTCTCTGCTCTGTAAACAAGTGTTTGCCTGCCCACAGGGGTTAATTTGGTCATGTTAAATGCTCTGCAGATCCCTCCTGGGCTCTGCACTTGCAGACTTGCTCCGAAGGAGATCCCCATGCTCACTGTGCAGGCACCCTCCATCACCCACTGCATTTCTCCTGACACCCATTGAGAGCTCCATCCACAGCTGCTTCAAGATCTGGGTGTTGCAACAGCCCACACCAAAGCAGTGCCCCCAAAAGCAGCTGACCAGGATTTCCACTGGAAAAAACAATGACCCGTAGAGACCATCTGGGGGCTAACACATGATAATCACTATTAAGAATGAATGAAGGTCATAATATCATTCCCTCTCATCTGTTTTATAAGGCGAGACACTGGTTATTGCTTGCCATTGTCATGCAACACTTGGATGTGCTGGTGTCCATAAATGCAAAAGATTTTGCTTTCCAGAATTCATGGTCTCTGAAAGGTTCCCAGTTTCTCTGGATGAGCTTGGCTTGGACCCAGTGAACTCTTCTTCCTGAGGAGAAAGTGCAGGTCTCAGGGAAAGTGCACAGAAAAGCCATCTGTTTCTCAGCTTTTCAGAGGTGTCTCCAGTTTTACAGACTCCTCATGCCCATGGATAGGTTTCATTTCCCTTTCATTTCCATGAAATCCATCCAAAGTCCCAGGCACAAGGGAGAAAGAGGAAAAAGTGGTTTGGTTCACAGTGTCTTTTCAACTAGAGTAGGATCATCTGCGTCCTGGGTCAGATGAACTTCCTTAATCACACTGTTAGGGACCTTTCACCACGATCCCCATTACACTAATTCTTTCCTTCTTTAGATTATGCGCCAGCAGTGAAACAAACTATTTTAATCTCTTGGGATGCTGGAAGAGATTACAAGTGCCATTAATTTTTTTCCTTGGCTTAACTGTGAACCATAGCGGGCTTTGGAGGGCTGTGGCAGAGCTGGACCATCAGCAAGGCTACTTGGCTGGCTACTTGTACCAGCAGCAGGTGCTGCAACCAGTCCCACCGGGCGGGATCCATCCCGTCCTCCCCTGGGCCGCACAATTTGAGCGCCATGCCATAAAGGAGTTAATTTTCAGAGTATTGCAGCACTGCACGAGCCTGGGGAGTCAGCAGGGAGCAATACAACCCCAAGCCCATGCAATACTTGGGAAATTCACTCTTGTACGCCCACATCCCTCAAAAGCTTCCTGAGCTGTCAGCGTTATAGATCATGGGGAGGCTGGCGGTGCCGAGGCACCATCGCAGCCACCGAGGGTCTTATGAAACTGTAGGAAACGGATCCCAGAAGGTGCTGTGTCAGCTCCTTTATTTATACAGCAGCAGAGCTCTGTAGGCAATGGAAGCACAGCTAATGCAACACAGAGGCTGCGGTACCTCTTGGGCATCAGCATCTTGGCCGTGATCTTTGCTCCACTGAACTGAGGGAGGAGAGGGTGCCCCTCGTCTTGGCAATGCCAAGACACAATCCAGTGACTCCATTCAGAGAGTCCCTGCGATAACGTCAGCACAGCACAGTGCACCATCATCAGGTGAGGGGCATTGGAATTGAATGAGAATACCCCAGAAGAGGAAGGAGGTCTGGCCTGGGCACAAGGCTATGCTATAGGAAACACCAGGGCTATATTTTTGTGATTAGAGCAGACAGAAATGCCAACACACTCCTGCAAAGTATTTATCCTCGAGTGTTCCATAGCAGGCACTCTACCAGGACTGATTTGGACACAGCCCAAATGCCTTTACACTAGAATTTGAATCAGTCACCCAAAGGTTTGAACCGTCCAGTTGAGTGGCATAAAACACCGATTATGCAGCCAGCGATTTCCACCCCGCTGCCCCAAGAGAAACCCTGATGTCTGATCCTGTGGGTCATGGTGGGAAACAGCAGGTAAAAGCAAGCTCAGGAATACTGCCTGCAACAGCAACGCAACATCTGCTGCACCAAACCTGCCTCTGGATTCTCCAGCCCGCTGCTGAGCTGACTTACTTCTGCCTTAACACTGGTGTGAGAGATGAATCAGACCCTTGGTGTGCGCAGTGAACATATGTCCCAGCAGCTGCTGTGGAGCTGTGCTCGAACCCAGTTGTGCGAGCAGCAGGTTCGGCTGGGCTTCCTCAAACCCAGAGTGCCACAGAAGGCATTAATAGGCTGTTTGGTGCATGTTGGGAAGCACCTAGAGGATAACTGAACCACGAGCAATAAACAACACTGCTTTACAAAGAACAAGTCACGCCAGACCAACTAGATGGCTTTCTTTTTTCAGATCAAATTACAAAATTAGTGGATGAAAAGTCTTACAGAAGATGTAGTGCATCCAGACTTCAGCAGAGCATTTGATATTGATCCTTGCAAAATGCTACTTGAGAAACTAATCCGCACTGCCTTAGATATGGGCATTAACAACAGTGCGGATTGAAAAGCATCGGCCAGGCTGTAAACAGAGAGCAGACACCAAGGGCCAGCAGCACTCTGAGGTACAGGACCTGTGTCACAGGGCCTGCCTTGGCTCAGCTCCACAGAAATATGGGACATGGGGTGATGGGGACAGGGCCATTCAACCACAGATTGACCTGTAAGGACCCAAACAGGCACCTTCCTAAAAACTATGTCCATAGGAAGTGGTGCTGTCATTGTCGAGGTGCTAGTCTCCTCTCCACTTTGGATCCTGCCCCGGCACTATTTTGGGGCCAAGACAGGAGGCAGAGGTCACCAAGACTGTTTTAGAAGCAAAGAGTTGTTCCCCCTGGCCAAATCCCCACTGCAAACCCTGCCATCAACCTCCCTTAGCCTCAGGACTGCTCTTTCAAATATGTATTTTTTAATGCTGTTTCATTTTTGTGACAACTTCTGTTAATGAGGACCATGGGCAGAGAAAACTTTGGGAAGTTTTGCTGTGAGCGTGAGAGGCAGCTGAGGCAGCCACACTGGCTGGGGCTGACAGGGGTTGCCGGTTGGCCCTGGCGCAGTTTGGCAGCTGTCACATCTCCCTGCCAGACAAGGCTGACCTCGAGCATGGGACCCTGGAGCAGGAAGCAAAACACGTCTGGCACATGAGCTGTAGAAAAAGACCCACTTTGGTTGTCACCAGCAGAAAAACTGACACTTTCTGGATGCTGACGTCCTCCTGATCATCCAGGCAGATCCGTGGTTGTGAACTCAGGTTTTGGCACCCCAGCAAAGGCACCAGTCTTTCACGAGGAGCAGACTTGCTACCCAGACTTTCATTGAAGGAGCAAATTGCAAAGAGGAGTTTGGCCATCAATCCTTTTTAAGGTCACTGTTCTTGTTCCCTTGACTCATCAAACAAGGACAACCCTCCATAAAATCCCCCCGCCAAGTAAAGCCCATCTGGGAAGAGAACAGACATTTCAGCCACAAGCTTCTTAGTTGTTTACCCTCCTGCTCAACCTCTGATTAAACTTTGGACTCTGGGTGCCTCCACCTTGCTCACCTCTTTTACCCTGCTCTTCTAGTCCATGTCCCAAACAGGAACAGCCTGTCCCTGCATCCTGCTCCAGCAACAAGTGCCCCAGTCACTGCTGATCTCACCCAAAGCAATCCCATTGCCATCAAGTCATGTCTAATCATACCATTAATCTGGTTATTTATCATGTATGTGTTTGAATCCTTTGATTGCTTCTGGACCTACAGGGTTGTTGATAGGCATGTGGCTAAAAAGGCAGGGGGAGAAAATTCAGTCACATCAAATCAAATAAATAAATTCTTCTGCATCCTGTTGGAAAAGTGTTCGATCCAGGCACACAAGCACACTTAGCAGGTCAAGCACTCGATTAGCATCCACTCTCCATGCTGGAAGCCAGCAGCCAGGGTGAGGTTTCACCAAGCTGGCATGAGTGGGATGGCACCTCTTGGAGAGGAACAGCCAGGTGGGAAGCAGCTGGCATCACCTGGGTCCCACCAGCCTCTCTACCGATCTCCATGTGGAGGAGTCATCTCTGCAGGGTTATCCACTGAGGTTTTTCAGCACCAAAAAGGTGTCCTTTATTTAATGCAATTGATGGAGAACCTCAAAAACCCCCCAGTTCTCAACATTCCCCATCCTCGTGGTCCTTCTCAGGCATGTGCCAGCTCCTCCTCTACCCAAATACCCTCTTTGCACAGACATTTTGCGTGGCTGCAGGGTTGCAGCACCCTTTGGACACCTGTCTATCCCATAGCTGAGGGGTCAGAGCAGCTGTGCCAGCCTTCCAGCAGCACCCCATCCCTTGTGGGGTTCATGTGGCATGCCGTGGTTCCTGCATCCTTCACGTCTGCTTCCCCGCTGCCACCCAGCTCTCCCACTCTGGAGCCTGTGCTCCCATCACTGGGATAGGCAAACACCATCTGATTGCTGGACCAGAGGCAGAGGGCAGCATGTGGGGACCAGGGAGGGCCAAATCAGGTTTGTTTCCCTGATAAAACCTGGGGAGGATTATGGTCTCTTTAAGCCTGTCTCCACAGCCTTCCGGCTCCCCGTGCGCTGACCCAGTCGTGTGCTGTATTAGAATTGTAGAGTAATAAATGAACAGTGGAGGGGTTTGTAATGATGATTAGGGACTGAAATTGGTTCAGATTTACAGTGTCACTCAGGAGCGGAGGCAGAGGGGGAAGGCATTCTGCGCGGCCTAATGGATCCATCAACTCGTTTTGGCTGCTCGGTGGGCCGCGCAGGGTCACCAGGCTTTCCGCTGGCAGCACAAAGCACTTCAATTTTGTTAGGAAATGTATCAATTTAACTGACTTGAGCAGTGCACGGCGGAAAAAAAAAAAAAAAAAAAAAAAAGAGGGGGGGGGGAGCAGGGAAAAAAAAAAAAAAACCTAATGAATCTGGACTCAATTTTCCGCCACACTGCCTCTGCGAACTGTCGGAAACAATGTCTGCGGTCGGGGTGAAGGCAGCGCGGATAGGCTGCCCGCGAGCCGCGGAGACGCGCTGCCTCCCGCCAGCCACCGGCCAGGGCTGCCACTCTCCTAACAATGATGTCATTAAAGGTAAATTGGCCTCTATTTCAGCAGGATGATAGTGCTAATTGAGTGGGAAAATATAATATAGGGAGCTGTTGTCTGCAGTTAAAGGGAGGAGGGGGACAGATTAAATGGCCTACAATAGTGGGTGTCAGGCACGGCAGATGTTGCTTTCCGCTGATAACTGCGCTGACATATCTCGAGCTTGTCAAGGCTGAGGTTTTCAGAGAGACTTACAGCAAAAGGCAGCAGATGGCCCTCCTGAATGGGAATGAAGTGCTTAAACAGCCTGGCTGCTGAAGGCAGCTAGTTTGTAAATAGAGGAGTCGGAGGTGTCTTATTGATCCCACTCAGTGCCCGCCAGCGCGGAGGAGCGGCGGGCGGGGGGGAGCCGGCGGGATGGGGCTGCCAGCGGCGGCGGCTGCGCTGGTGTCAGGGCCGGGGCTGGCAGATGCTGCTGGATGGCAGCCCGGGGTGGCGGGGCCGAGCAGGGCTCAGTGCTGGCGATGTGTCGCCTTAAAAGTCACAGATGTCAAACGGCAGGACAAAAGTCAGGGCGGTGTTGAAGCGAGAGGGTGGCGCGGCTCGGGCGCGGGAGTGCGGCGCGTGTGTCCCCAGCATCTGCACAGGGCGGACTGAGACTTCTGCCCCCAAAGCAGCCCATCAGCAACGCCCACACCGAGGCCAGCCCATGGCAGACCCCATTTGCAACTCTGCCCGGCCACCATGTGCAAAACGCCCCGAGATGAGCACAGGTATTTCAAATACAGACAGACCCATCCTGGAAATGTGTGTCCGTGAATGCAACACACCTGCTGCAAGGTGAGGGTGTGGAACCACGTGCAACATTAAACAGATTTTCTGTGTGCAGCTATAAACAGGCCTTGGTCCATATCAGACTGACTGTGGATACCTTCTCGGTGAGCTGGAGTTTTGCTTGATTCTGTGAGTTGTGCCTCAGCTGCAGTGGGATGTGCTGGGAAGTGCCCCGGGCATCAGTTACACTGGGATGTGTGGGGCAGCACCCTGCACCTGGGACGTGCTGCATGCTGCAGGAGCAAGTAAGGAACGGCACAAAAATCACACAAGTGTTGGCGCTGTATGGATGAGTAATACACCCTCAGCTGTGCACTTACGGCCACATTGCCCACGCTAAACTGAATTTTGGAGGATACGAAGGGATGCTATTATGGGTCCATAAGCATCACCCTTCTGTATCTGCCCTTTGAAAATCTTGCAAATACAGCTTCCCAAGGCACCCACCAAAACTGAATGGAATATGCATGTGTCTCACTTCCAGTGCCAAAACCACGCACACAAATCCTCTCCCTCCCTGTATGGGACCATCATCAGCCACTCCAGAAGGCTGGGACACAGGGTCAGGAATGTCACACACATGGGCAGGAGCAGACCCAGTTGCCACCCAGAAGCCTCCAGAAACCCTCCTCAGCCAGGACATCCCGATGCTGCTCCGTGTGTGCTAAGCCTTTCCCAGAAGCCTGCCTAAGTATAAACATGCATACATGTGTGCTGTTATTAAATCTATCCAGACATGTAAGCATGCTCCTCACAAAACCACACGGAGGCTGGACCGAACACTCACCTGCTTACAAAATGACATCAATTGAGTCTGTATACACAAACACATACACTGAAGCAGCTGGGGAAACACACTGCTAATATCCACATCGACAGAGATTTACCACTGATGAGGTTACGGCCATGCTCCCTCTCCCACACATCCTCCAAGCAAAATCCTCCAGCCTGGGATGGATTCTGCTCTCCCTGAAGTCAGTGGGGCTGCTCTGGTTGTGAGCCCTTGCCACCGGTGTGGTTCAGACCCTGTTTGCTCTCTCTCTGCTGGCTTGCATGGAATTAAATTGAGGTTCAGTTGTCAATTAGGGATGTGACAAGCTCATATTCCCAGGCTGCCCAAAGCTGAATGAACCAGCACCAGCACCAAAACCCTCTGCAGAGACCCAGCAAACAATCAGGCCTGGAGACTGTCTGGGGACAGGAACAAAGAGCTTTGCACATATCACAAGCATGTCCCACCTTCACTCTTTGCCAGCGGTAGGACAACAACCATCCTGCAAAACTGGTCCTAAAGAGGACAGGCAAGGGGTGGCCCTTAACCCTGCATGGGCTTCCCACTCTGCCCAGACATCTGTTGTGTGCGTGGTGCAGGATGTTTCCTCCATGGGAAGGACCTTGCTTTGTCCAAATGTGCTCTGCTGCATGGGATCAAGCTGATACTGCGCTACTCCTTGCTCTCTTACATCACCAACTACAAGCACAAACAGGGATGTGGAGCAAACACCATTGAACTAAAGCACTAACCAGTTTAAGGCCATTTCTAATTTGAGGGCTGCCAGCAGTCAGATAGATGTGAGTGATGTCTTATGCAGACACCCAGTACCCCTCTCCACAGGTCCAAATTTCTGCCTCCAGCTCACACCAGGGGTTGCAGGCATGGGGATGCATTTCATTTAGCTCGTTGGCTACTGGCCAGACCACTGCTTGACCAGGGGAAGGCGACAGTAAGACCTTGCTCTTGATCTGGGTGTAGGACAGTCTTTTTGGTGTCCCCTCCATTCTCAAGCACCTCACAGCAATTCTCTTCTCTCCCTGCTGTGTCCCCTCTAGATCACATCCTCTCTTCACACTCTCCTCTCTTCACACTCTCCTCTCTTCACACTCTCCTCTCCTCTCCTCTCCTCTCCTCTCCTCTCCTCTCCTCTCCTCTCCTCTCCTCTCCTCTCCTCTCCTCTCCTCTCCTCTCCTCTCCTCTCCCCACTTTTACTCAATTTGCCCTTAAATCCTTGTTTCTTTGCTGCTCATGCAGCTTGGTCATCTGCAGCTCTCCCACACCCTCACTCCAGAACACCACTCACCCACAGGCAGTGCAGGCAGACAACCTCAGCTGAATTTTGCCATGGCTTTGCCAGCAGTCAGGGATTTGGCTGCCATCCACCCACGAGAGGAGGTCCATAATTTCACACAGTAGGCTTGAACACACCATCAAAGCTCAAGTACAAAACCAAACATTGGATGGACAGATGTTGAGCCAAGACCTTCTGCTTCTCACCCAGCGCCCTGATTATTATACCATGTCTACAGGCCTCTGTAAACTGCTATTAGCTGGTACCAGGAGCTCTCCTGCCTTCAATGCAATGTGTTTGCAGCTCTCCCATCTCCACAGAAGTGATGTTCTCCCCACAATGTACTCCTGCCAAGTGCTGGTGCCTGTCCTGGATTTTGATCCACTCAGTGGCAGCGCTGTTGCCCAGGAGAAGCCTCCAAAAGGAAAAAGAGGGAGGTGTGCCTGGACAATAGAAGCTTTGACTACACCCAAATAACTCATGAGCCCTTTGAAAGCCCACAGAACCTTCAGAGATGTGAGGAAACCACCTTGGACAACTCCACCACTTCAAACTCATTGGTCCAAGTGAACTTCCCCCATGGGTCCTAAGGGACCCTCTGTCCAGAGGATGGGGTGTCACTGCCCCAGTTACACACTCAGTGCATAAACAAATTCCCTCTGCATGGAGGAAGAAGCTCCTTAATGGGTAGCCCCGCGTTTACAGTAATCAAGAATGATTCAATTGACAGGTTTGTGTGGTGTTTGTTAATTTACTTGAGATTCATTCCTGGGAACAGCTGGCTGTATCCCAGCAGGACTGTGACTCTCACTAGCCCACCTGCTGCTAGACAGACGGGCTTTGGGTACAGTTGTAGTTAAAGTTTAGCAGGCAGATATTTCTGGCCATTAAAAATGGAAAAGTTCTTCAAAGATTCACATGCACAGGAGGTTTTGGAGGCAAAGATGTTGGCTCTGGGCTTTGCTAAATGCTTTGCTTGGTTTCCAGAGTGGTCCAGTTGCCGAGTGCTTGTTTTGTCATTTGAGCATTACCAGCTGAATTACCATGATCATGGTACATAAAGAAGAACTCATGAAAAAGTCACTTAATATTCAATTACAAGGTCTGTTCTGGAAGCTTTATATAAGGAGTTTGACTCATAGGGAATTAGACACCCAGCTCCTCTGGATAATCAGGGGAATGAGAATCTAGCTCTCTGCTTTGGAAACCTCTGACCAATCCATTTATATAACATTAATATTTGTCTTCCTTAAATTGACTGCATTCTTTTAAGAGATAATTACATTTTCCTTCTAGTGCCCATGTGGACACGAATCCTAAAGTGTATGACAAAAAGATGTATTAAAAAAATACAGACCTATTCCTCAGAAGAATCTTTTAAAAAATCATAACTATGTTTCAACAAAATATATTCCTCACATACAAATACAGAGCTCTCCCAGAAATTCCAGCAGGTGATGAGATGCTCAGAAAAGACCACTTGACCCCACAGACACACAGGGTTGCTGGACCCTGTACCAGAGCACTCTCAGGACTTTAGGGGGTCAGAATTGGGGCTGTCCTCCCCAGTGAGCCCCCCTGGTTGCAATATGGGTTACTCAGAGCCCAGCCCAGACCCTCCATGACCACAGGGTACCTACCACCAGTGATGGAGAAGTGCTGCATCCCACCACTATCGACACAGCTGGTCCCAGTCCAGAACAAGGGTCAAACATCAGCAGAGATGCAGAGCAAAAAACCGGAGCAAAAATGCCCACAATGCTTGGGGCAATCCCCACTGCTGGGCTTTCCTGTCATTAGACTATTGATTAGTTATTGATTAAAACATCTATTAATCTTTATAAACTATTTATAAATGGAACCCTAACATAAAGTGTGACCTGTACAATATTGAAATAGAAATTGTACTTAATATGGGTTTTAAGTAAGTTAGATTCATAAGCGAAACCCCACATCACATCCCCTGTATTCCTTGTGTGTCGGGTGTGGAGCATTCCACTGAGTTAAATACTTTGGGCTTTCCTTCAAGTCTTCACACTCTGATAAAAGTAAGTAACAGCTTGAATTAAGCATCTGCCCTGAGCCCTGTTCCACAGCTGTACTTGAAGGACTGGTTGGCTCCCATCCGTCAGCAGCACTTCCCAGCCTCACACCAAGCCCAGGGCCGGTGAGGCGGCTGCTGGAGGAGGTGGTGGCAGCACTGGCTGTGGCTGTGAGCTCAAGCACTGGCACTGGCTGGCTAAAGATCAAACAAGGAGCTCACAACTGTGAGATCTCCACCGACTCCGTTTGTTACATGGCACATCTGGGAGGGGTAACCAGCTTGCAATATATTAAACAATTAATCATTTAGATTGTGATGCTCTTAATGCTGCAGGCATTTCCCACTAAATGTGTGGCACAGGTGCAGGTGCCCTGCAGAGGGATCCTGCCTGCAAACTTTGGGAAACAAGGACAGAACAGACAGGCAGGCTGGAAGAGGTGTGTCCTCCAGGCTCACAAGGCTTTCCTGATGACCCCTCTCCTCTGTGCCCTGCATGTTTCCACATGTGTTGACCAATAACCCCAAAAAGCATCACTGTGACTGGCATAGCTCAGAGGCAGCAGCAGAGACGAACGTGCTGCTGAACACAGGCTGGGCTGGGCTGAGCCTGGCCTGGTTCATCTGTGCTAAAGATGCTGTTCACCTCCAGCCTCTCCTCTGCCAGGGTTTGCATCGAGTACCTCTCTTTGCACCTATTTCATCAACAGCTTTTGAGGCTCTTGACATCACTTACTTCATGGCATTTGCGTCCTTGTTTCCAGCTGAGGGATCAGGTGACGTGGCAGAGGAGATATTGCTGTTGCATATAGTTGTAACTAAAGGGTTTTCAATATTTACATTGCTGCTTTTCCTGTCCATGGTGGATTACAGCTGCCCTTTGAGAAATAGGTTCAGGGAGGGAAGGACATAGCCTGCTGCAATGGGCAGGAGCTGGGGCTCTGCAGCCTGTCCTCTCCAGGTAGTGCTGCAGCAGCTCAGGGGGGAAAAGGTGTCAGGGTGGGACTGGTTGCACAACCCGAGGCAAATTGCTGCACTAGAGTTTTTTGTGCTTCAGTTTTCTCACCTAAGAAAGAGGATTTGGGGCAGTGCTGGGAAGGCCAAGCGGAGTTATGAGGATTAACAGGAGGTTTGAGGGATGGAAAAAGACTTCATGCCAAGTCAGCTCCCCTCTGTAACCTTGTGCCTCAGAAACACCCTGGGCTGCTGGTTGTTTCCAGCACAAATGGCAGAAGAGGCTCTTGTACCTCTGGCCCTGCCATGGCTTGTAACAGATTTACTGGGTCCCATTAATTTCTGAGCGGTTTTGGAGGGGACCCCACAGTGATAACACCCTCACCCAGGAGCTGGTTGTACTAAGAGAATAACGAAACCACAGGAGGAGCTGAGGCTCTTTAAAATGTCCGTGGCACAGGGATATGCCCCACATCCTGCTTTCCTATTAATAATGCATCGGGAGCTCCTGCTCCACCCGCCAAGTGCCCAGTGCACATTCAGGCTCCTGGACACCTCGCCTCAGCAGTGCCCAACAGGACTCGGCTCCTCTGCAACCACAAAAAGATTGGAGAAATCCTTCTCTGCCACAGAGGTGCTCCAGATCTGTGCTGTGCAGACCTAGGAGCAGGATTTGGCCCTGTGATTTCAGCTGATGTCTCATGAGCCGTGGGCTGAATAGGAACTGTAATTGGTGCAATTCTACATCTTCAAGGCTATTAGATCCTTGTAGCTCCCCATCATGCTGTGTTTGGAGTAAATAGAGAATGTTTAGCCAAGCTGAGAGATCCTCTAATGGAACAGACAGTTCTTCCTCTCTTCATCTGCTTGTCCCCACAGCTTTGTTATTTAAAGTCAGGTTTAAAAAAAAAATAAATAAAAATAAATAAATAAATAAAAAACAGTAGACAGGTTTGGTTTGGAAGCCGGAGGACAGGAAAAGTTAGAGATATTTATTTGACA
The DNA here is from genome assembly GCF_000738735.6 of Corvus cornix cornix. NCBI lineage: Eukaryota > Metazoa > Chordata > Aves > Passeriformes > Corvidae > Corvus > Corvus cornix. The sequence goes on along the minus strand of NC_046344.1, from coordinate 3,904,807 downwards.
GGGTCAAGGTTGCTGCTTTTCTTTTCTCTTTCCCCAGGTCCCATAGGTGTTAGACTGAGAGACATTTAATCGAGGGAGTAGCGGTTTCATATCTATAACAAAAATCAAATAATGCAAGATGATTTACTCCCCCTAGCAACCAGGGAGCTTACCCTTAGCAACCAGCCTAGCCTCAGGCAGCGGTGTAATCAGCTTGAAAATATTTCAATTATTGTGTTGATTTTAGTGGATTTGAGAAGCGCTGTGCGGAGAGACCAGGCACATTCTGCCCACGACCTGGAGAGGAAGATATTGATTTAAACAGGTGTCAGAAAGGAAAAGTGGAGTAAATTTAAATGCAATAGGAGAACAGCGCATTGAGTGTGGTTCAGTGTGGGGGTGACATTTTGCTCATCGCCTTGAATGAAAGTGACTCAACTGAACTAGAAATTTCACCTTGAAAATCATCTCCCATCGACACAATCAAGAGAAAGACGTTCGCCATCTCTTTTCCCTGGTCGGGGGAAGAAGTGGAGGGGGGACTGGCACCTGGGTTTCCAAGACAGCTTTGGAGGAAGAAAGTATCAGAGAAATATGGGATTAGTGTGTCCCACTCGAGAAATTAGCTGAGTGGTGCTGGGGGAGAGGTGGAGGAGACAGGAAGGAGAACGTCTGCAGAGGGTGGGATGCAGAATTCAGGAGGACTAAGCTACAAGAAGTGATACCATCCTCAGTCTCCAGGCTGCTACTCCTGGAGAGAGGAATTTGGTACCAGCACCAGACTGAGCTGCTGCTGGTGGAATCAGCAGGAGCAATGGTCCAGCTGGTCTCAGATTGTGTTTCTCCTTGTGAAGTGTGGGTCAAACCCTGCTCTCAGTAGCATCACCACTACCCCACAAAGCAGCACATTGGGATGTCTCTGGCCACCTTCAGCCTCCACAGTGTAGTTTGTCCAGGTTTAGCTGCCTGATCTGGCACAAGATTGGCAACCAGATCCTGATCTTTAGGAAATTGTCCCATTCCCTTCCACCCTTTGCTGCCTGTCCCCCCACAGATGCTCCCAGCAGAGCCCCAGCTTGGTCCCAGGCTGCTCCCTCACCTGCTGCTCCCACATTCCGTACTCATCAGGCAGCTGCAGGAACAGCCTGTGTGCAGTTCAGCGGAAACCAGTGACATCTCTGTACACACAGCACCGACGAGCTGTTTTCTGATGCAGCAGGTCTGTAGACAGTGTACTGATAATAGGGTTTCACCTGTTCCCAGTGAAGTGACAACTGACATGCCATGTTCTGATGAACCTCTTTCCAGTAGGGTGACACCGTGCACAGAGTGCATTATAACCCTGGTTCTCCAGGCTGCCACAGTCTGTGCTCAACGCCAGCAATATCCGGAGTTGCAGCAGAGCTGAAACTTTGTCCAATTCACGAGGAAGCAGCTTTCCATGTGCCTCTGACAGTTTGTGTGCAGGGCACTTCTCACCTGCTCCCCTGTGAGGAGTGAGGGGCGTGCAGCTCGTGGATGCCCGGTGTGGGGATCGATACCCAGCACAGCCGAGCGCAGATCCGTGCCGTGCCCTGGACACTGCTGCTGCATCCTGAGCTCTGCTGCCTGCTCAGAGCCATCCTTCCCATCAGCGAGGGAAATAGCCAAGGGCTCTGCAGAGACGGTGGGGGCCACAAGGGCTCCTTCTCCACTGGAGCTTTTGGGGAGCCTGGCAGGTTGGCGCTGCCTCGGTTTTCTTCCCGTCGCCAGAAATTCCTTCTGCACTTGTCAAGTGACCAAGGCGAATCACTTTTGTTTGAGATGGTTCACACTTCTCTGGGTTCAATTTCAAAGTGGCATTTTTAGAGCTTATCACATGCCATTTATAAATGTATCAGTGCTTGCTCAAAGGCTCGGTGGAAAGAGGAATGCTGCATCCCTCCTCTGTTTGACAAGAACACAAGCCCTGCACAATCTTCAGACAGCAAAGGGCACTGCCTTATCTCTGGCTAGTAAAGGGTGTATCTTGACATTGCTACAATCACCCTCATGGCGTAAGAAGAGCAAAAATCAGCCTTTCTCCTGGATTTTGAACCATTTTGAGGCTTTTCTCTTTGCCATAAACTAAACTGATTCCTGGATTGCAGCTTGTTAGAACAGACACCTCCAGCTAAAATGGGATTTGGACTGCAATTGTGGCAATCCCACTCCGTACTCATGCACCCAACTTTGCCTTACAGTAGATACAGGGTGGGTTATTCAAGTGCCACAGGGGAAGGGGCCATGTGTTTATGCCAGGGAAAGGGCCCCCCCACAGGCGTTTGCTACCAAGGAGCCACCGTGCTACAAACCTCAGCTTTAGCTTTTCCCCACAGTAAATTTCCAGCAAATCCTAAAAAGGAGAAGGGTATCCAAAACATCATCCTTTGGCTTATTTAGGGACTCAAAATGACCAGAGGACTGCTGAGATAACATCCACTGCAACCAAAAAAATGCAGTGAGGCCAAGGAGGAGGCAACTCTGATGTGCCTGGGGGTGATGCTGTGCAGATACACAACCAAACACCCCCACACCACCAGGACCAGCTCAGTAAGAGCACACATTTTAACCTCATCCACTCACCCCAGGCAGGCAGGATCCTTCCCTCACTGCTCCCAGCAGCACCAGCAGAGCCTGTTTGATGTGCTGACCTGCCCTCCACAAGCATCTTACACTCTCTATCTTTGTCGGATTGGGAGGGAAAGAAAAAATTCAGATTATTTTTAAGCCCATTTGCTGCCTTGCCCTGAAATGTGCAGTCTCTTCCCTGGAACGTACCTTCAGTGTAATCCGCTCTTTACCAGGGGCTGTAGTCGCTCATTCACGCCTTCCTCTGCCTTCCTTCATTATAACCTGTTGCTCGTCAGAAACCTTAGCAGCTTAAACTGGACTGCTTCTTTGCTCGATAACAGTAATCAGGGCTTTAGCAGGCAGCTTTGCACAATCAGCCTGCCCTGCACCCCTCCCACTCCCAATTTTCTGATGGATAAGTGATCACTCAGGGGAAAAAAAATGTACACGTTCACCTGGAGAGCAGAACAATTTGCGTTTTGGGGGGTGGTTACTGCAAAATGAGGTATTTAGGCAGTGCCACATGGGATATCCAAGGGAATTCCTGACTTAAATTTGCAGCAACACTGTCCTGGCATTTTGCCTCGTTAGTATCTGTAGAGTTATTAAAAGTCAATAACCAAATCAGAGTAGATAAATACATGGGGGCATCTCCTGCTGTTGATTTTTGGGCAGGATACCCCTCTGAAATCAATGGAGAGCTTTGCTTAAAAACCAGTGGCATGGTAAGGGTCACATTTCTTAAACAGAAAGAAGCACAAATCCAATATGAGTTTATCTACCAGCTCTGTCTCCAAAACCTAGTGGTTTTGTCTTCTCAATCCCATTTTCCTGCAGTACAATCCAAGTAACTACCATTGACTTCTCACCAAAAAATAGTCTTATTTTCTATGGCTGTTCTTTAAAGGGAATTAGGCAGTTGCTGCTATTGTGTATTTGGAGATAGAAATCCAGAGGTTCAGGTTATTCTGCTTTTTGCCTTTGCACTGCTGAGTTGGACACTCAGTCTGTATGAATGACAGATCGGTTAATTCACTTTTTGAAACTTTTTTGCCTTGAGATTTTAAGGCTTCAGTTTAGTAATGATGGTATCGAGCCACTGTTTGTAATTGAAATAAGAAACTGAAATAGGAAATGCATCATCCGGCTAAACTGTATTTACAACTCAATGCCAACACTTTAAACAGCAATGGCCATCCTGAATCACAAAGCCTTCCTCAACTACCCAGCAGCTTAGAGATCAGGCATTGCTCTAACTCTGGACCCCATCCAAGGCCTCTGGAAGTGAGTTGGTGGCTTTTTTTTTGACCTGGCAGGTGCCCGAGAGTCCCTCTAAGGCTCTTCCCTGTGTTACCTTAGCGCACAGCGCTTCCTTTCTCTGGCCGGTCAATGACAGCTTTCCTCATGTCTGAATTACTGCTCACATTTTTGGCTTGAAAAACAGCATTATAATCCCTTTAATGGGTTTTTTTTTTTCAAACTTCCCAATCAAGCATAAAGCTGGAGACCCATTTCTCGATCCAGCAGCATCTCTGCTTCTGAGGCTGCCAGCTCCTGCACCCCCACTGCAAACACTGCTGAAGATCTGCTTTGCAACAGAAACTCTTCAGGTGGAAGCAGATCTTTGAGCATGACACCAAGACTTAGACTTACAAAATTCAGGAGAGGTGACATCCGTCCTCCTCACGGGTGCTGGCCCCCGTGTCTGATGCAGTGCTGTGTGAGGCAGCTGGGCAGGGAAAAGCCAGACAGGTCAGCATAGCCACCAGCTACAACGATTTTGTTCGCTACAGGGAAGAAATCTGTATCCCCTTAGATGGGTTGCAGCTTTTTCAGAAGTGAGGCTGAGCCTCATCTGAGATACAGAGGGTTCATTCTGCACCTGAACTCCTGATCATGATCCTGGGCTACACCTGGAGGGGAAACCCACCGAGGAGCCGAGATACCGACCTGGTGCATCCATCCTGCTGGAGCCCTCCTGCCACGTCTTCCCAGCCTGTGTCTCTGTGCCAGGGAGATTCAGCTAGCCCAGGTGTGCTTGCTTGCATTAGACCTCTATTTTCTTTCCTGGGAATAAATTTTATGGCAGCTGCCGAGCAGGATCCACTTAAGCTTGGTGCTAAAGGCAATCTGCACCCTCCACTTCTCTCCTGGAAAAGATCTGTACATGGAGCAGAGAGGAACAGCAGGAACTTTCATCTCAAACACGCAGAAAGCACAAAAGCAGCATCCTTCCCTGCACTCCCTCCCTCCTCCCAGAGAAGACAGTGGTCTTCAGGGGAAGGAAAATACGGAAACCACAAGCTGGAGCTTCAGACACAGCCAAAGGAAGCTGGTGGAAATATTCCAGCTAGGAAATAGATCGAGCCAAGCCATAAAACGCTTCACTCAGACACGTTCCCTGACAACACTGCGGGCCCCCTGCTCTATATCCCACACTGCCAGACTCGCCACATATAAAATCAAGGCAAGTGACCACAAGCATAAAAAAGAGTTATGCTCTGCCACAGTGCACTTTGAGCACTCCAACAGGCCAGCACCACGAGGAGAAACAGGGCTTGTCCCCATTTCCTTCAGGAAGAGGTTTCAACCAGCAAAAATCCCACATTACAGCCACGGCAGAAGTGGCCACAGCAAAAGGAGCCCAGAGGACCTGTCACAGAGGAAGACCTTCAGGAGAGCTCTTCGTTCACCAGTTGCAGAGCCTTGCCAGGATGCCTGGCTCACCTTGCTTTCCAGTTGTGGGTACTGTGTCTCCAATTTTTGGAGGGTTTGGGTGTTGGGGAACCCCATCCATGTTTGCTCTGGACTCTGTAATTGCACTCTTATCCACTGCTTCTCTCAGGTTTTCTTCCTGGCTTCCCACCAAGAGTAGGGGCATTTCCTGGGGTGTGAGAGAAAGCTTGGCCAAATCTAGCTTCACCTTTGTGGCTTGTGGATGGCAAGAGGATCTCTGTGGCATTTCCAGCTGGCCTAAACCATCCAACAGAAACTTCCCCAGCAATATCCAGAAGGGTTCTGTACAGATTCAAATTCAGCCTCAAAAAAGAAAAAGAACACACCCAAAAAACCCCAACAAACCCACCTCTGTTGGTCTCAAATGATAAATGTACCCACCAAGGACCTTTCTGCAGTTCTGTGTTCACAATATAAATCTCTCTTCACTCTGTAGCTGTACAAAGGATGAGAGGCAGGCTTGAACACAGTGATGACCTTACAAAATCCGAGATGAGAACAGTTTCGCAGTTATGTGTCACCAACAGACCTTGCCAAATAACTGATATAGCTCAGACCACTCTTGTACACACCTGAAGCTGCTCAGAAATAAGCTCTTGCTCCTTTTTTGCTACAGACACACCATCGTTTCAGAACATAAAAATAAAGCACCTAAAGCTCCAGAAACTCTTATTGCAAATAATCCCACTGCCAGAAGAAGGGAAGCATGGGGTTTATCAGAAAACTGGGTTCGTGTGTAGGACCTTTAACATCCTCAGATGAAGGCAATCACTGCACAAAGAACAGCAAGCCTTTGGTGTGAGAAGGAATTCACCTTCACCACAGCACCGCCCTTGCAGCCTGCCCAATGATGCAAAACTGAAAACACTGTTCACAGCGTTTCCAGCTGCTTCTGCTGAGGTTCTCCTTGTTTCAGAAAGGAATTTGGGATCATTCAATGAAAGAAAGTACCATGCCTGCTCCTGCAGGTCCTGTAGAAATTGAGCAAGGAAGAGAGAAACTTTTTGTAACCCGAAGAATTTAGGAAATGAAGGCCAGTTCTGGCAGTGCTGAGGCCAGAGCTGTGCTGCGGGATCCAGGAAGCATCCACCTCCTGTGAGTCGGTGTGAAGTTTAAAAAATAATCAGTCCTCACAGGTGGATCAAACCCAGACATTCTCCTGAAGCCATTGGGAAAATAACACTTTGTTTTCTTAGGAACCAGATGTTCCCCACACAGCAAACACTCCAAATTTATGACAGCTCTGTCAGACTCTACAGACCTGTAATGGTCTTTGGTCAGGGGGAACACAGAGCAAACAGAAAATATACAGGAGGAAGCAGAGGGGAAAAAAGCTTCATTCCACATCCTCAGCTGTGGAAAAGTATTTGGAGTAAGCGTTGGAGGCTGCAGCTCCTGGAGGAGGCTGCACTGTCTCTCATTGAAAATGAGACTGAAATTATGTTCCACGTCAGCTGACAAGTAATGGTTTTGAAACCTTAAACAGAGAATACATTTGCAGCTATTAGCATGGTATGGTCATGGTTTGTATTTGAAGGTGAAAACAGTTTGTAAGGAGGGAAAGAAAACATTCATTCTATTCATCTTGAAAGTTACTTTAACTTTTCAAAATGCTATGGTAAATTTTGAAAGTTTAAAATTAGTTTCAAGATGAATAGAATTAATGAGTGAATTAGAACTGGTACAGAATTGCAATAAATAATATTCAAAACCTTTTAATAAGCTTTGCAATGATTAAAATGAATGGTTTTTTTTTTTCTTTTTGCTATAAAACTGGAGCTCTTTTAAGTATAAATTGTGATAATGACTCGAGAATTTCCAGCATCAGGTTTTTCTATTACATCTCAGCCTCCACAGTTGATCTAAGGCTTAAAGAATAACATTCAAGCCTCGCTTTCTAATGATGAGGTGTTTGACACAGAAAGCAATCCTAATAGAGGAGGCTGCCTGCCCGGTGATTGCTGCCAAGCAGAGCTGACAAAGAAACATTTTTCTACCGAGTCTCTTAACAGAACCTCCTCCTTGGACCTGGGACTGTGAGTGATGAGCAGGGATCCTGTTGTGAGAAGCACTTGGAAGATCAAATCTGTGTTTGTAATTCTGACTGCATTTGTTATAAGTCTTGCTTTTAACCAAAAAAAAAAAAAAAAGAGAGAAGAAAAAAAAGAAAAGGAAAAAAGCACAAAAAATACAGGACAAGATTTTCAGTAATGCAGAGTGATGGAACACTAATACAATTAGCTCAGTTATAAGAGTTTGTGATACCTCAGGTCTGGTTCAACACAGGAAAATCCTCCTCAGAAACCAGGTTTGGAAAATATAAAACTTCTTCGCCCACAGCTCCTGCCAAGCCTTTTACACTCACAGCCTTTCTGAGTTTTTCTGGGATATGTTTCCACCACTGCCGAGATGGCTGCTGGTGTCCTCTGAGTGGTTCTTCAAAAGTCTTGCACCAAGTTATGCCTGGACAATTTCCTGTAAATTCATTATTCGCAGTTTGGGGGGAAATTTCATCTTGGCATCAAAAAGCACTGTAGCACGAATGTTTTTCCCTGTTTGTTCAGCCATTCTCCCTGTGTGCCTTGAGGAAAAGCTTTGCTCACAGACATTCCCACTGGGACAGCTGCCCCAGTTCATCTGCAAACACAGCCCTCACCACGGCTGGTTGACACCCTCCGAGACCCTTTCACTGTCCCTGCTGATTTCCTTCGTTCCTGCTTCTCCAGGTATCTCTGCAACCCTCAGCTACCCCAATATCACAGCACTGCACATGGCCAGCTGGATTTTTCCCTGCTGTTGCCCCTCTGGCCCCTTGTGCCAGTTTTACATTGCAGCTGCAGGGAAGCTGATGCCCTAGGCTGGCCGCTGCCCAGGCTGACCCGTGCTCACCTCCTGAGATCATCCTTTCCCCATGGCAGGAAGGTCAGGACTGGAGCCTGGTCTCTCCAAAGAGAGACCTGGCCTCTCTCTGGCTCCTCAATTTCCAGCAGGAGTGTTTGACCTGCCAATAGGCTCCATCACCATCCTCCAAATCAGCAGCTTTCCCCCGAGGGTCACTGCTGTCCAGGGAACACAGCACAGCCCCTCTCCCACCCCTGCTGTCCCTGTGCTGCCCTTGCTCGGTGGGTGCTGCTGCCTGGCAGGGACCACAATTCCTGGGCGTCCACCACACTCTAATGAGCTTCTCTGTGATGCCAAGATTCATTTTCAAGATCCATCACATCTCCATGGCTGGTTTCTCCCGCTCTCTCCAGCAAGACCCCACAGGCTCCTCCCCAAATCCCCCACTTTCTGCTTGATCAGTCATTCTTCCATTATAGAAAAATATGATCCTCTTGCTTGGCTTCTAGCTCTGCTTCCCCCCTGCAGATGTGAGGGTGCAGCCTGAACTGTGCTTTCTTGATTTCTTAGTTTTGCATGAGAGCTCATAATCCACTCAGAAGTAGTTTGTAATAATTCTGCATGGGAGATGCCACCCATAATAAATTGTGTTGTGTTAACTTCCCGGGTGCTCCCGTGCTGGCAGCCAGGCAGGGGGAAGGACAGAGCCATCTTCCAGGTGTATTTATTTCCCCAGCCTGGACAGCTCGTAATCGCAGACAAACTGTTTGTCCTTGACTCCTGTCTCAGCAAAGGAAGACTGAACTTCCCGCAACACGATCCATGTCACATCAGATTTGATATATTTCATAACAGCCTTTTATTCTCCTGTCTTTGTTCATTTATTTATCAATCTGACACTTTGCTAGATGCGTTGCTGTCTTTCTTTTTATTCACCTGTCATTATCTCCTGCTCACGTGTTATAATACTCAACTTTTTTATGTATATTAAACATAAAAAGGCTCTTGGCCTGTGCCTTTTCACTGTGGATTTTCTCTGTTGCACTTAAATAGCAATAGAACGGGTGCTTTGCAAATCCTTTCCGACTTTCAGTGATATAAATTCTTGCTGCTCGGAGCTTCCAGCCTGCCTTGAAGCACTGAAAGGCCCCTGTGCTACGCGTGTCTGTGCAGCCCAAGTCACACCTGTGATGCTCTCCAGGCTTTTGGGACCAGGTCTGTGGAGAGGGAGCTCAGGAGCGGAGCAGAAGAGCACCACGAACACCCAGGCACCATAAATAAACATTTACCAGCTTTCCATGATCTAATCTGCTGCGTTAACCTGCGGTGAATCCCACGGGAGCGAGTCTGAGGGGTTTTCCCCTCCGCAGATCACAGGAGTTCGAGGAGGAGAAGGTGCTGCCGTGCCTGGTGTGGCTCACTGAGCCTCAGGTGCAGAGCTCAGCTTAATCCTTTAGAAGGAAAGTTGGCTCGCAACTTACAGCCAAATAAAACCATCCTCTGCTTTTTCCTCGAGCATTTCACAAAAGCAGTTAGATTACTCCATCCTGAATTTTTACTACCATCAGAGAAACAACTAAAAATATTTAACTTGTTTGTTAAAATATTTAACGTGGTTTTGACAGTTCACCAGCTGTTTAAAAGTAGCTGAAAAGGCTGGCAAAGGCTGTTGCTGAGTTTAATAAATATGTGTGTGTGTAATGTTTGTTATCTGAGAAGTACATTTAGATGTCTGCTTAGGTTAGTATCACATATGCTAGAACACATGTTCTTTTTCTGGTACACATCTATAATTGTGCCCATTTATCTTATTGCAGTTTAAAGTACCAACAGGATAAATAAAGGCACTGTCTATTCTACTTTGAGAAAGAGAGAGCCCAGGCTATTTAAGTCAGTGAGAAAATATAAAATGCTGCAGATAAAAACTTTGAAGGGTGGGGAAAATTACTTTTTAAAATAGCACAATCAAGGACATCTTTGCTGTGGGAAGATTTTAGTCAGAAAGAGGCAATTCAAAAGCTTCTACAAAATGGATGTAGGCAGAGAACAGTGGCAGAAGCAGGGGGGAATTCTGCCTGTGTCCTTTTTTACAGTAATCTCTAGGCATTAATTTTCTGTGTCTATTAAAATAAAATGCCCTTGCAGATTTACTTTCCCATGGCATAGGATCCAAGCACAATTAAGGGATGCTGGTGCTGCAGGTGAGGGTGAGGAAGGGGTGGAGGAAGCACAGGCAGGGCTAACCCTGCAGCATGGCATCAACCACACTCAACCAACCCAGCAGGATAAACCCCTCAAGCCAGAGCACAAGTGAATCCACACAACAACGCCAGCTGAGGATCCTCTGGGATGCCTACACAGATGCGGGCTGGGGACACACCTACACGTAGCCTCACCCAGGATCAGAAAAAACCTACCAGAACCTGGCCTTTCTCCACATTTGTGTGGCCTTTATCAAACACAAGGCAGGAAGATTTGCTGGACCAAGTCCATAAGCATCCTGAAGACAAACAGGATAAGGCTGTAGGTTTGGATCTTTCAAAATAAATGTCCTTCAAGATATACCTACCCCAGACTGCACTCTCACACTTGTTCCTCTAACCACTCATGTGTTTGTCCAGATGTGGAAGCAAACAATCAGCTCCCACTAAAGCCAGAAATTCCTGTCCCAACCCTTGACACCCAGCCACGATGCACAGAGAGAGGAAATAAAACAGCTCAGGATTTCAGCACTTTGTGGCTTGGATTTGTGAAAGCAATGATAAATTTAAAAGGATTTAGGAAAACTCTAATTGCAGGAATCAGTCTTGAGAGACAGAGCGGGACTCACAGACTTCTTTGATGTTCAATTCATAAAAGTCCTCAAATTACAGAAGGAGAATCACTTTGCAGCTTGGAACAAACTGACAGTCCAGAAACACACTGAAAACCAGTGACTGAGCTCCAGTGAGCCGCAAAGACAAACTGCCAGGGGCAAAATGAACATTAAAACCAGGATCACCAGACACGCATAAAATGTGTTTTGAAGGAGAAGCCAAAGAGTTTGATCATATTTGTGACTGGTCACAAGAGCTCACCAACCAGCCTGGTGGCACTGGATTTTCCAGGGGTGATTTTTTTTTGTGCCTCTCATTCTTGCAGATAAGGCTGCTAGAGGAAGCCTTGGTGGGACAACTGAGGCTACTGAGATCCCCCAGCTCTGGTGCAAACTATGTGAAATGAAACAGAAATGCCAGTGAAGGGGGTTAGGGTGCTGATTTGTCAACCCAAGGTGAACTGTGGTGGTTGTTTTTAAGCATCTCACCTGACCACAATTTAGGAGTGCAAAAGGGATGAAATGGACAGTGAAGATCTAGTAGCTGGATCTGTTGAAGAATTGTAACATGTCCATAATCCTTTCTTACACAAACAGATCAAAAATAGATCAAGTGTAACATCAAGGTTATTTTCACCACACGCAGAGGCAGCATCAGTCAGTTCAAGAGCCATTCTGGAGCACTCTGTGTGCTCTCAGAGCATCAAAGCCATTTCATGTGACATAAAACATGATCCTGCAGGAGTTTCTTGCAGCCTGAGTTACGCACCCAACCCAGATGGCAATTCAAATAACGCTGGGAAAAGTCATCCCAAAGTGGGGTTTGAGCTCCTGGGTGTAGCAGGAGCTGGAAGCCTGAGGAACACTCCTAAATCGCCCATGTGTTACGGAGCATCACAAATGCACCAGCATTGCTGGAAGTCTTGCAAATGACAGAGGCTCGAATGAGGACTCTATCCTGCAAAACAGAGAGTGGTGCCAGGACCACAGCTATTTAGATGCCTTGCCAGAACAAACCACCTTGTGAGAGCGAGCCCTTGGCTGCCAAGAGAAGAGCAGTTCCTGGAGATGCAGGGATGGGGGAGAGGCGGCTGTGCCGAAAGAGCTGCTGGAGGCTTCGACTCCTTCCAAAACGAACAGGCAATGCTAAAAACAGAGATAGGCTTATCAAGCACATTATTTTTAGGTGAAAGAGAAAAGCTTCCAGTGCCTCCAGCTGTCTCCAAGGCTTTGGGGTGATGCAGCAAGGCCAGGGTTTGCTCTGTGGGTCCGCGGGTGCCTGCTGGGGGTGGCACGTGCTGGGGGGAGCAGAGGGGAAGGAGGAGGGAGCAGGGGAGGCAGGAAGGAGAAGGAAATTGTGCCATGTCCTTCCCTTTTGCCAAAAAATGAAAAGAAACTATAAACCCCCTGTTTTCAGAATATAAAAAGGTTGTGAAAATAGGACTCCAAGGGCCCTGCAAATGATTATGCTAATTAGATCCAGGGCTATTCAATAGCTCTGAAGTGATGCTCAGGAATTTTGAACTACAGTTTTTAATGTGATTACAGATCATATTAAAATTCTATTAGTCTTCACCTAAGTTGCAAATAAGTAGGATGGAATAAGGGGTCCATACTTCCTTGAACCCAAATACTTTTAATGTAGCAGATATTTTTTTGAGTGAAAATACCCCCCTTTTTGAAATTAAAAGAAGTTTTATTTATGTAATTACACAGAGTGAAACTACAAACTGTAAAATATTCAAAGATTACTGATTTTTCCACATGGGCCCAAGTTTTGAGTGCTGCTGTAAAACAGTATTTGTAATTGTTTTAGCCTTGCTACATAGTATAATTGAGACACTCAGTAGAGAAAACTTGGTAGCAAAATCTCTTTTTGTTTCTGCCTAGGAAATGATAAATTGTTAATGAGCACCTGTTACAATGTTAATGAAAGTGAGATCTGTATGTAAATAAAGAAAATTTAATAACTTAACAAGGTGGATTAAAATTCCCAACCTGCTCCTTGCTAATCTAATGCCAAACACCAAATAGTTGCTATCTAAGCAGGAAACTAGTTAATGTATTCACCTCCGTGTACTTTTCAAACTATAATTAATATTTTAAAAATTTATAAAACCGAAATCATAGGTTTGATTGTAACAAACAAAATATCTGCCTTTAATCTACTACAAAAGGTTGGCGCAAATCCCCTTAAACGATACTAAAATGTAAACCACAAGGCAGCACTGAGGAATTGATTATGTTTAACTTCTTTTGCATTTGTCCTAATCACATTCCTTATAATTGTATTTAAAATTACTCCAAAACTGTTGATTGGTAATTCTGTAGCACAGAAGAAATATGGAATGAGAACACTGTTTCCTTGGAAGAAAAAAAAAGTCTTGTTATAAATAACTTTCAAGGTATGTCCTCTGGACATTGGGTGAATATTAACACTTGACAAATGGACATTTGCTGGTTTAAACTAAAGTGAAAGTTATTGAAAGGGAAGAAGTGAGGCTCTTACTTCTTGGAGGAGAAACTCGCTTTCATGTGGTTTTCTCTTCTCCAAACCCCCCACAGGGTTTTACAGCGCTGCCCTTCTCACCCTTCCCTCCTGATTTACACCCCACCAAGCCCACTCCACCCCACTCCAGTGGTTTGAGGGGCAGCTGTGGAGGTCTGGGGCTGCTGGTGAGCCCCACTTGAACCCCAGCCCTGCAGGTGTGGCTTCAGCAGGAGACCTGCATTGGCAGGGACTTCTGGAGGTCCGTGACCCAACCTCCTGCCCCAAGCAAGCTTAGCCTCAAACCTAAACCAGGTTTCTCAAAATCCCAAGGATGGAGACTCCACAGCCTCTCTGGGATGCTGTGTCAGTGCTGCACCATTCCCATGGGGAAAGGTTGGAGGCTGGGGGCTTTCTCCTTAAAACCAGAGGGAATTTCCCACTGCAAGTCACCCCCTGCCCTCCTTTTGAGCACCTCAGCAGCTACAGCAGGGAGATGGAGGGAGGGAAGGTGCATCTTCCCCTTCGATTCCACCATGGCCACACACCCAGTTTGTCCATACAACCCGTTGATACCTGCGGCCTTCCTACCAGGAATACATTTGTCTCCTCAGCTCCAGTGCTTTCTCCCTGTTTTAGAAAGGTGGCCTGAAGCACAGAGAACAAGGGGTTTTGCCAGCCCACCAATGCCAGCCCACAATCAACCCATGACACCAAAGCTGAACAGACATGCACGAATGGCACCTGCATCTGTCTGGGCTCTCCTCCACTGGACCTTCTCCTTCAGCTGCTCTGAATTTGGAAACCTAGACACAAACATGGGTGCTGCCAGTCCATGACCACTTGTGAGGGGCCTGACCAGCATCATCCCACTCCAAAGCAAACACTGTCCTTGTCCATGGGGAAGTGAGCCCCAGAGGAGATTCCACAAATAACTATTTCTAAAAAAAAAAGTTTTGGAGAATATACATGCATACTCTGTCCTTTAATTGGGAAGCACTTCACGGGTCTGCACTTAATCAAGATGGATACCTCATTAGGACATCTCCCAGGGAACCAGTTTAGCCTAACAACAGCAAATCGCAATGCTGCTGCTTAATTGGGACAATTTTTGCAAAGTCTCCTCTTAATGGAGACATATTGGGCCAGTGCCAGGAGTTAAGTGGTGTTAAATGAAATAGGTGCAAAACTCCAACTTCCTGTCTTTTTATATAAAGATTGTCAGTTAAGAATGTAAATAAATAAAGGCTAAATGTTTAGGAGTAGGGACTTAGGAGTTTTTTAGTTTTTTGGTTGCATAGAGTACTGTAAAGAAATGTGAGCTTCCTGGGTCTGTACTTAACCCTACCTCTAGTTCTAGCCTCGATGAGCAGAAGGGTTTCTCCTGTTGTGCTTGGGCAGCACAAAGCACCTCTGGCTCCAGATCTCTGGTGCAACATCCTGGGTTTGCCTACCATGAGCAAGGCAAATTGTCACCCTCTGCTTCAGCCTTCTGTAAAGGCATCTGTAAAACCATAAGAGCAGGTCTATATGGAGCCAATGCCTTAACCCCAAAGCCCTGGAAACAGAAGCCAAGGTTCCCAGTGGAGCATCCCAGACATGCAATCACATACATTTCTCTGTTCCTGCCATCCAAGGACCTTTGTGCCCTGACTTTGGGCCAGAAATATAAAATTTCCACCTAAATGGCACAGAGGATCTATGAAATGATACGTTCATGCCCACGGTGGGAGACCTGCCCTTGGTTCAACGAGGTCAGGTGTCTCCCAGTGACAGGATGTTGCACAGTTTGCCTTGAACACAGCAAGTGCATGCCACCACGGTGTGGTGGGAAGGCTGATCAGGTGCATGAGGCCCTTGCTGGACACTCTGGGTATCCCTGGTTTTGACAAGAGCCATGACAGAGGGTTCAAGATCTCTGCTTACTCACCCATCCTTTATTCCTGGGACCTGCTCCCACAAGGATCAGAGTCCTTCTTCTCTCAAGTTCCCTCCCTACACACAGAGAGCCAAAATCTTGTTCTCTTCCCCGTTTTTCTTTGGCAGAGCAACTGCTGGGGCAGCACGGTGCAGTTCAGCACAGGGTTAGCTTCTGGGCAAGGCTGCTGACAAATAAAGTAATCAAACTAATGGCAGGCACTTTCCCAAAATCGCTCAGGGCAGTAGCAGCCACCAGCATGCTGGGAACAGACACCCAGATCATCTTCCAGAACATAAAAAACAAGCTCCCTTCAAAATACCTCTCCCACGATGTCTTAGATCCCCTTAGATATTTCTGAGTGTTAACATTAACTGATGAACCAGCCTGAGAGGCATCAAAGCAGGTTTTTTCCTCTCTTTGTCATTAAGAGAAGCTGCTTTAAAAGTAGCGGAGCAATTTGAAGGATATAAAAGGTGTGCAAAAATTGTCTCTTTAAGACATTGACTCAGTAACCTGTAAAAGATATTAGTTAAATACATTTCCTCGGGACTCCTACAGTCTTTGACTGAAAGTGTTTTGTACATAAACAAACAACAATGCTCCTTCCATCCATTAAAACCCACCAGGCACTTTAATACATCACAGCGTAACCATTTAGCTCAGTCATTTTTCATTGTTTGACCTCACTTTTAATTAGAGACTAAATTATTAATGCCATTTGATAGGAGACAAACTACTTGGGAGTGCTGCTGTTCTCTAGGCCAGCTCTCAGGAACTACACACTCAGATTTTGTACGTTTCAAATAAAACATAAGTGGCCAGAAGAAAAACAATTTACATTTACAGCTCCTACAAACCCAGCATCCATCAAGAGTTTGGTGCTTAAAAAAAAATCTCATGTGGTGTTATCAGTAGACTTTTAAAAATCAGCAAGAAAATATAAAGTTCCCCCAGAGAGAAACTCCCTGGAGATTTTCCAAGAAGTTCACGAGCTCTGGAAAAGTAGTTGCCAGATCCTGTAATCAAAACGCCCAGGATTGTTTAAAGAAGTTAGCGGTGTATTTTTCCCTGCACAGCTTTGATGTAGAGGTTCCTAAGAGGGAAGATGAGCCCACAGAAACAGGAAAGCTGGAGGTGATTTAAAGCCAGAGAGCGAGAGGGCAGGGCTACAGCAGACATCCAGTGTCTGAGCCAGCTTAGCTGACACCAACAGGCACCAAACCGTTCCCAAGTGGGCCAGGTCAGGCTGGAACTTGCCCCTCACTGGGGCATTTGATCCCTTGTAAGCACTGGCCTGGGTTCCCTGCTCCTGGCACTTTCTCTCTGAGGCCACAGAGCACTGTAAAAGCAGTTTCTCTAACACCAGGGCAAACACCACCTCCTGCTCACAGAGAGGAAGACCTGTTGTGAGGTCCTCCTCCAGGAACATAAACACTCAGGTTTGCCATCATTGCCGTGAAGGAGACAACAAATCAGGGATCCTTGGGAGAGCTGTAGGGACTGGATTTGGCCTTCCTTCCTAACAAAGAGCCTGAGTCCAGGCCCTTTCCCTCCTGTTAAAGCCAAGCCTGGGTGATGTCCTATAAAACACTTGTCACTGCTGGGATGGATAAAGAGCATCAGTCCCCACCTATCGGTGTCTGTTGCACTCACCCCAGGCATGTGTTTAGCCATTATCTCTTTTATTTGGGAGTTCTTAGTATTTCCCAGGACTGAATCATCTTCATCCCTCAGTGACAGCCAATGTACCAGGCTGGGGACCTCCCAGAGCAGCCACCCAGCCCTACACTGGCAGGAGAGCCACATCTGCCCTTTTGAGGGCTTTGAGGAGCCAACAGCACAGGGCTGCCTGGAGCTGGCGAGGGGGTCACGTCACAATAAGATGTTAGAAAAACCATACCAAAACCTTTCAAAAACTGCAACTCTGGAAGCTAGATAAGGAACTGGGGACGCATTGAGGGAATGATTTCTCCAGCAAGGTTCATTGTCAGCAAGATCCCTTGCTGTGTTAGACAACTGTTCAGCTGTTTCCCACTCGACTGTGGTGTCATCAAACAAGGATGGAAGTTTGCTGTACTGCTGCTAACAGGCAAAGCCATCAGCCCTCCCCACACCCAGCTCCCTTTGTCACCTTCAGGTGGTCTGACTCAGCCTCAAACCCCTCCTGGCTCTGCCCTGTTGCTGGTGGGTGCCAGGAGCCCTTCGCCCCTCATACAAGGAGGGAGTGAGGCACTCCTCAGCTGTTACACAGCATTCATTGTCCATACTGCAGGCACAAAGTAACAATAATGCTTCTGCTAACTTGATGAAGCAGAAAACCTGATCTCCATGTTGTTCTTTAAAAACAGAGCAAGAAATCAGTTTTTCAGCTGGACTGGCCTTTCTGCAAAGGATGGTGCCTGCCAAGCCCATTTGTTCGAACTCAGCTTTTCCCCAGCGGAAATTTGAAGAGTCTTGTGTTATGTGATTCCATTTAAGCCATGAGGTTTCTAGTTCTTTGCCATCCAAACTCAGGCTACTAAAATTCACTGAGTTAGATTTTAGTCTGCAATGCTATTGCTGTCAACTCAGAATGTGGTTTTATTTCTTAGACAAGTGTCTTTTTCTGTTTTAGTATGTTTCAAGCAGTTATTTTCACTTACTCCTAAGACACAGAAAAATTGCTGTTTCTTCTCCCCCCTACCCTAAAAATGACATAATCTCCCCTGTATGCTTTCAGTGTAAAATAACCAAGTGCATATGAGGACTAATGGCCCTAAAGGAGCTGGCTAGATCTACTCACTCAATAATCCATGCTTTCAAAAGGCCTGATTTCACAGTTACAGAGACACCCCTGAGCAGTTTTGCTGCGAGAGCGAGCACTCGTAGCATCTCCTCTTCTCTCGATATGCTTCAGCAGCTCCCTCTAATGTCAGTGGGGACCCCCGTGTACAGCTCCAAGAAAATTAGACAGCATCAGACCACATCCTGCCCTCAGATGCACATCCACAGCCTCCAGTGGAGGTAATGAGACCATCACAGCATCCCAAGGGATGGAAGCTGGTCAGGAGGATGAGGATGCTCCCGGGACCCAGCACGTCCATCTCACCCTGAGCTCCATCTGCGGACAGGCCGATGCATCCATGCAAGAGGCTGCTGCATGGGAGGGGCCCCAGGGATGGAAGCCCCTTCCTCTTCACCAACTCTGGTCCTAATGCCAGGAGGGAGAGCTGTAGGACAGAGGCTCGGAGCATAAAGCAGCCGGAGTCCTTGAACGAACCCCCCATTCACATTCATTTCTAATCTGCCCGTGCCCTACGTCCAGTAGTCAGTATTTTAAATTGTTATTAAATGTCTTTGGGGGGATTATAATTTGTATGCCTGATTATACAACGGATATACCTATCTATCTTGTGGTATCACAAATAGCCATACCATAATGATGATTGAAATATATAATCCCCCCAAAGATGGTCAGAACAATTTAAACTTCCCTCTGCTTAATTAAGAGAGTTAGGGGATTAGGTACATGAATTAAATGGAGGGAAAGGTTTGGTTTATGTTTTTAAAACCCAGTAGAGTCACAGGGAACTGGCGAGGGAGAAGTTAGACTGACTTGTCCATCCTTCTACTGTCTTGTCTCAGACAGATCTGTCTTTCTCACTGCCTGCCTGGCACTGGGAGTTTTTCTCCTTTGATGAGAATAGGAGAGCTCTTCTCCTCCATTTTTCAACCTTCCAACATCTCCAGTGTCTTCTCAGCATCTTCTAAGGAAAACATCTCAGCACGCAGCCTGATGCCATCACAGATCACATCCCTGTGACCACAGAGTGCTCGTGGTTTGCACTGCTGAGATACTCAGAGCTCTATCTGGCTGTACCAACCCACTCTGTCCTGCTACCTCCAGCCCCTCTCCCTAGCACAGAGTGACAAGAGCTCCGTCACCTCTGGATGACCATGGGGGATGAGGTTTCTTTGGGTGAGCTCCAAAGCCCTGTGCACAGAGGAGAAACACTTCAGAGGAGGTTTAAAAAAACAAGCCCAACTCTCCCAAGTTTCCCTTCCTTCAGCAGATCTTGGGCTTGCCAATACTCTGCCAAGCAGAGGTGATCTGTTTGTCTTCTTCATGCTGACAATAAATCCAATCACACCTTGGACGGGTAAATAGAATCAATTGAGTCCCTGCAGCACCGTCCTCCCCTCGGCTCGGCGCCAGCCCCCCCTCCCTCATCAGCCATGCTAACAGGGAAAACCAGGCGGATTTCACTCCCCGCATTTACCTGCTGATTACAGAGCCATCTTTGTCATTAGGGGTAAATTAATCAAGAGAGGTGAATGTTTTCGACAAGCTGCACTGTTTACTTCAAAAAAGCAGAAACAAAATTAGTGCGATACAGGGAGAGCCAGATACTTGCTGGGCAGAGCAAAGGAGCCCAATCCGTCGGGAAGCAAAATCACTGACTTGTTATTGCTGACTCCAAGCACGGCTTGGGGAGAGGGATCCCTAAGCAGGCAGACAGCTCCGTGGGGTGCCAGGGAAGGACTCTCTGCAATCCTTCCCCTGCTGCCAAAACCCCCTGTGTAGGAAAACCAGGGCTATCGTGTGCCACGTGCACAAGTACCAGGGCAGCTTTGACACCCTGATGCTCACCTCTCTCCACTGACAGATGTCAGGCTGGGATGCTCCCAGTTCCTCTGCACACTTTAGTCCCCCCTATGAAGGGTCCTTCACTCCAGTCCTAGGCAAACCTTTTGGCCTGGGAAAAAGACACAGAGACTTTTGCAGCCATCCATAACTCTCTCCGTGGGTCTGACCAGATGCAGCTGAACCATTGTCTAGTTAAGAGGAAAAGATCAACCCGGATTTAAGAGGCAGCAAGGCCTCCATAACTCTTCCTTGGAGCACAGCCTGGCTGAATTTATGCTCTGCAGTGTGGCAGCAGGAAACAGATATAACTCGTAGTGATGGTGCTGCTGCTTCTGAGAGGGAAGCTCTCGTCCCAGCCTTTAACAGGAAAGTTTTGGGGCCACACCTAAACTTCAGGCAGGGTGTCCCAAGGTGTTGCATGTGGCTCCTGGTTCAGATCTGCAGGGCCCGTAGCAGGGAAGATATTTTTTCCCCCTTTCTTCTTCTTTTTCTTTTTGTCTTTGAAATCTTGTCAGTATATCAACACACTTGATAAGGGCAGTGTTGTAGTTACACTTCTTTAATTAAGTGAATAATTAAAAAGAAGTTGATCATCAATTAGTTAATTAAATAATTAATCCATTTTACTTTCATACCCTTTTTTGTTAATCACTGTGGCTTCGGTAATGAGCCTCCTATGGGTTGCTAGGCAACCGCCTCCTCGTTTAAACAATCAGCAGCTGCCGCCCGTCAGCCCGTGTGAAGGGATGCGCGGGGCCGGGGCCCTTTTGGGGCCGCAGGTTCGAACCCCGCCTCTGGCGCGACCTCCACCCCCGCCGCTACCTCGGGAACCGGCGGGGGAAGCAGGAATTTCCCCAAAAGCTGCTGGAAAACCAACGTCCGTGAGCTCAGCCGGGGCCCAGGCCGCAAGGACGGACGAAGACTGCTACCCGGTAGCAGGGAGGAAGGCAGGGATGCGGTGCCGCCCCTCCCGATGGGGACGGTGCTCGCCCCCGACGGGCGCCGGCAGCGCTGGCACGGCTTCCCTCGCCCGCACCCGGGGCTTTCCCGGGGGGCACAGCCATCCCTCGCCCCTCAGCGACACCCCCGTGCCTCAGTTTCTCCGGGAGAGCGATGCCCCTACGGTCCTTTCACAGACGGCCCCTGCCCCGTGGGGGGCAGCGGAGGGAGCCAGTGTTCCCCCGCCGCAGGCGGCAGCTCCCCTTCTCTCTGCTCTCCCTCCTTATTCTCCGGAGTTCTTTTTTTTTATTTTTATTATTTTCTCTTTTTTTCCTCTCTCTTTTTTTTTTTTTCCCCCCCTTTTTTTCTCCTCCCTCCTCTGTTGCCAATTGTTTCTCTGCCCCGGGGCCAACCTGTAAATGAGATGTTACATCTGCACCGAGCTAAGTAAACACTTTATAAATGAATAAATAAGTGAATAAATAACGAAATAGTAATATCTGAGCCGAGCGGAGCCAGGCGCGGCGGCTCGGCCGGGGAAAGCGGGGAGCTGGACCGGGGGGCCCCGGCGAGACCCCCGGCACCCAGAGCTCCAAAGCGCTGCCACGAGCCGCTGCTTGGGGGGATCTGAGCCGGCTTTCCCGGAGTGCCCCCCCTGGCCAGAGTCCCGTCCCTCCCCACGCCCCCACTCCGGATCTGTCCCGGGAGGGGCCGCGGCTCGGCAGCCCCTCCAGGGCTCCGGCCGCACCCCCCGGCCCGGGCTGAACTTTGTAATTATAATGGATAACGAGAACAAAGGCAAGAAGCACTCATTGAGTAACTGATATCAATTATGGAAGCAGGCTTTTGAGCCTGGAATAAATGATAGGGGAATTGGCCTGAGAGGGAGTGGGAACAGACATGTTATTATTTACGCCAGATTAAGAAAAGTATCCAATTTGCTGGTCATCTCTTTCCGCTGGGAATCGGCATCAATTTTATTATTGTTCCTCAGATTTTAATATTCTCTAAATGAATTAAGATCGAGCTAGGTAGTTAGTCAATAGTTTAATGCAATTAATTAACTTCCCATCGCTTGGTTATCTCTGTTCGGGCCCCTTTTCTCTGGCCGGCCCCACTGCTGGGCAGCAGTTTGGGATAAATAAGGATGAGGCTCGGCTTGGAGCCGGGCTCCGTGTGTCTGTGTGTGTGTGTGTTGACTCTTTGGTGTCTAGATTTTTTCCACTGTTCCATGCATTGTACTACATAACTAGAACTGAAGCAGTACATTTCTTCAAACAATGCCTCCCCGATTCCATTTGTAATGGAATTGGAGGGAGAAAATGTAATTGTGTGTTAAACATGAGGCAGCCATACATGAAGATAAGCAGGGCTGAGTGACTGGATATGGAAATCCAGCGCGGGGACTAGATACTGGAGGTCTATTTTGGAGTTAAATGGCTCATAAAAATAGGAGGCTGGGGTTTCTTTCTTTATTTATTTGCCCGAATATCTATAGGGCCGTGCATGTGGAGCTGCGTTTTGAGGGGGGAAGAAATGCAGGGGGAAAGAGTGGGGGGCTGATGGAGGGGCGGTGGGGTGGCTGCTGCTTTGGGAGGGGGATAGGGAAAGGGAGAGCAGCCAGCTCCCCGGGGACCCCCGCCCGGATCCCCGCCTTGGTAGGCATCCCTTGGAGCCAACCCCGCTTGGAGCAACTTCTGCGGCCCAGGTCAGGACAAGTGAGATCGGGGTTTCCCTCACGGTTTGAGGGACCCCGCCGGAGAGGAGGGGCCGGGGGCTGAACCCCGGAGCGCTCCGGGGGCTCGCAGGGTGGGGGGCACACAGAAGCTCCGGGGGGCACACAGGGGACCCGGGGATGCGCTCGGGGAGAGGGAGCCTCTCCCCGTACGGGACCGCAGGCGGAGCCACCCCGAGGTCCCTCAGGACACCGAGCCCCGTCCCCCCAGGGCGCTCCGTCCCGTCCCGCCCTCGGCCAGGCTGGTGGGGCCGTTCCGGGGGGGGCCGCTGGCCGAGGCCGCCCCTTCCCCGCCGGACATCTGGGAACGTCGTTAGGGCCGCTGCGCTCAGGAAGTTTTTCACACTTCACGTCTCATTAACCGCAGGTCTCGGATTCCTTGGGAAAGGGGGACAGGCGGGAGGGCGCCGGCGGCCGCCGGCCCGAGGAGGGGGGGACCCAACCGATGGGACAAGCTCGGGGGGCCCGGAGAACCCCGCAGCCCCCGGTGGCCCCCGAGGCCGAGCTCCATCGCGCAGAGCCCCTGGGTGGCCACCCTGCCCCGGCCGTCGAGGTGACCCCGGGAGGGATTTGGGGCAGGGAAGGAGCCAGACACGGCAGGGGGGGACCCCTGGAGTAGCTGCGGGCACCCCCCCGCACCGCCCCGACGGGGCCCTGCCCCCAGTGCGAAAGGACCTGGGCTCCCCTTCCCTCCTCCGCACCCCGCAGGGCCGCCCCGAGGGGCCGCAGCTGAAATCACAGTCCCTTCTCTTCCCCGGGGCTCGGCGGCCCAGCCTCTGTGGGATGCAGCCTTCTGGGGAGGGCGAGAACCTCCCCAGCATCTTAAATGTTTAAAAAAGGTTTGTTCTGTACTTACAGTGAGCGAAATTAAAAAGAAACAGTAAAATATTTGAAAATGAAGTGCATTATGTTTAATAAATATAAAATGAACAAAGGCTGCTATATTGCCAGCAATATCATTTCTTGCCCAGGGGCATTAATAAAGACTGAAAGGTTTGGAAAAAACAATATTTTCTATTAAAATTCTACGGTGCGTTTCAATATTAAAAGGATAGGTGATGAATTTTCAGTGTTACTCAGACGGGGTCAGCGACTAATTTCATTTCTTTCTGGTCAGCATTCTGTCGATAATTAATCAAAAGCAGAGTTTCTTAATGAAACACTTTTCATAAGGTGATAATTAGCAGGAAAGACGCAGAGTGCAGACAGTCACTGGTAGCTGTCTAATAACCAGAATGAAATCAGGGCTGGGTCCAGGGAGTTAAGCAAGAGCTCGGGAAAAAAAAAAAAAAAATGAAAATAAAAAGGGAGAAGAGGAGGAAAAGGGATGGAGGAGCCGCCTTGTGCAAAGTCCCGGGAGAGGGTTGTGTTTTTCAGCCCACTGCTGATCGCTTTTAACACCCGAGCTGGTGTAATTTCGCCTCCCGTGCCCCGCGGGGCGCGGAGGGGGCGCGCAGCCCCACGACCTGGACCCATTTTGGGGGGCTCGAAGCGAAGATGCCCCCACATACACCCCCCCTCATCCTCACCCCATGCACTGAGCTTTCAAGGCAGAAATCAGCGCAGAGGACAGGGTCCCCACCAGGGCTTTTCCCCGCCTCACCCCGCAAAAAACGCGTGGAAAGAGTAAATGAAGTTAATGAAGAAAATTAGCAGCGATTAGTGAAAGCGCCGGAGTCCGGCAGAGCTGGTGCTCCGGCCAGGAAAGTGTCTGGTAACAATTACAAAGATACCCCGCGCATAAACAAAAGAAATTAGCCCCTGGAATGATATTAAACAGTATAAAATTAACGGAAAGTTGTAATAAGTGAGGGATTATAAAGGACCTGGCATTAATTCGTGGGTCTGAAGAGAGCCCAGCAGAAGGGAGAGAGAGGTGTGCTGAACCTTTAATTAATATTTGGCTGGAACATACCTTATTCATAATATTCATTGATGTAGTTACTCCACAAACAGACAGGGATAATTTGTTTAGATAGATAAAAATAACCTTCAGGTGAGATTTTAAATACAAAACCAATCTATCCCTTGCATCTAGTCTGGCACTTAAACAGCAAACCTTTCAATGGGCTTTTTTCTCATATTAATATATTTTTTTTAATCCGAACATGAATGACAGGTACTGCTGTCCTAC